>NC_090035.1:22727991-24060491 GCF_037176765.1 Anolis sagrei | reverse complement strand
AGTATCCAGGGCAGGGGGCTTTGCAAGGACGGAGAAGCAGCGAAGGCAGCGGTAGCACAGCAGCAGTGGGGCTTGCATTTTGACAATCAGCTGTTGCCTTAAAATTATATTCTTAAAATTCAAAAGGTTATTCCCTGAGCGCAGGGGCCCGAAATACAAAAAGCGAGATAGCAGATAGTGTTAGAATTTAGCCAGGAAAAATATGCCATCAAAATGGAGCCGATTTGCCATTTCGCAGATACGGGGGCCCGAGGTGTTTCCGTATCCGCAGTTTGGAGGAGCGCAGGTTCGGCCTTCCCAGGGAGGCATCCCAGGGAGGCATCCCGGGCAGGCCTGCAGTCTCCTACGGCCTGGAAAAGGTTGGTTTCATGCACTTTGATAGTTTCAGGCAAGAAGGGGACACGAAGTATCAAGCTCGAGAGTTTAAAATTGCAATTTGATTAATCTTTATTGAGGGATTGGTTACATAGTTGGGGCTAGTAAAGGAGTGAAAGGAGAGAGCATAGGACTGTAAAGTCCCTGGTTGAGGCTGCTGCTGGGGCACATTTCATCAGTTTGGTCCAACTTGGCATCCAGGAACTGTGGAACTCCCTGCTGCTGGTCAGATCAGTTTGAAGGCAAGGGTCTGGGATGCCCTCGACATCAGTAGTTTATTTATTTATTTATTTACTTTACTTATATACCGCTGTTCTCAGCCCGAAGGCGACTCACAGCGGTTCACAACAAATAAGAACAGCAAAAATTCAATGCTACAGTGTAAAAACAGTTAACAACCTAACATATTACATAATTGTAAAGACGTGCCAATGTCACCTAAATGGGACCACCAAAAATGTGTAAGGACGCTGTTAATCCCACTAAATGTGAGGAAGTATTAATTCTCCTAATGCCACCATTAACTGCTAGATTAAACTGCCACCATTATATATAGAGACGCTGGTATTAAAGTCTCTGTTTATCCCTATTTGCGTTGTGAGGTAACTTTGGTAGAGTGGAATGCACCAAACGTAAAATCAATGGAGGAGGCAGGTTTAAAATAACAAAGAGAACAAGTTTATTGTTAACAAAGCGTAATTGTTGCAATATTGAGATGTTGAACTTGGCACATGCTTGATGGTTACAATATGGCTTGGTTGAGATACATTCAGGCTTCTGATGTTACAATCTTATAAACTCCTTCTTCAGTGAAGTGCTTTATTATTTCAGTGTTCCCTGTTGTGAATATTCACACTGTTTGTCCTATACCGGATCAAACCACTGATCCCCAGTCTTTCACTACTGGCGATCCTAAAACCCCCTCTGTTAGATTCTTTTTAACACAAGCAATCTAACGAGGTTTCACCTTCAGCTCCCTTGCTGAAGAAATATTCACAAATACTAAGAACTAACTGAATTTATACTGCTTCACACCACAGAGCCCTAACTAACTCTGCTCCTCTTCTCAGGGTCTCTTCCTCCTGACTGAACTACTTTTCCAGAGTCCTATCTGACTCTGCTCCTCCTCTCAGGGTCTCATCCTCCTGACTGAAAATTAACTGTCACTTTCAAACCTTTTTCTCCTTAAGCTCCGCCCACCTCCTCTTCTGCCTTGTCACCATGGCAACCTATCTCTCACAGCTAGGCCATGGCAACCCATGTAAAACATAAATACAGTTTAAACACAGTATAATAAACACTTTATAATAAACATTTCTCTACAATAATTAATAAACAATTTCTACAATAACCATTCAATATTTACTATCGTCTCATCATCAAAAACATGATCTAGATTCGTCATCCATTATTCCGTTCTAATGTTCATTAACCAATAATTGCACTAATTATTCGAACGCCTGCTCAAACACCCAGGTCTTCACTTTCCTGCGGAATACCATTAGAGATGGTGCTAGTCTAATGTCCATAGGAAGGGTGTTCCACAGCCAAGGAGCCACCACCAAGAAGGCCCTATCTCTCGTCCCTGCCAGCCGTGCTTGAGAAGCAGGCGGGATCGAGAGCAGGGCCTCCCCGGAAGATCTCAAAGTCCTGATGGGTTCATAGGCAGAGATGCGGTTGGATAGGTAGCTTAATATTAATAACGTTAAACCCCAACAATTAATAAAAGAAAGTTTTAAAAAGTGTCTAATATCTCTCGATATATAACGTCAGCTCAAAAATAAAACTTAAATCCTACTTTCCCGTTTAGAAGAAAAAACAACAAACAAACGTTTAAGTTCTGCCCCTTTAAGAGAGGCTCCTCCCCCTCGCTTTGAGAGATGAGAGAGAGAGAGAGGTCACGTGCCTCCTTCCGCCTTTATATATATTTTTTCTCCTCCCACGAGAAGGGAGGGAGTGAAGGAGCAAAGGCGGAAGAGCGGCCGTGCCTTTTCGCCTCCCTCCGCGAGTTTTGTCATAATGCGCAGGGGTGGGTCACGTGGTGGGATGCCGACGGCAGGTTGGGAGGGGTTGGTTGGTTGGTGGCTGCGCAACGGCGGCGCAGGCGCACTCCCGCCCCACCTGCGTCGCGCGCATGCCCAGTCCCTCGCCTGCCCGCCCAGGGTGAGGAACTGCGCACGCGCAGTAGAGGAGTGAGGGGGCGGAGCCGTTGCCGTCGACGACGCTTGCTTCCTTGCTTGCTGTTACTGCGAGTTCCGTCGTCCGTTGCCGGCCCCTGCGGTTCCCGGTCGGGAAGTCCCGTCGGAGATTGAGGAGGCGACGAAAGGGCGACGTTTCGTTGAGATTGTTGAGAAGAAGAGGAAGGCGAGAGGAGAGAAAGGAGAGGAGAGGCCGAAAGAGGCGGGCGCCATGATGGAGGCCTAACAGGCCCAACAGGCCCCTCAGGGATTTGGACGGCGGCGACGAGGAGGAGGCCTCTGAAAGGAGAAGCGAGCGAGAAAGAGGGAGGGAGCGGCCGAGGGAGAGAGGCCTAGGCCGCCGCCCCCGCGCCCCTCCGGGCCCGGGCAGCGGCGGCGGCCCCTGCGGCCTCGCCGCCATTTCCTCCTCCTCCTCCTTCCTTCGCCTCTACCGCCGCCATCATGTCCTGCGTCCACTACAAGTTCTCCTCCAAGCTCAACTACGATACGGTCACCTTCGACGGGCTCCACATCTCGCTCTGCGACCTCAAGCGGCAGATCATGGGCCGCGAGAAGCTCAAGGCCGCCGACTGCGACCTCCAGATCACCAACGCCCAGACCAAGGAAGGTCCGTCCGGGCAGGGGAGGGGGGAAGGAAGGAAGCTCTCGAGGAGAGCCATAGCAGCTGCCAGTCGAGCTAAAGTCACCTTGACCCTCATAAAGGGCCCAGTCCAATCTAAGAGTGGACTCTTAGAGTAGGCCGCATCAACACTACTACGACTACTGTTACAATAATAATAATATTTGGGAGGGACTCCAGTTGGGAGGATGGCCAGGTTGGGTTTTGTGTCTTGAGAGAGAACCTCCCCTCCTCTAGCCATCAGACTGCCAATAAAGGTAAAGCCACCTTGATTCCCCCCCCCCTAAAGGATCCACTCCAAACTAAGAGTGAACTCTTAGAGTAGACCACATGTACACAACAATACTAATACTAGGGAAGGACTCCAGTTGGAAGGACACCCAGGTTGGGCTTTGTGTCCTGAGAGAGACCCTCCCCTCCTCCAGCCATCACAGCAGCCAGTCGAGTTAAAGCCACCTTGACCCCCATAAAGAATCCAGTCCAGTCTAAGAATGGACACTTAAGAGTAGGCCGCATCTACACTGCAATAATAATAATAATAATAGTAATAATTGGGAAGGACTCCAGTTGGAAGGACACCCAGGTTGGGCTTTGTGTCCTGAGAGAGACCCCCCCCTCCTCCAGCCATCACACCTGCCAGTCGAGTTAAACCCACCTTGACCCCCATAAAGAATCCAGTCCAGTCTAAGAATGGACACTTGGAGTAGGCCGCATCTACACTGCTTTAATAATAATAATTGGGAAGGACTCCAGTTGGAAGGACAGCCAGGTTAAGGTTTGTGTCCTGAGAGAGAGACCCGTCTCTTCTCCAGCCATCACAGCCATCAAGGTAAAGACACTTTGACCCCCCAATCTAAGAGTGGACTCTTAGAGTAGGCTGCACCTACACTACAACAACAACAGCAATAATAATGTGATTGACACATGGTACAATGCCTAAAGACCTTGGCCTGTACTTAAAAACAATCAGCACTGAGAAAATCACCACCTGTCAGCTGCAAAAGGCCACCCTGCTTGGATCTGCATGCATTATTTGCCGATACATCACACAGTCCTAGACACTTGGGAATTGTCTGATGTGTGATCAAATGTAAAAGCCAGCACAGCAATCTTGTTTGCTGTGTACTAATCTTGTTGTGTATCAAATAATAATAATAACAGGGAGGGACTCCAGTTGAAAGTACAACTGGGTTGGGATTTGCATTCTGAGAAGACCCTCCTCTCCTCCATATTGGAAGCCATAGAGCAGAGGTTCTCAACCTTGGGTTCCCAGATGTTTTTGGCCTTCAGCTCCCAGAAATCTTGACAGCTGGTAAAGTGGCTGGGATTTCTGGGAGTTGTAGGCCAAAACCATATGGGGACCCCAGGTTGAGAACCACTGCCCTAGAGGATGGAGCCATGACAGCTGACAGTCAAAGTAAAGACACCTTGACCCCCATAAAGGATCCAGAGATGAGGCCTACTCTT
Source organism: Anolis sagrei (assembly GCF_037176765.1). Lineage (NCBI taxonomy): Eukaryota > Metazoa > Chordata > Lepidosauria > Squamata > Anolidae > Anolis > Anolis sagrei. Next base: position 24,055,832 of record NC_090035.1, on the reverse strand, counting down.
AGAGTAGGCCTCATCTTGTCCCCCGAAGGATACAGTAAATATAAGGAGGCATCGTGGGCACACATCTCTTTCCTGCGGACAAGACTCCAAAGTCAAACTTACGTTGTCGCTTGGAATGTTTGTTGTTAAGAATGTTTATTATTTGTGTTTAAAATCCTCATCCAGTGATGTACTTTATCTGTGTAGTTAATTTCATCAAAGAAATCTGTGGTTACATGTTCTGTTAACACCAGAAGTGCTGAAGTTTCTTTCACCATCTTGTTATGTTTTTTTTTCTTCATTTTGAAGTGAGTTGTGTGCTCTGGTCTCCTACATACTAGCATATATGATGCGGACCTATATTGAGTATTCAAAAGACTGGATCAGGATCTTGTGACTCTTAACAACATTTCTCCCTGTTACATCCTGCTGTTGAAGTTTTAAAGGAAGGGATTATGTTCTGAGGGTCTAAAAAGTTGACAAGGTGGATATTTGCCTCACAAAATTATATTGCCGAGAAATCCTTCTTTACATCAGAGAAAAAAGGAAGTACGATGGTGACAATAGTGGTGATTATAGCCCTACTGGTAGTCAGTGTGTCAGTAGGAATGTATGTAAACAGAGTTGTTATGGCAGGATGCGCCATTCCAGGGCATGGACTCCTGACACATCTGCCTGAGGCATTCTGCACTTCTTAGGTACTTTTAACATGGCTAATACTCTCTGATGGCCTATTCATATTTTAATTGGTGTAAAATCTCATCACCTGATGGCGGGGCATATGTTGCTAGGCCAAAATACACTCTTAATTAAATTCTTGTTTTTTAAGATTTTACTATAACTTTATGACCCTCCACAGGCGAAGTGCTTTGTAAAAATATGCGTGAACACACTACAGCAACTGGATTTCACCAGTTTCCACAATGGTATATGATAGAGCTTGTGGATAATCTGTTTGATCATCCCAAAATGTATAAAGAACCATTACCCCTATCAGTAGACCTTAGTCTTTAGGAATAGAAACATTGTATTAACAAAGGTTCACAAAAGGTTGTGCTCATTCTCACATTTTGATGGAAGAAGCTGAATAGAATTGCCTTTCTCAAAAAACACATATACTTTGGTGGCGGAGATGGTGTTTGCTCTGCATGCCTGCACCTTGTGTAAGTGAAGTTCCTTTAGGTTTCCCTATGTGAACATCTAGATTTTCAGCCTTGGTCTTTAAGGAATAAATCTTCATTTTAAATAGTTAGCCATCGTAGTCTCTTTCAGCAGTCACAATTATTTGTTTGCGATAATTTCATAGTTACCTTTGTTGTTTTGTTGTCAAGTATTTCACATTTTATGATTGTAATTGCTTTTGGAAGTAGACCCCCGACCCAGTCTATGACATTTCGTTCAGTAGTCTCCAACTCTTCGTGACCTCATGGACCAACCCACGCCAGAGCTCCCTGTCGGCCGTCACAACCCCCAGCTCCTTCAAGGTCAGTCCAGTCACTTCAAGGATGCCATCCATCCATCCATCTTGCCCTTGGTCAGCCCCTCTTCCTTTAACCTTCCACCTCCCCCAGCATAATTGTCTTCTCCAGGCTTTGCTGTCTCCTCATGATGTGGCCAAAGTACTTCAACTTTGTCTCTAGCATCCTTCCCTCCAATGAGCAGTCGGGCTTTGTTTCCTGGAGGATGGACTAGTTGGATCTTCTCGCAGTCCAAGGCACTCTCAGCAGTTTCCTCCAGCACCACAGCTCCAAAGCATCTATCTTCCTTCGCTCAGCCTTCCCTAAGGTCCAGCTCTCACATCTGTAGGTTACTACAGGGAATACCATGGCTTTGACTATGCGGATCTTTGTTGCCAGTGTGATGTCTCTACTCTTTACGATTTTATCGAGACTGGACATTGCTCTCCTCCCAAGAAGTAAGCGTCTTCTGATTTCCTGGCCACAGTCTGCATCTGCAGTAATCTTTGCACCTAGAAATACAAAGTCTGTCACGGCCTCCACATTTTCTCCCTCTATTTTCCAGTTGTCAATCATTCTTGTTGCCATAATCTTGGTTTTTTTGACGTTTAGCTGCAACCCAGCTTTTGCGCTTTCTTCTTTCACCTTGATTTGAAGGCTCCTCAGCTCCTCCTTGCTTTCGGCCATCAGAGTGGTGTCATCTGCATATCTGAGGTTGTTAATGTTTCTTCCAGCAATTTTCACCCCAGCTTTGCATTCATCAAGGCCCGCACATCGCATGACATTTAGAGATGTTTAATCACACTTCTCATTTTGAAACTCTTTTACTTGTTCCATTTCAAAGGTTAATGGTAGTTATTTATATCCATCTGTGTGGAGTGAGAAACCCCACTGATATGCCTTAATTGTGAACTTTTCTGTTATAGGTATTTCTTGCATGATTTTTTTTAAATAATTAAAATAATTAATATTTTAAAATTAAGAGCTCTAATTTTTTAAAAACTTCATCTCCCTTAGTTATTAATTTGGTTGTTGATAATTAAACTTGGTAGGCACATGCTATCATTGAAGTTAATGGCTGAATTGAAGCAATGCCTTCTAGTAGATATGTTGAACAAAAGGAAACTTATTGAATATGCCCTATATCTTATATGCACTTTTACTTTTCATGTGGTAGAATATTGTGTTCTGCCCAGCATTTTCTCTACCCTCATACTTCTCATATCAGTAGGCTGTGGGTATATATAAATATATAGCTTACCTTTCCTATAAAAGTATTTGTTCAAGGTTGCTCATCTTGAAATATCTATAAATTAGAAACTTACAATTAAACGTGACAGTTCATTTAATTTAAAACACATAAAATATTTTATTAAGAAAGAAATAACCACACTCTACAGATCAGAAACCTGTTTGAATCAGAAGATCTTCACCTGCTAGTGGAAAGTGAGAAAAATAGGGCAAGCTTGGCTTCTCAGGTAAGCAAAGCAATCTTTGTCCCCTAAGTGAGACTGGAGCTGATTTGAAATAGACACTACCATATTCTCCAGCATCTTGCCCAAGGAAATGATATAGGAGAAATTGATCAGTAAGATACAATTGAGCTAGGACTTTTTAAGGCAGGTGTCACTGCTATCTCTTTTAACTATGGCATCACCTTCCTACTGTCCTTCATAATCCCAGTGTTTTGGGACTGTATGTCTTATTGGGGGGAATTAATATATCAGATTTTTATTTACTCTGAACTCTATCTCCTTTTCAGAATATACTGATGATAATTCCCTGATTCCCAAGAACTCGTCTGTTATTGTCAGAAGAATTCCTATCGGTGGAGTAAAGTGTACAAGTAAAACATATGTCATGTAAGTATCTGTATCTGGCTTGCTTCTTATTTGCCTTTTGTATTTCTTTTGCAGATTTTATTGAGTGCAGAGCACAGGCTTTATAAAATAAAATAAATCTGTGGCTACTGAGTGTTGATTCACACACAGTTAAAGGAGTTTTCATTTTCCAACATACTTTGCTCCTCTTAGTAGCTATTTTCATTGTTTAAGTGGTTCAGGTTCATTGGAATAACTAATCCTGGGAATATAAATAGGTTCATTGATGTACCACATTTCAGTTGTACATGTACAGAATGGGCTCTGGGTCACTGTAGCAATGGGAGCACATCTGTTACATAACTGGCTCAGCACAGTTCAGTTTTGGCGGGCCAGGCACATTCCAGAAGAGTGGGGTGGTAGGAAAGAGAAAGAGTAGCAGAGTAGGTCAGCTAATATTTCAATGGGCATAGGAAAATGCCTTCTTTATTCTAAGATAGTTCTGCTCTAGATCCCTTGTCTGTGTGTTCATTATTGCCTCACAATGATTAGCAATGCAATACATGAATGGCTGTGGGGGTGTATATTTGAGAAAGGGGGAATGCACACATGTACTAAAGGAGTGGTCTTGGGCAACCTCGCACTTGAAGCTAATAGACTTCTACAGCTCTAGATGTGAATAAGTCAGAGCAGTGGTAGTACTTGCCTGCTATGTGCTGCCTTATATGTGACAGCTTGTAAGATTTAAATCAATTCCTTCTTTAAAAAAAAAAAAAAGCAGCAACATTTAGAAGTAATGTTTCATCTGTCATCTCCCCAACCACAAATTCCACAGGAGCCCAGCTGCGGTGCAGAGGTGATAGTCCCATCCAATGACACTCCATGGCAGTCATGTCCTCATATATGCTTCCTCATATATGGTGGGGGCATTTGCCTCTGGGACTATAAGCACGTGATACAGCCAGCGGTAGAAAAACAAGACCTTTGCACTCCCATTAAAATGGAGCTGCTGCCAATGTGTGGTTTACTGCCTGTGCCTTGTGTTTTAACTACTAAGGACAGCAAATGGAGCAAAAACCTGCTTAGTATTTCCAGTTGCCCTTATGGTGGAAAATAAGGCCTTTAAAAGATAATACGAGGCAAGCTTATTTTTTCATTGGGTATCTGCAGTCCATTAGACTGTGACAAGGACGCTTCTATAGAGTGTTTTCCCTAAATTAAATGATTAGTACCAGATAGATTAAAACCACTCAATGGGAATGTATTACATTAACACTTATGTAAGTTGTGTTGACTCAGTGGCTGGATTTGAGTTTACAGTAACAAGTGGATATTAGGCCTTTCAGTACTAGTAAGCGCATGTAGGACCCCATTCCCAGTTCAGTCAGAAACCATGATTTCATTGTGAGTCCTGGACTTGCTGCATGTTCTCCTGACTCTTGATGTGGCAAAAAAAAAAAAAAGCCAATTGGATTTTGGCCTGTATCAATAGGAGCATAATGTCTAGATCTAGGGAAGTAATGCTACCTCTATTCTGCCTTGGTTAGACCACACCTGGAATATTGTGGCCAATTCTGGGAACCACAATTGAAGAGAGATATTGACAAGCTGGAATGTGTCCAGAGGAGGGCGACTAAAATGATCAAGGGTCTGGGGAACAAGCCCTATGAAGAGCGGCTTAAAGAGCTGGGCATGTTTAACGTGAAGAAGAGAAGGCTGAGAGGAGATATGATAGCCATGTATAAATATGTGAGAGGAAGTCAGAGGGAGGAGGGAGCAAGCTTATTTTCTGCTTCCCTGGAGACTAGGACACAGGACAGTGGCTTCAAACTACAAGAAAGGAGATTCCATATGAACATGAGGAAGAACTTCCTGTGAGAGCCGTTCAGCAGTGGAACTCTCTACACTTTGGAAGCTTTTAAACAGAGTCTGGATGGCCATCTGTTGGGAGTGCTTTGAATGCAATATTCCTGCTTCTAGGCAGGGGGTTGGACTGGATGGCCCATGAGGTCTCTTACAACTCTGTGATTCTATGATTCTTTTCTTCCATGGCCTAAAGGAAGTTTCAAATAAAATACAATTCCCCAGGAATATAAACTGTGGCTAGTGTGAAAATACCATACATTCAAATTGCAGTTTCAGATAGTGATATGTTTTCACTAAGGGAATGTGACAATTACCTCGAAAATATCGTATTTTTTCAGGACATATTTTTATTTAGAAGTATAAATTGTTGGTATTGTAAGTGCATTTTAGTCATCTTTCATTGGGCCACAAATTCTGGTCCTCTAGTAGCTGCTATCATCTTCAGTTGTGTGCCAGAGATCTGGCTGCAGGAATCTCTTGTCCTGAGTAAGCCAACATTTTCACAGGGAAGATGGAAGTTTTTAATACATAATATTTATTTATTTATTTATTTATTTACTTTGCTTATATACCGCTGTATCTCAAACCCGAAGGCGACTCACAGCGGTTCACAAACAGTAGAAACAGTAGAAACAGCAGTGGTTCCATACAACATATAACAATTGACTTAACACATTATCCATAAATTACCAATAAATATTCAAAACTTCTTTATTATTAGTGTGAGTAAACATGACCTTTTTTCTTTATGGCAGAACTTATAAATTACACAGAACCCCAGAAACTCCTTTCAGGTGATATCTCTGACCATGGTTGCCCCTTTTGCCTGAGGTTCCTTATGCTGCAGGACATTTCCTCCTTGCCAGGCGACTTTCCTTATTCACAGACGGCGTTGGACTTGACATCTTTGGAGAAACCTGTGCATGTTAAATCTCTATGGATTTATTATTGTTTTTCAAAAAGCCAGTAAGATGAAGAACTCAAAGTGCTGTGCAACCATCATGAAACATGGAGTATACAATATTAATATGCAGTCTTCATGTTGATCGTAAAGGAAGTTGGTAGAGTGATACTTGTAGATGATGGGAGCTCAGTGCCACATATCTGTAGGACCAGGGCCATGGTTATCTGACTTTGTAAGGGGTGTTTATTTCTTTACCTACTATACCCCTGTACCATTGGTGTCCTTGGTGGAAGCGCTTTCTTTTGTGTCATGTGCATTGCCCTCCTTCTGATAGTCTCTTTATTTTCACTTTCTAGAAGTCGAACTGAACCAGTGAGTGGACCTTCAAAAGCAGTATGTAAAAACACAATCACACTTTTTTCTTCTACACATTGTGCTTAATTTTTAAACCATAATGTGGCAATAAACTACATTTCTAAATGCTAATTTTGATTAATTTCCTATGGCAGCATTGATACTGTGACTATATTGTATTCTGATTCAGTATAGTAAAATGAGCAATGCAGATCATTTTAATGTGGATAATAACACTTGTGCCAAGTGACACACTGTATTGCATATTGCTTGCTAGATTATTTCCTGTATGACTCCGTGTTGTACAGAATGCCGTATGATCATTTATAGATCATGTAAGTTGGGGTTTGCATTACTGAACGTGATTGCCTTGTTCTACATCTGTGTGTCTCTAGTTAGTAGCTGTATGTTTGTATAGGTTGTTGTGTGCTTTTTGTTTTCTTGAAATAAAAAACATTTGGAGTGTATCCTTTTTTTTTGCCACTATCATATTGTATCACTTAGCTTTCGTTCTTAATACTTCCCTTATTGGTTTTTGAAACATAATCAGAAACCTCATTGTTGTTATACTTTTTCTCCCTCTTAACTTGGAATTCAAGTACATGCTTAAGCATCCAGGGCATTTTGTGCAGCTAAATGTACATTCAAATATGCAACTATGTTCACATGATTTCCATGAAGAGAGGGCACTGCTTTCCTGAGGTTCTGCTGTTCCTTCCATTTTTCTCCGAGCAAACACTTTTTAGCTGAATTATTCATAATGGGCGACATAATGTGAGAAATATTTAGACCTAACAGCCTAGCTGTTTGTCTTCCTATCTCTCTGAGAAATCCACTTAAGACCAGCTCAGTTTTTTTTACTCATGGCCTGACCATCCTGAAAGCCTTAAGTTTTATTTTTCTATTGGATGCCCTAGACATCATTCCTTTGTACAGTTAGAAGGGCAGGTTTTTCCTTTCACTCGTGTTCATTAATTTTGGTACATAGTAACATGACTGTGTGCTGTTCAGAATGGCTTTGCTTAATTCAAAACCTTGAAATAGACTCTTAATGGATGTTTAGAATTATAGCTTTACTCCTCTTTTTTGTCCTTGTTAAGTGTGGCTGGTTTCCATTTCCATAGCCAGTGGAGCTCCTTAAACAGAAGGATTGACCTCTCTCTGTAATGGGCCCCCGTTAACATCCTGGTTGCTGCCCATTGGACCAATTGAAATTTCCGAGCCGTTTTCAAGGGCAGCCCCACGTAGAGCGCATTGCAGTAATCCAGTCTAGAGGTGACTAAGGCATGGACCACCCTGGCTAGATCAGCCTTAGCGAGGTACGGGCGCAGCTGGCGCACAAGTCTCAGTTGTGCAAAAGCCCTCCCGGCCACCGCCGACGCCTGAGCCTCAAGCGTGAGCGATGAGTCCAGGAGGACTCCCAAGCTACGGACCTGTGGCTTCAGGGGGAGTGTAACCTCATCCAACACAGGTTGCCACCCTATACCCCGGTCTGGTTTGCGATAGACCAGGAGGACCTCTGTCTTGTCGGGATTGATCTTCAGCTTGTTCGTCCTCATCCAGATGGACACAGCGGCCAGGCACTCGTCTAGCACCCGAGAGGCCTCCTTGGAATTAGGTGGAAAAGAGTAGTAGAGTTGTGTGTCATCTGCGTAGAGATGGCACCCAACTCCAAAACTCCGGATGACCTCTCCCAGCGATTTCATGTAGATGTTAAAAAGCATGGGAGATAAAATAGAGCCTTGCGGGACCCCACAGGTCCAGGGGTCCAGGGCAGGCATCTCCCAGCTTTACCATCTGGGTTCGTCCCTCCAGGAAGGACCGGAGCCACGACAGAACCGTGCCCCCAAGGCCCATCCCAGAGAGCCGACCCAGAAGGATACCATGATCGATGGTATTGAAAGCCGCTGAGATGTCCAAGAGGACCAGTAGGGTTACACTCCCCCTGTCCAGTCCTCTAAGGAGGTCATCCACCAAGGCGACCAAGGCTGTCTCGGTGCCATGACCAGGCCTGAAACCAGACTGTGCCCGATCCAGGTAATTGATGTCATCCAGGAAGCCCTGGAGCTGGAGGGTGACCACCCGCTCCAGCACCTTACCCAAAAAAGGAAGGTTGGAAATCGGTCTGTAATTGTTCAGCACCGTAGAGTCAAGGGACGACTTTTTTAGGAGTGGGCGAACCACAGCCTGTTTCAAGTTAGATGGAAAAATCCCTTGCTCCAACGATGCGTTAATGATCAACACAAACCAATTAACCAACCCCTCCTTGGCAGATTTGATAAGCCAGGATGGGCAAGGGTCTAGAGCCGAAGTGGTCGCCCTCACAGCCCCAATAACCTCCTCCACGGTCTCAGGAAGAACAAGCCAAAAAGAATCCCGCAAAATTGGACAAGCAGATGCCTCCGTCACCTCCTCTGGCACTGCGATGAAATTGGAGTCGAGCTCAAGATGTATCTGGGCAACCTTGCCTGCAAAATGGTGTGCAAAATCGCAACACCGAGCTGCTGGGTCGTCAGAGATCCCGTCCACCGCAGGTGGGTGAAGGAGCTCCCCGACAACCCGAAACAGCTCTGATGACCTATTTGTTGCAGACGCTATCCGGGCGGTCGTGAAAGATTCCCTGGCCGCCCGTATAGCCACGGAGTATGCCTTAAGAGAGGCCTTAGCCCGTGCTTGATCAGACACGTCCCGAGATTTCCTCCACTTGCGCTCTAGCCCCGTTCTTGTATGCTTCATCACAGCCAACTCCTCGGTAAACCAAGGAGACGGCCTGTCATGACGCAACGAGATGGGGCGTTCGGGAGCGATCGTGTCTATCGCCCTGGACATCTCCCTATTATAAAGGTCGACCAAGGCGTCAACAGGGTCGCCAGGTTCCATGGCAGGAAGAACCCCAAGATTCCTCAGGAATCCATCCGGATCCATCAGTCTCCTGGGGCAGACCATCTTAATTTGTCCTCCACCCCTGCGAAGGTTGGGGGTCACAGCGAGCCTAAAGCTGACCAGATAGTGATCAGACCATGACACTGGAAGGATGTTTTGTTCTTCCACTCTGATCATTCCACTGTCCGCCACAAAAACTAGGTCAAGAGTATGTCCAGCCTGATGGGTGGGTCCTGATATAATTTGTGACAGTCCTATAGTCGTCATGGCGGCCATAAAATCCTGAGCTGCGCCAGACAAAGAGGTCTCAGCATGTATGTTAAAATCTCCCAACACCACCAAGCGCTGGGAGATCAGGGCCGAATTAGAGACCACCTCCGCTAGCTCAGACAGGAAAGCTACTGGGTCGCGGGGTGGGCGGTACACCAGCAGAAACCCCACACTGTCATGGTTCCCCACCCTCAGGTGGACACACTCAAACCCAGGTGCTTGCGGTACAGCGCATCTGGCCACGGCGATGGATTGCCGAAAGACCACTGCGACCCCTCCTCCCCACCCCCCTTGTCTGGCCTCCTGATGCACCCCGAAACCCGGTGGGCACAGCTGGGTGAGATTTACTCCCCCCAGCTCATCCAACCAGGTTTCCGTGATGCATGCCAGATCCGCTCTCTCATCCAGAATAAAGTCCTGAATGGCAGAGGTCTTACCGTTAACGGATCTGGCATTGATCAGCAGGACCTTAAGACCGAGGGGACTGCCATGGTACCTACCACTTCCTACCTTCTCCAGGGTCGCAAGAACTCTGTTGCGCGTCTCCCTGGGATAATGGTGACCCACAAGTCTCCTCCCCCACACGACTTGGATGGTGCCCACCTCCTCAGCCCCTCCCCCTACCTGGTTAGAACCTGTGGCTAGTCAACTCTCGGAAGAGGTAAGGCTGGATTACAATCTCCCTTGGATGTTAGATAGGGATGCTTCCGATGATGGAGTGGACGGAGAGTTTTATAGCCTGCCTTTGATGAAAACTGCTTCTGGTTTTAGGAGCCCCAAACCAGAATTAATAAATAAGATGATTTTTTTAAAGCTAGACTTCATTCTTTGTTCAGAGGCAGTCCTTTTCTGTTTGCATAACTATAAACAGACTACATATTCTAGAACATATAAATGTTATATGTACTGGCCATTTTCATAGATTTTTCAATTTGGGATGTGTTTTTTAACAGCTGTCTTGCAAACAGCTCCAGAAGTCTTACCATCCCATACATTTTTACCAGTCTGGCTGCTCATGTGTACAAACACTGCTGATGCCTGACATGCTAATAGGAGAGAGAAATGCTTTTGTAAAACGTTGCTGCTTAGTCAACCATGAGGCATTTATTTACAACTTGCTGGGCTGTTTCAAGGTTGCTGAAAAGCTAGGTGCGCTTCTCCTAGAAGTTCTTAATGGAGCCAAATGAAATCATCCCACTGCCTGCCATAAGCTGACTCACCCAGATGACAAACCCAGGTAGAACCTGGTGGAAATTCTGCTTGAAGCAGAAACTCTGTTCATGAAACAAACACACACACACATACATTCTTACTGGGAATTGAGGCTTCATGGTTCTCCAACATGATCTAAAATGTAAAGAGCCCAGTTCTTAGAATCTCCAGACTGAGCTGATTGAAATTAAATGAAGGATAGGGACTAGGGTAACAATCTCATAGAAACTACGTAAAATACTGATTTTGTGCTTTCAGGGTGTAAATGCAAGTCTTTAGTCATTCCCTCTGTCTAGTACCTCTTTTGACATCCAGTCAAGAGAGGGCTTCTCTGTGTGGAGGCCTGGCATTGTTCAGGTTCTTGGCAAAGCCTCTTTCTGCAGTCTGTTTGCCAAGAGCATGTGCTGCTTTCCCTGCCCAGAAAGAGCGGGTGTCCATCGTGCAGTGCTCTCAAGACTGCACTGAACTTTGAAGCAGAGAGGCCTGTCTTCCCTGCTTTGGGTCAGTGTGCGGCAAGGCCTGACATCTACCTCATGGGCTGAACAATTGGATGTAGCTCTATGCCACGTTTTGTCTTTTTCAAAGGGCAGCTGCTTAAGAAGTCCCCTTTCATCCTGTGGTACAACCAGCAGGCAAGACTACATAAGAATTGGCTGTGAGCCACAATTTAATCTGCCTAGTGAGTCACGCCCAAATATGTGAATCCTTGTTCTTGGCTTATCTGATATCTTTTGTTTGTTATCCTCAAGCATGCACAAGGTTTGTTTGGGTTCCAAACTGCTTACAAACTGTCATTTTCATGTTTGAAATGATAGTTCAGTGCCAGACTGAAAGTGAAATCTATAATTTTGGAGAAGCACGTCAAGCAATTTGCTTTGGTGGGGGGGGGGGGGGGGCTTCATTTTTGGTTCATTGCCTGCTTTGGTTTTTTCTTCATCTTGTCCCCTCAATCAAGTTTCTCGAGTTAATACACTTATGGCTCAGTGTCTGTTGAATCTGCAGGGCTAGGCATTGTCTTTGTTCAGGCAACACTTCAGGAACTAAAATGATAAAAGGTCTGGAGAACAAACCCTATGAGGAGCGGCTTAAGGAGCTGGGCATGTTTAGCCTGAAGAAGAGAAGGCTGAGAGGAGATATGATAGCCATGTATAAATATGTGAGAGGAAGCCACAGGGAGGAGGGAGCAAGCTTGTTTTCTGCTTCCCTGGAGACTAGGATGCGGAAAAATGGCTTCAAACTACAAGAGAGGAGATTCCATCTGAACATGAGGAAGAACTTCCTGACTGTGAGAGTCGTTCAGCAGTGGAACTCTCTGCCCCGGAGTGTGGTGGAGGCTCCTTCTTTGGAAGCTTTTAAACAGAGGCTGGATGGCCATCTGTCAGGGGTGATTTGAATGCAATATTCCTGCTTCTTGGCAGGGGGTTGGACTGGATGGCCCATGAGGTCTCTTCCAACTCTTTGATTCTATGATTCTATGATATGTCTTTGATGTGCCATTCACTGTAGCCAGTACTGGGAGAAATCCTACATACCTAGTAATTGAAAGCAATTTAAAGTTGGGGCCAGAAACATTTGGAGTTAGCTTTGTTAGAATTTCCCCAGTTCAAGTGTTCCATCTGAATGTGGATGTACTGCGCAAATTAGTGATTTAGCCCTTTGCAAAAGTGAAGCAGATTATTAAATCACATATGACAAACATCAGCTGAAATGGATCACTTAAAGGCAGAAAGAGAAACAAGGTAAAAATCACAGGCGGATTAAAAATGCTTTGTGGCATTTCAAAGACCAGGATGTAATCTACGTGGGTTTCTCTTGCATCAGAGATAAGGTTTGGGTTGTGACCTCGGCAGTTCTTCTCATGAGAATCCTGTAGCATTGTGTCCATTGTGGTCCTGACACTAGGTCCTTTGCCTTGTATGGCTGCATACGTTGACAGCATGTTAAGACGAGCTGTTAACAGTCTCATTTGTCTGTTTATGTATTGCAGAAGGAAGGGGAGAGCCCTTTTCACAAATAAGTTACTCCTGTAAGGCTAAGTCTGTATATGTAGTACTGCTCCCTCATTCTTCCGAGCTACTGCATAGGTCTTTGCAGTAATGATAAAATGCATTGTGGCGATCTTCTGTTCAATGTTTCAGTGTTAGATTTCTGTATGATTCATATATGATAGTGACTGTTTCCCCTTCCTTTACATTTAAAAATATGTAATAGTGAAGTGTTTCATCTTCATTGTGGCTGGTGAGCTGTTCTGGAAGCATTTTGGGCTAAGCACCCAACATTCCTTTGTTAGTTTAGGCTGAGGCTGATCATATGGAGCCAGAGATGGAGGCCAGAACTCACTCTTTCAGTTTTCAGTGCTTAATCTATTTAAATTGCCACCATTCATCATATGGGAGCAAGTAGAATTTGATCATATAGCTATACTGGAGGACCAAGACATTTCTCTCAGGTTTTAAAAAATAACATTTTCTTTCATCTTTTTTTTTCTTTTATGGGGATCTTGTGCCTTTAAACCCAGCAATGTGGAGGGCTGGCTGTCGTTGAAGTCTTTGCATATGTTTATTAGGACTTTAGGATGGAAGTGTATGTTTTGTTGATGTGCTAGCTGGCAAACAGATGATAGTTGTGTGAAAGACCATAGAAAGATTGTGTGACACTACGTTACAGGACATTTAGACAGGTCTTACCAGAGGACAACCTTGTAGCCCTTTCAGAGTTACTTCCTTTCAGGATCCCCCCCCCCCCCCCCGACACCTTTATTTTCCTTTGAATAAAAAGTGGGGTGAATGTGCTCTTCTGGGAACCCCCACAACTAATGCGTTTATATAGGTACACTGTTCAATGTTTTTTAGAGTTGCAATTTTTCAATACCAGAAGTCGACTTCTGGCTGCTTTTAGGTTTGGGATTTTTTTTTTTCAATTGCTCTGCCCCTGGAGCCTTGCTGGAGAAAAGCTTTGCCCTGGACCCAGCACAGTTTCCCACCCCTGACTTCCCTTGTCCTTTGAAGCACCTTCAGGAGTTGACTTTGTGAGATCGCAGCTAGTCGAAGGGATTAGGAATTGCAAACCAACCTCCCTAAAGTTGTCGTATAACTACAGCTTATTGGATTCCTGGCTGTGACTGGCCCTCACTGCAAGATTTGATGAAATCTAGGGCTCAGCCTTAGGCTGGAAGAGTCTTAATCCTTTAAATATTTCCTGCTCGCTTGTAATGTGTGTGTGTTTTTAAAAAATATTTGCATTTCCTAATTCAGATATGACCATGTTTATGAAATGGGCTTCCAACTGTCATAAAGTCCCCAAAAGATGTGTACTTTTTTGAATACAGTGGTTTTTGTTTTAAAAAATTACTAATTGGAATCATTTCACCTACATTCATTTGTAGTACTTAATTTTCTTTTTCTGCTGTATCCCCTCTTTCTAAGCACCAGGCATTTAATTAGTACCTCAACACTGCTAATGGTTTTTCTCACATTAAATAATTTGTGAAATACACTTCCCCAACACAACAGCATGCTCTTATAAAAAAACAAAGGTATATATACTTTGGATGAAACTCTCTTATTTTGCTTTAAAAAAACAGCCCTGTTTACATTGATTGCAGAATGTGGAACAGAGGAGTTGGCTTTATTATACTCGCCCCCCTCCTAACTGAATGTTATTTATGCATGTATAAATACATCAGAAGGCCAAATTATAAGCAATTATTTGCGCAAAGGTTACTGCGGTTTGAAAAAAGGGCCTCTTTGTGGGGCTCCAATTCAGACTAGTTCTTGCCACTGCAGTAGAGGCTAAATATGTTGGCTGAGTTTTGATTGTGGAACTTGAATGTGTGTTTAATTTTTTATGAACAGATTGATGACTCTTCTGCATCTATTTCTCTGGCCCAGCTTACAAAGGTATATATAAATATATACGTATCTATTCTTGTCCGATATAGCCAAATGCATTGTTGCTTGCTTGGTATTTTTGAATGTTTTTTTATGCTGTGATTTTTAAATTTCTGGTTAATTTATGTCAACGTTGCAGAAATGTTTTAGTGAGACAACCCTGAGCCTAAGTGTTGGAAATATGTGTATCTTTATTGATAAACTATCCTGTAAAGAGTAGTTCCCAGTATGGGAAGATAGAAGGGGAGTGCCTTATCAGCCCCAACATAATGTTGCAGTTTTACTCATCTTCAAGACACGGAGAAGAACCACTTCCGAAGCTGTTTTTATTGTTTCTTTCAAACGTTAATTTTTCATTGGAAAAAAATAGCACAGTTTTAAAAGAAGAGTATTTTTAACCTTATTTATGGACTCCTAACATTGCTCTGCGCCACAGCCCCAATCGGGGCCATTTCCCTCTCCCACGGACAATATACACCATGGTTTGGGATTCTTCACTCGTAGCCAGTGCTAGAACAACAACACGTGTAACATAATCGGATGTACATACATTTGTAGTAGATAAAGTGGGCGATAGCCATGCGACTAATTTGTTTGAACACAAACGGTGTAATAAATGTATTTATAGGAATATACCAATGTGTTATGTGTGGCATATTGGCAACTGTGACCTTCTGAAACTGTTGTATCTGCCTTGTTTTGATATGAAACTGCTTGCATTTTCCTGCTCAATAATGTGTAACTGTTGGGGAAAGCACTAGTGATAACACCCATCGTCCGCAGAAGCAGCTGCTCTTTAAACAATTGAACTCAAAGCAGTGTTGGCTCACAATTCATTTGTCTTTCTCTTGCGAATGAAGACACGTTCCTTTTTCCTGCCAAACTGGGGAAACCTGATGGGCATTTATTTATAAATACAAAACCTTAGTTAAGTGAGTTAGCTGAAGTTTGGTTTTCCATTAGTGCTGTCCTTAAATTTGTCCTTGGTTCTGTAAGCTCATGTCAAGTTATTATTTTTTTTCTGAAATGTGAACACAGTGTCCAAGAGGTGTACAGTTCTAAGTCTCGGAGCGAACCTTAAGTATTTCTGACAGTATTTTCGTACTATAAAGCAGTGCAAAGCTGTAATTTCAGCCTCTTAAATGCAGACAGTTTTTGCATGGAGGAAATATGCTTTCACAGTTTTGTTTTGATTCCTATTGTGTATTAAATGCCATATTTGAATTTTGGTCTATTCCTACTAATGTTATTTTTTTCCTTGTTTCATCGGATGTGTTCTGTAAACCTGTTTGGGTTCAAACAAATTAGCTAAGTTATTGTAACACCGTAGTCCTCTGTAAATGTGAACAATTTCATAGATGTTAATCTGGATTGTTAAGAAAAGTGATGTATCTTAATTGACTGTTTAATAAAACGTTGAAACTAGCTGTTTGCTTTTGTGGATGAATGTGTAAAAGAAAGTGTGTGTGCCTGCTTTGGATGTTAGGTGCTTGACTTCCTGAACAGTCAGTTAGCAGCACCTTAGACTTGGTTTGTCTCTGCAATTTAGCGTCCGGAGAGCCATCTTTCTTTAGCATCTTAAAAGGACTGTCATCTGGAAAGCTGCGTTCTTGATTTGTGTGGCAGCTTTTCGATGGCGTTCCTGCATTTTTCCCTTTTAGGGGCATGTGACGTGGAAGAACAGAGCGGATCTCTTTCAGGATGACACTGTCCTCTTTAAACCAATTGAAGCGCAAGTGTGGCACCACTTTGCCGGCAAAGTGCCTTAAAAAACAGGGCTTTTTGGCACATCACTTTGGCAGAAAGGGACCTTTCCCCACACTTGACTCCAGGCCACCTAAATGTCGTAAGAAACTGGAGCAGTTACACAAGGCATTATGTAAGCCACCAAGAGAGCCTAAGGTTGAGAATGCCCCAGCCGCAGAAAAGGTTTTTTTCTTCTTCTCTTTCTTCCTCCTCCTCTTTTCAGCTCCCACTGGCAGGCACATAAAATAAACATCATGTAATGGCATAAGGACTCCCTGGAACATCTTCAGGACCATCTTGAGCTGTTTTTGAGACAACTCCAGTTAGCTTTTTGTGTGTGCTGCTCTTTACAGGATTGAATGAGTGGTGTTTGTCTTTGACTGAATGGACATAATTGTGTTTCTAATGTGTGTGTCACATGATTACCTATTGAACAGACCGCCAATCTGGCTGAAGCCAATGCTTCTGAAGAAGATAAAATTAAAGCTATGATGTCACAGTCTGGCCACGAATATGACCCTATCAAGTAAGTTTTCTTCATGCCATATGCAAAAACAGAACAAAATAGCTTATTTTGGAATAAAATTTACTTACATTTTAATCGAAGAAAAAAAAAACCTTGCCAAGATGCACACCTCTTTTCTCACACCTTTTTTAGTTACATGAAGAAAGCCCCAGGACCACCTCCGCCAACCTATACTTGCTTTCGCTGTGGAAAACCTGGTCATTATATAAAGATCTGCCCAACCAACGGGGTAAGGGCCTGATGCTGAAATAACATATGTTCATTTGCTGGCATTGTGTTAGCCTTTCGTTCCAATATGAGTGTAACTTATAATACAAAGGTTATGTTTCTTGTATTTGCGGGAAGCAATATCCTTCTAAATGAAGTTTTTTTGACAGCATTTTTGGCCAGGCTGAAATTGATGTGTTTGATATCTGTAGCATATTCTTCAGGGCCATTTTTCTATCTCTTGTCATATGATATGTATTTCTGATGCTGCAAGTCGTTTGATGCTGCAAGACCTTCTCATAGTGGCACCAGAGGTGCTTCAAGTGGCCAGCTTATGGTCAATGGACATGTAGCATAATGCCAAGTTCTTAAAAAAAAAAAACATGTTTTAAATGCATTTTAACTGTACCCTCAACTTGCTTCTGACACAATAACTAAATAAATATTAGGGCTGGGCAACCACGGAAAAATTTGTTTCTAAACTCGATTCGTTTTTAGGGGGGTTTTGCGTTTCGATTTTTAAAAGAATTCCGAAATTTTTCTTTAAAAAAGTTCGAAATTTCAGAAATTATGAAACAATTACGAAACAATAACGAATCGATTCGTTAATGGCGGACGCGACCGCGCAATACGCTAAAAAACCTCCAAATGGGACAGGGGGAACTTCTGAAGCTTCCCTCTCCCTCTGTTGTTGACTGTTGGTGTGATATTTATAATTTTTTTTCACTGATTAAACAAACAACAACTATAAAACTTGCACCAGACATGCGAAAATAATAACGAAACGATTTCAAAACGAATACGAAATGAATACGAAACAAATTGAAAAATTCGTTTTGATTTTAAGTTGCTCCTGAATGGTTCGTTATCGCTTCGTTATAAAAAAAATAACGAATTTTTAACGAATTACGAAATTAACGAACGAAACCGCCCAGCCCTAATAAATATGTCTAATTTCCAGTGAAGTGCTGGTGAAATCAGTCTGCTTATTCAATATGGAGTGCTAATGACACAGAAAAGTCATTTTAATGAAATTTGGACTCTCATTCATTCAGAGAACAAGAGAATTTTTTTTACCCTTCTGTTATCTCTCCCAGTTAAGAAATGAGCTGTCTTAAACAGCATTTTCTAAGCTGCAGTAGTACATAGATTAAAAAAATCGGTGAAAAAATGTACATTCCAAGAAAGCCAGATAATTTGAATGGGGTTTGTTTTGAAAAATGGACAAAAAATCTCTAATAGTTTACGTTTTTCCTTTCCCCACTTGACAGGACAAAAACTTTGAATCTACTCCCCGAATTAAAAAGAGCACTGGAATTCCGCGAAGCTTCATGATGGAGGTGCAAGACCCCAACACCAAGGGGGCCATGCTCACCAACACAGGGAAATATGCCATCCCAACCATCGATGCGTAAGTATCCGCTAAGCTTTGGGACACAAAGTGGGGCTAGCTTATGCGGATGGAAACTTTCAATATGTGGCTGCCATAAGAATAGATCAGGAAATCCCTGGATCTACAGCAAGTCGTTCTCTGTGTCACATCTTGCCAGGCTGCTTAAGTATTATTATTATTTTATTTCTATCCTCTTAGAATAGAAAAGTTATCCTCAAGATAGATAATACTACTAGTGAAGCCATACTTAAAATACTTCCCAGCTATTTCCTACAATCCTGCAGTGATTCCCCTTCTTTCCTTTCCTTACCATTTTAATTTGCGGAAGATTTTTTAGTCAGGACGGAACCGAGTCTCATACTCTGGACATACCATGTAACAACAAGACTTACTAGTTTTGCTAAGGTGGAAGATAATCAAGGAGATTGTCTCTTGACATTACAGGTGGGAGGAATCAATTAAGGGAGCTACAGCTTTGAAAGAAGAAGGGGATTGTGCATCTCTCTCTGAGAGTCACCATAAGTCAAAGCCAACTTGATAGCAATTGAACAAAAACAGTAGTCTGGATAGGGAAACCAACTTTTCATATATCCAACTACAAAAGCAAGCGGGCTGCACATTTAATGTTTTTATGAAGTTAATGTTGAGTTGGGATGCTTTCCTTTCAGTGAGGCCTATGCTATAGGGAAGAAAGAGAAGCCCCCTTTCCTTCCAGAGGAGCCCTCTTCTTCCTCAGAGGAAGATGACCCCATCCCAGACGAACTCCTGTGTCTCATCTGCAAAGACATCATGACAGATGCCGTGGTTATTCCCTGCTGTGGAAACAGCTACTGTGATGAATGTGAGTCCCGTTGCCTTTAACCTTCTCCTGATTCCATAGAAGAAAATAATAAAATAATTCATTCCCCTCTCCTTGCAGTTTGACGTGGGGTACAAGTGGATTATTGTTATTATTTGATACACAACAAGATTAGTACACAGCAAACAAGATTACTATGCTAGTTTTTGTATTGAACATATTGAACACTTCCTAAGTGTCTAGGACTGTGTGATGTATCGGCGAATAATGCATACAGAACCAAGAAGAATGGCCCTTTGCAGCTGACAGGTGCTGATTTTGTCAGCGCCAATTGTTTTTAAGGTCTTTAGGCACTGTACCCATTGTACTGATCACCACTGGGACCACCTTTACTGGCTTGTTTCAGAGTCTTTGCATTTCGATCTTTAAATCCTCGTATCGTGTCAGCTTTTCCAGTTGTATCTTGTCAATTCTGCTGTTTCCTGGGATTGCAACATCGATGACCCATACTTTTTTTTCCATGATCATGAAGTCAGGAGTATTGTGCTCCAAAACTCTACAGTCTGAATTCAGAAGTCCCATTATTATATTACTACTACTATTACTCCTCTTCCTCCTCTTCTTCAGACACAAGTTTTGACTGAGTTGTTCTCCCTATAGAGAGAATTGGAAACAGAATGTTGGTCTGATTAATGTTAATCAGTGTCCAGTATTCTGCAGAATGAGTATTTTACATATCTTTTAAACCACTTGCAGGTATCAGGACTGCGCTGCTAGAGTCGGAGGAGCACACCTGCCCAACTTGCCATCAGATAGATGTTTCACCAGATGCTTTAATTGCCAACAAGTTTTTACGACAGGTAACTTAACATCAACCTGTGCAAATGAGTCAGTTCACCTTTATTCTAAGCATTTGTTGGATTACCGTGTTTGTCCAGCTGGAAGGGCCCTGTTTAAAAAATATAGCAGAAAGGTGTTAGGGTTGGGCTAGTTTGTTCCCTTTGAGAGACTGATAGATGCCCCTCTGGACAACTGATGATGGGCCCAAATTCACCTGTGTGTTTTCATTCCTTTGTGGACCTCATCACTGATGGGGCTCAGGACATGTCTTGCTGTCTGGCGTGACTTCTTCTGCCTTGTGGTTCCTTCTTTGCAGGCCGTGAACAACTTCAAAAATGAAACTGGCTATACAAAGCGGCTGCGGAAACCAGCCCCACCCCTGAGGCCAGTGGTCCAACGGAGCCTGCCCTCTGCCCCTCGGCCCCTGGGGCCCCGGCAGCAAGACCCCCTCCTTGCCTCCTCCGCCCCAGCCAGCCTTCACCCAGCTGTGCCGTTGGCCCTTCCCTTGCCCTTGCCCCCAGGGCAGTTGGCCTCCACAGCAGGCACCTTGCCACTGAAGCAGTCTGTGGCCCCATTGCCCGGTGAGGTTTCTGCATCGCTAGCCTTGGCTCTTCACGCTGACAAACCTGATGGACCGTTCCGGTAAGTCAGTTGGTGCTGCAGAGCGTACTTCAGCCTTTGTTTCCAGCATATTCATGGCATGCCAGCTGATGCCAGCCATAGTGTCGTTCATAGGAATGCCTTTCCCAGCAGCACCAGTTAAACTATTACAGTAAACTGATTAGCATTAAACTAGGAAATGGAAAAGCCTCAGTGGGGGTGTGGGAAGCAGATAGTCCTGCATTATGGTGATGCTCCTCAGAACTGTCAGTTGGATAGGCTTTTGACCTAAGCCACAGCCTCAGAGGTTCCACAGAAGTGTTGGTAGCACAGAATCTTAGGAAAGGCTGTGCAAGCAGCCTTGCTTCTCGAAGCAAGTTTGATGTAAAACCGAGCTGGTCAGTGAAGTTTCCCATGTTCCTCATTTCACTCATCGAAAGCTCCAAAGCAAGGCAAATCATTGCCAGAGATGATGGACACACTGCACCTGCTTTGGTTGGGCTTTCCTTCCCATATAAGGTGAATTAATAGTCACAGGAAAGTAGTATGTTAGTAATAGCGCTTGGCTACGTGTGTGCACCTCACACTCTAGTTGTGAGCCTCCCAATTGTGATGTTCCCAAATTCATCAGCCTAACACCTTTAATACTTGAGGGAGTTGGTTTCTTCTGATACTTTTCCAGAGTAAAGGTACCTAAGAACTCTGTGTGAGAGGCTTTCTAGGCCCCGTTTTTGTTCCTGACCTGTCTGGTTTGCCTTGCTGTTCTGCAGGGAGGCTGATGGTATTGGGCCAGCCATGGCTCTCATGGCGGCTTCTGATCACCCGAAACCACTTTCCTCGCTGTCGATTAATACTGTTTTGGAGGAGAAGGTAAGCCTCGTTTCACAGCATAGAACTCCTTCTTGTATCTTACCACCACCATCATCAGCGTCTGATCCTTTTCCTTTTCCTCTTTGAAGGGCTACCAGGTTCCAGTGCTTGGGCAGCCCCTCTTGGGAGGGCAGCTGGGTCCTCATGGGCATTCCATTCCCTCTATGGGTAAGTGGCCTCCCATTCTCCCTGAATCTTGCATGCATTGACCCTTTGTTCTTTGCTCAAAGTTACCTTTTCCATTTCCATGTAGGTCAGCCAGTGAGACCCAACCCTCTTAGATCGGCAGGCAGCAGATCAGGCTGGGAGCCGTAAGTATAACATCAAATTGTCTTTTTCCTACTCTCATGTAGCAAGTTTAGAATATGATAAGCTTATTAAACCGATCTCTTTATGTGCTTAGAGAGGCTTTCTGGAATTTAGGGGTTTTGGTTTTAGGAGCCTGGAATTTGGGGATTTGGTTTTAGGAGGCATCACTTGCTGCTGAGAGGACTTAGTGGAATATATGATGGTAGCAAATGACACCTTAGCAAAGTGATCCTGTTTTATTTTTTATTTTTTGGAAACAGAGTTTTCAGTTATCAGATGTAGAAAGGGACAGGCTGTCAGGGGTAGATCTCACCAGCCTGGTTTTAGAATCCTAGAGCTGAAAAAAACTCCCAGGGACATCCGGTCCAACCCCCTTCTGCCAGGCAGGAAAAGCGCAATCAGATCATCCCCAATAGGTCGCCCGTATTGGGGAGCTCCACTGATCATTAGGTATTTCTAAAATCCCAGAAGCCAGAGTTGCAGTTTCAAGACAGATTGTTAAGAAAGGGAAGTTAAGAAGCTACATCAAGAAAGCAGAAAATTAGTGTGTGATACTACAAAGTGTGGAAGAGGAAAGTCAGCATTGAGAGCGAGGGTCTCTGGCTGGAGCCTTTCTTGGGGTGGTGCCTTTCTTGGTAATGTTGGTTAAATAGCACAGCCAAGGGAAAGGGGCCTAAAGGAGAGCCACGGAAGGACAGGCAGTGAGGCAGGATGGGCCGTGATGATGCCGTGTTGCATTCCTCTCTTGTGAGCCGGGCGTAACCCTCAGTGACAACATCTTTTTGGGTTTCTTTAGAAGTTCAAACCGAGGACGCCCGCATAATGACCGCACACAAAGGACCCAGGCCCCAACACTGCCAGCCTCGACACCGGTCTTTGTGCCCGTGCCTCCTCCTCCGCCGCCCCTCTATCCGCACCCCCCTCCCCCTCATGCACTGCCCCTCCCCCCAGGGGTCCCTCCCCCACAGTTTCCCCCACAATTCCCCCCGGGGCAGCCCCCTCCGGCTGGGTACGTGGTCCCTCCACCGGGATTCCCCCCAGCACCTGGCAACCTCTCGACCCCCTGGGTGCCAACTCCCGTGCCAACGGCTCACTCCAATGCCATCCCAACAACACAGGCTCCTCCCCTCTCTAGGGAGGAGTTTTACAGGGAGCAACGGAGGCTGAAAGAGGAGTAAGTATTTGGTGCTGGACCACGTTCCATTCCGTTCCATTCTGTTTCCTTCTCCTTCTGTTGTGTTGACCATTTGGGGATGTGAGCAGAAATGACATATAACACTAGGCTGCAAACATTGGTTGTTCACTCCCGCTGTAAACAGTAACCCTCGAGATTAAAACCTCGCCGCTGAGTCGCATGTTTTTTCTGTCACTTGCATGCCGTGTTGTCCGCTTTTCCACCTCGGTGTTGTTCATAGGAATGCTTTTTCCGGCAGCACCTGGTTGCTTGGCCTCACCCTGATTTCCTTATTTTAACAGGGAAAAGAAAAAATCAAAGCTCGATGAGTTTACAAATGATTTTGCTAAAGAACTAATGGAATATAAGAAAATCCAGAAAGAACGCAGGCGTTCTTACTCCCGGTAATTCTTTTTTCTTGCATCTGTGTGTTTAAGGAGGCAAAGGAGGGAGCCTGGCTCGGTCCCTACTTTGAGGAAGGCTTTTTTGTCATCTCAGTGCTCTTGGACACAAAGCGACGGAGGAGCAGGCGAGCAGTTGACCACCAGTGTGATCATAGGAGGGAAGCCTGGGGCCTGTATCGAGCCCCCAGATCCCTTTTTGTGGGAGCTCCAAGGCTCCTACAATCCTCTCCCTATTGGATGGGAGTTCAGAAATTGCTTTGCCCTCAACATGACCACTAATATCCCCTAAGGTCTCAGCAGGGTCATTTTGCTGTATTGGGGCCAATCTGCCAAGAAAACCCATGTTAGGGTCACCAAGCTGAAGACTCACAACAATCACAAGCATGTGACTGCAATCCCAAGAATAGTTGAATACGCAGAGCAAGTCACATAGGGTTTCATATGTTTTCTTCCCAAAAGAAGCATAATTTTTTTCTGATACCCCTGGAATTCCAGAGGCAGTTTGTGACAAGAGAGAGGATCCGTTCTGGCAGCTTCTTTTTAAAAAGTCCCCTCTTGAGTTTGAGAAAATTGTAATCAGTGGTGCCCAATCTTTGCTCTTCCAGGTGTTTTTGGACTTTAGCTCCCAGAATTCCTGATCAGGGCTTCTGGGAGATGAAGCCCCAATTGCCTGAAGAACCAAAGGATGGACGCCACTGTCCTGAATAATGTGTCTGCAGTATCCATGTGATCTGTGTCCTTTTGGCCCTCTTAATTTAGCTTGAAGCAGAAAGCAAATGAATTTTGTACTTGAACATCTGTTCTGCCTTGTAATGAGAAAAAAGTTACAAGAGGCTATAATAAAACATGGCCCTTTCTCCTCCTTTTTTTGTTTTGCTCCTAAGGTCCAAGTCGCCCTACAGTGCATCCTCGTATTCACGGAGCTCCTACACATACTCCAAGTCCCGTTCCGGTTCCTCTCGTTCTCGGTCCTACTCCCGCTCCTTCAGCCGCTCGCACTCCCGCTCCTATTCCCGCTCCCCACCGTACCCCCGCAGAGCTCGGGCAAAGAGCCGCAACTACCGCTCCCGCTCGCGGTCACATGGCTACCACCGGTCAAGGTCAAGATCTCCCTACCGCAGATACCATTCTCGGTCTAGATCACCTGTCTACAGAGCTCAGTCCCCAAACAAGCACCCCCCGGTTCCTCAGCCGGAAGGGGAGCGGGAGTACTTTGGCCGCTACCGGGAGGTTCCTGTTTATGAAATGAAGGCATACTATGGCCGGCCTGTAGACATGAGGGACCCCTATGAGAAAGAGAGGCTTCACAACTGGGAGATCCGCTACCGAGAGTGGGAGAAGTACTACAAGGGCATCTTGCCCGGGGCCCAGCCCAGGCCGCTGCTGAACAGAGAGAACTTCTCCCCAGAGAGATTTGGGCCTCTTGGACCCCGGCGAGAGAACTCCCCGTACATCCGAGGTCGCAGGGATGAATATCCCACTGCACTGGGACACCGGAACCGGAACCTAGGCGGGGGCTACCCTGAGAAGTTAACTGACAGAGAAGGCCATGGTTTGAAAGACATGGTGAAACCGAAAGAGAAGGAAGTTGAGAATCCCTCAGGAGATGCCAAAGGAAATAAACACAAGAAGCACCGAAGGAGAAGGAGAGAAGAGGGAGAAGGCTTCCTTAGTGTTGATCCGCTAGAAGGGTCCCGGAAGCCCAGGGATCCCCCTTCTTCTGCAGGAGAAGATGGCAAGCCGGACCCACTTTTCGTGCTCCCCAGCAGAGATGATGGCACCCCTGTCCGGGATGAGCCAATGGATGCCAATTCTGTCGCCTTCAAACCCATCTCTGACAAGGAGCGGAAGGAGAAGCCAAAAGCAAAGGCCGAAAAGCTTAAGCGGAAAATGGATGCTCCAGCCGCTCCTGTCCCAGCCACCAGCAAGAAAGAGACCCAAGCCAAGCCTCCCAAGGGGCCCCAAGAGAAAGTGGAGGCTGACCGTGAAAAGTCTCCACGAGCAGAGCCCCCCACCAAGAAAGCAAAGGAGGAGACAACAAAGGCCGATAGTGCAAAGACCTCATCCTCCCAGACAGAGGAGAAGCCAGTGGGCACACCACGCAAGGTCCATCCTCGCGGGGCTAAGGAGCACCCAGACAGCCGGTTGTGCAAAGAAGAGAAGAGCAAGAAGGAGCACCCCTCCAAGGAGGTCAAGCCAGAGAAGTCATCAAGTAAGGAGGAGAAGTCCAGGAAGCCCTTGGACAAGGGCAAACCTGTGGAGGTCAAGCCGGAGAAAAGGAAGAAGACTGAGGAAAAAGGAGATAATAAGGAACAAGGAGCTGCGTCGTCTAAGACTCCCAAACCAGAAAGCGCAGAATCCAAACCTGCACCAAAGGGAGTGAAAGCTGAGCCCGAAGATGAGAAGTCGGAGAAGACACCCGAAAAGGACAAAACGGTTCTGCCCGCTGTCCCGATGAAAAAAATTAAGCTGAACAGGGAGACGGGCAAGAAGATTACTAGCACCGAAAATGCTCCTCCTGCCAAAGAGGCTCTGGCTGAGAAGCCTGAGCCAACGACCAGCAGCAAAGTGAAGCCAGAGAAAACGAAGGGAAAGATGAGGAGAAAGGTGGCAGTGACGGACGGAACTGGTTCAACGCTAGTGGATTACACCAGGTACCTTTTGAGTAATAATGAAAAATCTGTTTAAATTTGAGTTCATGTCAGGCTGAACTTGTATACTCTTGAATCTTGCAGAAAGATTCATATTTGGCCACCTTAAATCACTCTGGGAGCAGAATAGTAGCATCAGGTATTGACACCAACTCTTGAGTGGACGATAGACAGTGATAATAAGTTGCTTTGAGTCTCTTTTTTTTTAGAGAGAAAAAGTGAGATAAAATAATAATAAGAATAAATAAAAATAGCCCAAATGTATCCATGAGGAAGTTTCTTCTTCGTGCTGTCTGTGAAATGAACACATGTGGTTTTCCCCTGCGCATAAGCACTAGCTTCGGAACATTCTAGCTTAAAGTAAAGTTTTAGTGAAGCCACGCCCATCCTCCCAATAGTATATATATAGCCAGTGGGCGTAGCTGAGCCTAGTTCTTTTTTCCGCGCCAGCAGTAGTACAGGAACTTCGCTCTCCCTCATCTTTATTGGATTTACTCATTTTTTGACCTCGGACTCCCTGACTACTCTACCTTCTCCAACCCTGACCAAGGACTGGCTAACGGAAAGATAAGACCATTATGTCCTCTTCCTTCTTTAAAAAATGCTCGGCATGCAGGGCTAACCTCCCCGAAGCCGCTAAACATTTGAAATGTCTGCTATGCCTGGGTGAATCACACAACCCTCAATCGTGTGCTATTTGTAGGGCTTTTACCACTAGGGCTCAAAAGAGCAGAGACTCCTGCCTCAAAGCTTGCCTTTACGAGCAGGCCCTAGCCCCAGATGAAGTGCGGCACCCCCAGCCCTTGGCTGAGCAGCCCGCACTTCCATCTCCCCAGGAAGACATACCAGCCCAGCCTCCACCCAACATGGAGCAAAATACTCATGCGGCGGCTCCTGGTTCCTCCACCGAGGCTCTGCGTAAAAGGCCAAAAACATCCAAACAGACTTCTCACAAGTCTAAAGAAAAAGCGAAAGAAAAGCAGACTAAGACCCAGGGATGGTAACTCAGCAACCTGAAGATACCATTGATCTCACTGGCAACCAGCCCTTGAGTCCTCCCACATTGGAGCTCCCACCTCAGCCTATTCAGCCTATTCAACTCCTCCAGAGTGGGCGTGAGCAAGCCTCCTTCCTGGATATTGAGGACCCGCCTCACCTCCTTCCGTTCGAGCTTCTTTCAGCCCAGCTCAGTACCGAGCAGGAAGGGCTTCGCCCTCCTGAGTCTCCTCCATCTCTCTCTCCAGCTCAGCTTCCTGCCTCTCAAACCCTCCCTCCCTCCCTGGTACCGGAGCAAGCTCCCCAGCCTCCAAAAAGCCGCGCGGGCCATCCTCTGCAGTCTCCACGCTACAGGAGACACTCCCCCTCTCCCTCCCAGTCCCGATTCCATTCCAGGAGCCCCTCACGCTCCTCCTCCAGATACACAGGTCACCACCCGATCCCCGCTATCATAATCCTTATGACTATCCCTTCCCTATGTACCCCCTTCCTTTTCCCTTTTACCTGGGTTTTTTTTCCACCAGGAGAGCATTATCGCTCTCAACCCCCTCCTGACTCTTCCCCCCCCCCCATCAGCCTCACCACCCTTCCTCCTCCATGGCTGCTCCTCCTTGTCTCTCCTCTTCCCCACACTTCAGCACCAACTCCCCCTCTACCCACACCCCCTCCTCAAGATTCCCAACCTGAAGATACCATTTATCTTGATTCTTCCTCTGACATACCAATCCCAACTCCCCTGACCCTGATCTCCAGTCAAAAGATTTCAAAAACTTTTCAGCTTTACTAATCAGGCTTTCTAGAGCCCTAAATATCACTCATGCCCAATCCACTGACGTGGTGCAAGATCCTTATTTTCCCTCTGCTGAACAACAACAACACTCCTCCACTGCCCTCCCCACAATACCTTATCTTTCTAAGCTGCTCAAGACTATTGGTATAGCCCCAGGGCTGGTTCCAGCCACCCCCAAACGGGCCGATAATCTGTATTGTATTGACTTGTCTTCTGCTCCTTGGCTTGCCAAGTTACCTAAGGCAAATTCTGTTGTCACTGATTTATTTATTATTATTATTTGCTTTATTTTTATACCGCATTTTTCAGCCTAATTCGGCGACTCAATGCGGTTTACAATACAATTTATATAACAATAACAATTAGTTAAAACACAACATACACGACAGACAATACAAAGCAACACAACATAGTCATCAATGCCTCAGTAAAAATCAGATTCCGTTCTCATAATCCTACCGTTGCTTGTTCATTTATACCGTCTTCATGAGTTCAGTTGCATTGTTAGCCAAACGCTTGTTCATAGAGCCACGTCTTGACCTTCCTCCGGAATGCCAGCAACGAAGGGGCCTGCCTGATGTCTACGGGTAGGGCATTCCATAGCCGAGGAGCCACCACCGAGAAGGCCCTGTCCCTCATCCCCGCCAGCCGCGCCTGTGACGCAGGCGGGACCGAGAGCAGGGCCTCCCCGGACGATCTTAACGTCCTCGTCCTCTACCCTGATGCCCAACCAAAACCAATACAAAGAAACCAATCAGCTCCTTCTGACAAAGAAGGTAGAAAACTTGATACAATGGCCAAATTTTTTTATTCCTCACCATGCCTCTTTGCTCGTATCGCACACTATGGCGTTTACATGAGCGTTTACCAAACCTTCCTCTGGAACAAATTGGGCCCCTACCTTGATTTACTGCCTCCTACTCATCAGGCGATGGCAAAAGCATTTAGACAAGAGGCACTCATTCTCTCCAATCTTCAAAAAGACCTTGCAAAAAATACAGCAGACACTTCAGGCAAACTCATAGCCGGAGCAGTCTCCTTGAGATGGCATGCTTGGCTTAGATCCTCTATCCTCTCATATTCACAGCACTCCCTCATCGAAGATCTCCCCATGGATGAGACAGGCCTCTTCAACCCAGAGACTGATTCTCAACTAGAGCACTCTCATAAAATGAAACAGACTGTCAATAAATACAAGCAACAACCATACCAACCTTACAACTGCCAGAGATGGGGACCATACTACCACTATCCCCATCCCTTTTGGAGACACTACAACTCTCCAGCCTACAGAGGAAAACAACGACCTCAGTTTCCCGCTCCGGGATCCAAGAGACCACCCCCTCTGTTCAAGGGTCAGTACCGTGGCTCAAAACTGCCTGACAATAAAAAACTGCGCTTTTAGCCCTCCCCTATCCCCAAACTCCCTCCTCTCTCAAAACTCCTGCCATTCATTCCTCGACAGACTCCACTATTTCTTGCCACAATAGCAAGCCATAACCACTGACACTTGGGTCCTTGACATCATAGACAAAGGATATGCCATAGAATTTGACTCTCTTCCCCTTCCAGGGAAAATCCTCTCAACCCAATCATGTCCCACCCTGTGGGATGAGATTCACTCTCTCCTCCACAAGGGAGCCATATCACCCACTCCC
Source organism: Anolis sagrei (assembly GCF_037176765.1). Taxonomy (NCBI): domain Eukaryota; kingdom Metazoa; phylum Chordata; class Lepidosauria; order Squamata; family Anolidae; genus Anolis; species Anolis sagrei. The sequence goes on along the minus strand of NC_090035.1, from coordinate 24,026,234 downwards.
ACCCACCAATTACATTTTTGTTTCTTTTCTAGATACATTCTTGTTGACAAACGGGATGGCGGCCTTCGCCCCATCCTGGACCTCCGCAATATTAACCTGTTCATCAAACCACGAAAATTTTGGATGGTCACCCTTCCTACCATCCTCCCATTTATTACAAAAGGATCATGGTTAGCTACCATTGACCTCACTGACGCATATTTCTATATTTCAATTAGAAAATCCTACCGCAAATACCTCACCTTCACAATTGACAACTACTCCTATTTGTTCAATTCTCTCCCCTTCGGACTTTCAGCAACCCCCAGGGTTTTTACTAAACTTATGGCGGTGGTTGCCTCCCACCTTCGCCAGCAGGGTATTACCATTTTCCCATATTTAGATGACTGGTTGCTGTCAGCAAATTCTCCTGACCAGCTGCACTCTGACATCCATTACACTTTGTCTCTCTTACAGGACCTCGGCCTGGTGGTCAACTACAACAAGTCCAACCTGATACCCACCCAAAGAATACAGTTTATAGGAGCTATCCTAGACTCCACCTCACAAAGAGCTTACCTCCCAGACGATCGATAAACATCCAGTCACGAGGCCACTGCTCCACCTGGTCTATCCAATCTGTCCTTGGCCATATGTCCTCTACCACAAATGTTTAAACCCTTCGCACACCTTCGCCTCCTCCCCCTCCAATCCTGGTTCCTCTCAGTATTCAATCCTCTTCAAGACAAACAATCCATGACCCTCCCCCTCCCTCCCACAATACTACAATGCCTGTCATGGTGGACAAAGAGGTCCAATGTATGCTCGGGCCTACCCTTCACAACCCCTCCCCCCTCACTGACCCTGACGAGATGCCTCCTCACCTCCAGGGACTCAAGATCAGCGGGCGCTTGTCCCTACAAGAACAACAATATCACATCAATGCCCTAGAACTCATAGCAGTAGAGAAGGCACTCCGGGCCTTCTCCACGCTAATATCCAACCATACAATCCAAATTCTAACAGACAACACGACTGTCAAATATTACATAAACAAACAGAGAGGGACCCACTCACACAGGCTCCTCTCCATATCCATCCGGATTTGGGAGTGGTGCATCCTACACAACACCTTCCTCATAGCAATCCATCTCCCCGGAGAAGACAACACGCTAGCCAACTCCCTGACCAGAATGCCATCGAACAATCACGAATGGCACCTCAATCCCAAACATTTTCGCTCCCTCACACTCCAATGGGGCTGTCCACAGATAGATATCTTTGTGTCCCCAACAAACTCCCACTGCGCAAAGTACTGCGCAAGATTACGACCTCACGCATTCCCAGGCTGCTTAGGAGACACCTTCCTTTTCCAATGGTCTCAAGGTCTCCTTTACGCCTTGCCTCCCCTTCCACTCCTCCCCAGAGTTGTAGCAAAGCTCATTTCAGACAACTCAGATTGCATTCTAATCGCCCCATGATGGCCACGCCAACCCTGGTTCACTCCTCTCCTCCAAGCGTCACGAGGTGACTTTCTTCGCCTTCGACCCGACCCCGATCTCCTCACTCTTCAAGATGGGCTGATTCATCACCCAGATCTCCTCTGCCTCCAACTCATGGCATGGAGAATCAGACCACTTCCCACCTCTCCAAGTCAGTCAGACTCATAATACAAGCAGCCCAAAAGACATCTACTAAAAAGTCCTATACTTACAAATGGAAAATGTTCCAAAACTTTCTATAGCCATTGGGCCACCAGCCCCAATCGGCTCCTATTTCCCTAATCCTGGACTTTTTAGTCCATCTATCCACAAAGGGATTCACCCTCTCCTCTATCAAATGCTATCTAGCTACACTCTCCTGGTATAGGAGAAAATCAGGCCTCCAATCCCTTTTTCAGGACCCCTTGATTTGTCTCTTCCTTAAGGGATACAAAAATATCCATCCACCCACCTCCTTACCTCTCCTGGCATGAAGCTTAGAGCTCGTCCTTTCCCAACTATCCAAACCTCCTTTCGAACCCATGTTGACTAGCGACATATCCCACCTCTCCTGGAAAACTGCTTTCCTCGTTGCCATTACTTCAGCACGCAGGGCCAGTGAACTAACGACCTTCCGCTCTGATCCTCCTTTTGTTCGCTTTCAACTTTGTCCTCATACAGACGTCACTTTTCTCCCTAAAGTAGTCTCTCATTTCCACATGTACCAAGACATTACCCTTCCAGCCTTTTTTCCAAAACCCTCACTCAGTTGGAGATTGCCCTCCATTCCTTAGATGTAAAAAGGGCCCTCTCCTTTTACCTACACAGAACATCACCTCATAGAAAATCACCCAAGCTTTTCCTAAAGTATAGGAAAGATGTCTTGGGAATGCCTATAACTGCCCAAAGGCTTGCCTCATGGATAGTTTCTACAATCCAACTGGGCTATCAACTGGCTGGCAAGCCTCCACCTCCAGGAATTAAAGCCCACTCTACTAGGGCAGTCTCTATATCACAGGCTTTTTTAAGAGGTGTCTCTATAGAAGAAATCTCCAGAGCAGCAACCGGGTCGACCCCTTCGATGTTTGCTGCTCACTACAAGTTCAACGTCCTGGCTAAAAATGATGCATCATTCGGCAGAGCTGTCCTTTTCTCCTGCGTGGCATGACCCACCTCCAGGTACTTACTTGTTAAGTCAACCACATGTGCTCATTTCACAGATAGCACGAAGAAGAAACATGGGTTGCTTACCTGTAAACGTGTTTCTTCGAGTGTACTGTCTGTGAAATTAGCACAAATCCGCCCATCCTCTAATGTCATGCCTGGTACTTCGCTGTCGCGGCGGCGAAAAACTAGGCTCAGCCACGCCCACTGGCTATATATATACCATTGGGAGGATGGGCATAGCTTCACTAAACTTTACTTTAAGCTAGAATGTTCCGAAGCTACTGCTCATGTGCAGGGGAAAACCACATGTGCTAATTTCACAGACAGTACACTTGAAGAAGCACGTTTACAGGTCAGCAACCCATGTTTCCATGGCTTCTTATTTATCTTACATTGAGCTAATTCAGGTTCATTTAGCAAGGCATAGTCCCCAAATCTGAAGCTGAGTGCAGTTATGCAGCAGATGACATGCCACCTGTGAGAGGGTTTAGCAGTTTAGATGTTTCCCCCTCTAGAGATTAAGGCCATGCTTTTGCACTCCCAGTCGTAGTTTTCATGGGAAAGGTGGCTCCCAGCTTCATCACGTAATTTTGTATGCAAAGGTCGTTTTGGTGGATTGCCCTAGCTTTGTGAAAATTCATTGCCCAATGAATAGTTGGCCATGTTCATCTCTATCCTAACCTATTTGTTTTTGGTTCCCCCCCCCCCCCCCCCGTTTAGTACAAGCTCTGCTGGTGGGAGCCCTGTTAGGAAGGCGGAGGACAAGCTGGACACCAAGCGAACCGTCATCAAGACCATGGAAGAGTACAACAACGACATCACAGCTCCTGCGGAAGATGTGATCATCATGATCCAAGTCCCCCAGTCCAAGTGGGACAAGGATGATTTCGATTCGGAGGAGGAGGAGGAACAGGCAGTCGCTAAACCTGCCCAGCTGCCTTCTGCCATTACGAAGCCTGTCAGCGTCATCAAGAATGTCAGCGCAAAGCAACCCTCTACCTCCCTCAAACAGAACGAGAAGGAGCTCGAGCCTCCTTTGGAGAAGACCCAGAAAACCCTCAGGGAAACCGGGCACGAAACTTTAGGGCAGCTGGAACCCAAAAACTCCAAAAGCACAGCGTCCAGTGAGAAAGGGAAAGCCAAAGACCAGGATCACGCTGTGTCTGAGCGAGACTCATCTGAGAAAAGGAAGAGTGGCCTGCAGCTGGAGAAGGAGCGCTCCGAACACAGTGCTGAGACGGGGAACGCCAGGGCCTCCTCCTCCTCTCACTTCTCCCGGGAGAGCAGAGCCCCAGAGAAACAAGACGCAACCCACACTTCCTCCTCCTCTGCAAAGGACTTCACTCCCAGCAGGGAAAAGAAGCATGATCACGAGAGCAGCAGTGGCAGAGACCACTCAGGATCCAAGCGACGGGAGGAGAGGAACGATCCTTCAAGGAAAAGGGCCTCCCCTTCCCGCACTAGAGAATCTTCCTCCTCCACTTCTGGGACAAAGAACAAAGGCAGGGAGGAGAGGACAGAGCCACCAAAAAAGGAGGCCTGGGACCCAAAATGGAACAGCTACAGCCCTCCTAGGGAGTGCAGGCCAAACGAGCACAAGGCTGCAGCCCATGACTCCCGACGCTCATCAGCAGAGCACCACAAGTCCCAGGAGAGGGGCTCCGGCAAGGAGAGGGAAAAGCGCCCACTCTCGTCTGAGCACCGGAGCACCAAGGAGAAGATGGCCGGAGGAGGGAGCAAGGCCTCACACCGGCCTCGGGGCAGTTCATCGGAGACACGCGATCCGGGAGCTGGGTGCAAGAAGAGCGCCCCCAAACCACCAAAGCCCCAGCCGAGTCACACATCCCGGCTCTCTTCCGACCCAACGAGAGAAACGGATGAGGCCGCCTTCGTTCCTGACTACAATGAGAGCGACAGTGACAGCAATGCCTCAGCCAAAGTGGAGAAGCCCAAGGAGGGGAAGGACAAGAATGCTACCAATGCTGCTGCCAACAATTTGCCAAAGGAGGCCATTGCCACTGGGCCGGGGGCAGGAACAGTCGCTTCAGCCTCTGTCTCGGCAGTGGAAGGGAGCCAGAGCACCAGCAGCCCCAGCCGGAGCCCCTCGGAAAGTGCTGGAAGGAGCCGCAGCAGCAGTCCCAGCTCTGCCGAAAGCCAGGACAGCAAGAAGAAGCGGAAGAAGAAGGAGAAGAAGAAACATAAGAAGCACAAGAAGCACAAGAAGCATAAGAAGCACGCAGGGCCCGAGTCCGAGGCAGAGAAGAGCCAGAAGCATAAACACAAGAAGAAGAAGTCCAAGAAAAGCAAGGACAAGGAGAAGGATGACCAAAAAGCCAAGCCCCCCGTCCCCGTTTAGCATTGAGGCCAAGGACTTCCTCGGAAGAGCAGGCGCTGGGATGGGATTGTTCTCCACCATAAACCATCGCTGAAAGTGAGCCTTTGGGGGAAAGGCCAGGAAGTCCCTCTACTGCACTTGTGTAAATGCTGCTTGATTTGATTTTTACATCAGAGCTTTATAAAATGAACATTTTGTACAGACTTGTGAGTTCTGACCATGAAATATGCCGGGAGGGAGGGGACAGTTTGGAGGGTTTTTAATTTTATTTTTATTTGGGGGGAGGGGCATCTTATTTTTAAACCACCGTTAAAATGAGTTCAGGTGGAGTTTACTGTACTGTGAATCGATCATATGAAATTTTTTAAAGGATTGCCTGTCAGGAAAACGTTTAAAAAGAAAAAGACTGGTATGGCTTACAATATCAGCTGGAGGACTTGCAGAAATATCATTTCAGCCTTGTTCTGTTACCTTTTGGATTACAATAAAAAAGTTTCATTAAACCTAAACCTATGTGGTTGAATAAGAGAAGAAAGAGGTGGCTGGGAGATGGCCTTCTGAGTCTACCAAAAAGTATTGACCTGATAGAGACTGGGGATATATATGTTCGAATTTATACTTAAATGCTTTTAAAGGGGGACTGCCAAAGAGGTCGCTTGGGATCCAGGTTTTCAGAAGGGCCAATGCTGCTGCTGTTTCCCCACAAAGGCATCCAAAAAGCCAAGGAGAGCCCCTATGGCAAGAGAGTCAAGGGGGATTCTGTAGTCCATCTCTTAGGAAGGTGGGTTCTGTTTTCATTGTGGGATATCTTGATAGTGTGGCATTATAAAGGTTCTGTTGTTGTCATTGTGGGATACCTTGATAGTGTGGCATTATGAACTGAGGCTCAAGGCAATAGTGAACATAGCAGCACATGGTATGAACATAAATGCCAGTTTTAATCCCGTCTCCCAAGGTTTTGGGGATTGAAGTCAATGTGGTGAATTTGCCCAAATTGGAGGGCATTTTGGACCCCCCCCCCCCCAAGCAAGTGCCACCCTCTAATTGCCACCATTGAGCTGCTCTTACCTTTCAAGTGCTTCCTAATGTTTAAATGGAATCTCGGTTTCCAATGGTAGTTGGCCATAGGGGCCTCGTTCAAGGTTTTCCCAGAGTGGGGCTCTAAATTCTGGTCATGATTCTTAATCTGATAAATGAATGTGGAATCTAGTCCAAACTACTTGCAAAGGTGTGGAGACTTCATGTGCTTTGAGGTTGTCCCTAGAGGTGAGCATCAGCATGGAAACTGTTCATTCTCCTTTGGAAAGTGCATCATGTGGTACATCCAGCTGCAGAAATGCCTTCTCGTAGCTCACCACCAACAGTCTAGGGTTATGGAAGACACTTCCTTCAGAGTAAACAAACTTCTTATGCATTTCTATGAGCAGGGTATCTATTGCGTTATATCTTACAGTAATTGGCCGACCACATCCGCTGACCACAAACAGTTTCTTGGAACAAGCTGTTGTAACACTTGCCGTAGAGGCAGGCTGCATCTTAGATTAATAATTAGATATATGCCTTTTCTGACACCTTTAAGATAGACAGATCCAAAATCCAACTTTGGTTCACTGCTTCTCTCAGCCCGCCGATATCGGGGCCAATCAAGGAGGGAGGCATGGGAGCCTAGCTCTGCCTCCAGTGGGAGATATTCGAGCCAGCTGGCTCAACCCCGAGGGCGGCGCAGGACTTCTATGATCAGCCGTGGCCAGGGCGCACTTCCAGGAGAGGAAGCAAGCGCCCTAGGCACTTGAGATCGCCCTCAAGGAGAAGTTCCCGATCTCGACACCGCTGATATCGGTCGGCCTCAAGGGGCAGGGCCTGCGGTCGCTCTTCTACTTCATCCTCCTCCTCTCCTCCTCCAAGGGTGCCAAAACTCCATAGGCATCCTCATTATCCCCACCCACCTTACTGAAACCAACCTCCCATGGGTTGCTGCCCACACTCAGGATGTTGGCAAGAGGGGCACTCGGGCCATAGGATGCCCATGCAGGCTTGTATGTCAATGCTCTGTGCATCAACCATCACAGGGTGGAGGAGTTTTGGAGTTATGATGTACATCCAGCTGATATGGAGGGCCCCTCCACATCCGCAGCGGCTGCAGAAAGGCCCCAGTGTGCAGCTCAAATTGTGCTAAACACCCAGTTTCGTTGTAGACCAGCTGGTGTGATATCCTCTACACATCAACCACAGAATAATTCAAGTGTTGTGCTGATCTCCTCTCAATCCGCAAGTGCGGTAGCAGAATCCAATAATAACCTATCTAGAGACGACCCTGTGCTGGTTTCTCCTCGCACACAAGGTGATTCAACTCCTCAGAGACCAGGCTCTGATTCCCATCCTGAGGGAATTGAGCAAGTACCTATGGAACTGGACACTTCAGCCGAAGATTCTAATGTGCCTAATTATTTATGTCAAGGGGAAACTGATAATAATTCCATGATACACCCTGCTGAAGTGAATAAATTTAATGCTCTGATTGGAAGGTTGATTAAAGCTTTAGATCTGCCCGACCCTAAGGCTCCAGAACATGTCAACGATCCCATGTTTCCTTCCAAAGAACAAGTTTCTTCACCCTCTACCACTCTGCCTGCCTTATCTTACCTTTTGAAGCTGGCACGTGTAGTTGATATGTCTCCCATGTTGGTGCCAGCAATCCCAAGGAGGCTTGATGCTCTATATAAGATGGATGTATCTTCTAACAGATGGGTAATCTCTCCTCCTAAGCCTAACACTGTTGTGGCCGAGGTAGCTAAGACCAGACGCCCCAAGAATTCCCTCACCACTCCTCCTGATAGAGAGGGAAAAAAGATGGATACCATGGGGAAGAAGGCACACCTGTCTTCAGGTCTCCTCACGCGTATGGCGCACTATGCGACCTACCTGAGTGGGTACCAAAAATTTTTGTGGGACAAAATAATGCCGCACATTGAGACACTTGCAATGGACCAGCAGCGCCTACCTAGGGCTTTACAAGCTGAGGCTGTTGCTTTATCAAAAATACAAAAAAGATTTTGCTAAGCATCTCGCTGAGATGGCAGGGAATTTGTTCTCTACAGGTACGTCTATGAGACGGCATGCGTGGCTATGTTCAATTTATCAGAGGAAGGGAAAGCATTAGCTGAGAACCTCCCCTTCCATGAGGATGGCCTCTTTAATCTTGAAATAGATGTCAGGATTAAAGAGAAGCAGGATGTGAGACAGGCTGCAAATAAATTCGGTTATACATGGCAGCCTTATTCACAACAAAGGCAACGTTGGCACCCGTATAACTCCAATTTCCGTAGAAACTCTGGAAATTCCTTTGCAGGCCCAAATAGAAATTGTAATTACACTTTGAACAGATTTCAATAGGGTAGAAGAAACTCCTACTTCCCAGAATTGGTCCAATAAGGGGAAACCACAAGGGAACCCCAAGAAGCGTCTTTGACGCCTCTGCCACTGATTAGTCTCCAATTGGTACTGAGGGCACCATGCTGGTTGCAGTTAGCGTGTCCCCCGTTTTTCCAATTAATTGTTCTACAAATACTTGTATGTTTGGTGACAGGTTGGCCCCTTTTTATGCCACATGGGCTCAGATTACTACTGATAAGTGGGTCCTGTCAATAATTGCACAGGGATGTTATAGAATTCCTAGATTTTCCTAGAGTGGGTCATGTACGCAGTACCCCTCCTTCCCAACCTTTACTGGAGGAAGTTCAATTGTTGCTGAGTAAGGGTGCCATTTCCCCCCTTGCTCCTGATGCTGTTTCTCGTTGTTATTTCTCTCGTTATTTCCTGATTAAAAAATGCAGTGGAGGCTTGAGACCGATTCTTGATCTCAGATCTTTAAATAAACATGTTCAACCAAAACGATTTCGTATGGTTACTCTCACTACCATTTTACCCCTGCTGTCAAAGGGGGCATGGTTTGCCACCATTGATTTAAAAGATGCCTATTTTCACGTGTCAATTGCCCGACACCATCAGAGGTATCTTTCTTTTATGGTAGGAGACAAACCATACTGTTTTAATGTTTTGCCTTTTGGCCTATCTTCAGCCCCAAGAGTTTTCACCAAATGTATGGCAATGGTAGCAGCTTGCCTACACACGACGGGGATATCGATTTTCCCTTATATAGATGACTGGTTGGTCATAGCGGACTCGCACGGCCAACTTCAGTCGCATCTCTCTATTATTTTGTCTCTCATACAGTCTCTAGGACTCGTGGTCAACATGGAAAAGTCATTGCTGAACCCAACTCGATGAATCCCCTTCATAGGCACCCTCTTGGATTCCACCACCGAGAGGGCCTATCTTCCAGAGATTTGTCAACCTACAAGGCCCAATCCAGCAAGCTATCCACACTCCATGGCTTGCAGCCAAGCAAGTCCAGGTCTTGCTGGGCCACATGGCCTCTGCCACTACTGTAATACTGTATGCCAGTTTGCGCATGTGCCCACTTCAATCCTGGTTCATATCAGTGTTCAACCCTTTGACTGACAGCCAAATGACCCAAATTTCCATTCCTAAGGATGTCCGTCAAACACTCCTGTGTTGGCAGGACAGATCCTTGGTGTGCAAGGGCTTTCCATTTCATTTCCCCAGACCAACTCGTACAGTTACTACGGATTCCTCCCTCACGGGATGGGGTGAAAACACCCAGGGCCTTACTGCTCACGGCGAGTGGACAGTAGAAGAAGGGAGGTCACACATAAATCTACTCGAGTTTCTCGCTGTAGACAGAGCCCTAAAGTCATTTGAAAAGGTCATAGAAGGTCAAGTCGTTCAAATTCTCACCAACAACACCATGGTGATGTACTACTTGAACAAGCAGGGAGGCACTCATTCTCTTCCTCTCTTGAATCTCACTCTCCCGATCTGGGATTGGTGCCTGGAGAGGGGATTCATCTGGTCGTAACACACGTTCCAGGGGAAGAGAATTCGTTAGCAGACTCACTCAGCAGGAATCCGCTTGCAAATCACGAATGGTCCCTCAATCAAGGGGAGGTGAACAGACTCTTCCGGGCATGGGAATTCCCAGAGGTGGACTTGTTCGCTTCCCGGGCCAATGCCAAGTGTGCCCTCTTCTGCACATGAAAACACGCCTCCTTAGAGGAAGGATGTCTGGGGGATGCTTTCCTGCAGGACTGGTCAGGCCGACCAATGTACGCCTTCCCGCTCTTTCCCCTATTGCTGAAAGTGGTGGCAAAGAGAGAACGCTCGCTGCATTCTGGTTACCCCGTGGTGGCCAAGGCAGCCCTGGTTCTCCCCTTTGCTTCAAATGTCTCGAAGGGTCTTCTTCCAGTTTCTGGACAGGATAGACCTATTGTTGACACAGGGGAGCCAGGTACTATACCCGGAAATTCAAAAATTGAGACTCACGGCCTGGAGAATCCAGCTGGCCCAGTAACGCCTTTTACGGCTTTATCCAAACCAGTCCATGCTATCATGGAGGCTTCCCACAGAGTTTTGACTAAATGATCTTATGTTTATAAGTGGACAATATTCTGTACATTTGTGAGTTCAAAGGGAGAGAGTCCAATCACAGCCCCAATTTCAACGATATTAGACTTCTTAGTGTCTCTGTCAGAGGCGGGGTTGTCACCTCTAAAATGCTATCTAGCTGCTGTTTTGTGGTTTCAGAGGAAAGAACGACTCCCATCCTGTTTCTCAGATCCCCTAGTAAAAAAATTTCTACGAGGAATGGCAAACACTAAGCCTCCAATAGCTCCAGTAGCTCCAGCATGGAGCCTTTCTTATTTAACTAAACCCCCCTTTGAGCCCTTAACTACTACACACATATCTCATCTGTCGTGGAAGACGGCATTCCTAGTAGCCATTACATTGGCCAGGCGCGCTTCAGGTAGATCCCCCTTACCTGAAATTCCACAAGGATAAGGTAGTGCTTAGGATGGATGTTGCCTTTTTGCCCAAGGTCTCTTCTTTTTTCCACATGTTCCAAGACAGTGCTGCCTCTTTTTTCCAAAACCCAACCTCGCCCATGGAACGTACCTTGCATCTCCTTGATGTCCGAAGGGCCATGGCTTTCTATGTTGATAGGATGGCATCCCTGAGGAAAACGCCACGTTTCTTTGTGAAATATCGTAAGGACATGGAGGGCTCATCTGTCATCTCTGAGGTTCTCCTCCTGGATTGTATTGACTATTAAACTGTGCTACCGTTTGGCTGGCAAAGACTTACCGTTACAGGTCAAAGGCCATTCTACTAGAGCCATGTCGACCACGACCGCCTTCATGAGAGGAGTGCCTCTGGACGTCATCTGCCGAGCTGCTATTTGGACGACCCCGTTGTCATTCGTGACCCACTACGAGTTGGACGTTACCTCCAAGAGGGATGCTGAGTTCGGCAGAGTGGTGTTTTCGGCAGTGGCATGACTCCCACCATCCACGGTCAGTAGCTCACTAATCTACCAAATGTACGATTCGCAGTGACTACGACAGGAAATTATAAATTGCTTACCTGTAACTAGTCTCCCTGTGTGGTCAGCTGTGAATACATACATATGGTAATATCTCTGTGCGCGTGTAGCACAGCTTTGGAATCTTCTGTTAAATTCAAAAGAAATGGCGGTTGGCCCCGCCCACACTCCCCTCGAGCACATATATAGCCCGTGGGCTGGCAAACCGCCTCAGTTCTCTTCATCCGCGTTAACAGCGAGCTCAAAATCTTCTGTTGAGAATATTTTTGATCAAAATCTCTGATTTGATGATTAAGTTCTAGCAGACAAGGGGAATGCCACAGTCATCATGCATACAGAGCAATACAAGGAGAAGATCAGAAAACTCCTGGACCCTACTATATACAGAAAACTTAAGCAAGACCCAACCTCCAAAATAACCAGAAAAACCAACACACTAATTAAAAACTCCTCAATCAACTTCGACATACGACAGCAGCTATGTAAATCGGAAGCCCTTCCACCCAGGCTTTATGGACTCCCCAAAATCCATAAGGACTCCACCCCACTCAGACCAATCGTGAGTGCCATTGGGTCCCCCACATATGACTTAGCCAAATTTCTTGCTGCACAGTTACAAAGCCACATTGGGCTCACAACACACTACATCAAGGACTCAGCCCACTTCATTGAAAAAATCAGCAATCTCAAGCTAAATCCAAATGACAAACTGATCAGCTTCGATGTGGTGTCTCTATTTACCATGGTCCCAGTTGCAGACACCATGGCACTCATCAACCAGAGGTTCCCAGAAGACATCACGGCGCTGTTTCACCATTGCCTCACCACCAGCTATTTTCAGTGGGACAATGAATTCTACGAACAGAAAGATGGAGTAGCTATGGGGAGCCCTCTCAGCCCAGTCATAGCTAACTTCTACATGGAACAATTTGAAAAACAAGCTCTTGAAACAGCAACCAAAAAGCCCACTATATGGTTCAGATATGTGGATGACACTTTCACCATTTGGAGCCATGGAGATGAAGAACTCAAGGGAACCACTGATCGCATAGGGAAGCTGATGAGGAAACACAACATACAAACAATCTACAAACCCACCAGGAAAATCCAACAAATGCTACGTTCAGCAAAGGACAAGAGGGATCCTCTCACCCCTGCAGGAGTCTACCGTATACCATGCAGCTGTGGACAAGTCTACATAGGGACCACCAAACGCAGCGCCCAAACAAGAATCCAGGAACATGAAAGGCACTGCAGACTACTTCAACCAGAGAAGTCAGCCATAGCAGAGCACCTGATGAACCAACCTGGACACAGCATTTTATTTGAGAACACAAAAATGCTGGACCACTCTCACAACCACCATGTCAGACTACACAGAGAAGCCATTGAAATCCACAAACATGTGGACAATTTCAACAGAAAGGAAGAAACCATGAAAATGAACAAAATCTGGCTACCAGTATTAAAAAATTCTAAAATTAAAACAGCAGAGAGAAAAACAGGCAGGGACATCTAATCACCTTTCAAGAAGAGTTTGCTCCAGGCACTGTCAGCCCATTGTATGCCAATCAAGGTGGTCAGTTGAAAAGATTCACACCTAGCCCAACTTACAAAAGCCTTTTGTCTCACCCTGGTCATTCCACAGATATATAAACCCCTTTATCCCAGCTCCAGCAGACCTCTGAGGATGCTTGCCATAGATGCAGGCGAAACGTCAGGAGAAATGCCTCTAGAACATGGCCATATAGCCCGAAAAAACCCACAAGAACTGAGAAGTTCTATATTTTTAACTAAATCCAGCAGAGGCATTTAAATCACCTAAATGTCTCAAACTAAAGGCTTTAAGCGCTGTTCTGCTTGCCAGGGAAATTACCCTGATAATGATGCGTACTCTTTGTGCATCGCATGTTTGGGGGAAGGACATTTATCACAGGCTTGTGCCATCTACCAATCCTTTACCCCTCAAACAAGAAAAAATAGGGAGATCTGCCTTAAGGCGGCATTGTATGAGCGGGCGCTTCTCCCACCAGCGCCAAAGGGACAAAACGGCGACCAAAGTCCAGCTGAGGGCACAAACTTACCTGTATCGGAGGTCATTTCCAAAGCATTGAAGAAGACTAGGAAGATGAAGAATATTGAGAAGGCCAAAAACACCTTTAAGCAGCCGAAGAAAACTGGCCAACAATTCAGGGATGAGGCAGAGTCAGCCTCCTCTTGGAGCTGAGCCGGGATCCCAGCCGGGATCGGCAAAAGCATGCCCAATGCATGCTTCTGATGGCATCGGGGCGGAGCCGGCATTGACAAGAGCACACCCCGCACGTGCGCAGGGGGAGAGGGAGGCAGAGCCGGGCTCGACTGAAACACGCCTCGCACGTGCGCAAGAAGGCCCTCACAGGAGCTCGGACACGCCCCCGATGCCGACGCTCTCGGCGCCAGCTGATCCTGCAACTTGTGTGAGCAAGCCTAGGGAGGAGTTAAGACAGGCTCCTCCCACAAGACCTTCTTCTCCTCTAGGGCGGGGATCCCCCGCTGTTGTGCCGCAGCACTGTGCACACGCTCCTTTGCGGTCTAATAGAGGTGATAGACGTTGTAGAGAACGATCGACGTCCAGTGATTCATCCTCTTCCTCTTCCTCATCGTGTTCTGCATCTTCCTGTTCACAAGCAAGGCGCAGGCACACAAGAGCCAGTAAACGCCGTCCACTTTCCCCTTCTCGCCCATCTCGTTGGGGAGAGTGGGAGGGGAGGAGTGGAATCCCTCCACCTGAACCAGGCTTCTACCAAGTGACACCCGAAGGGCACTTCATTTACTTTGGCCACTCACCACAGCCTTCAACATCATCAGGGGCTTGGCAGCCTTATCACTATAATGCCCTATCAATGTACCAGAGGGAGCCTGTTGCAGTTTCCCCTCCAACACATAGGAGGGAAGTGGTTTCAAGTTCTTCGTATCAAGCACATTCTTATATTGATCGACGCTCTGTGAGAGCGCACACTGAAACTTCAGATGAACTACCTGTTGCTGATCCGAGACAAGTGGGAACCATTGACTCTGACTTATCTGATGATGTGATGGAAATGTCACATGGGGGAGGCGACCAAGAAGCCCCTGCAAATCGTTCAGATGACTTTAATAGATTTGTGCAGTTGCTGGGGAGGATGATAACAGCTCTTGATATTCCTGCCCCTAAACCCCCATCAACTGTAGATGATCCCATGTTTCTGCCTGATCAACAGGATAGCCCTTCCACTACTTCTCTCCCTTGTTGTTCATTCGTTCAGTCGTCTCAGACTCTTCGTGACCTCATGGACCAGCCTACGCCAGAGCTCCCTGTCGGCCGTTACCACCCCCAGCTCCCTCAAGGTCAGTCCAGTCACTTCAAGGATGCCATCCATCCATCTTGCCCTTGGTCGGCCCCTCTTCCTTTTGCCTTCCACTTTCCCCAGCATCATTGTCTTCTCTAGGCTTTCCTGTCTCCTCATGATGTGGCCAAAGGACTTCAACTTTGTCTCTAGTATCTTTCCCTCCAGTGAGCAGTTGGGCTTTATTTCCTGGAGGATGGACTGGTTGGATCTTCTCGCAGTCCAAGGCACTCTCAGCACTTTCCTCCAACACCACAGCTCAAAAGCATCGATCTTCCTTCGCTCAGCCTTCCCTAAGGTCCAGCTCTCACATCCGTAGGTTACTACAGGGAATACCATGGCTTTGACTAGGTGGATCTTTGTTGCCAGTCTGATGTCTCTTCACTATTTTATCGAGACTGGACATTGCTCTCCTCCCAAGAAGTAAGCGTCTTCTGATTTCCTGGCTACAGTCTGCATCTGCAGTAATCTTTGCACCTAGAAATACAAAGTCTGTCACGGCCTCCACGGTTTCTCCCTCTATTTTCCAGTTGTCAATCATTCTTGTTGCCATAATCTTGGTTTTTTTGACGTTCAGCTGCAACCCGGCTTTTGCGCTTTCTTCTTTCTTTCTTCTCTCCCTACTTTACCTTATTTGTTGAAGTTGACCAAGGTGCCAGATATGTCTCCATCAACTGCTCCGGCCGTTCCCAGGAGAGTTGATTTTATGTTTAAGGTTGACCTCTCCGTAGCTAAATGGGTTGCTCGCCCCACTACGCCCATCACTGTGGTGGCTGAAGCTGCTAGGTCTAAACGACCAAAGAAACAGTCCATTACCCCACCAGATAAGGAGGGCAAAAAGACATACTCCTTTGGGAAGAAAGTTCATCTGGCGGCGGGTCTTTTCACTAGGATGGCACATTATGCAACTTACATGAGTGGATACCAGAATTTTCTCTGGAATAAGATCACTCCATTTATTGAGCTTCTCCCATTAGACGACCGCCATCTCCCTAAGGCGTTTCAGAAAGAAGCTTTGGCCCTTGCTAGATTTTGCGAAACATATGGCGTAGGCATCTGGTAAACTCTTTGCCTCCGCTACAGCAATACAGCGTCATGCGTGGCTTCGTGCCTCCACATTGTCAGAGGAGAGCCGCTTGTTGGCAGAAGATATTCCTATAAACGAGGAAGGTCTCTTCGATCCAACAACCGATGACAACATTAAACATTCGCGAGAAGTGCTACATGCTGCTAAGTACAACTACCCTTGGCAATCGGGTGTTCAGCAGAGACCACGTTGGCAACAACCCCCGCCTGTGTATCATAAGAGCTTCTTTAATGGATATAATTCTGCTCAGGGGAACCGTGGCGGTTCCTCGAGGTATCAAAATAGTCGTAGGCAAGGCTACAATGCGAGGCCTAGGTACCAACCTTACCAAAGTAAGGCTAAGAATAGTGGGAATAATAGACGTCGTCTTTGATGTTCCCCTTGCAAGTGTGATTCAGGGGCCACTTGGTTTCACTAATGATTTGTTGGGCGCCGTTTCGCACCAGTTACTGATGTTCTTGGATAGACTTAAGCCTTTCCTACATGTTTGGTCCTCAATCACCACTGATAAATGGGTTCTTCAAATTATAGAAAAAGGTTACTCTATTGAGTTTGTTTCACTGCCCCCGTTGGGTGGTATTAGATCTACACCAGAATCTCCTCCCTTGCTAGAGGAAGTTGCGAAATTGTTAAGTAAAGGGGCAATTTCTCCTCTAGATTCCACAGAGTACCTTAATTGTTTCTTCTCAAGGTATTTCTTGGCAGCTAAATGGGGAGGTGGTCAACGACCAATCCTAGATCTGCGGGGGGTAAACTTGTTTATTGATTCACAGAAATTTCGGATGGTTTCTCTTTCATCAATTCTGCCATTACTAATAAAGACGTTTGGTTTGCAACCATTGATTTAAAGGAAGCTTATTTTCATATTTCAATGGCAGCACACCATAGAAAATACCTCTCGTTTATGGTAGGTAATAGAGCTTATTGTTTTAATGTTTTATCTTTTGGTTTGACGACAGCCCTGAGAGTTTTTACGAAGTGTATGGCAGTAATTGCGGCTTACCTTTGCACTCGGGGCATTACAATTTACCCATATATTGATGATTGGCTTTTGGTGGCAAAATCTTGTGAGCGTTTAGAAACTGACATTCACTCAATGCTCTCTCTTCTCCAGTCCTTAGGTCTTGTGGTGAACAGGGAGAAGTCACACCTTCAGCTGAGCTGCAGAATACAATTTTTTGTAGCGGCCCTGGATTCTGCACAGCAGAAGGCCTTTCTACCAGACGACCGCTTTACATCATTAAAAACTCTGATAGCTCAGGCTGTGCGGGCTGGTCATATTTCCGCGAAGAAAGTACAGGTTTTGTTGGGCCACGTGGCTTCAACGACTACTGTCACGCCATATTCCCGTTTGTATTTCAGACCATTACAAAATTGGTTCCTGTCAGTTTTCAGACCTGGGGTAGACAGTTCCCGTGTTCAGTTGAGTATGCCCCCAAAGGTGAAGCAATCTCTGTTGTGGTGGACTGAACCAGAGAATGTTACTGCAGGCCTTCCCTTTCAGCCACCCAAGCCCACCAAGGTGGTCACGACGGACTCCTCACTACAAGGGTGGGGGCACATTTCAAAGGTTTGATTGCCCAAGGTGTATTGACTCCCGAAGAGTCTGCTTCATACATAAACGCGCTAGAACTTCTGGCCGTAGAAAAAGCTCTAAAGTCCTTCCAGGTAGAGTTGTTAGACGAGGTAGTACAAATTGTAACAGACAACACTACCACGATGTATTACATCAACAAGCAAGGGGGTACCTGATCACAAGTATTACTAGATCTGACCATGCGCATCTGGAACTGGAGCATAGCCAAGGAGATTCATTTGATAGTCGTTCATCTGCCGGGAGAGGAGAACATTCTGGCGGATGTCCTCAGCAGGTCTCTTTCGGATCATGAGTGGTCCCTCAATCTGAAGGAGTTGAGTCTCATTTTCAGGGCTTGGGGAACGCCAAAGATAGATCTGTTCGCCTCATGAGAGAATGCCAAATGTCCCCTATTTTGTGCCCGCAGACGTGAGAGCCCCGAGCAGGGATGCTTGGGTGACGCATTTCTTCTGAGATGGAACATAGACTACCTTTATGCGTTTCCTCCTTTTCCCCTACTTCTGAAGCATGTCTCGAAACTGAGAAGGGACAGGGGGCATTTCATATTGGCCCCACCAACCGTGGTTCTCAGTCCTGTTGGAAATGTCCAAGGGGGTATACAAATGTCTTCCTCAAAGAGGGAACCTCTTGACCTCTCTGGGGGAGGGGGCGGGTCTTGTACCCGGATGTCCACACTTTGAATCTCACAGCCTGGATGATCGTTCCAGACGACTAGGTGTGCCATCTCATCTATCTAGTAAGGTTAGAGCAATTGTGGAAGTGGCTCATAAGCCCTCTACAAAGTGTTCCTATGTTTATAATTGGGCTAAATATTCTGAGTTTATGGCGGAGAAAGGTCTCGACCCAGTAACCGCCCCGACCTCAGCGGTGTTAGACTTCTTAGTATCTCTTTCTGATCTAGGACTATGCTTTTCTTCACTTAAATGTTACTTAGCTGCCATATCCTGGTATAGAAGGAAGCAGGGGTTGCCCTCTCTTTTTTCAGACTATCTTTTTAAGTTATTTTTGAAGGGCTATGGGAACATAAGACCATCAGTGGCCCCAATTGCCCCTTCATGGAGTCTGGAGGCTGTACTTTCGTCTCTCCAAGGAGTGCCATATGAGCCAATAGCTACATGTGAGATGGCTTATCTTTCATGGAAAACATCATTTTTAGTGGCAGTAACATCGGCTAGATGGGTTAGCGAGCTATGCGCTCTTAGGTCAGACGAACCTTACCTCCATTTCCATAAGGATAAGGTGGTCCTCTGGACAGACATCACATTTCTTCCCAAAGTGACGTCTAATTTTCATATGTCGCAAGACATTGTTTTACCGGCCTTCTTTCAAGGTCCAGTTTCTCCGTTAGAATGTAGGCTCCACCTCTTAGATGTTTGTAGGGCATTAGTTTTCTATGTGAGTAGAACCAAGGATGTCAGAAAGACCCCGAAACTGTTTGTGCAATATCGGAACGACACCGTGGGGTTACCAGTGTCTTCTCAAAGACTATCATCTTGGATTGTGTCGATCATACGGCTGGCATATCAAAAATCTGGTCTAGAACTTCCGCATGGCGTAAAGGGACATTCTACGAGAGCTATGTCCACGATGGCTGCTTTTATGAAGGGTGTACCGCTGGATGTTATTTGCCGAGCTGCTACGTGGTCTACGTCTTCGACGTTTGTGTCACACTACAAGCTGAATTTGCTGGCTAAGAAGGATGCAGCGTTTGGTTGGGCTGTGCTTTTTTCTGCGGTGGCATGACGCCCACCATCCACGGTTAGTAGCTTGTTAGTCTGCTACCACATGTGTGTATTCACAGCTGACCACGCAGGGAAAATTGGAGGTTGCTTACCTGTAACCGTAGTTTCCCTAGTGGTCTGCTGTGAATTCACACAGCCCCGCCCATCCTCCCCGCAGTTTGTCATGCCTCCTCTGTTTGTTGTATAAGTGGCAGAAGAGAACAGGTGGTTTGCCAGCCCATGGGCTATATATGTGCTCGAGGGGAGTGTGGCGGGGCCAACCGCCATTTCTTTTGAATTTAACAGAAGATTCCGAAGCTGTGCTGCACGCACACAGAGATATTACCATATGTGTGAATTCACAGCAGACCACTAGGGAAACTATGGTTACAGGTAAGCAACCTCCAATTTTCCTGAGTAGTCACCTGCGAATGCGTACATACCCGCCCTTCCTCCCCTCAGGTGTCATGCCGCACCTTCCAGCTGCTTTGTGGTGGAAGAAGAGAACTGCCGGCTGGCCCCGCCCATGGGCCATTTATACCCAGGGGAGGTGGGCGTGGCCAGGGTTTAACTGTCACTTTTTTGCTTTGAAAGGTTCCGAATGCTGCTGCGCAGGCGCAGAGATAACCAAATGTACAATTCGCAGGTGACTACTCAGGAAATGACAGTTACAGGTAAGCAACTTATAATTCATTCCCCACTAAGAATCCAAAAGAACAGATCCTGAAAATCTTTTCTTCCTTTCCCTTCTGACTCCCACCCTGGATTTTTCTTTCCTTTGGAAATCAAAAGGGAACAATTGTGTTTTTAAAATTACTTTTAATTCCCAAACTGCTGCCACTTGTGTGCATTTTAATCATTTTTATCAATTACCATGATTACACATTGAATCTTTTTTTATCTAAAATGAGACCACAAATATATTGGGAGGTTTTGTGCTCTGGAATCTCTCAATTTTCATATACATATAATGAGATACAGTTGAACTGGGACTCAAAATAAAACACAAAATGCAATTGTATTTTCTATACACCTTATGCAAATGACCTGAAGGATATTTGATACAAGCTTTGTAATAGTTGAGCTAAACACGAAATTGTTTCATGGCCTGAAGGTCATTTGTTATAGACAATAGTTTGAATAATTTTGTGCACGAAACAAAGCTTGTGTCCATGGAACTATCTGAAAACACGGGTATCACTCTCAGCGACCCATGGGGATGCTTTTGGAGTATTTTGGATAAAGAATGCTCAATCTATATTGGGAAAAAGGATGTCTGGGTAGGTGGGTAGATAGATGGGCGAGCAAGGAGATAAATAGGCAGCAGTCTCTGAACTGCTTTTTAGGTGTAAAGTGCACCTGCCCAAGGAGGCTCAACTTAGGCCACATTTCGGAGGTCACGGCTCATCAGCCTGACTTGTCCCCAGTCCTTGGCTTCAAGCAATGGTTGCCTAAGTCCATCTGGGGATATCTGCAACATTTCTTCTACATCTCCCACTTTCCATCAACCTTCTTGGTCTCTATGGCAATGTGCATTTCTGCACCTGCCTTTTTGCAACTGCGCACTCACAGACCCCATTGGTATTCCACCTCTTGCCTCTTCTTGTTGCAAGCTGGCGTGCAGCCAGGGCAGAGACCCATTTGCCAAAGCTGCCTGTGTTATTATGGAAGATTATTATTACAATGATGCACACCAAGCCTTTATTTACCTGGGGTTAAAGGTGCATTTCCAAAGCCCCATTAGGGCCCGGGGCTGTATCTACACTAGAATGAATGCAGCTTGACTGCCATGAGAGTTGTAGTTTGGTGGGCAGGGAAGGCCCAAGGCCTTGTAAAACTACAACTCCTAGGGCCCCATAGCATTGACCCATGGCAGCAGTGTCAAACTGCATTAATTTTACAGTATAGATTGGGCATGGGCAAGCTTCGGCCCTTCAGATGTTTTGCATTTCAACTCCCACCATTCTTACCAGCTGTTAGGAACTGATCCAAAACACCTGGAGAGCCAGAGTTTGCCCATGCTTCATATAGATGCACCATTAGTTGCAAGTGGGATTTCCCTTCAAGTTCCTAGCCTCGCAGCCAAATACACTTTGCAATCAAAGAGCTAGAATATTCTGAGTTTGTTTTGAGCAAAGCCACTCTTTTAGTCCAAGGACCGTTGCAACTTTAATTTTATTTCTAGCCTAAAAGCCAATCCTTCCTTTGCAACAGTGCTTGTTTGGCCTTTCTCTCGGATGCGAGGCCTCACCTGTGGTCTTTCCATTTGCAAACTCTCTAAAAAGACCACTTTAAAGAGCCCTCCTTTGATTACTAAAGGAAACCTCCCATTGGCGTGCAGCTGATTTAAGTACCTCAAATGCACTTCTGAATTCCTTTGTCCTATCAATCTTCCAAATGAAGCCAGGTGATGAAAGCAGGAGCGAAGTCAGTCTGGTGCCACACTTTGTTTAATCCTTTCGCACTTTTGAAGTCAATTTGACTGCAAAATGCTTTGAGGCGCCTTGGAAGGTAAGTGAAGGAGGAAGAGGAGGCCGGATTGTGCTTTTCATTGTTCTGCACCCATGAATTATGCATATGCCCCTTGTGTTTACATTCATTCTGTGAAAACTTTGATTAAAAATAAATCAAGCTGGCAGCGGATGGTGGCAGGAGCGGAATTGGATGTACAGCGAATGCAGTTCGACACCACTTTAACTGCCATGAAATCAATCAATAGGAGCTGTAGTTCTGTCAAGCCTTAGGCTTTCCTTGGCTTCCTTCTTGATTCTCACTTTGGGTTCAGTGGCTTTCTTTTCTGCTCTCTTCAACCACAAACCGCTCCTCTCATTTAGAACCATAACCGGGCTGAGGGGCGGAGCCACGTCTTGATGAACGGCAGCTAGAATCCCGAGCTCCTGAAGGAGGAAAATATAATGAGCTAAAACTCCAAAATACAACAGGGTCACAGTGAGTAATCAACTTCTTCAGATGGACTAAGAAATGCAGCACAAGTGAGCATTATGAATTGATTAAAAAGTGAGAGTTAAAAAGCTAAAAATAGTTACTTTCACTTTCAAACCGCTCCGCTCAGGACGCTCCCGGCAAGAAAATAACTCATGAATTAATGTCTCACAGGAGAGATAAAGACCGTAAATCTAAACTAATTGGTGCAAAAGGTACAGAATACTTCTTAAGGTCTAAAAAACCTTCAGATAGAAGTTTAGAGAGACTGTCTATGCGAACAGCTTCAGAGGCAGAGAGACAAGAAGGAGAAGGAGGAGAAGCTCTAATGGCGTCAAAGCATGACAAAGGACCACTGGGGGAAAAGCAGGGAGCAACTCCCAAACAACCTCAGGAACCCCATGAACCAACAAACTTAGAACTTTCAGGACAATTTAAGACACAAATTGAAGAATTAAAAAAATATGATTTTGGAAAGTACCTTAAAGATCACATCCAGTATTAAGAATTTGGAACTACAAGTTGCAGAGCAGGCTGAAAAAACAACTTCTTTAGAAAGAAAGACTAACTCATTGGGGACAAAGATGGAAATAGTGGAACAGAAGTTGGTAACCAACACCAAAGATTTGCATCAGCTACAAATTGTCTCTCATAGACATGATTTGAACTTTATCTCAATGGCAGACAGAGATAGAAGAGTGAATATTAGGATCAGGAACTTTACAGAAACTCAAACAGAGACTTTCAAAAATTTAAGAGAAACAATAATAAATTGGATCCAGGAAATAACGAAGGAGGATTGGCAGCAGTCACAGTTTGATCGCATTCATCGAGTTGGAGCCAGGAAAACAATATCCAAACCCAGGGATATTATAATAAGATTTTCAAGTTATTATTATAAAGATCAATTCATGCAAGCCATCAGAAAGCAATCCACCACACAAACAATTCAAGAAAGTAAAATCCAAATTTTTCAGGACTTATGCCCAGAGACAGTGAGCTGGAGAAGGACAATGCGCCCTTGTACCACAATACTCCGCAATAAGGGTATATTGTATAAATGGGGGTACCCTATTTACTTGAAATTCAGATACGCGGGGAAAAACTACAATATAACATCGGTGGATCAAGGAATGAGACTATTGGAAGAACTATTTGAATTACCACAAGGCGCTCTGGATGCAAAACTGAGCAACGTGAAAGAAAGAGAAGAAGGAGATGCAGAGGGAAAGAAGAGTGAGAACTAAAAGGACAAAGTAAAGAAATATGAAATTAAGAAGAAAAGAAGAAAGAAGAAATAACAAGACAATAAGAAATAAGTACTGTATGGACAGTGATCCTAATTAATAAATACGAAGAAATTGTAATAATAACAATAAGCATTATAAAGGGATAATTGAATTAATGTGATAAAAAGGAGGGGAATTTGAGATGTAAAAATGATAAGGAAGATAATTGGGAATATGTATAAAAGTAGCTGTGTATGTTTTTGCATATGGGTGTGTATGCTTGTATGTATATATACACATATATATGTATGTGTGTGAATGCATATATGGATGGGGATATGGATACAGTTATGGAGATAGATAATTTTTTTTCACCCTTTATACTGAATAAGGTATATTTTTGAAACAAAAATAAATATATTGGAGAGAAGAATAAAATTTAAATATAGAATCCTTAGGAGGTTATGGTTTGGCTGCTGGTCGGGAGTGGGTGGATCCACCCCTCCCCCCACCGAAAGGCTATGATTAAGCCACACCTTGGACAAAAAGTTCCTAGGCTCGGTGGGAGAGGGGAAGTTTGGGGAAGAAAGGAGGGGGAGGGATATTTGGGATGGAGGGGAGAGAAAGGGCGGGAGGGGAGGGGGTTAGCACACTGGGGTGATTCTCTTAACAAGGACCAACCAAAAAATAGAAAAGTGAGAACAAATGCTGGATCGAGTTAAACTGATTTCATGGAACTGTCGCGGGCTTGGATCATGTCAAAAAAGGAGGAGGATTACAAATCAGATTCTTAAAGCTAAGGGGGACATATTTTTCTTGCAAGAAACGCATCAATCACGAGAAGGTTTAAATCAACTGAAATTAAAGGGGACTATAATATATGAAAAAGCTATGGGCACTTCGAAAGCAAAAGGAGTAGCAATTATAATTAAGAATAGTAGTGGATTTAGCATGGTACAAACAAAAAAAGATGAAATGGGAAGATATGTGATGATTCAGGGGTCTATGGGAGGGGAGGATTATACTTTGGTTAATATTTATGCACCAAATACAAAACAGAAGGAATTTTATGAATTGATTTTTAAAGAGTTAGAAGAAATTAAAAAGGGGTATGTAATTTTAGGAGGGGACTTCGATGGAGTTATGGATAGAAAACTGGATAAATCTCACCCCACAAAAAAAGAAAAGGGGGAAAGGAATATAACAGAACTTAATAAAGTAATAACTAGAGAGGGATTGATAGATGTTTGGAGAACGATAAAGGGTAATGAAAAAAGATTTACTTTCCATTCCTCAGTGCATAAAAATTATTCGAGAATAGATTATTTCTTTGTTTCAAAGGATTTAATTTCCAAAACTCAAGATGCTGAAATAGAGATTATAAAAATTTCAGATCATGCACCCATTAGTATCATAATACAAATTAAAAAAAATTATAGGCTAGCTAAAAGATGGAGAATTGATAATAGAGTACTAGAAGATAACAAAATATCAGGAAAAATAGCAAAAGAACTAGAGGAAATTTGGGAGATAAACGACAATAATCAATGTTCTGACGCAATAGTATGGGATACAATGAAGGCAGTGGCCAGAGGACTCTTTATTAAAGAATATAATAGTTTAAAAAAACAACAGGAGGCAGAAGAAAAAAAACTAGAGGCAGAAATCAAGGAATTAGAGAGAAGATATATGACAGAACAAAATAGAATGAGTTATACAAAATTAATAGCAAAGAGGCAAGAACTTGAAAAAAGAGGGATTGAAAAAGCACAGAGAGATTTGATTTATTTAAACAGAGAGTATTTTGAGTATAGTAATAAAAACTCTAAGTTATTAGCTAATGCAGCACAAATTAGGAAACAAAAGAAATTGATAACTGTGATTAAAGATAAAGATGGAAAACAGTGCATGAGAATGGAGGATAAAATACTAATTTTTCAGGAATTCTATCAGGAGTTATATACAGCAAATGAAGCCCCTAGAAAGAAAGTGGAAGAGTATATAGATAAACATTGTAAAATAAAGATCCAAGAAAGAGATAAATTAATTATGGAACAAGCAATATCAGAGAAAGAGATTGAGGAAATTATAGACAATTTAAAACCTGGAAAGACTCCAGGGCTGGATGGGTTGGGACCAGAATATTACAAAAAATTCAAAACATTATTGATACCTAAATTAAAAGATCTATATAATAAAATAATAAAAGGAGAAAAATTCCGCCATCATGGGAACAGTCATTGATCACTTTGATATTAAAACCCAATAAAGACCCTACAGACCCAGGATCGTACAGACCTATCTCATTAATAAACCAAGACGCAAAAATATTAACTGCCATACTGGCTAAAAGGATGAATAAATTTATATATAAATATATCAAAGAAGATCAGTGTGGATTTATAGGAGGAAGGCAAATGTCCAATTTAATGGGTAGGGTATTAAACGTAATTCATAGTATTAAAAAAAGAAATTTAGTGGCAGGAGTATTAGCTCTGGATATTTATAAGGCATTTGATAGTGTATCCTGGCAGACAATGAAATTAATATTAGCTAAATTTGGATTTGGAGAAAAATTTAGAAACCTAATTGATAAATTATATTCCAAAAATTGTGCCCAAGTAATGGTGAATGATGGATTAACAGGGAAAATAGATATAACACGAGGCACGCGACAGGGATGTCCTCTTTCCCCAATTCTATTTGCCATTGTAATGGAACTATTAGCTAATGTAATTAGAGATGATAGTAGTATAAAAGGAATAGGAATAAAACAGAAATATAAAATAAATTTGTTTGCAGATGACACCCTTTTATCAATGGAACATCCAATAAAACAATGGGAGAAAATTGAGGCTCATTTAACAGAATTTGGATTAATGACAGGGTTACAAATTAATTGGAACAAATCAGAAATGATGATATTTAATTATCGAGAAGAAGAGATAAAAAATATAAAACAGGAAGGGAACATTAAAATTAAAATCAAAGAAACAATTAAATATTTAGGAATAAATATAACTAAAGATTTAAAAAATTTAGAAATAAATAATCTAACCAAATTAAGAAAGGAAATTGATAAGAAATTGCTGGAATACAATAAGCTCAAATTATCATGGTTCGGTAGGATAGCATTAATTAAAATGAAGATATTACCCAAACTAAATTTTCTATTTAGAATGCTACCTGTAAAAATTTCAGATCAAGAAATAAAAATCTGGCAAAACATGTTTAATCTGTTCTGTAATGGGAATAAAAAAGCTAGAATAAATAAAAGTTTATGGTATAAGTCACAGAAGGAGGGAGGTCTTGGATTACCAAACCTCAAGTTATATTATCAATCAAATCAAATTAGATATATAGTGGAAAGTTTAGCAAAACAAAAGAGCTTGGAGTGGTTAGAAGAAGATGATAAAAAATTAGAACTGAAATTAGAATACATTTTTTATAGGGGTAATAGAGAAAAGGGTAAAAAGAAATGGTATAACAATTTAAGCAATCCCTTTCTAAAAAATATTTTAGAGATTTGGGGAAGATATAAAAAAACCCTAATGCCAGGTATTTCTCCTATCATGCCAGTTTTAATGACAGAAAACTTCCCAGAAAATTTAAAAAAAGAACTTGAAGTAGAACTTAATGGAAGAGGTTTAATGAAAATAAAAGACTGGGATCTGAAAATGGTAAATATGGAAAGAATAAAAGAGGAATTAGGAGACTTAGATTGGTATAAGTATTTACAATTGGGTAAATGGTCAAGTGATATAAGGAAAAAGTATAATGGAGGTAGGGAATACACAAAAATAGAAAAGATGATAACTCAAAGGGAGACTAAAGAAGAGAATATAACATTAAAAGGCACAGTAAGTCAGATCTATAAACTGTTATTAATGAATGAACAGGAACAAGATTATTTGAAGGAAGTATGGGAAACAGACTTGGGGGGGAAATGAATAATCAAGAATGGGCAAACATATGGAATATGAGGATACTAAAAAATATGTCTATCAGAATTAAAGAAAATTACTACAAAATGATATGGAGGTGGTATCTAACCCCTATTAGATTAAATCAGATTGATAAAAAATATTCGAATCAGTGTTGGAGAGGTTGTCAGGAAATAGGGACGTATCTACATATGTGGTGGTCATGTTATATTATACAAAAATTTTGGAAAAGCATATTTAAAGAAATAAGAGCAATAATAAAAATAGAGACTGAGATTACACCAAAATTAGCTTTATTACTTATACATGATAATATAATTCCCGTACAAGAAGAAAAGGAATTGGTTTCTAATTTGATAACAGCAGCTAAATTGTTAATAGCAAAAAATTGGAAGGAAAAAAAAGAAATTCAATTAGAAGAATGGTATAGGGAAATTTGGAATATAGCGATTAATGATAAGCCAACTTGCAATATTAAAATCAAAAGGGGTATATGTAAACAAACAGATTTTTGGAAAATATGGGGAAAATTTATTGAGTATGTGTTTAATGAGGGAAAGGGGTATAAGCCAGCAAGAGAAACAATGATATTCTGGAATTGTGAAACAACATGAGTTGGTTGGTCCTGGTGGAGGGGGCACAAACTAAGGGGAAGGGGAAGAGGGGGAGGGGAAAGTATTAAAGAGAAATAACAGGAGAAATGATATACTGTACTACTAAGGAATGTATTTGATACTGAAATATGTATGCTAATATGCTGTTACTGCCATTTTAACATAAGGTTGGATAGGTGTCCTGATAGAAGCTACTTATTAAATTTCAAAAAATTCTTATTAAAAAAAAAAAAGAACCATAACCGGGCTTTCGTTTTCAATTCCCTGCCAGAGGCTTCCTCCTATTTTGCAATAATAATAATAATAATAATAATAATCCTTTATTTGTACCCTGCTACCATCTCCCGAAGGACTCGGTGCAGCTTACAAGAGGCTGAGCCCAAATACAATAGTAAAACAATAACAACAACAGCAGCAATAACTCAAAAAACAAAGCAATAACATTAACAACAGACAATGACGCAATTAAAAACAATGGCAGGGCCAAATGTAATGTAAAATTAAAAAGTGCTGGGCGTGACCAGGTGGGGTGTTTGGAGGGGGGTGGGCATGTATAGGTATCCTAGATGTCTGATAAAGTGCATTGGGACATAATGCTAGGAGTTTTCTTATTCTAGAAAGGCACACTGGAACAACCATATTTTCAAGGTCCTCCTAAAGATTGCAATAGATATATATAAACATAAATATATATAAGCCACTGAACATGAAACCAAATACACTGCCACATCAAAACAGCATGAAATCATTTAATTCAATAGAACAACACAATTCCATCACAAATTCAGCAAGGAGCCTCCCACATTTGCAACCAATATTGATATCATTTTCAGGCTATTTTATTTTGGGGGGACTATACTATCACAGGTATAATTGCAGGAAGTTTTAAAATTTTACCTGAACCATCATTTTAGGGAGTTTTGAAATTACCGTATTTAAAGTTATTTAAAAATAGAAACAAATCCCATTTTCTCTCCTAACACTCCCAATTGAGGCCTTTGGTTTGAGTTATTATCATCATCATCATCATCATTAATCTCCTGATCTCTTTATTGAAAGCAACTCACAATACTAAAAATTGTACAAATTACAATTTAAGACCTAGACTGTTGATAATAATGATAATTATGAAGATTATTATTAATAATAATACATCGTTAAGTCTTTATTTTTAGTCTCAATAAAGACCTGGGGACTAATTATTGTTATCCCACTTTATTCTCTTATAATAAATAATAATATAATAAAACTTTATTTATATTCCACTCTACCTCCCCAGGGGAGACTCAGGGCGGATTCCTACATACAAAGGCAAACATTCAATGCCACCATAGAACAA
Organism: Anolis sagrei; assembly: GCF_037176765.1. Classification (NCBI taxonomy): domain Eukaryota; kingdom Metazoa; phylum Chordata; class Lepidosauria; order Squamata; family Anolidae; genus Anolis; species Anolis sagrei. The sequence goes on along the minus strand of NC_090035.1, from coordinate 23,996,973 downwards.
ACAAGTACTGGCATAATAACCCCAGAAAAACCCCACATATGAAAACAACATTAGAACCTAACCGCTAAAAAACAAAACTTAATCCAACAAAAAATATATAATGACATAAAATCAACATAAAACATCCACAATGATTTACAAAAGCCAACTAAAGATCACAAAATTATTAATAATAAATTGTTAAGTCGTTCCTTTCAATTTCAGTAAAGGCATGGGAATTCAGGCTATTATTATTAATATCTTGCTTCCTTCTCTTAACTAAAAGTGGCTTACAACCGTCAACATAGTACAAATTACAATTTAAAACCTGAATTCTTCATATAATTATTATATTATATTATATATAATAAAGTGGCACTGAAGAAGGGAAAAATCATTGAAAGTGAGGGCATAAGTATGCCCAATGGCAAAGTGATAAAGTGTCACAAGTCAGAGGCCTATAAATATCTGGGCATACTACAGCTGGACAACATCAAACATGAACATGTGAAAACTGGTCAGCGAAGAATACTTTCAAAGGGTCAGAAAAATTCTCAAAAAGCAAGCTCAATGGAGACAATACCATCAAGGCCATAAACACCTGGGCTATACCTGTCATAAGATATACTGCTGGCATCATAAACTGGATGCAGGCAGAACTGGACAATTTGGACAGAAAAACAAGAAAACTTATGACCATTCAAAATTCATTACACCCTCGCAGTGATGTTGACCGGCTCTATCTGCCTAGAAAGTCTGGTGGCAGAGGACTCTTAAAACTCAAGCAAGCAGTCGAAGAAGAACACGCCCTTGCAGAATATGTCAAGGAATTCCAAGAACCTGCTTTAATTGAAGTCAATAATTGGAAACTTCTCAAAGCACAGCAGACAAAGGACCGCTACAAGAAAAATGCATTCCAAACCAGAGCTGACTGCTGGCACAACAAAGCATTGCATGGCCAGTTATTTGACGAAATTGAAGGAAAAGTTGACAGGGAGAAGATCTGGTTATGGCTCATGAATGGAACCCTGAGAAAAGAGACAGAAGGCCTGATTCTTGCAGCCCAGGAGCAAGCCATCAGAACAAATGTAGTTAAAGCCAGGATTGAAAAATCAGCTGATGACCCAAAATGCAGATTGTGCAAGAATGTTGATGAAACCATGGACCATATCCTCAGTTGTTGCAAGAAAATCGCACAGATGGACTACAAACAGAGGCACAACTCTGTGGCCCAGATCATTAACTGAAACTTATGCCACAAGTACCACCTGCCAGCAGTAAATAATTGATGGGATCATAAACCCACAAAGGTCGTGGAAAATGAACATGCAAAAATACTGTGGAACTTTTGAATCCGGACTGACAAAGTTTTGGAACACAATATGCCAGAGATCACGATTGTGGAAAAGAAAAAAGTCTGGATTATTGATATCGCCATACCAGGTGACAGCCGCATTGAGGAAAAACAACAGGAAAAACTCAGCTGCTATTAAGACCTCAAAATTGAACTGCAAAGGCTCTGGCATAAACCAGTACAGGTGGTCCCAGTGGTCATTGGCGCACTGGGTGCCATGCCAAAAGATCTCAGCCGGCATTTGGAAACAATAAACATCAACAAAACCACGGTCTGTCAACTGCAAAAGGCCACCTTACTTGGATCTGCGCACATCATTCAAAAATGCATCACACAGTCCTAGACGCTTGCGAAGTGTTCGACTTGTGATTTTGTGATACGAAATCCAGCATATAGATCTCGTTTGCTGTGAAATACTGTGCTTTTGTGTCAAAAATAAATAAATAAATAAATAAATAATTCAAGACTTGACAATCTTGAATCCCATCCCTTTCTGTTTACACTAATGCATGAGAAAAGGGGGGGAAAGGGGAGGGAGAGAAAGAAAGGAGAGAATGAGGGAGGGAAGGTTGGCCACAGCAACACGTGGCAGATACAGCTAGTATATAATAATATCATAATTATAATTAAGATGGCTAGAAGAGTAGGATGGGATAAGAAGATGGCGACTATACTTATATCACTTCCCCCATCCCAAAAATCAGAATAATAAACTATCATAAGGCCCTTTCCATACAGCTGAATAAAATCAACATTGAACTGGATTATATGGCAGTGTGATAACTGTTCAAAGCAGATATTGTAGATTATCTCCCTTGCTATTCTGGGTTATATGGCCGTGTGGAAGGCCCCTGAGAATGTAATAACAGTACCAGTAGCCCCAATGGATGATAATAATTATATATAATACTGTTACTGTTTATTCGTTCAGACGCTTCTGACTCTTCGTTACCTCCTGGACCAGCCCAAACCAGAGCTCCCTGACGGCCGTGGCCACTCCCATCTCCTTCAAGGCCAAGCCAGTCCTTTCAAGGATACAATCCATTCATCTTGCCCTTGATCTACCCCTTTTCCTTTTTCCTTCCATTTTTCCCCGCATCATTGTCTTCTCCAAGCTTTCCTGTCTACTCATTATGTGATGAAAGTACTTCATCTTTGCCTTTAATATCCTTCTCTCCAATGAGCAGTCGGGCTTTCTTTCCTGGAGTATGAACTGGTTTGACCTTCTTGTGGTTCAAGGCACTCTCCAAATTTTCCTCCAGCACCACAGTTCAATAGTGTCTATCTTCCTTCACTCAGCCTTCCTTATGGTCCAGCTCTCACATCCATAGGTTTCCCTGCATGGCTAGCCTGTGATTCACACAATTGGTATAACTCCTGCGCGCGCGCAGGCAGCAACGGACACTCACGAGCTTGCTCACTCCAATTGACCGTTAGAGCAACCCCGCCCTTTTCTCCCCGCTCCTATAAATAGCCCAACCATGGGGCTGCGGGCCAGTTCTTTTAATCCGCTGCATAAAGACAGCAACGGATAGTTTTAGTCATTATGACTACATCTTTTAAGAAATGTGCTTCCTGTCCGATTAAAATACCGGACAATGACTCTCATCTACAATGTGTGGCCTGTTTGGGAGAAATTCACCTCTCCCAAGCTTGTGAAATATGTCGGGCCTTCACCCCTCAAACAAAGAAAAATAGGGAGCTGAGATTAAAAGCCACTTTATACGAACAGGCTCTTCTTCCTGCTCAGAAGGAAGCAGAAGGGACACCAACTATGGAGACTATTAAAAAATTGCAGATGGCGATGCGACCCAAAGAGCCGCAAACCATACTCAAACGAAAGAAGAAAGCCAAACAGCTACTTCCCTCTCAGAAGGAAAACATGGCGCCGCAGGCAGCGATTTTTAGGAATCGCGCAGCTAAGGAGGTTGTTCAAGAATGCCAAACAGGGGCTGAAGGGCAACCCTTCCATTGCCCGATATGCAAAACAAAAGGGGTCAGATGGTTGACTCAGAATCCACTGAATCCCCTCCTATCTTAACCAGGGCATCAAATGGAGCCCTTGATCCAATGGAAGCTTCGATACCGGCAGCATCGGTATCAGTGAGGCAGGGCAAACCGCGTGGAGCTCTCTCCCCAAAGTGCGTAAGAGCCCGCCCTCCGTCACGCAGCCCGGTCGATAGGGCGGATCGACGTCGACGTGGGAGGCGGTCCCTTTCCAAAAGCTCCTCCTCGAACTCCTCCTCCAGTTCCGACTCCTCCTCTAGCTCCTCCCCCTCTCCCAAAAGGGGGAGAAAGCATAGGAGCAGGAAGCAAAACAACAGGGATCGATCAGCGATGAGGGCTGGACAGCATTGGCTGCCTCCAAAGCCCCCTACCGAAGGCTACTGGCAACTCACACCTGTGGGCCAGATGATTTATTGTGCAGGTCCAAATCCTTGTGAGCTGCTGACAAGAAGCAAGGGCAATCATAATGTAAGAGGCCAGCCTGGAGATGGATATGAGGACCCCTTAGAAGGTCCTTCAACACCTCGCTCACGACTAAGCGTTACTGATAACCAAGACACTTTTATGGATTTGTCTGATTCTTCAGATGAGAACCCTATATTGCAAGAAACTTCTAAAAATCAGGATAAAACAAATGCTGAGGAATATAAAAGATTTAATGCTATAATCTCCAGGATGATAAAGGCTCTAGATCTGCCAACTGCCAAACCACAGGAAACAGTGGAAGATCCAATGTTTCCTACTGATGAGCAGGATGTTCCAACCACTACAGCATTACCTGCTCTGCTCTATTTATTGAAACTTAGTAAAGTACCAGAAGGGTCGCCGGCAGCAGCACCGGCCATGCCCAGGAGGGCAGATAACCTTTACAGAATCAACCTAACCAATGCAGACTGGTTAGTTCGTCCTTTCAAACCAAACACTGTGATAGCGGAAGTAGGACAAGGGAAGAAATCTAGAAAAACAGCAGCAACACCAGCTGACAGAGAGGGGAGAAAACTTGATGCCATGGGGAAGAAAATGCACATGGCTGCAGGTCTAATAACAAGGATGGCTCATTACGCGACCTATATGAGCGCATTCCAGACTTTTTTATGGAATGAAGTAATGCCATATGTACATTTAATACCAAATGAAGAACAACGCCTGCCTAGAGCCTTTGCAATGGAGGCTCTGCTCCTTGCTAAGTATCAAAAGGACTTTGCGAAGCATCTAGCGGAGTCAGCAGGGAAAATGTTCGCGATCGCAACGTCAACTAGGCGTCATGCGTGGCTGAGAGCGTCAGACCTGTCTGAAGAAGGTAGATCCTTAGCAGAAGAACTACCAATGCTCCATGACGGCTTATTCAACACAGCCACGGATGACAAGTTAAAACATAACCAAGAAATGAAAAAGACAATACAGATATATGGATTTACAAAGCAGAGCTCAAATCGCCAACGATCCAGATGGCAGAACACGTCACCATATTACAAGAGAGGCTATGGAAACTACATGAACACGCAGCAACGCCAATATTCTTCACAGTATTCAAGACCTTTTGTGCCAAAGAAGCAGGGTTATGGAACGAAGAATCGTTTCCAACCATTTCAAAGTAAACCTAACCGTCCTGGGGGTCCGAAGCAGCATTTTTGATGTTAATTCAGCGGTTCACACAACCTCAGTTGATCCATTATGTAGAGTTGTTAATGTTGATCATATTGAATGTTTCCCTTATGAAGAGAATAAGAGCGTGTGTAATGGATCTGCCACGTTTGGCGACCGTTTGGCCCCGTTTTTCAGTAGTTGGGCTGATATAACAACAGATAAGTGGGTTTTGAAGATTATAAAGTATGGTTATTTCATTGAGTTCAAGCAGTTGCCTCCCGTTGGGAAAATCAAAGTTACGGCTCAATCCCCTTTGTTGCAGGAGGAGATTGACAAACTCCTTTCAAAAGGGGCCATTTCCCCGGTACATCCAGGAAAACAAAAGTTGTGTTTGTACTCAAGATACTTTTTAGTATCTAAGAAAGGAGGAGGTCAACGACCAATTTTGGATCTCAGAGATGTTAATTCTTACATTGAGCCAAAGAAGTTTCGAATGTTGTCTTTAAAAATCCTGTTACCGTTACTGAATAAAGGTGATTGGTTCGCAACGGTGGATCTTAAGGACGCTTATTTTCATATTTCAATTAATAAACAACATAGGAAATATCTAGCATTTATGGTGGGCGATAAGGCCTTCACTTTCAACGTATTGGCTTTTGGTTTGGCTACTGCCCCACGAGTGTTTACAAAGTGTATGGCAGTGGTCGCAGCTTATCTGCATACATCAGGGATTACGGTTTATCCGTATATAGATGACTGGATTATTGTAGCAAGATCTAGAGAAATATTACAAGACCATGTAAAAAAAAACCCCTATGTTTTCTCCAGTCCCTAGGTCTAATCGTGAATTGGGGAAAATCCCAGCTCACGCCAACAAGAAGAATTCAGTTTATTGGCGCAAAACTGGATTCGGAGTTGGAGAGGGCGTACCTACCCGACGACCGTTTCGAGAACCTAAAGACAATGATTCTTCGGGTCATTCAGGGAAAAAGAGTACAAGCCAGAACTAGTCAGGTCATTTTAGGGCACATGGCATCCACTACAGCAGTGACCCCACTTGCAAGACTGAACATGAGATTGCTGCAGTCATGGTTCCTTTTGTTATTCGACCCTTTAACACACAAACCTCACATTCTCCCAGTGTTACCTGGAGAAGTGAGGACTTCCCTACTTTGGTGGTTGGAACGAAGCAATGTCTGCGCGGGTTTGCCATTCCAGGAAGTTGCAACCAGGACTATGACAACAGACTCATCACTCATGGGGTGGGGAGTGCATGTAGACGGCCCAGGGAAGGTGGTCACCACTAGTCCACCCTTCACATAAATCAGTTGGAATTACTGGCAGTCGGGAAGGCACTAAAGGCTTTCAAGTTAGTGCTCACCAACAGAGTAATTCGGATTCTCACAGACAATACTACGGTCATGTTTTACATCAACAAGCAGGGTGGCACACACTCCCCCACATTACTGACTCTGACACTGGAGATATGGCGATGGTGTGTGGACAGAAACATTCATCTCATTGCTGTCCATCTGCCGGGAAAACAAAACATTCTAGCAGACTTCCTAAGCAGAAATCCACTAGGTCATCACGAGTGGTCTCTGAACGAGGAAGTACTATTACAACTTTTCAGGGAGTGGTCGACTCCAACTATAGATCTGTTTGCAACACAGGACAACAAGAAGTGTCACCTTTTTTATGCGAGCAGAGGAAAACATACTGCAGAACTGTCTAGGGGATGCTTTCTCCATACATTGGGGGATTCAAGAAGTGTATGCATTTCCACCATTTCCCCTGATATTGAGGGTAGTGTCAAAGTTGTGCCGAGAGAAGGCCAGAGGGATTCTGATCACTCCTTGGTGGCCCCGTCAGCCATGGTTTGCACTGGTCCTGCAGTTGTCAAGGGGGGAGTACAGACGGCTCCCGAGCAGGAAGGACCTTCTGTCGACACAGAACAACTGTGTCCTTTACCCAGATGTCAGGGATCTGAGACTGACTGCATGGAAGTTGTCCCCACTCCAGGAGGATTAGACTCGATCTTATCAAAAGACGTGAGGGATGTGTTGGAAACTGCACAGAGAACCTCTACAAAAAAATCATATCTTTATAAATGGTCGAAATTTGAAAAATTTGTCCAAGATAGGGGGGGCAATCCTTGTACAGTTTCTAACACACTGTGTTAGAATTTCTTGTGCACCTTGCCAACCAGGGGCTGGCCTTTTCTTCTTTAAAGTGCTACTTGGCAGCTTTGACCTGGTACCGCAAGAGAGCAGGCTTACCGTCTTGGTTTAGTGATCCTCTGGTGTCTCAATACATGAAAGGTTTTAAGAACATTAGACCTCCGGTTGCACCTGTCGTTTCGGCCTAGAGTCTTGAAATAGCGCTTGCAGCACTGACTAAGCCACCTTTCGAGCCTATGGCTACGGTGGATCTATCCTTTGTATCCTGGAAGACAGCTTTTCTAGTGGCAATCACATCGGCCCGTAGGGCGGGTGAGCTCTGCGCTTTGAGGTGTGATGAGTCATATATGAGGATGCATAAGGACAGAGTTGTACTAAGGACAGATCTATCATTCCTGCCTAAGGTAGCTACAAGGTTCCATCTCTCCCAGGAGATAGTGCTGCCAGCCCTTTTTCAGAATCCAACCTCACCTTTAGAAAGGGCCTTACATTTATTGGACGTTAGGAGGGCTCTTGCCTTTTACTTGAATAGGACATCGGGTAATAGGAAATCCCCGAGATTGTTTTTGAAGTACCGGAGGGATTCCTTAGGTCTCCCAGTGTCTTCTCAATGCTTATCTTCATGGATAGTTTTGACCATTCGTAAAGCTTATATTTTAGCAGGAAAGGACTTACCTTTGCAGGTGAAAGCTCACTCCACGAGAGCGGTGGCGATATCAACAGCATTTCTGAGGGAGGTACCTCTTGACGTGGTGTGCAGAGCTGCGACCTGGTCTATTCCTTTGACCTTTGTGACACACTACAAACTGGATTTGGCGTCGAAGAGTGATGCAGCCTTCGGCCGGGCTGTTCTTTTTTCAGCTGTGGCATGACTCCCTCCGCCAAGGTTAGCAGCTCACTAGTCTACCAATTGTGTGAATCACAGGCTAGCCATGCGGGGAAAATATAGGTTGTTTACCTGTAAACATAGTTTCCCGAGTGGTAGCCTGTGAATTCACACCTCCCCGTCCGTCCTCCCCACTCATATAATTATGCCAGTACTTCAGCTGCTTTTTGCGGCGGAAGAACTGGCCCGCAGCCCCACGGTTGGGCTATTTATAGGAGCTGGGAGAAAAGGGCGGGGCTGCTCTAACGGTCAGTTGGAGTGAGCAAGCTCGTGAGTGTCCGTTGCTGCCTGCGCGCGCGCAGGAGTTATACCAATTGTGTGAATTCACAGGCTACCACTCGGGAAACTATGTTTACAGGTAAGCAACCTATATTTACTACGAGGAATACCCTTGCTTTAACTATGTGTATCTTAATTGCCAGTGTGATGTCTCTTCACTATTTTATCGAGATTATGGCTCTCCTCCACAGAAGTAAACGTTTTCTGATTTCTTGGCTACAGTCTGCATCTGCAGCCATCTTTGCACCTAGAAATACAAAGTCTGTCACTGCCTCCACGTTTTCTCCCTCTATTTTGTTGTTGTTGTTCATTCGTTCAGTCGTCTCCGGACCAGCCCACGCCAGAGCTCCCTCATGGACCAGCCCATGCCAGAGCTCCCTGTCGGCCGTCACAACCCCCAGCTCCTTCAAAGTCAGTCCAGTCACTTCAAGGATGCCATCCATCCATCTTGCCCTTGGTCGGCCCCTCTTCCTTTTGCCTTCCTCTTTCCCCAGCATAATTGTCATCTCTAGGCTTTGCTGTCTCCTCATGATGTGGCCAAAGTACTTCAACTTTGTCTCTAGTATCCTTCCCTCCAGTGAGCAACCGGGCTTTATTTCCTGGAGGATGGACTGGTTGGATCTTCTCGCAGTCCAAAGCACTCTCAGAACTTTCCTCCAACACCACAGCTCAAAAGCATCGATCTTCCTTTGCTCAGCCTTCCCTAAGGTCCAGCTCTCACATCCGTAGGTTACTACAGGGAATACCATGGCTTTGACTAGGCGGATCTTTGTTGCCAGTGTGATGTCTCTACTCTTTACGATTTTATCGAGACTGGACATTGCTCTCCTCCCAAGAAGTAAGCGTCTTCTGATTTCCTGGCCACAGTCTGCATCTGGGCACATTTTCTCCCTCTATTTTCCAGTTGTCAATCATTCTTGTTGCCATAATCTTGGCTTTTTTTATGTTTAGCTGCAACCAGGCTTTTTCACTTTCTTCTTTCACCTTGATTAGAAGGCTCCTCAGATCCTCCTCACTTTCGGCCATCAGAGTGGTGTCATCTGCATATCTGAGGTTGTTAATGTTTCTTCCAGCAATTTTCACCCCAGCTTTGCATTCATCAAGCCCCACACATCACACAATGTGTTCTGCATATAAGTTAAAAACGTGGGGTGAGAGTATGCAGCCTTGCCATACGCCTTTCCCAATCTTGAACCAGTCTGTTGTTCCGTGGTCAGTTCTGACTGTTGCTACTTGGTCCTTGTACAGATTCCTCAAGAGAGAGACAAGGTGGCTTGGTATGCCCATCTCAGCAAGAACTTGCCACAATTTATTATGATCCACACAGTCAAAGGCTTTAGAATAGTCAATGAAGCAGAAATAGATGTTTTTCTGAAACTCCCTGCCTTTCTCCATTATCCAGCGGATATTGGCAATCTGGTCTCTCTTTCCTCTGCCTTTTCCCTCTATTTGCCAGTTATCAATTAGTTTGGTTGCCATCATCTTTGTTTTTTTATGTTTAATTGCAAACCCAGTTTTTTGCACTTTCTTCTTTTACCTTGGTTAGAAGGCTCTTAAGCTCCTCCTCATGTCGATCACCCACCCACCCCAAACAAGGGATGGTGACTTATAGTTCTGCAAAGGACAAAGGTACCATCCTGCACAATAGGGGTTAAGTCTTGCTCAATTTGCCAAGGCCTTAACAACAATGAGGACCTCATGAAACTTCGGTAATAGCTAGACTTTGGGGTCTCTGCCTCTCTCAGGAGCTGTAGTTCTCCAAGGATGGGGAGCAAAGCTTGTTTCCAGAGACACCAGGTCCATTTGGGCCACTCAAGAACTCCTGCCAGGACCTTTGTGCAACACCCATGCATTTTAGCCATCCTCCATGGACACGCTCCCCCCCCCCCCCCCCATGGACAAACCTTATGAAATCTTGCCTTTTATGAACTTTAGATATATGAAATGTGTTTTCTGATTTCTTTGTGTGGCAGAAGCCTTTCCCCTTTTCTTCTGACCTTTGTTTCCCCTATATACATGAAACAACTCCACAAAAGGGACTACAAAGCCCCAAACATTCCTGGACTTCACTCTCTTCAAGGACCCATGAACTTTCTTCAAGACAACTTATGAATTCATGCTGTGTCCTGATATCGTCTGATTTTTATAATTGGTATTATTAATCTCTCTCTCTCTGGGGTCCTGGATTGGAAGATAGCTGCATATGATTTCCCTGTGTATAATTTCTATATGGTTTTTATGTTTATGTAAGGGAACCCCCTGGCCTTCAGAAACAAAAGACTGAAACCTCCTGCCAAAGACACACTTGCATGGATAAAAGAAGGAGATTCTTATCTCTAGCCTCGGGAGATGGCCCACTAGAGTAAAGCATGGTTTGACAAAGGTTTCTGTAACAGGGGAAATCTTCCCCTCTGCTTTTGTTTACTGAACATTAACCTCAGGCTGTCATCATTGTTCTCCTGCCTCACAACCAGGAAGGATCAGAACACATGTTGATCCTTTGTCTCAGAGCACATGGCATTCCTTTGTCTGCAGATTCCTTTCCCAGATTCCGTTGTGCTCCCTCATCCCGCCTCCATTTCTCCTGATTGGCTGTCGCCACCAGGTGGCAGAGGTCTCCCCATTGGATCCTACAGACCACTGGAGCTTCCTGATTGGTCCAGAGGCGCCGGGGGCGGGAGGGCTGCCTCCCAGATGTCCGCCCATCACCCAATCACAGCGGGGAACATCAGAGGAGCCGGGGCAGGAGGTTTGAACTATGGGTTTTCAAAAATTGTATAAATATGCCTGCATCACTGTGCTCCGGCATGCTTGTGGTGAAATGATTCCTGCAATGCATCCAATATCAGCTGAATCGCTAATAAAACACCTCGGTCGCTTGAAAAAAACTTCTTCCACTTTGGTGAGGATTTATTATTTTAAATATTAATATTTTTATCGCTGAAATTGGCTTTCTCTGGCCTCACCAAGGTTTATTAAGGACTCTCTTTGGTGCAGCCCTCGGGATCTCCCTAGCTGGGGAGATCCTCCTAAAAGTAGCTCGATATCACTCCTTGCTTTCGGCCATCAAAGTAGTATCATCTGCATATCTAAGGTTGTTAATGTTTCTTCCAACAATTTTTATTCCAACATTGGATTCGTCAAGCCCCGCATGCCGAATGATGCATTCAGCATACAAGTTGAATAGGTAGGGTGAGAGTAGACAGCACTGCCATACTCTTTTCCCAATCCTGAACCAGTCTGTTTTTCCATGATCTGTTCTTACTGTTGCAACTTGGTCGTTATATAGATGATCATGGAGACAGGCAAAGTGGCTTGGTATCCCCATACCACCAAGAACTTGCCACAATTTATAATGATATTTATATATTTTTTATTTATTTGTTCAGTTGCTTTGGACTCTTTGTGACCTCACAGATCAGCCCATGCCAAAGCTCCCTGTCAGCCATGGCCACCCCCAGCTCCTTCAAATTCAAGCCAGTCAGTTCAAGGAATGTGTCCTTGGTCTGCCCCTCTTCCTTTTTCCTTCCATTTCCCCAATATCATCTTCTCCAAGCTTTCCTGTCTTCTCATTATGTGGCCAAGGTACTTCAGCTTTGCCTCCTATATCCTTCCCTCCAGTGAGAAGTTGGGCTCTATTTCCTGGCGTATGGACTGGTTTGATCTTTTTGTGGTCCAAAGCACTCTCATAATTTTCCTCCAGCACCACTATATAATATAATATAATAATAATAATATTGCAATCATAATCAAGATGGCTAGAAGGGTAGGATGGAGGAGAAAATATCACCCATCCACCCCCCACCCAAAAGCAGGATGGTAAATGATTATAATCATTGAATCATAGAATCAAAGAGTTGGAAGTGACCTCATGAGCCATGCAGTCCAACCCCCTGCCAAGAAGCAGGAATATTGCTTTCAAATCACCCCTGACAGATGGCCATCCAGCCTCTGTTTCAAAGCTTCCAAAAAAGGAGCCTCCACCATGCTCCGGGTCAGAGAGTTCCACTGCTGAACAGCTCCCACAGTCAGAAAGTTCTTCCTCATGTTCGGATGGATTCTCCTTTCTGGTAGTTTGAAGCCATTGTTCCGCGTCCTAGTCTCCGGGGAAGCAGAAAACAAGCTTGCTCCCTCCTCCCTGTGGCTTCCTCTCACATATTTATACATGGCTATCATATCTCCTTTCAGCCTTCTCTTCTTCAGGCTAAACATGCCCAGCTTCTTAAGCTGCTCCTCATAGGGCTTGTTCTCCAGACCCTGGATCATTTTAGTCAACCTCCTCTGGACATATTCCAGCTTGTCAATATCTCTCTTGAATTGTGGTGCCCAGAATTGGACACAATATTCCAGGTGTGGTCTAACCAAAGCGGAATAGAGGGTTAGAATTATTTCCCTAGATCTAGACACTATGCTCCTATTGATGCAGGCCAAAATCCCATTGGCTTTTTTTGCCGCCACATCACATTGTTGGCTCATGTTTAACTTGTTGTCCACGAGGAGTCCAAGATCTTTTTCACACGTACTGCTCTTGAGCCAGGCATTGTCCCCCATTCTGTATCTTTGCATTTCATTTTTTCTGCCTAAGTGGAGTATCTTGCATTTGTCCCTGTTGAACTTCATTTTGTTAGTTTTGGCCCATCTCTCTAATCTGTCAAGATGGTTTTGAATTCTGCTCCTGTCCTCTGGAGTATTGGCTATCTCTCCTAATTTGGTGTCGTCTGCAAACTTGATGATCATGCCTTCTAGCCCTTCATCTAGAAGTCATTAATAAAGTCATTAAGAACCCTGCGGCACTCCACTCGTCACTTCTCTTCAAGATGTTTTTGGTCGTGTCAAGAGTGACTTGAGAAACTGCAAGTCACTGGTGTGAGAAAATTGGCTGTCTGCAAGGACGTTGCCCAGGGGACACCTGGATGATTTGATGTTTTTATCATCCTTGTGTGGGAGGCTTCTCTCATGTCCTCGCATGAGGACCTGAAGCTGATAGAGGGAGCTCATCCGCCTATCCCCGGATTCGAAACTGCGACTTGTCGATCTTCAGTCCTGCCAGCACAGGGATTTAACCCACTGCGCCACCGGGGGCTCCTCCCTCCAAGATGAAAAGGAAGCATTGGGGAGAATCACACTCTGGGTTCGTCCATTTGACCAATTACAGATCCACCTCACTGTAGTTTTGCCTAGCCCACATTGGACTAGTTTCCTTGCCAGAAGGTCATGGGGGACCTGTCAAAGGCCTTACTGAAATCCAGGTACGCCACATCCACGGCATTCCCCGCATCTACCCAGCTTGTAACTCTATCAAAAAAAGAGATCAGATTAGTCTGGCATGACTTGTTTTTGATTAATCCATGTTGACTATTAGCGATAGTCGGCACCAAAAGAGTGATTTTCCTCCCTTTTGGGCCTATTTGGGGCCTACTGAGGAGGCTGGGAAGAGCTAGGCCCTCTAGCAACGGTTGCCAGGGCGCCATCTTGGAAGGGGAAGAGGAAGAGAAGGCGGCGCGGGTTGGCGGCGTCACTTCCGGCCTGGGCGGGGCCGTGGCTTGGCGGTGGCTGAGGCGCCTCTCGTCCTCGTCGTCGTCCTCCTCCTCCGTGAGGGAGGCTGGCAATGGCGGCTGGGCGGCGGGCGGGCGAGAAGGAGAGGCGGCGGCGGTGGCGGTGGCGGCGCCCGGGAAGGAGGCAGCAGCGGAAGGAGAGGAAGGCCAAGGGAGGCCGAGATTGAGGAGAAGGCCGCGAAGAGGAGGAGGAGGAGGACAAGCGGAGGCCCCGAGGCCCCTCAGGCACATGCGGTGGGCTCCTTATTCTTACCCCGTTATTGCTACTATTACTGTGTTGTTGTTATTGCTATTGTTACTGTTATTACAATCTCCACAGAGCTCGCTTTGGGACTGAAACAGGTCCTGGCCAACTTGGGCCCTCCAGCTGTTTTGGACGCCAACTCCAAAAATGAAAGCGGGGTATAAATGACTAATAATAATAATAAAGAATCCTAGAGTTAAGAGAGATCCCAAGAGTCGTGCAGTCCAAGATTCTTCTGCCAGGAAGGACACCATCCAATCCCTCCCAACGATGTCCATCCAGCCATAGCTGTATTATATAATAATAATTATTTTATTTGTATTCCGCCCTACCTCCCTGAGTGGACTATGAGGAAGTCATAGGGAAGAGGGAACAAGCTCGTTTTCTGCAGGAGACTAGGACGCGGAATAATGGCTTCAAACTACAAGAAAGGAGATTCCACCTGAACATGAGGAAGAATTTCCTGACTGTGAGAGCCGTTCAGCAGTGGAACTCTCTGCTGAACGTGTGGTGGAGGCTCCTTCTTTGGAAGCTTTTAAACAGAGGCTGGATGACCATCTGTCGGGGGTGCTTTGAATGCAATTTTTCTGCTTCTTGGCAGGGGGTTGGACTGGATGGCCCACAAGGTCTCTTCAAACTCTATGATTCTATGACTCAGGGCATATTCCAAAAAACAAAAGGCAAACATTCAATGCCTTGACAAGACCATAAATTCAAATAATAATGATGATGTTAAAAATCTCCCCTGAAGGGACAGCTTACATATGGGTCAAAATGCCCACTTAATTTATTTACCCTATTTATATCCTGCCGTTCTCAACCCAGAAGGGGACTCAAGGCAGCTTTACATATAGGCAACTATTCAATGCCTTAAAGCAATGTACAATTAAAATAAACATTTAAATTAAAATTAAAACACATTGAAATATTTAAAAACATTACATTCGCTATTAAAATCACGCCATCCACAATCGTAATCTGGGGCTGTTCCAGTAGTCATTGCACATATTCCGTATCTATTAATGCACAACAATTATTCTCTGAAGGCTTGATCCCAAAGCCATGTTTTCACTTTCTTTCTGAAGGCTAGGAGCTAGGGGGCTCATTGAATGTCACTGGGGAGGGAGTTCCACACCCAAGGGGCCACCACTGAGAAGGCCCTGTCTCGTCCCCACCTGTCATGCCTGTGAAGGAGGCGGGACTGAGAACAGGGCCTCCCTAAACAAACTTAATCTTTGAGATGGCTCATAGGGAAAGATAGGTTCAGACAGGTAAGCTGGGCCAGAACCGTTTAGGGCTTTGAAGGCTAAAGCCAGCACTTTGAATTGTGCTCAGTAGCAGACTGTCAGTCAGTGGAGCTGACTTAACAGGGGGGTTGTGTGCTCCCTGTATGCTGCTCCGGTGAACAAAACAGAAAAACTAAACAATCCGTTAAAACAAAAACACAATTAAAATAAAAACATAGTAAAATATAACAATCCAGATAAAAACACAATTAAATAAAACATAAGAATATAAAACAGCAATGTTGAAACTCAAAACAATGCTTAACAAATAACCAGTAATACAATGGGCATGATACAAGTACAGTAACAACCCAACCAAGTCCCAACTTAAATCCAACATCTACAGTCAAATTAAAACTTGCAGCTGCAAATTAAATGGTAACGTAGCCTATCAAATAACATTACATAAAAATCAACATAGACATTGATTTACAGAAACACCAAAAGTTCATTTGAGGTAAATTAAAAGAGTAATTATGTAGCTGGTGATAACAAGCCAACAATGTCTTCAAGCCAGAGTAGCAATAATAATTTCATATAGGAGGTATTTTTGCCATTTATGATAATTTAATCCTCCTCTCCATATGCTAATGTGCAGAATGGATTTTAATTGTTTTTTAAAGGAGAGAAGGGGGTGTTTTTATTTCTTTAGGGAGGGAGTTTCAGAGGTGGGGGTGATCTTGTTCCCACCAATCGTACTTGAGAGGGGAATAGGCCCCATCCGCTGATCACAATATCCGAGCTGGTTATAAGAGGAGATATAAATGACAAATTACAATAATAATAACACAGCTGAATAAAACCCCATATTTTCTGCTTTGAACCAGAATATATGGCAGTGTGGATTCTGATGACCCAGTTGAAAGCAGATATTGTGGGATCTCCTGCCTTGATATTCTGGGATATTTATATGGCTGTGTGGAAGGGCCCTGGGTTATCTGAGCCTACTTCTGTATCATCCAGTTCAGTGTGAAGTACAGTGAAGACATCTGCCCTTGTGTTATGCTACTCTGCTGCTGAATATGCATGCCCAGTGTGGAACACATGTCACCATGCTAAAACAGTGGATGTAACTCTTAATGAGACATGACGCATTATCACGGGGTGTCTGCGCCCTACACCACTGGAGAAATTACACTGTTTAGCTGGTATTGCACCACCTGACATCCGCCGGGGAGTAATAAGCAATAGTGAAAGGACCAAGGCAGTGACATCTCCGGCCCACCCCCAGTTTGGGTATGAGCCAGCACGCCAACGACTTAAATCAAGAAATGGTTTTCTAAGACCTACAGAGACACTCGCTGGAACACCGCAGCAAGCAAGAGTCCAAAAGTGGCAGGCTCAAACCCAGAACCTCAATCAATGGCTGGTACCAAATGAGAGACTCCCTCCTGGACACACAGAAAACTGGGCGACTTGGAAAGCACTGAACAGACTGTGCTCTGGCACCACGACATGCGAGTGTGGAGAAGAGCAAACCACAGACCACCTACTGCAATGCAACCTGAGTCCTGCCACATGCACAACGGAGGACCTTCTTGCAGCAACACCAGAGGCACTCCCAAGTGGCCAGCTACTGGTCAAAGGACATTTAATAGAATACCAAGTCTGCAAACTTTGTGGTTTGTTTGTTTTTAATGCAATACAACTGTTTTGGCTTGCTCCTGACGTGATAAATAAATAAGCTGTGTGGAAGGGGCCAGGGACTCCTCCCTGGTACTTTTTCTGCTTGACAGAAGGGGGTTGGGCAGGATGACTCCTGGGGGTCTCTTACAACTCTAGGATTCTATCCTTCTCTTGTGCTTCCAAAGCAAAACAGAATGAGATTTTGGCAGAATGGCCATTTATCAGGAGGGCTTTGATTGCGCCTTCATGTATGGCGGAATGGGAGTATTCTATTTATATTTATGTTTATATCCCACTTTATCTCACCTGAAGGAGACCCATTGAGAGGGCTTTGATTGTGCCTTTCTACAGGGTAGAATGGGATTGTTATTATTATATTTATAGCCAGCTTAGATTACCATATTATGCAGATCTAATGCACACCCTAATTTTGGAAAAGTAATTTATCTACAAAAGAGAGAGCATTTGATTTTAATACATCCCCCCCTCTCTATATATAAATGAAAGATTATTATTTTTCTGACACAAAAACACAGTATGTCACAGCCAACGAGATATATATACTGGTTTCATATCACAAAATCACAAGTCGAACACTTCCCAAGCATCTAGGACTGTGTGATGTATTTTCGAATTATGCGCACAGATCCAAGTAAGGTGGCCTTTTGCAGTTGACAGATTGTGATTTTGTCAATGTTTATTGCTTCCAAATGCTGGCTGAGATCTTTTGGCACGGTACCCAGTGTGCCGATGACCACTGGGACCACCTGTACTATTTTATGCCAATCAGGATTTTGAGGTCCTGATAACGGCTGAGTTTTTCCTGTTGTTTTGCCTAAAAGTGACTGTCACCCGGTATGACGACATCAATAATCCAGACTTTTTTCTTTTCCACAATTGTGATGTCTGGTGTATTGTGTTCCAAAACTTTGTCAGTCTGGATCTGAAAGTCCCACTGTATTATTATTATTATTATTATTATTTCTTACCTGCCTCTCCCCACTACTAGAGGCTGGTTACAGCACAGTTAAAACACACACAAAAATACTATACAAATTCTACAAACACATTAAAATTCAGTTCCGTAAAAAATATAGATCAAAGCATTTCTGTAAAATATACATTAATCACACAGGACAGAGACCAAAACACATGATATGAAGTAATATTCTCATTCTCTCTCATATCTATCTATCTATCTCTCAGGAGTGATTGGATTTTGTCCTACTGCATGGCAAAATGGGATTGGACTGGATGGTCCATGGAGTTCCTTCCAAATTCATTCTCATTCTCTCATATATATAGATATATGTATGAGAGAGAATGAATTTGGAAGAAAATCCAAGGGCTATCCAGTCCAATCCCATCAAATATTTCCATCCCGCCTCTGCTTAAAAGTCCCCAGATGAGGAGGCTCTTCTGTAATCTGTGAGCCATTAGACTTAAAAGGTACCCCCCATAGATCATCTAGTCCAACTCCAATCTGTTAATGGAGGAAGGAACCACCCAATTCCTCCCAACAGATGGCCATGCAGTCATAGAACTATCGTATCATAAGAGTTTGGAGGGACCCTGAAGGCCATCCAGTGCCACACCATCAAAGCCCTCCCAGCAGGTGTCCACCCAGACTGCTTTGAAACCTCCAGAGGGAGATTCCATTCTCAGGCAGTATATATTATTTTGGAGTTTGGAAGGGATCCCAAACGGCCATCCAGTCCAGCCTGCTTTGGTCACACAGGAGGACACAATCCAGGGGCTCCAAAAGTAGATTTTGTTCTAAAGTCCTCATTGATGGATATTCAATGGACTCCAAATCAGAAGGGACCCCAAGAACCATCCAGTACAACTCCTTTCTGTAGGAAGATACAATTCCTGACAGACAGCTATCTGATCTGTTTTTAGAAACCTTCAGAGAAATTTTAACTAAAAAAGAGTAACCTAACACTCACATGGAACACAGTGTCTATTGCAAGTCCTCCGTTGGGGCAGGAAGGATGTTCTTGTAAAACACATCAAGCAGTGCCAACCCCGTTTTCAGTTATCCACTTTCTGTTTGCCCACTGTACATTCTAGCGCTACGCAGTAGAGATCCAGGATCTTCAGGGCGGCGCCTGAACTTTGAGGCTCTTGTTTCTGTTTCTGCCTTGTCTTTACCCCCTCCTTGATCCTTTCTCGATGCCTTTGCTTATCTGTCTTTTACACATTCACTGCTTCAGGCATCTTCTGGGCAGAACCCTTGCCTTTAATTGAAAAACAAATCGAAGACTTCCTGATAGGATTTGCCGTAAAAGAGTAATGTGTGCTTGTTCTGCCTGGAAACTCATTTTGAGCCACTTTTTTATTCTTTCACCTGGGCATGAGACCCCAATACTGTGTATTAAACTATTTCATTGTCTGTTTATTCATTCCCTTTGTTTATAGCCATTCCAAAACTGGATTCAAGATGGCTTGAAGTTCAACGTGGATATATACAAATACATATATATATAAATACAATAAATGTTGTTATGAACCATCTGTAACATTAATCCCAATTTAAAACATGGGTTTAAATTCTAAAAAGTAGTACTTAAAGATCTTCTGGGGATGCTCTTCTCTCTCTCCCATCCCTGTTTCAGGTGCGGTTGGTGGGGACGAGAGAAAGGGCATTCTCGGTGGTGGCCCCTCGTCTCTGGAACTTCCTCCCCAGGGAGATTAGGCTGGCATCCTCCCTATCCACATTCCGTACGGAATTAAAGATGTGGATGTTTCATTGTGCATTCGACTGATGACTGCTTTGACAGATGGTCTCTAACCATGACCTGAATTCAAGTTCCTATATTTAATTACTACACTTTTAAGTTAAGCTGAAATGATCCTGTATAATTGCTCTATTCCTATGCTACTATACTCTCAATCCACCTTATTGACCAGCCTATTCTTTAACTTGTTTCACACATTGCCCCCCCCCCCTCCAAAATGAGATTGGAGGTTATCTCTGTTGTTGCTTATGATACTTTTTATTATTGTTTATGCTATTTTAAAATGTTATTGTTCTGTTTTTAATTGTATGTTGCCTTGGGCATGGCCCCGTGTAAGTCCCCTCAGGGAGATTGAGGTGGGGTAGAAAAATAAAGTTGTTGTTCTTCTAGTTAATGAGCTATATGATGCTATATTAAAAGTTCATTTTTGGGGTGCTCTTTGGTTAATCGTATATGTACCTGACAGTGGCCTACTTTCAGCCCTTGGTTCCAGGTGATAATGCAGCCTTTACTATTTGCCTCCATTTGCACTTTCTTTAGGTTGCTGCTTCTGCTTTCCTTTCTGATGCATCTTCTTTTCTTTCAGAGTGTTGGAGGCTAAAGCTACCAAAGAAGCTGAAAGAAAACTAAGCAGGTAAGGCAAACTCTGGATTCCTGTAGCAGCTTAAAGAGACTGTAGAATTAGTGACACTTTGCATGATCGGCACAGCCGTTGTGTTTTGATTTACTTTTGAAAAGTAGGATAAAATAATGTGAACTTCACTCTTAAAATGTAAGAGCAGTGAGGGATGTGATAAAGCGGGGTCTTTCACTCTTTTAAATATTCTTCCAAGCATATTTTCATTTGCTACATTTAAACTCTGTTGCCAGTAATGTGGAAAAGTGAAAATGAATGCAGGGTTTGTTCAGGCCTCTCTTTTTTTTCCATCCCTGTCCCACCGAATGGATTTCTATTGACCGTGAATTATTGCTAGCCTTGAAATGAACACAGGCCGCAGCCTGTGAAGTAAACATTTGTTTCTTGCTTGTGTTGTGTTGAAAAGTATGAAAACCAGCAGCCTCCAAATAGCTGCCTCGCATGAAGCACACGGAATAGGGACATCTGCATCTATGTAGAATTAAGGAGGTATAATAATACCTGTCCATGTTACTTTTGCAGGCTTCTTTGTTGGTTAAAGCAAAACATTGCTTGCACTATATAGCAACTCATCATTCCAAAACAAATGTGATTTTGTAATAATAATAATAATAGTAATAATAATAATAATGGAGCAAGAGAGGAAAGCATATGTAGAGTCAATCTTAAGGACAGCATCTGATGTCCCTTAGTTGATGGATTAACAACTAGTTGGGTTACTGATGTACAATACAATAGTGCAGTATTCAACTATCAACATGTGGAGAGCGAAAGGGATTGGAGGGAGGGGGGGAGTTCCAGTCCTCAGGGGGCCCCCATAAAGGTGCTGATGGGTAGGAGGAGATACAGGAAAGAGAGAGTTAAAAAACCAATTCGGCTAATTCGAGAGAAAATCTTGAGAAAAATTCCAAAATGTTCTCCCGACATGGTAAATTTGGGTACCAAGGTAGACGCCCCCCCCCCCCCCCCCAAATTGAAGGTGGTACTGTTGAACGCCAGGTCTGTCAATGGTAAAATAACAATATAGACAGAAAGGGAATTTGAAACAACAAAACAAAGTTTCACTACAGACTTGATAATATTCTCAAGTGTTCCCGAAGCTCTAAATCAAATTACTAATACACTCTTAACATCAAGATATACATTCTAGTAACGCTTTACATCAGTATTCTTATACAAAAGTGGCAGTAGTTCAAGATCTCCATGTGAGTATGTCAACATCGAGTTGCTCTTGAATGAGTTCTTTCTCGCTATGTAACAGTGTAGTTGTTACAGTCCTTTATCAATGTTTATCAAGGTTGTTATTTCTGGATAACAGGGATGGCCAAGAAATCCGTAATGCCGGGGCGAGTACAACTAGTTTCCTGGGTACAGGCCAGTTTCGATACTTCTTCAGGTAGTCTCCCTGTTCTGCTTGGCTCTGCCTTCTTATTCCTTCTTGTACATATAAAAATATAAAGGAAAACTACTAGTATACTAAGCAGTACAGTTGAACTAATATATACCATACTAAAAATAGACATGTAGAAAACACCCGAAATTGATGTATATAATAAATGATCTTAGTATTATGGTCATAACTTACATGTCCATGCAGCATCTTTACATGTGGTATTCTTTAATCAGTTGCGAGCACTCTAATGTATTACAGTAGGCTCTTAAGTACTGGAGGATCATTAAGATAAAATAGCTACTGTGGGATCATTAAAGGTAACAGCTGAATTCTAGTTTGTCATTCAAACCTTGAGGTTTAGTTTGTGGATCCAAAAGGTCTCCCTACGGAGAAGTAATTTCTTGCTGTCCATATGAGTAGGGGCTTGTAGTTTCTCTAAGACATAATATTTAGGGTCATTACTGGAATGAAAACTGTCCTTAAAGTGCAAGTACAATGTGGATTCACAACTCATTCTTTTGATCCTGGATCTGTGTTCTTGGATCCTTGTTCTTATAGATCTGGTGGTCATACCTATATACAACATACTACAGGGGCATTGAATTATGTAAATCACATTTTCTGATGAACAGGTGGAGTAATTTTTTAATTTAACACTAATGTTTAACGTAGGATGAGTAAATTCTTTTATGTTTGCTGTAAATTTACAGCATTCACAATGTCCACATTGAAAGTGTCCCGTAATGGAGTTCTGTGTACCTGTATCGGATTTTCTTATATCTGATTGGATAATCATGTCCCTTATATTTTTTGACCTTTTGTGTGCTATGATTGGTTTTAGTTGACAGCTAGGGATGTCTTGTACTAAATGCCAGTGTTTAAAAATTATTTTTTGTATGTTGGATGTTTGTGTATTTAAGGTGAGGGGACAAATGATTCTATTGGTTTGTGTCTTTGGTTGGTATTTGAGCAACATCTCTCTATTCTTCTTATGTGTTTTGTCCAATGCTCTCTTGAGAATTCTCTCAGGGTATCCTCTTGCTTTCAAGTTGTTCTTAAAGGTGTCTGCTGCCTTAAGAAAATCCTTATGTTTGCTGTTGTTTCGTTTTAGCCTTAACAACTGTGAATATGGTAAATTAGCTTTTAAAGCATGATGATGGAAACTTTTAAAATGTAAGATGGAATTTCTATCTGTGGGTTTTGTATAATTGGTAACATATAAGTGTTCTCTATCTTTATGTATCATCACATCCAAAAAACTGATGTTGGTGGAACTAATGGTACTTGTAAATTTCATATTGGGATGGATAGTGTTAATCCAATCACTGAATGATTTAGCTTTCTCAAAACAATCAAAAACTGTTAATATATCATCAATATGTCTCCCATAGTATATCTGTGAAGTATGGATTTTGAGTCCGATTATATATGTAAACTGTTTCAAGATGGGCAATGAATAAATTGGCGACAGATGGCGCAAGAGGGCTTCCCATAGCTACTCCCCATATTTGTAGGAAATACTTGAATTCAAATCTAAAATAATTATTTTCCAAAACTATATCTAATGTCTAATAAAAATGTGGGGGAGGCAATAGTGTTTTTCTAGAGTCAAATAAATCTTTGATGATGGTTCTGACCTCGGATAGTGGTATATTGGTGTAAAGGGAAGCAATATCTAAGGTCATCAAAATACATGATTGTGGAATATGTAATGGTTCTATAGTGTTAATAAGATGCGTAGTGTCTTTGATGTATGATGGTGATTTGGAAACAAAAGGTTGGAGAAAATAATCTTAAGTATTAGGCCAGGGGTTCTAGTATGGATGAAGTGCCTGAGACAATAGGTCGTCCTGGTGGAGGTATAATGCCTTTATGTATTTTGGGAAGAACATAAAAAATAGGAGTTCTGGGTATAGGTTCTGAAGGAATTCAAATGTCTGCATAGTAATGTATCCCATTGCAAACCCTATGCAGACATTTGGATTCCTTCAGAACCTATACCCCAGAACTCCTATTTTTTATGTTCTTCCCAAATACATTAAGGCATTATACCTCCACCAGGATGACCTATTGTCTCAGGCACTTCATCCATACTAGAACCCCTGGCCCAATACTTAGATTTGCTCAGTACTTTGCGGACAAAGTGGCTTTGATCCGTTCGAGCTTTGACACCACATTAATGGCAGTCTCTGAGGATGTAACACAAGCATCTGCTTGTCCAGTTTTGATGGATTTGTTTCGATCTGTTCAACTCGAGGATGTCATCGGGATTCTTGGGGAGGGGAGGCCGACCACATGCATCCTAGACCCCTGCCCATCCTGGCTGGTCAAGGAAGCCAGAGGGGGCTTGGCAGAGCAGGTAAAGAAGGCAACATTCCAGCCACTTAAAACAAGCTGTCATAAAACCGCTGTTGAAAAAACTATCACTGGACCCCACTCAATTTGTCAACTTTCGGCCAGTTTCCAATCTCCCCTATTTGGGCAAAGTCCTGGAAAGTGTGGTGGCCTCGCAACTCCAGGAGTTCCTAGCAGAAACGGATTATCTAGATCCGATGCAGTCTGGCTTTAGGCCGGGGCATGGTACCAAGACAGCCTTGGTCGCCTTAGTGGATGACCTTCGCCGGGAACTGGACAGAGGGAGTGTGTCCCTGTTGGTTCTGCTGGACCTCTCATCGGCCTTCGATACCGTCGACCATGGTATCCTTCTGGGACGCCTCGCGGGAATGGGCCTTGAAGGTACTGCTTTGCAGTGGCTCCAGTCCTTTCTCATGGGGCGATCCCAGAAGGTGTCACTAGGGGACTCCTGCTCGACCCCACGGCCATTGTACTGTGGAGTCCTGCAGGGTTCAACACTGTCCCCTATGTTATTTAACATCTACATGAAGCCATTGGGAGAGATCATCTGGAGTTTCGGGGTGCGGTGTCATCTGTACGCAGATGATGTCCAACTCTGTTACTCCTTTCCACCTACTACTAAGGGGGCTGTTCAAGTCCTGAATCGGTGCTTGGCCGCTGTAACGGACTGGATGAGAGACAACAGATTGAAACTTAATCCTGACTAGACAGAGGTACTCCTGGTCAGTCAAAAGGCCGAACAGGGCATAGGGTTATAGCCTGTGCTTGACGGGGTCACACTCCCCCTGAAGGTGCAGGTTCGCAGCTTGGAAGTGATCCTGGACTCATCGCTGAGCCTGGAGCTCCAGGTTTCGGTGGTGGTCAGGAGAGCTTTTGCACAATTAAAACTCGTGCGCCAGCTGCGCCCATACCTTGGGAAGTCTGACTTGGCCATGGTGGTCCACGCTTTGGTTACATCCCGTTAAGATTACTGCAACGCTCTCTACGTGGGGTTGCCTCTGAAGACTGCCCGGAAGCTTCAATTAGTCCAATGTGATGCAGCCAGGTTACTAACGGGAGCGGGGTACAGGGAGCATACTACTCCTCTGTTGCGCCAGTTCCACTGGCTGGCAGTTAGCTTCCGAGCACAATTCAAAGTGCTGGTCTTAACTTATAAAGCCCTAAATGACTCCAGCCCAATTTACCTGTCCGAACGTATCCCCTATGAGCCATCAAGATTACTAAGACTGTCTGGAGGGGCCCTGTTCTCGATCCCACCGGCCTCACAGGTGCAGCTGGTGGGGACGAAAGACAGGGCCTTCTCGGTGGTGGCCCCTCGACTCTGGAACTCCCTTCCACTGGAAATCAGAACTGCCCCTTCGATCTTAACGTTCAGGAAACAGGTTATATTTATTTATCGTGTCATCAGCAACCATTGTTGTAAGATGACAATGTTATAATTTTGCAATTGTTATTTAGACGGTTGCCTTCTACAGCAAGAAGCATTGGTCTTTGAAAGAAGACCAGGAAGTTATGTGCCTTGACCCATTTGTGTCCAAGCCTCCCCTTGTCCCTCCCCTTTGCTTTGAAAAAAATCTTTATCTCAGAGCAGGGAATTTGAAGAGTTCAGGCTTTTGTGCTTCAGAAAACTTCATCCATGGAAGAATGCGTGCTCCCTGGACAACCTGAGTTGGTGTAGCGAAATATCTCATTTGGCGTGGCTTTCTCCACTTTGCCAGTGTGCTAAGCAGTGCCAGCCTTCCTCACCTAATGACTGCCTTGTGCAACTTTAATCAGATATTTATCAAGCTGCAACAAAAATGTGTGAGTGGTATGTGTTATTTGGGCTGCTTTGAGCCCTGGGCAAAGCTGTGTGCCAGCCAAGCTCTATAACTATTTGTAGGTTGGGATTTCCCAGGAATTCTGTTCCTTTGGAACACTAGATCTTTATCACCTGGGATCTTAAATTGAGCTGCAATATAAACATTGGTTTACATAGAGAGATTTTTCAAATCAAGGTTGTGATCATCATTCCCTTCTCTCTCTTTTCCACTTCTTGGCACCCTGTTTTCCCCCCTCAGTTTGTGATTCAGTGCGGCTTACCAAAGTTAAGTGTGGCTAAAAACTCAGCATTCAAAAGCTGAACATTTACATTGACTATCAAGTAATGTGCTAAACATAAGCCATATACGGCTTTATGGATTATAACCAGGGCTTTGAATTGTGCCCAGAATAGAGCTGTCGCCACAAGGGAGATCTGTGGTGTTGTGGTCACCTTGGGTTCTGTTTACTGCTCTGATACATTCTGCTCTTTAAAGGTTTTCAAGGTAGCAAACAGTAAGAAGGAAATCTTTCTCTGTTTCTCCTTTTCTCGCTCACGTTCCAGTCTTGTTGTCTTTGTGGCTGCTTCTCATTTGGGCTTCACCTTGGTTGGCTGCTTGCGAGGGAAGAGATGTGATAATTGAGGGCATATGTTCCGAGCACAATTCAAGGTGCTGGTTTTGACCTACAAAACCCTATACGGTTCCGGTCCAGTGTATCTGTCCGAACGTATCTCCCTCTATGTCCCACCCCGGAGTCTGAGATCATCTGGTGAGGCCCTGCTCTCGACCCCACCACTGTCACAAGTGAGGCTGGTGGGGACGAGGAGCAGGGCTTTCTCAGTGGTAGCCCCCCACCTGTGGAACTCACTCCCGGGGGAGATCAGGGCATCATCATCCCTCCTCGCCTTCAGGAGGAGGGTAAAAACTTGGATATGGGACCAGGCCTTTGGGCATTCTGGCAATTAAATCAGACAATCAGGCAAGTAAGACCAGCAGGATGAATGAATGGAACGAAAAACTAGATCTAGGTGTTAACAAACGCTGACCATGTAAGAGGAGAAACTGGGTCTGTATTTGGTTTTAATGATTTTATTGATTTTATTGATTTTATGGTTATAATGCATGCATGTCAACTGTGAATTGTTGTAATTTTGTGTATGATTGTTTATGATGCAGGCATCAAATTGTGCCTTGTTTCTGTAAGCCACCCTGAGTCCCCTTCGGGGTGAGAAGGGCGGGGTAAAAGAATGCCAAATAAATAAATAAATAAATAAATAAATATGGTGCTTTTGGGGGGGGGGTCAAGAGGAGGTTAATAAAATGGGCAGTGGAATTCCATTGCAGCCAGAAGGGCCTCATAAAGAGAACATAAAGGAGAGCCTTCTCCAGGAGTTGGGTGGGCGCCACCTTGCCGGCTCTTCCTTCAGAAGCAACTGAGTGCATGGGCAGGCAATGAGAGCCAGGAGCTGTAGTTCATGCTGTGGGAGCCCCAGGTGACCCCCACCATACAGCCATGCTCCATTCCATTCTCCCTTGCGCAGCAAGTGTGCGCCCCGGACAGATGCAGACAAACAGCACCACATTACCGCTGGTGGCGCACATCTCAATGGCTTCTGTTGGTGACAGGAGCAGCCAGCCAGTGGTCATGTCTCCTGGCAGCAGGCAACTTTCCCTTCTCTGTTCTTGTTCTCTCCCAGGGAAAGGGGCCAAGGCTCCCTTCTCTCGTTTGTGGGAAAGAGCAGGCCTAGGGAGGAAGGCTGCCTGCCAATGCATCTGACACAAGAGACAAGCTTGACAAAGCAGAACTGCAAGCTCTAGCATTGGCAAGCCATTAATTAAGGCAAGCTAAGGGTGGCATCATCCAGATGTAACCTTTCCCTCATCTCTTCTCAGCTGAAGGAGGCACCTGCAACTAAAAATGGAGAGCTTAAAGCTGTTTGACAATCCCTTTCCACACTTAAAGCAGTAGGGTTTGACAACCCTTTGCCTTTCGTTTGGGACTCATTAACTCCCAGAAGATCTGGCTGGCTTATCCAGTAGTCAGGAATTCTGGAAGCTGAAGTCCAAAACACCAAAGGTTGGACACCCCTGGTTTAAAGCATGTGCTCCTGTGGCTAATTGCTTATCTGGATTCGTGTTTCTTATCGGTTAATATAGAGTTCAAAGCAGATTTCTGTAATGTCCAAGACTGATCAACATTTCTATCCTGCTTCTGAAGCCCATTTATGTCATTCCTACCAAAGTGGATTTATTCTGATCTCCTTTTGCTCATCTTTGTATTTGTGAGGTTGTGGAAGGCCGACAATAGAAGAGGCAAGGTGCCTTTTTACAAGAGTGCAAACTGTATATTGCTAAGGTTTTGGCCAGGTTCTGAGAGACCTGTCCACCCCATGTTTTAAACCCCCCAAGAGTGGGCCAGAGAGAATTCACCCCAGCTTTTTCTTGGAGAGAATACTACTTGGATCCAAATCAATAGGCCCCTTGAGTTTGGTTTCTTGAGCTTCCAGCATCACATCACACTTGGCCATGTTTGACTTGATAAAAATAGGGTCTTACCTGCAGTCCTGTTCTTCTCAGGAAATCATTGCAAGAGGAGGAAGAGGAAGAGCAGTTGATGGAAGAAAAGAAAAAGAGGAAAGACGACAAGAGAAGGAAAGAAGCTGCTCAGAAGAAGGTGAGTCCTAAAGACCTACTCTATTGAGGCCTGTTGCTAGGTACTGTTTGGCCCTTAGTGAAATTGTGAGCTGGTAGGGTTGTAATCATGGGAAGGAAACATCCAGAAACATCCCAAACTATGTACAGTCTCTGCTTCTCTCCTTTTGCAACTAAATTTAAAACAGGGTTAGCTCCAAAGAGTTCACTTCCATACAGCCTCGCCCCTCCCCCTTTCCTTTTCTCTACTTAAGTAACTCTCTTTCTCTTGGGGCTCTTTGCATAGTGATGGGAGGAATTGGATAATTTGAGTTTTCTCCGGAGGCAGGTGGGAAAGTATTAACATGATTGTCATGCGATCATTTTGAATGGCTCCTTCCCTTGCAGCCATCTTGTGTCTTGGATCGATTTTCCATTTGGTGAATTTCTTCATGTACTTCTTTCATAAAAATAAAGACTTCTCGGGGTGCCTGTTTCTTCTCTGGGCACCAAAGTTTTCATTCTTGGTAGACTGGCTACCAAGAATCCAATTGGACCTTACTTAATATTCAGTTCCTTGAGTTTCCTGATGCTACTGCTAGATGCTTCCCTTCCCGCTTTTCCCAAAATCTGATGTTGACGGAGTGCTGTTGTGACAGTGCTGCCACTGCACTGTGGCCTCAATTAAAAAGTTGTTGGGATTTTAATTTTATGCACCTGGTAATTAGATGGCGGCTGTCAACAAGACGTGCTGCTGTGGGAACACATTGTGTGGTTGGTTGCAAACAAGCAAAGCTGTTCAGGTGTTGGCGCAGCTCCCGTTTGTGTTCCCAGGTTCTCAGTATCTACTCCCTTTTATTTATGTCAGCTTTTTCATACAGCTGACAAAAGAATTCAAGATAGATATGCCTGTTTGTGTGAAATGGGCAGAAAGAATGCCATGGTGTCCATTTACGGAATATTGCCAGGACATGTAAACATCAGATGTACCAAATGCAATCCAAGGAATGCACGTGGTTATAATATGTAGTGTTGTATGAACACCAAAATCTGTCTCCCATGTCTCCTCTTATCCTGTCAGGACCTCTAAGAGAGGTTTTATGGATTCCTGGGATCAAGGGAGAAGCATTACAGGCCGCTCAGAAGCAGGCCTCTTCAATTTTTGACCCTCCAGTTGTTTGGGCTTCCAACTCCAGAAGCCCCTGTCTAGCTTTTTCAATGATCAGGAATTCTAAGAACTGAAGTCCAAAACACCTAGAGGACCAATTGTTGAAGAGGCCTGCTGCAGAGTTTCACTAGGAGTTATGGGGGAGACCTCTTTGTTTTAGTTGCCTCTGTGAAGGGTGCAAAGGCTGCCAGTCCTGGATAGGAGAAGCTCGGATTGCCATTGACTAAGTTTACTTTACTTTTTTTGTTTTGTTTCAGACTGCTGAACACAAAAACAAAGGTATGTTATTTCACTGAGCATTGGGGCGGTATAACGGCCCTTTTTGCTATAAAGAGCTTTACTTATGGAATAGTGATTCAATGAGAAAAGAGGGAGACTCATAACAGTTCGGCCTTGTATTTCCTCTACACCCCTCAGTAATTCACACTTTACCTGCTTTGATCTTAACTTGAGCCACAAGACGTGGGTTATATCATCATCATTATCATCCCTGTGTCCTTTTGCTATGATTTATGTGTTTTCCCCCTCAGAGAAATGTGATTCTTCTTTGGTGGCCTTTCAGCACCACTAATGGGCTTCTACTCTCCCTTCCTTCCTTCCTTTTGTCGAGCGCAGCATCGGAACCAGCAAAGCCCAGTGTGAGCCAGACGCTGCCGGTTGCCCCCACTGCTGCCAATTCTCTGCCGGCACCCAATAGCAGCAGTGGTAATAACAATAATAATAATGCCAAGCGGTCTCTGGGTATCAGTCAGCAGCAGCAGCCACCGCAGCAGCCATTACTGGCCCAGCCGCCATCGCTGCCTCGCTACCCGGCCCGCGAAGTCCCTCCACGCTTCCGGCACCAGGAGCAGAAGCAGCTCTTGAAGCGAGGGCAACCGCTCCCATGGATTGCGGTGAACCTGGGGCCGGCATCTAAACCTTTGAGCAGCACTGTGACGAATGAGCAGACAGCTGTGGGTGACGAGACTCAAAGTGGCAACAGGAAGCAGCCAGGTGAGGAAGGTGGTATCAGCCAGGAGGGGCCCCTTCCTGTACTGCCTCAAGTTGGGGTTTCTCTAGAAGAGTGATAAAGGCAGTTTGAAACTGGAATTAATGTCGAGAGAAATGATTTTAATGTTTATGTATGTGTATACTCTATTTATGCCCTGGCATTGAATTTTTGCTGTTTGTATGTTGTGGTCCGCCCTGAGTCCCCATCGGGGTGAGAAGGGCGGAATATAAATGTTTTAAGGTAAAGTAAAGGATAAATGTTTTCCCCTGATATTAAGTTCCATTGTGTCCAACTCTGGGGGTTGGTGCTTATCTTTTATCATTTTTAAGCCGAAGAGCCGGCATTGTCCGTAGACACCTCCAAGGTCATGTGGCCAGCATGACTGCATGGAGCGCCATTACCTTCCCGCCGGAGCGGTACCTATTGATCTACTCACATTTGCATTTTTTTAAACTGCTAGGTTGGCAGAATCTGGGGCTAACAACGGGAGCTCACCCCACTCCCTGGATTTCAACCTGCAACCTTTCAGTCAACAAGTTCAGTAGCTCAGTGGTTTAACCCACTGCGCCATGAGGGGCGCCTTTTAAATAAATAAATAAGAGTGGGTCAAAGCCTAACTCCCCTCTATGGCTTCCTGTAGACCAGGTCTTGTCAGAGCCATAGGTTCTCTTGGCAGATTCATACCATGAACAGTGTATGGCAGAACTTTGAGGTGTTAGGGAAAACTACCCTAAAATAGCAGAGCATCCAAAAATTAAACAGGATACAAAAGTTGTGCATCAGCTCATAACTAGCAGAGCATGAAGTGCAGTGTGATGTCGCTGTAAAGAATTAAGAGCTTAGGCAGGCAAAGATGCAGAGTCCAACCTTAAAAATCAGGAAAGGTTTTTTAACAATATTAAAAATAACTGCATTTCTTGATAATTAAGAACTGGGTCTTTGCTACTCTAACACCCATCTCTTCTAAAGTTTCAAGTGGGGGAAAACACCAATCACTACATCTCTCCTGATACGCAAGCAGAGAGAGATCTCTAAGCACACAGCACATACTAAGATGTAAGAAGCAGGAGTCAGATTTTTAAAAAAAGGCTTGCAGTAGAAAAGTATCTATTCTACACAACCAATCAGAATGAGAGCAGAAGGAGATAAGAAAAAGATACACTCCCAACTATCATACAGACCGCCAATTCTCTCATACCAGAAGCGACTTGCAGTTTCTCAAGTTGCTCCTGACATGACAAAAACAAAAAAACAACAAAAAAACCACTGTCATGCAGGAGACATAGGGGAAGGGTACCCTCAGACTAGCTAACTAGCTAACTTCTCGTTGAGAACTTGAGACTTGGGCTGTGTGGGGTTGTATTCCAACATGGGGCACATGTACTCTCTCCTCTCTTCATTGAGATCACTTGCTTTTCCTCAGAGGTGGGTTAAGAGGAAGGCTTTCCTCAATTCCATCTTTGGCGATTGTGATGCAAGGGTCACTTGGAGCAGTGTTCCTCAAAGCAAGGGTCCCTGGACCAGTGCCAATCCCTGAGCTGACATTCACTGCAAGCTTTCAGGGAAGAAAGAAATCAGTGTTTGTAGTCAATGAGTATAGGTTTAGTCCCAATCCTTGGCACATTAGAAAATGAGCATTGCAAGTCTCCCAAACGAGGACCTTCTACCTCTTCCACAGCTCCAGGAGAAGTATCACAGCAGTTAAAAGAGAGAGAGAGCAAATGAAAAGGTTAAAAGATAAAAATGCATTCTTCGGGAAGGGGGAATGTAATGCAGAAGATGGTTAATTTATTGAGTTCATTTTGTGTTTTGGGAAATAGCAGGACAGATCCCTGTCCAAAGGACATTGAAATCTTAATGTCAATGCAGGCGTAGAGAAAGTGGGGGAGCGGAGGACAGATAAGAAAGTAACGTTCTTGGGCTTGCTGGCTTCATTTATTGATTTTTAAAATGAATGCTCTAGATTTCATGAAAAAATCAAAAACAACTGCAAGACTTAAAACAGAAATAGCAAAATCAAGTGTTTTTGAAATGTCTTCAAACAGTATCCTGAGCCCGAAGGGAATAATGTAATGCGGGTATTGGACAAACTTCCCATTGGATGCCGACCGGAAGCTGGGTCTCCACCTCAGAGTCCGCTCATTCTCTTTCTTTTGCATACAATGCCAGAATTCTCCTAGCCAAATTTTATGCGGTTTAGCCGTTCTGGATCTGAAATATATAGACAGTAGTTTTGCAGGCCTTTTGGCAAGACCCTGCCTCCAGTCAACATGGCTTTTGGTATCCCTATTTTTCAGTCCCATTTGTTTGTTCACTTTGTTGGAAGGGTTTTTCGGTGCTGTGCCTAATAACGACACCTTTTTTTCCCTTCCCAGATGCAAACCACAACACACTAAGATTCCATTATGAGAGCTCTCCCTGGGGAACAGCCTCTTCCAATAGCGACTCCAGCATAAACTGGGATACTGGTGTTGTAGACGCCTCAGACAAGGAGGCATGGCTCTCAGTTGCCACCGGCAGTGACTCAGAGCTGGCGAAGAAGGTTGACGCAGAGAATGACCCTCTGATCATGGCCTCTGGTCCGCGGAATGGCCCTCAGTCCAAGTTCGGCGGCAACAATGGCAATGGCATGGGCAAGGGAAGCTTGGGCCGGTCATCATGGGGACAGTCCCTCGGATCCCTTATGAGCACCTGCCCAGTTTCTGCTGACATTCCCAATGGCCCGGCGGACAGCAGCAGAGCAGATGCTTGGGGCACTCTCGCTTCACCTAATGGAGAGCCCAATCCCAGCACTTCGAATGCCAATGGCTACCGAAGTACCTGGCCTCTCTTGGAGAACAGTGAACCTGCCCTGAAAGGGTCTGGTGGGGGCAGCGTGGGCCCAATGGCAAACCCTCAGAGCCTGAACCCTGCAGACCTTGGCGGTTCCTGGGGCAATGGCCTCACGGAAAACAGCGACTCCCAAGCAAATGGTACACGGAGGGCTCTGCGGGGCAGTCAGCCCCAGAACCTGATCCCCGAAGCCAATGGACCAAATAATAATAATAACACTACTAACTTTGCCATCTCTAGTTTACCAAATCTGGCCAGTTCAATGCAGGCGAGCGACCTGGCGAGTCACAGTAACAATAACCATACAGGGCCCGGATCATGGGGAGCAGCGGGTGCCAAGAGCAGCTGGCCCCAGGCCACCTCAGTAATTAACGGTGCTTCCAGCGGAGGCAGCAATGAAGCCAAAATTGGCAGCCTCCCTGCCACCGCTGCTCTGTGGGTTGGCGCTTGCAGCCACTATTCTGGGGAGGCGTGCCTCGACTCAAGCAGCCAAGCCAATAGCAACACTGTGAATGCAACTCTCCTCATGCCCCCACAGCCCCAGAAGGCCGATGCTGGCGGGGAGAAGGGGACCGGGGCCTGGGAGGCAGTGGGGATGGGCAGCCCCCAAAGCGCTCCCTGGGAGCATGGACCCACAGGAGGAGGGGGGACAAGGGCTTCTATGGACGGAGGGTGGCACCAGCTGCCCAGCAATCAGTGTGCCTCCGAAAGCCTCGGTGCCAATGGGAAGAAGTTTACAAACACATGGAAATCGGTGAAGGAGGAGAAAAATGCCAGCACCACTGTGCCCAACTTCCCCATGATGGGCCAGAATGGTGGTGGGAGCTGGGCCAAGGGCAGTGCTGGTGGCAGCAGTGAAGATAGCAGTGAGGACAAGCCCTCTGGGGAGGGGACTAGCCGGGAGCGGTGGAAGGCAGACCCCCAGGCCTTACTGCAGAGCATCGTGAGCAGGGTGGATCTGGATCCTAGAGTGCTCTCCAATGCTGGCTGGGGGCAGACACCCATCAGGCAGAACACATCCTGGGAGACAGAGCTGTCCCCAAGGGGTGAGAAGAGGGCCAACAATGGGACGGAGGCCTGGAGGAGTTGCTCTGCGGCAGCGGTGGAGAGGCCCACCCCAAATGGTTCCAGGTGGGGAGAGCCAAAGCCTGCCACGCGCTGGGGAGGAGACCCAAAAGGTGGTTGGGGAGAGGAAAGGCCAAGAACAGCGCCGGGCAAAGACATTCAGTCATGGGACGGTGGTGGCAAGGAGGAACGGTCCTCGTCTTGGAGCGAGATGGAGAAGCTCAAGCAGGGATGGGGAGATGGGCTGAAAGGGGCACACTCTCCAGCCATTGAGGGCTGGGGGGAGAATTCAAGGAGCAATCACTGGGGCGAGATGAGGAAGTCCAGCTCTGGCAGCAGCGACAACAGTGACCGTTCGACAGCCTCTGGCTGGAAGGGAGCAGGCAAAGGAGGAGGAGGTGGCACACATTGGGGCAACGGAGGCGGCAATGGGGACCCCATGGCTAGGCCCAGCCACTCTTCTGGTTGGGAGGAATCCGCCAAGCTAAGCCAAAGCCAAGGTTGGGTGGCAGAACCGCCCAAAGCGAGCCAAGCCCAGGGCTGGGGGGAGCCTCCCAAGGCCCCGGAATCCCCAGAATGGGGCAAGGCCCAAGACACTGCTGGACGCTGGGGGCCCCCAGAAGCCAATGCTGCCATTGGGAAGCCCCCAGGATGGATGGGAGCCCCATTGATGGAGGAAGAGCCCACCGGCTGGGAGGAGCCCTCCCCGGAGTCCATCCGTCGCAAGATCGAGATTGACGATGGGACCTCTGCCTGGGGAGACCCCAGCAAGTACAACTACAAGAGCGTGAACATGTGGAATAAGAACACCCTGCACAATGGGGAGCGCCTCTCGGAGCAGCAAGCACAGCAATTGCAGCATCAGGGGGTGCCACTCCATGGTGCAGGGCCCATTTCGGAGAATGGCAGCAGCGGAGGAGGAGGAGGCAACAGTAGTGGATCTGGTAAGCTCTGGTTCTCCCCTTCCCTTCTGCACAAAAGTAGCAGCCTCTGAATCCCAAGGTTTGTAAAAGGCCTGTCATTTTAAGACAGGAATGGTGTCCCTGTGGAACAGGCATGGGGGTTAGTGAAGCAGGGAGGCCACTAGTATCTGTTATGATACTTTTTATTCCATATTCACAGGTGTTTCTTGGTTCCTGCTTTCCTTTCTGGTGTTTGTAAGGTATCTTAGGATATGAAATAAAATTTCTGTGCAAGGTCCTGCTGAGAGTTTTGCAAAAAGGAGACCAGGCAGTTTTTGACAGTAATGCAAAGCCTTGGGGTTGACATGCTGATTTACTTGGATCTCTTTTTAAGGTAGGAGAGAGACTGCTCCACCTCCTGCTACTGTAGATAATGGCACCTCGGCATGGGGCAAACCTGTGGATACACGGAGCAGCTGGGTAGAGTCCATGGGTGACGCAATGGGCAGCAGCAGTTGGGGGAACACCTCTCTCGGGCGCCAAGCCTCCAATAAGTCTGGTAGGTGCTGCTTTGTGCCCAGGAATGATGTCGGTGGCTTTGGTGAGCCACTTTGTATAGTAAGGCCTGTGCAGTGACTGTGGCATGGGGCTGACCATGCCACAGTCATTGCACAGGCCTAACTATATGAAGAGAGTAAAGATTGGTTGCATTTTCCTGCCTCTCAGGGCCAAAGACCATGCATGTACCGGATGGCTGGTGCGGAGGCAGTATGCCTTCGGCTGGGAGTCACCAATCTGGCTGGGAAGAAGAGGACGATGTGGAGATTGGGACGTGGAACAGCTACTCGGTGCAAGATCCCAGCATCTCTGTTCCCTGGCCCCCAAGCTCAAGGAAGCTGCCTTCGAAGGTAAGAGCTTTGGGCAGAAGGGAGAACTGATGAAGCTGGGCTGAGGACTTTGGGAACAACTTTCTTCCAGTCTTGGTGAAGGTTAATGTGGTGAAGGTTTTTGGTGAAGGTTAATGTGGAAACCTTGCAGGCCAAGTCCTGCCCTCCCTGTCATTTTGTGTGGCCCTTCTCTTGATCCTGTACTCTCAACTCCTGTATTTTTCATCATTAGACGTCATGGCTAGTGCTCATAGGAGTTGGGATCCAGGAACATTTTGCAGTTTGTTCTGTTTGGTCTGGAGAGTGGGGTTTCAATGTACAGACAAGTCTTGCAGATATGATGTCTGACTTTAACTGCCTTTTAAGCTTTTCCCAGCCACAGAGCCACAAGTGCTATTGAGTTGCAATTCCCATTATCTCCAGATATTTTTGTGTGTGTGTCAGGAGTGACTTTGAGAGCAAATCGCTTCTGGTGCTCCAGCTCCCCATGCGGAGACATGAGAGAAGCCTCTCACAAGGATGGTAAAATATCAAAACATCTGGGCATCCCCTGGGCAACGTCCTTGCAGATGACCAATTCTCTCACACCAGAATTATCTCCAGATAACCAGAAGTGATGAGAGCTGTCATTCAGTAAAATCTGGGGTACAAAATTGATGAGAGCTGTCATTCAGTAAAATCTGGGGTACCCACAAAATTGGGTAAAAACTAAAGAGCCTTGATAATCACTACGTAAAATGATAATAGTTGACTCTCTGCCCTCAAGGCAATATGCAGATATCCAGACCAGGCAGTTTTTGGCCTTCCTTTAGCCATTGATGGCCTTCCCTTCCAAATGCAGGACAAATCTGTATGCATACAATCCATGTGGAGTTGGTCTTAAACCTGTTCCTTCTGACTGTTCTGCTGACGAGGGGGGGGGGGCGGTGTCTGGCAAAAGGAACGTTCTCCTTAATAACCAGATGTCTGTGTGTCTTTTGGTTTTTTTAGGGAACAATGAAAAATGGAAACAAGCAAGAGGATGCATGGATGAATCCATTTGTGAAACAGTTTGCAAATCTCGGCTTCCCTGTGAGTATGCAAAGAACTTGCTGCTCCTTATCAGTTCATTTATTAAATGTGGTTGCAATTCTGCTTAATACTGGTCTCCGCTTTTGCATATCACAATTTGGCCTGTGATATGTTTATCATTATATCCAAACCATTGTACTCTCTCTTTTGAACGGTTCACTATAGTTTTAACGCACTTCTGTACTCTGTACTGGGAAGAGGAGGAGGATTAAGGCACTTTAGCAATGCCATTGGAAAGCAGGCTGATCTATCTGTACTGCATGATCTTTATGGTACAGTTAAGAACAACTATAACAGTCAATTCTTCAGCAGTTTTTAATAGTGCTAGCTATGTTAAGATGGCAGGGACCTAACAGAAGCTGAAGAGATCAAGAGAAGGTGGCAAGACTATACAGAAGATCTGTATAGAAAGGGTAATAATATTGAGGATAGTTTTGACGGTGTGGTGAATGAATTAGAACCAGACATCCTGAGGAGTGAGGTTGAATGGGCCTTAAAAAGCATTGCTAACAACAAGGCAGCAGGAGACGACGGGATCCCAGCTGAACTGTTTAAAATCTTAAAAGATGATGCTGTCAAGGTGATGCATGCCATTTGCCAGCAAATATGGAAAACACAAGAATGGCCATCAGACTGGAAAAAATCAACTTATATCCCCATACCAAAAAAGGGAAATGCGAAAGACTGCTCAAACTTCCGTACAGTGGCCCTTATTTCTCATGCCAGTAAGGTAATGCTCAAGATCCTGCAAGGAAGACTCCAGCAATACATGGAGCGAGAGTTGCCAGATGTCCAAGCTGGGTTTAGAAAAGGTAGAGGAACGAGAGACCAGATTGCCAATATCCGCTGGATAATGGAGAAAGGCAGGGAGTTTCAGAAAAACATCTACTTCTGCTTCATTGACTATTCTAAAGCCTTTGACTGTGTGGATCATAATAAATTGTGGCAAGTTCTTAGTGGGATGGGCATCCCAAGCCACCTTGTCTCTCTCCTGAGGAATCTGTACAAGGACCAAGTAGCAACAGTAAGAACTGACCACGGAACAACAGACTGGTTCAAGATTGGGAAAGGCGTACGGCAAGGCTGCATACTCTCACCCAACCTTTTTAACTTGTATGCAGAACACATCATGCGATGTGCGGGGCTTGATGAATGCAAAGCTGGGGTAAGAATTGCTGGAAGAAACATTAACAATGTCAGATATGTAGATGACACCACTCTGATGGCCGAAAGTGAGGAGGAGCTGAGGAGCCTTCTAATCAAGGTGAAAGAAGAAAGTGCAAAAGCTGGGTTGCAGCTAAACATAAAAAAACCCCAAGATTATGGCAACAAGAATGATTGACAACTGGAAAATAGAGGGAGAAAATGTGGAGGCCGTGACAGACTTTGTATTTCTAGGTGCAAAGATTACTGCAGATGCAGACTGTAGCCAGGAAATCAGAAGACGCTTACTTCTTGGGTTGAGAGCAATGTCCAATCTCGATAAAATAGTAAAGAGTAGAGACATCAGACTGGCAACAAAGATCCGCCTAGTCAAAGCCATGGTATTCCCTGTAGTAACCTACGGATGTGAGAGCTGGACCTTAGGGAAGGCTGAGCGAAGGAAGATCGATGCTTTTGAGCTGTGGTGTTGGAGGAAAGTTCTGAGAGTGCCTTGGACTGCGAGAAGATCCAACCAGTCCATCCTCCAGGAAATAAAACCCGACAGCTCACTGGAGGGAAAGATACTAGAGACAAAGTTGAAGTACTTTGGCCACATCATGAGGAGACAGGAAAGCCTAGAGAAGACAATTATGCTGGGGAAAGTGGAAGGCAGAAGGAAGAGGGGCCGACCAAGGGCAAGATGGATGGATGGCATCCTTGAAGTGACTGGACTGACCTTGAGGGAGCTGGGGGTGGTAACGGCCGAGAGGGAGCTCTGGAGTGGGCTGGTCCATGAGGTCACAAAGAGTCGGAGACAACTGAACGAATGAACAAAAAAAAAAACAAACAAAAAAAAAAGCTATGTTAGATGTCTTATTGATAACTGTGCTTTTAAATTGTATTTGTTTATTGATTAGTTGTTCTGTGTCTATTTTGATATTCAACTTTATTTGATTATTATAATGCTGTTATTATTTTGTATTATAATATAATAATAATAATAAAAAATTTACCCCACCACCATCTCCCCAAGGGGACTCGGGGTGGTTTATATGAGGCCAAGCCCAACAATACAATACAAATATACAACATAGGAATACAACAGTAAAATATATTATGTTCTATTGCTGTAATGTTTTGTTATATTCCGGGCATTGAATGTTTCCCTCTGTATGTGTAAACCACCCTGAGTCCCTTTGGGGAGATGGGGTGGTCTAAAAATAATAATGATAATAATAATAATTTTAAGTAATGTTGTCTTTTTGTTACATCCAGGGTGGCCATAATCTGCCTCAATAATATGTATGTTTATTTAAAACTCTTGCAGCACTTTGCTCTTTAAATATTTTGAAGTCATTTAGGAAAGGCAGAGGAGGGAGCCAGGCATGTTATTAATCCAGGGGCAATTATTGTTTCAGAGAGAGTCACCAGAAGAAATTATGCAGAGCAATAAGATGGAGATAACGGGAGGTAGGTGCTGAAGTCGTACCAGAAGTCCTCTCATCAAAGTGGTTCAGGCTGCTCTTAACATCAGCAGTCATTACAGTCAGCTCTCCGTACCATAGTTACACACTCAGCTAATGCTGGTGTGAAAATATTCGGAAGCAAACCTTAATTTTGTCTTCCTCTTCACTCTGGAAACTGCAACCAAGTGAAGCCCTCCTTTGATTTTCCTTCTGTATGTTTATGGGCAGGAGGGCATTTGGATTGGGGAGGTTGCCCCTGAGGATCCTCATGGTCCCTTTTTCCTATAGACAGCATGAAAAAGCCAAATAGAGGGAAGGAAACCCCAATGGGAGGCCCAACTGGGATAATGTGGCATCAGTTGCACAAAGGCCTTTGTCTAGAGCAGTGTTTCTCAACCTTCCTAATTCTGCGACCCCTTAACACAGTTCCTCATGTTGTGATGAACCCCAACCATAAAATTATTTTTTTTGTTACATCATAACTGTAATTTTGCTACTGTTGTGAATCATAATATAAATATCTGATATGCAGGATGTGTTTTTATTCACTGGACCAAATTTGGCACAAATACCCAATATGCCCAAATTTGGGTACTGGTGGGCTTGCGGGTGATTGATTTTGTCATTTGGGAGTTGTAATTGCTGGGATTTATACTTCACCCAAAATCAAAGGGCATTCTGAACCCCACCAATGATGGAATTGGGCCAAACTTCCCACACAGAACCCCCATGACCAACAAAAAAATACTTTATTTTCTGATGATCTTTGGCAATCCCTCTGACACTCCCTTTGCGACCCTCCCCAGGGTCCTGACCCCCAGGTTGAGAAACACTGGTCTAGAGTGTTGATGTGGAAGCCATGTCTCTTTCTTTGCAGGGATCCTGCCGGACAAGTGGATGGAGATGGAGAAGCACAACCTGAATGTGGCCGAATACAGCCGGGTGATAGGGAAAGGCCCTCACTCCCGGCCCCAGAATTCGAAAGAATCTTCCATGGATCAGAATCCTTATTTTGATAAGGTGAGAGCCTCTTGGGAACAGCTCCGGTAGGGACTCAGCTGTGTTTCCTTTTGCTGAGTAGTTAGTGTTGACAAACTGCCTTGTTTGAATCTTCTGCATTCTTGCAGCAAGAACAGAACTCTCTTCTGAATGTATGTTTGGCTGGAGCCATGTTTGATTGTTCTCTTCTCAGGCTGCCTCTTTCTAATGAGAGAGTGATGCCTTCCTCTCTCCATCTTTTGGCCTCTGGAATTTAGAGCATATTAATGGGGTTTCATGTTCTCAGTGGGTGGGCCAAGAAGCACGGCCATGCAGTCATCTTGGCTTCATCTACACTAGGCACGGGCAAACTTGGGCCCTTCCTCCAGGTGTTTTGCACTTCAACTCCCACAATTCCTAATAACCTCAGGCCCCTGGGGAAATGGCCTGAGGCTATTAGGAATTGTGAGAGTTGAAGTCCAAAACACCTGGAGGAAAGGCCCAAGTTTGCCCATTCCTGATCTACACTATATAATTGAACTGTATTATATGGTCAGTGTAAGCTCTTGTGATACAGTTTAACTGCATTGACCTGGATTCTATGGTCATAAAAATGCAGTTCAATCTGCATTTTAATGGCAGTCTAGATGGGACCCTTGTCTACACATCCCCATTTGTAGAAGTGACGCTGCCAT
Organism: Anolis sagrei; assembly: GCF_037176765.1. Lineage (NCBI taxonomy): Eukaryota > Metazoa > Chordata > Lepidosauria > Squamata > Anolidae > Anolis > Anolis sagrei. The sequence goes on along the minus strand of NC_090035.1, from coordinate 23,955,233 downwards.
GCTCTTGTCTGCTGCCAGATTAGGGAACCTGTGTAACAAATGACCTTTCTCCTCTTTTCTGCCTTTCTCTCCCTCCCTCCCTGTGGATGCCCTCTTCTGTTCTGCTTCCGCTCATTGTTGCCCTCCTCTTCCTCCATCTTGCCTGTCCCACCAGGATGGCCTTCTTGTAGCAGCCGACGATCCCCCAAATGTGCAATTCCTGCCCGGCCAGACTGCAAAGTTCCCCCCTTCCAACAGTGCACTACTTAACCAGGCCCTTGGCTCCCTGAGCGCACAAAGCTTGAATCCTGTTAGACAGGTAAGGAGATGTTGGGCATCCTCTCCACCTGGAGAGGATGTAATCGGAGCCTGCTTCCACTGTTTTCAGTGGACTTTCCTGAAAGATCTCAGAGGAACCCCTTTGCAGTGAATGCTCATAGCCTTGGTGTTTATGCACTCTCCATTTGGCCCCTTTCTGATAAAAGCAGGTCTTTGGAGGTGCCTCTAAATCGTTCCTTGGGGCCTTGAGCTCCAAGACCCTTTCTCACAGAGAAACAAGTTGGGCGAGTGGGTGTATTCACAAAATATCCTCATAAATGTACAGCAGCAGCAACTTAGCAGCAGCAGCAGCATGATCCAGCACCAGTAGCCCAAAGTAATAAAAAAACAAAAACACACAGACCAATGTTATACCTTCCTTAGGAGGCTTTTCTTTGTAGTAAAATAATATGGTTGCGCTATTTACAACAACAAGGTTTCCATAACACAAATAAACAAATACATAGTAGCTTTACACATAGCAGCCTTCACACTGGAAGTTTCTCACGCAAGGCTTCTCTCATACAAAGGTTTACCTCACACTCCTCAGAATGACACTAGGTTTGGCCCACTAACTAACAGGCTTCTGCCTACTCACTCTCCTCAGGACAGCATTAGCTTTGGCCCACTGTCTGCAAAAAGCTTTGGCCTATTAACTCTTTCAGTGTTTGACTCACACTTTTGTAATAAAAAATACCCAATTAATTTTTAATATTTTTGACAGAACGCTCTGTTCTTCTCTACTTCTGGAAACATCCATGCCCTGGGAATGCATCCCTTCATGTTCTCCTCCTCACCTGTCTGCTTTCCTCTTGGACCGCTGCAGTGCCCCCGGCAAGCAATGGTCCCCTTTCCTTTCCTCTCTTTTGTCTGTTTCAGTTAAGTAAAGGGCACAGTTGTATCAAATACACAAGAGCAGTGTCAGGACCCACAGTTTGCTATTGTCCAGAAGAGATGATTTAGACGAGGGGGAAAGCGGCCCCTCTACTGGAACAAGACTGGGGTTTCATTTGTTTGTCTTAAGAACTTTCTTCTTCTAAAATTGGGAAGGACAAGTGGGTTTGTCACAACGACTGGTGCTCTCACTCAAACACAAACCTATAGGAAGTGGCCCGTCACTCGATTATTCATGCTTCTCTTTGGCTTAGTTATTGTAGTGAGCAGCTTGTGCATTTCCGTCTCCAGACAGAATCAGTTGCTCTGTCATTTATAGTTTTAAGGGAATTATTTTATGTATTTATTGACTGTATTTATATATTGCCTTTCTCACCTCTGAGAGGACTCAAGGCAGTTTACAACATACTAATTGCAAAAATTTTGTGCCAACTTACAGTAAAACAAAGAAATCATAATAAGTAATCACTACATATAAGGAGGCTCAAGCCAAGCTCAGAACATGGTGGTCACAGTGCTCCAAATATGCCAGCAAGGAAAATATAAACCCCATTTAGAATTGTTAGAGCTCTCACGGGGAAGAAAAGTGCCTCTTCACACACTTATATGCATCCTATCCGAGAGACTGCTGTTGTGTACTGAACACAGCAGGGCCAGATGTTTGGCACCCCTAGCTCTGTGGGACTTGCGTCCATCTTGGGAAGGGCTTCTGGAAAAATTGTTGTTGTTGTTACTACTATTATTAATTAATTAATTAATTAATTAATTTTATTTTTTTGTGACCTGCCCTATCTGCCTGAGAGGACTCAAGGCGGTTAGCAGTAGCCATCTTGCTCTCCCTCCACAGAATGGCAACCCCAGCGGTCCCTTTGGAGGCCTAGCTGCACAGCCCCGGAGCCTGTTGCCTGACCCAGCACAACCACCCCATGGCGCCTCCCAGCTGAACCCTCGCACTCAAGTGCCTCCACCATTGCTCTCCCCTCAGGTGAATGCAGGCAGGGAACCTGTGAACCAGCTGGGATTGCTTCGGGAAAAGAGGGTAGTGGGGTGTTGTGTTGATACGGATTTCCCCAAATGATGTGGTCTTTGTCTTCTGTCCCCAACTTCACTTTGGCCATTCCGCCTGGCAGGTCCCGGTCTCTTTGCTGAAGTACGCACCAAACAACGGGAGCCTGAATCCCCTCTTCGGCCCCCAACAGGTTGCCATGTTGAACCAACTGACTCAGTTGAACCAGATCTCCCAGTTACAGGTAAGTATGCAAGGCAGTCCGGGATTTATGCTCCCAATTCCTCCCAGTCTCCTTAACCTGTCCCTGGTCCTCCTCCTAAACTGTTGCTTACCCTGCCACAGCAGTTGCTGGCCCAGCAAAAGAAGGTGCAGAATCACAGGAACATGCTGTCTGGTGGCAGCCAGCAGCAGGAGCAGCAGGTATGGCATTGTCCCTTAGGAAGGTCACCTTGCATTGGGTCTTTCTGCAGATTCACAATAACTACACACAGATATCTTGACAAGACAGAGTGTGTCTTTGTGAGTAAAAAACCAATGGGATTTTGGCCTGCAGAAACAGGAGCCTAGTGTCTACATGCTACCTATTTTATTATGCCTTGGTCAGACCACACCTGGAATTACATTGTATCCAATTCTGTGTCCAGAGGAGGGCGACTAAAATGATCAAGGGTCTGGAGAACAAGCCCTATGAGGAGTGGCTTAAAGAGCTGGGCATGTTTAGCCTGCAGAAGAGAAGGCTGAGAGGAGACATGATGAGGGCCATGGATCAAGATGTAAGGGAAAGTCACAGGGAGCAAGGAGCAAGCTTGTTTTCTGCTTCCCTGGAGACTAGGATGTGGAACAATGGCTTCAAACTACAGGAAAGGAGATTCCACCTGAACATTAGAAAAGCTTTGTCACTGTGAGAGCTGTTCAGCAGTAGAACTCTCTGCCCCAGAGTATTGTGGAGACTCCTTCTTTGAAAGCTTTTAAACAGAGGCCATCTGTCAGGGGAGCTTTGAATGCGATTTTCTTGAGATCTTGTGGGCCAGCCAGCCTAATGGGGTTGTACTGGTTGGCCCACGAGATCTATTCCAACTCAAGAATTCTGTCAACCAAGAGATTGAAGAAGCTCTGTGCAAAACATATTAATAGAGGCCTGAATCCAATTCTTAGTCCCAGATTTGTAAAACAATTAAATCAGTTTTGTTGATTTGGTGGGTTTACAGCAATTGGGAAAAGCCAGCGAGGCATAGTAACTTGAGTGTTGGCCTAAGATATTGGTTTTATCTCTCTTGTCTAAACCTCGTTGATGGCGAGCTGCGAGGAAAGAAGGGCAATAAATCCATATATGATTGTTATTTATTTATTTCTACCTAATTTCCTTCCCTGTAGGAACTCAAGGTGGATAATAACCAGGCAATCTAGTAACAATTTAAAACAAAGCAGTGCGTTATTTAAAAAAAAATATCAATCACAATGTAATATTAGCATGTGGATATAAAATTAGAACACAATTAAAACACAATGGGGATTGAGGATTTAGTCTAAACAAAGAAGCTCTGTGGGGTCCTAAATTATCTATTCCTCAATTCACTCAGCACCGAAAGGGAGCAGATGCTGACTTGGCAGAAACACAGGAAAGAAGGGTCTCTAGATGGACTGCAAAGTGTAATGGAAGCTCCTCCTTTGAGGAATTTGAAGCAGAGGCTGGGTAGCCATCTGTTGGGAGGGCTTGGATTGTGCTTTTTTGCATGAAGGCAGATGAGGTTTGAACTGGATGACCCTTGCGGGGAGGGTCCCTTCTGATTCAAGTTCTGTTTCTCCATGAGGCTGGATGGGCATCTGTCAGGAAGGCGTTGATTGTGCCTTCCTTCCTGCCAGTAGGGGGTTGGACTGGATGGCCTCTTCCAACTATAGGACTATTCCATTTTCTGTGAGTTCATGTCTATGAGGCTGCGTGGCCATCTGTCTGGGAGGGATTGGATAGTGTCCTTCCTCTAAGACTGTAGGACAGGCTTTCACAACACCCTGCAGGTGTTTTAGAGATCGGCTCCCAGAATTCCTTGCAATCAGACAAGCTGGCTTTGGTTTCTGCGAGTTGGAGGCCAGAACAGCTGGAGGGTTGCAGGTTGTTCAAGACTGCTCTAGGGTTTGATTCTCTTCTGCTTGCCCATGGGAATCCCCTAAGTGCTCTTGGGAAACTCCTTAAACTCTCAGCCTGAAAGGGATTCAAGGGTGGCAAACCACCTCTAAAGAAACCCTGCCAAAAAATCCCAAGGAGAGGGTTGCCAGGAGTTGGAGGCACATCACAATAGCAATAGGATTACTGTGAATTTGAAGGCACTGTAGCAATTTGATTTGGGACTAGATTTCAGCCCCTTTGGTGTCATTTAGTGCAGAAGAGGAGGAGCTCAGGACCGCTGCCTCATTCTTCTTGGCTGTTCCCTTTCTCTCTAAAGAGCTGCTACCTCAATATGCAGCAGCAGCAGATGATGCAACAGCCTTGTCCACTTGATCCAAATCTGCTCCTGAAACAGCAGCAGCTTCATTCGACGGCAATGAAGTCCTTCCTGGAAAGCGTGGTGCCTCACGGCAATGCAGAGCTGCAGAAAGGTTCCTTGCAGATGAGCGCGTTTAGCAACTTCCCCATAGGTAGGTGTCCCCTCCTTTCTCTGCCCTGCTCTTTGGGGGTGGAGTAGCCCCTTGGCCTCAAGGGACAAAGGTGCTCCTGGCCCTTTGGCTTTGTGTGCTGGCTCAGAAGGACATCGCTTTGGTTGCCTAAATGGAACATATGTTTACATATTGTATTTCTTCCATTCCAAAACTCACTTTTATCCCTACATAAACATCTCCAAAAATGGTGTGCATCTGATAATCACAGTTGCATCTTAGGTATACTTGTTGGTTCTGGTGATCATAAAATTAAGATACACCTTACAATCTATGGCATCTTAGAATGAAAGAAATACAGGTATTATTGTGTGTCCCCCTTTTTCCCCTTCTTCTGTAGGTCATTCTTAACCACTATGAATCTGTTTCTTTTCCATTTCCATTTGCAAGGAATGTCTGCGGGATCAGGTTTTGTGCCTGATTCCTGTTGTTTGAAGGGAGCCAGAAGCAACGCCTAACTATTTATTTACTTACTTACTTACTTACTTACTTACAGTATTTATATTCCTCCTTTCTCACCTCGCAGGGGACTTAGGGCGGATTCCAATGCACATATAAATGGCAAACATTCAGTGCCATTTAGACATACAGCATATATAGACAGGCACAGAGGCAATTTAGCATTCCAGCTTCATGCAGGAATGTTCAATTCTGGCCACCGAGGGAGCTTCAACATCCATTTGTGACACCGAGTCCTTGATGGAGTACTTCCTCAATCTTATGCATGGAGTCGTAAATGAAATTAGCGTCCCTGCATAAAGCGGTACCTAAATTTCCTACTTGGGAAATGCAACTGTCTTTCAGGCTGCATAGGTCTACAGCAAGCTAGACCATTAATAGTCGGTGCTTATTCCTATCTGGGCTAGCTTCGAATGCATGACCTCTCAGTTAGTAGTAATTTAATGCAGCTGGCTACTAACTAGCTGCGTCACAGTCCAGTCTAAGGGGGTTGGCTGAATGCCAACCCCCTGTAATGTCCAAAGCACCTTGAAATATTCCTCTTTCGCAGTTGAGGGAGGAATAGCGATGCCTAGTTCTAAAGTCGACTTCTTCTTAAGCTCAGCTTCATGGCTGCAAAGCCAGGAAATTCAAGTGGCAAGTTCACCGCCTTGAACTTGTAACCAGAACCTCTCTGTTGCAGGATCAAACTCAAACTTGAATGTAAATATGGACATGGGCAACATAAAGGAGCCGCAGTCCCGACTGAGAAAATGGACGACCGTGGACAGTGTTTCCACAAATGTGTCACCGTTGGATCAAAACGCCAGCAAAAACGGTAAGATATATAAAGGCTTTGGATTGAGAGAACACCTCCCCCACCTTCCTCTCCACACACACACACCACCATTGCCTTGGCGGCCTTTTGGGGCTTGTTCTTATCGAATGGAGAGAATGTCATTGACGGGGTTTGGAGCAGGAGCGCTGGGTTCTGGAGATTAACCAGTAAGCTTTTTATGCCCAGCAGATTTTGAAAATTGACTTAAAGTACTGTATACAAATCTTTGCAGTGTTTGGAAGGCGGCATATTTGGGATGCTTGTACTAAAAGTATCAGTGGATGAAGTAATCAGGCTTCACAGGAAAGTCATGGTGTGCAGCTGCCAGAGGAGAAGGAAGCACATGACAGAAGAGGATTAAGGGGTACTAAGGGGGGGGGGAGGCTTTCAGCAACAAAATACAGCCCTGCAGGAAGCCAGGGCTCTTTCCCTGAAGCTGGAAGGGAGTGTTGGGCAGGAGGGACCTGTTTCCTGCCAAAACCATGCCACACAAACGTTGAAGACCATCTGTAGGGTGATGTTTGATGGAAGGTTGCAGTTCACTGCTAGGCTTGTTTCTGCAGGATAATGGTGGTGGTGATGATGATGATGATGATGATGATGATATAATAATAATAATAATAATAATAATAATAATAATAATAGGGTTTATTGCATGCCTCCCTATGATGCCTTATAACATGATTAAAGCAGACACATGCCGTGGAGGCCCATCCCTCACTGCCTCTCATGTATTTTCCTCTCCCGCTCCTACTTTTTTCAATTGATAATTTTTATTCAGAATACATTAATACAAAATCCGCAAACAGTTCTAAAGAGCAAGAATACAAGCCATAAGCCAAAATAAAAAGCCAAAAAATGTTGGAAATATATTTTCCTAATGTTAAAAAGGCCACTACTTCTACGACCCCTCCCTAAGTCTAAGGGCTTTTGCATTCTCTGCCTGGTGGTTTTGATTTCCTCAATTTTTCACTAAATTCATCAATAAATACATGATGACACTCTTCGAATTCCAAAAACCAATGATGGAGATTTGAGCCCCACCTTTGCTAAAGAAATTACATTTACATAGGGCCCGGTCTTCCTTGAAATCGAGTAGAGATTTCTTCTTAACCAACGTTGTGGCTTTGTCCATTTCTGCTAGAAAGCCAGTCTCCTTGCGTTGAGGCTGTCAGTTCTTTCCATCTTTGAGCACAGATAACCCTTGTTGCCATTGTCAAATTTAGCATTGGCCTTCCATATTTTCTCTTGAGTTGATCATTTAGCATCCCTAGCAAATCAAGTTCGGGTTTCATCTCAAATTTAATAATTTATTTTGGAATCAGATGTATTTCTGGAAAAGAGACTCTCCTGCTTCTTCTGTTAGCATAGAAAACTCATAGCAGAGGGATTGTGAGATGCCACTTTATCAGTCAGATAGTTCTTTTAATTAACATTTAAGTAAAGGTAAAGGTTTCCTCTGACATTAAATCTAGTCATGTCCGACTCTGGGGGTTGGTGCTCATCTCCATTTCTAAGTTGAAGAGCTGGCGTTGTCCATAGGCACCTCCAAGGTCATGAGTCCAGCATGACTGCATGAAGTGTTGTTACCTTCCTGCAGAAGCAATACCTATTGATCTACTCATATTTGCATGTTTTTGTACTGCTAGGATGGCAGAAGCTGAGGCGAATAGCAGGAGATCACCCTGCTTCCCGGATTTGAACCGCCAACCTTTTGGTCAGCAGGTTCAGTAGCTCAATGGTTTAACCCACTGCTCCACCAGGGCTAATTAAACTTAATTTAATTCAAGGAACTCCCTGATGGATAGAGTAGAGAACAGGGGTGCCTAACGCCAGCTATCCTAACCTCATTCTAAGACCAGAAAAATTGAGGCAAATGGGGTGGGAAATCTAAGGATATCAGTCTTGCGTCACAACCCAAGAGGGGTAAGGCGGAGGATAGGCTTTCCCTTCAAGGCTTGCTTGATCCCTCTCCTTTCCCATTGTGGCAGCACCATTCCTTGTGTAGAACCTTGCTGAATCCCAACCGCTTCCCTTCCAGGTGCTATTTCAGGTGGCTTCAGGCTGGAGGAAGCGTCCTTTGTCCCCTACGACTTCATGAACGGCAGCAACTCTCTGGCCAGCCCCCCGGGGCCCATTGGGGAGGGCTGGTCCCGCGCCAAATCACCCAGCGGTTCCAGCAGCGTCAACTGGCCACCAGGTGAGCCCCTTCCTGCCAAACGCAGCCACTTGGCATGGGACTTTTGGGCCTGAGAACCCAGCACTAAGGCGGGGATATGGCCCCATTCATAGGAATTCTTCACAAGCATGGTCCGAGGGAGGGGTTGTTGGGTAATTTCATAAAGGAAAAAAGCCTTTTAAAAGGTACAGCAGCAGTTTTAGCAGATTAGAAGCTTCTTGAGCATAGCAAATGAGCTTCAGCAATTACAGGAGCGGAGTCAACCTTTAAATGTTACAAAAGACTTGATAACAACAACAGCAGCAGCAACTTTATTCTTAAACCCTGTCACCATCTCCCCAAAGGGACTCGGAGTGGCTTACATATGGGACAGAATGTCCACAAGACAAAAGCAAAACAATCCATTAAAATAAAAGCACATTAAAGTAAAATATTACAATCCAGATAAAAACACAATTAAATAAAACATAAGAAAATGAAACAGCAGCATTGAAACTCAATTTCTTTATCGGAAAGTTAGGTTCTGTCTGTTTGGAGACATCTCTCTCCATTCTCACACGAGACATACATAACTCTTCCTCCTTTCCAGAGTTCCGCCCCGGTGAGCCCTGGAAAGGCTACCCAAACATCGACCCAGAAACTGACCCTTACATCACTCCCGGCAGCGTCACCAACAATCTGTCAATCAACACTGTGCGGGAGGCGGACCACCTCAGGGACAGGAATGGTGGTGGGTCAGCCTGGGATGGAGGGAAGGGGAGGGCAGGTCTAACTCACCCAGGGGTCTTATTGCTATGAGCGGAGGATGACCCTGCATTGGGAAGACCCAATACGACATCCTAGAAACGAATCTGTCTCCTGTCCCCGCAGGGTCATCCTCATCTCTGAACACCGCGCTGCCTTCAACTAGTGCCTGGTCATCCATTCGTGCCTCCAACTACAACGTTTCCCTCAGCAGCACAGCACAAAGCACTTCTTCAGGTGCGGATGGGGCTGAGAGCTCTTCCCAAACGAGGCTTGTGTTACCTGGAGGAAGGGTTGCCCTGCACTGCAGCCCCTCCCTCACTTCAGGCCCCCTCTTCCCTCCCTGCAGCCCGAAACAGTGATTCCTCCAAACCGACGTGGTCCACGGCCTCTGCAAATGGCAGCAGCAGCAGTACCTCTCTGGCCCATGAGCTGTGGAAGGTGCCCCTGCCTCCCAAAAGTGTTGCAGCCCCCTCTCGGCCTCCGCCGGGGCTGACCGGCCAGAAGGGGCCCCTCTCCTCCTGGGAGAACCCCCTGCAGCGCTTTGGAGGAGGAGGAGGAGGTGCAGGGTGGAGCACCTCAGAGGGCAGATACACCCCCGGTGAGAAAGAGAACAGCAGAAGGAGGGAAAGGGAAGGGAAGGGGAAGGGAAGAGGGGAAGAAATGAATGGACGGAAGGAAAGAGGGGGAGAAATAAATAGATGAAAAAAAGGAAAGGAAAGAGGGGGAGAAATAAATGGACAGAAGGAAGGGAAGGAAAGGGGAGAAATAAATAGATAAAAGGAAGGGAAGGTAAAGAGGATAAGTAAATGGACAGAAGGAAGGAAAGGAAAGGGGGAAGAAATAGATAGAAGGAAAGAAAGGAAAGGAAAGAGGGGAAGAAATAAATGGACAGAGGGAAGGGAAGGAGGGGGAGAAATAAATAGAAGGAAAGGAAAGGGGAGAATTAAATGGATAAAAGAAAGGAAAGGAAAGGGGAGAAATAAATGGGCAGAAGGAAGGAAAGGGAAGAGGGGGAGAAACATAAAAGGAAGGAAAGGAAAAGGGGAGAAATAAATGGACAGAAGGAAGGGAAGGAAAGGGGGAGGAATAAATAGAAGAAAGGAAAGGGGGGAAAGAAAGGAAAGAGGGGAGAAATAAATGGATGGAAAGGAAGGGAAGAAGAGAAAGGAAAGGGGAAAAGAAAGGAGAGAAATAAAGGGAAGGGAAAGGAATAAATGGAGGAAGGGAAGGAAGAAGAAATAAATGGAGGGAGAGATTAAAGAAAAGAAGAAATTGAGGGAGTAAAGGAAAACAGGAAGAAGATCAAAATAAATGGAGGGAGGGTGTCATTTTTCACCTCTCGAAGCCTCCCAAGTCTGCAGTTCAGTCATCAAATGGGGCACAGGGACTATTCCCTCCCTCCCAAATTAGAACAGGACTTTTGATGCATCTCGATCTTTTTTGTGTTCCCCCATTGGGGTCCTGGGAAGATGACATCCCACCAGACTTTCAGGTGAGATGGGCCTGCCTTCTTCACTCTCTTCTCTCCTCTGTCCTGCAGGTTCAGCTTGGGGCGAGAGCTCAGGGAGAATCACCAACTGTCTTGTCCTGAAAAACCTCACGCCACAGGTGAGATTTCTTAATTTACATTTTATTACTATTTGTGTTTTCTTATTTTTTTTCTGTGCTTCTAATAGATGCATTTTAAAGGACCCTTTGTTTTATCTGCATATTTAACTTGAAGCAGCCAGCCTTTGGTCAAAGAAAATGTAGTATAATGCCAAGTTTGTTTTTTATACATTATAACTGTATTTTCAATTTGCTTCTGACAGGATGGCTAAATAAAAATTTAACTATACTGTACCCTGTTGCCTCAAGCTGTGAAGAGGAGTAGGTAACGATTATGATCATTCCCACCCCTCACCCCCCTCCACCCCACCCCCAGATTGATGGCTCCACCCTGCGGACGCTGTGCATGCAGCACGGGCCGCTGAAAACATTCCACCTGAACCTCCCACACGGAAATGCTTTGGTCCGCTACAGTTCAAAGGAAGAGGTGATGAAGGCACAAACGTCCCTCCACATGTAAGTGCAGCCGGCAGAGGAACCCAGTGATGCCTGGGTTAGGTCTTTACTAATGGTAAATTTTAAACATAGTCATTGTTTGGTTTTATGGTTATTGGCTCTCTGGTTGCAGGGTGGACTATAACTCTCATCCTGGATTCAACCCTAAAGCCCCTCCAGTATTTTAAGTTGATCATGATGGGGATGTGTGCCACATTTGGTCTGGATTCATTGTTGGAGTCACGGGACTCTCTGGAAGTGAGAGTCATCTTGGAAAATACATAGAAACATAGATAGATAGATAGATAGACAGACAGACAGACAGACAGACAGACAGACAGTAGGATGGATAGTATCTAATTTGGCTTTTATATACATAGATGGATACAAACAGAGAGAGAGAGATGGAGAAATAGATGGATATAAACTAGATAGATAGATAGATAGATGATAGATAGATAGATAGATAGATACAAACATGGATAGATGGCTAGATAGTCAGAAAGACAGAGACTAACTTGGATGGATGGATGGATGGATGGATGGGTGGGTGGGTGGGTGGGTGGGTGGATGGATGGATATCTGCTTTGACTTTTTATTATATACATAGATGGATAGGGAGGTAGGTAGATTGATGCAAACATAGACAGACAGACAGACACATAGATTGATAGCTATGTGACTTTTTATTATATACATAGATGGATACAAACATGGATGGATGGATGGATGGATGGATGGTGAGATAGATACAGACAGACAGATAGACTTTTTATTATATACATAGATGGATACAAACTAAATGGATGGATTGTTACAAACATGGATAGATGGCTAGTCAGCCAGACAGACACTAACATGGATGGATAGATACTTGCTTTGAGTTTTTATTATAGACATAGATAGATGGATACAAACATAGACAGACCCAAACAAACCTACATTGCAATGCAATAGACCAACACAGAATTAGGTAAGTTTGAAATACGGAATGACTTAGATGATGCTATTGGAAAATGGGATTAACAGGAAGACATTGGTTATTATATGTTTTTAATGGTTTTTATATTGTTTTTATAATGTTTTAAATGTTTTAATTGTATACTATGGACTGTTATGGCATCAAATTGCTACCCATTTGTCACCTTCAGGCTTGAGAAAGGTGGGATAAAAATACCATAAATAAATAAATGAATGAATTAATGAATGAATAAATAATACATTGACATTTTATTATATAGATAGATTGATGGTGGTGGTGGTGATTTTCTTCTCCCTCGTGACAGGTGTGTCCTGGGCAACACGACCATCCTGGCGGAGTTTGCCAGCGAGGAGGAGATCAGCCGCTTCTTTGCACAAGGCCCCTCCCTGGGCTCCTCCCCGGCCTGGCCCCCCCAGGGCCACTTGGGGGCCTCCTCCGGGGACAATGGTGCCAGCCACGCCTTTCCCGGCCGCAGCGACACCTCCACTCACTGGAACGGGGCTGGGGACCTGCATGGCGGGGCTGGCAGCAGTAGCAACAGCAGCAGTGTTGGGAGCTCCTCGCTGGGGGGACGGCTGAGCTACTCCTCTGGCCTGTGGGGCTCCCTGGGGGGTGGGGGGAGGGCCCGGGCCCTGATGGGCGGCCCCTCCTCGGCTCTCAGCGCCTTCCTCTAAGCCGACCATTTCGGGGTCACGGCGGCAGCAACAGGGGAATCCATGTGAGGAGTGGGCCTTCCGCCCCTTCCTCTCTTTTCAGCCCTAGACGGTGACCTCAAAGCGGCACTGAAGTGGACCCCCCACAATTGGGCTCCCTGTGGAAGTAGTTACGCCGCTGCGCACATTTCCCCCTTTTCCTCCCCCAAAACAGTCTGAAATACTTGAATCACGCAGGCCAAGACGAATATATATATATAGGTATATATATAGGTAGGTAGATACATAAAAATGTGAAAAGCGTCAATAGATTTACACTTCCAAGGTTCGAGTGCTATCTGGAAGAAAAGAAAAGCAGGCAGGCAGACAACCCAACGCAGAACCCATTTTCATGTCTTAGCTTGGTTGTTGTTGCTTTTCTGGGGAGGGGGGTGTTACTTGGAGCTTTTCTTTCAAAGCTTTTGCACAGACCTTGCAATATTAGTGGAGGAGGGAGCGGCGGTTTGTCGGTGCCAAACAATTGAGCAAAAGGCAACGGCGGCGATAAGATGACAGATGAGAGGAAGAGGCGCAAAAGCATGAGTTGCATCTGCCTCTTTTTTTTTTTTTTTTTCAGAAAGGAACTTTTAAAAAAACCACACAAAACAGAACAGTTTGTGAAACCGTGCGCACAGCAATTTGGGTCCTGCACTTTCCAAAAGGCTTTGGGGTTGTTTCCTTAAAAGAGAAATATGGGGAGGAGGGAGGCTCCTCTCTTTCAGGGGGCACTGCCTTGTTTACAAACATTTGTGTTCCTTTTCCTTTCCACATTTACTCTTCTCCTCCTCCTCTCCCCCAATCCTTTTTTCACGGAACGATTTCTAAACCAATGCAGACGGTAAAAGGTTGATATATAAACCCTTTTCCCAATTCCAACAGACCTCACCTCTGAGGAGAAATGCCTCTAGAACATGGCCATATAGCCTGAAAAACCCACAAGAACCTGGTAAAAGGTTGCTTTCTATCTCTAGGAAACTTCTCAAGCAGTGTTTGGCCATGTTCCCCTTTGTGTTGGTGGTGTTGTCGTTTCTGTTTGTTCCCTTCTAAGGCCTGCCTCCTAAATCTTTAATGAGCATGGCTCTCAGGAAAATGAGCAAACAAGCCAACCAAGGTCCCCAGGAAAGCTCCTCTGTGTTCCTTATAGAATAATAATGATAATGACTTTTTAAAGCACTGATTCCTACTTTGCTGTGTGAAACTTCTGCCAAAAATTGCTTCCAATTGCTGATGGGTGCCTCTCTGTGCATTCCCAGATCTCGAGGGGCTTGGTTCTCGACCTTTAACCTCGCCATGTTTGCAGAGCCCCCCCCCCAAAAAAATACCCCTTTATTCCTCGCTTTTCCTTTGCTTTGTGACTGTGTTCCATGTTTTAACCTTTAAAAGCAGAAGTTTTAACTATGCAGACTGTAGCCAAGGTCTTGGATTTACAGAAACTTTGTTGTATACGTTTCAAATGTCAAAAAGTTCTCGCCAGTAACTTTTCTCGTGAAAGTGTTATTCGAATCATCTTACCACTTTTATTGTTTTATTCCTTACCTTCTTTTTGTTTTGTTTTGTTTTTGGGGTGCCACAAATGGTATTATGATGACGATGAAGCTCGTTTAGTCCGAGGACGGATGACTAAACAAGGATAAAAAAAAGAAAAACAACGAACCTTTTTTAAACTGCCGAAAGACGCTCTCATTTCATTGCCTTGATTCTAACTGTTGTGTCCAGAAGATGCAAAAGTCACCCGTGGCTTTTTTTAACTGTTTACAAATAGAGTGTGATTGTAAAATGTACAGTTCGAGTTGTGGTTCCAAATGATGACGTTTCTCCAGATATTAATAAATCATGACATGTTTTTTCCTTCCTTTGTGACTGCTTGTTCTCAGTGTCATTTGTGGGGTTCACAGGGCTCTCTACATAAAGTGGACTACAACAACTATCATCTTCTGTCAATGTCCCCAGACCCCTCCAGTAATTTTAAGTTGGCCATAGTGAGCCTGTATGCCAGATCTGGTCCAGATTCATTGTTTGTGGGAATCACAAGGCTCTCTGGATGCAGGTGGGCTATAACTCCCATAATCCTGTATTGGTGCTCTGTGGCTGGGTGGAGTATAACTCCCATCATCCCATATTGGCGCTCTGTGGCTGGGTGGACTACAACTCCCATCATCCCAGGTCACCCCCCCCCCCCCCAAAAAAAAAAACCAACCCCAATACTATTCAATGTGCTTTTGGGTTTCTTCCCAACATACATTTGTCTTAATTTCGTTGTTCTTTTCTTCACCCCAAAAAAGTCCACTTGAAAATACAAAGCAACACTTTACACAGAAGTATAATATGATTTTTTGGAAAAAGGATTGCCCTTTAATATACCTCAATCACAGCTTTACTTTAATACACAACAATAATACTATCCGGTTTCCTCATTCTCTGGGCATACTCCCTTCCTGCAGAGTCTGGCTCTTTAGCTTTATTGGGTGAAAGATCCCATCTTCCTTTATGGTCACCAAGCTGAGCACCGCCAGAGACCTTTGCCAGCCAGGTTGACCCTTTGGCCTTTGACATCTGGAGACCCACAGCTGCAGACTGCACAGGCTGAGGTTAGAGTTTTGCTACCGTTGAAGATCTGTTCTTTGAAAACCACACTTTGACCCACAGGATTCAGGCCGTCCAGCTTCTCTCCAGGCTGACCAGCTCCATCTCTTCGCAGCAGGAAAGGGGCCGTGGAGACTTTGGCTGCCAGTAGAATGGAAGAAAAAGAGAAAGGTGGGGATGTTCAGCCTTTCCTGCGGCTCAAAAGGATCCTCAAACACCTTCTCAAAGGAAGGTGGTTCAGGGCAATAAAAGGGACTGCAAGGGATGCCCTGAACAAGGGCATCCAGTCCAAGGAAAAGAGGGTCCCTTTGGAATATATAAATAGATATATATATATTCTGCCCTTTTCACCCCGCAGGGGACTTGGGGTGGAGCACAACATATATACGGCAAACATTCAATGCCGGGACATAAAACCATAAATATATACAAATATTTTTGTATTTTATATTATGGTCGATGACCTGCACCAAAATCCATTTGGATAAAAGCACCTTGGCCTTTCTTACCGCTGGCTCCCTGTTTGACCCCTGTTTGAGTCCATGGAAGGGGCTCCACTGGATGGGCTCCAAGGGCCAGCTGCAGATGGAGACCTCGCTGGCCTTCCCCGAGTCGATCATGGGATCATTGGCACCAAGAGAGCTCTCCTCCCAATGCAAAGCGGAACTGGAAAAGCGGGGGAGAGGGAAGGAGACCCCAAAATGAACCACAAAGGGGGGCAGGGGTTGTGGTGCTAACATTAGAAGGGATACACAAAAGGCATCCAGTCCAACCCAGTTCTACTTCAGGCATAACCCAATCCTTCCTGACAGTCATCCTACTTAAAAAGCCTCAAGGAAAGAGACTCCACCAGACGCTAAGATGGCATATACTAACTCTCAAACAGCTTTTAGCACCAGAAAGTTCTTCCTAATGTTTACATGGATTTGGCTATCCATTGGCAGGGATGGGTGGCATGGTCCCTCCAGGAGGGACAATTCGAAGGATGTATCTACACTAGAATTGGTGCAGTTTGGTGCCACTTTGACTACCAAGGCTCATTGCTAAAGACAGTTGCAGAGAAGGAAAAAGGCCTTGCAAAGCTGCACCGCCAAGGATCCCATTACATTGAAAGTGGCATCAAACTGCAGTTCACCAAGCAGTTGATGTTTTGGACAGAAAGCTTGGCATGCTTTGGACCTTTGCAGCCCCAACTGCGAGGCCAGTTACCTGGGTTGCCCCACGGAGCCAAGATGGAGGTTGCTGTGAATGGGGTTTCCATAGCCACCGGAGGCCAGGGGCTCCTCTTGAGTGCCATAGCAGCCGGTGTCCAGAATCTGCAAGTGGAGCAACTCCTCAGAGTTGCTGAAGGCCAGGTTGTCCAAGGAACTAGCTGAGGCCAGCCACGGTTTGGACCAGTAGTGTGCCGAGACATCATCCAGGCGGCAGAAGCGCCGGTAGCTGCAACAGGAGCACAAGGGATGACAGCTAGCCAGGAAGACCCCAATGATCTGACTATGGGGATGGGGGCAGGAATTGGGAAGGGCCACTTTAGGGGTCATAGTCAGAGACCGTAGGGAAGGAAACACTCTGGAAATTATGTTTCCAAGGTCTTCAAAGAAAGGACCTAACTTCTAAATAAAGGTTTCCAGACCCAGACCTGCCTAAGTGAGAACTCCAGGCCTGATATCATTCCTTCCTTCCTTTTTTCTTTCCATCTTCAAGGCAGTACAGGCCCACATCATCCTTTCCATCCTTTCATCATGAAAGCAGCACATGCTCACATCCCCCTTTTCTTCCTTCCACCATGAGGGCACATCCTTTCTTCCTTCTTTCCATCCATCCATACATCATGAAAGGAGCACAGGCCCACCCCACCCCTCCCTCCCTCCCTCCCTCCTTCCTTCCTTTCTGAAGGCAGCACAGGCTCACATCCTTTCCTTCCATCATGAAGGCGGTGCAGGCTCACAACATTTCTTCCTTACTTTCTTCTTTCCATCATGACAGCGGCGCGGGCCCACATCCTCCTTTTTTTCTTTCCTTCCACCATGAAGGTAGCTTGGGCCCACATCCATCCATCCATCCATCCATCCATCCATCCATCCATCCATCATGCAAGCAACACAGCCCTCCCTCCTTTCCTTCCTTCCTTCCTTCCTTCCTTCCTTCCTTCTTTCCATCATGAACGTGGTTCAGGCTCACATCCTCCTTTTCTTTCCTTCCTTTCTTCCTTCTTTCCTGGTGGCAGGTGGGCTGAGAAAGTTCAGAGATGACCCTGGAATGCAGCCAGGAGCCGTCTGGAGTGGAGGGAGATGCCCCTCGGAGGGCTTTTTAAGGGTCTCCTCACCCAGCTTTGCACTCACCTGCTCTTGGTCTGGTCGGCTCTAGCCTCCAGCAACAGCAGCCGGACCCTGCGGATGACCAAGCCAGCCACGGCCAGGCCAAGTGCCACTAGGCTGAGCAGAAGGCCACAGGCCACACCCAGGACACTCTGCTGGGTCACGCGGAAGTCACAGCGGAGGCCCAGGAACCAGAAGTCACTGCCCACAGGGCACCTGCCAGACCAGAGAGAGGACAGGCAGATGTAGGCCGCAGAAAGGCCCCTGTGCAGTACGCCTTCCGATGCCCCAAGAGTCTTGGCCAGCAACTCCCAAAGTCTGGTCCCACTGGTGTTTTGGACTTCAGCCCCAGAAGCAATGGCCATTGTGGCTGCTGGGAGTTGGTTCAAAACCCCTGAAGGAGCAGAGTTGGGGAATCCACAGTCCCACTCCCCCAGCAGCTTCTAAAATACCGCACTTGATGTCTTTGTAGGGCAGGAAGCCTATTTTTAACCTTTTATTATTACCGTTTCCTCAAGTCTAAGATACACTTTCCTCCCTTATACTGTATAAACCTGTCTAAAAATGGGGCGCACCTTAGAATCACAAACGTATCTGATTTAATTATGTTGGTGGAGGTGGTGCTGAAATAAGGGGGCATCTTACAATCAATGGCATCTTACAGTTAAAGACATGCGGATTATTATTATTGTTTTGGTTTTGTGTGCTAAGCAGGACTGAGCCTGGCTGCTTCCCAAATGAAAGACTACAGGGAAAGCATTGGGGGAAGACTCCTGTCTATTATTATCATTAGTATTATGACCATGTCTCTTTCGATTTTGGTTTTGGATGCTGAGATAGATCTTCCTTCTCCCTAAATGGGAGTTTGCAAGTTATAATAGTTGCTATTATTATTATCATTATCATTATCATTATTACTATGTCTTTTTTGATCTTGGTTTTGGGTGCTAAGGTAGGTCTTCCTTCTCCCTCAATGGGAGACCCCAAGTTATAATAGTTGCTATTATTATTATTATTATTATCATCATCATTACTATGTCTTTTTCAATCTTTGTTTTGGGTGCTAAGCTCGGTCTTTCTGCTCCCTAAATGGAGACCCTAGGATATAATTATTGCTGTTGTTGTTATAACTACATTTCTTCCATTCTAAGACACACCTTTTTCTATATACACTTTTCAACAAATGGGGTGTGTCTTAGGATCACAGGTGCATCTTATGTATTTCTGTTGTTGGTCCTAAAATTGAGGTGCATCTTACAATGGAAGAAATGTGTTTTTAAAAAACTCAGTTTCTCTCTTCTTTTCTTCCTGCTTCTCCCTTTTCGCCTTTGGAGCCCCTTGCACTCCATTCAGTGCATCCCATCCTCTCTCTTTTTGGGGATCACTTTTGCTATCTCAGCCATTGAGATGCACTCACTGGCAGACGGGAGTCTGGTTGGCTGCATGGGTGCAGATACCCTGGTTCTTGCAATAGTCCCGGTGGCAGGCGGAGACGCAGGTGGCGCTGGCGAGGGCCCCTTCGGTGGTGGCGACGCATTCATAGCTCTCGCGGCAGGAGAAGAGCGTGGCACAGGGATCCAGATGCCTCTCTGTAGGAGGAGGATGAGATGAAGATGATCAAAGACCACAGGCGTAGAATGAATGCACTTTGCCTTGCTTCAGTGCTATGGAATCCTGGAGGCTGTAGTTTGACAAGGCCTTGGGCCTTCTCTCCTAAAGAATGCTGGTGCCTCATTAACTACAAATCCCAGGATTGCATAGCATTGAGACATGGCCATTAAATTAAAGGTGACGTCCCTCCAAGAGGAGCTCCTGAAGTAGCTTCCCCTTTGGCTTTGGTTCAGCACTAAGATGACTGTATGACGCGAGTCTAATGTGCACCCTCATTTTGCAGAGGTAATTTAGCCCCAAATGGTGAGCATTAGATTCAAGTAAATAGAATATCACATGGGTTTTAGTAGAAAATAGATGCATCTTGGAATTGAGGTTGTTTTATACAAATAATAATAATAATAATAATAATAATAATAATAATAATATCATAGTATCATAGAATCATGGAGCTGTAAGAGACCTCGTGGGACATCCTGTCCAACCCTCTGCCAAGAAGCAGGAAAATCACATTCAAAGCACCCACAACAGATGGCCATTCGGCCTCTGCTTAAAAGCCTCCAAAAAAGGAGCCTCCGCCACACTCTGGGACAGAGAGTTCCACTGCTGAACAGCTCTCTCTCACAGTTAGGAAATTCTTCTTAATGCTCAGGTGGAATCTCCTTTCCTGTAGTTTGAAACCATTGTTCCATGTTCTATTCTTCAGGGCAGCAGGAAACAAGCTTGCTCCCCCCTCACATATTTATACATGGCAACAATAATAATAATAACAAAATATTACTTGCTTGCTTTTTTGATGCAAGAAGGACTTTTCCCCCTTCTTTGTGGTAATGAAATTACTGTGCATTTCATACTTCATGGTGTTTTAGGGCATCGGCAAATGCACACATTCTTGTGCCTCCAATGTTAGTTAGCCCTGTTTCTGGGTATATTTGATTACTGCTGCTTCCCAAAAATGGCCCCTGTTTTCCCCCCATTGGCTCTAGTTTTTGAGAGACAGAAGATAAAGCATCTATTCATGATAACCCTATCTAAGAAACAAGAGCTGATGTGGTCTATCCAGTGCTGTAATCTGAATCGGCTTCCCAGAGAATCCCAGAAACAGGCCTAACAACCAAGAGACCAAGAAAAATATTTTTGGTTGGAAATATGACAATGCAGCCTGATACCCCCTGAACTGCCAATGGGTTCAAATGACAGGAAAAGAGATTCGTCCTGAACCTGAGAAAGAACTTCCTAACCACAAGAAGAACGGTTCAACAGAGAACTCTCTGCTTCAGAGACCAATGGCTTTAAACAGAAGCTGAATGGCCATCTGTTGGGCTGGTTTGGATTTTGCTTTCCCTGCCTAGCAGAAGGGGGGTGGATCAGATGACCCTGAGGATCACTTCCAAGTCTATGATTCTTTGGTTCTATTATTATTATTACTATTACTATTATTATTATTATTATTATTATTATTATTATTATTATGAGGCTGGATAGCCATCTGTCAGGAGTGCTTTGATTGTGTCTTCCTGCCTGGCAGAAGGGGGTTGGACTGGATGGCCTTTAGATGTCCCTTCTGACTCTAGGATTCTATGCCAGGGCTCAGTGCCTTGGAAGCCTGGGAGTTGTGGTTTTGCAAGGTCTTTAGCCTTCTTTTGTAAAGACCGGTGGTGCCTCACTCCTAGGATTTCCTCGCAATTAGTCATGGCGCTTTGAGGAGTCTCAAACTGCATTCGTTCTGCAATGCAGTTTAACCTACCATCCTCCAAACAGAGGGTTCAGCAGCCACTCATGTCACAGGCGCAAGGATGGACCCTTTGGGTGCTTGGCCACCTTCAGGTAGTCCTTTGGTGTCCTCCCTCCTCCCCTCCTATTTGCGCCCCTTCCGCTCAGGGTCCAGGCCCTCGCTTCCTGACCTTGTGTCCTTCTCCGCAGGAGGCTGGCGTTGCCCACCCAGAGCCCTGGGGGCAAGCGCTCTGAAAGGGCTGACCGGTCCAGGGCCACCCAGAGGCCCGGAGCCATGGCCAGGAAGATGGCATCAAACTCCACCACGACGCTCCCGGGGCTGCGGGGGAAGAAGGATGCGGTCAGCCATTGGTTTGTGTAAGGACAGTGACAGAGATGGGCACAAAGGCCCCAAAGAAGGATGGGAGAGGGAGGAAGGAGAGGAAGGGAATCAGGAAGGAAATAGGGAAGAAGAAGAAAGGAAGGAGAGGAGGAAGGAAATAGGGAGGGAGGGAAGGAAGGAAGGAGAGGGAAGGAGTGAGGAAATAGGAAGAAAATAAGGAGAAAGGGAGGGAAAGAAGAGAGGAAAGAAGAAGGAAGGAAAGGAAGGAGAGAGGGAAGGAAACGAGAGAGGGTGTGAGTGAGGAAAGGAGAAGAAAAAAAATTAGAAAGAAATAAGGAGGGGATAGGGAGGAAAGCACTGGGAAGAATAGGGTGCCTCTTGGAGTGGACAAAACATTGTTAAGGGTGGCCAAGGGAGAGGGGTCTCTCCCTGCAGAAGGTAAAGGTAAAGGTTTCCCCTGACATAAAGTCATGTCTGACTCGGGGGGGGGGGGGTAAACATCATCCCCCATTGTCCATAGACACCTCCAAAGTCATGTGGCTAGCATGACTGAATGGAGCACCGTTACTTTCCCACAGAAGCAGTACCTATTGATCTACTCACACTTGCAGGTTTTCAAACTGCTAGGTTGTCAGAAGCTAGGCCTAACAGCAGGAGCTCACCCCGCTCCCCAGATTCAAACCACCAACCTTTTGGTTGGTCAGCAAGTTCAGCAGCTCAGTGGTTTCACCCACTGCGCCATCAAAGGGGATTTCAGCAATTCATGTAACTCCAGCTAAAATGCCTCCTTTTAGGCTCCCATTTTCATTCTAGCAACCTGGTTCTATCAACCTGACATTGTACCCAACCAGATCCCAGCCATACATTTTTTGTGGGCAATACTCTGGCAAGACAGCCCCAATTCGATCCCCTTGAGCCCTGAAATCTAAGTATCCCACCTTGCAAACCGTTATCCGGGAAGTGGAGGGGGGGGGGGAGTAACTTCTTTGGAATTGAAGTTGCTAGTTTCAGAGGCGCCATGAATTCAGTGCACACAGACGAACAATAAATGCAACTCTTTAAATGCTGTAGCCAAACGTTTTCTTTCCTGCTTTCCCGAAACTCTAAATAAAAATAGACGAGAAAAGAGGAAGCCCAAACGTTTTGGCAAAATGTTTTTAAAGTACGTTCAACATTCTAATAAACAGATCCTGTAACTGAGAAATGCATTCAGATTTGTCAGGGGTCTTTTCACATGTCACAGTTAATATAATGTGATGATTCCACTTTATTCCTGGGGTTTATAGTTTGGGGTGCTCTAGAGCTCTCCAGCAGAGAATGATGTCTTCTCTACTAAAATTACAGAATTCCAGGGAATGTTGCTATGGGAGTTGAACTGGAATTAAAGTCCTTTATGTAACAGCGCTCAATGCAGTCATGCCTGCCACATGACCTTGGAGGTCTCTATGGACAATGGGGGGGTGATGGTCACCCCCCCCCCCCCCCCCCCCAGAGTCAGACAGTCAGACATAGGAATAGGAATACGGAATAATGGATGATGAGACTGGATTCTGATTTTACTGTTAAGGCGCTAATGATTGTTATACGGATGTCTAATGATTTATGTTACAATTGTTTTTAATTGCCTTATACTTGTCTCGCGATGTTTTGTATTGATGTTGTTCACCGCTTTGAGTCGCCTGAGGGCTGAGAAAAGTGGTATATAAATAAAGTGAATAAATAAATAATGACCTTGGGGGTGTCTACGGACAATGCCGGCTCTTCAGTTTAGAAATGGAGATGAGCACCAACCCCCAGAGTCGGACACGACTGGACTTAATGTTAGGGGAAAAGCTTTACCTTTACCTATGTGCATAATGTCAGAGTCCCAGGTCTGCACCAGAGGTGCGCTGCTTTGAATGTCGATTGAGAGAGGAAAGTGGGGTATAAATAGATAAATACATAATAATAATAATAATGCTAACAGCAGGCCCTGAGTGCAGAGGGGTCCCGCTTGGTTCACATCTCTCCCCAAAACACCCTTTTGCAAGACATTCATTGGGGTTCCCCAGTATCTCCTGCACACTCTGAGCTATGTTTTAACCTGCCAGATTATGCTTGCAACGCTCCTTCACCTGGAAGATAGAAGGTTCTGAAGTCTAGTAATAGAGGGAAAAAACAAGGTACCGTATTGTCTTCACTTCCAGCCACTGGAATCCAGGCAAAGAGGCCAAAAGAGGGGTCACTTGGAGAGGAAAGGGGGAAGAGAGTGAAAGAGAGGAACAGAAAAGAGGAGACCCCATTTCATTTCATTTTCTGTGGCCACCAAAGAGGATAGCTGTCCATTTTAGGGATATGATCGGCCTAAAAAGGAGAAACGTTTGGCCTGTCAGGTTTTTGTAGTCCAAGAGGTCTGGAGAGCCAAAGTCCCTTAAGGACCAAGTCTGTCCCCTCCATCGCAACAGGAACATGGGAGGCACTTCACTCCAAAGGAAGGAGCCGAAATGGCACAAAGTGACCATGGAGACAGAGTCATCCCATTATCCCTCCTTGCTTTTGGAGGCGATGCAAAGAAACGTATTTTGGTATCCAATGTGGAATCTAGAGGTGGGTGCCATTCAGTTCTTAAACCAGACCTCAGCTTGTTTCCAAAAATCTTTGAGACCATAAAGGATGCAAAACCAACCCTGCAAGGCAGGCCACAGCACTCACTGTTTCATTGACGCTGAGCACCAGATTCTGGTATTCAGGCGACTCTGGGTTTTGGAGACTCCTGGAAAAGTCCATGTCCAGGACAAGCTCACATGGGACGCGCAGGAGAGCAGCTGAAGAAGCAGAGAGAAGCGCCAAAAGTGGGAGAAAGGGGAGAAGAAAGGGATTACCTTCAAGTGGCTTCACTGATCGGGGCCTTCAAAGGGGCCATGGGTCCCTGGGGTTGGATACTAAATGTGTGGAAAATGGGACATGGGACATGGAACAGAGCATGCAGGGGCATCTCCAAAAGCTATTGGGGGGGGGGGGGAGAGAGAAGGGAAAATGCAGCCCTCCAGGTGGGTATTACTATTATCATTATTAATATTGTTATTAAAAACAATTCCAGGAATAATTGTGACTCTATGGGGATAAAGGATCAGAGGTATCATTGAGAAGGGCCAGTCCAAGCAGATGATAATGATAATTTTCGTATTGTTAACTGTTTTGAATCTCTTCAAAGATAGTAGCTGTATTGGATTGTTGTTACTATTATTCTTATTGATAATAATAACAACAATAATAACAACAACAAATAAGAATAATAAGAATAAACAACTATCTGACAAGAAAACTCTGGCATGGTCACAATATTGGATTGAGCAGGAAGATAGCAATAATAGTAATACTACTACTAATAATAATAATAATAATGATGATGATGCAAAGACTGGCACAAGCCAGTAAAGGTGGTTCCAGTGGTGATTGGCACACGGGGTGCAGTGTCTGAAGACCTTGGCCCTGCACTTAAACACAATTGGTGCTGACAAAATTACCATCTGCCAGCTGCAGAAGGCCACCTTACTGGGATCTGCACGCATTATTCGCCAATACATCACACAGTCCTAAAAACTTGGGAAGTGTCCGATGTGTGATACAATACAACAGCCAGCAGAGTGATCTTGTCTGCTGTGGACTCATCTTGTTGTGTTTCAAATAATAATAATAATAATAATAATAATAATAATAATAATAATAACAACAACAACAACAACAATGTGACAATTGAAAGAAGGGTGGTGCATCAATGGGGCAGATACATATCATCTGGTGCCAGGAGCCATCCAGAAGCAGATATATTTCCTGGCCCACAGAGACTTAAAAGACCTGCTTTCCAAGGGGACCTTCCCACTCCCTCCCAAACAGGCAATTCATGGGCAAGGCCATCCCAGCAATATCTGCCCCGCTCTCACCTTTCAGAAGGGGTGGCTGGTTCTCTGCCACAAAGGTGGGGGGTGCCCTGGGCCCGCCTTCCCTCGACGGAGTCTTCCCTGTGGCCTCCCCCTCCAGCTGCTCCTCCTCCTCCTCTGACCCAGGTGCCAGGAGCCATGTGCTGGCAACTGGGGGATCCTCCCTGGCAATGCTGCCCAGGTCAGGGGCTGTCATGGGCGGCCAGGTGTTCCAAAATCCCCGGGGGGTCTCAGTCGGAGAGATCTGGGGCCAGAAAGTGGCTTCCTCCCTGGGACCAGATCCCGCTTCCCAACTGTGAGTCCTGTCCGCAGATGTCTCTTGGGTTGCAGAACGATACTCAGGCACCATGGTTGCCTTTTTGGAATGCAGATTGGAGGATATGGCCATTTTAGGGGGCAGTTCTAGGTCCTGGGCCCCCTCTGTGGCATAGGGGGCCCTCGAGGGCCACTTGTCAATCAACCCGGGAGTCCTGCCAATGGGGGTCTCTACCATCTCAGACCCTGTTGGAGCCCCTTCTTGCTTTGCAGAAGGAAAGGGAAGCCTATGTGGTCTCTCTGTGGGGTGTATTAACACCCCAAGACGGTCTGAGGCCTCGATTGCATTGGAGCCCAATTCAGCATTTATGTACCTAATGTGGGGGGCCTGTGTTTGCTGTATCAGGGCACTCTCTTTTGCAGATAAGGTCCTGAAGGATTCCAATAGGGCCTGGAGAGTTCCTGTTTCTTCTCCCGAAGTGGGAAGGGGTCCTTCTGGTGACTCTTCTGCAGCATCCGAAGATAAGAAAGGTCCAAGACCGCCCTAAGAGGAGTCCAACTGTCTCTTGGGAGCATCCAGAGAGAGCCAGTCCAGGTTGGTGGGCAATGGGAGCAAGTCAGGGGTCTGAGGGTCATCTGAAGCCCCCACTCCAAGGCTAATGGTAGGGTTGGGGTTATTGCTGGAAGATCTCATCCAATACGGAGGTGAAGAGGTTTCCCCAAAAGAAGAGAAGGAGGAGGAGGAGGAGGAAGAGGAGGAGGAGGAAAAGGAGGAGGGCTCTGCAGATGGGGAAGGCGTTGGAGCCCCTGCCAGGGGTTCTGTGCCATTTCTGCTCTCCTGCAAAGAGACTGTTGTTCCATGGATCCAGGAGGCAACTGAGCTCCCAAACAAACTGTCTTGAAGCACAACCTCCTCTTCTTTGGCCATTGAGCCTTCTTCGCGGGACTTTGGGGACGCTGGGTGCACAGAGGTCCAAGGCTTTGGAGGCTGGCTTTGAAGAAAGAGGCCCGGCTTTGTTGCCAGTCCTACAGAGTCCTCATTAGCCCCTGTCTCTCCTGTAGCCACCCGTTGAGAGCTCTGAATGGATGCCGAGGCCAAATGTTGTGCCGGTGGGCATATTTGCCCTTTTTCCTGAGGTTGCAGAGCAGGATGGCAACCACAGGAGAGCTGGCTCAGTAGCTGGCTGCTGTGTCCGAGTGAGAATCATGCCCCTGACTTCTCTGCCCCCGATCTGGGCCGTAGCGCTGCAGAATATCCTATCGTTGTAAGGAATCTCTGTTGGGGCCCCCTCCGACTCTTCAGCCATGGTGGTGTTGGATCTCTCATCCTTTGTGTCTTTAGCCCCTTTTCCGGCCTCGGTCCAGCTGTGTTGCATCTCTCCACTGGAGCCCAGAAGCAATGGCAAGAACACCTGAGTGGAGGGCCAGCCTCCGGGGCCAGGGCTGTGGTCTCCTTGGGAAGCAGGTGAAGGGGTGGGTGCTGGTCCCGTGGTGTCTTTGGGGTAAACAGATGCAGGGAGCAGGATCAGCATGGGAAGAAGGGTCATGAACCTGGTCGGGACCAGAGGTGGGGGCAAGTGGAGGTGGCCATTGCCCCCCGAGACACCCAAGGACTCCTTGCTGTCTGCTGTTCCAGGGAAGCGAGTTCTCCTTATTGCCCAATCTGCTGATTCAGTGGGAGTTTTTCTATGCAGATGTGTGGACAATCCTCGCAAAGTTGGTTGTGGCTGATGAGAGGGCAAGAGAGACCTTGCAGAAGTCCCAGAGGAGAGGGAAGGGTCCTGCTGAGCCACTTGGGATCTTCTTGGCATCTTCGTGGTGTTTGGCTCTTAGTTTGGAGACCCCTGAAGCCCAGAGACCTCTGACACTGCAGGGGAGCAAAGTCATCGCCATCATCATCACCATCATCATTGCCATCATCATCATCACTACCACCACCATCATTGCCATCATGAATATCATCACTACCACCACCATCATTGCCATCATCAACATTATCACTACACCATCATCATCATCACCACCATAATCATCAATATCATCATTGCCATTAGGAGCCACCGGTGGCGCAGTGGGTTAAATCCTTGTGCCGGCAAGAATGAAGATTAACAGGTCGGATTTCGAATCCGAGGAGAACGTGGATGAGCTCCCTCTGTCAGCTCCAGCTTCCCATGCGGGGACATGAGAGAAGCCTCCCACAAGAATGGTAAAACCTTAAAACATCTTGGCATTCCATGGGCAATGTCCTTGCAGACAGCCAACTCTCTCACACCAGAAGCAACTTGCAGTTTCTCAAGTCGCTCCTGACACGGAAAAAAAAGTCGCCATTGCCACCACCACTGTAATCCTCGTTACCATTGTCAATATCATCATACTCATCATCTGCATCACCATCATCATTAGCATCAGCATCCTCATCACCATCACCATCAATTGTATTTACTATCTGCCTCTCCTCTTGGCTCAAGGCGGGGTACAACACATTAAAACTCAACACCAAGTAGCATTAAACTGCATCACACTAGATAATAAATCCACTTTAAATCCAGTTGCTGCCTCCTGCAGAATTCTGGAGTTTGTAATTTAAGAAGCCTTTAACAGCCTCATTAAACTACAAACCCCAGAATTCTGCAGGAGGCAGAAACCGGATTTAAAGTTGATTCATTCTCTAGTGTAACGAAGTGGTACTTAATTTCCGCCATCATCATTCTAAATAAGGTTATAATTTGACTTCTCCCCAAATTTGGGGCTTGGGGTAACTCACCTGCATGGGTCACCTTCACTTTGATCCATTTTGCAGACAGGACAATAACAAATTGACCCTTTTGCACTTAAGAACCTGTCTCTTGCCAGAGGCGGAAGAGCTGCTTTTCCTCTTTCAGCTTTTAATAATAATAGTAGGTAAAGGTAAAGGTTTCCCTTTGACATTAAGTCAAGTCGTGTCCGACTCTGGGGGTTGGTGCTCATCTCCATTTCTAAGTCAAAGGGCTGGCGTTTTCCATAGACGCTTCAAAGGTTATGTGGCTAGCATGACTGCATGGAGAGCCATTACCTTCCCGCCAGAGCAGGAACAAAGAATAGAACAAAGATTAAAATGTCAAAACTAGTAAACTGCAGGTGAGCTTTGCAGAAGGGAAGGGGAAGAAGTACAGCATCCCCACCTATTCCACTTATAACACTGCTTTGTTCAAACCACACCAGTTTCCCCGAAAGGGAGACAGATCCCTTTGTATACAGGTAGCCAGTGCAGAGCCAGGAAGGCGAGGGTCTCCAGGTCATCATCCCTATATCCCTGAATCCAGACATTGCCAGAAGCGAGGAATCCTGTACCTATAACCCTCCCGCAGTCACTGGGAGGATAAGGAAAAGCCCGGAATCCTTAAACAGGTAACAGTGGATGAAAGTGCAAAAAGAATGCAGAGACAGCAGGGTCGGACAGTTGGAGTGACCCAAAA
Organism: Anolis sagrei; assembly: GCF_037176765.1. NCBI lineage: Eukaryota > Metazoa > Chordata > Lepidosauria > Squamata > Anolidae > Anolis > Anolis sagrei. The sequence continues at coordinate 23,926,264 of NC_090035.1, read as the reverse complement.
TGCCCTCTTCTCTCTGCCTACCTATCTTGACCCCTCTCGGATGGAAATGGATGCTTTCAAGGGTGTTCTTTCCCTCTCTTCTCCTTCCCTTGAGTCTTCTACCGACTTTCCAAGATGGTGCTAAGTTAGACCTGCTTCCTGAGAAACCTTCAGATGGTCTTAATTTCCTTTTTCTTTGCTAATAATGATCCATGGGACTTGTAGTATCTTTACTCACTTGCCGCGACCACTGAGACCCACACCAATGACTGATCAAGACCTAACTTGGCACACAGAGCCCCCATGACCCACTCTACGTCCTGGTGTGCTTTTTTGGGATGCCAGACAATGGACAATGGGACTTGTAATATCTTCACTCACTTCTTGAGACCACTGTCACCCACACCAATGACTGATCCAAGACCTAACTTGGCACACAGAGCCCCCGTGGCCCACTCTATGTCCTGATGTGGCTTTTGGGATGAGGGATCATGGGCAATGGGACTTGTAGTATCTTCACTCACTTGCCAAGACCACTGAGACCCACACCAATGACTGATCAAAACCTAACTTGGCACACAGAGCCCCCATGACCCACTCTACATCCTGGTGCAGTTTGGAGGACAATGGACCATCAACAATGGGACTTCCATATCAGAGTTGTAGTTCACTCACACCCACTGAACCAGCTGACATTAGATCTACACTCAGTCTGAAGCAAAGACAAGCAATGCCTTTTTCAAATAACCCGGGCATTGCCGGGTCCCAAAGCTAATAGAGCAATGAAGGACCACAGCAAAATGCCCTCAAAGATGTAGCTGATGGAGGGGTCCAGGGGTCTACCTGCCCAAACCCAACCCTAGGGATGATTCCTTTTTCATCCACAGACCTTCGAACCCTCTTTGGGGCCACCATTGTCCTGAGCAGGAAGCCTGGCCCCGGGGCCCTTCCAAAGAGGCCCAAATTGGGCCCTAAAGAGACAGCCCACCCTCCGAAACAGAATCAGCGCATCCTCAGTACCACTGGCCCCGGCGTCACCATGGCAACCGGCATTCTCTGGCAGAGAGGCTCTGGGATCTGCGGAGAGAGGGGGTTGGCTGGCATTGCTTCGGCTGCAGAAGGGAGCAGAGGCTCCTTACGTTGGCATATTCACACCCAGGCATAAAGAGGGGAAGCATTGGGAGAAATCTGGGGGAAAGGGCTCCCTGGGCAAGGGGTGCGGATGGGGAAGTCCATGTTATCTCACCAGAGCAGGAATCTGGTTGAGGCCATGCTGGTACTGCTGGTAAGAGGGAGGCAGGCAGGCAGGCAGGCAGGAAGGAAGGAAGGGGCCAGGGAGAAGCCAAACCCTGGAAAATGTGCAAAAAAAAACCCCTACATGATAGCAGCACCTGTTTCTCAGTGGAAAGTGTGCTGCTGTGATTGTGGAGTTTTCATTGTTGTAGCAAGGATTTGCACAAATGTGGAGCAAAGCACAGCCAAAATGGAAGGACAGAACTGCAAGAGGTTTCCAGAAATAACATTGGTTTGGACTTATTATGGATATCCCTTTCTAGCATTTGCAAGGAGACCCAAAGCTGCATTTGGAAGGGGATTAAGATTAAAAGCACACACACACAAAAGCTTCCCCAGAAAAAAAGAGAAGAGGCAAATGGGGAGGATGAAGAGGAGGAGAATCAGAAAAGTGGAGGTGAATCTTTTTCACTGGGTTGCTGTGAGTTTTCTGGGCTGTATGGCCATGTTCCAGAAGCATTATATTCCATAGGTATATACACCTCACCTGCCTAGTTTCCAGCCGACCTCATAGCCTCTGAGGATGCCTGACATTTCACCCACATCCATGATAGGCATCCTCAGAGGCTATGAGGTCAGTTGGAAACTAGGCAAGTGAGGTTTATATACCTATGGAATATCCAGGGTGGGAGAAAGAGCTTGTCTGTTTGAGGGAAGTGTCAATGTTGCAATTGGCCACCTTGATTAGCATTTAATGGCCTTTCAGTTTCAAAGCCTGGCTGCTTCCTGCCTGTAGGTGCCCTTTTTGGGAGGTGTTAGTTGGCCCTGATTGTTTCCCCTCTGGAATTCCCAGGTTTTTTTAGTGTTGTTATTTGGCCACCTTGATTAGCATTGAATGGCCTTGTAGATTCAAACCCTGGCTGGTTGTTGCCTGGAAGATCAATTGTTGGGAGGTCTTAGCTGGATTTTTGAGAGTCCATAAAGCCTTGGTGGACGGGCTTCCGATTTACATAGCTGTTGTCATATGTCAAAGTTGATTGAGGAGTTCTTAATCAGAGTGTTGGTTTTCCTTGTTATTTTGGAAGTTGGGTCTTGCTTGAGTTTTTTGTATATAGTAGGGTCCAGGAGTTTGCTGATCTTCTCCTTGTATTGTTCTGTATGCATGATTACTGTGGCATTCCCCTTGTCTGCTGGCATAATGAGGATATCACGATCTGAATTGAGGTATCTGATGGCTTGTCTTTCCTTCCTTGTAATATTACTGGAGGGAAGTTTTGCCTTTTTCAGGATCCTTGCTGTTTCCGCTCCTACTTCTTCTGCTTCTTCCAAAATCCATAAGGACTCCACCCCACTCAGACTCATCGTGAGTGCCATTGGATCTCCCACATACGACTTAGCAAAATTTCTTGCTGCACAGTTACAAAGCCATATTGGGCTCACTACACACTACATCAAGAACTCAGCCCACTTCATAGAAAAAATCAGCAATCTCAAGCTAAATACCAACGACAAACTGATCAGCTTCGATGTGGTATCTCTATTCACCATGGTCCCGGTAGCAGACACCATGGCACTCATCAACCAAAGGTTCCCAGAAGACATCACGGCTCTGTTTCACCATTGCCTCACCACCAGTTACTTTCAGTGGGACAATGAATTCTACGAACAGGAAGATGGAGTAGCTATGGGGAGCCCTCTCAGCCCAGTCATAGCTAACTTCTACATGAAACACTTTGAAAAACAAGCCCTGGAAACAGCAACAAAAAAGCCCACGATATGGTTCAGATATGTGGATGACACCTTCACTATTTGGAGACATGGAGAAGAAGAACTCAACAGGTTCCTGGACCATCTTAACAGCATCCCCCAAAAATCCAATTCACAATGGAAAAAGAAAATGAAGAAAGACTGCCTTTTCTAGATGTCCTAGTCATCCGCAAACCAGATCAACAATTGGGTCACACCGTCTACAGAAAACCCACACACACAGATAGATATCTACATAAAAACTCCAACCATCACCCAAGTCAAAAAAGAAGCACCATTAAAGCCTTGGCAGACAGTGCAAAAAGAATCTGCGAACCCCACCTCCTCCAAGATGAACTGAACCACCTCAACTGGGCTCTCCAGGCCAATGGATACTCCACTTCAGACATCAGAAGAGCTGCAAGACCAAGAACAAGCCACGAGAGTAAAGATGAAGATCCACCCAGAGGAAAAGTGTTCCTGCCATACATCAAGGGAACCACTGATCGCATAGGGAAGCTGATGGGGAAACACAACATACAAACAATCTACAAACCCACCAAGAAAATCCAACAAATGCTACGTTCAGCAAAGGACAAGAGGGATCCTCTCACCTCTGCAGGAGTCTACCGTATACCATGCAGCTGTGGACAAGTCTACATAGGAACCACCAAACGCAGCGCCCAAACACGAATCAAGGAACATGAAAGGCACTGCAGACTACTTCAATCTGAGAAGTCAGCCATAGCAGAGCACCTGATGAACCAGCCTGGACACAGAATATTATTTGAGAACACAGAAATGCTGGACCACTCCAACAACCACCATGTCAGACTACACAGAGAAGCCATTGAAATCCACAAGCATGTGGACAATTTCAACAAAAAGGAAGAGATCATGAAGATGAACAAAATCTAGCTACCAGTATTAAAAAACTCTAAAATTACAACAACAAAACAGCAGAGAGGAAACAACCAGGCACATCTTAACACCTCTCAACAAAAGATTTTCCCAGGCTCAACCAGGCCTTCAAATGCTAATGAAGGTGGTCAGTTGAAACATTCACACCTAGCTCCAGCAGAGAAGAGCTCTTTGCCCCACCCCAGCCATTCCACAGATATATAAACCCATTGTCCTAATTCCAACAGCCCTCACTACCTCTGAGGATGCTTGCCATAGATGCAGGCGAAACGTCAGGAGAAAAATTGCCTCCAGAAAATGGCCATATAGCCCGGAAAAACCTACAACAACCAAGCTGGCAATTGCAACATTCACACTTGCATTCAACAGACAAGAATTCATTCTCCCATTCTGGACATTCCACAGGTATATAAACCCTGCTTGCCTAGTTTCCAACAGACCTCAAAACTTCTCAGGATGCCTGCCGTAGATGTGGGCTAAATGTCAGGAAAGAATGCTTCTGGAACATGGCCAGGCACCCCAAGGAATAGAATGACGGAGTTGGAAAAGACCCCAAAAGACTATTGTGGTTTTTATATCTCTGTCTTAACACTGTTGATGGCAAGCTGCAAGGAGACACTGGCAATAAATCCATATAGGATTGTTATTATTTATTTCTACCCCACGTTCTTCCCTGTAGGGGAAACTCATGCCATCTAATAACCATTTAAAACAAAGCAAATGCATTAAAATACCAATGACAATTCAATGTTAGGATGTGGATATAAAATTAAAATACAATTAGAACACATTGGGGGTTTAGTCTAAACTCCAAAGGAGATCTGTGCGGTCCAAAATTATCTATTCTTCAATTCACTGAAAGGGAGCAGATGCTGATATAAAGATAATGGTATGGCAAACAATAGCTCTGGACAGGGGGAAAACAAATCCCACCAGCTGGCACCAAATTATAAAGGCTAGTGTAGATGCCAAACGATCAATACCACATCACTGCCATCTAAATATAAAGAATACGTATATGGTACAAATGTTAGAGGGGATGTCACTCTAATTAATTTCCGCTGCCACCATAAACTGCAATTCACAGGAACACCCTAGCTGTTTAAAATATTAAAAATGCTTTTTAAAACCACCATGCACTGTGTCTTTTTATTTGCTTCTTCAAGGAAAACTAGTTGAGGTTGAAAAGGGACTGTATCCACAAATGCACACTTGACTCAGGTTTTTAAGTTTCAAAATAATCAAGGAAAGTTTATTGATGGAAAATACAGAGGAAAGCAAGTGCTGTTTAATAATCTTGGCTGTTACATAGAACTTTTGGCTTGTCCTTAAAGTGTAATGGTTACATATAAAATGGTTCTTTTCTTTGTTACAACATAGAGATTTTCTTCTTTTAAAAAACAAGTACACTTGACAGGAACTGAATCTCTGTCAAGATATAACTGTAGCTTAGCTACCCTAAACTGAGGCCTAGCTAACTACAAAAAAAACCCAGCTATCTTTTGCTGGCAAACCTAAAGCAAACTGCCTTCTCTTAACTAATCTTAAGACAGGAACTCCTAAACTACCTTCCTACTCTAATCTCTAACAACAAAAAAACTCACTGAAAAAGCCCTCTTCTTTCCCTCCAAACCATGCTAAACTCCGCCCCCTTTTTTAAACCAATCCTGGCTGTTCTAATGCTAACTCAGGCCTAGGACACTCCCCCTCTCTAAAATGGTGCTTTCCCTGAACTAAAATGGCTACTGCTGCCCTCTGCCAGGACTACCAGAGCTGCAACTAACTAGCCTGTCTCCTCTAGGCCCTACCATCCAGGCTGGAAAGGTAAGGGATCTTTACAGCTGACATGGCAAGAACATGGGAAAGAAGGGACTCTATTTGGACTGCCAAGTGGACTCTAGTTGGGCTCCTCCTTTGGGAGATTTCAAGAAGAGTCTGATGGCCATCTGTCGGGAGGGCTTGAATTGTGTTTTTTCTGCATGAAGGCAGAAGAGGGTTGAACTGGAAGACCCTTGGGAGGGAGGATCCCTTCTGACTCTAGCTCTGTTTCTCCATGATGCTGGATGGGCATCTGTCAGGAGGGCTTTGATAGTGCCTTCCTTCCTGCCAGCAGGGGGTTGGACAGGATGGCCTCTGAGGGTCCCTTTCAACTATAAGAGTCTTTCATTTTCTGTGAGCCTGCTCATGTATCTAGGAGGCTGGGCGGGCAACTGTTGGGAGGGATTGGGTGATGTCCTAGGATGGAGATGGAGATTTTTAATTTACCGTGAGCCTGCTCATTTCTATAAGGCCAGGTGGTCGTCTGTCGGGAGGGATTAGATAGTGGCCTTCCGCTGTGACAGATGGGGAATGGATAAGATGGTTTATGGAGACTTCCGACTCTAGGATTCTATAGCTGTGTTTCTCCGTGAGCTTACTCATGCCTATGGGGCTGGGTGGGCATCCGTTGGGAGGGATTGGGGGTGTCCTAGGATGGGGATGGGGATTTATTCCCCCATGAGCCTTCTCATTTCTATAAGGCTGGGTGGTCATCTGTCGGGAGGGATTCGATAGTGTCCTTCCTCTATGGCAGATGGGGGATGGATTAGATGGCCCATGGATGAGTCCCTTCCAACTCTAAAATTCTCTAGCTGTGTTTCTCCATGAGCCTGCTCATGCCTATGAGTCTGGGTGGGCACCTGTTGGGAGGGGGTTGGACTGGATGGCCCCCGAGGGACCCCTTCTAACTATAAGAGCTTTTGATTCTCCATAAGCCTGCTCATTTGTCCAGGAGGCTGGGTGGCCATCTGTTGGGAGGGATCGGGGTGGTGTCTAGGGGAGGATGGAATCATAGAACTGTTAAGAGACCCATCCCCATCCAGGAGACTACCCAATCCCTCCCAACAGATGGCCACCCAGTCTCCTTGACACACACGCGGGGGGGCGATGGGCGCGGCAGTCAGTTTCCTAGGGAGCAGGTCTCCTTGAAAGGGTCTTTCTTCTCCCGAAGGGCCAAAGACAGACCCACCCCTCCCCAGCGGCGGATTGGTGCCCTCCCCCTTTCCCAGGACCCTTAGAAACCCCCTTCTTCCCCCTCTCCTTGCCCTCTGCCCCACAAAGATCCCCTTACCTGCTCCCAGGAGGAGGAAGAAGAGGATGCTGCCCATGCTGCGCCCGCCTGGATGCATGGAGAGGAGGAGTGAGGACGGGAAAGAAAGAAGGGAGGGAGGGGGGAGAAGAGCCCTCGGAGCATGTGCAGAGCGCGAGGAGCCTCCCCTTCGAAAGGAGGGAGGGAAAGAAACCCACCCACAGAAAAGGAGGGAGGAGGGAGGGAGGAAGGAAGGCACCCCTCCTTGCCTCTGCGGGGAGGGCATTGGCCAGCTCCAAAGGGTGGCACAGAACACCGAGGGACCTCCAAGGGACATCTAATCCAACCCCCTCCCCCTAGGAAAAGCACAATCTAAGCCCTTCCAGCAGATGGCCATCCAAGTCTCATAGGCATTAGCAGAGGAAATAGGTCTGTAGAAAGGCTCCTAGAGTCCTAGAGACCGCCAAGGGCCATCCAATCCACACACACACACACACACACACACCCCAGGAGGAAAAGCACAATCTAAGCCGTCCCAGCAGATGGCCATCCAAGTTTCATAGGCATTAGCAGGGGAAATAGGGCTGTAGAAAGGCTCCTAGAGTCCAAAGAGACCGCCAAGGGCCATCCAATTCAACCCCCCCCCCCCCCGGAGGAAAAGTACAATCTAAGCCCCCCCCCCCCCCCCCAGCAGATGGCCATCCAAATCTCATTAACAGGAAATATAGCTGTAGACAGAGTCCGAAGAGATCTCCAACGGCCATCCAATCTAATCCCCTAAGAGGAAAAGCACAATCTACGCCCTCCCGGCAGATGGCCATCCAAGTCTCATAATTAGCAGGAGAATGAGGGCTGTATAAAGGCTTTTAGAGTCCAGAGACCTCCCAAGAGCCATCCAATCCACCCCCCTAGGAAGAAAAGCACAATCCAAGCCCTTCCAGCAGATGGCCATCTAAGTCTCATGGGTCCGTATGTGGCTGTGGAGCCCTATTCTTGCTCTGCATCTTCTTCCGCAGTGAGGGCATTGGTTTCCAGGTGGAAGGCGGTCTCGGTCGGGGTTGGCTTGACGCGCCTTACTCTTGGCACATTTCTCTTTTTCACCCTCCACTCGTGCCTCCTCAAATTCTGCAACATTGCTGGTCACAGCTGACCTCCAGCTGGAGCGCTCAAGGGCCAGGGCTTCCCAGTTCTCAGTGCCTATGCCAGAGTTTTTAAGGTTGGCTTTGAGCCCATCTTTAAATCTCTTTTCCTGTCCACCAACATTCCGTTTTCCGTTCCTGAGTTCGGAGTAGAGCAGCTGTTTTAGGAGACGGTGGTCGGGCATCCGGACAACATGGCCAGTCCAGCGGAGTTGGTGGCGGAGGACCATCGCTTCAATGCTGTGGTCTTTGCTTCTTCCAGCACGCTGACGTTTGTTCGCTTGTCTTCCCAAGAGATTTTCAGGATTTTCCGGAGGCAGCGCTGATGGAATCGTTCCAGGAGTTGCATGTGACGTCTGTAGACAGTCCACGTCTCACAGGCATAGAGCAGGGTTGGGAGGACAATAGCTTTATAAACAAGCACCTTGGTATCCCTACGGATGTCCCAGTCCTCAAACACTCTCTGCTTCATTCGGAAAAATGCTGCGCTTGCAGAGCTCAGGTGGTGTTTTATTTCGGTGTCGATGTTGACTTTGGTGGAGAGGTGGCTGCCAAGGTAGCGGAAATGATCAACATTTTCTAATGTTACACCATTAAGCTGTATCACTGGCATTGGAGAGGGATTGGCTGGTGCCTGCTGGAAAAGCACCTTGGTTTTTTCAATGTTCAATGACAAGCCGAGCTTCTCGTATGCTTCTGCAAAGGTGTTTAGAGTGGCTTGTAGATCTTCTTCTGAATGCGCACAGACGATGTTGTCATCAGCATACTGGAGTTCTATAACAGATGTTGTTGTAACCTTGGTTTTGGCTTTCAGTCTGCTGAGGTTGAATAGCTTGCCATCTGTCCGATAGATGATTTCCACTCCGGTGGGAAGCTTCCCATCAACAAGGTGAAGTATCATAGCGATGATGATGGAGAATAAAGTTGAGGCAATAACACATCCCTGTTTGACACCCGATTCCACCTTAAATGGGTCACTTTGGGAGCCACTGCTGTCCAAAACTGTTGCCATCATGTCATCATGGAGGAGCCGCAGGATGTTCACAAATTTGTTTGGGCACCCGATTTTTTGGAGGAAGGTCCAGAGAGCGCTGCGATTCACTGTGTCGAATGCCTTTGCAATGTCGATAAATGCCATGTACAGAGGTTGATTTTGTTCTCTGCATTTTTCTTGGAGCTGTCGTGCAGTGAAGATCATGTCCACGGTTCCTCTGGAGGGGTGGAAGCCATTCTGGGATTCTGGGAGGGTGTCTTCTGAGAGGAGCAGAAGGCAGTTTGCAAGGATTCTTGCGAGGATTTTCCCAGCGGAGGTTTGAAGGGAGATACCTCGATAGTTTCCGCAGTCTGTTCTTTCCCCTTTTTTGAAAAGGGTGATGATGGTGGCATCCTTGAAGTCTGCTGGGATTTTCTCGGTCACCCACACTTTTTACATGAGCTGGTGGAGTTGGTGTGTCAGCTCTGGTCCTCCCTCTTTAAAGATTTCAGCAGGGATCCCATCAGGTCCGCTGGCTTTGTTATTCTTCTGTTGGCTGATGGCATTGCTGACTTCTTCCAGACTAGGCAGTGCTGCAAGCTCATCCCTGGTTTGTTGTTGCGGGATTTGTGAGAGGACCTCTTCAGCCACATTGGAGCTGCGGTTCAGGAGGCTTTGGTAGTGTTCTTTCCAACGTAGTGCAATTGACGTTTGGTCCTTCAGGAGTTTGGTTCCATCTGATGAGCGTAGAGGCTGTATGCCATGGTTTCTTGGTCCATAGATGACCTTTGTGGCTTTGAAGAATCCCTGAGCATCATGGGTATCTGCCAGGTGTTGGATTTCTTCAGCCTTCTTTGTCCACCAGATGTTGAGTTCTCTTGTCCTTCTTTGGACTTCGGCTTTTGCACTGGCGTAGATCTTTTTCTTAGCAGCACAGTTGATGTCTCTCTGCCATGTTTGGAAGGCTTTCCTTTTCTTGTCAATTAGCTGTTGGATCTCGGTGTCATTTTCGTCAAACCAATCTTGATGTTTCTTGGTTTGATACCCAATAGTTTCTTCACAGGCTGTGATGATGGGGGTCTTCAGTTTGTTCCAATGTTCCTCAACATTTTCGGGGTGTTCTGTGGGTAGATGGTTCTTGAGTGCTGTTTGGAGATGGGCTCGTCTGGAGGGCTCCTGAAGGGCTTGGGTGTTCATTTTGCGCCTTGTCTTTCTTCCTTGGAGCCTGCGCTTGGGGGCAATCTTGAGAGCCATCGTTGATCGGATTAGCCTGTGGTCAGTCCAACAGTCGTCAGCACCTGTCATGGCTCTTGTGAGGAGCACATCACGGCGGTCTCTGGCGCATGTGATTACATAGTCTAAGAGGTGCCAATGCTTTGACCGGGGGTGCTTCCATGATGTCTTGAACTTGTTTTTCTGGCGGAAGAGCGTGTTGGTGATGACAAGGTTGTGTTCCGCATATTTGGTGAGAAGCAGGATGCCATTTGAGTTGCTGTTTCCAACCCCGTCTTTTCCGATAGTCCCTGGCCACAGGTCGAAGTCTCGCCCGACTCTTGCATTGAAGTCCCCCAGGAGGATGATTTTGTCCTCCTTAGGTATCCCCGATAGGACGGTGTCCAGCTGACAGTAGAATTTCTCCTTGATGTCTTCATCAGCATCTAGTGTTGGTGCATAGGCACTTATGATGGTTGCCTGTTGGTTTTTGGTAAGATCAATTCGGAGGGTTGAGAGTCGTTCGCTGATGCCAGTAGGTGCTTCAGTCAGATGTTTCACCAGATCATTCCTGATAGCAAAGCCAACTCCGTGCAGTCTTTTGTCTTCTTCGGGCAGTCCCTTCCAGAAGGAGGTGTAGCCTTCTTTTTCTTCCCTCAGCTGTCCCTCTCCCGCTCTCCGGGTCTCTTGAAGGGCTGCTATGTCGATTTTAAAGCGTCCAAGCTCCCTTGCAATGATGGCAGTTCTGCGTTCAGGACGTTCGCTGTCACTGTTGTCCATCAGTGTCCGTACATTCCATGTACCGAAGTTCATTTTTCTTTTTTGGCCGCAGGGTGGTGACCCCACTGGACGCGGCAGTCCAGTCAGGGATAAGAGAGGCAGACTATGTTTAGGGCACCTTTTCTAGCCCCCTCCCCGTGTGGGGTGAGCAGAGTGGGTCCTCAAAAGGACTGCTCAGTCGCGGATACAGCTGCCGAACTACTCAACTGCCTCGGACCTTGAGGTAGAACGACTGAGTCCGTACCCACCGCCCATGTGCCAGTCTGTGACTAGGAGCTTCCAGATTTCGCAGCCCTGCCCCCGTCGCCACTCGCTGATCGCCATGTGACTTTGGTTGGTTTGTTTTTATTTTCTTTGGAAGACGCCTGTGTGTGGGTTTTTTTAATGTGTGGAGGTCAGTGCACAACTGATCAACACACAGTCTTCACAGAGTGAGGTTCCACTGGTGATGTAGTTTAACCCCCTCGATGGACTGTCACCTTGTCGTGGTGAGGGGGCTTGCGTGTTCCGATGAACCTGTAGGCACAACAACTGGAGTCGTGCACTCCCAGGAGTGGCTGCGGGGGAGGTTCCAGACCAAGCACAGTCCGAAGACCCAAAGACCTCAACGGCGGAGCAGGCGGAGGATAACATGGCACGTGTTACAACGGCTGCGAAGGCGGAAGAAGGCTGCAACAGACTAGGCATTAGTAGGAGAATTAGGGCTGTAGAAAGGCTTCTAGAGTCCGAAGAGACCACCCAGGGCCAACCAATCCAACCCCCTAGGAGGAAAAAGTACAACCTAAGCCCTCCCGGCAGATAGCCATCCAAGTCTCATAGATATTAGTAGGAGAAATGGGGCTGTAGAAAGGCTTCTTGAGTCTAAAGAGACCTCAGAGGGCCATCTAATCCAACTCATTTCTGTCATAGAGGCACTTCCTATTCCCTCCTGACAGATGACCTTTACATAAAGACCTCTATAGGAGGAAACTGGGTGGCCATCTGTCAGGAAGGCTTGGATAGGTCCCAAGCCTTGCTAGCACTACTTATGCTGTGCCCGTATCCAGAGAAATGTTCCTTCCCACTGGCCAGGGACGGTGCAGGCATGGGCAAACTTGGGCTCTCCGGGTGTTTTGGACTTCAACTCCCACAATTCATAACAGCTTTGCTTTCCATCCATACCTCTTGCTGCGATGCACTTTCATGGTGCCCTTGCCCTTGGGCTTGGGCGTTTATTACTCTGTGGCCAAGTGAGGATTCCAACCCAAATCATCCCATATACCAGTGGTTCTCAACCTTTCTAATGCCGTGACCCCTAAATACAGTTCCTCAAATTGTGGTGACCCTCCCCCCTACCATAAAATTATTTTCATTGCTACTTCATAACTTTAATTTTGCTACTGTTATGAATCGTTATGTAAATATCTGATATGCAGGATGTATTTTCATCATTACAAATTGAACATAATGAAAGCATAGAGATTAATCACCAAAACATGTTTGGGGGAGTATGGACAATGGATGATGGGCTTTGCAGTACCTTAACAGATTCAGCTCTGACTTCCACAGACAACTGAGACCCCCAACGAATGAAAGACCTGGAAGAAACTTGGCACACAGAACCCCCATAACCAACAAAAAAAAAATACTGGAGGGGGTTGGCAGTGATTTAGAAGAGATATAGTTCACTTATATCTGGAGAGCAAATGTGAACCCAAACAACCATGGATCTGGACTAAACTTGGCACAAGCACTCATTATGCCCAAATGTGAACACTGGTGGAGTTTGGGGAAAATAGACCTTGACATTTGGGAGTTGTAGAGTTACTATTTTAATATTATTATTAGACTCAGTTGGAAGGGACCCCAAAGGTCATCTAGTCCAGCCCCTCTTTTATGCCAGGCAGGAAAAGAGTTACTATTTTATTATTATACATTATTATTATTATTATTATTATTATTATTTTCAGTTGGAAGGGACCCCAAAGGTCATCTAATCCAGCCCCCTCTTTTATGCCAGGCAGGAAAATAAGAGTTACTATTTTATTATTATACATTACTACTACTATTATTATTATTATTATTATTATTATTATTCTCAGTTGGAAGGGACCCCAAAGGTCATCTAATCCAGCCCCCTCTTTTATGCCAGGCAGGAAAATAAGAGTTACTATTTTATTATTATACATTACTATTACTATTACTATTATTATTCTCAGTTGGAAGGGACCCCAAAGGTCATCTAATCCAGCCCCCTCTTTTATGCCAGGCAGGAAAATATGAGTTACTATTTTATTATTATACATTACTATTACTATTATTATTATTCTCAGTTGGAAGGGACCCCAAAGGTCATCTAATCCAGCCCCCTCTTTTATGCCAGGCAGGAAAATAAGTTATTATTTTATTATTATACATTACTATTATTATTATTATTATTATTATTCTCAGTTGGAAGGGACCCCAAAGGTCATCTAATCCAGCCCCCTCTTTATGCCAGGCAGGAAAATAAGAGTTACTATTTTATTATTATACATTATTATTATTATTATTATTATTATTATTAGACTCAGTTAGAAGGGACCTCCAAAGGTCATCTAATCCAGCCCCCTCTTTTATGCCAGGCAGGAAAATAAGAGTTACTATTTTATTATTATACATTACTACTATTATTATTATTAGTAGTAGTAGTAGTAGTAGTATTCTCAGTTGGAAGGGACCCCAAAGGTCATCTAGTCCAGCCCCTCTTTTATGCCAGGCAGGAAAATAAAGAGTTACTATTTTATTATTATACATTACTATTACTATTATTATTATTCTCAGTTGGAAGGGACCCCAAAGGTCATCCAATCCAGCCCCCTCTTTTATGCCAGGCAGGAAAATAAGAGTTACTATTTTATTATTATACATTACTATTACTATTATTATTATTCTCAGTTGGAAGGGACCCCCAAAGGCCATCTAGTCCACCCCCTCCTTTATACCAGGCAGGAATATAGAATTTGTATTGTTATTATTATGTAGTATTATAAGACTCATACAATTGAAAGGGAACCCCAAAGGTCATGTAGTCCAGCCTCTTCTTTCTGCCACACAGGAAGATAGAATTACTGCAGGAGCGATAATAATAATAATAATAATAATAATAGTCAATGGAAGGGCATTGGCCTTGAGTTTTGGAGTTGTAGTTTGCCTACATCCAGAGAGCACTGTGAACTCAAACAATGTTGGATCTTTATCAAATTTGGCACAAAAACCTGATGTCCTGGAATTAGAATCCTGGTGCACTCGAGAGGCGCATGGAGGCAGACGGATGAGATTCCAGCATCCATGGCCCCTTGGCCCTGCTGCTTCTCTCCCCCGGTGGCTGCGAAGGGCGAGGATGAGGGGTGGAGCTGGATCTGAATGGAGGGAGGGGCCAAGAGCAAAGGAAAATAAGGAATGAAGGAGGGAGGGAGGGAAGGAAGGGAAAGATGAGAGGAAGGAAGGGATTATGGCAGAAGGAAGGAAGGAAGGAAGGAAGGAAGGAAGGAAGGAAGGAAGGAAGGGAGGGGAAAAGATTGGAAAAAAGAAGAAAAGAAATAAAGAGAAGGAAAAAAGAAAGAACGAGGAAGGAAAGCACTTGGGGCTGCAGAGCTGGAAGGCAGCATCTCTCTCTTCACTACGCTCCTTGTCTTCGGCTGCTCTCCTCTTGCTGCCCTTTGGCCCTGCTGCTGGCATGGCGGTTGCTGCTGCTGGTTTCCCATCTGGGGGCAACAGGACCAGCAAGAGGAGAGTGGCCAAAGACTAGGAGCGTGGCGAAGAGATGGGTGCGGCTCCCGCTGCCTGCCAGCCCTGCAGCCCCAGATGCCTTCCTCCCTTCTCTTTCTTTCCTTTTTTCCTCCCCTTTCCTTCTCCCTTCCTCCCTTCTCTCTCTTTCTTTCCATCATTGTCTCTTTCTTTCCTTCTCTCCTTCTTTCTTCCCTTCCTTCCCCCTCCCTCCCTTTCCTTCTCCCTCACTTGACTCACGCTGCCCGTCGGGTCTAGCAATCGGCAAAAGCCAGGCGAGGAAAGCAGCACCGCGTGGCCTGGCCTGCCGGGAAGCCCCGCCCCTGGCTCGCGCCGTCCATTGGGCTTGGTAAGCTGCTGCTGGTTTCCCATCTGGGGGCAACAGGAGCAGCAAGAGGAGAGTGATAAGCAGCGCAAGCCAGGCGAGGGGATACCCGCAATGCTAGGCCAGGCGAGCGAGGCAGCACTGCGCAGCCTGGTGGAGGGGGCGGGGCCAATGGACATGGCCCGGCGACCCCTCTGGGGTCGCGACCCCCAGGTTGAGAAACGCTGCCATATACCACCACACTGGTCCTCGGCTCTTCTGTGCCTTAAAGTCAGCTCCAATTGCAGGGGTTTCGTGGCCATTTGCGTTAAGAAATAGTAGCCTTCACCCCTCCCCCCCAAAATGGCCTTCCTCTTCCTCTGAGTATTTGTGACCTGCCCACACAATCTACTTTGCGACCTTTTCTTCCACAACGGGGAAGCACCTTCCAAATACATATATCTCACAGCAGTAAGGCTTTAAGGAAATTATGGGAAGCATGCCAAATGTTGCCAACATCCAGCAGGGCCAGGCAGCATATTATGTGGAATGCTGGGAGTTGGAATCCAAGAATATGAGGTTCAAAGGTTGACTGAAACTCCAATTCAACGCATGGCTTTTTTCCTGGAACGCCTGCACCAAATAACATACAGGGTACACAAGCAACAAGGCTTTGGGTGCTAAAGCAGCTCCAGGAACTAAGCAACAGGGAGAGGCAGATAATATGGTAAATACATTTGTATTATTACTATTATATTGATTAATTTACCATATTATCTGCTATTATTACTATTATTGGAAACCCTGGTGGTGCAGTGGGTTAAACTGTTGATCTGCTGAACTTGCTGACTAAAAGCTCAGCAATTTGAATCCAGGGAGTGGGATGAGCTCCCACTGTTAGCCTCAGCTTATGCCAACTTAGCAGTTCAAAAACATTGCAAATGTGTGTAGATCAATAGGTATTACTTTGGTGGGAAGGTAACAGCTTCCCACCAAGATCATGCTGGCCAAATGATCTTGGGGGTGTCTACAGACAATGCCAGCTCTCCAGCTGAGAAATGGAGATGAGCACCAATCCCCAGTCAGACACGACTAGACTTAATGTCAAAGGGAAACATTTACCTTTACCGACTATTATTATTAAAACCTGAAATAGAAAAGCAGCTCTTCCTCCTCCAGCAAGACAGGTCCTTGCAAAAGGCTCAATTTGTTATTGTCCTGTCTGCAGAATGGATCAAAGTGAAGGTGATCAGTGCAGGTGAGTTACCCCAAATTTGGGGAGAAGTCAGATTATAATTTTAATTAGAATGATGATGGTGGAAAGAGAGGGAAAGTTTCCAGCGAAAGGGAATGTTCTTTGCACCCATTAAGAAAACATATCAGGAAGGGGCCCAGAAAGGTCTGTGTCAAGGACACCGTGATATCATGAAAGCCACCAACTGACTGGAGTTCTTCAGTGCCACCTTCTGGCCATTCTCAGCCACTGATCAAATGCTGCTCCTCAGGCAGTGCGAGGAAGCACATGCCTCCCTTGATTCTGTACCAGGAGCCACTGGGGCAAGGACGATGGGAACCAGAGCCAAACTGAAGTGGTCTTCCTCTGTTTATTTGGCTACAAAACCACTTTTCCCCAGAAGCTGATGTGTTACTCAACCAAAACTGAATCCAGACGATGACCAGAAGCAAGGAATCCAAAAAGTGAATACATTTGTCCGTGTGGGTGAGAAGAAGGGAGCCAGTAACAGCCTCGCATTTATTTCAAAGGCCAACATAGATTTGTACAACATTAAATACAGCAGCTGGCAGAACTATCTGTCCGAGACCAACAGTGACTGATGCAGTGAGGGGCACAAAGGGGTCCGTGAGTCTTGATTGCCAGGGTCCCCCCTTTCCTGCGCGCACCATCCAGGCCCTCAGGGCAGAACAGAAATACCTACGGAAAATAGAGCAGAGACTGCAAGGCACCACAAATCTTGACCTTCCAATGGGTCATAAAGCGGGATGGCCGTGCCCTCTCCCTTTCCAACTGCCAAGCTTGCAAAGATCACCCTTTCCCCCTTCACATTTGGATTGCGCCTGGATTCTCCTTCTCTCCTCTGTGAACTTACCTTCCACTGGTTGCTTGTGTTGGCTTTTTAGGAAAGCTTCCCTCTTTCCCCAGAAAATCCTTGGCTTGGTCTCTCCGCTCTTATCAAACCCCAAGGGCCATCTGGACCAGGCATGTAGCCGCGGGGGGGGGGGGGGGGCTTGAGGGGCTTCAGCCCCCCTCGAAATTCTCATGGTGCTCTGCAAGTAGGCCTTACTGGTACATTATTTAAACTGTTAAACTGTTATGTTCATTCATATCATGATCTGATCACCATGCTCAATATAGACTCAGACTCAGCCCCCCCCCCCCCAAATCAAAATCCGCCCCCCCGAATCAAAATCCTGGCTACAGGCCTGCTCTGGACCCACCCTAATCCAAGCAAATCTTACTTGTGCCTTGCAAAAGATGCTCTGCTGCCTCCCCCCAAAGTTCCTGGTGTTCACTCTTTCATATTTCTTCCTTTGACCTTGAGCCCATTCCAACAGTAAGGCAGACAACCCACCTACTGACCCTCCTCATTCCATTCCTCGAAGACTTTCTCTTTTAATAAGGAAGAGTAGCTTCCAGGTATAACCAGCAAACATGGCAACACTGGCTAAGTAGAGTACTGAAGGCCTATATTATTATTATTATTAATAATAATAATAATCCTCTTTTTCTCTTTGAAAAGAGACTAAAAGCGACTCAGAATAAAACCAAGTACAACAGCCAAAGCCCTTCTCAAACTCAGATATCATAGAATCATATGAAAGAGACCACATGGGCCATCTAATCCTATTATTATTATTATTGTTATTATTATTCTTATTTATACCCTGCCTTTCTCCTTGTTGGGGACTCAAAGTGGTTAACAATCCCACAATTAGTCAATAATACAAAAATTAAAATACAGTAACATAGTAACAGTGTGATAAGCCCTATCCCCTGCCATGCAGGAAAAGCACAAAGTACCCCTGACAGATGGTCATCCAGCCTCTGTTTAAAAGCCTCCAAGGCAGTGAATTTCACTGTTGAACAGTTCTTCTTATGGTCAGGAGATTCCACCTGAACATGAAGAACCTCCTTTTCTTGTAACTTGAACCCATGGGTCCACTGAGTTCAGGGCAGCAGAAAACAAGCCTCTTCCTTGTGACATCCTTGAAGATATTTAAACAGGGCTTTCATGTTTTCTCTCTGCCTTTTCTTCTGGAGACTAAACAGACCCAGCTCTTTAAGCCACTCCTCATATGAGCGAAATCTATAATCCCACGTTTTGTTTCTGTCAAATCCTGTTCTCCTTGTTGAAAGAGGAACCCAGCAAGGGAGCCTGACCTATACTGCCCTTGCCAGGCACTACTGTTGGATACTCTTTGACCAACTGCCCAAAGGAGAGCATCTTTTTTTATGGGACTGGCATCCCAAGGCCCTGAGTGTGTGTCTACTTACTCAGCTCAATGGACGCGTGCTTTATTCATACACATCTTTCTTATCGGCAATGTACTCTACAATCTCTTGGGGACACATTAGCTTCTCCGCTTCCACATCAGGAATTTCAAACCCTGGGGAAATAGGGCCCTGTTTAGTTCATCCAGATACGGCTAGAATTGGGTGAGGTTGATGTGATTCCCCCCAAGGGCCTTTGTAAACATCAAAGGAGGCTTTACCGAATTCGTCTTCCATCGCCATGATAATCTCCACTTGGTCCAGGCTGTCCAAGCCCAGATCTTTCATGAAGTGGGAACTTGCTGTGAGCTGGAAGGAGAAAATTGGGGGGGGGGGGGGGGGGAAGAAGTCCCATCACACACAACGTAACAGAGAATCCACAATCTTCCTAAGAATGCACAAGAGTCTCACTATCTCACTGGGTACTGTTCAAACACTCAATGTTGGCCAGCTCCTTGGTTCACTGAGGAGCTGGCAGCGATGAAGCGAAGGAAGAGGGAACTAGAGAGCGTGTGGCGCTCGGACCCAAGCGAGCCAGATCGAGCACGGTTTGTGTCCTTTCTAAGGGCATATGCCGCGGCAATAAAAGCCGCAAAGAAAACTTTCTTTGCGGCCACTATTGCGTCTGCAAAAAACCGTCCGGCGGAGTTGTTTCGGATTGTCAGAGGTCTTTTAACTCCCCCTACCTCAGGTGGGAGCCCTGACAACTCGGCCACGCGCTGTGAAGCATTTGCTCGGTTCTTTGCAGACAAAGTCGCTTTGATCCGTTCTGGGCTGGACGCCACATTAAATGCAGTCTCTGTGGATGTGACACAAGCACCTGCTTGTCCTATTTTGATGGATTCTTTTCAGCTTGTGAAGCCCGAGGATGTGGACAAGATACTTGGAGGAATGAGGCCTACCACGTCCATCCTAGACCCCTGCCCATCCTGGCTTCTGAAAGAGGCCAGAGGGGGATTGGCTGAGTGGGTAACGATGGTGGTTAATGCCTCCCTCCGGGAAGGCAAGATTCCAGCAAGCCTAAAACAGGCTATTATAAAGCCGCTGTTGAAGAAACCATCATTGGACCCCACTAAATTTGACAACTTTCGGCCTGTTTCCAATCTTCCCTTCTTGGGCAAAGTCATGGAAAGCGTGGTGGCCTCACAACTCCAGGTATTCTTGAGAGACACGGATTATCTGGATCCGGCACAGTCTGGTTTCAGACCGGGACATGGTACTGAGACGGTCTTGGTCGCCTTAGTGGATGATCTCCGCCGGGAGCTAGACAGGGGGAGTGTGTCCCTGTTGGTGCTCCTGGACCTCTCAGCGGCCTTCGATACCGTCGACCACGGTATTCTTCTGGGACGCCTTGCAGGGATGGGCCTTGGGGGCACCGCTTTGCGGTGGCTCCAGTCATTTCTGGAGGGTCGTACCCAGAAGGTGTTATTGGGGGACTCCTGTTCAACACCACAGCCTTTGACCTGTGGTGTTCCTCAGGGCTCCATACTGTCCCCCATGCTGTTTAACATCTACATGAAGCCGCTGGGTGAGATCATCCGGAGTTTCGGGGTGCGGTGTCACCTGTACGCAGATGACGTCCAACTCTGTCACTCCTTCCCACCTGCTACTAAGGAGGCTGTCGAAGTCCTGAACCGGTGCCTGGCCGCTGTAACGGTCTGGATGAGGGCGAACAAACTGAAATTAAATCCAGACAAGACAGAGGTACTCCTGGTCAGTCGCAAGGCCGAGCAGGGTATAGGGTTACAGCCTGTGCTGGACGGGGTCGCACTCCCCTTGAAGGCGCAGGTTCGCAGCTTGGGTGTGACCCTGGACTCATCGCTGAGCCTGGATCCCCAGGTTTCAGCGGTGACCAGGGGAGCATTTGCACAGCTTCGGCTCGTGCGCCAGCTGCGCCCGTATCTTGGGAAGTCTGACTTGGCCACGGTGGTACATGCTTTGGTCACATCCCGCCTCGACTACTGCAACGCTCTCTACGTGGGGCTGCCCTTGAAGACGGCCCGGAAGCTCCAGCTAGTCCAGCGCGCGGCAGCCATGTTATTAACCGGAGCGGGACGCAGGGAGCACACAACGCCCCTGCTGTCCCAGCTCCACTGGCTGCCGATTTGCTACCGGGCCCAATTTAAGGTGCTGGTATTATCCTACAAAGCCCTAAACGGTTCCGGCCCAAAATACCTTGCGAACCGCATCTCGGCCTACGAGCCCACGAGGACCTTGAGATCATCTGGGGAGGCCCTTCTCTCGGTCCCGCCTGCCTCACAGGCACGCTTGGCGGGGACGAGAGAGCGGGCCTTCTCGGTGGTGGCCCCCCCGGCTATGGAACTCCCTCCCTGCTGAGATCAGACAGGCGCCTTCCCTCATGGCCTTCCGCAAGGGCCTGAAAACCTGGCTCTTCGAAAAGGCCTTCAACTAAGTGCTCTGTTTTTTGGAATGACCACCGGAATGGACTATGACTATGAGATTGACTATGACCCCAAACTAGACGAAGCGGATTTTTAGATGTTGTGTTATGGTCTTGATCTAATGTAAATTGTTGTCTTTTCTATGTTCTGTACACCGCCACGAGTCGCCCTCGGGCTGAGAGTGGCGGTTAACAAGTGCAAATAATAAATAAATAATAAATAAATAAATAAAAGTGATTACAATAACAAACTCACATTGAACCCCCAGTTACCTCCCCCAAATACCAGGAAATTCTGATTTCTGTCTTCATTTTATGTTCTAATTGCATCTGTATGGCAGGATACAATTTACACAAATAAAGAACAACATCTACAGCGGTTCTCAGACTGCATCTATATTGTGGAATTAATGCACTATGGCACCATACTAACTCCCATGGATGAATACTATAGCATCATGAGCCTTGTTGTTTGGTGGAGAACTAGGACACTTCTGCAGAAAAGGCTAAAGACCTTTTAAAGCCACAACTCCCAGGACCCCATAGCATTGAGCCATGGCAGTTAAAGTGGTGCTAAACTGTATTCATTCTACAGTATAGATGCACCCTTGGGCTTTATAAAATTACAACTGTGTTGAACTGGATTATCTAAGTCTACACTGTCATATAATCCAGTTCAAAGGAGATAATCTGGATTTTATATGGCAGTATAGAACTGTCCTTCGATGCATCTTCATACTAACTTGAAAGGTGATGAAGGCATACTGAGGTGACCTTCAAGGGTGCTGTATGTTCAGGGCAAGCACTTATTAGAACCCAGGGAAATGGAGGCAGGGGACTCACTTTTTCAGGATCGATTTTGTCATAGAGTTTCAAGACGTAAAGGACCCGCTCCTTGATGCCATCCAGCGTGAGGGGGGGCAGGTCAGCATAGTGGCGGCTCAACTGCAGGAATGTTTCTGAAACCTGTTGGAGAAGCAAGAGGGGCCTTTGTCAGAGAAGCAAGGACTTTAGGCTCCCTGGAGAAGAGGTCTAAAAATGGACACAGGGTACAGATATCCAGTAGTTGCACTGTGATAGGGATGAACCTGCAGCAGGGATTGAAGGGGGGATGTCAGCACATTTATTTTATTTTGTATCAAAAGCATTGCATAAATTAGTATAAAACTGGTAAAAATTGATGGAGCGCAGGCGGCTAAATATCTTTTGACCAAAAATGGGCAACAGCAATGACATTGTCTGTAGCCTCCATCAATTCTTCCTCTATACACGAGGACGGGCATAGTGGACAAGCATACAGACGCAGAGTTGTCTGTTCTGCTCCAGTCACACAAAGTGTGGGATTCTTTTAGGTAGTGCCATTTTGCCATGTTGTCTTTTGATCTGCCCACTCCACTTCTCAGTCTGTTCAGGGAATTCCAAGTTGCCAATTCTTGGTTTGCCCCTGGAGGAAGACCCTCATGGGGAGCCATCCAGTTGCGATTTCCTGGTTTAGCTGCCCAGAGAGGAGACGCCAAGGGAAGTTGTAGTTCTCATTAAGCTTTTTCTTGATTTGAGTCTACTGGGAGGAGGCTGGTACCCGTATAGTGGGTGGCTTTCACAGTGTTCAACCTTATTTCTGTACCCATGTCGAAACATGGGTCAGATACAGGCACACGTAACTTCAGGTAACATTTGAGTCAGGGAATGTAACTTCAGGCAAAACCAATAAAGCTTTGAGACAGGAAAAGTAATCTCCAAGAAGAATAAACAAAACCCTTGAGCCTGGGAATGCAACTTCAATTGAAAAAGACACACCTCTGAGTCATGGCAAATAGCTTAAGTAAAAGAAACCAACTTCTGAGGCCTCCTCTACACTGCATATAAAATCCAGATTAAATATTAGTATATTGTACTGTCAGGATCCAGTTTCCGGAGCCCAGACTTTGGCGCCGAAAACTAGACTCCTGACGTTTCACCCTGATAAGGACCCTGCAGCTGGTGGCCTTGGAGGGAAGCAGTTGTCTGGTGGCGGGAAGCTTTTGCGCGGGGTTTTGGGTTTGGCGGGAGTTCACGTTTTGAACTGGTGGGAGTGTATATAAGGGATTGCCCGCTGCGACCAGGCAATCCCGGCTTTTCTGTGTCTGAGTATCTGATAGTAAAGTTCTTTGTTTGATTACGATGGAAGTCTCGTGTCATCATTGAGCCCAGCTGTCGTGAGCTGACATTGTACTATACCATTATATTGTAATATTGTTAGTAATATTACATGTAATATAAATATATAAATATAATATCATATTATTAGTAGTAGTGATATTATAATATCATATTAGTAGTAGTAGTTGCAGCATCCCGAGCTCTGAGGATTACCTGGGAAGGAATCCCACTGGAGCATTGCAGCGCACCCAAATACCTGGGAGTGACCCTGGACCGTGCCCTGACCTACAAGAAGCACTGCCTGAATATCAAGCAAAAAGTGGGTGCTAGAAACAATATCATACGAAAGCTGACTGGCACAACCTGGGGATCACAACCAGACACAGTGAAGACATCTGCCCTTGCGCTGTGCTACTCTGCTGCTGAGTACGCATGCCCAGTGTGGAACACATCTCACCACGCTAAAACAGTGGATGTGGCTCTTAATGTGACATGCCGCATTATCACGGGGTGTCTGCGCCCTACTCCACTGGAGAAATTACACTGCTTAGCTGGTATTGCACCACCTGACATCCACCAGGAAGTAGCAGCCAATAGTGAAAGGAGCAAGGCAGAGACATCTCCAGCTCATCCCTTGTGTGGGTATCAGCCAGCACTTCAACAACTTAAATCAAGAAATAGTTTTCTAAGATCTACAGAGACACTCGCTGGAACACCCCAGCAAGTGAGAGTCTAAAAGTGACAGGCTCAAACCCAGAACCTCAATCAATGGCTGATACCAAATGAGAGACTCCTCCCAGGCACACAGAAAACTGGGTGACTTGGAAGGCACTGAACAGACTGCGCTCTGGCACCACAAGATGTAGAGCCAACCTCAAGAAATGGGGCTACAAAGCTGAATCCACGACATGCGAGTGCGGAGAAGAGCAAACCACTGACCACCTACTACAATGCAACCTGAGCCCTGCCACATGCACCATGGAGGACCTTCTTGCAGCAACACCAGAAGCACTCCAAGTGGCCAGATACTGGTCAAAGGACATTTAATCAATCTTTAGCTTGTAATCTTTGTGTTTTGTCTGTCTGTTTGTTTGCTTTGTTAAAAATGTAATACAACTGTCCGGTTGTTCCTGACACAATAAATAAATAAATAATAGTATTGTAGTCTGAGAATGCAACTTCACGCAAAATAGACCTCTTTGAGCCTGGGAAAGTAACTTCAATTAGAAAAAGTCCCTGGGAGTACTGGGGGGTTTTAGCTCTGGATGGGAGAGCAGACTGTAACTCTTCGAATGTCACTTCTGCTTGAGGGCCCTGCCATTTCTCCTTATCGGCGCCAGAGGGTCACATTCAAGGCCTCAGGCCTTCCCCGGGTCCTTGGGCCTCACCTGCGGTGATCGGAGGAGGGTTAGGAGGGGAGCCGGCGAGAGGAGGCGGGCTCCGGCCGAGAAGGAGGAGGCGAGGCGGGAAGCGGAGGAAGCCGAGGCGGCGAGGCTCCGGCAGAAGCAGGCCGAGGAGACCAGGAGGACACGCGCCGCCATCTTGGGCCCCCGTCGCGCGTGCGCAGAACGCAAAAGGGCGGTCACGTGGTGTCCTCCCGGCATGCAACGAGGCAGGAGCGGGATATGCAAAACAAGACCCCGCCCACTCAGCCAGCAGCAGACACCCCTCTGGATGAACCTACGGGTGTTTTCGACTCCAACTCCCACAATTCCAAAGAAATTTCTTTTTAATTTTTTTTCTATTTATGAATTTACCTTCTAAAATACATTAGTATTGTATGTATTACATCGAAATAACTTTCTTTTTTTTGACGAAGGCTTTTATGGCCGGAATCACTGGCTACTTGTGTGTTTTCCGGGCTGTCTGGCCATGTTCCAGAAGCATTTTCTCCTGACGTTGCGCCTGCATCTATGGCAGGCATCCTCAAGCATGTGGACAATTTCAACAGAAAGGAAGAAAACATGAAAATGAACAAAATATGGCTACCAGTATTTTAAATAACTGTAAAATCAGGACAGTAAATAAAGAACAACTCAAACACAGGGGAATTCCAGACAAGAAACAATCAGGGACAGCTAATCACCTCTCAACAAAGGATTCCCCCAGGCAGTAAGAAGCCACGTCTTGAAACTGCTAGGCCATTAAATGCTAATCAAGGTGGCTAATGGAAACATTCACAACTACCTCAAACAGACAAGAGTTCTTTTTCCCACCCTCAACATTATTCCACAGATATATAAACCCCACTTGTCTGGTTTCCAATAGGCCTCACAACCTCTGAGGATGCATGCCATAGATCCAGGTGAAATGTCAGGAGAAAATGCTTCTGGAACATGGCCATACAGCCCGGAAAACACACAACCCAACTTTCTTTTTATTCTATTTATTCTTGCACTTACGTTTCTATTTATGGACCCACCTTCTATGAAGCTATATTAATATAAAGGATAGGGTTAGACATATTCAGCTATGAGTGATTGCCTATAGTGATATACAATAATAGTATTTGTGCCATGAAAATAATTTTATTTTTAATATAACTTTTATTATTATTTGTGTTACTTCCCAAGATGTCTCTGAGAAATCGCCTGAAGGGCAGGCAGAATTTTTAAAAAGGAGCAGTTCTATTTCAGTTAATGCACAGACAGTGGAACTCCCCGCCACAAGATACAGAGAAGCGTGACTTTCGAAAGATGGCGTTTTAATGGATACATTCCAAACAATGCAATGGCGCAAACCTTGAACGAATAAGTAACTCTTAGCCAAACCAGGGAAAGGCATGCATTCCCATTAACTCCAGAGGAAATGTTTTGAGTGAGTCCTGCTGCTATGTGTTGAACGGGCATCTGAAAGAGATGTGTGCAATTCTTGTGGAGGAAGAAACCCAAAGGAATGGACGCAGTCTCAGGTGGGAGGCAGGCCAAGAGAGTTGCTGTAGAGGCAGAGGCTGCCATCCTCCTTCCCGGCCAGCAGGCAGGCATCTGCAGCTGACCAGCGGACCAAGGACCACTTCCCTTTGGGTCCAGGGGCCAAGAGGGCCGTGCAGCACCCCAGGAGCAGGTCCCACACCGCAATGACCCCTGAGGTCAGCACTCTGCCACCACAGAAGCAGCCTTCACCTCGCCTTCCTGGAACCTGGCCCCAAAAGACATGGTTCCCATCAGCAATTCAATCTAAACACTGTGGAAGAAGGAAAACCCAAGGCTGACCATGTGACTACCCAGTTCCACTATGGCAGATCCCCAAACCTCAATTCTTCAGGCCCTTGTTTCTTTGCCAAAATTTTCCTCAAGGACATGACATTTTGCTTCTTAAGCCACTGGGAGTCCACTCCAATTCCAGAAAAACAACCGCAAATTTGGACACAAAAAGAACTGGAAGCGATCTGGCATAATTTCCATTTAACAGTCGGATACTGTGTGCAAGACAGTAATACTGGCCCTCACTCTCCGATGAAGTTGCCCACCCCAACCTTGTTGTTCATTCGTTCAGTCGTCTCCGACTCTTCGTGACCTCGTGGACCAGCCTACGCCAGAGCTCCCTGTCGGCTGTTACCACCCCCAGCTCCCTCAAGGTCAGTCCAGTCACTTCAAGGATGCCATCCATCCATCTTGCCCTTGGTCGGCCCCTCTTCCTTTTGCCTTCCACTTTCCCCAGCATAATTGTCTTCTCTAGGCTTTCCTGTCTCCTCATGATGTGGCCAAAGTACTTCAACTTTGTCTCTAGTATCTTTCCCTCCAGTGAGCAGTCGGGCTTTATTTCCTGGAGGATGGACTGGTTGGATCTTCTCGCAGTCCAAGGCACTCTCAGCACTTTCCTCCAACACCACAGCTCAAAAGCATCGATCTTCCTTCGCTCAGCCTTCCCTAAGGTCCAGCTCTCACATCCGTAGGTTACTACAGGGAATACCATGGCTTTGACTAGACGGATCTTTGTTGCCAGTCTGATGTCTCTACTCTTCACTATTTTATCGAGACTGGACATTGCTCTCCTCCCAAGAAGTAAGCGTCTTCTGATTTCCTGGCTACAGTCTGCATCTGCAGTAATCTTTGCACCTAGAAATACAAATTCTGTCACGGCCTCCACGGTTTCTCCCTCTATTTTCCAGTTGTCAATCATTCTTGTTGCCATAATCTTGGTTTTTTTGACGTTCAGCTGCAACCCGGCTTTTGCGCTTTCTTCTTTCACCTTGATTAGAAGGCTCCTCAGCTCCTCCTCGCTTTCGGCCATCAGAGTGGTGTCATCTGCATATCTGAGGTTGTTAATGTTTCTTCCAGCAATTTTCACCCCAGCCTTGCATTCATCCAGCCCCGCACATCGCATGATGTGTTCTGCATACAAGTTAAAAAGGTTGGGTGAGAGTATGCAGCCTTGCCGTACGCCTTTCCCAATCTTGAACCAGTCTGTTGTTCCGTGGTCAGTTCTGACTGTTGCTACTTGGTCCTTGTACAGATTCCTCAGGAGAGAGACAAGGTGGCTTGGTATGCCCATCCCACCAAGAACTTGCCACAATTTATTGTGATCCACACAGTCAAAGGCTTTAGAATAGTCAATGAAACAGAAGTAGATGTTTTTCTGAAACTCCCTGCCTTTCTCCATTATCCAGCGGATATTGGCAATCTGGTCTCTCGTTCCTCTGCCTTTTCTAAACCCAGCTTGAACATCAGGCAACTCTCGCTCCATGTATTGCTGGAGTCTTCCTTGCAGGATCTTGAGCATTACCTTACTGGCATGAGAAATAAGGGCCACTGTACGGAAGTTTGAGCAGTCTTTCGCATTTCCCTTTTTTGGTATGGGGATGTAAGTTGATTTTTTCCAGTCTGATGGCCCAACCTAGGACTATGATTTTGGACTGGGTAGTTTTAATAATTGGTTTTAATTTTTAGATGTTTTAAACTTTATGGCTTTTAATGCATTTGTTTTATTTGCATATCTGTTTTATGCGGCATTGAATGTTTGTCTACTGTAAGCCGCTCTGAGTCCCCTTTGGGGTGAGAAGGGTGGGGTATAAATATAGTTAATAAATAAATAGTAAATAAATAAATAGGATCTCCTGCTCTTCAACTGGAGAGGACAGCTTAACCCTGTTGTACCTCGCCTTAATCCCTGTTATTATTACTATTGTTGTTGTTATTATTATTATTATTATTATTATGTGGGAAAGCAGTAGTCCTCCTGCCTTAAACTAGAGTGCAGGAAGCTCTGGTCTTTACACTAGTAGAATGCAGAGCTTTGCCCCATGACCGTGAATGCAAAGTGGCACCGAAGG
The DNA here is from genome assembly GCF_037176765.1 of Anolis sagrei. NCBI lineage: Eukaryota > Metazoa > Chordata > Lepidosauria > Squamata > Anolidae > Anolis > Anolis sagrei. The sequence goes on along the minus strand of NC_090035.1, from coordinate 23,897,840 downwards.
TTCTACAATGATGTGAGGAAGAGGAAACTCTGTTCAAGAGCCTGGAGCATTGGAATCCATAACCAAAGCAGCTGAGAAAGGGCACAGGAAGCCCCCAACCCCCAACCCCGCTCTGTCTTAGCTGCCACAATTTGCTAACCTCCCAGTGCAGCAGCCAAGGACTCAATGGAGCTAAGGGTTCATATGACAGACAAGGAGATTTCATCTTAAAATGAGAAACTTATTGATTGTCCTTCCCAACTCCACAATGCTAAGACTTGCCTTCCTCCAGAGCCTCGTGGGAGGGACACGGCCGTCATTGTGGCGCTCCTTCCTGTCTTGGGGTTGAGGGCCACGACACGGAAGGCAGGGCCCCTTTCAGTCTGGCGCTCCTTAGCATGAGGGTGGCTCAGCACCACAAAGAGAAGGCCCTGGCGCCCAAGAAGAACACACCCAAACTGGAGAGTCAGTCCTGGGTCATCTCTTAAGGACACAAAAGGGCAAAAGGGAATGCTGGGATGCCTGAATGCCAGGTGCTCTCTACCAAAGAACTCTCTCAACCCAAAAAACAAGGGAATAAACTCCCAAAGACGTACCGCATCGGCATAGGCTCTGTGGCAGATGGATGCAGGGAAGGAGCAGCTGATGGACATCTTCCTCAGCTGCTGCCCAGATGTCAAGTTCCTACAAAAAGAGAGAAACGCCTGCTTCCATTGTGCTCTGGTTGTGCCTATCCCTCTGTCAGGAGGGATTGGATGCTGTCTTCCTGCCTGGCAGAAAGGGGTTGAACTAGATGGCCTTTGGAAGTCCCTTTCAAATTCCCTTTTGCAACAAACCCTATGAAAACGATGAAGGCTTCCAAATGTCACATTGCTTCCTAATACTGGACATTACAAATAGATACTGCGAAGGTGCTTAAAATTACTGCCACCAATTTGTGATGTCTGCACGCACCAGTTGTACAATTGTGCTAATTGCTAAGGTGCTGCAATTCCAACAACAGACAGGGTATTGGGTTTTAACTTTAAAGAACCCACCCACTGTCACCATTGCACAGACTGTTCTTAAATTCTGCCACCAGTTATACAGGTGTGGATGATTATGGATGTAATTAAGGTAACTGCCACCAACGTGAGGTATTGCCGATGAGAACTGTGTTAGCAGTCAGACTCTCCAGTCTGGGCACAGCAAGCGTGTGGTTTCAAAATAAACAAACTCAGGCAGCATTCTTCTACTAAGGTAGCTTTACTTAAGATGTCTACATACAAAGGGCTACATCATGGAACTAAAAATGGCGACGAACAAAGCATAGCAAGAAGACACAGCAAACATAAGAACCGCCCTTCTGTCTTATCTATGTTCTTGGCTGGTACACTCCTTAATTTCTCTCAGGGCAAAGGAATTGCGTGTTATCACAGTTTCACTGTCTGGCCTGTAACTTTGTAACAATAACATATGTGAGCTGAACAGTAAATGAACATGACTGAATCCATCTTTAAGAAGCAATACTAATACATTATAATACTAATGCAAACACATTAAAAACATACATACATATGAAATACCTATAACTATTCTGACAAACTGGCTCCCCAGATGCAGATAAATGGAGATGACACGGTCTTCAACAAAAGTTAATAAGTTTATTTTGTACAAAGCGTATGGTTGCAGGCTGTTAAATAACTTGGAATAACTTTGAATAACTTATATAACTTGGAATGTAACTTGGTTTGCAATACAGTTCTCTCTTCTCAATGTCACAACTTGTAATTGACTTTTACTGTGGTGAAGTACTTTCTTAAACAATGTTTCCTGAGGTGAACAGCCTTCTAATTTGATCCTTCTTGATCAAATCCTAGATCTCTAGTTCTTTCCTAACTAGTGATCTAAACAAGCTTCCCTTAGTCCTCTCTGACTAATGAAACTAATTAGGTTTCCCCCTTCAGCCTTCCTAGACTGAAGAAACCTCTGGCTATTCACACACACTGCTTCTCCACTCTCCACTCTCCTCTCTCAACTGCTATCTCCGAACTCGAACCCTAAACTGAACTGCTTCTTTCAAAGACGCGGATAACATTCTCTTGCTAGGCTCCACCCACTTCTCACTCTCTTCTGCCTGGTCTCCTTGGCAACACCACTGTGGATACAACCAGTTAACTCTAGCTTTTAGCTACTGTTACCAACAAGAATATATTCTAACAGTTAAACATATACATAGTTTCAATAACTTCTGCACAGATACACTATACCCAAACAATTTGGTCATCTCAAATGTGTAGCAAACTTTTTAAAGAAACATTAACAATCCTGGTAATGATTTTCTCCTAAACTTTAAAGGCATGTGCCTTAAAGGTATTTGCAAACACACTATAAACAAGATTGTAACGAAGCCTCCCAGCTGCTGGCACCAAATTATGTAAAGAAGTACTATTTCCACTGAAATGTGAGGAAGTACTAATTTTCCTTGATGCCAACAATATTTGTAAGGAACCTTCTTTTAGATATCAATTAAGCTGCCACCAATATGTTTAGAGACGCTGGTTTATGTCTCTGTTTATCCTTAGTTGTGTTGTGAGGTGACGTTGGTAGTGTGGAATGCACCAAGCATAAAAGCAATGGAGGAGGCAGGTTTGAAATACAAAGAGAACAAGTTTTATTGTTAACAGAACGTAATTGTTGCAGTTTTGAGAATTTGAATTTGGCACAAGGCTTGATGTTACAAAATGGCTAGTTTGAGATACATTCAAGCTTCTGATGTTACAATTCTATAAACTCCTTCTTTAGTGAAGTGCTTTTATTACTTCAGAGTTCCCTATTGTGAATATTCCACACTGTTTGTCCTATACTCGGATCAAACCACTGATCACCAGTCTTTCCTTACTGGCGATCCTTAAAACCCCTTCTGTTAGATTCTTTTAACCTAAGCAATCTAACAAGGTAACACCTTCAGCTCTCTTGCTGAAGAAATATTCACAAATCCTAAGAACTAACTGAATTCTCACAGCTTCACAACCCAGAGCCCTAACTGACTCTGATCCTCTTCCCCGGGTCTCATCCACCGGACTGAATATTAACTGTCGCTTTCAAACCTTTTATTCCTTAAACTCCGCCCACCTCCTCTGAGGCCTTGTTACCATGGCAACCTATCTCTTACAGTTAGGCCATAGCAACTAATGTAAACTCTAAATACAGTTTAAACACAGTACATTAAACACTCTATAATAAACATTTCTCTACAAAGATCTTTCAAGTTGCATTGAGGAGCTGTTTCACCAACAACTTTTACTGTATTTCCAAACAGATTATAAATAATAACTATTTCCAAGTTGCATTGAGGAGCTGTATGACTCAAACAGTATGGAGAGTGTTTCATTCATCTTTACTTAAATCAAATACTTCAATCCGGTGGAGGGAAAAGGACAGGAAATGCAGTTTTATATATATTTAAAACTGTTGCTTATAGAATCTTGGTTAGATACTGTTCCATCTCCCAGGAGACTGGGTTTTGCATTACCTTTAAGTTGCTGGAAACAGCCTCTCCTCGAGTTTCTCCCAGGCAGCTGCAGCCTCTGCAAGGCCTAAAAAGTTAGCAGCCAGAAGCAGGAAAGCCAGTTTGCAGGCCCTCTGCAATGATTGGCCAAAGAGTAGCTCTTTGGGCCTGCCCCTGCTTCCAGGGTAGAAGCAGCCATTTTGGAGGTCTCCCTGCCCCTTCAGTTTTAGGAAGAATCCATGATGTGCTGTTGGCAGACAGGTACCTCTGCAAATACCATTGTAAAAACAATTTAGTATAATAGATTAATTGAGTTTAATTGAGACCGATAGACAGACAGACAGATAGATAGATAGATAGATAGATAGATAGATAGATAGATTCATTGAGTTATTGAGCTATAGGGAATAACTGAATACAGATAGAGTTTATTATGCTATAGAGAAATTATAGATAGATCAATAGAAGAGCTATTGAGTATTTAGATAGATAGTATTGGGCATTTGCCTCCAAAGCTGATTTTGAGTTATAGATAGGAGAAAAACCTGCTTTTTCTTACCATTGGGGCTCAAGATTAGGGTAGAAGAATTCCACAATTCATTGTGTTAACGTGCTGTACTTTGTATTTTATATTGCATTTGACTTTGTGTAATTTTATTTGCTGTAAGGGTTCATAATGTCTGTGCAATCTCAAAAGGGTGCAAGTGAGATGCCTACTGCTGAGGCAGAAAGTAAGAGGCCCCAAAGAATTAAATACCCTTCAGCCAAGTTGCGAGCCCAACTTGAGGGAGAAAAGGAATCCCTCCATGCGAAGTTAAGTTCAGCATGGGAGCGCATCACAATATTGATAGCCAGAATAGAAAGCTTAGGTATCACAAAGGTGCCATCCATTTTAAAGTCAGACCTTGAAAAAACTTTCGGTCTTTGGAAAGGTTTGGTGACAAAGGTAGTTCAAGTTGTTGAACGCATAAATGCAGAGGACTCAGAGTCAGAAATAGTGGGTCTCTTAGCCAACACTGGGGAGAAAGAAGATAGGGTGAGGGCCACTCTAGATGCCCTAGAATCCAGTTCCCCATCTGTTGAGCCAAGGCCTGTGCCTCAAGAAAGACAGTCTCCCTCATGTAGCCTTAAGTCTAGCCGTTCTAGCCAGGCATCTAGAATAAGGGAGCGTGCTTTGTCTAAGCACAGCCACAAGTCTTCCACTGCTGGAAGCGCCATCTCTTCAATAGTGGCTTTGCATATCAAAGAGGCTGCTCGTCTCGAGTTGCAAAGTAAAATCGCGGAAGCGGAAGCCAACGCAAAGATAGCTGAGCACACCCTCCTCTTTAAAGCAGAAGAGCAGCGACTCCAAATTGAACAGGCCCCAAAACAAAGTCAATTAGAGATGCTTAGAATGAAGATGGATGCTACTGCCAAAAGGATAAAGGCTGAGACTTTGGCTAAGGCCCTAAATGGGCAACTCACAGAAGAAAATGTAGGTCAGTTGCCAACACAGGACCCTTCTTCCAAAGTGCTTGTGCACCTCAACAACATCAACAGCCAGCTTTCGGATGAGGAACAGGAAGACTTCTATCCTCTGCCAGAGCAGGCCCCTAAAGTTGCCTTCGAGTTCCCTGAAGAGCAGAGTGTCATAGCGGGGAGCTCATCCTTGCTCGTGTTGCCTGTGCTTCCCACTAAGATCCCAGGACAGCCAACCAAGGCATCAAGGCGTAGCACCAATTGGGCCCTACAGACAACTTCACAGGGAGCCATCGGTCCATCTGCAGGCAATGTCATCCCTCCAAAGAGCCAACAGTCGACACAAGGAACACGGCGGGATTTCACCCCACAACAGCCAACGCCTCACTTGTTCCCGTTGACACCCGAATCCCAGATTGTTTCCATCTTCAGGAGCCCCAAAAGAGACCTTAAAGACAAGGGAGTCGAAAAGTTTTCGGACAAGCCTGAGGAATTTCTTCTCTGGAAGGTCACCTTCCAGAGAGCAATCAGAGACTTAATGTTGCTGCCTGAGGAAGAATTGACTCTTTTGGCTGCGTGGTTGGGGCCAAATTCATCTTCACAAGTTAAGAAGATCTACACAGCCCATGTAGCCGATCCTGACAAAGCCTTGGAAAAGGCCTGGGCCAGGTTGGAGCAGCGGTACGGAGCCAGCACAGAGATTGAAGCATCTCTTATGGACAAGCTCCAAAGGTTTCCAACCTTGAAGCTCAAAGACTTCAAGCTCTTGTGGGACCTCAGCGATCTCCTTGCAGAGCTAGAGTCGGCCAAGGAGAATCCAGAGCTGCCTGGTCTCAAGTGCCTCAATCAGTACCTGTCTCAGCGGCAGATCCTGAGTAAGCTTCCCTTCACCCTCCAAGAATCCTGGGGAAAGGAAGTTTTCAACTACAAGGAGGCCCATTCTCAGGTTTACCCTCCATTCTCCCATCTGGTCCAGTTCATCACCAGAGCGGCCAGAGAAAGGAACGATCCACAGACTGGCCTTCCCACCTTGTACCAAGGGATCCAGCCAGAGAAGGCACCTAAAGTGGATGAGAAACCACCTAGAGAGGCCAAAGGACTGGTCAGTGTAAAGGTGGTTGAAACTCAACGCGACGAACCCAGGTTGGAGGTAAAAGAGGTGCTCTGTCTCATTCATCAGAAGCCCCACAGTTTGGCCAACTGCCGGGAATTTGGCAAGAAGCCATACAAAGAAAGACAACAGTTAGTCCAAAAGCAGGGCATCTGTTTTAGGTGCTGTGGAGCAATTCCACATTTTGCATCCATGTGCATAGAAAGCATCAAGTGTGAAAAGTGCAACAGCCCCAAGCATTGCACCGCAATGCAGAACTCCAACGCTGTCTCCCACACCAAAGGGGACACGTCTGCAAAGGAAACTCCACCTACTGAAGCAGGCTGCATTACCGATGCAGGAAGATAGAATCATAGAATCATAGAATCAAAGAGTTGGAAGAGACCTCATGGGCCATCCAGTCCAACCCCCTGCCAAGAAGCAGGAATATTGCATTCAAATCACCCCTGACAGATGGACATCCAGCCTCTGCTTAAAAGCTTCCAAAGAAGGAGCCTCCACCACACTCCGGGGCAGAGAGTTCCACTGCTGAATGGCTCTCACAGTCAGGAAGTTCTTCCTAATGTTCAGATGGAATCTCCTCTCTTGTAGTTTGAAGCCATTGTTCCGCGTCCTAGTCTCCAAGGAAGCAGAAAACAAGCTTGCTCCCTCCTCCCTGTGGCTTCCTCTCACATATTTATACATGGCTATCATGTCTCCTCTCAGCCTTCTCTTCTTCAGGCTAAACATGCCCAGTTCCCTAAGCCGTTCCTCATAGGGCTTGTTCTCCAGACCCTTGATCATTTTAGTCGCCCTCCTCTGGACACATTCCAGCTTGTCAATATCTCTCTTGAATTGTGGTGCCCAGAATTGGACACAATATTCCAGATGTGGTCTAACCAAAGCAGAATAGAGGGGTAGCATTACTTCCTTAGATCTAGACACTATGCTCCTATTGATGCAGGCCAAAATCCCATTGGCTTTTTTTGCCGCCACATCACATTGTTGGCTCATGTTTAACTTGTTGTCCACGAGGACTCGAAGATCTTTTTCACACGTACTGCTCTCGAGCCAGGCGTCCCCCATTCTATATCTTTGCATTTCATTTTTTCTGCCAAAGTGGAGTATCTTGCATTTGTCACTGTTGAACTTCATTTTGTTAGTTTTGGCCCAGTTCCAACAGTCGCCTGCACTGAGCTGTGCTCTGACGTGCATCAGTTCAGAGTCTGCCATCCCATCTGCCTGGCAGATGTGTATCCAGCCAAGAGCCCTTGGCTTAAAAAGAGACTTTATGTGGCTTTGGATTCACAGAGCGACGCTTCCCTGGCTACTCCAGAGTTCTTCCAAATGTTCAACCTAAAAACCAAGACGGTCGACTACATTATGTCAACGTGTGTAGGAAGGAAGAAGTTGCAGGGTCGCATAGCTTCCGGTTTTGTTGTCTCCTCTTGCGACCAAGAGACAATTCAAGTTGCCAGACCTCATTGAGTGTTCCTCCATCCCTCGGAACAAAAAGCAGATTGTTACCCGAGAAATTGTGGAGGCCCATCCTCATCTGCGAAGGCTGAAGAATGCCATACCAGCTTTTCTGCCAGATGTGGACATTGCCCTTTTGCTTGGTTCGGACTGCCCGAGCTTGTTCTGCGTGAACGACCAAGTTAAGGGACCTTCAGGTGCGCCTATTGCACAACTACTGCCGTTGGGCTGGACAGTTATAGGCCCAGTGTGCATAAACAAGATGCACCCTCCATCATCGTTGGACTCCAAGCAAGCACAAGTGCTTAAAGGTGGACGTCCCATGCTTATGCACAGCAGCCTGAGCCACATCTCAGTCTGCTGACAAGGAATAACTCCAGAGTGTTCCTCCATCTTTGAAGTCTCTGAGAGGGACGAAGCCACAGCACTCTCAAAGGATGAACAGAGGTTCCACCGTCATCTGATAGGGAAAAATGGAGCCAACATCAACCGCATCAAGGATCAGCACAAAGTCTCTGTCCGCATCCCACCTGTCAACGAGAAGAGCAACCTGATCTGGATTGAGGGAGACCCACAAGGGGTCCAGCTGGCTCGCAAGGATTTGCTGGGATTGACTGCTCATGTGGAAAATGAACGCATAAAAGACCTGATCATTGGGCAGAAAGGCAAGAAAGTCAAAGAGATCTGTGACAAGTTCCCAGAGGTCATCATTAACTTCCCTGACCCATCTCAAAAGAGCGACATTGTGCAGCTGCGTGGGCCTAAGAACGAGGTAGAAAAGTGTGCCAAGTACCTCCAGAAAGTTCTTGCAGAGTTGATTGAAAACAGCTTTTCCATCCCAGTCCCTATCTTCAAGCAGTTCCACAAGAACATTATTGGGAAGGGAGGCACCAACATCAAAAAGATTCGAGAGGAAACTAATACCAAGATTGACTTCCCCATAGAAAACAGCAACTGGGAGGTAATCCTGATAACTGGGAAGAAGGTCAACTGCAAAGGTGCCGGGGACCATATCCTGGCCATCCAACAGGAGCTGGCTAACATAAAAGAAGTGGACGTCTCCATTCCAGTCAAACTGCACAATTCCCTGATTGGGGCCAGAGCCAGTCTTCTTTGGGAGTGGGAGGGAGGTTAGCTAAGGCTAAACTTAAGATATGTGTAAGAAACCCCATTATCATACCCCCCAATAGTCGCATTGTATTGTTGCTCGTTCGTTATTACTATGAAAGGACAAGGACTTGCCCCGCCATGCTTAGCCTATGGGCATCATACTAAAGACCTTTCCTTGCCCTGACGGTAAGGTCAGGAAAATTCAATTAACGACTTACAACAAGGACAAAATGTCTGTCCTGGACAGACCAATCAGCAATCTTGTATTGCTTGTGGATAGTGTTTAATGTTTTTGCTGTTTTAGTGTTATGTATACAAAGGTGTTTGTATATGTTTAGTGGTAAATTCCCATATCCTGGGAAATTTAAGCGGGGAGTGTTCCATCTCCCAGGAGACTGGGTTTTGCATTACCTTTAAGTTGCTGGAAACAGCCTCTACTTGAGTTTCTCCCAGGCTGCTGCAGCCTCTGCAAGGCCTAAAAAGTTAGCAGCCAGAAGCAGGAAAGCCAGTTTGCAGGCCCTCTGCAATGATTGGCCAAAAAGTAGCTCTTTGGGCCTGCCCCTGCTTCCAGGGTAGAAGCAGCCATTTTGGAGGTCTCCCTGCCCCTTCAGTTTTAGGAAGAATCCATGATGTGCTGTTGGCAGACAGGTACCTCTGCAAATACCATTGTAAAAACAATTTAGTATAATAGATTAATTGAGTTTAATTGAGACCGATAGACAGACAGACAGACAGACAGACAGATAGATAGATAGATAGATAGATAGATTCATTGAGTTATTGAGCTATAGGGAATAACTGAATACAGATAGAGTTTATTATGCTATAGAGAAATTATAGATAGATCAATAGAAGAGCTATTGAGTATTTAGATAGATAGTATTGGGCATTTGCCTCCAAAGCTGATTTTGAGTTATAGATAGGAGAAAAACCTGCTTTTTCTTACCATAGGGGCTCAAGATTAGGGTAGAAGAATTCCACAATTCATTATACCTTTTGGAGGAAAGGTGCCTCAATATCTGTATATAAGAAAACTTGTCTCTATACTTTACTCATTGATTGTTGGTAACATTAATAAGCTGAGCCAAGTCTACAAGGACTTTGTTAATAAATACCCTGTTTAATGTTTAAAATTGAAGTGGACTCAGTTATTCCAGAAAGCTCAATCTGCCTAAAGAAAGACCCCAGCAGTTTCGCCCAGACATAGATAGCAGCACGTCAAAGTTTTATTTTAAAACGTCTGGGCGTAACGGCACAGATACACATGCTAAGTTTTCCAATATAAATTTTCAGAAAGCCTGCCCAGCTTTTGAACAAGAATTGAATTTCAAGCAGAGTCTTACCAGATCACAAAGGAGTTCATGGTTGTCATGCCAACCAAAGCCTCCTCCATCCCATCCACTTTGGCAAAAGCCAGTAGGGTCTCCTCAGGAGGCTTCAAAGCCTGTTTCCCGATGCTCCTGCAAAGTGACGAACTGTCAATACAAAGCTAGAACGTGCCACAATCCTCATGCTAAAAAAGGCATATCTATTTACGAAAGAGTGGAGCAAAGATCTCCCTATAACTTTAATAGTTTTCTGGCATTTATCATAAGATCGTCTTTACATGATTCGTTCAAAGGAGTGGTCGCCTACTGCATCCTTTGAAGCTGAGAGAGTGTGACCTGCCCAGGGTTACCTATGAGTTTCCACAATTGAGAAGGGATTTGAACCCTAGTCTCCTTCTTTCAACACTGAAACATCATACTGCTTTCAGTTCATTTCTGTGGTGCGTTTTGTAGCCCCCTGTGAGATGCCGGTCTTTTCACAACAGCCATAGTACAAAGACATCATTTTGCAAGGTTTTTCTAGAGTTGGAAAACCTGCAAACCAGCACTTGAACCTGTTTCCTAGTCCTCACCTTCCCATCTCTGAGAAGGAGGTCACTTCCACCTCCTGCTCCCCGAAAGAGCCGCAGCTCATCACCATCATCCTTTTCCTCAAGCCAAGGACGGCTTTGATGTTCACTGCTTTGACCACAGACTGCTTAATGGAGCTGCCCTCTGCAGGATGGAACAGGAACCTAGGAGGAAGGAGAGTCAAGTCACCTGGAGGCAAGTGATACAGAGGTGTAGGGCCTCAGCCCACCCTTGGCTCAAAGGAGCACAGCGCACCATATCTCCGCAATCTCCAGGTTGCCCAAAGCCATGCAAACCATGCTGCAGACTCCGGGCAGAGGGACGATCTGAATGACTGGAACCTGGAAAGAAAAACAGGGTGGTGGAATGAGGATTCAATGGCAATGCCTCTTCCTCCCCCCCTGCACATGGGCCTTGAAAATGATTGTGCATTTCCTGCATGGCAAGAGGCTGGACTAGATGGCCCATGTGGTCTCTTCCAATTCTTATTATTCTACTAGCTGTGCCCTGCCACGCGTTGCTGTGGCCTATAGTAAAACTTATCAAAGTTGAGGTAGATATCTGGACTCTTATGAAAGAGAGGTCCCTACCTATTCCTTCTCCCTTTTCCTCCCCCTTTCTCTCCTTTCTTCCTTCTCTACCTCTTTCTTTCTTTCCTTCTTTCACTACTTGGTTTCATCCTTCTCTCTTTCCTTCATTCCCTCCCCCTTCCTTCCTTTGCCTTTCTTCCCTCCCTGTTTGCTTCCTTCTTTCACTTTTTATTTCCTTTTATTTCACCACCATCATAACAATAACAATAATGCAATGCATTGCCTCTGGGACCTGACACCTCTCCCATTCCCCCTAAAAGGGTCTCAGAGGAAGAATCATAGCATAATAATAATAATAATAATAATAATAATAATAGAAATAACAACCTTTACCCGCCACGTGTTGCTGTGGCCAATCTTCCCTCTTTCTCTCCTTCTTTCCCTCCCTCCCTCCCTCCCTCCCTCCCTCCTTCCTTCCTTCCTTCCTTCCCATCTTTCCTTCTCCTCTTCTTTCTCTATCTCTTTCCTTCCTTCCCCCTTTTTCTTTCTCTTCTGCTGTCTCTCTTTTCTTTCCTTCCATCTTTCCTTTTCTTTCCTTTTCTTCTTCCTCTAACTTTCCTTCCTTCCCCCTTTTTCTTTACCTCCCTTTCTCTTTCTTCCTTCTTTCCTTCCTTCCTGTCTTTCCTAGATTTTGACAGGGCGGGAAGGGGCGGGGTGGGGTTTGGAGGTGGCGTGAAGTAAAAGGAGGTAAGATTGGGGCAGGGGAGTGATGGAGCGTGGGGTTGCGTGTGTGTGTGTGCGGCAGCGGGGGGAGTGATGGAGCGTGGGGTTGCGTGTGTGTGTGTGCGGCAGCGGGGGGAGTGATGGAGCGTGGGGTTGCGTGTGTGTGTGCGGCAGCGGGGGGAGTGGGGTTGCGTGTGTGTGCGGTGGTGGGGGGAGTGACGGAGCGTGGGGTTGCGTGTGTGTGTGTGTCGGCGGGGAGAGTGGGGTTGCGTGTGTGTATGCGGCGGCGGGGGGAGTGATGGAGCATGGGGTTGCGTGTGTGTGTGCGGCAGGGGGGGTGTGTGTGCGGGAAGTGGCGCGGCGGGGCTTGGAGTGGGCATGGTTTCCGCAGAGGGAACGTTGGCCGGAAGACTGTGTGCGCGCGCCAAGGAACTTGCGGCTGGGCGCCAATGCGCATGCTCAGTTGTTTTGCCGTTTTGTGAGTGTGTTGTTGTGTTGTTTTTCATTTTGAGTAGATATGTTTGTACCTTGTGGGTTGTGTTATGGGCACGGGGATTTTGGTTAAGTTTCGTTGGGGGATGTTTGAGTTTTGTTGTTTTGCCGTTTTGTGAGTGTGTTGTTGTGTTGTTTTTCATTTTGAGTAGATATGTTTGTACCTTGTGGGTTGTGTTATGGGCATGGGAATTTTGGTTAAGTTTCGTTGGGGGTTTTTTGAGTTTTGTTTCCTCATTGGATGCCCCTAACAAATTTATATATATAGATGACTATTATTATTCTACAGATGTTGTTGGACTGTATACTCCAGAGCCAGTCCAGTGAATGATACAGAGGACTACTAGGAAATGCCACATACAATAAGGAAATGGGAGAGAAGACTTAAGCTGTGCAAAAGTAAATACCTAGGATTGTGTTTGGGTTAACAACTATAAACCATAAGTGAAAGTTAGGTACCCTATTTCTTCCATTGTAAAACATCATCGATTGATTGTAAGACAGACCCTAATTTCATCAGTACTACCACCACCAACAATACACCTGCAATTCTAAGACACACTCCATTTTTATGTAGGGGGGAAGTGAGTTTTTGAATGGAAGAAATACAGCATTTATTAACCTGTGAGAATATATTCTTTAAAAAGAAATTAAGATATTTCACCCCAAATCAGGGAAACTGCAGCCTCCTTCCTTTCCTTAGACACTGCTTCTTTCTAGACTTACACCCAAGAGCCAGAGCAATGGTTTGAGTGCTGGACCAGGACTCCAAGAGGCCAGGGTTCAAATTCCTACTCAGAGACAAGTCTCACTCCTTCAGTTTCAGAAGGAAGCAAATCCCAGAAGACATCTTGCCAAGAAACCCCCGTCATAAGTTGGAAGCACCTTGAAGCTACATAACAGCGAGACACTGAACACTTTCTGGGTAACCTGGCTCAGGGGAAGACTGATCAAACTCTATGTTGTGATGTTTAAGAGAGGGGGAAAGCAGATGGAAAGAGTGCAGATGGAAAGGGGTATCTGCCTTTCATCCCAGCCACAGCAGCAAGGGCCACTCCTACCTTGGTGAAGTGCCAGGTGTGGATGGGGGCCCAGTGCCCAGCATCCAGGGGTCTCCACAGAGAAACTGAACCTTCGCTGGCTGTCACAACACACAGAGCCGTGAAACTGTCCACTTCCCACCAAACAGTACGTCCACAAAGGAGGAGGAGGGACCGGCACAGATCTGTCCAGGACAAGGAGAGAGCAAGAGGAATAAACCATATATCTGCAAACTCTTGCAAATCACATAGGCCCTTGATGCTGATTTGCTTGGAGAAGGAAAGATGTCTAAACTGGGCCCCTGAGCCATTTTCAGCTCAAAACAGTATTTAGGATATTCGATTTCTAACTGACCTTGCAGTTTCTAGGCAGGAAACATTCTCAGCCTTGCCCATCATAAGATCCCATCTTGCCAATTTATTTATTTATTTACAGTATTTATATTCCACTTCTCACCCCGCAGGGGACTCAGGGCAGATTACAATGTACACATATATGGCAAATATTCAATGCCAAAGACACACAACAGATATAGGCAGACAGTCAGAGGCTATTTATCTTTTCTGGCTGCCAGGGGAGCTGCCCTTTAATCGTCCATCTGTGACACTGATAAAGTACTTCCTCATTCCCCGCATGCTTTGCTGGAGTCTTTTTTTTATGGCCTCATAAATTAGTTAAATTAGCCTCCCCACACATAGATGGAACCTAATTTTCCTACTTGACAGATGCAACTGTCTTTCGGATTGCAAAGGTCGACAACAAGCTACACAATTGGTCGGAAGCTCACTCTGACCCGGGCTGGCTTCGAACTCATGACCTTTTGGTCAGAAGTGATCTTAATGCAGCTGACACACCAGCTGTGCCTGTCCCACAATCCATTCCTGCACCTTGTTTCCTCCTCTTACTTTGAGTCTGGAAGTCATTTGCAGGCAGCCTTCTCCAGACATCTCTTCTGGTGCCACTTCCTCTGGGCTCTGCTCCAGTCCTTCGTTCTGGGACAGAAAATCACAGCTGATCAAATGATGAATGATACCAGATTCCTGCTTCATTTTCAGCTCTGGGCATGAAGCGCTGTCCAAAAGGCCCAGCAGAAACCACATTTGTGCCTGAGCTGAGTAAACCCAACTGGCAACGGTCACCCAAAGGACCCCCCCCTTTTTATTGGCCACTGCAAGAAGAACATTGAGGATGGACTGGCCAGAAGAGATCCAGTTGCAGCTAAATCAACAGTCACAACTGAAGAAGCCCCATCTCTTCTGGCAGGCCGAACCAGTCAATTCTGAACCATTGGTTTGGGATTTGCATCCTATTGCCAGTCTATGTTATCCTGTGTACCCTGCATTTTGATATATGCATTTTGTTGCATGCATTTTATGTTTATATGTTTTGACAGAGTTTTACCCCACTTCGAACCATCAGAAGAGGTGGGTAACAAATAAAGCTTCTTCTTCTTATCCCACAAAGGCTGTCTGCAAATGGCAGAAACCTCTTATTAGACCATCCTCTTCTAGACCTGAGGCCTTCCAGATCTCAATAGTTAAATACTTGAGAGCTGTCCCATCATTTTGAGAAAATCCTGTATTACCGGGAGCTGCTACAGGGAGAGCTTTCAGCCAAGGAGCCTGGGAGCAGTGACCAAGGAGGCCTTGTCTCTCTCATGCTCAGCTCAAGTGTTTCTAATGGAGTGATCAAGAGAAGACACATCTGATGTTTCTGACTGAAGCAGCAACAGGTGTTGTTCCCTTCCCATCCTCTTACCTGCTTGAGATCCTCCGGGGACGCTCCAGCCGGTAACTGCCTTCCCTGGAGGCTCGCCACTTCCTCCTCGGCTGGCCAACTGGCCTTGCGCTGTCTCTTTGTGCCACTTTGTGGGAAGGAGGGCGAGGCCTCCCACTCTGTGCTAGGCTTTCCTTGCAAAGGAGAAGCACAAAAAGCTTGGCTGGTAGGGAAAGGCGGGGAGGCCAGAGTGGCTTCCAGGAAAGCGAAGGCTGGGCTGGGCAGTGGAGACAGCAGTGGGCCACCGGATGCCTCCAGGGCCGGAGAGAGGAGCAAGTCGCTGGAGAGGCACCTTGGGGCCAAGTGGGGAGCAAGCGAGGAGGCAGCGGAGACTTCCGGTGTGGCGATTATGGCAGGATCACTGAGATGCTCTCCTGGTGTCGAGCCTTTAGCCTCAGCAGACAAACCCTTCACCTCCACCACAGCAGCACAGGCCTTGATCTTTTCTGATTTCAGGAGGCCAAATTCGTCTTCCTTAAATCCATCCTTGCAGCGCTGGGATGGAAGGTGGCAGCCACTGGAGAAGGGTGGCCTCACTGCTCTGGCTGCAAAGGGGAAGAATACTGGAAGCCAAACCAAGTCCAATGGGGCTTTCGGGCAGCCATCCGCCTCCTTCTGTGAGCTGGAAAGGAGAAATGGCACATGGAAAAGCCCATCCTGAAACGTTTCTGGGCTGCATGGACCCCAGATGTTCTTGCACGGCATCACCCAGGACTCCCCTTACCTCTGATTATGTGTGTTTAGGACAGTGATGGGCAACCTTTTGAGCTTGGTGTGTCAAAATTTGCCAAATTCCAGAGCATAACTTGGGTGGGGTGTCAACTTTGAGAGAAACAAAAACATAATTTTGCAATATTTATAGTTTAAATTAGAAAAATGTATATTCCAGGCTGAGTTATGGAGTGAACAATGCTCAGACGTGCAGATGTTAAATTTGTAGAGCCTTTTACAAATTTAAGGATGGAATTAGATTGGCTTTTATAAGGTGTACTTCTCTGTATGCGGCTGCATGTCATCAAAAATAGTCATGCGTGTCAGTGCTGACACGTATGTCATAGGTTCACCATCATGGGTTTAGGAACACACAGAAATGGTTGTTATTGAGAACATAGCCCAACAATAATATTTTTCTTGGTGCTTTAGTTTTTAGGCCTATTCCAGAGGTTCTTTGGAGCACTGATTCAGAATATTGCATTGGATTGACCACATCAATTCTACTTTCTTAAATAGGGTTATCATGGTTTTCTATAGGTGAGCTCGGCTCATTGAAATGGTTAAGTCGCTTTAAACATATTTTTCAAACAGCCGAATACCTAAAGACAGAAATGCCTAAACATCTAAGGAGGGTATTCACTAGAACCCGTTTCGAACAGACAGATGGTTAAACATGTTTAAACATGGAAAGTTTACCAAGTTTTATATAATGAACGTTTCTGTATTTGTGGGGCAACAGAGGTAGAGGATATTACACATGTACTGTTTAATTTTATTTTGTACAACAAAGAGAGAAATCAATACCTCGGACCATTCATCATACAGAAGACTCACTGGGATCCCCATATCAAAACTACATTCTTAATGGCTAGCTAGAATGCTAAGAAACAAGGGGATTGGCTACTCTTGATCTCATCCTAACAAATGCGGAGGACCTGATCGATGCGGTCGAAGTGGTAGGATCCTTAGGGGCAAGTGACCATGTGCTCCTGCAATTTGAGGTACAAAGGAAGGCCGAAACTAAGACAAGTCAAACCCGCATTTTGGACTTTAGGAGAGCTGATTTCCAAAAAATGAAGGAAACGCTGAGCAGCATTCTGTGGACACAGATACTAAAAGACAAGGGAGTTACGGATGGATGGGAATTTCTCAAGAGTGAAATACTCAAGACGCAATTGCAAACCGTGCCAACAAAGAGAAAAAATAGGACAAGTGCAAAGAAGCCAGAATGGATGTCCAAAGAACTTCTAACTGTGCTAAGACACAAAAGAGACATGCACAAGAAGTGGAAAAAGGGAGAAATCACGAAAGAAGAATTCAAACAAATAGCCAACACCTGTAGGGAAAAGGTCCGCAAGGCTAAAGCACAAAATGAGCTCAGGCTTGCCAGGGACATTAAAAACAATAAAAAGGGCTTCTATTCTTATGTCAGTAGAAAAAGGAAAAACAAGGAGGCGATAGGACCTCTTCGCGGAGAAGATGGGGCAATGCTGACAGAGGATAGGGAAAAGGCAGAACTACTTAATGCCTTCTTTGCCTCGGTCTTCTCACAAAAAGAGAGTCTTCAACCTCAGCAAGATGGAGTGGATGAGGGATTGGAGGACATCCAACCCCAAATTGGGAAAGAAGTAATCCAGGAATACCTGGCCACTCTTAATGAGTTCAAGTCCCCAGGGCCAGATCAACTACACCCCAGAGTATTGAAGGAACTAGCGGAAGTCATTTCGGAACCATTGGCAACCATCTTTGAGAGTTCTTGGAGAACAGGAGAAGTTCCAGCAGATTGGAGGAGGGCCAATGTGGTCCCAATCTTCAAGAAGGGAAAAAAGGATGACCCAAACAACTACCGTCCGGTCAGCCTCACGTCAATACCGGGCAAGATTTTGGAAAAGATTGTTAAGGAAGCGGTCTGCAAACACTTAGAAACAAATGCAGTCATCGCTAATAGTCAACATGGATTTATCAAAAACAAGTCATGCCAGACTAATCTGATCTCTTTCTTCGATAGAGCTACAAGCTGGGTAGATGCGGGGAATGCCGTGGATGTAGCGTACCTGGATTTCAGTAAGGCCTTCGACAAGGTCCCCCATGACCTTCTGGCAAGGAAACTAGTCCAATGTGGGCTAGGCAAAACTACGGTGAGGTGGATCTGTAATTGGTTAAGTGGACGAACACAGAGAGTGCTCACAAATGCTTCCTCTTCATCTTGGAAAGAAGTGACAAGTGGAGTGCCGCAGGGTTCCGTCCTGGGCCCGGTCCTGTTCAACATCTTTATTAATGACTTAGATGAAGGCTTAGAAGGTATGATCATCAAGTTTGCAGACGACACCAAATTGGGAGGGATAGCCAATAGTCCAGAGGACAGGAGCAGAATTCAAAACGATCTTGACAGATTAGAGAGATGGGCCAAAACTAACAAAATGAAGTTCAACAGTGACAAATGCAAGATACTCCACTTTGGCAGAAAAAATGAAATGCAAAGATACAGAATGGGGGACGCCTGGCTCGAGAGCAGTACGTGTGAAAAAGATCTTGGAGTCCTCGTGGACAACAAGTTAAACATGAGCCAACAATGTGATGTGGCAGCAAAAAAAGCCAATGGGATTTTGGCCTGCATCAATAGGAGCATAGTGTCTAGATCTAAGGAAGTAATGCTACCCCTCTATTCTGCTTTGGTTAGACCACATCTGGAATATTGTGTCCAATTCTGGGCACCACAATTCAAGAGAGATATTGACAAGCTGGAATGTGTCCAGAGGAGGGCGACTAAAATGATCAAGGGTCTGGAGAACAAGCCCTATGAGGAGCGGCTTAGGGAACTGGGCATGTTTATCCTGAAGAAGAGAAGGCTGAGAGGAGATATGATAGCCATGTATAAATATGTGAGAGGAAGTCACAGGGAGGAGGGAGCAAGCTTGTTTTCTGCTTCCTTGGAGACTAGGACGCGGAACAATGGCTTCAAACTACAAGAGAGGAGATTCCATCTGAACATTAGGAAGAACTTCCTGACTGTGAGAGCTGTTCAGCAGTGGAACTCTCTGCCCCGGAGTGTGGTGGAGGCTCCTTCTTTGGAAGCTTTTAAGCAGAGGCTGGATGTCCATCTGTCAGGGGTGATTTGAATGCAATATTCCTGCTTCTTGGCAGGGGGTTGGACTGGATGGCCCATGAGGTCTCTTCCAACTCTTTGATTCTATGATTCTATGATTCTATGAAAACACACCAAACAGCCCTTTTCCTTTATAAAGCAACGCAGCTGAGAACGGCATATCTGAAGATTGGGGTAAACTGTAGGGGTGACGCAGATATTTATTTATTTATTTCATTTACTTATACCCCGCCCTTCTCACCCCGAGGGGGACTCAGGGCGGCTTACAGTGGGGGCACAATTAGATGCCCAAGACAATTCACAAACAATACAAATACAACAATTCAACAATTAATTAAAAACATCAGTACATAATAAAACAATAAAACAGTCTCATGCTCAGGGTACAGAGTCCATATATCCATTCCATTCCACTTGTCTATCATCAGATCCTTCAGTTAGCTGTCAGAATGACCAAAGGCTTGATCCCAGATCCAGGTCTTCAGTTTTTTCCTAAACGCCAGAAGGGAAGATGACGATCTAATCTCCCCGGGGAGTGAGTTCCACAGGTGGGGGGCCACCACTGAGAAGGCCCTGCTCCTCGTCCCCGCCAGCCTCACTTGTGACAGTGGCGGGGTCGAGAGCAGGGCCTCCCCAGATCTTAAGCTTCGAGGTGGGACGTAGAGGGAGATCCATTCGGACAAATACACTGGGCCGAAACCGTATAGGGTTTTGTAGGTCAAAACCAGCACTTTGAATTGTGCTCGGAATTGGATCGGCAGCCAGTGGAGCTGACGCAACAGGGGGGTTGTATGCTCCCTGTACGTCGCTCCGGTGAGCAATCTGGCTGCTTCTCGCTGGACTAATTGTAGTTTCCGAGCAGTCTTCAAAGGCAACCCCACGTAGAGTGCGTTGCAGTAATCCAGCTGGGATGTGACAAGAGCGTGGACCACCGTGGCCAGATCTGGCTTCTCAAGTGGCTTGGGATTGTGTAATAGCTATTTTATCTGAAGTGGCTTGGGATTGTGTAATAGCTATTTTAACATTCATTTTAACCTTCGTTTTTAATTTTTGTGGTATGAAATTTTATCTTGACATTTTAATGATGACATTTTTAGTTATCTTTTAACCTAATCAGGTAAGAATGTGTGTTGGTTCGCTGTTGTGGGGGTCTTGGGATGGTGATTGTTGTCTGTTTGTGCACGTTTCTGTTTTTGTTTTTAATGTTGATGCGGTCAATAGACTATTCAATAAACTTTGCTTTGCTATAGGTGAGCAGATGACATAGGTTCTGTATCTCAAAATCTAGAGCTGATAGAGGAATGCTGGTGCTGTTTTGGGAATCAACAGGCCAAACATACACAGAAAAGGGCTAACCTTTTGGGCACCAAGATGTGGATTTGCGAGTGCAATAACAGTAATAGTAGTGACATTCATATCCCAACTTCTCCCCGGTTTACAAAACAGATGCCACTTAAAAAATATCATCACACAAAAACTAAAAGCAAGTTACCAACAGAATTAAGAGCAGTTCTGCTTTGAAGCACTTTTAATTTCATTGGCAGATTGGGAAGACTTACCTGGGAGGGTTTCTCTCTCCTTCCATGGAAGGAGGGTGGGGCCAGGCTCAGCTTCTGCCCCAGGTAAGTCAAGAGGCATTTGGAACTCAGCTTTCTGGCCTCTTCCCTCTCCTGGCCCCTTTCGTCTGGCTCCTAAATGGCCACCAGTGCTTACAGGGGACTCTGTGGCCTTGCTCTCATCGGGACCACCTCCTTCTTCTCCTTGACATTCCCTGAAGATGAGAGAAGCACCTGCTCTCTCTGAGTTCTGTGAGGGGGTCAGCCAGCGATGCCTCTTCCTCAGCCTCCCCTTCCTCCTGGTCTGAAGATGCCTCTCAGTCAGGCCTCCATCAGAAGGAGAAGCTGCAGGAGAAGAGCAAAGAAGTGACTCCATTGCCTGGGGATTTCTGCTGCCTTCTGGGAAGACAAAACCGCCTTCCGTGAGGCCTTCTGTCCTTTCTTGCTCCTCCCCAGCTGGCTCTGGATGACGGCCTCCACATTGACCTCCCTCTGGCGGCTGGACATACGCCGGGTGGTCCTCACATAATACTCTACTGGGAAGAGGAGGCCCTCAACCATCGCGCAAGAGCTCAGCTCTGTAGGTGGCATCTTCCCCTCCTGGAGGGGAGAGTCGAGGTTAAGTGGTCCCTCTAAACACTTCTGCAATGTTTTGGTGGGAGCCTGTTGTTCCAGCTCTGATCTCCCTTTTTCTTGGGTGCCATGTCTTTCTATTGAGTCTGTAAATCTCCACAGAGTTGAGTCTTCTTCTGCTTGTTTGTGATCCTCTTCCATTGGCTCCTCTTCCTTCACGATGCAGTCTTCTTGAGGCAGGGTCTTCTCTTCAGCTGAATCTTTGGTGCATTCAATGGAGGGCACATGGCTATTGCAGGATGGGAAAGAAGGACATGGTTGGGAATCCGGCCGCAGCAACAAAGGAGTTGACTCACAACTGCTTCCATCCGTTGCAGTCATTGACCACTTTGGCACAGCCTCCCAAACGCTGCTGCTTCTCCTCCGCTCAAAGACGGGCTGCCTTCTGCTCCTGTTGGCTCCCCTCATCTCTCCAAAGGGCCTCAGGGGCAGGTATTGCTCTCTTTTCCAAAGGCAGGGTTATCCTTCGCTGTGCCCTGGTTCTGCCCCTGGAAAGAGAGGCCCCTTTCTTCTCAGGACCAAAGAGGACTTTTCTGCAGTTCTGCTTCGTACTTTTGGAGGCTGGAGTCAAGGGCAAGCAGGTGTCTTCTGGGGCAAAGACCTCGGGGTCAGGCCTGAAGGAGACAGAGACTGGTTTTGTTGGAGAGGTCCCAACCAAAGCCACCAAAGCCCCTGCGCCGGTGGTGGATCCTGCAAATCAAAACACAGGAAAGCTATGTTTACCATCAGAAAAACACAACAGCCCTGTACATTTTGCTCTACTCTTGACAGCAACAAAACATTTCAAAACTAATATATCTTAACAGAAAATGTTATTGCACCTCTTAAAGACAACCAGAGAATTCTGTTTAAGGGCAACATGTTATGACAGATACAGATACGAGCTGCAAGGAGAGTCAGGTAAGAAATGTATTATTATTATTATTATTATTATTATTATTAACAACAACAACCCCGGTCAAGGAAAACATGTTGCTACACAAATACAGTCTGCAAGGAGAGGCAGGTAATACATTATTTATCATCATCATCATCTCTGGTTAAGGGCAACATATTGAGGCATAAATACAGATACAAGGAGAGGCAGATAATAAATGTATTATTATTGTTGTTGTTGTTATTATTATTAGCTTTGGTTAAGGGCAACATATTGAGACTCAGACACAAGCCACAAGGAGAGATTGATAATAAATGTGTTGTTGTTGTTGTTGTTGTTGTTGTTAACTGTGATTGAGGGCAACATGCTGAGACACAGATGCAAGCCGCAAGGAGGGGTGGATAATAAATTCATTATTATGATTATTAACTCTGGTTAAGGACACCATGTTGAGACACGAATACAGACACAAGCCACAAGGAAAGGCAGATATTTTTATTGTTATTATTAACTCTGGTTAAGGACATCATGTTGAGACACAGACACAAGCCACAAGGAGAGACAAAAATGTGTTGTTGTTGTTATTATTATTATTATTATTATTATTATTATTATTATTATCATCTCTGGTTAGGGGCAACATATTGAGATACAGACACAAGCCACAAGGAAAGGTGGGTAGTAAGATTATGATGATGTTAACAGACAAGCACAAACTTCTGCCTCCAGAGGATTACCTGAACGGTCCTCCTCATTCCCTTCTTGATGAAGCAAGAGGTTTTGCTCAGCTACAGTCCTATTGACATAGGTTTTCACCCTCTCGGCTCTCTCTGCGCGCTGTGAAGACAAAAACAGGGTTGGAAAGAGCAGGAATATTCACATGTGTTTAGACTAGTGTTGTGATAAAGTGATTCATAAGAAGGAGTGGATGATTGTCGGGTGTGTTTAGTCTAGTGAGAGAGTGTGTTGGTTTAGTTTAATTGGCCGAGTGAATTGTGGGAGAGGGAAGAGAGTGTGACATAGGAAGAGTGGATGATTGCTGGGTGTGGTTAGTTTAGCGAGTGAGAGTGTAGATTTAGTGTGGTTGGTTGAGGGAATTGCGGGAGAGAGAGGAGTGTGTGGGTCTTTGGAGTGCTTGGGAGTGGCTGACTGTGCTGGAAGTGAATGTGAGTGAAAGCTGGCGGGAGTGTTTAGATACGAGTGTTGTGAGAGCTACCTTTTAGACATAGGAATGGGTGAAGCAGAGCCTCATGCGAAGAATGATCTTTTGCACTTTTACGACCTCCTGAGGGAATTGTTTAATCATGTGTTGTTACAACTCAGGTTTTTAAACGAGAAAATGGACCACCTTCTTAGAGGTTTTGCCTCTTTCTCAGGAATTCCAGTGCAATCCTGTCCCCCAAAGACTGATAACCCTTTGTGTGCAGATCTGGCTAAGGACTTGTGCCAAAATGGGGAGAAAGGCACTTCGGATCATGGGGATCTCGGGGTGGGAGGAGGAATGAATGAGGAATTGACTGAGGGAAGGGGAGAATCTTTGGGCACACATAGGATTGAGAAGATTTTGGAGTGGCAGCGGACTGTGATGGCCGCTCAGAGGACGATCAATAATACAACATCAGATCTTTTGGTTCAGCCAACCGCAGCTTGCACTCAGGATCAACATCTTCTAACTGACAAGTTTGCAGTGGACATTGCTGACCTAATGGTAAACAGAGACAGATGTTCCTCTGAGAGGGCAGTTTCTAACTCCTTGGCCCAAATCCTAGGTAAAAGACCACATGAAATAAGACTAGAAGCCATACGGTGGTTATGGAGGGACTACCAATCACCTGACCGCTCCACTCATCTTCAAATAACACCAGAAGACAATTCTTGGCTTGGAGAGCTAATGGCAAAGCGCTCTGGCTTAAAGAAATGGGGCATTACCATTAGGAGGGTAGTTGTGGACCCTCAGATACGCCCCTTATTTGCTTCCGGGGTTCCTTTTCGCCATGCTCCATCAGGTCCCCGTGTGAACTCCACAATTAGCTCCCCAGTTAGGGCCTCCCCCTCCCCCCCCTCCCGGTTCATACCATTTTGAGACCCCATCTGCCCCGGTCGCCCCCACTCAACCAGCCACACTCCTTCGCTCGAGAACACTTCCCTTATTCAGCCCACTCAGCTCCCTTGATGTTTCATTATCTACCTCATCATCAGAAACATCCCTACCTAACGCCCAAGGGAGATTATTCCCCAGCCCGACTTCTTCCTCTGAGAGCTGACTAGTTACAGATCCTGGCCATGTAGGGGTGGGGGAGGGTTCCGGAGGAAGGGGGTGCCATCCAAGTCATGTGGGGGAGGAGAATAGCGGGTCACCAACATCCCAGGGAGAAGCGCAACAGAGTTCTTGCGACCCTGGAGAAGGTAGGTAGTGGTAGGCTCCATGGCAGCCCCCTTGGTCTTAAGGTCCTGCTGATTAATGCCAGATCCGTTAATGGGAAGACCGCGGCCATCCAGGACTTGATCCTGGATGAGAGGGCGGATCTGGCATGCATCACCGAGACCTGGTTGGACGAGCTGGGGGGAGTAAATCTCACTCAGTTGTGTCCACCAGGTTTCGGAGTGCATCAGCAGGCCAGACAAGGGGGGCGGGGAGGAGGGGTCGCAGTAGTCTTTCGGCAATCCATCACCGTGATCAGATGCGCTGTTCCGCAGGCTTCTGGGTTTGAGTGTGTCCACTTGAAAGTGGGGAGCCGTGACAGTGTGGGCTTCCTGCTGGTGTACCGCCCACCCCGCGACCCAGTAGTTTCCCTGTCTGAGCTAGCGGAGGTGGTCTCTAATTCGGCCTTGGTCTCCCAGCGCCTGGTGGTGCTGGGAGACTTTAACATCCACGCCGAGACCACCCTATCTGGTGCAGCTCAGAACTTTATGGCCACCATGACGACCATAGGACTGTCACAAATAATATCTGGTCCCACTCATCAAGCCGGACATACTCTTGACCTTGTTTTTGTGGCGGACAACGAAATGATTAGAGTGGAAGATCAAAACATCCTTCCGGTGTCATGGTCTGATCATTATCTGATCAGTTTTAGACTTGCTGCAACTCTTAACCTCCGCAGGGGTGGAGGACAGACTAAAATGGTCCGCCTTAGGAGACTGATGGATCCGGATGGATTCCTGAGGAATCTCGGGCTCTTCCTGCCTTGGAGCCTGGCGATTCCATCGACGCCTTGGTGACTCTCTATAATGGGGAGATGTCCAAGGCGTTAGATGTGATCGCACCCGAACGCCCCATCTCGTTGCGTCGTGACAGGCCATCTCCCTGGTTCACCGGGGAGCTGACTGTGATGAAGCATGCGAGAAGGGGGCAAGAGCGCAAATGGAGGAAATCTCGGGTCGTGTCTGATCGAGTACGGGCTAAAGCCTCTCTTAAGGCATACTCCGTGGCTATACGGGTGGCCAGGAAATCATTCACGACCACCCGGATAGCGTCTGCAGCAAATAGATCATCGGAGCTGTTTCGGGTCGTGGGGGAACTCCTCCACCCACCTGCGGTGGAGGAGGTCACTGATGACCCAGCAGCTCGGTGTCGCGATTTCGCACACCATTTTGCAGGCAAAGTCGCCCAGATACGCCTTGAGCTCGACTCCAATTTCATCGCAGTGCCAGAAGAGGTGACGGAGACATCTGCTTGTCCAACCTTGTGGGATTCTTTTAGGCTTGTTCTTCCTGAAACCATGGAGGAGATTCTTGGGGCTGTGAGGGCGACCACCTCACCTCTAGACCCGTGCCCATCTTGGCTCATTAAATCAGCCAGGGAGGGGCTGGTTGATTGGTTTGTATTGATTATCAACGCATCGTTGGAGCAAGGGATTTTTCCATCTAACTTGAAACAGGCTGTGGTTCGTCCACTCCTCAAAAAGGCTTCCCTTGACTCCACGGTGCTGAGCAATTACAGGCCAATTTCCAACCTCCCTTTTTTTGAGTAAGGTGCTGGAGCGGGTGGTCGCATCCCAGCTCCAGAGCTTCTTAGATGATACCAACTACCTAGATCAGTCACAGTCTGGTTTCAGGCCTGGTCATGGCACCGAGACGGCCTTGGTTGCCTTGGTGGATGACCTCCGCAGAGAGCTGGACAGGGGGAGTATGACTCTGTTGGTTCTCTTGGACATCTCAGCGGCTTTCGATACCATCGACCATGGTATCCTTCTGGGTCGTCTCTCTGGGATGGGCCTCGGAGGCGCGGCTCTATCGTGGCTCCGGTCCTTCCTGGAGGGCCGATCCCAGATATTGAAGCTGGGAGACACTTGCTCGGACCCCTGGCCTTTGACCTGTGGGGTCCCGCAAAGCTCTATTTTGTCGCCCATGCTTTTTAACATCTACATGAAACCGCTGGGAGAGGTCATCCGGAGTTTTGGAGTTGGGTGCCATCTCTATGCGGATGACGCACAACTCTACTACTCCTTTCCACCTAATGCCAAGGAGGCCTCCCGGGTGCTGGACGAGTGCCTGGCCGCTGTGTCGATCTGGATGAGGAAGAACAGACTGAAAATCAATCCTGACAAGACAGAGGTCCTCCTGGTCGATCGTAAACCGGATCGGGGTATAGGGTGGCTACCTGTGCTGGACGGGGTTACACTCCCCCTGAAGCCACAGGTCCGCAGTTTGGGTGTCCTCCTGGACTCGTCGCTTACACTTGAGGCTCAGGTGTCGGCGGTATCCGGGAGGGCCTTTGCACAATTGAGACTTGTGCGCCAGCTGCGACCGTACCTCGCGAAGGCTGATCTGGCCGGGGTAGTCCATGCTTTGGTCACCTCTAGAATGGATTACTGCAATGCGCTCTACGTGGGGCTGCCCTTGAAGATGGCTCGGAAACTCCAACTGGTCCAGCGGGCAGCAGCCAGGATGCTAACTGGGGCTCATTATCAAGAGAGGTCTACCCCTCTGTTTAAGGAGCTCCACTGGCTGCCATTTATTTTCCGAGCCCAATTCAAGGTGCAGGTGCTCACCTACAAAGCCCTAAACGGTTTGGGACCACCCTACCTGCGTGACCGCATCTCCATCTACGAACCCACACGCTCGCTCCGGTCATCTGGGGAGGCCCTGCTCGTGATCCCACCCACGTCGCAAGCGCGCTTGGTGGGGACACAAGACAGGGCCTTTTCCGTGGCGGCCCCCCGACTTTGGAATGCCCTTCCAAAAGATCTTCGCCAGGCCCCTACTTTAGCAGCTTTCAGAAGGAACCTAAAAACTTGGCTGTTCCGATGTGCCTTCTCAGATTAGGAATCCCCCACCCAAGTCCTAGAAGCACTTTAGTACAATTACCATTACTGCACACCGTACTATTTTTATTCCTATGCTCCTCCTGCCACTCTAGCACTTTTAACCCTGTACCCCATTGCGCTGGCCGGCCCAGTTTTAAAGTGTCATGATGTATTGTTATTGTCGTTGTTGCTTGCTTAACTATTGATTTGCTGTGTATTCTACTGTCGTGTTATGTTTTACTGTGTATTGTGTTTTGAGGCTTCGGCCTGTGTAAGCCGCATCGAGTCCTCCGGGAGATGCTAGCGGGGTACAAATAAAGTTAATAATAATAATAATAAGAAGAAGAAGAAGAAGGCACAGGCAAACTTTGGCCCTCCAGATGTTTTGAACTCTGACTCCAACAATTCCAAAACACCTGGATGGCCAAAGTTTGCCAGCACCTGCTTTGAAGACTCTCGAAGAGCCTTGGAAGGGAAGCCACAAGGACCTAACTGCCTGTTTCTTAAATTTCCAGCAGATTTTTGGGGAACAGAGAAAGAGAAAAGGCCCATTTCTCCATAATCCTGTGGCAAGAGGTTCCACAGGCTCCACTCAATCCCTGAAGGGATGCTCCTTTGGGGTAAAAGCACACATTTCAGTATCCCCTTGTTTGTTGGAAGTTGTATTTATCCATTATAATTATTGAGTCTCCTTTTTGGAGATTTTATCATTATAATATTGATTTTGTCATTATAATATCATAATATTATTTCATTATGCTATTATTTTATTACACTATTAATAGCATAATAGTCTTCCGGCCCTCCTCCTCCTCTGCTCCCCTACCTGGGCCTTCTGTTGTGGGTTCAGGGCTTGGCCCCGAGGAGACTCCATTCATGCCCACGGTTTCCCGCCAGATCTTTGCAAACCAGGACGCCCCGCCCCTTAGCAACCGTGCCTGCGCACTTCCCTGCACAGTAGTGGAGGCGGAGCTGATCGACTGGACTGCCCTGATTGGTTGGCCGGGAGGCGGGCGATGTGGAGTCGCGGTTTCTGATTGGTGGAGGAGAAAAAGCAGTCCCATGCCTGAATAGGAAAATCTGATTGAAATCCAAGGTCCTTTTCCTGTTTTATAAAAATGACATTTGTATCAGTGCCACTTGGATTGATTTTTGTATTTGTGGAGGCAGGAACAAGATAATAATAATATTAATAATAATAATAATAATAATAATAATAATAAATTATTATTATTATTATACTACCATATAATATTGTATAATAATAATAATAAATCATATGCTAACAACAATAATAATATTTTCCAGGCATAAATGTTGTATTTTATTGTTATTATCATTATTAATTTATATCTATCTATCTGTCTAAATATGTGTATCTAGATATGTGTGTGTGTGTGTGTGTGTGTGTATATATATATATATATATATATAATATTTTATTATACTATTTTATAATATACTATTATATTATTACTATAATATTATCAATAATAATATCTGCTAGGCATAAATGTTTATTATTATTATTATTATTATTATTCATTTATATCTATATCTATAGTGTGTTATGTATGTCCCACCTCGGAGTTTAAGATCTTCTGGGGAGGCCCTGCTCTCGGCCCCACCTCTATCACAAGTGAAATTGGTGGGGATGAGGAGCAGGACCTTCTCTGTGGTGGCCCCTCACCTGTGGAATTCACTCCACAGGGAAATTAGGTCATCGACATCCCTCCTCTCTTTTAGAAGGAAATTAAAAACATGGAATTTGGACCAGGCTTTTGGGTAACCTGGCAGATAGATAAAGGACAATGACGACTAGAACTGATAGGAACTGACAATATGGAATGAACTTACGAATTCTGAGCTGATGAACGTTGAGCATGAGATTGGTTTTATTGATTGTAATGTATAATTGATTGTTTTAATTGTTTATAATTGTTTTAATTGCTGTTTATATATGTTTTATTTTCATTGTTTGTGTAGGCATCGAATTGTGCCTTTTGTAAGCCGCCCTGAGTCCCCCCTCGGGGGTTGAGAAGGGTGCGGTAGAAATATGCGAAATAAATAAATAAATAAATGTGTGAAGCAGAGTGTTTGAGGACTGGACATCTGTAGAGATACCAAGGTGCTTGTTTATAAAGCTATTGTCCTCCCAACCCTGCTATATGCCTGCGAGAAGTGGACTGTCGACAGACATCACATGCAACTCCTGGAACGATTCCATCAGCGTTGCCTCCAAAAAATCCTACAAATCTCTTGGGAAGACAAGTGGACAAATGTCAGCATGATGGTCCTCCGCCATCAACTCCACTGGACCAGCCACATTGCCTGGATGCTCTACTCCGAACTCAAGAATGGAAAACGGAATGTTGGTGGACAGGAAAAGAGATTGAAAGATGGGTTCAAAGCCAACCTTAAAAACTGTGGCATAGACACTGAGAACTGGGAAGCCCTGGCCCTTGAGTGCTCCAGCTGGAGGTCAGTTGTGACCTGCAGTGCTGTAGAATTTGAAGAGGCACGAATGGAGGGTGAAGAGAGAAACGTGCTAAGAGGAAGGCACGTCAAGCCAACCCCAACTGGGACCGCCTTCCACCTGGAAACAAATACCCTCCCTGCAGGAGAATATGCAGATCAAGAATAGGGCTCCACAGTCACCTATGGACCCATCGCCAGAACACCGACCTTGGAGGACCATCATCCCCGGACTACAAGGGATCGCCTAAGTAAGTAAGTGTAGATATAGATACATGCATATATAATTTATATAATTATATATATAATTTATTGTCGAAGGCTTCCATGGCCGGAATTACTGGGTTGCTGTAGGTTTTTCGGGCTGTATGGCCATGTTCCAGAAGCCTTCTCTCCTGACGTTTCGCCTGCATCTATGGCATGCATCCTCAGACCTCACAACCTTTGAGGATGCCTGCCATAGATACAGGCGAAACATCAGGAGAGAATGCTTCTAGAACATATATATTATTTATTATTTTATTATAATATATTGTATTATTATGACATTATATTATTATGTATTTGTTGAGATTAATTTCACAATTCAGCAGCAGATCAGTTGCACAACTTCAGCGCTTTCCAGTAGCTTCTTCCTGCACAGTATTTTCAGTCAATCTGCTCCCACAAACTGCAGTCACTCTGGAACTCTTTTACAGACACTTGAGCACATGCCTGGCCATTGTCAGTTTTACCATTGTCTTTCCCCCAGTCTAGATGACATTACAATCTTACCACAGCACACAGTTATATCTTGTCTTAGCAGACAGGTTCTTTTATTCAGTTACATAGAGCCTTCGACGAACAGCATCACAGCACAAGGAGAAAGTATACACTCTACATGACTTTCTTATATACAATTCTATACAATTACCCCAGCAATCTCTGATTGGTTCCCAACTTATTAACTTAATTCAGGCCCAGGATTACATCATTCACAGTCACCTGGACTAGGCCAGAACACATTCCCCAAATACAGTTAATGCATGACTCAGCATTTCCAATAGAAGCCTATTAGCAGTGCATTACTCAGCTATATTACATTACAATACATTGTAAAACCTGACAGTATTCTATAACAATAATAATATACTATTCATATATTAATTATATTAATTAACTCAACCGGTCTGAGTCCCTCTACGGAGGAGAGAAAATCGGGATATAAAAGTTTTAAATGACATATATATATATATATATATATATATATATATAAATTATACTGTATTATTATGCTATGATAATATATTGAATTATTACGCCATTATATTATTATGCATTCTATAATAATAATAATAATGTAATATACATATAATATATATATATATATATATATATATATAATTTTTTATTATATGTCTTTATTATACTATGGGAGCCCCCGGTGGCGCAGTGGGTTAAAGCACTGAGCTGCTGAGCTTGTTGATCGAAAGGTCGCAGGTTCGATTCCGGGGAGCGGTGTGAGCTTCCGCTGTCAGCCCTAGCTTCTGCCAACCTAGCAGTTCGAAAACATGCAAATGTGAGTAGATCAATAGGTACCGCTCCGGTGGGAAGGTAACGGCGCTCCATGCAGTCATGCCGGCCACATGACCTTGGAGGTGTCTACAGACAACGCTGGCTCTTCGGCTTAGAAATGGAGATGAGCACCACACCCCATAGTCAGACATGACTGGACTTAATGTCAGGGGACTACCTTTACCTTACCTTATTATACTATAATAATATACTATCATAATAATGCAATATATTATAGTATCATAAAGACATATCATAAAAATAATAAATTATATATATAATTCTATTAATTACTAGCTTTACCCACCACGCGTTGCTGTGGCCAACCTTCTCTCCCTCTTTCTCTCCTTCTTTCAGTCCTTCCTTCATTTCCTTTTCTTCTCTCCTTTCTTCCTTCTCTAACTGTTTACTTCCTTCCTTAGCTTTTTATTCCCATCCTTCCTTCTCTTTATTTCTTTCCCTCCCTCTTTCTCTCCTTCTTTCTCTTCTTCCTTTTTCCGTCTTCCCTCCCTTCCCTTTTTCTTTCCTTCTCTCTTCCTTCCTTCTCTTCCTCTTTCCTTCCTCCTCCCTTTTTATTTTCCTTCCTCTTTCTCTCCTTTCTTCCCTCTCTATCTTTTTCCTTCCTTCCTTCGCTCTTGACTTCATCTTCCTTTTCTTTCTTTCTTTTCTTCCCTCCCTTTCTCTTCTTCCCTCGCTTTTTTCCTCTCTTCCTCTTCCCAAATTCCCCTTCCTTCCTTCCTTCCTTCCCTCCTTCCTTCCTTTTGAGACCTTCCCTTCCCCTTCCCTTCCTCCCTTTCTCCCTTCTTTCCCATCCTCCTTCTCTCTCTGTATTCTCTTTCCTACCTTTCTTCTTTCATATACCTTCTCAACTTCTCCTTCCTTCCTTCATACACCTTCCCTCCCTCCCTCCCTCCCTTCCTTTCTTTCCTTCCTTTCTCCATTCTTTCCCATCCTCCTTCTCTCCCTTTCTTCTTTCCTTCCTTCCTTTATTCTTTCATATATCTTCTCCTTCCTTCCTTACTTCATACACCTCCCCTTCCCTCCTTTCTTCTTCCTTCCTTCCTTCCTTCCTTCCTTCATTTCACCCTTCTTTCCCGTCCTCCTTCTCTCCCTTTCTTCTTTCTTTTCTTCCTTTCTTGTTTCATATACCTTCTCAACTTCTCCTTCCTTCCTTCCTTTCTTCCTACACCTTCCCTTCCCCTTCCCACTTTTCTTCTTTCTTTCCTTCCTTCCTTCCTTCTTTGCTATTTACACCCCTTCCCCTCATTTCCGTCCTTCCTTCCCTCTCCTGCTTCCTTCCCTCCTTCCCCTTCCTCACCAATGGCGGAGCCAGACGACGGTGTGCAGGGGCGACCTGGGCCAGGCGTTGCGGTGGCCAATGGGCTGTCCTCGGCAGAGCCGTGCCGCGGCCTCTCCCAGCCGGGCCAGGAACGCGCGCAGCGGGGGCCTCCCGGGCAGCCTCTGCAGGTTGCGCAGCATCCTGGCCCCCAGTGAGCACAGCCGGCTGAGCTCCAACTCCCAGCCTGGGGCTTCAGCATGAGCGGGTAGGCCGCGTTCTAGAACTACAGTTCCCAGAGTGCATTGCGTATGTACTTCCTCCCCTGGGCACTGCGCATGCTCAGTTGGTTTTTTGTAATTGTGAGTTTGTTGAAATGTTGTTTGGAATTTTGATGAGTGTTGTGCATACCTTGTGGGTTGAGGTATGTGCACGGCAAATTTGGTGAGTTTTCATCGGGGGTTTTTCGCGTTTTGCTGTCCCGTTGAACGCCCTTTCCCTTTTTATATATATAGATATATGTATAGTATATTATAATATATTATTATATATTCTATAATAATATACTATAATAAATAATAGCATAATAAAATAATATGGTGGTTTTCCAATCTATATCTATAAATCTGTAAGGGGCGTCCAACGGGACAGCAAAACTCAAAAAAACCCCAATGAAAATTTAACAAAATTCCCATTCACATACCTCAACCCACAAGGTATGCCGAAATCGATTCACAATACTAAACACACAATACTAAACTCTCACAACAACACACTCACAACAACGAAAACCAACTGAGCATGCGCAGAGGCGCCCCGCCGCAACTCCCCAGTCCGCGCACATGGCCGGGAGAATGTCAGAGGGGGAGGATGTGCGTGGCCTCCACTCTGGGTCTCTCCCCATGGAGTAGGGAAGGCCGACCCCGGCTGGCCGCCCCGATGGCACTGGTAACGGTGCAGCGCTCGCCGACCCCGAGCGCCACCTCCAGCCCCTGCACTTCGGTGAGTTGCTCACTCGGGGAGTTGCTGAGGAGAAAGAGGCAAAGGGGGCCGCAGCCAGGCCCGTAGCCAGGATTTCGTTTCGGGGGGGGGGGGGGGGGCTGAATTATTTTCAGGCGGGGCTTTGGGGGGGGGCTGAGTTTCGGGGTGGGCTGAGTCTGAGTGAAAGAAGGTCTAGCCTTGCAAACCTTTTGTATCATTACCCCAATATCCCCATGCATATGGGATATATTGAGTATGGTGATCAGATCATTATATGAATAAACACAACAGTGTAAATAATGCACCGGTAAGGCCTTTTCGCGAACCACCATGAGAATTTCAGGGGGGGGCTGAAGCCCCTCAAGCCCCCCCCCCCCCAGCTACATGCCTGGCCACAACGCATGCGCAAAGGCGCCTGCCGGACTGGTCTTTATCAGTCATTGGATGAGGGTGGCAGTGGTTTCAGTAAGTTAGTCAAGGTACTTCAAGTCCCATCATCCTCCAAACTGCAGCAGGATGTAGAGTGGGTCATGGGGGCTCTGTGTGCCAATTTGGTCTTGATTGGTCATTGATAAGGGTCGCAGTGGTTTCAGTAAATGAGTGAAGGTACTGCAAGTCCCATCATCCATGGTCAACCCTTCTCCAAGCTGCAGCAGGATGTAGAGTGGGTCATGGGGGCTCTGTGTGTCAAGTTTGGTCTTGATTGGTCATTAGATGAGGGTTGCAGCAATCTTGGGAAGGGAGTGAAGGTACTTGAAGTCCCATTATCCATGGTCCATCCCTGGCCAAACCACACCAGGACATAAGGTGGGTCATGAGAGGTCTATATGCCAAGTTTGGTCCTGATCAGTCATTGGATGAGGTTAACATCGGTCTCAGAATGCAAGTGATGGTACTGCAAGTCCCAACATCCATGGTTCATCTTCCTCCAAACTGCAGTAGGATGTCGAGTGGATCATGGGGGCTCTGTTTGCCAAGTTTGGTCTGTATTGGTAATTTTCTGACAGAGCCCCTGGCCTTTTCCTTTCCTCTCTTTGTCATCTCGGAATCTTGGAATTGAGGCTGGCCAATCAGAGACCATATGCAAATTTCCTTCTCTCATGTCTCCGTTTCTGTCATGACCCCTTTTCTCCAGCAGGGGCTCCTGTAAAGCTGGCGAATCAGAGACCATATGCAAATAGAGCCACAGTGGCAGCCAATCAGAATCTTGGAACTTTCAGGCTGACCAATCAGAATGCTGACACATACACCGCCACACTGCCACACTTTTGTCCTCCACATACAAACTTTAACTTTTATTATATACTAGCTTGGGTACCCGGCGCTGCCCAGGTTATTAGAAAAAGTGGGTAATGGCAGTTTTCTATGCCAAGTTTGGTCTTTATTGGTCATTGGATAACAGCTGCATTGTTTTCAGGAAGTGAGTGAAGGAACTTGAAGTCCCATCATCCATGGTCCACCCTCCTCCAAACAGCAGCAGGCTATAGAGTGGGTCATGGGGCTCTGTGTGCCAAGTTTGGTCTTGATCAGTCATTGATGAGCTTAGCAGCGGTCTCAGAATGTGAGTGAAGGTACCTAAAGTCCCATCATCCATGGTCAACCCTCCTCCAAAACCACAGCAATATGTAGAGTGGGGCATGGGGGCTCTGTGTGTCAAGTTTGGTCTTGATTGGTCTTTAGATGAGGGTTGCAGCAATCTTGGGAAGGGAGTGGTGGTACTTGAAGTCCCATCATCCATGGTCTGTCCTCCTCCAATCTGCCCCAGGATGTAGAGTGGGTCATTGGGGCTCCGTGTGCCAAGTTTGGTCTTGATTAGTCATTGGCGAGGGTCTCAGTGGTCTCACAAAGTGAGTGAAGTTACTGCAAGTCCCATCACCCATCTCCAAATTTTTCCAAACAACACCAGGACGTAAAGTGGGTCATGAGAGGTCTATGTGCCAAGTTTGGTCTTGATCAGTCATTGATGAGGTTAGCAGCGGTCTCAGAATGTGAGTGAAGGTACTGAAAGTCCCATCATCCATGGTCAACCCTCCTCCAAAACTGCAGCAATATGTAGAGTGGGTCATGGGGGCTCTGTGTGCCAAGTTTGGTCTTGATTGGTCATTAGATGAGGGTTGCAGCAATCTTGGGAAGGGAGTGAAGGTACTTGAAGTCCCATCATCCACTGTCCTCCTCGAAAGTGCACCAGGATGTAGAGTGGGTTATGGGGGCTCTGTGTGCCAATTTGGCCTTGATTGGTCATTGGATGAGGGTCTCAGTGGTTTCAATAAGTGAGTGAAGATACTGCAAGTCCAATCATCCATGGTCCATCCCCCTTAGAACTGCATCAGGATGTAGAGTGGGTCATGAGTACTTGTGCCAAGTTTGGGCCTGGTCTGTGATTTGTAGGGGCTACAGTGTTCTGTGGGAAGTGAATCGGGTGAAGGTACCGCAAATCCCATCATTAGTAGCCCACTCTGCCCTGAACCACACTGGAAGTCCCATCATCCATCGTCCATCCTTCTCCAAACAGCATCGGGATGTAGAGTGAGTCAAGGGGGCTCTGTGTGCCAAGTGTGGTCTTGATTGGTCATTTGATGAGGGTTGCACCAGTCTTGGGAAGGGAATGTAGGTTCTTGAAGTCCCATCATAAATGGTCTGTCCCCCTCGAATGTACACCAGGATGTAGAGTGGGTCATGGGGACTCTGTGTGCCAAGTTTGGTCTTGATCAGTCATTGGCGAGGGTCTCAATGGTCTCAGGAAGTGAGTGAAGTGACTGCAAGTCCCATCATCCATTGTCAAATTCTTCCGAACGGCGCCAGGACGTAGAGTGCCGGCTCTCTGTGTAAATTGTGGTCCTGATCCATCATTGTTGGCAGTTGTAATGGTCTTAGGAAGGGAGTGCAGGTATTGCAAGTCCCATCATCTATGGTGCATCCTCCTCCAAACCACACCAGGATTTAGAGTGCATCATGGGGACTCAGTGTGCCAAATTTGGTCTTTTTCGGTAATTTGATGAGAGTTGCAGTGGTCTCAGGAATTGAGCAAAGGTACTGCAAGTCCCATAATCCATGGTCCATCCCCGGCCAAAATGCACCAGGACATAAAGTGGGTCATGAGAGGTCTATGTGCCAAGTTTGTCCTGATCAGTCATTGGATGAGGTTAACAGCGGTCTCAGAATGTGAGTAATGGTACTGCAAGTCCCAACATCCATGGTTCATCCTCCTCCAAACTGCAGTAGGATGTCGAGTGGGTCTTGTGTGCTCTGTGTGCCAAGTTTGGTCTGTATTGGTAATTTTCTGACGCAGCTCCTGGCCTTTTTCTTTCCTTTCTTTGTCATCTCGGAATCTTCGAATTGAGGCTGGCCAATCAGAGATGTTCTGTCGCCACTGGGTCCAAACAAAATGTCTTTATTCTATAGAACGCACACTTTAAACCCAGTGGGAAGCCGGGGTGCCCTAGGAGAGATTGTTAGAGACTTCCAGGAGGAATGGGCTTTAGAGTTCTTTAAAGGTACAAAAAAGTCTTTATTAAGGAACAAATTTTCAAACAACACTTCAAGGCTTTCTTATACTAGTCTTTAAGAGACTGGTACTGACTTGGTTTAACTGTACTATCTTAACATGAAGAAGAACCCTTTGTAATCTCTCCTAGGCCGTCCATCACCTAGGCCTTGCTGGTCTGAGTAAAACTGCGATCTCCAAATGCGTCTGGAAACCGAGTAACCTACCAGACGAAGCTAGAATTCTGTGGTTCTGCAGTGATGTCCTGTGGAAACTTCAGGGCTGTTTTACCCTCTGGTGCTATGAGGCTGGGAGGCTGTGAGCTCTCAGCCAGAGCCTTTGGGACCTTTTCCTTCTGTTTCCCTGGAACTGGATGGTCACTGGATGACCCCTGGATGGTCGCTGGATGGACCCCAGATCACCTTTGGATGATCCCCAGATGGCTATTTCTATTTCCCCGGAAGGTTTTGAGGAATAAAGCCTTTCCTACGGGACTAGCTGATCTGCGTCCTATAGACTGGCTTCTTTTTGCGTGACTGAAAAATGGCCCCTTCCCTCCAAAAGGCAAAAAGGGGGCGGGACCAGGGACCTAACTATGACTGGCAGGTGGCTTACCCTATAAATGCAAATTATAACAGGAAACCCCCTGCTGCAAAATCCCAAGCATGGGTTTGCACACAAACATATAAACACAGCAAATAAATCTGGAGCTCCTGGAACAGCTGTTCCAGAACAAGAGACCATATGCAAATTTCCTTCTCTCATGTCTCTGTCATGAACCCTTTTCTCCACCAGGGGCTCCTGTAAAGCTGGCCAATCCAAGACCAATCAGAATGCTGGCACATACTCCTCCACACCGCCACACGTCCGCCGCATACAAACTTTGACTTTTATTATATGTACTAGCTTGGGGACCCGGTGCTGCCCGGGTTATTAGAGAAAGTGGGTAATGGAGCTTCTGTATGCCAAGTTTGGTCTTTTTGGTCATTGGATGATGGTGGCATTGTTTTCAGGAAGTGAGTGAAGGTACTTGAAGTGCCATCATCCATGGTCCACCCTCCTCCAAACAGCAGCAGGATATAGAGTGGGTCATGGGGCTCTGTGTGCCAAGTTTGGTCTTTATCAGCCATTGGATGAGGGTGGTAGTGGTTTCAGTAAGTGAGTGAAGGTAATGCAAGTGCCATCATCCAAAGTCCATCCTCCTTCAAACTGCAGCAGGTCATGGGGGCTCTGTGTGCTAAGTTTGGTCTTGATTAGTCATTGATTCGGGTCGCAGTGGTTTCAGTAAGTGAGTAAACGTACTGCAAGTCCCATAACACATGGTCAACCCTCCTCCACAACTGCAGCAGGATGTAGAGTGGGTCATGGGGGCTCTGTGTGCCAAGTTTGGTCTTGCTCAGTCATTGTATGAGGTTCGCAGAGGTCTCAGAATGAGACACATCGGTGTGAGCTGCAGCGGGGAGTTCCGCAGTTCCTGGTTGTCACAATTGGAAGAAACAGATGAAATGTGCCCCAACAGGCAGCTCAATAATAAGACTGCACTCAGCCTTTCTTTGCTTTCCCTTCTCCTTACATTGTATCATTCCCCTAATAAGGCACTTGAAACTTGCAACATTTAATCTTTCCGCTTGATACTTTTGTATCTTTCTTTGCCTCAAACTAACTTAACATTAAAATAACCCTTTTTCCAGGCTCCGGAGAGCCGTGAGCCTGCGGGGAGGTGCCTCCAGGCACCCCCCGGACCCTGGATCTGTGTTCGCCCAATTCGTGGATACTGAAACCGCCATTTTGGACCCCAGTAACCACTAAAACAGTACTTTTCTGCTATTAATTCTAAGACTAACTGCTATCTCGCTTTCCTCATTTTGGACTCCTGCGCTCAGGGATAATCATTTTTGTTTAAAGTATTATTATTAGACAGCAAACAGCTGATTGGCAAAGCTCTGCTGGCTCGGTGAAAGCGGCCAGGCCGGCCCCCGGCCCCAGCGCGGAAGATCTAGTTCGCCAAGGGCCGGGCAGTGGATTCTGTTGCTTCCTGACCCAGCGCACATAACTGGGTTCCTGTTTCCTCTTTGTGAACTCTCTGACTTATGCCCTGGACTATGGACTCTGCTACTACCCAACCCAGCGCCCATCACTGGACTTCTGCCTTTTCTTATTGACTCTCTGCTTCATGAACTGAACTGTTTGCCACATCCCTGGCCACGAACTTCCTTCTGGTGCTTGCCTTGAAATGCAAGCAGCCTCCGTTACCACGCACCTTTGCCGCAGGACTATGAGATCTCCAGTTTGCGTTATAATAAAGATCCAACATTGTAATAAACTTTGCTTGGGATGGGGATGGGATTGCCTTATGAAATATATGTAATGGGATATTATATGAAATGTACTCTGGTCCCCCTCCCTGCTTCTCCTCTTTGACCCTTGCCCCAAAAGGAATGTAACCTAAGGATTACTGTGACAGGGAGGAAACCCTTTGTCCTCCTGAAATGGTTCATATTTACATTTGCATGGGCCATGCAGTTGATCCCTTCTCAAACTAACTTTCAGAGCAGACAGTAAGGGAGGGAAGGGTCAACAAAAACTCAGGAAGAAAAGACTGATTGTATCATTTTTAGGTATTTGTTGATCCCCCTTGTTTACAAGGCCCTGAGGTCCAAATACCATCAAAAGCTCCTTTTCATACTTCCTCCCAAATCCAATCATAAACCAGGAAACTCATTGTTCTCCTATCCAACACCCCGCCGCGTAGAAAACAAAGCCACACAGATGCCCCAAAGGCTGTCATTTCCTCAGTCTTTGTCAGGCTTCGTCCCGCCTCCTGGCTGCCGATTGGTCCATCTTCAGAGGCACTAGAAAGGCACTGATTGGCCTCCCAGAGGCAGCGGAGCCCGCTGATTGGTCCAGAGGTGAGGCATGCTGCCAAGCCTCCTCCCAGCTGTTCCACGGCCAGCCAACCAGCCCGAAGCCGGCTGACAGAGGGTGGGCGGGGATTTTGAAACTGTTTTCCTTTGTCTGTGTACTATAAAAATGCTTGGAAATTCTGTAAAATTATGCTTGCAGTGGAATGATTCCTGCAATGCATCTGATCTCAGCTGAATCACAATAAACCTCAGTTGCTGAAAAGAAACTTCTTCCACTTGGATGAGGCATTATTATTTACAATATTTTTACTCTTTGGATTGGCTCTCGCTGGCCTCACCAAGGGACCCAGAGCCCTTTAGGCGTGGTCCTCGGGCTTCTCTCTCTCAAGGGGACCCCACTAAAAGCAGCTCGATATCAAGAATGTGAGTGAAGGTACAGGAAGTCCCATCATCTATGGTCAACCCTCCTCCAAAACTGCAGCAGAATGTAGAGTGTGTCATGGGGGCTCTGTGTGCCAAGTTTGGTCTTGATCGGACATTAGATGAGGGTTGCAGCAACCTTGAGGAGTGGAGATACTTGAAGTCCCATCATCCATGGTCTGTCCTCCTCTAAAGTGCACCAGGATGTAGAGTGAGTCATGGGGATTCTGTGTGCCAAGTTTGTCTTGATCAGTCATTGGCGAGGGTCTCAGTGATCTCAGGGAGTGAGTGAAGTGACTGCAAGTCCCATCATCCATTGCCAAATTCTTCCAAACCACACCAGGATGTAGAGTGGGTCATGTGGGCTCTCTGTGTAAATTGAGGTCCTGGCCCACCATTGTTGGCAGTTGTAATGGTCTTAGGAAGGGAGTGCAGGTATTGCAAGTCCCATCGTCCATGGTGCATCCTCTTCCAAACTGAACCAGGATGTAGA
This sequence comes from Anolis sagrei, assembly GCF_037176765.1. Lineage (NCBI taxonomy): Eukaryota > Metazoa > Chordata > Lepidosauria > Squamata > Anolidae > Anolis > Anolis sagrei. The sequence continues at coordinate 23,857,095 of NC_090035.1, read as the reverse complement.
GTGCCTCATGGAGACTCAGTGTGCCAAGTTTGTCTCCTATGCTTTTTAACATCTACATGAAACCGCTGGGAGAGGTCATCTGGGGTTTTGGAGTTAGGTGCCATCTCTATGCAGATGACACACAACTCTATTACTCCTTTCCACCTAATTCCAAGGAGGCCCCTCGAGTGCTGAACGAGTGCCTTGCCGCTGTGGCTATCTGGATGAGGAGGAACAAGCTGAAGATCAATCCTGACAAGACAGAGGTCTTCCTGGTCAATTGTAAACCGGATCGGGGTATAGGGTGGCAACCTGAGCTGGATGGGGTTGCACTCCCCCTGAAGTATCAGGTCCGCAGCTTGGGAGTTCTTCTGGATTCACCACTTACGCTTGATGCTCAGGCGTCAGCGGTGTCTGGGAGGGCTTTCGCACAATTAAGACTTGTGCGCCAGCTGCGACCGTACCTTGTAAAGGCTGATTTGGCCGGGGTGGTCCACGCCTTAGTCACCTCCAGATTGGATTACTGTAATGCGCTCTACGTGGGGCTGCCCTTGAAAACGGCTCGGAAATTCCAACTAGTTCGACGGGCGGCGGCCAGGATGTTAACTGGTGCTCCTTACAGAGAGAGGTCAACCCACCTGTTTAAGGAGCTCCATTGGCTGCCGTTCACCTACCGAACCCAATTCAAGGTGCAGGTGCTTACCTACAAAGCCCTAAATGGTTTGGGACCTGCCTACCTCCGTGACCGCATCTCCGCTTATGTACCCACACGCTCCCTTCGGTCATCTGGAGAGGCCCTGCTTGCAATCCCACCTGCGTCGCAGGCGCGCTTGGTGGGGACGAGGGATAGGGCCTTTTCTGTGGTTGCTCCCCGACTTTGGAACGATCTCCCCAAAGACATTAGACTAGCTCCCACGTTGGCAGTCTTTAGGCCTGGCTATTCCGACGTGCCTTTCCAGAATAGGATAACACAGCACTTTTGTCCCAGAAGCACTTTACTAGAGTTTAAGACTCTCTGCACATTGCACTTGCCTAGAATTTCAATACACCTCCTGTCACACCCAGCACTTTTTTAACCTGTACCCATCATTGGACCGGCCATGGTTTTTATTGTGTAATAGTGTAATGTTTTGTTATTGCTTATGTTTTTAATTTGCTTTCTTTTGTATTGTTGTTGTTGACTGTTGTTGTGTTGAGGTCTTGGCCTTTGTAAGCCACATCAAGTCCTTCGGGAGATGCTAGCGGGGTACAAATAAAGTTTAATAATAATAATAATAATAATAATAATTTATCGCTAATTGGATGAGGGTTGCAGTGGATTGAATTGAGAAAAGGTACTGCAATTCCCATAATCCATGGTCCATCCCCAGCCAAACCACACGAGGACGTAAAGTGGGTCATGAGAGGTCTATGTGCCAAGTTTGGTCCTGATCAGTCATTGGATGAGGTTAACAGCGGTCTCAGAATGTGAGTGATGGTACTGCAAGTCCCATCATCCATGGTTCATCCTCCTCTAAACTGCAGTAGGATGTAGAGTGGGTCTTGTGTGCTCTGTGTGCCAAGTTTGGTCTGTATTGGTAATTTTCTGACAGGGCCTTTTCCTTTCCTCTCTTTCTCATCTCGGAATCTTGGAATTGAGGCTGGCCAGTCAGAGACCATATGCAAATTTACTTCTGTCATGTACCCGTTTCTGTCATGAACCCTTTTCTCCACCAGGGGCTCCTGTTGAAGCAGGCCAATCAGGGACCATATGCAAATAGCACCACAGCAGCAGCCAGTCAGAATCTTGGAACTTTCAGGCTGGCCAATCAGAAATCCGGCACATACACCACCACACATCCGCCGCATACAAACTTTGACTTTTATTATATACTAGCTTGGGGACCCGGCGCTGCCCGGGTTATTGGAGAAAAGAATTGTGTTTCAAGGTTGGTCTTTATCAGTTATTTAGATGGCTCGCAGTGGTCTCAGGAAGTTAGTGAAGGTACTGCGAGTCCCATCATCTGTGGTCCATCCTCCTCCAAATTGCACCAGAATGGAGAGTGGGTCGTGGGGGCACTGTGCGCCAAGTTTTGTTTTTGATCAATCATTGGATAAGGGTCACAGTGGTCTCAGAAAGTGAGTTTAGGTACTGCAAGACCCATCCTCCATAGTCTGTTTTTCCCCAAACCTCACCAGAATGTTGAGTTGGCCAAGGGGCTCTCTGTGTCTTTCTTGGTATTTGGATAAGTGACAATGTGTTTTCAGGAAGTGAGTGAAGGTACTGGAAGTCCCATCATCCATCGTTCGTCCTTCTCCAAAAAGCATTGGTATGTTGACTGGGTCATAGGAGCTCTGTGTGCCAAGTTTGGTCTTGATCGGACATTACATGAAGGTTGCAGCAGTCTTGGGAAGGGAGTGGAGGTACTTGAAGTCCCATCATCCATGGTCTGTCCTCTTTGAAAGTGCACCAGGATGTAGAGTGGGTCATGGGGACTCTGTGTGCCAAGTTTGGTCTTTATCAGTCATTGGGGAGGGTCTCAGTGGTCTCAGGAAGTGAGTGAAGTGACTGCAATTCCCATCATCCATCGTCCGTCTTCCTTCAAACCACCAGGATGTAGGGTGGGTCATGGGGGCTCTGTGTGCCAAGTTTGGTCTTGATTGGTCATTAGATGAGGGTTGCAGCAGTCTTGGGAGGGGAGTGGAGGTACTTGAAGTCCCATCATCCATGGTACGTCATCCTCAAAAGTGCACCAGAATGTAGAGTGGGTCATGGGGACTCTGTGTGCCAAGTTTGGTCTTGATCAGTCATTGGCGAGGGTCTCAGTGGTCTCAGGAAGTGAGTGAAGTGACTGCAAGTCCCATTATCCATTGTCTAATTCTTCCAAACCGCACCAGGAGATAAAGTGCGTCATGCCGGCTCTGTGTAAATTATGGTCCTGATCCATCATTGTTGGCAGTTGTAATGGTCTTAGGAAGGGAGTGCAGGTATTGCAAGTCCTATCGTCCATGGTGCATCCTCCCCCAAACTGCACCAGGATGTAGAGTGCATCATGGAGACTCACTGTGCCCAGTTTGGTCTTTATTGGTAATTGGATGAGGGTTGCAGTGGTCTCAGGAATTGAGCAAAGGTACTGCAAGTCCCGTAATCCATGGTCCATCCCCGGCTAAAACACACCAGGACGTAAAGTGGGTCATGAGAGGTTTACGTGCCAAGTTTGGTCCTGATCAGTCATTGGATGAGGTTAACAGCGGTCTCAGAATGTGAGTGATGGTACTGCAAGTCCCAACATCCATGGTTCATCCTCCTCCAAACTGCAGTAGGATGTAGAGTGGGTCATGGGGGCTCTGTGTGCCAAGTTTGGTCTGTATTGGTAATTTTCTGACAGAGCCCTTGGTCTTTCCTTTCCTCTCTTTGTCATCTCGGAATCTTGGAAATGAGGCTGGCCAATCAGAGACCATATGCAAATTTCCTTCTGTCATGTCCCTGTTTCTGTCATGAACCCTTTTCTCCACCAGGGGCTCCTGTTGAAGCAGGCCAATCAGGGATCATATGCAAATAGCACCACAGCAGCAGCCAATCAGAATCTTGGAACTTTCAGGCTGGCCAATCAGAAATCCGGCACATACACCACCACACATCCGCCGCATACAAACTTTGACTTTTATTATATACTAGCTTGGGGACCTGGCGCTGCTCGGGTTATTAGAGTAAGGAATTGTATATCAAGGTTGGTCTTTATCTGTTATTTATATGGCTCGCAGTGATCTCAGGAAGTTAGTGAAGGTACTGCGAGTCCCATAATCTGTGGTCCATCCTCCTCCAAACTGCACCAGGATAGAGAGTTGGTCATGGGGGCTCTGTGTGCTAAGTTTGGTTTGATCAGTCATTGGATGAGGGTCACAGCAGTCTCAGAAAGTGCAGTAGGATGTCAAGTGTGTCATGGGGGCTTTGTGTGCCAAGTTTGGTCTGTATTGGTAATTTTCTGATGCAGCCCCCTCTGGCTTTTTCCTTTCCTCTCTTTGTCCTCTCGGAATCTTGGAATTGGGGCTGGCCAATCAGAGACCATATGCAAATTTCCTTCTCATGTCCCCGTTTCTGTAATGAACTCTTTTCTCCACCAGGGGCTCCTATTGAAGCTGGCCAATCAGAGACCATATGCAAATAGCACCACAGCGGCAGCCAATCAGAATCTTGGAACTTTCAGGCTGGCCAATCAGAGACCACAGTGGCAGCCAATCAGTAAGCTAGCACATACACCGCCACACTTTTGTCCTCCGCATACAAACTTTGACTTTTATTATATACTAGCTTAGGGACCCGGCGCTGCCCGGGTTATTAGAGAAAGTGGGTAATGGTGGTTCTGTATGCCAAGTTTGGTCTTTATTGGTCATTTGATGACTGTTGCGTTGTTTTCAGGAAGTGAGTGAAGGCACTGCAAGTCCCATCATCCAAAGTCCATCCTCCTTTAAGCTGCAGCAGGATGTAGAGTGGGTCATGGGGGCTATGTGTGCTAAGTTTGGTCTTGATCAGGCATTGGATTAGGGTCGCAGTGGTTTCAGTAAGTTAGTGAAGGTACTGCAAGTCCCATCATTCATGATCCACCCTCCTCCAAACTGACAGGATGTAGATAGGGTCATGGGGGCTCTGTGTGCCAAGTTTGGTCTTGATCGGACATTAGATGAGGGTTACAGCCATCTTGGGAAGGGAGTGGAGGTACTTGAAATCCCATCATCCATGGTCTGTCTTCCTCGAAAGTGCACCAGGATGTAAAGTGGGTCATGGGGACTCTGTGTGCCAAGTTTGGTCTTGATCAGTCATTGGCGAGGGTCTCAGTGGTCTCAGGGAGTGAGTGAAGTCACTTCAAGTCCCATCATCCATTGACAAATTCTTCCAAACCGCACCAGGATGTAGAGTAGGTCATGCGGGCTCTCTGTGTAAATTGTGGTCCTGATCCATCATTGTTGGCAGTTGTAATGTGCAACGTGTGCAACTTGTGTCGAATCTCTGCCATCCATGTGACGCCTACCATCGCGTCCACTGTTCCACCTCCGGAAGGACTAGTTTTAATCGGTGGTCATTGTATTATAATTATATGCTATAATTAATTTTTATCAACGATTTGAACGGTGCTGTTATTTCTATCTCGGCACTTTAATCTACCAATCACTTATAATTATATGTTACAATAATTCTTATCAACATTGAACGGTGCTGCTAAATTTCAATCCTAGCACTTTAGCTGCCAGCACTTTAGCTCATTTGCACTGAAGTGGTCCTTTTAACCTGCCTTACCTCAGCACTTTTTCTCCCTCCATGATGCACTTTATGTAGACACGTCAGAATCAAGTGTTATGCCTATTGCACTTTAACAAGTGCTATGCCTATTGCACTTTAACAACTTTCTATATCTGTGTTATGCCTATTGCACTTTAACAACAAGTGTTATGCCTATTGCACTTTAACAACTTTTTATTATCTGTATAGTTGATATAATTTTGTGTGCACTTTAAGAACGAGGGATAAGCGGATTGACAGTGTTTTATTGTGAATTTTCTACATCCCCACCCATGCTACTATCCATTCCCTGGTATTGGTATCTGTTAACCCTTCTTGTAACCAGTGGTAGTATAGGTAAGGAATGGAGTGGACTGAGGAGTCCCGGAAGTAATATAGCATGGGATGAAGCTATGAATGTAGACTGCGTCATGGAGGAGGGAGGGTGGCCGGGGAGCCCCCATAGAAGTCGTGGTGGGGAGGGGGAGATACGGGAAAGGGAGACCTTTAATTCGGCCTAGGGAGTGTGGATCAACATTAGTAATTCCAAAGCGGTCTCCTGATGTGGGAAGTCGGTGTAACCAGGAAGGCGGTCCCTCCGGGTTGAAGGTGGTGCTGTTGAACGCCAGATCTGTCAATGGTAAAACAGCTTTCATCCAGGATTTGATCCTGGATGAACGGGCAGATCTGGCGTGCATCACAGAGACCTGGCTGGATGAAGCTGGAGGAGTGAATTTGACCCAGCTTTGTCCACCAGGTTTCTCTGTGCAGCACCAACCGAGATCCGGAGCGCGGGGAGGCGGGGTTGCAGTGGTCTATAGAGATTCCATTCGTCTGACCAGGGGCCCCATCCCGCAGTCAACAAAATTTGAATGCGTCCACCTGAGGGTGGGTGACCGGGACAGTTTAGGGATTCTGTTAGTGTACCGTCCACCTCGCTGCACTACAGACTCCCTGACTGAGCTAGCGGGGGTGGTCTCAGACCTGGCGTTGGAGTCCCAACGGCTACTTGTGCTGGGGGACTTCAACGTCCACGCCGAGGCCATCTTATCGGGAGCGGCTCAGGACTTCATGTCTGCCATGGCAACCATGGGGCTGTCCCAACAGGTATCTGGCCCCACCCACAGTGCTGGACATACATTGGACTTGGTTTTCTGTCAGGGATGGGAGGAAGGTGGCGGTGTTGAGGACCGACCGTTGCCATGGACCGACCACCACCTGGTCAGCTTTAGACTCACTGCACCCCCTAACCTCTGCAGAGGTGGAGGACCCATTAAGTTGGTCCGCCCCAGGAGGCTTATGGATCCGGATGGATTCCTGACGGCTCTTGGGGAATTTCCCGCCTCCTCGGTTGGTGATCCTGTCGATGCCCTGGTCGCTCTCTGGAATGGGGAGATGGCTAGGGCAATAGACACGATCGCCCCAGAACGTCCCCTCTCGAGTAGCCGAGCTAAACCAGCTCCTTGGTTCACTGAGGAGCTGGCAGCGTTGAAGCGAAAGAAGAGGGTACTAGAGAGCGTGTGGTGTTCGGATCCGAGCGAGCCAAATCGAACACGGTTTGTGTCCTTTTTAAGGGCATACGCCGCGGCAATAAGAGCCGCAAAGAAGACCTTCCTTGCGGCCACTATTGCGTCTGCAAAGAACCGTCCGGCTGAACTGTTCCGAGTTGTCAGAGGCCTGTTAAAGCCCACCATGCAGGATGGGTGCCCTGATGATTCGGCAGCTCGCTGTGAAGCCTTTGCTCAGTTCTTTGCAGACAAAGTCGCTTTGATCCGCTCTGGTCTGGATACCATATTAACGGCAGTCTCTGAGGATGTAACACGAGCATCTGCTTGTCCGGTTTTGATGGATTCATTTCAATTGGTTCAATCCGAGGATGTGGACAAAGTGCTTGGAGGAATGAGAGCTACCACATGCATCCTAGACCCCTGCCCATCCTGGCTTCTGAAGGAGGCCAGAGGGGGATTGGCCGAGTGGGTGAAGGTGGTGGTTAATGCGTCCCTTCGGGAAGGCATATTTCCAGCCAGCTTAAAGCAAGCTGTGATAAAACCGCTGTTGAAAAAACCATCACTGGACCCCACTCAATTCGTCAACTATCGGCCTGTTTCCAATCTCCTCTTCTTGGGCAAAGTCCTGGAACGTGTGGTGGCCTCACAACTCCAGGCATTCTTGGTAGACATGGATTATCTGGACCCGGCACAGTCTGGCTTTAGGCTGGGGCATGGTACCGAGACAGCTTTGGTCGCCTTAGTCGATGATCTGCGCCGGGAGATCGACAGGGGAAGTGTGTCCCTGTTGGTGCTGCTGGACCTCTCAGCGGCCTTCGATACCGTCGACCACGGTATCCTTCTGGGACGCCTCGCAGGAATGGGTCTTGGAGGAACTGTTCTACAGTGGCTCCGCTCATTCCTCGAGGGTCGGTCTCAGAAGGTGTTACTGGGGGACTCCTGTTCAACCCCACAACCTTTGTCTTGTGGGGTTCCTCAGGGTTCAATATTGTCTCCCATGTTGTTCAACATCTACATGAAGCCGCTGGGTGAGATCATCCGGAGTTTCGGGGTGCGATGTCATTTGTATGCAGATGATGTTCAACTCTGTCACTCCTTTCCACCTGCTACTAAGGAGGCTATCGAGGTCCTGAACCGGTGCTTGGCCGCTGTGATGGTCTGGATGGGGGCGAACAAATTGAAATTGAATCCAGACAAGACAGAGGTACTCCTGGTCAGTCGCAAGGCCGAACAGGGTATAGGGTTACAGCCTGTGTTGGATGGGGTCGCACTCCCCCTGAAGACGCAGGTTCGCAGTTTGGGTGTGATCCTGGACTCATCGCTGAGCCTGGAACCCCAGGTTTCGGCGGTCACCAGGGAAGCATTCGCACAGTTAAAACTCGTGCGCCAACTGCGCCCGTACCTTGGGAAGTCTGACTTGACCACGGTAGTCCACGCTCTTGTTACATCCCGTTTAGACTACTGCAACGCTCTCTATGTGGGGTTGCCTTTGAAGACGGCTCGGAAGCTCCAATTAGTCCAACGGTCGGCAGCCATGATACTAACTGGAGCGGAGCGCAGGGAGCACACAACTCCTCTGCTGCACCAGCTCCACTGGCTGCCGATTTGCTACCGGGCTCAATTCAAAGTGCTGGCGTTGGCCTTTAAAGCCCTAAACGGTTCTGGCCCAACCTACCTATCCGAACGTATCTCGGCCTACCAGCCCACCAGGACCCTAAGATCTTCTGGGGAGGCCTTGCTCTCTATCCCGCCTGCTTCACAGGTGCGGCTGGCGGGGACGAGAGACAGAGCCTTTTCTGTGGTGGCCCCTCGGCTCTGGAATGCCCTTCCCATGGAGGTAAGATCAGCCTTCTCGCTGATGGTATTCCGAAGAAGACTAAAAACTTGGATGTTCAAGCAGGCATTTGGCTAATTCGGTGCAATGAATGTGTTGATTACGGATTGGTAATATGGATGATGCAATTGGACCACGATTTTAGTTAGGAGATGTATTGGATTGTGATTTCGTGTAATATTGTGTATTATGTTTTTTATGGTTTTAATTGTATACTGTGCACTGTATATTTTGTTGTAAACCGCGTTGAGTTGCCAATTAGGCTGAGAAACGGCGGTATACAAGGACAGTAATTATATAAATAAAAAAAATTGTAATGGTCTTTGGAAGGGAGTGCAGGTATTGCAAGTCCTATCATCCATGCTGCATCCTACTCCAAACCGCACCAGGATGTAGAGTGCATCATGGAGACTCAGTGTGCCCAGTTTGGTCTTTATCGGTAATTGGATGATGGTTGCAGTGGTCTCAAGAATTGAGCAAAGGTACTGCAAGTCCCATAATCCATGGTCCATCCCCAGCCAAGCCACACCAGGACGTAAAGTGGGTCATGAGAGGTCTATGTGCCAAGTTTGGTCCTGATCAGTCATTGGATGAGGTTAATAGCGGTCTCAGAATGTGAGTGATGGTACTGCAAGTCCCATCATCCATGGTTCATCCTCTTCCAAACTGCAGTAGGATGTAGAGTGGGTCAATAGGGGCTGTGTGTGGCAAGTTAGTTTTGTCTGTATTGGTAATTTTCTGACACTTAAGGCCTTTTTCTCTCCTCTCTTGTCACCTCAGAATCTTGGAACTTTCTGGCTGGCCAATCAGAGACCATATGCAAATTTCCCTCTCTCATGTCCCCGTTTCTGTCATGAACCCTATTCTCCACGAGGGGCTCCTATTGAAGCTGGCCAATCAGAGACCATATGCAAATAGCACCACAGTGGCAGCCAATCAGAAAGCTGGTACAAAGTCTTCCACCCTACGTCCTCCCTCTGTCCTCCCTCCGTCCTACTTCCATCCTCCCTCTGTCTTCCCACACATACAAACTTTGACTTTTATTATATATATAGATGTAGATATAGATAGATATAGATATAGATATAGATATAGATATAGATAGACTAGCTTGGGGACCCTGCGCTGCCCGGGTAATTTGAGAAAGTGGGTAATGGCGGTTCTGTAGGCCAAGTTTGATCTTTATTGGTCATTGGATGATAGTTGCATTGTTTTCAGGAAGTGAAGGTACTTGAAGGTACTATATCCTCCAAACAGCAGCAGGATATAGAGTGAGTCATGGAGGCTCTGTGTGCCAAGTTTGGTCTTGATCAGTCATTGGTTCAGGGTTGCAGTGGTTTCAGAAAGTGAGTTTAGATACTGCAAGTCCCATCATCCATGGTCTATCCTCCTCCAAACTGCAGTAGGATGTGGAGTGGGTCATGGGGCTCTGTGTGCCAAGCTTGATGTACAATTCCTTTCTCTAATAACCCGGGCAGCACTGGGTCCCCAAGCTAGTCTATATCTATATCTATCTATATCTATATCTACATCTATCTATATCTATATCTATCTATATCTATCTATCTATATCTATATATCTATGTATATAATAAAAGTCAAAGTTTGTATGCAGAGGACAAAAGTCTGGCGGGAGGAGTATGTGCCAGCGTTCTGATTGGCTGCCGCTGTGGTGCTATTTGCATATGGTCTCTCACTGCGAGTCCCATCATCTGTGGTCCATCCTCCTCCAAACTGCACCAGGATGGAGAGTGGGTCATGGGGGCTCTGTGTGCTAAGTTTGGTCTTGATCAGTCATTTGATGAGGTTCACAGCGGTCTCAGAGTTAAGGTACTGCAAGTCCCATCATCTCTAGTCTCCCTCAAACATCACCAGAATGTTGAGTTGGCCATGGGGGCTCTCTGTGCCAAGTTTGGTCTTTCAATTTCCTTCTTTCATGTCTCCATTTCTGTCAGGAACCCTTTTCTCCACCAGGGGCTCCTCTCGAAGCTGGCCAATCAGGGACCATATGCAAATGGCATCACAGCGGCAGCCAATCAGAAAGCTGGCACATACCTGGTTGCACCGCCACACTTCTGTTTGCCGCATACAAACTTTGACTTTGGGGACCCGCCGCTGCCCGGGTTATTTGAGAAAGGAATTGTGTATCAAGATTGGTCTTTATCAGTTATTTATATGACTCACAGTTGTCTCAGGAAGTTAGTGAAGGTACTGTGAGTCCCATTATCTGTGATCCATCCTCCTCCAAACTGCTCCAGGATGGAGAGTGGGTCATGGGGGTTTTGTGTGCCAAGTTTGGTCTTGATCGGTCATTAGATTAGTGTTGCAGAGGTCTTGGGAAGTGAGTGGACGTACTTGAAGTCCCATCATCCATAGTCTGTACTCCCCCAAACCTCACCAGAATGTTGAGTTGGCCATGGGGGCTCTCTGTTCAAAGTTTGGTCTTTATTGGTTTTTGAATGAGTGTCGCTATGGTTTCAGGAAGTGAGTGAAGGTACTGCAAGTCCCATTATCCATTGTCCATCCTTCAAACAGCACCAGGATGTAGGGTGGGTCATGGGGGCTGTGTGTGCCAAGTTTGGTCTTGATCGGTCATTAGATGAGGGTTGCAGCAATCTTGGGAAGGGAGTGGAGGTACTTGAAGACCCATCATCCATGGTCTGTCCTCCAAACTGCACCAGGGTGTAGAGTGGGTCATTGGAGCTCCGTGTGCCAAGTTTGGTCTTGATTAGTCATTGGCGAGGGACTCAGTGGTCTCAGAAAGTGAGTGAGGTTACTGCAAGTCCCATCATCCATCTCCATTTTTTCCAAATGACACCAGGACATTAAGTGGGTCATGAGAGGTCTATGTGCCAAGTTTCGTCTTGATCAGTCATTGCATGAGGTTTGCAGAGGTCTGAGAATGTGAGTGAAGGTACTGGAAGTCTCATCATCCATCGTCCATCCTCCTCCGAAACTGCAGCAGGATGTAGAGTGTGTCATGGGGGCTCTGTGTGCCAAGTTTGGTCTTGATCGGACATTAGATGAGGGTTGCAGCAACCTTGAGGAGTGGAGATACTTGAAGTCCCATCATCCATGGTCTGTCCTCCTCTAAAGTGCACCAGCATGTAGAGTGGGTCATGGGGACTCTGTGTGCCAAGTTTGGTCTTGATCAGTCATTGGCGAGGGTCTCAGTGGTCTCAGGAAGTGAGTAAAGTGACTGCAAGTCCCATCATCCATTGCCAAATTCTTTCAAACCGCACCAGGATATAGAGTGGGTCATGCCGGCTCTCTGTGTGAATTGTGGTCCTGATCCATCATTGTTGGCAGTTGTAATGGTCTTAGGAAGGGAGTGCAGGTATTGCAAGTCCCATCGTCCATGGTGCATCCTCCCCCAAACTGCACCAGGATGTAGAGTGTGTCATGGATACTCAATGTGCCAAGTTAGGTCTTTATCGGTAATTGGATGAGGGTTGCAGTAGTCTCAAAAATTGAGCAAAGGTACTGCAAGTCCCATAATCCATGGTCCATCCCCGGCCAAACCACACCAGGACATAAGGTGCGTCATGAGAGGTCTAAGTGCCAAATTTGGTCCTGATCAGTCCTTGGATGAGGTTAATAGCGATCTCAGAATGTGAGTGATGGTACTGCAAGCCCCACCATCCATGGTCAACCCTCCTCCAAAACTGCAGCAGGATGTAGAGTGGGTCATGGGGGCTCTGTGTGCCAAGTTTGGTTTGTACTGGTAATTTTCTGACAGAGCCCCTGGCCTTTTCCTTTCCTCTCTTTGTCATCTCGGAATCTTGGAATTGAGGCTGGCCAATCAGAGACCATATGCAAATTTCCTTCTCTCTTGTCTCTGTTTCTGTCATGAATCCTTTTCTCCACCAGGGGCTCCTGTAAAGCAGGCCAATCGAAGACCATATGCAAATAGCACCACAGCGGCAGCCAATCAGAATATTGGAACTTTCAGGCTGTCCAACCAAAATGCTGGCACATACACCGCCACACCGCCACACCTTTGTTCTCCGCATACAAACTTTGACTTTTATTATATAGATAGATAGATAGATAGATATAGATATAAATATAGATAGATAATGTAATACAATATAATACTAATAATATGATATTATAATTACATATTATTATTATTAGAGGAATCCTATTAGAGTCATGGGTTGTACATGCCTGTAAAAGCCCATCTCAAACAAAAAAAAAGTTGGAGAGGTAAACAAGCTATAGGATGCATGTTTGGAGACCTCCCTTTTTCTTTCTGATCTTGGTGGCCTCTTTTGGGGCCCTTTCCAGGTGATAGCCAGAGGAGTCCCATTGGATCCAATGTGTTTACACGAGTGCAAAGCCTTTCCCCAATCCTGGTTTGTAAACCACTGCGGTTGACTTGTTGTTGTTGTTCATTCGTTCAGTCGTCTCCGACTCTTCATGACCTCATGGACCAGCCCACGCCAGAGCTCCCTGTCGGCCGTCACCACCCCCAGCTCCTTCAAGGTCAGTCCAGTCACTTCAAGAATGCCATCCATCCATCTTGCCCTTGGTCGGCCCCTCTTCCTTTTGCCTTCCACCTTCTCCAACATAATTGTTTTCTCTAGGCTTTGCTGTCTCCTCATGATGTGGCCAAAGTACTTCAACTTTGTCTCTAGTATCCTTCCCTCCAGTGAGCAGCCGGGCTTTATTTCCTGGAGGATGGACTGGTTGGATCTTCTGGCAGTCCAAGGCACTCTCAGCACTTTCCTCCAACACCACAGCTCAAAAGCATCGATCTTCCTTCGCTCAGCCTTCCCTAAGGTCCAGCTCTCACATCCGTAGGTGACTACAGGGAATACCATGGCTTTGACTAGGCGGATCTTTGTTGCCAGTCTGATGTCTCTACTCTTTACTATTTTATCGAGACTGGACATTGTTCTCCTCCCAAGAAGTAATCGTCTTCTGATTTCCTGGCCACAGTCTGCATCTGCAGTAATCTTTGCACCTAGAAATACAAAGTCTGTCACGGCCTCCACATTTTCTCCCTCTATTTTCCAGTTGTCAATCAATCTTGTTGCCATCTTGGTTTTTTTGATGTTTAGCGCAACCCAGCTTTTGCGCTTTCTTCTTTCACCTTGATTAGAAGGCTCCGCGGTTGACTTAGTCTCTACTTTAGAGGAGCCCCATTGTAGGAGGGGAAAGGAGGAGGCGGGGCTTCCTCCCAATCCCTCCTCCCACCGGGTTTTCTTCCCGTGATGCTCCACGCGCCTCGCTGGCAGTTTAAACCTGGGCCAGCCAATGAGGAACGCGTTTGGGGGCGGCATAACGCTTCGGCTCCGGGTTTGAAATCCTCGAGGAATGGCGAAGGCGGAGGAAGGAGGACATATACCAAGCCCGGGCCGGGTAAACCGTGGGTAAAAAAGGCACCCAACTCGGTCCCAAATCTCTCTGAAGAAGGAAAGATAGAAGAAGAAGAAGAAAAGGAGGGAAAGAGGAGAAGAAGGAAAGAAAGGGAGGCGCGTTAGCTTCCTTCCAAACTGGAAACCCTCGAGGATCGGGGCCGGGAAACTTGTGCGTTGAGGCGGCACCAAAACTCAGCCACACTGTGCGGAAAAGCGGAGGAAGAAAAAGAAGAAGGGAAAGAGAAGAGGGAAAAGGAGGAGAGCAGCAAGGGAGGCGTCTTCGCTTTCTCCTCGACTGGAAACCCTTAAACTTTCCATTGTCACCGGGCGAGGATCGAGGCCGGGAAACCGCGAAAGAGGCACCAAACTCAAGCCAACTTTGGTGCGTAAAAGCGCACAGAGCAAGAACCAAGGAAGGAGAAGAACAGAAGGAGACGAGGAGAGGCGTCTTAAAAGGAGGGGAGAGGTGTCTTGGCTTCCTCCTCGACTGGAAACTCTCGAAGTTGGGCGAGGATCGGGGCCGGGAAGCTGTGCGTAAAAGAGGCACCAAACTCAGCCCAACTTTGGTGCGTTCAAAGCGCACAGAGCAAGAACAGAAGAAAGAAAGCAAAGAAGGAAGGGAAAAGAAGGAGAAGTATCTTAAAAAGGAAGAGGGAAGCAAGAGAGGCGTCTTGGCTTCCTCCTCGACTGGAAACCCTCGAAGTTGGGCGAGGATCCGGGCCGGGAAGCTGTGCGTAAAAGAGGCACCAAACCCAACCCAACTTTGGTGCGTTCAAAGCGCACAGAGGAAGGAGAAGAACAAGGAAAGTAGAGAAAGAGGAGAAAAGAAGGAGAAGCGTCTTAAAAAGAAAGAGAGAAGCAAGAGAGGCGTCTTGGCTTCCTCCTCCACTGGGAAGCCTCGAAGTTGGGCGAGGATCCGGGCCGGGAAGCTGTGCGTAAAAGAGGCACCAAACCCAACCCAACTTTGGTGCGTGAAACCACATAGAGCAAGAATAGAGAAGGGGAAACGAAGAGGAAAGACGGCAAAGCATCTTTAAAAGGAGGAGAGAAGAAATATAGGCGTCTTTGCTTCCTCCTTGACTGGAAACTTTCAAAGTTGAGCAAGGATCGGGGCCGGAAAGCTGTGCGTAAAAAGGCACCAAACTCAACCCAACTTTGGTGCGTCAAGGCGCACAGAGCAAGAACAAAGGAGGAGGAAAAGGGGGAAAGAAGGCGAAGCGTCTTAAAAAGGAGGGAAGCAAGACAGGCGTTTTGGCCTCCTTCTCGATTGGAAACCCTCGAAGTTGGGTGAGGATCCGGGCTGGGAAGCTGTGCGTAAAAGGCACCAAACCCAACCCAACTTTGGTGCGTCAAAGCGCATAGAGAAAGGGAAACGAAGGGGAAAGACGGCAAAGCATCTTAAACAAGAGGAGGGAAGAAATATAGGCGTCTTCTCTTCCTCCTTGACTGGAAACCTTCAAAGTTGAGCAAGGATCGGGGCCGGGAAGCTGTGCGTAAAAAGGCACCAAACTCAACCCAACTTTGGTGCGTCAAAGCGTACAGAGCAGGAACAGAGGAAGAGAAAAAGGGGGAAAGAAGGCGAGGCGTCTTAAAAAGAAGGAGGGAAGCAAGAGAGGCGTCTTGGCCTCCTTCTCGATTGGAAACCCTCGAAGTTGGGTGAGGACCGAGGCTGGGAAACTGCGCGTAAAAAGGCACCAAACTCGACCCAACTCCGTGCGTAAAAGCGCGCCGAACTTGGCACCATGAGCGCCGCTGTGCCCAGCCGGGCGCCTCCTTCCTCCGCGAAGGAAGCGGCGGCTAAAGCCTCGATCCCGGAGCAAGTGCTGGACCCTCGGAGCCGGCGCCGGTACCGCCTGGGCCGCTTCCTGGGCAAAGGGGGCTTCGCGCGGTGCTACGAGCTGACGGACACGGCCACCGGGGAGGTCTTCGCCGGGAAGGTGGTGCCCAAAGCGCTGCTGCTGAAGGCGCCGCAGAAGGAGAAGATGTCCATGGAGGTGGCCATCCACCGCAGCCTCCAACACCGGCACGTGGTGGCCTTCCACGGCTGCTTCGAGGACCCCAACTTCGTCTTCGTTGTCCTCGAGCTCTGCAGGAGGAGGGTGAGCTGTTGCATGGTCCAGCGTCTGACACTCTAGAGGAGTCTACACCAGGTATGGGCGAACTTTGGCCCTGCAGGCCGTGTTGGACTTCAACTCCCATTATTCCTAGGCTGAGGCTGTTAGGAATGGTGGGAGTTGAAGTCCAACATCCCCTACAGGGCAAAAGTTTGCCCAAGCCTGGCCCACTGTCAGATAATAATCTAGTTTGAGTGCATGGTTTCTGGTCCCCTTTTATGTTGTCCTTAGAATGTCCAAAAGGGGATACTGCAGGGCCCATCATCCACACACACACACTCTTCAGCTGTGGGGCTTGGAACCCCCACTGGCTTTCTCAAAGGTCAGGGGTACATCCAGCTGTAAACTGGGGTTTAGTGTTGGTTGGGGATTACAATTCCTAACAACACAACTTTTGGACCAAGGGGATGGGTAAATGGTGTAAATTGTGGCCCCTTCAACCCTGTCATATAATCCGGATTAAAGGAGATAATCCGCATTATTCACTTTGAGTTGGGTTATATGAGTCTATGCTGCTAAATAATCCAGTTCAAAGCAAATACGGATTTTATACATCAATGTAGAAGGATCTTGAGTTGTCCTATAATGCTCAGAATGTTTACATTGTAAGGGGATCCCCATAGGGATAGTCCAGGGCCCATTATCCATGCACTTACACTTAGGCCCCTTCTACACTGCCATATAAACCATATTATATCCACTGAACTGGATTATGAGTCTACACTGTTAAATTGTTGTTGTTGTTCATTTGTTCGTGACCTCACGGACCAGCCCACGCCAGAGCTCCCTGTCAGCTGTCACCACCCCCAGCTCCTTCAAGGTCAAGCCAGTCACTTCAAGGATGCCATCCATCCATCTTGCCCTTGGTCGACCCCTCTTCCTTTTACCTTCCACTTTCCCCAGCATAATTGTCTTCTCTAGGCTTTGCTGTCTCCTCATGATGTGGCCAAAGTACTTCAACTTACTTCAACAATGTTAAATAATCCAATTCAAAGCAGATAATATGGATTTTATATGGCAGTGCAAAAGGAGCTTGAGTTGTCCTTATAATGCCCAGAGTGTTTACATTGTAAAGGGATCCCCATAGGGACAGTGCAGGGCCCATCATCTATACTTTTGCTCTTAGACCCCTTCTACACTGATATTTAATCCAGATTATCAAAGCAGATAATGCACTTGATCCGCTCTGAGGCTGTATTATATGAGTCTACACTGCTTAATAATCCAGTTCAAAGCAGATAATGTGGATTTTATATGGCAGTGCAGAAGAGGCCTGAGTTGGCCTTATAATGCCCAGAGTGTTTATATTGTAAAGGGATCTCCATAGGGACAGTGCAAGGCCCATCATCCATACTCTTGCTCTTTGGCCCCTATAATCCATATATTTCCCACCGTGGTCAACTGTGAATCACATATATGGTAAATTGCTTTGATCTGCTTGGAACTGGATTATATGAGTCTACATTATATAATCCAGTTCAGAGCAGATAATCTGGATTTTGAATGGCAGTGTAGAAGAGGCCTTAGACTTTGGGGCTTGGAAACCCACCAAAGCCTTGACTGGCAGGCATTCTCAAAAGTCAGGGCTCACCAAGATGTAATGGCTGGGGATTCTGGAGATTGCAGCCCCAACAGTACACCTTTGGGGTGAGGGGGTGGGGTCCCTGGTTATACAACAAGGGCAGCTCCTGCCTTCTAGGTGCCCCTAAGTGTCTCCTGCTCTTTCAGAATGGCAAAGAATGTGCTACAAACAAAGCCTGGGTTGGGTCCTGTCAAAAACCTGGACATGCCTCAATGTAAACAAGGTTTGGTGCTGGTTGGGGATTCTGGGGGCTGCAGTCTGGATAGAGTACTTTTTGCCAAAAGGTCCCTGGGAGCTTCAGGTATCCTTAAGTATCTCCTGTGCTTTCAGAATGTGAGCAAGTGGTCTCTGGTATTGTGCAGAGTGTTTACATTGTTCTTATAGGGGTGGGGGCTGGCTTTCCTTAGTCTTCAAATGTATGTGTGTCCTTATCTTCTCCAAGTCAACAGCTGCCTCACTTTTTTATTGGAAACTCCATTCAGTCCCAACAAAGACAGTGTGACCAAATGGAATTTCCAGCCAAACAGCCGGGAAAACTCACAGCAACGCAAAAAAGATCCATTCAGTTCCACATTCATTTGGTGGCTTTGAGTGAGAAAAGAAGAAAAATAAATCTCCAGCATATTTGGCTTGGATGCAAATCCATCTTGTGTCTGGAGAGCATATGAATCTTGCATTTTAAAAGGGGGCTAGATCTGTTTTAGGAGCAGCCTCTAGGTTTCCTGGGAACAGGAGAAGCCATGCCAGAAGCAGCCATTGGCTCCCTGTTTTGAAAACTCAACAGCTGGCTGCCCTTGGAAAGGAATGCAAGACGCCTCTCCATCCTTGGCCCCTTTGTACAGCTGTGTCCAGACCAGCCACTTATCCCTCATTCATGCCTTGTTAACATGATTTCCTGGTTTCCTCTGTTGAGTTTTGGAATTTGTAATTTGAGAAGGGAAGGGCTCAGAATTCTCAGAACTCATTCAGAGAGAGTTGGAAAGCACTTGCCAAACTGGAAATCCCAGGCTCGTGCGACTCCTGAGAGTTCTCAGTCTAGAAAACAAACTTTCTCAATCTCATGTAGGAGGTTGTGAGTTGCATTTAGCTAAACTGGGATCTGGGAAAACTGGGTGAAAATCCAGATGAAACTGACATTCCTTTGAAGAGAGGAGAAGTCCTGTTGGGAACTCCCTCTCAAAGGAGAAAGATGAGAATCCCAATGCACTTTCTGATTCCTGGCCTTTATTATTAGTATTCTTAATATTATCAGTCATTTACATCCCACTTTTTCCCCATTATTGGGATTTGTTACAATTTATACCAGGGAGCAGGGTGAGCTCCCGCACTTAGTCCCAGCTTCTGCCAATCTAGCAGTTTGAAAACTTGCAAATGAGAGTAAATCAATGGGTGAGCTCCCGCTGTTAGCCCTAGCTTCTGCCAACCTAGCAGTTTGAAAACATGCAAATATGAGTAAATCAATAGTTACCGCTCCAGTGGGAAGGTAAACAGTGCTCCATTTAGTCATGCTGGCCACATGACCTTGGAGGTGTCTACGGACAATGCCGGCTCCTCGGCTTAGAAATGGAGATGAGCACCATCCCCCAGAGTCAGACACGACTAGAGTTAATGTCAAGGGGAAACCTTTACCTTATACAAATTTAAAACCAGAACATATATTTAAAAAAAGATTTAAAATGCAATTCCAAAGTTTGAGAGCAGCCACCGATGAGGCCCCATCTCCCTCCCTTTTTTCTACTGGGCTTCCTTTTCTAATGGTGGGTTTTTCTGGTCCTCTTCCCTCTCCTTTTAGTCCCTTTTGGAGCTGCACAAGCGCCGGAAAGCCCTGACGGAGCCAGAGGTCCGATACTTCCTACGCCAGATCATCCAGGGCTGCCAGTATTTGCACAGCAACCGGGTCATCCACCGGGACCTCAAGCTGGGCAACCTCTTCCTCAATGATGACATGGAGATCAAGATAGGTAAGGGCTGAAGAGATTAGCGGCTGGTGTCAACTAATACAATCCCATCAAAGGGGCTTAAATGTCTTCAACCGAAGGCCTGATTCATGTCAAACTTCATTTTTAAAGAACTCAAATCCCACGATGCAGTGTGTTTCTGAGGACTAAACCGAGGCTGTTCTTGGTCTTTCTTGCAGGCGACTTTGGCTTGGCCACCAAAGTGGAGTATGACGGGGAGCGGAAGAAGACCGTCTGCGGGACCCCCAACTACATTGCCCCCGAGATCCTGAGCAAGAAGGGCCACAGCTTCGAGGTGGACATCTGGTCCCTTGGATGTATCATGTACGTACATAGGACACATGCATGGGTCAACCATGCCCACTTTGTCATGCTAAATTGGATGTAAATGCTGAGCACAAGTTTACTTACAGCTCCCTTGTGTCTAGGACATAGTTTTTGCACTTTGGGACTCTTTTTTCCTGTGCAAAAAATAGCCCCCAGCATTTCTTTCGCATAGAAAACCATTTATTTAGTGTTCCGTATGTACTCTTTCTGATATGAAACAAAAGTTGCATTTCACTGGAGTTTTGTGCAAAGAAGCAACCAGATAAAAAATTTAAAAAATGTTTTAGCACGAACACATTTTTGTGAGTGTAAAAAATATGATCTCTCTGACGGCTCATTTACTCAGCTCAAGGCATCCTTTTTCCCCACCAAGGTTGAAAATGTTTTGCAAGATAAATCTTGGTTTATCTGCTGCTGAGGCGATATTCATTGGTTTCTTTTTGCAGGTACACCCTTCTTGTTGGCAAGCCGCCGTTCGAGACCTCGTGCCTGAAGGAGACCTATATTCGGATCAAGAACAACGATTACACCATCCCACAGGTACAGCCTAGGTGCTAAATGGTGGCATGAAATCCTTGGTCTTTAATGCAGCCCAAAGGAGAAATTCCAGGCCTCTCCCAAAGCCACAGTTGGGTTGAAACTTTGATGAGAACAAAGGCAAGAAAACTAGAATAATACTAATTAAAATGGGTCCCAAAGGCCATCTAGTTCAACCCCTGTATCTGTGCCATTATTATTATTATTTGTAGTTATGCCCCACTTTTTCTCTCTCAAAGGGGACTTAAGGTGGCTTCGCTAAGACATATAAGTAGTAGTAGTAGTAGTTGTAATATCCTGCTTATCCTCTCCCAAAAGACACTCAAAAGTCCCGATTTCATGAAGGCATCATCATTATTATTGCTGCATGTAGTTATCTCTTGCTTCTTTTTTCTCAAAGAAGACTGAGATCCCTTCTACACTGCCATATAAAATCCAGATTATCTGCTTTGAACTGGATTATCTGGCAGTGTGGACTGATATAATGGTGGATTATCTGATTTGATAATCTGGATTACATGGAATTGTTGAAGGAACCTCAAAGTGGCCATAGAATCATAAGAGTTGGACGAGACCTCGTGGGCTATCCAGTCCAACCCCCTGCCAAAAAGCAGGAAAATTGCATTCAAAGCGCCCCGACAGATAGCCATTCAGCCTCTGCTTAAAAGCCTCTAAAGAAGGAGCCTCCACCACACACCAGGGCAGAGAGTTCCACTGCTGAACAGCTCTGATGGTTAGGAAGTTCTTCCTGATGTTCACATGGAATCTCCTTTCCTGTAGTTTGAAGCTATTGTTCCGTGTCCTAGTCTTCAGGGCAGCAGAAAACAAGCTTGCTCCTCCCTATGACTTCCCCTCACATATTGATACATGGCCCTCATCCTGTCTCCTCTCAGCCTTCTCTTCTGCAGGCTTAACATGCCCAGCTCTTTAAGCCACTTCCCAAAGGAATTGCTGCCGCTGGTGCTATATGTATTTATATCCCACTTTTTCTCTCTCAAAGGAGACCTGAAGCAGTAAACACTAGAAGTCATGCAATGTGTACACTTAAACCTAAACATTAAAATAGAATGAAATACAAGGAATTATGAAATACACATAGCTAAAGGCCTCCAAAGATGGAGAACCCTCAATTCCTGTTTCCAAACCCAGATTGGGGGTGGGGTGGGAATTACGTAATTGTGGCATGTGGATGATAGAAGTGGCTGCCATGGCACCTCCATTCATGAGACAGATTTGGGCAGACTTTACAAGGGGAAGCTGGGAGCTCCGGCGCCCACTCTGCTCTGGGCCTGGCCTTCATCCTCTTCCTTTTCCTGCAGAATGTCAACCCTGTGGCTAGCAACCTGATCCAGAAAATGCTGCGCTCGGACCCGGCAGCCCGCCCAACAGTGGATGACCTCCTGGGAGAGGAGTTCTTCATGACCGGCTACACCCCCTCACGGCTGCCCACCACCTGCCTGACCGTGCCCCCCAGGTTCTCCCTGGCCCCCACCAGCCTGGACCTCACCACCAGGAAGCCCCTCACCGTGGTCAACAAGGGTGAGTGCCAAGGAAGGAAGAAAAGGGCGGCGGCATGAGACGGAAAGGTGGGTGGTGAGGGGGTCAGGCTTACAATTCATAGGGTTACAAAGTTGGATGGGACCTCTATCCAACAGCTCTAATGAAATAGATGGATGAAGGAATCTTAAGAATGTGAAGGGTTCCCAAGGGGCCATCCAGTCCAACCTCTTTCTGCCAGGCAGGGATACTTAACAGATGACCATCCAGTCTCAGCTTAAAGATGTCCAGAGAAGCACTCTGTCACAATCTGAATCTGAGAGTTGGAGGGAACCCCAAACGCCATCCAGTCCAACTCCCTTCTACTAGACAATCCAAGCCCTCCTAACAGATCACCTGCTGTACTTTAAGAGCTTCAATGATGGAGACTCCACCACTGTTCATTCCATCTTGAACGTTTCCAGAGGCCCAAACACCTGAAATAACAAAGCACAGTGAGAGGTTTTTCAAGTCCCCTGCCTCAAACTGCAAATGTGGAACCGTGGTGGGAGTTAAAGCTGAAATCAATGTGCAGTAATTTTGTTGTGTGGCTCAAAAAGGACAATGTGTGGGGCTCACCTGAGTACCTTGTTTCCCAATCCAGGCCCGGAGAGCCCTGCGCTGGAGAAGGTGGTGGCCGAGAAGGAGGAGGAGGTGGCCCTGAGAGAGACCACTGACAGCCACTTGGCCGACCTGCTCCAGCAGCTGGCCCTGGTGAATGCCTCCAAGCCCTCCGAAAGGGCCACCATCCGGCAAGGTGAAAGCGGCTGGCAGTGGAAGGGGAAAATGGGCTTTGAGCTGGCATGATTCCCTCTAGTAAACTGTCTGTTTCTCTTCCAGAGGATGCTGAGGACCCGGCCTGCATCCCCATCTTCTGGGTCAGCAAGTGGGTGGACTACTCAGACAAGTACGGCTTAGGTGGGTAAGAATAAATTCTGAGTCTGGGCCTGCTTTTTCTTGACTTTGGGATCGCTTTCTTCGCGCATTTTGGCCATTGCATCCTGTAGCCTCATGGACCCTCAGCCCACAATCTCAGTGGGCCTCTCCTCCTTCCTCCCCACATGCTTTTTATCATTGGCTGGGACCAATGAGCCCCAAATATATTTCTCATCCATGCTTTCAAAAACAGACTTAACTAAAAGTAGTGTGTCTCCTCTGAATGAAACTGAAGCCATGACTATACAGAGGTGTTTTCCATTAAGGGTCTTAACTTTGTGTTTGGATGACTTGTATTGTTATGGTGATTGAACAAGAGTGTAAAACATTAAAACAGAGTTTTTGTTTTTTTTAAATCCCCTACCATGAGCATACATGCCCACGCAGTATGGAGAGAGTAGAAACTGCCAGACATGTCCTTTTACAATGGCACTTCCATAAGGATATTCAATCTGTTTTTATTACTCCCATTGTGCAGAAGATCCCTGGCAGAAATGAAGAATATTATCTAAAACTCTCATAAAGGATGGGGATCAACTGATCACTTCTTTTTATTGTGTCAGAAGCAAATTCAGAATATACTGCAAGTTGCTTCTGGTGTGAGAGAATTGGCTGTCTGCAAGGATGTTGCCCAGGGAACACCTGGATATGTTACCATCCTGCTGGGAGACTTCTCTCATGTCCCCACATGGGAAGCTGGGACTGACAGGCAGGAGCTCACCCCGTCTCGCAGATTCAAACCTTCAGGTCAACAGTTCAGCTGTTCAGCTCCAGTGGGAAGGAATCCCACTGGAGCATTGCAACACACCCAAATACCTGGGAGTCACTTTGGATCGTGCTCTGACCTACAAGAAGCACTGCCTGAACATCAAGCAAAAAGTGGATGCTAGAAACAACATCATAGGAAAGCTGACTGGCACAACCTGGGGATCACAACCAGATACAGTGAAGACATCTGCCCTTGCGCTATGCTACTCTGCTGCTGAGTACGCATGCCCAGTGTGGAACACATCTCACCACACTAAAACAGTAGATGTGGCTCTTAATGAGACATGCCGCATAATCACAGGGTGTCTGCGACCCACACCACTGGAGAAATTACACTGCTTAGCTGGTATTGCACCACCTGACATCCGCTGGGAAGTAGCAGCCAATGGTGAAAGGACCAAGGCAGAGACATCTCCAGCTCATCCCCTGTTTGGGTATCAGCCAGCACGCCAACGACTTAAATAAAGACATAGTTTTCTTAGATCTACAGAGACACTCGCTGGAACACCCCAGCAAGCGAGAGTCCAAAAGTGGCAGGCCCAAACCCAGCATCTCAGTCCATGGGTGATACCAGATGAGAGACTCACCCCTGGGCACACAGAAGACTGGGCGACTTGGAAGGCGCTGAACAGACTGCGCTCTGGCACCACGAGATGCAGAGCCAATCTAAAGAAATGGGGCTACAGGGTGGAATCCTCCGCATGCGAGTGCGGAGAAGAACAAACCACTGACCACCTGCTGCAATGCAACCTGAGCCCTGCCACATGCACAATGGAGGACCGGAGGACCTTCTTGCGGCAACACCAGAAGCACTCCAAGTGGCCAGATACTGGTCAAAGGACATTTAACCAACTACCAAGTTGCAAAATCTGTGTGTTTTTTTTCTTTTCTTTTTAATCTGTGTGTTTGTTTTGTTCTGTTAGAATTGAAATACAATGGTATGGTTGCTGATGACACGATAAATAACAGTTCAGCTGGGTTTAGCCCATTGCACCACTGCAGCTCCCCATCGATCACTTACTGAGTGGCTGAGCTATAGGGCCCCCTTGTGGTGCAGCAGGGTAAGCCACTGAAGGTTGGTGGTTCAAACCTGGGGAGCTCCCACTGTTAGCCCCAGCTTCTGCCAATCTAGTGGTTTGAAAACATGCCAATGTGAGTAGATAAATAGGTACAGTGCTTCATGCAGTCACGCTTGCCACATGATCTTGGAGGTGTCTATGGACAATGGCGGCTCTTCGGCTTAGAAATGGAGATGAGCAACACCTCCCAAAGTTGGACACGGCTAGACTTCATGTCAGGGGAAACCTTTACCTTTAAGTTATAAAAATAAAGGAAGCAGTTTGTGGATGAATTTTAGCAGATGAAGTATTAACATACTCATTTTCTGTATTGTCGAAGGCTTTCATGGCTGGAATCGCTAGGTTCTTGTGGGTTTTTTCGGGCTATAGAGCCATGTTCTAGAGGCATTTCTCCTGACACGTTTCGCCTGCATCTATGGCAAGCATCCTCAGAGGTAGTGAGGTCTGTTGGAATTAGGACAATGGGTTTATTTATCTGTGGAATGGCTGGGGTGGGGCAAAGAGCTCTTCTCTGCTGGAGCTAGGTGTGAATGTTTCAACTGACCACCTTCATTAGCATTTGAAGGCCTGGCAGAGCCTGGGAAAATGTCTTGCTGAGAGGTGTTAAGATGTGCCTGGTTGTTTCCTCTCTGTTGTTTTGCTGTTGTAATTTTAGAGTTTTTTAATACTGGTAGCCAGATTTTGTTCATTTTCATGGTCTCCTCCTTTCTGTTGAAATTGTCCACATGCTTGTGGATTTCAATGGCTTCTCTGTGTAGTCTGACATGGTGGTTGTTGGAGTGGTCCAGCATTTCTGTGTTCTCAAATAATATGCTGTGTCCAGGCTGGTTCATCAGGTGCTCTGCTATGGCTGACTTCTCTGGTTGAAGCAGTCTGCAGTGCCTTTCATGTTCCTTGATTCGTGTTTGGGCGCTGCGTTTGGTGGTCCCTATGTAGACTTGTCCACAGCTGCATGGTATCCGGTAGACTCCTGCAGAGGTGAGAGGATCCCTCTTGTCCTTTGCTGAACGTAGCATTTGTTGGATTTTCTTGGTGGGTTTGTAGATTGTTTGTATGTTGTGTTTCCTCATCAGCTTCCCTATGCGGTCAGTGGTTCCCTTGATGTATGGCAGGAACACTTTTCCTCTGGGTGGATCTTCATCTTGACTCTCGTGGCTTGTTCTTGGTCTTGCAGTTCTTCTGATGTCTGAGGTGGTGTATCCATTGGCCTGGAGAGCCCAGTTGAGGTGGTTCAGTTCATCTTGGAGGAGGTGGGGTTCACAGATTCTTTTTGCACGGTCTGCCAAGGCTTTAATGGTGCTTCTTTTTTGACTTGGGTGGTGGTTGGAGTTTTTATGTAGATATCTATCTGTGTGTGTGGGTTTTCTGTAGACGGCGTGACCCAATTGTTGATCTGGTTTGCGGATGACTAGGACATCTAGAAAAGGCAGTCTTCCTTCATTTTCATTTTCCATTGTGAATTGGATTTTTGGGTGGATGCTGTTAAGATGGTCCAGGAACCTGTTGAGTTCTTCTTCTCCATGGCTCCAAATGGTGAAGGTGTCATCCACATATCTGAACCATATAGTGGGCTTTTTGGTTGCTGTCTCCTACCAGGAGACAGCAAAACAACAGAGAGGAAACAACCAGGCACATTATAACACCTCTCAGCAAGAGATTTTCCCAGGCTCAGCCAGGCCTTCAAATGCTAATGAAGGTCAGTTGAAACATTCACACCTAGCTCCAGCAGAGAAGAGCTCTTTGCCCCACCACAGCCATTCCACAGATAAATAAACCCATTGTCTTAATTCCAACAGACCTCACTACCTCTGAGGATGCTTGCCATAGATGCAGGCGAAATGTCAGGAGAAATGCTTCTAGAACATGACTCTATAGCCCGAAAAAACCCACAAGATCATTTTATTATCCATACCCACTCTTTATATGCGTCATAGATGAAGCTGTGTAGATTGACTCCATATTGTGGACTTTCTGCTTTTAATATCCTAGTCTTAATGTTAACCTTTGCGTTTCAACTGTTGTTGTTTTGTTGTTGTTGTTGTTATTATTAGAAACACAACAAGATGAGTCCACAGCAGACACTCTGCTGGCTGTTGAATTGGATCACACGTCAGACACTTCCCAAGTGTCTAGGACTGTGTGATGTATCGGCGAATAATGCGTGCAGATCCCTGTAAGGTGGCCTTCTGCAGATGGTAATTTTCTCAGCACTGATTGTGTTTAAAGTGCAGGCCAAGGTCTTTAGGCACTGCACCCAGTGTGCCAATCACCACTGGGACCACCTTTACTGGTTTGTGCCAGTCTTTGCAGTTCGATTTTTCAATCCTCATATTGTGTCAGCTTTTCTAGTTGTTTCTCTGCAATCCTGCTGTCACCTGGGATTGTGACATTGTGTGGAAGGGCCTTCTGTATCTATTCTTGTGCCCCACTCAATTCCCAGGCCAAAGGGGAGTGTGTTTTGTTTTGTTTTTTGGGAAGTGGGGCGGCAGGAAGGAAAGGGCACCCAAAGTATGTGGACTCCATACTTTGTTTTTTAACATGATTGTGAGGTCAGGAGTATTATGTTCCAAAACTATCTTTCTGAATCCGGAAGTCCCATCGGAGTTTGGCGTGTTCATTCTCTGTAACTTTTTTCGGCTCGTGATCCCACCAGTTCTTTGTCGCAGGCAGATGGTATTTGTGGCACATGTTCTAATTAATCATCTGAGCAACGGTATTATTATTGTTATTATTATTATTATTATTATTATTATTATTATTATTATTCAGGTTACCAGCTCTGTGACAACAGTGTCGGGGTGCTCTTTAACGACTCCACCCGCCTCATCCTCTACCAGGATGGCGACAACCTCCAATACATTGAACAGAATGGCTCAGAGTCCTACTTCAACGTCCGCTCGTACCCGGAGTCCTTCAACAAAAAGGTCAGTCAGTTACCAATAAGGGGGGGGGGGGCAGGTTGGGAGCTGCCAAAAGCCTTCCTGCCTGAGTGGAGAGGACTGGCCCCAGAGCCTTATGTTTCCCAAAGCCCTGACGCTTCCGGTCTCCTTGCAGGTGACGCTGCTGACATACTTCAGCAACTACATGAGCGAGCACCTGTTGAAGGCTGGGGCCAACATCATCCCAAGGGAAGGGGACGAGTTGGCCCGCCTACCCTACCTCCGGACCTGGTTTCGCACCCGCAGTGCCATCATCCTGCACCTCAGCAACGGCACTGTCCAGATCAACTTCTTCCAGGTGAGGCCTGGTAGGACCTTCCTGCCGCCCCACTTCCCAAAAAACAAAACAAAAAACACTCCTCTTTGGCCTGGGAATTGAGTGGGGCACAAGAATAGATACCGAAGGCCCTTCCACACAGCCGTATAACCCAGAATATCAAGGCAGATAATCCCACAATATCTGCATTGAACTAGGCTATCTGAGGCTGGTTGGCCATCTGCCGGGAGGGTTTGGACGGTGCCATCGTCCTGCATTTAAGATGGGCCTTAGCTTTCCAAAAAAGCTATGATTCTATAGCCCTATTTCTGCATGTCCCTTCTAATGTCTGTGAGGCTGGATGGCCATCTGTCAGGAGGGCTTGTATGGTGCTTTCTGTATTTTGGAAGGTCCTTTGGGTGCCCTTTCCAAATATATGATTCTGTAGCCCTATTTCTCCATGACCCCTCTAATGCCTTTGAGGCTGGATGGCAATCTGTCAGGAGGGCTCGGAAGGATGGTGCCTCCCTCCTGTATTTCAGAATGGGGTTGGACCAGATGGCCCTTGGGTGCCCTTTCCATCTCTTGGATTCTTTAGCCCCATTTCACCTTCACTCTGTTTGAAGAGGTTGGATGGCCATCTGCCGGGAGGGCTCAGATAGTGCCTTCCTCCTGTATTTTGGAAGGGCCTTTGGGTGCCCTTTCCAAATCTATGATTCTATAGCCCTAATTCCCCATGACCCCTCTAATGCCTATGAAGCTGGATGGCCATATGCTGAGAAGGGTCAGAAGGATGGTGCCTTCCTCTTGTATTTCAGAATGGAGTTGGACCGGATGGCCCTTGGGTGTCCATCTCTTGGATATTATAGCCTCATTTCTCCTTGACTCGTCATTAGAAGAGGTGAATGGCCATCTGTTGGGAGGGCTCGGATGGTGCCTTCTGTTTTTCAGATGGGCCTTTGGGTGCCCTTTCCAAATCTATTGGAAAGGGCACCATAGCACCATTTCTCCATGACCTAATGTCTATGAGGCTGACCTTCCACCTCTCAGACCCTTTTTAACCCCTTCCTGCTTCATCTCCCTTAGGACCACACCAAGATCATACTGTGTCCCTTGATGGGGGCCGTGTCCTATATCGATGAGCGGCGGGGCTTCCGGACCTACCGCCTGAGCCTGTTGGAGGAACACGGCTGCTGCAAGGGGCTGGCCAGCCGCCTCCGCTACGGCCACACCATGGTGGAGAATCTGCTCAGCTCCAAGTCAGGGGCCATGGCCTGCCCCAAGCTCCCCGCAAACTAGACCTCCTGCGTGGCAAGACAGCCTCCACCACCTCCTGTTGAAAGGCCATTTGCACACAGGCAGAAGGGCTCTACCTTGGACTGGAGAACAAACGCTGCTGTTTCTGTTTCCCAAAATGGATCTGTTTCCTCCCCTTTTTTTGGCCGAGAAAAAGTGGCCCTCCCTTCCCACTCGCCTCCATAGTAGCTGGACCCCAGAGCATTATTTCTATATGGGGTCAGGGTGAGCCTTTCTCCAGGGAGGGTTGGCCTTCCTCTTCTTATCGTTCCTGCCCTTGGCCATCGTTTTGTCGTTCTTGAGTCTTTTGAACTTACACACTTTTTAAAAATATTGCACCAAATTAAAATGTCTGTTTTCTGTCGTCCCCCTTTTGTACTTTACTCACTAATGAATAAAGAGAATTCTCAAAAATTGCAGGTCCATGGAGGTCCTCCGCATGGCTTTTCTAGTTTGAAATCTAAGGCCAGCCCTGGTGAAATTTGGGGATGGGAGGGGAATTTCAGTTGGAGAGTTCAAAATTAATTGCCTTATCAGACAGAGTAATCTAGGAGAGCTTCAACTGTCCCAGGCAGTAAGAAAACACTACTACTACTACTACTACTAGAAGATGATGATGATGATGATGATGATGATCAAAATGTAAAGACTCTGGCACAAACAAGTAAAGGTGGTCCCAGTGGTGATCGGCACACTAAATGCAGTGCCTAAAGACCTTGGCCTGCACTTAAACACAATTGGCGCTGACAAGATTACCATCTGCCAGCTGCAAAAGGCCACTTTACTGGGATCTGCATGCATTATTTGGTGATACCTCACACAGTCCTAAACACTTGGGAAGTGTCTGACATGTGATCCAATACAACAGCCAGGAGAGTGTCTGCTGTGGACTCATGTTGTTTCAAGTAATAGTATTTCATTGATTGCAAAGTGCCATTGATTTTAAAATGCAATTTTGGGGCTCCGATTTCAGGTGGAGAAAAGTTGTCTCAAACCCAATCCTTGTTTCCACAACAAGCCATTAAAAAAAAATCTAATTATTACAGGGACACATAGCGGGGTGAAATCCTCTGAATGTGGCCATAGACAGCCAAACAAACATCACTTGGTTGTTGTGTGTTTTCCGGGCTGTATGGCCATATTCCAGAAGCATTCTCTCCTGACATTTGCCTGCATCTGTGGCAGGCATCTTCAGAGATTATGTCAGACCCCACATGTTGTAGTAGAGCCTGTTAGTAACACTGCAAGTGCTAGTATGAGTGTCAGAAGGGGGGAAATGGGTGTTTCCTGTCGTAGTTAACTGTGAATTGCACATTGTGGTATTCCTGCGCCTGCGCAGGCCAGCCTCGGAACCTTCTAGAAAGCTTAAAGAATTGTATCCCCCTCCTGGCTCCACCTCCCTCTCCTCGAGTATATATGACCCCTGGGTGGAGCCAGCCTCCATCCTCTTTTTTCCGCAGTAGCAAGATCAGCAACGAACCTCTAGATTCATCTCTTGGCTTTTGACTTGGACTGTTTTAACGGACTTTGCAAGGTACTCTATCCCCCTTCGACCCGGATCGCAACAGGACTTCTCTCTCTCGCTTCCCCGAAGTTGGGCCTGCTCGAAAGGATGGCGACTACTTCTTTTAAGATGTGTTCGGCCTGCCCCAATGTGATCCCCGACACAGATGGCCATACCCTCTGCCTGGCTTGCCTGGGAGAGGGGCACCTCTCTCAGGCCTGTGCTGTGTGCGTGGCTTTCACGCCTCAAACGCGCAAGAACAGGGAGCTTCGCTTAAAGGCTGCCCTGTACGAGAGGGCCCTGCTACCCCCTCTCCCCAGCCCCCAAGCAACGGGAGAG
The DNA here is from genome assembly GCF_037176765.1 of Anolis sagrei. Lineage (NCBI taxonomy): Eukaryota > Metazoa > Chordata > Lepidosauria > Squamata > Anolidae > Anolis > Anolis sagrei. The sequence goes on along the minus strand of NC_090035.1, from coordinate 23,825,980 downwards.
AGGCCTAACTTACCAGCGGCAGCTAGGCCGGAGCCTGCAGCCCCCAAAATGAAGGCGAAGAAACAAGGGGACAAAACCCGGCAAGATGGCCGCTCACAAACCGCCCAGGGAAAGATCCTCGAGAAAAGAGCAGGAAAATCTGCGGCCGTTCTCCCAGTGGCCACACAGAGGAGCCCTCCTCCAATGGCCGACCACATGGTGACGGAGGCCCAGCCTTCCCCCAGGCCTGTCCCCTCGCCGGCATCGATGCGCTCCCCGGCTTCAGCCCAGTCTCCGCCTACCTTGTTTCCAGTACCGAGAGAACCAAACGCGGCTGAGCGACTCCCGGACGCGCCGCTGCCGACTCCCGAGATCGACTTGCTGAGCTCGGCCAAGCTCCACCTCCTTGAGCCCGAGATGCCTCCCTCTCCAGGGGGCGTGGCTTCTGGCTGGGAGCCACCTGCCCCTCCCGTCAGGAGGGCGGAGGAAGGGGTGGCGACTCCAACAGGAGTTCCCTTGGCGCTGGTGAACGGGGCCGAGTTCGCGGTCCCTATAGCGCCGGTACCGAGGGCACAGAAGGGGAAGCGAGCCAGCAGCAAGAGGAGGAGGTCGAGGTCGCCTTACCGCCACAGCAGGAAGCGCGGCCATTCCCGGCGCCGGCGCGCATCGAGAGGAAGATCGGGTGCAGCCTCGCGCTCCCCTTCCTCCTCGAGTGACTCTTCTTCCTCCTCCTCCTCCTCCAACGATAGTTGGGCCAGTATCACCACGGACAAGTGGGTACTAGCAATCATCCAGGCTGGTTACACCATCGAATTTGAGACTACCCCTCTGGTGGGAAAGGTTAGGAGTACTACTCCTTCGGAAGTTTTACTCAGTGAGATTAACACTCTCCTGGCAAAGGGTGCTATTTCACCAGTTCCGGATCTACGGGATGCCTACTTTCACTTATCTATAGTGCCTCACCACCGTAGATTTTTGACGTTTATGGTGGGTACCAGAGCCTTCCAGTACAATGTCCTCCCATTCGGACTCAGTACTGCCCCGAGAGTGTTCACAAAGTGCATGGCGGTGGTGGTAGCACACTTACGAACTCAGGGAATAGTTATTTACCCGTATATTGATGACTGGCTTATTATCGGGAAATCAGCTCCCCAGGTGCAGAAACATGTGCATATTACTTTATGTCTCCTCCAGTCCTTGGGCCTGATCGTCAATGTGGAGAAGTCCTCTCTGGAACCATCCCGTGGCATCCTGTTTATTGGGGCGTTCCTCGATGCATTGACGCGCAGGGCCTACCTCCCAGCGGAGCGTTTCTCCAACCTACAAACACAGGTGAAGTCGACCCTGGATTCTGCCAGTGTCAGCCAAACAGGTTCAGACACTATTGGGGTACATGGCTTCCACTACCTCAGTGACTCCCTTTGCACGCTTGCATATGCGCCCCCTCCAGTCATGGTTTGGGTCGGTCTTCAATCCCCTCAGGGACTGTCCCCAACTCAAATTTACACTACCGGAGGAGGTCCGTATGTCCATAGCATGGTGGCTGCAACTCCAATTCGTATGCTCAGGCCTCCCTTTCCAACTACCATACACCACCAGAATAGTCACAACGGACCCGTCCCTGACGGGGTGGGGTGCCCATTCACAAGGGCTAGTCGCACAGGGCAAATGATCCCCAGACGAAGCACTCCTTCACATAAATGTTCTAGAGTTGCTAGCCGTCGAAAGAGCACTAAAGTCATTCGAAAGGCTCGTTCTAGGCCAAGTCGTTCAGATCCTGACAGACAACACAACTGTGATGTTTTATCTGAACAAGCAGGGAGGCACACATTCTCCCCAGCTATTACGACTAACGTTGAGCATTTGGGAATGGTGCATACAGAGGCAGGTGTATCTACATGCCACTCACCTCCTGGGACAAGAAAACTCATTGGCAGACGCCCTCAGCAGAAACCCATTAAGCCATTATGACTGGTCCCTTCATCCCCTAGAGGCGAACAGACTCTTTCGCCTTTGGGGGCATCCGTTGGTCGATCTGTTTGCCACCAGGGACAACAGGAAATGCGAGATGTATTGTTCGAGACTTCCAACCCCCAGAGAACAGGGTTGTCTAGGGGATGCATTTCTCAGAGAATGGAGAGGGGGACTGGCGTATGCGTTCCCTCCCTTCCCTCTCCTTCTGAGGGTGGTGGCAAAATTGCAAAGGGACAACGCCTATTGCATCCTGGTCACTCCGTGTTGGCCTCGCCAACCATGGTTCGCCCCCCTGTTACAACTATCGAGGGGAATCCACATGAGACTAGGGAAGAGAACCGATCTTCTGACGTCTCAGGAGGGGCAGGTTCTGTATCCAGACGTCCACCTTTTGAAGTTGACAGCCTGGCTAATTCTGCCCCAAGATCAGATATGCCCTCCAGTCTTCCTCAAAGTATGAAGCGTATCATTGAGGCAGCGCATAGGCCCTATACTAAACGGTCATACTTGTTCAAGTGGTCGCGCTTTAGAAGTTTTTCGAGGGCAAGAAATCAGGAACCTTAAGCCGCTCCTATCTCCACGGTGTTAGAATTTTTATCAACACTTCATGAAGCAGGGCTCTCTAACTCTTCTCTTAAGTGTTACCTAGTGGCCATTTCCTGGTTTAGGAGAAAGGTGGGGTTACCATCCTGTTTTATGGACCCGTTGGTCAAATGGTTTCTGAGGGGTCTAGGCAATATTAGACCCTCCGTGGCCCCAATTGCTCCCTCTTGGAGTTTAGAGTTGGTTCTCTCGGCCCTGATGAAGCCCCCTTTCGAACCTATGGCTACGTCAGAATTGGGTCCTCTGACCTGGAAGGTAGTCTTTCTAGTGGCTATTACATCTGCCAGAAGAGCTAGTGAGCTTTGTGCGCTCAGAGTAGACCCCCCTTACTTGAAATTTCATAAGGATAAGGTGGTACTTCGTACTGATATTGCCTTTTTGCCTAAGGTAGCCACAAGGTTCCATATATCACAGGAGATAGTTCTCCCTGCATTCTTTCAGAACCCGGAGACTCCCATGGAGAGGGGTTTGCACTCTCTGGATGTGAGAAGGGCTTTATCTTTTTACCTACAAAGGACTGCTGATTTCAGACAATCCTCTAGGTTGTTTGTAAAATATCGAAAGGATACTAGGGGCCTCCCTGTTTCTTCTCAGAGATTATCTGCTTGGATTGTTTCTGCTATTCGTACCTCCTACAGAGTGGCAGGCAAGGAATTTTCCCGTCAGGTTAAGGGCCATTCGACGAGGGCTGTAGCGGCCTCTACAGCGTTCATGAGGGGTGTCCCTTTGGAGACGATTTGTAGGGCTGCCATATGGGCCTCTCCTTCCACTTTCGTTTCCCACTATAAGTTGGACTGTGTGTCGAGAGGAGAGGCGAGATTCGGTAGGGCGGTGCTGTTCTCGGCAGTGGCATGATCCCACCAGCCATTACATAGCTCGCTAGTCTACCACAATGCGATTCACAGTTAACTACGACAGGAAATGGAAGGTTGCTTACCTGTAACCGTGGTTTCCTGAGTAGTTACCTGTGAATTTGCACATACCCTCCCTCCCCTCGAGTATCATGCCACTTCTTCTGGCTGCTTTAGCAGCGGAAGAGGATGGAGGCTGGCTCCACCCAGGGTTCTTATATACTTGAGGAGGGGGAGGTGGAGCCAGGAGGGGGATACAATTCTTTAAGCTTTCTAGAAGTTTCCGAGGCTGGCCTCCGCAGGCGCAGGAATACCACAATGTGTGAATTCACAGGTAACTACTCAGGAAACCACGGTTACAGGTAAGCAACCTTCCACTCGTGAGCAAGAACTAGATGAGGAAAAACAAAGGAAAAGGATCCAGGATATACTTATGTCACCTACCGATGAAGGGTTTTCTGATAGCGAAGGATCAATGAGTGAGGGAGTGATTGCAAAGTGGACTCATGTTGTTTCAAGTAATAATATTTCATTGATTGCAAAGTGCCATTGATTTTAAAATGCAATTTTGGGGCTCCAATTTCAGGTGGAGAAAAGTTGTCTCAAACCCAATCCTTGTTTCCACAACAAGCCATTAAAAAAAATCTAATTATTACAGGGACACAAAGCAGGGTGAAATCCTCTGAATGTGGCCATAGACAGCCAAACAAACATCACTTGGTTGTTGTGTGTTTTCCGGGCTGTATGGCCATATTCCAGAAGCATTCTCTCCTGACATTTGCCTGCATCTGTGGCAGGCATCTTCAGAGGTTATGTCAGACCCCACATGTTGTAGTAGAGCCTGTTAGTAACACTGCAAGTGCTAGTATGAGTGTCAGAAAGGGGGAAATGAGTGCTCGTGAGCAAGAACTAGATGAGGAACAACAAAGGAAAAGGATCCGGGATATACTTATGTCACCTACCGATGAAGGGTTTTCTAATAGCGAAGGATCAATGAGTGAGGGAGAGGAAAGAGATACAGTGGATGTGAATAGGGGAACTAAGAGGGTTACTCGGGAGCAGAAATCGGATGAGGAGTGACAAAGGAAGAAAGATCCAGGATATACTTACTGCTCCCACAGATGAAGAGTCATTCATGGGTTTCTCTGGGAGGGACGGGGACACACACTGGATTAGACTAAGGTACAAGAGGTTCAAGATGTATGTGCTCAGCCAATGTCTAGTGACACTTTTGTGGGGTTTTCTGGTGGTGGAGATTGGCAGTCGGGACATACTTCTGAGTCTTGGGGAGATCTAAGTCTTGACAAAAGGTGGAGGGGTTGGCATCGGAGTTCAGATGTGGAGTCAAGGACAGCTGTAAGAGATGATGGCGGGGCGGAGGTCAGCTTTCCCCTTGTGACCACCTGTGATTTGCACCTATGGTAATTCTGCACGCACACGCAGGCAGCATCAGACATTCTCGAGACTCCAAAGATCTGTTAGCTAAGCCACGCCCACCTCCAATTACATAAATAGCTCTCAATGAAGCTAACGGTCAGTTCTTTTAAACCGCCGCAAGTTCAGGCAGCTGGATACTGAGACTTGTTACTTTCAATTATTATACATCGATCGACGCAGTAGGGCCTGATTGTGAGATCTTCAATTTAAATAATGTCTCACACCATGGGCTTCAAGCGTTGTATGGCTTGCCAGGCTAATTTTCCAGACAATGATGCACACTCGCTCTGCATCGTATGTCTTGGTGAGGGTCATATGCTCCAACAATGCAATATATGCCAACTCTTCACCCCCTCAAACGAGGAAGAAGAGAGAGATTCGCCTTAAAGCTGCTCTTTATGAGCAGGCACTTCTCCCTCCAATGCCCACAAAGCGGCAAGAAAGCGACGTGAGTGCATCGTTAGAAACTAACTTACCTGAGTCGTCGTTTTCTGCTCCAGCGAAGGCACGGCCTAAGAAGGTTAAAAAAATTAAAGATAAAGCCACTGGCTTGCTCCATGATCCAGGCAATAAGCCAGCAACACAAGCTAAGCCTAAACAGCCAGCAAGTTTAAAAGTAATGGGAGCGGGAGAAGGCTCCACGCCTTCGCATGCTTCCCAAAGAGAAATGGAGCCGGGCTCGGCAAAACAGACAAAGCTCCGGGTCCAGATGGATATACAATTCTTAAACAAGAATTGATACCTTTATTTAAAAAAGGTATTAAATGAAGTGATGACTGAACAGAAAATTCCGCAAACTTGGATGAAGGCAGAAATAGTAAAAAGGTAAAGGTAGGTAAAGGTAGTCCCCTGACATTAAGTCCAGTCATGTCTGACTCTGGGGTGTGGTGCTCATCTCCATTTCTAAGCCGAAGAGCCAGCGTTGTCCGTAGACACCTCCAAGGTCATGTGGCCGGCATGACTGCATGGAGCGCCGTTACCTTCCCGCCAGAGCGGTACCTATTGATCTACTCACATTTGCATGTTTTCGAACTGCTAGGTTGGCAGAAGCTAGGGCTGACAGCAGAAGCTCACGCCGCTCCCCGGAATCGAACCTGCGACCTTTCGATCAACAAGCTCAGCAGCTCAGCAGCTTTAACCCACTGTGCCACCGGGGGCTCCCGCAGAAATAGTACTGATTCATAAAGAAGGAACCTGTGAGATGGAGATTTAAAATTACAGACCAATTTCTTTATTAAATACGGACTATAAGATTTTGGCGAACATATTGGCAGAGAGAGTAAAAAATTTCTTAAGAAACTGGATTGAAGAAGACCAAACAGGATTTCTACCAAATAGATTTATGAAGGATAACATAAGGCTAGTATTGGATCTAATAGAATATTATGAACAGAATCATCAAAAAGAATTTGCCATACTAGCCTTGGACGCAGAGAAGGCTTTTGATAACCTAAATTGGGATTTCTTTAAGATATTAATACAAGAACTGGACATGGGAGATAAATTTACTAATGCAATAAAAGCAATATATGATTTACAAAAGGCTAAACTAAGAATAAATGGTCAAACGACGGAAGAGTTTGATATACTGAAGGGAACTAGACAGGGATGTCCCCTGTCCCCACTTATATTTATAATTGCATTAGAACCATTAATGAAGGCAATAAGAGAAGATCAAATGATACAGGGATCCAAAGTTGGTAAATATGAATACAAAATAAGAGCCTTTGAGGACGATGTACTTGGGATAATGGAAGAACCAAGTAAAAATATATTAAGATGGATGCAGAAGATAAAAGAGTTTGGTTCAGTTGCAGGATTTAAAATCAATATATCTAAAACAAAGTTATTAACAAAAAATGTAGAAAAGAAAAAACAAGATATGATTAAAGAGCAAACAGGTCTGGAAATAGTCAAGAAATTTAAATATTTAGGCGTATGGATCATGACAAAAAATGGTCAATTATTAAAGAATAACTATGAAGAAGTCTGGAAAAAAATACAAAAGGACTTACAAAAGTGGATACAGCTGAAGTTGTCACTTTTAGGCCGTATATCTTTGATTAAGATGAATGTACTACCGAAATTGATGTTCCTTTTTCAAAACCTCCCGATAATTAAAAGCCAAACACTTTTTATAAAATGGAAAAAAGAAATATTGAAATTTATATGGGCCGGAGGAAGACCAAGAATAAAGTATGATAATTTGATTGATAAGAAGAATAGAGGAGGTCTGGGCCTCCCAGATTTTAAAGCATATCATGACGCATGTGCGTTGATATGGATAAAGGATTGGATATTGTTGAACAAAGAAGACTTTTTAAATATAGAAGGAAATGACTTAAGAGTAGGATGGCATGCTTATTTATGGTACGAAAGGGAAAAGAAAGAAAAGAGTTTTGGTAACCACTTTGTGAGAGCATCCCTATTAAGAGTATGGCAAAAATATAAAAGACATGTTTATTCTAAAACACCTTTATGGGTTTCTCCTATGGAGGCAAATCAGCGAAGACTTTTAGGATGGAGAAAATGGCCAACCTACAAAGATTTGTTAAGTAAAGATACAAACAATGTTAAGACTTATGAGGAATTAAAACAAAATTTTTCTAATACTACTTGGCTACATTATATGCAAATTAAAGAATATTACAATCAAGATAAAAAACTTGGCTTCTCTTGGGAGGAAACAGCATGGGATAAAATTTTAAAATTAGAAAAGAAAGTAATATTGAATATTTATAACATATTACTTACCTGGCTGACTGAAAAAGAACAGGTTAAAAACTGTATGATAAAGTGGGCTCAAAATTTAAGAAGACCAATTCAAATGAGGGAGTGGGAACAGATGTGGAACAAAAAATTAAAATATACATACGCAATGGATTTAAAAGAAAATTGGATAAAAATGTTCCACAGATGGTATACCACACCGAAACAATTGGCTAAAATGTATAAAACAGTTTCTGATAAGTGTTGGATATGCCTGTAACAGGTTGGCTCCTTCTACCATATGTGGTGGACTTGCAAAGAAGCAGTAAAGTTTTGGAGGGTAATTCATGAAGAGACACAAAAGATTTTTAAAAGAACATTTATAAGAAAACCGGAGTATTATTTGTTAGGTTTTACAGATTTAGATATACAATTGACGGAACAAGAGGATAAACGTTTTACATATATGACAACTGCCGCTAGAATTGTTTTTGCTAGAGAATGGAAGAAAGACTCAGTACCACCCGTACAGGAATGGGTGGAAAAAATCAGAGAAATAAAGGACATGGATGAATTGACTTTTTTGTTGAAAAAAAATACAGGTATGATACTAAGAAGAACGAATTGGGATAATCTCCATGAATATCTGGACAATTTGGGAAAATAAGAAACAAGAGAGACAATTTCTTTTTCAACTTACTTTATATTTTTGAATAATAAGAAGATATGATCCAAGAAGATGGAATGGAAGTCATTTTTTTTGTTTTTCTTTTTGTGTGTTTTTTGTGTATTTCTGTAGAATTTTTTTTTAGGGGTTATTTGGGATTTTAGTAAATTTTTGTGTTTCTTCTTCTTTCTCTTTTTTTCTTTATTTCCTCACTTTCCTATACTTTATTGTTCTCAGTCTTTTGATGTAACATATAAAAATTAATAAAATTCTAATTATAAAAAAAGAGACGTAGCAATGCCATATGACTCTGTAGCAGAACAATATGTTAACTCTGATGCGCCCATATCAGAGCAAATAGACATATCAGATACTTCAGATGATGAAGTAGCGACATATGATCAATCAAGGAAGAGAAAACCTGTTGTTAATGCGAATGAGGACATCGCAAAATTTACAGCATTATTGGCAATAATGATTAAAGCTCTTGACCTACCTACCCCAAAACCACCAGAACCAGTAGACAATCCCATGTTCCCGGCAGACCAGCAAGAGGCATCAAATAATATCACGTTACCTGTTTTACCATATCTTTTGAAACTTACTAAAATACCGGAGGGATCTCCGGCATCAGCCCCAGCCATACCTAAAAGAGTGGATAATCTTTATAAGCTGGATTTGTCTAATACTGACTGGGTTTACAAACCATTTACACCCAATACAGTCATAGCAGAGGTAGATCAGGGAAAGAAATCAAAGAAGACAACACCTTCTGATAAGGAAGGGAGAAAGATAGATAACTTGTAAAAGAGGGCTCATATGGCTGCAGGACTTGTTACGCGGATGGCACATTATGCCACATACATGTCTGCTTATCAAACGTTCTTATGGAACAAAATGTGTCCCTATATCGACTTACTGCCACAAAATGAACAACGTTTACCTAAAGCTTTCCAATCAGAGGCATTATTGTTGGCAAAATTTCAAAAGGACTTTGCTAAACATTTAGCAGAAACTTCAGGGAAAATATTTGCAACTGCAACAGCAGTTAGGCGCCATGCCTGGCTGCGGGCGTCTTCATTGTCGGAGGATGGGTGCACTCTTGCTGAAGATCTGCCCATGAATGAGAATGGCCTTTTCAATCCATTAACGGATGAAAGACTTAAGCACACACAGGAAATGAAGAAAACCATTCAGGTTTATGGTTTTCCACATCAGACAAGTTACCAACAAAAACCAAGATGGCAACTGCCCTACTACAAGAGATATCCTGGTAACTACTATAATGGGCAGCCACGCCAACGCAACTTCCAAAATAACAAGTCTTTCACTCAAGGAAGACAAACCTATGGAGCGAAAAATCGCTTCCAACCGTATCAGAATAAGCCTAACCGTTTGGGAGGCAACAAACAGCGTTTTTGATATTCAGTCACAAATTATACCAGCGGCTGCATCTCCAGAGAGAGTTGCATCTTTATCTAATGTTTGTTTGCCACCAAGTATATAGTCAAATGTTGAATGTTATTTTAAACAGGTCTTAGACGTAGGTCACTTGAGTTTTCCCTGTTTTGGGTCACGTTTGACCTCTTTTTATGATGTTTGGGCCAGTATTACAACTGATGCTTGGGTTTTGGAAATAATTAAAAACGGTTACTGTATTGAGTTTGAGAATTTACCTCCAGTTGGACATGTGAGGTCCACACTTTCCTCCGGTCCCTTGTTAGAAGAGATTAGCAAATTGTTAGAAAAAGGGGTGATTAGTTGTGTAAATCCTTCGACACATAGTCAATGCTTCTTTTCGAGATACTTTTTAGTGTCCAAGAAAGGTGGTAGTCAACGCCCTATTCTTGATTTGCGTAATGTTAATAAGTATATCATACCAAAGAAGTTTAGAATGGTTTCACTTAAAGTAATTTTGCCTTTACTAAATAAAAATGTTTGGTTCGCAACGGTGGATTTGAAGGACGCTTATTTCCATATCTCAATTAGTGAAGGACATCATAGATATCTGACTTTTATGATTGACAACCAGGCATATCAGTTTAAGGTGCTCCCCTTTGGGCTGGCAACAGCACCACAAGTATTCACAAAGTGTATGGCCGTAATAGCGGCATATCTTCGCACAGCTGGGGTAACCATTTACCCGTATATTGATGACTGGTTATTGGTGGCTAATTCTAGGGAAAGATTACAAACTGACATTAGCAAAACATTGTATTTTCTCCAGTCCCTAGGTCTGATAGTGAACTGGGAAAAATCCCATCTCACCCCGACAAGGAGAATTCAATTCATCGGAGCACTGTTGGATTCGGAAGAGCAGAAGGCATTCCTGCCCAGCGACCGATTCCAGAACCTACAAACTCTAATTTTTCAAACATTAAGGCAAAAAAGAGTAAAAGTAAAACAGGTCCAAAGGTTATTGGCCACATGGCATCAACCACAGGGGTGACACCACATGTGAGGTTACACCTCAGACCATTACAATCATGGTTCCTGTCAGTTTTCCAACCTTTATATCACGGGCCCAACACCCAATTTTCTCTCCTGGGGGATTTACGCAGAACTCTGCTGTGGTGGCCAGAACAGCACAATGTTTGTGCTGGCCTACCTTTTCAAACACCAAAGCCAACAATAGTTCTGATGACAGACTCCTCGCTCAGAGGCTGGGGTGCTCACGTGGAAGGTTTAATTGCCCAGGGTTTGTGGACCATGCAAGAATCAGAGTTCCACATAAATCTGTTGGAACTACTGGCTGTAGAAAAAGCCTTGAAAGCCTTCCAGTTGCTTTTTACAAATCAAACTGTCCAACTAGTCACGGACAACACCACGGTAATGTTTTACATAAACAAACAGGGAGGGACTCATTCTCCAACATTACTGACGTTAACACTGAAGATATGGCATTGGTGCATAGAAAGGGGCATACATTTAATAGCAGTCCACCTGCCAGGAGAGCAGAATGTACTGGCAGATTACCTGAGCAGATCACCTTTAACACACCACAAATGGATGCTGAACAGAGAGGTAACATCGCATCTGTTTCAGACATGGGGATGGCCAAAAATAGATCTGTTTGCATCACCGGAGAACAAACAATGTCAAATGTTTTGTGCTCATCTAAGCAAAAATTTTCTACACAACTGTCTGGGAGATGCATTCCTGCAGGACTGGGGGGGGGGGTACTGCAGTCTACGCCTTTCCCCCATTCCCCCTCTTGTTACAAGTAGTGTCGAAACTGTTCCAGGACAGAGCCCAGGGAATCCTGATAGCTCCATGGTGGCCTCGGCCACCATGGTTTTCTCTGCCGCTACAGATGTCACGGAAGGTTTTCATACACCTGCCGAACAGGAAGGACCTCTTGGCAACACAGAACAATTTGGTCATCTATCCGGATGTTCAAGCCCTAAAACTGACGGCTTGGAGGATATTCCCGAGCCAATGACTTTTGTTTCTACCTTGTCTAGACCGGTGCAAGCAATTTTGGAGGCTGCTCATAGGCGGTCAACAAAGAGGTCTTACACTTATAAGTGGGTGAGATTCACTAAGTTTACTCGAGAGAAAGGTGTCAGTCCCCTAGAAGCATCTACATCTGTGATACTAGATTTTTTGGTGTCCTTGATGGACTCAGGTCTTTCCATATCCTCGCTAAAGTGTTACCTTGCAGCTTTGTCTTGGTATAGAAGGAAAGCTGGTTTAACATCTTGTTTTAAAGATCCTTTGATATCCTTATTCCTGAAAGGGGCAAGGAACATGAGACCAGCTATAACACCAGTGGCCCCGCCATGGCACCCCTTCGAACCGCTAGCAACTGTAGACATGTCTTTTTTGTCATGGAAAACGGCTTTTTTGGTAGCGATAACCTCTGCCCGGAGGGCAAGTGAACTTTGTGCACTAAGATGCGATGAACCTTATATGAGGATTTATAAGGACAAGGTGGTTCTTAGGACCGATGTAGCCTTTTTGCCAAAAGTAGCTAGCTCTTTCTATATGTCCCAGGAGCTTGTTTTACCGGCTTTTTTCCAAAATCCAGCAACATCTTTGGAAAAGTTTCTACATATGTTAGATGTTTGCAGGGCGATAGCTTATTATGTAGATAGAACAGCAAAATCTCAGAAAACGCCGAGGTTATTTGTAACTTATAGAAATGATACCGTAGGTTTGCCAATATTATCGCAACTGATTTCGAAGTGGATTGTATCAGCTATTTGTACAGCTTACTGTGTGCCTGGCAAGATTTTACCTTCACAGGTTAAGGCGCATTCCACAAGAGCGGTGGCGACGACCACAGCCTTAATGAGAGGAATTCCGATTGATGTGGTGTGTAGGACGGCGACCTGGTCCACACCTTTGACCTTCGTGACGCATTATAAGCTGGACCTGATGTCTAAGAGGGATGCCGCCTTCGGGAGAGTAGTCCTTTTTTCGGCAGTGGCATGACACCCTCCATCCAAGGTTAGCAGCTCATTAGTCTATTACCATAGGTGCAAATCACAGGTGGTCACGAGGGGAAAGTGTAGGTTGCTTACCTGTAAACATGGTTTCCCGAGTGACCACCTGTGGATTTGCACAGCCCGCCCATCCTCACCGCAGCATCATGCCTCAGGACTTCTGTCTGCAGATTGCAGCGGAAGAACTGACCATTAGCTTCATTGAGGGCTATTTATGTGATCGGAGGTGGGCGTGGCTTAGCTAACGGATCTAATGAGTCTCGAGAATGTGTGATGCTGCCTGCGCGTGTGCGCGCAGAATTACCATAGGTGCAAATCCACTGGTGGTCACTCGGGAAACCATGTTTACAGGTAAGCAACCTACACTTATTATTGGATGATGAGGTGTAAGATAAAAGTAGGCTTTGAAATGGGGAATCTTTGCAGAAGGCAAAGTGTTGGTTTCGTGCCTTGGGTTTTGTTGCTGCCATTTTCGTGTTGGGTTTGGGCCCTGGATCTTCAGGTTGCTGCTTCTCTTCGTTTGTGTTTCACCTCGGTGCGGATTCTCGTGAGTGTGGATTTCCCCTTCTTTGACTTCGGACCGGTTTTGACTACGACGCTGCCTACGTGGACTTTGGAACCTTGCAACTTCGGACTTGGCTTTCTTCAACCTCGGACTTTGTTTGACTACGTCTTCTTCTTTGCGGCTCTTTGTTTGTTCACCCTTTACTTGCTGTGTTATTTTGTGTGACTTTTGAAGCGCTTTAGTTTAATCCGGATCTTTTCTTCGGATAATCTGGATTATTGCCTCAGTTTACCTTTTGAACTGGAACTGATTGCTACTTTTAAGTTTTGACCAGGCACACTGAATTAAGTGTCTTGAGTCCCTTTTGCTTTGTGTTAATAAACACTACTTTTGGACATACTCTTGAGTCTGGCTATTTAAGGCATCTGGGTTCTGACACCACAACCTCTGATGATGCCTGGCATAGATGCAAGTGAATCGTCAGGAGAAAATGCTTCTGGAACATGGCCATACAATCCAGAAAACTCACAGCAACCCTGTGATTCCAGCCATGAATGCCTTTGACAACACACTAACAGGGAATCCCTATGTCATGTAAAGCCCTATCTATAATTTTAAACTATGTATCTGATATATATATATATATATATATATATATATATATGGCTTCTGCATAATTTCATTTTGAAATCGAATTTCATTAAAAAATTAAAATTAATGCATACGAAGCAATAGTCAAAACATGCAGGAAGGGGGGGGGGTTAGAAATTGAAACACCCATGTTTTTTTATTAATGTTCTGTAACAACTGAATGTTTCCCAAGGTCATTTTAATTTTCAATATATTGATTAAGCAACTTTGGTAAAGCCAGAGAACTGTGCCGTCCACCCAGATGCTATAAAAAATAAAACTGCAACGTGCTTCTCTCTATGTCTGAGTGAACTGTTGGTGTCTTTCTTGAGAAGCTTGAGATACTCAACAACTGAGGCTATTACTGGTTTTAAACACCAAAAAAATTTAGGTTGCTTACCTGTAACCGTATTTCTTCGAGTGTCCATCTGCGAAATTCACACCTATGGGTTTCCCTTCGCGCATGCGCAGAAATCCGGAACATTCTAAGTTTGATGAAATAAAAAATGATTATTTTGAGGCTCCGCCCCCCTCCCCGCCCCCTCGTATATATATCCCTCCGTGTGCGGGTGAGCTCTAGTTCCCCAGCGCTAATCACAGCTAGGTCTAGAGGCATGACAGAGGGGAGGAAGGGCGGGTTGTGTGAATTTCGCAGATGGACACTCGAAGAAATACGGTTACAGGTAAGCAACCTAAATTTATTCTTCGTGTCCTCTGCGAAATCCACACCTATGGGTGAATAGCAAGCTACTGACCTGGAGGTGGGTCATGCCACGCAGGAGAAGAGGACGGCTCTGCCAAAAGCAGCGTCTTTCTTTGCTTGTATGTCCAACTTGTAGTGGGAGACAAACGTGGAAGGAGTAGACCACGTGGCTGCTCTACAGATTTGGTCCAAGGGGACTCCTCGAAGAAAAGCTTGGGACGTGGACATCGAACGTGTCGAGTGAGCCACGATGTGAGAAGGAGGTTCTTTCTTTGCCAATTGGTAAGCTAGTTGGATCGTCGAAACAATCCAAGAGGCCAACCCTTGAGATGATATAGGGTGGCCCAGCATGTCTTTTCTGTATTTCAAAAACAACTTAGGGGACTTCCTAGAGGTGGAGGTCCTATGTAGATAAAAGGAGAGTGCTCTCTTAACATCAAGGGAGTGTAACGCTACCTCCAACGGGGAGGATGGGTTAGGGAAAAAGGCCGGGAGAACAATATCTTGTGACATATGGAAATGAGAAACAACTTTGGGCAAAAACGTAACATCGGTCCGGAGGACCACCTTGTCGTCATGGAACCTAATGTATGGAGGGTCTGAGCGTAGAGCTGTCAACTCACTCGATCGCCTAGCAGACGTAATGGCCACGAGAAATGCCGTTTTCCAAGACAAGTGGGAAATGTCAGCAGAGGCCATAGGTTCAAAGGGCGGTTTTGACAACTGGGATAATACTAACTCTAGGCTCCACTGAGGTGAAGGAAGGGACGTAGGAGGGTGAACGTTTTTATAGCCCTTGAGGAACAACTGGACAAGGTTGTCTTGAAAAAGGGACGGCAAGCCGAATTTCCTGCGAACAGAAGAGATTGCTGCCAAGTAGCACTTAACCGAGGAAAGGGAGAAATTCTTGTTAGAAAGGGTAACAAGGAAATCTAGTATCACCGAAATAGGTGCTGAGGTGGGCGTGTAGCCCACTGTTTGAGTATACTTTTGAAAAGATGACCACTTATAATGATATGACTTTTTAGTGGTAGGTTTATGGGCGGCCAACAGAATTCTGGAAACATCGTCGGATAGGTTCATTGTGGTTTGATCCTCCACGCCGTTAGGGAAAGGGAGTGGAGGTCCGGATGGAGGACCAGGCCGTTCTCTATTGAGAGAAGGTCCGGGGTTGGGGGGAGGCGGAGGAACTCCTTGTTGGAGATGCAGAGGAGAGGAGCAAACCAGTGCTGACGCGGCCACCAGGGGGTGATCAGGATGCAATCGGTATTGTCCTGAATTATCTTGGCTATGACTGGGGATAGGAGAGGGAGAGGTGGGAATAGGTAAAGGAGGCCTGGAGACCATAGGAACAGAAAGGCGTCTCCTAGACAACCTGGGGATTCGTGAGGGCGGAGCCTTGCGCAGTAGAGAGGGCAATGTGTGTTTACAGGGGATGCGAATAGGTCTATGATGGGGGTGCCCCATTTGTGGGTGAGAGTTTTGAATTGTGTGGGATGTAGTTGCCACTCGTGGTTGTTCTTTGAGGACCTGCTTAGAGAGTCCGCCAGTATGTTGTCCTGGCCTGGTAGGTGGATGGCTGTGAGGAGGATGTTCCTCTGGATGCACCATTCCCAAATTCGTGTCGATATGGCTAGTAAGGTGTGAGAG
This sequence comes from Anolis sagrei, assembly GCF_037176765.1. NCBI lineage: Eukaryota > Metazoa > Chordata > Lepidosauria > Squamata > Anolidae > Anolis > Anolis sagrei. The sequence continues at coordinate 23,809,824 of NC_090035.1, read as the reverse complement.
CGTGTTCCCCCTTGTTTGTTGATGTAGTATTTGACTGCAGTGTTGTCTGTCACAATTTGGAGTTTGCGGTTCGAAACGATACGGACAAACGCTCTGAGGGCCTTTTCTACCGCCATCATCTCGAGTGCGTTTATATGTAGGTTTCGGTCCTGAGGGGACCAGTGGCCGCTCACTTTGAAACCTTTGAGGTGCGCTCCCCAGCCCGAGTTGGAGGCGTCTGTCGTGAGGGACATGGATGGGTGAGGTTGGGTGAAAGGCATACCCGATTGAACATTGTATTGCTTTGTCCACCATGAGAGGGAGTGGAGGACGGAGTGGGGTGGGTATAGGATTCGGGATTGAGATTCTCGTAGGGGGTCGAATGACTTGATGAACCATCTCTGCAGCGGCCTCATCTTTAGGCGGGCAAATGGGGTTACATTTGTGGTAGATGACATGTGTCCAAGGATAGACTGGATAGCCCAGGCCGAGGCCCGACGGGATTGTTGGAGATTTAGGATTGATTGCTGAAGGTTGGTGAAACGGTCGTCTGGAAGGAAGGCCTTTTGGAGGGTGGAGTCTATGATGGCTCCGATGAACTGGATTCGTTGGGTTGGGGTGAGATGGGATTTTTCCTGGTTCACAACCAGACCCAAGTCCTGTAAGAGAGATAAGGCGTAATGAATATCTTTGCACAGCTGCGTTTTTGATATAGAACAAAATAACCAGTCATCCAGGTAAGGAAAAACCACGATGTTTTGTTGGCGGAGGTGCGCCGCTATGACTGACATGCATTTTGTAAACACTCTGGGTGCGGTGGACAAGCCAAACGCGAGGGAGTTGAACGAGAAGTGTTTGTCTTGCACTGCAAAGGTGAGGAACCTGCGATGGGAGTTCCTAATTGAGATATGGAAGTAGGCATCTTGTAGATCCACCGTCGCTAGCCACGCTCCCGGTGGGATGAAGGGTAGTATGTTAGGAAGTGTAACCATGCGGAATTTGCGTGGTGTGATGAAGGTATTAAGCCTACGAAGATCTAGGATGGGGCGTAGTCCCCCGTCCCTCTTGTCTATTAGGAAGTATCGAGAAAAAAAGCAGGTGTCGGTATTGTGTGTGGGGTTGGGAGATATGGCGCCCTTTTGAAGGAGCGAGTGTATCTCTTCCCAAATCTCCTGGGAGGGTTGTGTAAGGAGGACCTTTCCAACAGGTGGGTATGTGTCAAACTCTATCGCATATCCTCTTTCAATTATGTCCAAAACCCAGGCATCTGTGGTGATAGATTGCCATGCTGGAAGAAACGGCTGTAGTCTATTGAAGTATGTGAATGGTGGTGTGTGTATGGAAGGATGAGTGGTAATGGTTAGTGATGTGCTAAAAACGACGTTTATTGTTATTGGAGGGTCTGGTACCACGGTACTGACCTCTGAAAGGAAGCTGAGGCCGTCTCGGGGCTGTAGACTGGGTGTAAGATCTCTGTCGTCCTCTGTAGAAGGAGGTGTTATAAGGTCTGTTGTAGTAATGAGGGCGGTAGTAATATGAGCCCCATCGTTGGCGTTGGTAAGAGTGAGGTTGTTGGTCATATTTGAAGACCGTTTGTTTCATTTTATGAGAATGCTCGAGTTGCGAATCAGTCTCCGGGTTGAAAAGTCCTGCTTCGTCCATAGGCAGGTTTTCGATGAGGTTGCGTTGTGATTGAGAGAGGATAGCAGCCCTTAGCCAGGCATGGCGGCGAAGGGCCACCGAGCCTGCAATGAGTTTGCCAGCAGTGTCTGCTGTATTTCTTGCAAGATCCTTTTGTAAAGATGACAAAAGTAGGGCCTCTTGCTTAAAAGCTAGAGCCAGTGGCTGATCAGCTGGAGGTAACAGTTCCAGGTAGGGTGATATTTTGTTCCATAGGTGGGTTTGATATACACTCATATAAACCCCATAATGAGCCATGCGTGCAAACAAGCATGCTGAGGAATAGAATTTCTTGGCCATGGAGTCAAGTTTCCTTCCCTCTTTATCAGAGGGAGAGGTCTGGTTAGTTTGGACAGGTTTTGGTTGAGCATCAGTTACAATGGAGTTTGCTTTAGGCATTTTAGAAAGCCATGAAGCTGCGGAGAGATCAATACGGTATAAATTTTCTGCTCTTTTAGGAGTTGCCGGGATCATAGCCGGAGCGACTCCAGTATTTTTTAAAATTTTTAGTAGAAATGGTAAGGTGGGCAACACAGTAGATGTGGGCTGTTGTTGTTCAGTAGAAGTAAAGCAGGGGTCTACCACAGTGTCTGTGGGTTCAGGTGTAGCCAGATTTAGGGTCCTAGCTAGCCTTATTAGCAGGGCAGAGAATTTTTTAAATTCTTCCAAGTTCTTGGGAGAAGGGTCAGGGTCTGGGAGTGGTTCATGTATAAGTGGAGTCTCATCTGTTGATTCCAAGTCCACTATCTCTGATTCTTGGTGAGTCTGAATGAGGGGGTCTTGGAGTGGTTGGGGGGGGTCTGGAGCAATGTGTTCCTCTGGAGGATGAGAAAGTGTGGCTGTAGGGGCTGCATGTGGGGGTTGTGGGTATCCAAACTGGGGTGGATAATGGGCACTGTAGTCCCTGGTGGGGTTGGGGGGAGGGGGATAGTAGAAGGGGTACATAGGGTAAGGAGGAGGGGGAGGGTAGAGGTGATAAGGGTAATCCTGTGGGCTATAAGGATGATATTGTTCGTGTCTGGCCCTTTTAGAAGGGTGGGGGCTAGGAGAGGGATGAGGGGAAGGGGAGAGAGAGCGCTGGCGGCGGCGCGGAACGCGCGCTGCTGAAGCTTGCTGTTCCGAGGGAGGAGTCTCCCTCGGTACCGGCGAATCCGGAGGGCTGGGGGAGGGAGGAGATGACTGGGAGGGAGGGAGGGGCGGAGGAGAAAGCTCCGTATTAGGATCAGTTTGCAGCGGATCCAGGAGCTCCAGCGGGGGAAGGTAGGAAGGATCTTCCAAATGAAGCAAGGAGGGAAGGGGATCCTGAAGCTGTGTGACGGAACCGGAGAGATGGGGCATCGGTTCCAGGGTAGGGGGGCTCAAGGGCTGCTCGCCAGTGAGTTGCCGTCCCTTTTTTTGCTTTGAGGCTTTCTCTTTTGTTTTTGTCGCCCTCGCAGCTTGTTTTGAGGGCTTGGATTTTTTTCTTGGCGGCTCCACTGAGGAAGCGCTCGCCTGGCCCGGGTCTCGCCTATCTCCAGCACGTGGAGAGGAAGGCTGAGGGGGCTCTTGGGTTGGGGAGGAATGGGAGGGGGCAGAAGAAGCCTGAGGAGCCAAAGCGCGCTCATATAACAGCGCTTTCAAACGGCTATCTCTGCCTTTGCGAGCTCTAGCTGTAAAGCTGAGGCAAATGTCGCATGACTGGGCCGGTAGAATGGAGAGAGAACGTTCCAAGATGCTGCCTGATTAGCGCGGAAAAATGAACTAGAGCTCACCCGCACACGGAGGGATATATATACGAGGGGGCGGGGAGGGGGGCGGAGCCTCAAAATAATCATTTTTTATTTCATCAAACTTAGAATGTTCCGGATTTCTGCGCATGCGCGAAGGGAAACCCATAGGTGTGGATTTCGCAGAGGACACGAAGAATAAGGATATTTATACAAAGTCCTTGCAGACCTAGCACAGTTCATCGAAGTTGCAAACAAACAACCAAAAGGTAAAGCATAGAGATGAGTTCTCCCTTCCTCCAAAAGGTAAAAGGAATTCTGGAATCCCTTACCCTAACCCCTGAGCTCCTATGGTCAGAAAAAAGCAGGTTTCTTCCCTATCTATTGCTCAAAGTTAGCTTTGGAGGCAAATGCTCAATACTATCTATTTAACTTAATAGTTCTTTCTCAATAAACTCAATACTCAAAACTTTCTCAATAGCTTTTCTATTAATCTATCTATAATTTATATAGCTCAATACACAATATACTATCTGTATTAACTTAATATAGCTTAATATACAATACACAATATATAATGTATAGCTTAATACTCAATATATAATGTATATTAAATTAATGTATAATGTATAGTTTTTGCAATGGTTTTCCCAGAGCTACCTGCCTAACCATCAGCACGTCTGAAGTCTTTCCTCTAAACTAAAAAGGCAGGGGAGATTCCAAAATGGAAATCTCTTCCCTGGGAGAAAAGGCGGTCCCTAGATCCAAAGAGATAATTTTCTGAACCAATAGCTGTAAAGGAGGTCTACAACTGGATTTGCAGACTCTGATACTATTAACTTTCAGGGCTCTTGCAAAGCTTCAGCAGCCCTGGGAGAAAATGCAAGAGGGAGCAACCTCAAGCAACTGCAAAGTAAGGCAAATCAGGCTCCTGGGAGACGGAACAAGAACATAAAGTGTTTAAAAACCAATTCTCTATTGTGGTCCACTGTGAATCATACATAAAATAAACTTAATGGAGACTGAGAATGTAAAAGGCCCTGTTATAAACTACATTTCTCAGAATGCAATGCTGCTCAGGACCCAAATGAGGGCTGAAGGACACAAATAATAGCTGGATGCAGCAGTCGCTGTTTAGAGTTAGTCTAATCTATATAAATAAATATGTAATGTTTGTGGGATTAACATAACTCAAAAACCACTGGACAAATTGACACCAAATTTGGACACAATACACCTATCAGGCCAGTGAGTGACCATCACTCATATAAACACTGAAAAACACAGCAGAATAGACTTAAAAGCCAAAAATAAAAAATACATTACAATACATGTTCAAAACCACATATATACACATACACACACAAAACACATACACAGATGGCCACAGAAATGCGTGGCAGGGCATAGCTAGTAATAAATAAAATTATTGAATCTGCAAAGAGGAACAAAGTAAGCAAGCATTAAGCCACTTTGGCAAGGCCAAGAGAAAATAAAAGTGCTTTAAAACCCATTTCTTTTATTTTGGACCATTGCCATAAGGAAGGCACTGTGGAGGGCAGCCAGCCAACCGTTTAGAGCAGGCATTGGCTAACTTTGTCCTTCCAGGTGTTTTGGACTTCAACTCCCACAATTCCTAACAGCCGGTTGGCTGTTAGGAATTGTGTGAGTTGAAGTCCAAAACACCTGGAGAGCCCCAGTTTGCTTATGCCTGGTTTACAATCAGTCTAATAATAAATTATTGAATCTGCAACGAGGATGTAAGTAATAGTATAACTGTGCTAAGTTGAGGTTACGTGGTTGTGTGTCAGAAAGACATTATTATTATTATATTATTATAACTTTATTTGTACCCCACTAGCATCTCCCGAAGGACTCGATGCGGCTTACATAGGTCGAAGCCTCAGAACACAATACAACAATACAATACCTAAAGCAAATTAAAAACAGTTAAGCAGAATAAACATTAACAGTAACAATACATCGAAACATTATTAAAACTGGGCCGGCCAGAGTAGTGGGTACAGGATTAAAAGTGCTGATGTGGCGGGAGGAATATAGGATTATAAAATAAGTGCAGTGTGCGGTGTGCAGTGATCATGGTTCTACTAAAGTGCTTCTGGGACTTGGTATTGAAGGTTCCTAATCTGAAAAGGCACATCGGAACAGCCAGGTTTTCAAATTCTTTCTGAAGACTGCCAATGTAGGGGCCTGTCTAAGATCTTTTGGGAGGGCGTTCCAAAGTCGGGTGGCCACCACAGAAAAGGCCCTGTCTCGCGTCCCCACCAAGTGCGCTTGCAACGCAGGCGGGATCACGAGCAGGGCCTCTCCAGATGACCGGAGTGAGCATGTGGGTTCATAGACGGAGATGCGGTCACGCAGGTAGGGTGGCCCCAAACCGTTTAGGGCTTTGTAGGTAAGCACCTGCACCTTAAATTGGGCTCGGAAAATAAACGGCAGCCAGTGGAGCTCCTTAAACAGGAGGGTTGACCTCTCTCTGTAGTGAGCCCCAGTTAACATCCTGGCTGCTGCCCGTTGGACCAGTTGGAATTTCCGAGCCGTTTTCAAGGGCAGCCCTACGTAGAGCGCATTGCAGTAATCCAGTCTAGAGGTGATCAAGGCATGGACCACCCCGGCCAGATCAGCCTTCACGAGGTACAGTTGCAGCTGGCGCACAAGTCTCAGTTGTGCAAAAGCCCTTCCGGAAACCGCCGACGCCTGAGCCTCAAGCATGAGCGATGAGTCCAAGAGGACTCCCAAACTGCGGACCTGTGGCTTCAGGGGGAGTGTAACCCCCTCCAACACAGCTAGCCACCCTATACCCCGATCCGGTTTGCTATCGACCAGGAGGACCTCTGTCTTGTCAGGATTGATCTTCAGCTTGTTCTTCCTCATCCAGATAGACATAGCGGCCAGGCACCTGTCCAGCACCCGAGAGGCCTCCTTGGAATTAGGTGGAAAAGAGTAGTAGAGTTGTGTGTCATCTGTGTAGAGGTGGCACCCAACTCCAAAACTCCGGATGCCCTCTCTCAGTGGTTTCATGTAAATGCCATATGTATGTATGTATGTATGTATGCGCCATTTCCTGCCACGCATCGCTGTGGCCCAGTCTGTGTGTATATGCTATGTGTGTATGTCTGTATATATATTTGTGTATATATCTGTGTATATGTATATATGTGTATTTGCACATATATATATGCGTGTGTGTGTGTGTGTGTGTGTGGTTTTGCACATGTGTTATGTACTTTTTTTTTTGCTTTTTAAGTCTCTTATTCTATTTTTCAGTGTTTTTATGAGTGACGGTCACTTGTTGGCCTGATACGTGTATTGTGTCCAAATTTGGTGTCAATGCATCCAGTGGTTTTTGAGTTATGTTAACCCCACAAACGAACATTACATTTATATATGTGTGTGACTGGAGTGATGCTTCAAAATGTACCTGTTTTGACTCACATACAAATTGAACTGAAGAACAAACGTACAGGACCTACCTTGCTCATACCCTCAGGACTGCCTGTAGTAAGAACAACAGGAAATGTAGAGAGATGGTCTTTAAACCACTTCTTTCAATTCAATAAACCTTGTGATTCTAGGACTCCATCGATTCTAAGACACATCCCTTTTTTTAGAGCCTCCACTTTGGGAAAAAAGTGTGTACGAGAATTAATTAAATACAGCACTATTATTACCATCCCCATCCTACTTTCCTCTCTTAAGCAAGACTCAAGGCAGGGAACTGTGTGAAAACATAACCAGATTAAAAGGTGAGCTCCCCTTACTGTGTCGGTCAGACTACGAGTCTTCCCCTTCTCTTATGGATGCGCGCATGCACATACACTTCTTGGACAAAATGGTTTATTTATTTACAATATTATCAACGGAGTATCTCTCAGACCTTTGGAGATGAACTTCCAAACACATTAATGGCAATTTTTTGACATTTGCTGGGAACAGAATTTTCCTTGTTTGGCCAGCCATTTCCCAGGTGCTCCAGAGGTAGAGCAGGTGGAGGTATATCTTTTCTCATAGACTCTCATCTGGGAGATGTATCCAAAGGGTTGGGTCTCCTAAAGACATCCCCAAGGACAGCAGAAGGCAGCACCGACCACATTCTGGTAGTAAATACAAAGGGTGGATGCAGCCCAGGTGTCCCCATCTTCCTCTGCAAATTCCCCTTCCAGGAATGACACACTTTATTTACTCAGGTGGAAAGAGGACACCCATTGCTCCCCTGGACTGACTTCAATATATGGCAGCCCTATGGACTTCTAAAAGACCTCAGGTTTTGCAAACTCAGGGCAGCGGCTATCTCAATGGAGCCCATTTATTTTTCCCACTTTTTTGCACTCAGTGCAAATCTTCTGAACGGCTCTGAGCAAATCTTGCAAATTCTTGCTGTGGCTTCCTTCATAGGACCAATTTACATGAAGCATGTTCTTTTCCCAGTTTTATCCCTTTTCCAATGAGCTATGTTTTCCAAGTAATATGTTCAACATACAGCAGCCTGAGTTGAGCATTTTGGCTTCCAGGGAGAGTTCTGGTTTAGGTAGCTGTGAGTTTTTCAGGCTGTATGAGCATGTCCCAGCAGCATTCTCTCCTGGCGTTTTGCCTGCATCTGTGGCTAATGACATCTTCAGAGGTTCTGTTGTCAATGAAGCAATAAATATCTGTGGAATAATGTCCAGGATGAGAGAAAGAACCCTTGTCTGTTTGAAGCAAGTGTGAATGTTGCAATTAGCAAGCTTGAATAACATTGAGTAGTCATGAAGGTGCATAAAAATGAACAAAATCTGGTTAATGCTACTAAAAAAGACCAGAATTGAGACAGTAAATAATGAATACCGCTCATAAACAGGAGAACTCCAGACAGCTAACAAACAAATGTCAGTTAACACCTCCCAAACAGAGGGTGTCTACAGGCAACAAAGGCCAGGCTACTCTATGCAGATACCCACACTGATTGACTTTGCAGCTTCATGGCTACTCAATGCTACTCAAGTTCACTTATTGTTTAAACAGACAGTGGTTCTTTCGGCCTCTCTGGACATTCAACAGAGATACACACACTCCGCTTGCTTCACTGCCAGCAAATCCTCTGAACATGCCATTAGCCACAGATGCAGGTGTGATGCCGAGCATCCCTCCCAAGTACTTATAGTTCTGCCAAGGGCAAGGGCACCAGACTACACAGCAAGGATCAAGTCTTGGTCACATTGCCAAAGCACTGACAATAACAAGGACCCCACGAGGCTTTTGGGAAACGGCTGGACCTTGGGACTTCTGCCCTCCATGAGAGTTATAGTTTCCCAAAGACCAAGCTATGGATCTTGTTACCAGTCAACTCAGCACCCATCTGCTAACCTTAACCAGGAAAAATGACTTTCTGCTTGCTTGCTTTGAACTGCAAGCCACCTCCATTTCCACAAACTTTCTCCAGAACCATGGGACTCCAAGTTTTCAATTAAAATCAATTCCTCTATTAAATATACTTGGGATGTGGGACAAAGATGGGGTTTTGTTGCCATGAAATGCTTATGATTTGAATGTATGTATCTTGCTGTGTAGTATGGTCTGTCCCCCCTTTCCCCTTGACCCTTGCCCCACAAATGATGTGACCAGGAACTGCCTGAGGGAGAACCTCTGCATCTCCCAAGACTCGCCTTTGATTAATTCACCCTGCATGGAACTATAGCCATAATGGCCCCTCCCCATTCTCTGAGCATGTCTGATGGGATAAGGGGTCTTATGGACACTCGGAATAAAAAGATTGTATTTGCATAAGGCATCGTTGATCCCCCCTGAGGTCCGATGCCGAAATAGTCATTCATATCCCCCCCAAAGCTCATCAAGGGACAGAAAGACTTTTGTTTCATAAATCACACCCTGCCAGCGAGGACAAAAGCCTCGCATTCCAGCTGGCAGATGACTCGTAAGCCCATTATTTCCCTTCCCATTGTCAAGGTTCGTCCCGCCTCCTGGCCTCTGATTGGTCCATTGTCGGAAGTGCTAGGAAGGCACTGACTGGCCTCCCAGAGACGGCAGAGCTCGCTGATTGGTCCGGAGGTGAGGTGGGCCGCCAAGCCTCCTCCCAGCTGTTTTGCTGCCAGCCAATCAGCGCGAAGCCGGCCGGCAATGGGCGGGCGGGAGTTTTGAAACTGTTCTCTTTGTCTTTTTGCTATAAAAATGCTTGGAAACTTTGTACTGGCATGCTTGTGGTGGAATGATTCCTGCAATGCATCAGCTGAATCGCTAAATAAACGCCTTGGTCGCTGGACTTCTTCCGCTTTGCTGAGGTCTTATTATTTTAATATTCCTCGCGGCTCTGATTGGCTCCTGCTGGCCTCACCAAGGTTCAAGGGCCCTTTTGAGCGGTCCTCAGGGATCTCCTCTGCTGGGGAGACCCTCCCAAAAGAGCTCGATATCATTTGGCTTTACCACGAAGGGACTCCTGCTTGAGGGTCCAGACCAAATTATAGCCTAAATTTCAAGCAGGCACCTTGGTCCAGGATCTTGGGCCAGGCTACTAGGAGGAACGGCTTGGGAAAAGAGGCGCCTCTCTTAATTTGGACTCTTCTTTCTGACAAAACTACAAATTCTCTCATAGCTAATTTCCTCCCAGTTTCTGACCCAGGGTCCCGGTACAAAGGAGTGCCAGGGAAGCCCTGCCAAGGGACTTTCAGGAAGAAGGAGCGACCGACGTGAAGGGGGAAGATGTCAGAAGGGTAAGCAAAAGCAACCGGGGTCGCCCCAAGATTTGCCAGGTGGGAGGGGTTCCAAATTTCTCGGTCCAGCATCGGAGTAAGCCCACTGGGAAGGGGGATTTTGGGACTCGGTAACAAATCCTGGTTGAGGGGTGGCGGTCATCTGGCGTTTGAGGTCCAGACCTTGCAATTCAGCTCGCCTGTTGCGGACCTGAGAGGGGCTGTGTGGGAAAGGGAGTCCTCCCCTTTTGACTGCCTAGCCATTCAGGTGCTGATCGCTCGGAGCTCTCTGACCAGGTACCTTTCTGTGGGTAGTTTTTCCTGTTACGATTGGCAGAAACTCCCCTGATTAGCCACTGGACTGTGGGGCTGCTTCAGAGAGATGAGGGACTGCCAGTCTGGGATCAAACATCCTGTCTCCAAGGAAACACCTTTAAGAATGTCTCTGGCTGGATGGGGACAGGCGAGCATCATGTGCTTTAGTTTAGGCCAGAAGGGTCAAGCAGGGTGTGCATAGGTGGCCCCAGAAGTTTTTGGGAGGTGCAAGCCACTTGGCCTCCTCTTGGCGGCTCGGGCCAGGAGCTCATTCCCTGTCCAGCCACGGAGTTGGACCACTGGATGGGGAGGTTGGAGCCCCAGGCGGGCCGCCATGATCAAGCCAAGAGGGAAGAACTCACTTGTGTTTCATGCTTCTTGACAAAGTCGGAGGGGGTGGAGGGAGGAGATTGTGCCCAACTTTTACCACGCAAAAGGAAGGCCACAAGGCCCCCTTCTCCCAGAAACCCCTCTCCAGACCCTTTTGCCTCCTCCAGAAGAGGAGCCCCCCTCTAAGAAATCGCTTGTCCCCCTGCCTATCACCCCATTCCATTTGCCTAGACTCCCCCTGAGGAAGAGCTCCTCGAAATTTTGCTTGCCCCCTCACTACTGCCCCAAACTTCCTGCAGCAGAGAGTTCCTCTTCCCAATCCCTTGGCCCCTCAATCCAAAGCTCCTCTACCTCCCTGTAATTCCCCTGACCCAGCCACCCTCCCTTCTCCCACAGGATTCCCCTCAAACCTCTCCCTTGGCTCTCAGCCCCTCCACTTCCCTATTTCTTATTCATGTAATGTCCGAATTATATGCCCCTTCTACTTTTTTCTGCTCCTTGAGGAAATGCACCAGGGATGGGTAGTTCTCTGAAAAAGGGGGCCGGAAGTAGATTCTTTGCTCTCTCCCTCTCCTGCTTTCTCCTGTGCCACCTTGCCTTCCTCCCCTTTTCCTCCCTTCAGATGGGAGAAGAAGGCATTGCTCATTCCCTTCTTCCCCAAGCTACTACAAATCCCCTTCTTTCTAAAGCTAAATCTTCAGTGCCTTTGTCTTCTCTTCCCCTCCTCCCATTTCTCCCCAACTTCCTTTTTCTCTCTCTCTTTGCCTTCAACCCCTCCTCCCTTTCTCCTCTTGCAGACAAGGGAGGTGTAAAAGGGTTTTTTTTCCTATTCCTGTTTCTTTTTGCTAAGAAGGGGGGGGGGGGTGATCAATGCCTCCAAGTTTGCCTTTTTTTTCTTCTCTCTCTCTCTCTGTTTTTCCCCTTTTCTCTCTAAGAACCAGGCCTCACAAAAAGAGTTCCATGTGCTTGTAAAATGTCTATGAAACCCATCCCTTCTCTCTCTCTCTTCTCCCTCCCTTCCCATCTTCTAAGAAGCCAATATTCTGTGAATTCTTTCCTCTATCTCCCAGAGAAATCCTGCTGCTCCCTCTTACCTCCTTCTTTTTCAAACCTAAGAAAGGGATGTTCCAGAAGCATTCCCTCCTGACATTTCACCCACATCTATGGTTAAGTCTCTCTCTCTCACACACACGGTCCCTCCAATGCCTTTTTCCTTCCTGGCCCTTCCTCCCTCCCTTTTCCCTGAGTGCATGTATGTGGGTGTTTATTATCCCTCTAACTGCCTTAATTATGAGGGGGGCAGCAGGGTCCGAAAAGGTCTCCCCTGCACAGGGAACCACCGAAACATGAACTCAAACTGTGGGACCCATAATCCACTCCTGCCGCTGAGGACAACTACCTGGGTGAGGCACTCTATGGACTTTCCGGCAGGCAGTTCGTGGTAGTGATGCTTCTGCAGAGACACAGAGAGACTAGCCATTCATTGCTCCTCCGGTAGAGGATTTGAGCCACCAAACCCTACCTACCTCTCTCCATTATTTCTAAGATTTCTAAGATCCTGGGTGACAGTTCTGGATTACAGAGGATCTGAGATCACAGAGTGGCAGAGCGGTTTGAGCACTGGATCGTTGTGCGGAGAGGTGGGTAACAAATGAAGTTTATTATTGTTGTTATTATTATTATTATTTCTCTGGAGATGAGGGTTCATCTTCACTGTACAGTTAATGCAATTTGGCCCAACTTTAACTGCTATGGAACCCTGGGATTTGCAGTTTGCTGAAGAACAGGCCCTATTTGGCAGAGATTGTTGTTGTTGATAATAATAATAATAATTAATAATAATAATAATAATAATAATAATAATATCATGTCTTACCCTCCTGTCCTTGTGGTTTGAGGCAGGTTCCATAATAATTAAAACACATAAACATTCTAAGAATACTACACACTTATTAATATATATTTATATAAAAGTTCCATATCAAAATGTTTTTTCTATAAAACAATGGCCTTGTAAAACTACAACTCCACAGCATTGAGCCAAACTGTGATAATTTTGCAGTACAGGTGCACCCTAAGTCACTCTCAACCATACAGAGTGTCAGTGGTTTTGAATGTTAGCCACTTTGGGTTTATTTTAAGAGATAGAAAGCAGGATAGAAATAAATAAAATAATAATAGAGGAAAGAAAATACATCCCCCTCTTGTTAACAAATCTTACAATGAAAAGGCATTTCTATGATGACCAGTGGTTGGGGAATATAGGTGCTCTATACTACCCACTGCACTATATTTGGGCCCCCTGGTAGCGCAGCAGATTAAACCACTGAGCTGCTGAACTTGCTGACCGAAAGGTTGGTGGTTCGAATCTGGGGAGCGAGGTGAGTTCCCACTGTTATCCCTAGCTTCTGCCAACCTAGCAGTTCGAAAACATGCAAATGTGAGTAGATCAATGGGTACCACTTCTGTAGGAAAGTAATAGCGCTCCATGCAGTCATGCAAGCCACATGACCTAGAAGGCATCTGTGGACAACACTGGCTCTTCAGACTAGAAATGGAGATGAACATCACCCCCCCAGAGTCGGACAACACTAGACTTAATGTCAGGGGAAAGCTTTACCTTTTTTATACTGACCACCAGCCGCTCCTGGAAATATTCCATGGGCTGTCCATGGAATATCCTGTCCATGGGCTTATATATCCAGCCCCTTTTTAATTCCTGCAACTTGGGCTGGGGGTCAGCAATATGGCTACCTTGTTCCTCATGGCTCGGAGGAGGTTGCGTACAAAGTGGCCTTTGTACGTCCGGAATTTGCGGGGGTCTGTGGTGGAAGAAAAGAAAGTCATGAGAAAATATCCTATTGTGGATCTGGGGGGCAGTCTGGGGTTTCCAAGGCTATCTTTGAGACCATACCTGTCTGCAGCGGGAGGGAGATGTGGGAACGCCAGTCACCTCGCACCACTTCATGGTCCCCAGCTTCCAATGCACTGACAATGGGTCCTTCCGCTGGCTCCTTTTCAATGTGGTCGCTGACATCCTGTGACCAAAGCAAAGGTACAAGAAAATACAGAAACAGAAATGCACCTTCGAATTGACTCTGACTGATGACAAACTTAACATAGAGATTTCTTGGGAAGATCTATTCAAGAGACTGTGGCTTGCCCAAAGTCACCCAATGAGTTTCCATGACCTGTAGAGAACGTAGAACCCAAGGCCAGTCTTCTACATTGTTCTCTCTTAAAAACCCTGAATGCATTTTAATCCGTAAATGTATCATAGATTCATAGATAAATAACAGCAATCAGGTTAAAAGCAGTCTGCCTCTTAATGTAGGTTGGAGTATATTATGACTTTGGGGGTCTGATCTGGAAGAACTGCAGCTGCTTTTCAAGGTTCTAGAAAAAGGGGTGCAGGAGGACCTGGGTGGCGGAGGGGCGCAAATGGGGGTCACTGTCAATCATGGCTTCTATCAGATCTTGTCCAACAACGTTGTCTTTGGGGCAGAAGCATAACAAGTGGGTTAAGACAAGTGAAGTGCATTGTAAATCCTTTCATGACTGCTATAACATTCCTGCAAAACAAGTCAGTAATACTATCAGACCCATAGTGCTGATGGATGAAGGCTAAGTGAATGTGGATTATTCAGTGTTGAATTAAGATAACAAGAATTTGAATTAGGAGCACAATTCAGTCTATAAACAAGTGACCTCTTCTATCCTTCCAGACCTTGGTGGACTACCAAAATGTTTACAGTGGGTGGGGGTAGCAGTTCAAGAGGGTGACTGTCCCTGATATGCTGGGCAGGTGGAAACACTGGCCACTTGAACCCAGATGCACCTTGCCAGGTTGGCCCTCTACACTGGCTGGAAGAGGGCCAAACCCATGGTACCCAATCCTCACCGTGGCTCTCCTGCTGCAGTCACTCCAGACTGTAGGCCCCGGACAGTATGTTGGCTTGGTGCGGAAACTCTGGCCAAAGGGGTTCCGCCCGCCAGACACAACGTAGTAGAAGACACAGCCAGCCGAGAAGAGGTCCACTGCACAGGTCTGCCAGGAATGAACCAGGGATTAAGAAACTGTTTGGCTACCCAGGATCCGAATCAAGGGCTTCCATCTCAAGGATAGGGAACTGTCTCAGTCTGGTCCCAAAGGGCTCCACAGAGGGTCAGACTCTTCCTTTCCCCATATCATCCTTGGCTCATCCCCACTTGGCGTTTCAGCCCAACCTCCTCCTTCTGGTCAGGATGGCACAATCTAAGCCCTCCCAACAAATGACCATCTAGCCATAGACAGCCATAGATATGATTGCAAGAGAGAGAGATGATAGATAACTGTACTGTATTTACCCGAATCTAACACTCACCTTGGCAAAGGCAAAGAGCAGCTTCAGGAGATGCACCTGGAACTCCTCTTTGAGGAGTGTCATCTCTAATTTAATGGGCAGGGTTCAATACTATGCAATCCTGGGATTTGTAGTATACTGAAATGCCAGCATTCTTTGGTGGAGAAGGCACCAGATCTTGTAAAACCACCACCTTCATGACTCCATAGCACTGAATCAAGGCAGTTAAAGTGGATTCATTCTACAGCATAGATGCATCCCAAGATTTTCCTTTTCCACAGCTGGAAGCTTTGTTGTCCTAACACTTTTGTTTTTAGAGAAGGAATTCTAAGCAGGGAGCAACTGTATGGGTCATATTACAAACAGGTCACCTTTTGCTGCTGTGCATAATATTAGTCAGCAAATACTTTTTTTGGTTTCAGGATTTTGAAAGTAGAGATGTGCATGAGATTCAGTGGCGCATTACACCAGAGTAAATACAGGTAGTCGAGATATAGATATACAGTAGAGTCTTGCTTATCCAATATAAATGGGCCGGCAGAACGTTGGGTAAGCGAAAATGTTGGATAATAAAGAGGGATTAAGGAAAAGCCTATTAAACATCAAATTATATTATGATTTTACAAATTAAGCACCAAAACCTCATGTTTTAAAACAAATCGACAGAAAAAGCACTTCAATACATGGTAATGTTATGTAGTAATTACTGTATTAACAAATTTAGCACCAAAACATCGCAATGTATTGAAACAGCTGTGGATCCAAGTGGGAGGCAGACTGCACTGGACATTACAGAACGTTGGATGAGCGAGGGTTGGATAAGTGAGACTCTACTCTATATACACATGTATATACAACATATGATAAATATATCATAGACTCCTAGAGTTGGAAAAGACCTGCCAAGCCATCCATTCCAACCCCCAGCCATGCAGGAAAAGCACAAAGCACTCAATCAGGTAGCTATCCATTTTGCACTATTGGAACTGCTTGTCCCTGGAACCTGACTGCCCTGATGTAAGCGTTGGTCCCAAGTAGCCGGAGAAGGGCCTAGAAAGCAATGGGATAGCTCTAGGGTTGCCCTCTCCTTGCTGCTGCACTCTCCGTGGGGTCCTCCCTCAGCAGCTCTGGTGCAATACATCACTTGGTGCCTGGGACCCCTGACAGGAGGCTGAAGCTCTGGCAGCCCCCTTGGAGCTTCTTGCAAAGGCCAAAGTCAGAGATGACTGCATGGATCCGGCTGTGGCCATCGGGGGATGAGATCAGGATGTTGCAGGGCTTCAGGTCATGGTGGACTAAGGAATAACATCATTAGAGAAAGGAGGTAACACTCTCTCACAAATCTCCTCTAAGAAAACCTTACCCAGAATAAATCTTAGAGGGTGTCAGGGTTAGAGTGTTAGATCCCAGGGTTTCAATGTTATGCAAGTCACGCTCTCTCAGCCTTTGAGGAAGGCAACGGAGGTGAAATCCTGCCTAGAAAACCCAAGGAATGGAGCTGGGGTACTAAATAACAAAAAGTCCCCAGTTAATTGCTTGCTCCTTCTTACCGATACTAAGGGAATGGAGGTGAGCCAAGCCAGACATGGTTTGGTAAAGCACTGTTTTCAGATCCAGGCCTTGCCGTGGGAAGTCTGGGGTCTACACATACTACAAATGCAAAAGAGAATACAATCAGGAGGAAATCTTAATTGGGAAAAACAAACAAAGCAGGTAAAATACACAATGATATTTCCTTCTTTGGAGTCCTATGCTCAATAGATGGAGGTGGGTTTTGTCAAAAGGAAGAACAGCAAGCCACCTTTTTCATGGACAGAATCAATGTTTGCTTTCAGCCTTGAATATTTCCACGAGCGAGTGGCAAACGGGAACCCAATGAAGCAAGAGGACAAGGACTTGCGCTCCTTTGCAATGCACAACTACCTCTACCTCTACACTTCCTCCTTTGGGGAAGGAGGCCCGGGGGGGAGGGGGTGCACCCATCTCCTGATTCCCAGGAAGAGAAGGGGGCACTCTGTGCCTTGAACCCAGAGGATCCCTGCTTTGAAAGCCCTGGCTGCTCACCTCTTGCAATGTGGCAGAGCAGAGCTCAGTGGTGATGTAGTGGAACTGCTGGTCAGCCTCTGTGCAGAAATAGCGCACAACATAGATGTTCATCTGACTCCCGGAGCAGCTGCACCTCATGGTCCACCAGTGATTCGCAGGAAGGCAGCAGGCGTTTCACTGCCACCGGACGGACCTCAAAGCGGCCCCTAGAGAAGGGGAGGATCAGGAGAAGGATGCAGACCCCAAGAGTTAAAGCAGATCGAAGTAAAGTAATGGATACTTGCACAGGGAAGGTAGGTAGGTAGGTAGGAAGGGGGAAGGAAGAAAAAGAAAGAAAGAAAGATGATAGGAAGGAGAGAAAAGAGGGGCTGGAAGCAACCAAGGAAGGAAGGAAGGAAGGAAGGAAGGAAGGAAGGAAGGAAGGAAGGAAGGAAGGAAGGAAGTCTTCTGCATTTGGCATTTGATTTTTGCCAGGTCACTTGGGCAAGGATTTTTTTGTTTGTTCTGGCTCACATTGAGTTCTCCAATGCTGTCTGTGGATGGGGTTCATTGTCCTGGAGGAAGGAGGGAAGGAAAGAAGGAGAAGGGGGAGGGAAAGGAAAAGGGAAGGGAAAGGGAGGGGAAGGGAAAGGGGAAGGAAAGAGAATGGAAGGGGTGGGGAGGGGAGGAGAGGAGGGGAAAGGAAAGGAGGTAATGGAAGGATGGAGAGAAGGAAGGACATAGAGGAAGGAGGGAAGGGAAAGGAGGGGAAGGAAGGGGAGCTCATTTTGAACACACACACACACACACACACACGTTGCTCCATTACCACTCACCTGAAAACAAAGGTGCCTCCTGCCCCTGGGCCCAGCACTTCCTTGGGGCTGAAGGAGATCTTCCCCACCACATTGTCTTCTGGGTCAGTGCCTGTTGGGAAGGGAGACACAGAGGAGGGACTCTGAGGAAAGCAGTGAGGCCACATCCTCCAACAGCAGTGAGGCCGCATCCTCTGCAGAAACTGAGAACTTCTCAGTTTCACCTAACCCCACCTGGGCAGGTGCTTCCAAGGAGAAGACTCTGACTGGGTGTCTGGTTGGCCGGTTCCAATGAAGAAGAGGAGGAGGACGAGTCCAGGCTCTGATCTGTCAACTTTGAGGAACTCCCTGGTGTTTCTCCTTGGCCTTGGCTGGAATCTTTCTTTGGCAGATGGTCCCTGGAGTGGGGTTCAAGAGAGGACCCTGTGTTCACTTGCTGCTGGAGCCGCTGGAGCCGCTCTTCCAGATGCTGCTCCAGGTACAACTTCTGCTTGCAGTTCTGTTGCTGCAAATGTTGGAGCCGGGAAGGAAGAGAGAGTGTCGCTATCACTCCGCAGTTCCCCAGAACCAGAGCAAACAAGGTTCTCTCCCTCAAGGGTCCTCCTCCAAAGGCCCACCTCACTCACCCAAAGCATGAAGAGGAAGAGCCCACCACCCCAAACCACAGCCACAAGGCCCGCTGCCACCGGCTCCCAGCTGCCAGAATCTTGGTGGACCTTGACCTGCTCCGTTTTCATAGAAAGAAACCCACGGTAGGGGACGCCTGTGTTGGGGGGTTCCTCCAGGAGCTGAAACAAACACAAGGGAGCATTTATGGAGAAGCACCAATGAAGGACACTTCACCTACTTCTTCTGGTGTCACAAGGGGAAGGGGCTTGATGGGGGGGGGGGAGTTGGGGTATATTTATTGGAATCTCCTTTTCTGGAGGCTTTCAAACAAAGGTTGGATGGCTATCTGTCAGGAGGGTTTTGAATGTGTCTTCCTGCCTGTCAGGAGTTTGGACTGGATAGCCCTTGGGGTTGCTTCCTATTGTATGATCTTACAAACTTTTAATTCCCCTTTGCATTTGTGATTATTACTGTATGTTTACGTTCATGCGTGATATTATTTATGTGCAATGTCCCCCCCCCCCCCCCAAAATTGTATTCATTTTGCTGTTTTGCTTTGTAGACTCATCACCAAACAAGGATTGTGTTGGCAAAGGCCAATTCATGCCATTTCCAGGGATGGTTTCTCGACACATGAAACCCCATTGAGGCTATGAACCCCGTCCCCATTATGACATATTCCCACTGGAGATGCTTTCCAAGGACGCTGAAAAGTCTTCTGCCTAGAACTAAAAGGAAGTCCATCTTTTGGGATTGGCAATAATATACATGCAAACTGAGAAGCCATGCATAAAAGCCTATATGGGCAAGGGATATGGTTGTGGGATGAGCCCAGACTGGGTCGGATTTGGCTCTCAGGGCCCCTGACTAAACTACCGCACAAACTGGTTCTGGAATAGAATTCACACACTTCATCAAAAAGGGAGCTGTGAGGTGCGACGGTCCCTGGGTTCTTCGGCAGGTGTTCTGGAAAGGCCCTCAGCATTGTAGTATGGACCACCAGTGGGAGCTCATGGTGCCCTGAAAAAGGAAGGAAGGAAGGAAGGAAGGAAGGAAGGACAAGGAGGAAGGAATAATAACAAAACTTTATTTATAGACCACCTTCTCTCCCCAAGGGGATTCAGGGTGGTTTACACACAAAAATGGCAAACATTCAATACCCAACTCAAATACAAGAAGGAAGGAGATGCTTGAGGCCTGTATGCTGTCCAGGGTGACTATGATAAAGGAAATCCCAGCTGGAGAAGAATGCACTGTGGAACATAGTCCAAGCCAGTATCCTTCTCTGCATATTGGAGGATTCTGGATGTCATAGTCCCCAAAAAATTAATTTGCAATGTTCAGATGAAATGGTGAGAAGAGACGAGAATGGCTGAATCTGTACGAGCTGCAGTGTGCATATGTTCAATAAGTTGTCAAAGGCTTTCAGGGCCAGAATCACTGGGATGCTGTGAGGTTTTTTTAAGGCTTGTATGGTCATGTTCCAGTAGCATTCTCTCCTGATGTTTTGCCTGCATCTGTTACTGGCATCTTCAGAGGTTCTGTTGGCAATGAAACAAGTGGAGTGTCTGTCTGTCTGTCTGTCTGTCTATCTATCTATCTATCTATCTATCTATCTATCTATCTATCTGTGGAATAATGTCCAGGGTGGGAGAAAGAACCCTTGTCTGTTAAAACAAGTGCGAATGTTGCAGTTAGCAAGCTTGAATAGCATTGAGTAGCCATGAAGCTCAAAGTCAATCTGTGAGGGTATCTGCACAGAGAGGTAGTCTGGGCTTGGTTACTTGCTAATTGCAACATTCACACTTGTTTTAAACAGACAAGGCTTCTTTCTCCCACCCTGGACATTCCACAGGTGTGTGTGTGTGTAACACACACACACTCAACTTGCTTCATTGCCAACAGAACCTCTGAGGATGCCAGTAGCTACAGATGCAGGCAAAACATCAGGAGAGAATGCTACTGGAACATGGCCATACAGCCTGAAAAACTCACAGCAATCCTGTTAATATTTTGCTGGGTTTGCACATGTGCCTTTCTCTTTTCTTTGGAATATTAACTTTTTGGAGCAAGGCAGCACAAGTGGTGAAGAGGCATCAAGAAAGCCCTTGCAGAGGTGACTAAAGTGGCACTAAATTGAGATTATAGTTGCTCCAAGGAAATGCCCTAAAATGGAGGAAAGACATCTCTCCAAAAATAGACACCTAGCACCGAGAGGACACACTTTTCCCCCTGTGGAGGGCAATAGAGAGAGGCTTACCAATCAGGAGCCACTGGCTATGATGAGCAGAGATGATGCGCCCTTTGGGTACTTGACACTGGTGCTGGAGTAATCTCGCGCTCGCTGGACTCTCGCAGCGTCACGTCACTGGTGGTGGGCACCTCCAAACTGCGCCAGAGTGACCCCCTGGGGCTGCAGGGAAAGGCACAAGGGGCCCCATCTGCACTTTGGCCGGTGCCCCATCCCCAAGTGACCAATGCCTTTCCCAAGGAGAGAGGGAGCTCACCACCAGAGCCACTCCTTCATGGACCAGAGACTTCAGGGCATAGAAGCCCAGTGGGGATTTGCCCACATAAAGCGTTGGCCTGGAGAAAGAACACAGCAGAAGAGGAAAGGGTCCCGGTTAGTTTTCAATAAACAACTAGACATCCAGGGGAAACATGACGGCACAGCCAGGGTCCCTCCTCATACTCTCCATCTGCTACAGAATGGCATTTCAGGTGGGCTGCTAAAGTACCTTAGGTGAAATTTGGCTTTTGCAAGGGCAGGAAGGGAAAAGCAATTTCTACAAGAATCAAAAGAACCAGAAGAAGGGGAGATAAGAGCCATGTTTCAATATTTGGAAGGATGTCCCATTGTGGAGGGGGCTAAGCTTGTTTTCTGCCACTCCATAGAGACCAGGACACAATGGCGCCACGGATTCAGATGGCAGGGAAAGAGATCCCACGTAAACATTAGGAAGAACTTCCTGACAGTCAGACTCTTTGAGATTCGAATACATTATTGCCTCCTTCTCTGGAGGTTTTTAAGCAGAGGCTGGATGGCCATCTGTTAGGAGGGTTTGTGTCTTCTTGTATGGAAGAATATGGCTGAACTAGTTGGCTTTTCCTCCAGCAAAGGATCACCGCCTTGTCGGGGCGCTGGAGCTTGAGCACCTCAATGATGTCATGAGCGAAACCAGTCCATCCTCCAGGAAATAAAGCCCGACTGCTCACTGGAGGGAAAGATACTTGAGACAAAGTTGAAGTACTTTGGCCACATCATGAGGAGACAGGAAAGCCTAGAGAAGATAATTATGCTGGGGAAAGTGGAAGGCAAAAGGAAGAGGGGCCGACCAAGGGCAAGATGGATGGATGGCATCCTTGAAGTGACTGGACTGACCTTGAGGGAGCTGGGGGTGGTAACGGCCGACAGGGAGCTCTGGCGTGGGCTGGTCCATGAGGTCACGAAGAGTCGGAGACAACTGAACGAATGAACAACAACAAAGTTGGCTTTTCAGTGTCCCTTCCACATATAGGATTTGGATAGGTAGAGATAGATGGATGGATAGATAGATAGATAGATAGATAGATAGATAGATAGATTAATTTATTGACTAGTCCTCTAATGATATCAATAGTTAAAGACAAAAGACAAGTATAGAAAGATACAATAAACACAAATCCTTATCCTAACACTCCTGTAATAGTTCGCTAAAATTCATTTGAGCACTTAAAACTTGATTAAATAATAAATTTGGTAAAATCGGATTAAATTAAATTACAACATGATTTCAAATAAGTTTGTTGCCATGACAAGAGACCCTGTTTTGTGAGAGAAAGAGATCACTCAGGTGAGCAGCTTTTATGATTTTATGATAAATTTGGCTGTGCAGCGGACTGAGTGTAGATTCTCCCCAGAAAGAAAATAGGACAGTTTGGGATTTGGATCCCAGTTGGTCGTGGGATTTGGAGTGTGATGGGGGTCTCTTTCTCTAGAGTTTTTTTTATTTAACCAGAGGCTAGATGAGTCTCTGTTGGGAGAGATTGGATGGTGTCTTCCTGCCTGGCAGAATGAAGCTGGATTGGATGGGCCTTGGGTTCATTTCCAACTTTAGGAGCCTGTGATTCTATGAAACAGAGGCTGGATGGCCATCTGTCAGGAAGGCTTGGATAGTGCCTTCCTGGCTGGCAGAAAGAGGTTAGACTGGATGGCTCTTGGGGTCCCTATTGACTCTAAGATCCAATGATTCAGAGGTTGGCGGGTCATGTGTTGGGAGAGCTTGGATGGTGCCTTCCTGGCTGGCAGAAATGGGCTAGACTGGATGGCCTTTGGGGTCTCTATTGACTCTCAGAGCCTATGATTCCCTGCTACAGTGTGCCAAGTGCCCAAGCTTCCCCCACCCCTTCCTCTTTCGAAGCAGCCCCCGCATGTAGCCACATCAGCTGGGCGCTGGACTCCTTGGAGGAACGGTAGTCCCAGTGGAGGAGGCGTAGGTGCTGGGAGCGCAGGAGGAGGAAGCGCAGGCTCTCGGGGGCCACGTTGAGGAGCGGGGCCCTGCGGAGGATCTCCTGGTTCCAGGCAAAGACCCCCCACCACTGGGGACCCCAAGTCCTGCATCCATAGCACTTCGCCCTTGGCCCGGGACACCGCCCCCAGTAGACCCTCCCCACTGGAGGCCAAGTGAGCAATTGCTGCAAAGAGAAGAACAGAGGGAGAGCAGAGGGTTAGTCCTTGCCCATGTGAGGAAAGGGGCAGCAGAGTGAGACTACAGCAGCTGACCACATCCTTCACCCTAGTAAATACTGGACATTATCAGCATGCCATCCAAAGCTTGGGAAACGGGGAGATGTTACCAGTCCTAGCAAATATGTAAAGATTTACAGTAGACTTAAAAAATAGCATCCATGGGGTTTGGTAAATGTTGGGTAAATGTCGTCGCTGGTTACGTGAAAGTGGCAATTAAATCTAGGTCTGACTAATACTATGCTCCATAAGCTCTGTCTCAATTATTTATATTGAAATACATGCATTAACAACAAATGAAGACAAATATAAACTGAATGTGACCCTGTTTTTGGGCCCCCAGGTGGCACAGTGGGTTAAACCACTGAGCTGCTGAACTTGCTGACCAAAAGATTGGCGGTTTGAATCCAGGGAGCGGGGTGAGCTCCCGCTGTTAGGCCCAGCTTCTGTCAACTTAGCAGTTCAAAAACATGCAAGTGTAAGTAGATAAATAGGCACCACTTCTTTGGGAAGGTAATGCTGCTCCATACAGTCATGCCAGCCACATGACCTAGGAGGTGTCTATGGACAACACCGGTACTTCAGCTTAGAAAAGGAGATGAGCACCAACCCCCCCCCCTTTACTTTTACTAACCCTGTTTTACTGTTTCTTCAATCTTTTTTGATGGTTGCTTGAGAGTTCCTGTTAACTGAGAATCTACTGTATTTCTAGAGAAAAAAAGAGCAATGAATAGTAAAGAGATTTGTGGCAAGTCCCAGAAGGAGTCCCCTGCCCTCCCCACTGTATTCCCCTCTTTGCTCACCATCCTCCTCACTCTCGTCTGGGAGAGGCGCTGCGGCTGAATAGTCCAGGAAAGTGGCATTCCAGCGCTGTTCGCGAGACTTGGTGTCGTACATAGTGATGACATACTCTGGGATAGAAGAAAAGGGAGTTTGGGGTGCTCAGGGGGCATAATATTTGGCAAAGCAATGGGCTGGTGCTTGGAGCCCAAGCAGAGGTAGGATGGCCATCTGTTGGGTGGGCTTGGATGGTGTTTACTTGCCTGGTCAAAAGGGGCTGGACCAAATGGCTCTTGAGATATCTTCCTACTGTAGGATTCTATGATTCCATCATTGGAAGGTTTTTAAACAGAGGCTGGATGGCCATTAGTCAGGAGGGCTTTGAAAGTGTTTTCCTTTATGGCAGAATAGAAATGGACTGGATAGCCTTTGGGGTCCCTTCTAACTCTAGGATTCTACGATTCTATAAAACAGAGGTTGGATCGCCATCTATCGGGATGGCTTGGATGATGTCTTCCTTTATGGCAGAATTGGGATGGATTGGATAGCCTTTGGAATCCCTTCCAACTCTAGAATTCTAACATTTTATCTTGTGCATTTGGTCCGCCTTTTGTGTTTGATTTTATTATGTTATTTTGCACTATTTTAGGAGCCCCTGGTGGCGCAGTGGGTTAAACCCCTGTGCCAGCAGGACTGAAGACCAACAGGTCGCAGGTTCGAATCCAGGGAGAGGTGGATGAGCTCCCTCTATCAGCTCCAGCTCCTCATGCGGGAACATGAGAGAAGCCTCCCACAAAGATGGTAAAACATCAAAACATCCAGGTGTCCCTTGGGCAACGTCCTTGCAGACAGCCAATTCTCTCACACCAGAAGCGACTTGCAGTTTCTCAAGTCGCTCCTGACACGACAAAAAAAATTATTTTTTTTATTTTGTTACTTTATGTCTTTTGTTTTTGATGTAATTTTTCTGTTGTTTTGTGTCTAACTTTGCTGTATTATTTTTGGGCTTGGCCTCATGTTAGCCGTCCCGAGTCCCCTTTGGGGAGATGGTGGGGTATAAATAAAGATGATGATGATGATTATTATTTCTATAAAATAGAGGTTGGATGACCATCTGTCGGGAGGGCTTGGATGGTGTCTTCCTTTTTTTAAAATAATTTTTATTGATTTATCACATTTATTACATACTATTGCATTTTGTACATCAGCCTCTTTAACATGTTGTTTTATTATTTTGCTTTAACATTTCCCCCCTTTTCTCTTTTTTTCCCTTTTTATCACCACAGTGCTCCCCTCCATCCGTCTCAAGCCACAATTCTTACATTTCATCTGTCCAAAATTTCATTTCTTCTTGTGACAGTAATTTTCCTTCCTTATTTTTTAATCCATTTACCACAAATCTTCCCCATACAGTATCAAAATCGCTTTGTTTCCATATACCTTTTTTTTACCTTTAATATACATGCCAATTTATCATTTATTGCTATTTTCCATGCTTCCTTATACCACTCCTCTATTTGTATATTCATTTCTTTTTTCCAATTCCTTGCTATGAGCAGTTTTGCTATAGTTAGTAAGTTTGTTATCACTTCTTTATCCTCCTTTCTCAATTGCTTATGGATGGTGTCTTCCTTTATGGCAGAATAGAGATGGAATGGATAGTCTTTGGGTCCTTTCCAACTCTAGGATTCTACGATTCTATAAAACAGAGGTTGGATGGCCATCTGTCAGGAGGGCTTGGATGGTGTCATCCTATATGGCAGAATAGTGATAGACTGAATGGCCCTTGGGGCCCCTTCCAACTTTAGGGTTCAATGACACTATTTCCCACCAAAAGGGGGGCGGAGAGCATGCAGCAATGGCATTTCCCCGGGTGCCAAAATCTACTCAACATAGAGGCCCATTCTTCAGAGGCAGTCTGTCCTGAATATCTGGCATCCCCCCAGGCATCTGTCGACAGCATGGTCTGTTTCTGTCCCAAGGCGGGATCCACCATGAACTAGGCATCTTCCTTCTTCCCTGGAAAAAGTGGAGAGCTCTCAAAGCCTCACAACTCGGGCCAGATACCCTTACTGATTGACTTTAAAGCTTCATAGCTATTCAGTGCCATTCAAGCTTGCAACATTCACACATGGTTCAAACAGACAAGTGTTCTTTCTTCCACCCTGGACATTATTCCACAGGTATATATACACTCCACTTGCTTCATTATCAACAGAACCTTTGAAGATGCCATTAGCTACAGATGCAGGTGAAACATCAGGAGAGAATTCTGCTGGAACGTGGCCATGCAGCATGGAAAATGCACAGCAACTCAGTAATTCTGGCCATTAAAGCCTTCGACAACACTTCTGGGAGTCTTTTGTGGTGTTATCCCCTTCTCCTTGTACCTGTGTAGATGATGCCATCGGAGCTCCGGCAGGGAGAGGACTGGACCAGCTCTGGGATGGTGAAAGGCCGCTTCTGAAGAAGAGGGCAGCAAAGGAGAGAGTCAAAGGGGTCCCCCTTGAGGCCCCCAACACCACGCACCCAGGCTCCATCCCACTCACCATCAGGCCCTCCTTGTTCTTGCCCCCCACAACATAGAGACTGCTGTCATTTGGGTCTGGAAGGAAGGCTGGCCTGGAGAAGAAAATGGTTCCATGTTGGCCATCACGTGGGATCCCCCAAATATTAATGCATGAAAACTGAGGCACATCTGGCCAAGCAACCTCAATGCATATCTATGAAGTTCCACCTTGTCTCCTGCGCTATTCTTATAGTATAATATAATGTAATGTAATATAATATAACATATTGTATATACATATAATAGTTACAATATTATCATGTAATGCAATATAATACTACTAATAATAAATTATAATTATATATTTATATTATATGTAATATTACTAATAATATTACAATATAATGGTATAGTACAATATAGTAATATTTAATACTGATATTGTACTATGCTAATATAATATATTGGGTTGTTGTAGGTTTTTTCGGGCTATATGACCATGTTCTAGAGGCATTCTCTCCTGACGTTTCGCCTGCATCTATGGCAAGCATCCTCACTACCTCTGAGGATGCTTGCCATAGATGCAGGCAAAACGTCAGGAGAGAATGCCTCTAGAACATGGTCATATAGCCCGAAAAAACCTACAACAACAGTGATTCTGGCAATGAAAGCCTTCGACAATACAATATAATATATTGCATGTATATATATCTTGTAAGCCGCTCTGAGTCCCCTTCGGTGTGAGAAGGGCGACCTCATCAGCGCTGCCTCTGAAAAATCCTGCAAATCTCTTGGGAAGACAAGCGGACACATGTCAGCATGCTGGAAAAAGCAAAGACCACCAGCATTGAAGCTATGGTCCTCCGCCATCAACTCCGCTGGACTGGCCATTTTGTCTGGATGCCCGACCACCGTCTCCCAAAGCAGTTGCTCTATTCCAAGCTCAAGAATGGAAAATGGAATGTTGGAGGGCAAGAAAAGAGATTTAAAGATGGGCTCAAAGCCAACCTTAAAAACTCTGGCATAGACACTGAGAACTGGGAAACTGGTCCTTGAGCGCTCCAGTTGGAGGTCAGCTGCGACCAGCAGTGCTGTAGAATTTGAAGAGGCACGAATGGAGGGCGAAAAAGAGAAACGTGCCAAGAGAGGGCACGTCAAGCCAACCCCGACTGGGATCGCCTTCCACCTGGAAACCGATGCCCTCACTGTGGGAGCAGCTGCAGGTCAAGAATAGGGCTCCACAGTCACCTACGGACCCATTGCCAGGACACTACACTTGGGAGGACCATAATCCTCTGACTACGAGGGATCGCCTAAGTAAGGAAGTATAAATGTAATAAATAAATAAATAAATAAATAAATAAATAGGAAAGGAAAGCCAAGGCTGGGAGAAGCTGCAGCAGTTTGCTTTTGCCTGAGCCAACTGGGAAGAACTAAAATACTGCATTTCTTCAATTCTAAGACTCACTCCCATTATATATACATTTCTAAAGACGGAGTGTATCTTAATTGTAGGTGTGTATCTTATGGATTTTTGTCAGTGGTGATGGCACTGAGATCAGAGTGAGTCTTATAATTGATGGCATCTTACAATTGTAGAAATATGGCATCATCTGTCCTTTTCTTGTTGGCATTTTGAAGTCAGTTTGCGGGAACTGAAGTACGCCAAGGACAAAGGAGGAAAGTGGAAGCAAGCGAGAGAAACTGGGAAAGATTAAAAGTGGGAAAAGTGGGTTAAGAAATAGGGCCACTGAGAGGGTCTGGGTAGCCTTTGTATTCACTGGAATATGAAAGACTGCAGTGCAAACATTTTGCACTAAAAGGACTCCTTCTGGCAAAGGAAGCTGGCTGTTGTACACACACACACAGTTGTACATATGAAAACCTGCCAGTCCATCCTGGCAGCCCATTTGCTCCCCCAAAATAGTCATTGAGCCCCACAAATCTGTGTCCCTTTCTGGGCCTGGATCCCCTTCTTTTAGTTGGTGCCAAACCTAAATTTCCAGCCATGTTTTACTTATTGGGCTCCAACATCGATCAGAGCCTGCAGAACTGGGTCTGAAATAAGAATCGAGAAAGACAAGGCAGACCCCAGATTAGAACAGAAGGCATCTCTGGTTCAAATTGCCCCTCATTTTTGCACCCACCGGGGAAAATTCCAATATCCACAAATTGTGTATGTCTCAAGCCCTTTTGGCCTGTCCATCCTTCCTTTCTTGGCGAAGGAGGCACATCTGAGACGAAGGACAGGGCCTTCTCAGTGGTGGCCCCCGGCCATGGAACTCCCTCCCCAGGGATATTAGATCGGCCCCTCCCTCCTGACTTTCTGGAAAAAAAGTAAAGACCTGGCTCTTTGAGCAAGCTTTTGGGAATGCAGCGGAATAGATAACACAGAACTATGAATGATGAACATGGGCTGGCCAGACGATGTTACTGGATAATGTTTTTAACAGGTTGACATCAATGATTATATGTTTTAATGATTTTTATATAAGTTTTATATTGTAATGTTGATTGTTTTTAATTGCACTTTTATGAATGCCTGACATCAAATTGTGCCAATCTGTAACTCGCCTTGAGTCGCCGTATGGCTGAGAAAGGTGGGCTATAAATATCGTAAATAAATAAATAAATAAATATTTGGTGCCCACTGGACTCTTGTGTGACACACCCACCCTTTCCTGGGCCCTTCTTATTTGCACCCACCGTCCTTCAGGGTCCAAGCGATGTCACCCGTTGTCTTGCTCACGGCGTGGAGGCTCCCGTCCAGTGTGGAGATAAAGACCAGCGAGTCATGGGCCACAACGGTGGGGCTCCCTGCCAGAGACAGAAGGGGATTTGGGGAGAGGAGGCAAGAGAGGTGAGGCCAAGAGGAGAAACTCTGGAACTCAGGAGCAGGGGTCTTCCAAGGAACCAGAAAAGAGCAGTAGCTAGTCTTCCCAATTATCCGTCTTCCAGCTATTTCATCACTTCTCAAGGAATTGGTGGGGTCAGCTAGCGCCAAGGGCTTCTTCTCCTTGGTCTTCATTGTACTGGGAAAGCTCCACTGCCCCCTCCCTTTTGCTGAAGTGAGGCGGTCAGCGGAAGAGAATGATTATAAAAATGTATTTAAAATGAATATAGGAAAGAATACCTTGAGAGAGAGCTCTGCGGCAGGGAGGTTTGGTAGAGGAGCGAAGTGTTCCAAAGACAAAAGTAAATGTGTAGGCTTCAGAGATCAAGGAAGTTAAATATTAATGGGACATGACATTTGGGAAACAATAGTAAGTGAGATGTTTGTCGTCAAGGGAATGTTTTTGGCAGCTAGACAAGAACACCTGCATGAGTAATTGATCTAAGACTAAAACACCTAAAAGGTCAGCTAGCGCCACCTTGCGCTGCGTTGATGTAAATAGCAGGCAAGGTCAGATCTAAAGGAATCAATTCTAGTGAATTACGAATATGGGAATAATTAAGATTTGAAACAATTAGAAGTACGTCAATATAACACGTCATCGTGATGTATGGAAAAAGGTAATGCGTAAGGCCTCTGTTAATGATTATATCTGTGTAAATGTCAAGACAGTTCTACGCATGTCTAGACCAGTGGACTTCTGCTATAAATATTGTAACCTGACTGACTTTTAGTACGCTTCAGATCTTGTTTCTGAGCGTCCTATCAACTTGATAGTAAATTTGCCTGGAATCAAATTGCAGTCTCTGTCTCCTTCTTGCTTGCTTGTGCTCTAAAATGATCTCGGGTAAAGTATGTGCCGCAACAAATGGGGGCTCTTTCCAGGACCTGAGCCAACAAGGAGAGGAATAGAGACGAAGCTTCTTGAGAGCTTGATTACCCCCACTCAGCGGGTTGGGTAAGACGATGATCAGAAGGGGCGATATGGGTACCCATTGAAAGAAACGACCCGGCTGATCCTCGCCTTCCCTGCCTCCAGACTGGGGATACATTGAGAATTAACAGCTTTGATTCCATGGCACAGGTAAGGGAAAAAGGCCTTAAAAGGAAAAGGGGTACATGGGAAGTACCTGGGGAATATTTCACTGTGAGATTACTGCAGAAATCAAGTGAAAACCCCCCGAGTGATTGTTTTCGCTACAGAAATCACACTCACAGGTTGGAGGAATACCCTTTCAGGGGGAAAGTGATAAGTCTGTTTTGTGTTTTGTGGTTGTCTTGGTTAATGTTGTTTGTGTCCATATGCTTTACCCCTTCTTGTTGCTTTGCAACCCTATGCACACATTTGTGTATCAATGCCTGTTTTTGTTGTGAGATGTGTATAATGAAAAGAGACAAATAGTTTCAGGCTTCGGGGAAAAAGCCAAGATGGGAAAAAGAAAAAGAAAAATGAAAAATGAGAAAAATGAGAAGAAAAAAAAAAAGGGGGAAACGCTACGTGCAATATGGAGAAATGGTGCCTGTCTTTTGGGACAAGGAGAAAATGTTCGTTTACATTTTCTGGACAACTTGAATGTATGTGGATGGCTAGCCAAAAAAAGGAATGTGTGGAAACTGTTTGTGTTGGGAAAAAATAATCTTTACAGGTTTCAAATAAAAAGGAATAAGAGGATAATTCAGGAAAAACCTGGAGAAATACACATGACGATGGGAAATGCCAAGTTTATATGTTTTCATGTGGGTAAGCAAAACCAAGAAGAAAGTTAAAGGTATGTGAAGAAGGTAGGTGTAGGGAAAGCAAGGAAAAGCAAGTCAGAATAAGAGAATAGGGTCAATTACAGGAGAAAAACCAAGATGTGTAATTGCCTAGGACAAGGTAGAATTGAAATGAGAAATGTAGCCAGAGAGTATAGAGAAAGTGATACAGTGGTGATGAAGTGATAGGAAGAGAAATGTAAAGATCTAGCATTTGCTTAATAATAGAAACCTGAAATGTTGAGATGTGAATGAATAGATTCCCTTTGTGAAAGTTTAGATAAATGTGTGGTAATGTTGCAGTTTAGAATAAGTGAATGCATGTATGAAGACAGATTTGGATGCATCAAGACTGTTATGGGAGGTTGATTGGGGGCACTTCCGGTTCCGGTCATGGTGGATAGTAGCAGGACACGGAGCTGCGGCTGATAAGAATTGAAATCCGAAGGAATCCGAGGCGCCCGTCCCCTTCGCTACCCCCAAACTCAAGTAAGAGGATCCGCAACAGCCAGGGGTCTCGAAGGAGGCCCTGGCAGTCCGGAATTTCACAAGAGTAAGGGAGGAGAAGAGGAAGAAGGTGAGGAGGGAGGAAGGTTGAGCGCCGCCACTCCACCACGGCAGCTCCCTCAACACTTAACAATCAAGCTCTCACCTGGGCATCGGAGCTCCGGGCCCTCTCCTGTCGTGGACTGTGGGCAAAATAACATCTCGGCTGCTGCTGCCGCTCCCTCAGCCCACCGGAGGGAAGCAGGGCACAATTTGGATCACCAGCGCGGCCGCCATTACCGCCGCTGCTCTCTGGGAACCCTTACCACGCTGCCGAGCCTCGCTCGAGCCACCGCGCCGTTGGGGTGGGGTGACTCGTGATTGCATCATCCCCAACGGGCCCAAGCCCTTTGCTGGGCCTAGGCAGGGAATCTAGAGGAATCTCGCGGGTGATCCCTGGTGCTATCAGCGGTGCCTTTCCTCCTCGCTGCAGCCAGCTGCTGGTGGCTGAGCGCCATTACGACATCGCCCAGTGGCTTGAAGGCGGCGCCCCAGTACATCTCCCCGGCGTGTCCCGGCAGCGCCCCTAAGTGCCTCTGGCGGCGCCACTCATCGGCAGCCGCCTGCTTCCCACCAACAGCGCTTTCAGGCTGCACTTTTCGGGACTTTTCAGCAGCGCCGCTTCCATTACCAACTGTCGTCTCTCCATCAGTGGCGGTGGTGCAACACGGCCTCTCAAGCACTAATTGGAGAAGAGGCTTGACCGTGGCCTGGAGCCTGCACCCCCTCTGCCGGGATTCCCCCGCGCTCCTGCCTGGACTTGCCACTCAGGCTGTAGCGCCTGTGAGCGTGCCCGGCTGGGCCTGTGCCATTGGACCGTCCAGCCGGGGCCTTTTCCATCTGGCCTGCATTAGACGCCCATTATCGGGCCCAACATCGCCCAGCAACGCTGCTTCCTTCGGAGCTTACTCCAGACGCTAGTCCTCTACCACCTAGGCCCCGCGAGCAAGCCGTTGCATTGCAAGAACTACTGGAACGGGCCCTGAGCTACTCGAGCCGGGCCCTGACCGTCTGGCCCTTCACCATCTT
Organism: Anolis sagrei; assembly: GCF_037176765.1. Classification (NCBI taxonomy): domain Eukaryota; kingdom Metazoa; phylum Chordata; class Lepidosauria; order Squamata; family Anolidae; genus Anolis; species Anolis sagrei. Next base: position 23,777,080 of record NC_090035.1, on the reverse strand, counting down.
CCACCATCTGGGCCTTCACTAGCTGGGCAAGCAATGTGTAGATCTCTTTGTGCTGACCTGTTGTGTTGACCGATATTGTGTAGACCTTCTGTGTTGACCGATTTTGTGTAGACCTTTTTGGGCTGTCCTTTCTCTGTGTTGAATTGATATTGTGATAGACCTATTGTGCTGACCACGGCCGTGTTGTCCATCTCCGGAAGATTGAAGACCCATCCGCTTTTTACCAACCGTCTAGAGATTACACCTGAATCATAATAACCTAACCTTATCTAATCGTTATCATCGACATCTTCTTAATAGTGTGTTTATATATTACCAACATAGTACGTTCCTTGGTTGTCTTTTGCTGCTAATTTGATATGAGAACGCAATATAGCACTTTGTCCTTCACTGCTAATCTGATATAAGAACGCAATATAGCACTTAAGGTGCCTGCCACTTGCTGCTAAACTGCACTAGCACTTGCGCCCCCTTCCCTATCCCTCCATGCTGCACTTTAGTTAGCGTTGAGAACCAGATTCGGGTATCTGTTGCACTTTAAGATCTCTGCACTTTATGAATTGCCCCAAGGGCACGCAGTTGTATTGCGGACTGAGTTGTGTTGTCGACTGTGTTGCACTTTAAGACTCTTGCACTTTACGAACTCTCTAACTGTCGTGGCTGGAACGCTTACTACCATCTGAATCTACTGCCATCCATGTGGTTCCCCATCCCCCTATTTGTGCTGTCCCTGTTATTATTGACCAGTGGTAGGGGCAAGGGAGGAGGTGGGCTGGAGCCCGTGAATAATAATGAGGTGGGGAGGGGGGAGAAAGGGGAGCAAGGGAGTTGGCAAAGGCCAACAAACCAAACATTTATCGAAACAGAAACTAAGACCTTGGTTTTGGATTGCGGCATGGAGGAGGGGAGGTGTTCCACTAGCCGAGGGGCCCCCATAGAGGTCGTGGTGGGGAGGGGGAGATGCGGAAAAAGGAGACCTCGAATTCGGCCTAATTCGGACCGCTTATCTACATTAATAATCCCAAACCGGTGTCCTAAGGTAAATTGGTGTAACCAGGTGAGCGGGCCCTCTGGATTAAAGGTGGTGCTGTTGAACGCCAGGTCTGTCAACGGAAAAACGACCTTTATCCAGGATCTAATCCTGGATGAGTGGGCAGACCTGGCGTGCATCACGGAGACCTGGCTGGATGAAGCTGGAGGCGTAAATCTTACCCAGCTTTGTCCTCCAGGCTTCTCCATACAGCACCAACCGAGATCCGGGGGACGGGGAGGCGGGGTCGCAGTGGTCTATAGAGATTCCATCCACCTGATCAGGAGTCCCATCCCGCAGACCACAAATTTTGAATGCGTCCACCTGAGGGTGGGAGACCGGGACAGAATAGGGATTCTGCTAGTGTACCGTCCACCTCGCTGCACTACAGTCTCCCTACCTGAGCTAGCGGGGGTGGTCTCGAGCCTGGCGTTGGAGTCTCAACGGCTCCTTGTGCTGGGGGACTTCAATATCCATGCCGAGGCAACCCTCACAGGAGCGGCTCAGGACTTCATGTCTGCCATGGCAACCATGGGGCTGTCCCAACAAATAGCTGGCCCCACCCACTGTACTGGACATACATTGGACTTGGTTTTCTGCCGGGGATGGGAGCAGGGTGGCGGTGTGGAGGAGTTGTCCATCTCTCTGTTGCCATGGACTGACCACTTCCTGATCAGATTTAGGCTCACTGCGCCCCCTAACCTCCGCAAAGGTGGAGGACCCATTAAGATGGTCCGCCCCAGGAGGCTTATGGATCCGAATGGATTCCTGACGGCTCTTGGGGATTTTCCCGCCACCTCGGCAGGTGACCTTGTCGAGGCCTTGGTCGCTCTCTGGAATGGGGAGATGACCAGGGCAATTGACATGATCGCTCCGGAACGTCCCCTCTCAAGTAGCCGAGCTAAACCAGCTCCTTGGTTCACCGAGGAGTTGGCAGTGATGAAGCGAAGGAAGAGGGAACTAGAGAGCGTGTGGCGCTCGGACCCAAGCGAATCAAATCGAACACGGTTTGTGTCCTGTCTAAGGGCATATGCCGCGGCAATAAAAGCCGCAAAGAAAACTTTCTTTGCGGCCACTATTGCGTCCGCAAAAAACCGTCCGGCGGAGTTGTTTTGGATTGTCAGAGGTCTTTTAACTCCCACCACCTCAGGCGGGAGCCCTGACAATTCGGTCACGCGCTGCGAAGCATTTGCTCGGTTCTTTGCGGACAAAGTCGCCTTGATCCGTTCTGGGCTGGTCACCATGTTAAACGCAGTCTCCGAGGATGTGACACGAGCACCTGCTTGTCCTATTTTGATGGATTCTTTTCAGTTCGTGAAGCCTGAGGATGTGGACAAGATACTCGGAGGAATGAGGCCCACCACGTCCATCCTAGACCCCTGCCCATCCTGGCTTCTGAAGGAGGCCAGAGGGGGATTGGCTGAGTGGGTAACGATGGTGGTTAATGCCTCCCTTCGGGAAGGCAAGATTCCAGCGAGCTTAAAGCAAGCTATTATAAAACCGCTGTTGAAGAAACCATCATTGGACCCCACTAAATTCGATAACTTTCAGCCTGTTTCCAATCTCCCCTTCTTGGGCAAAGTCATGGAAAGCGTGGTGGCCTCACAACTCCAGGTATTCTTGAGAGACACGGATTATCTGGATTCGGCACAGTCTGGTTTCAGACCGGGACATGGAACCGAGACGGTCTTGGTCGCCTTAGTGGATGATCTGCGGCGGGAGCTAGACAGCGGGAGTGTGTCCCTGTTGGTGCTCCTGGACCTCTCAGCGGCCTTCGATACCGTCGACCACGGTATCCTTCTGGGGCGCCTTGCGGAAATGGGTCTTGGGGCACTGCTCTGCAGTGGCTCCAGTCATTTCTGGAGGGTCGTACCCAGAAGCTGTTATTGGGGGACTCCTGTTCAATACCACAGTCTTTGACCTGTGGGGTTCCACAGGGCTCCATACTGTCCCCCACGTTGTTTAATATCTACATGAAGCTGCTGGGTGAGATCATCCGGAGTTTCGGGGTGTGGTGTCATCTGTACGCAGGTGATGTCCAACTCTGTCACTCCTTCCCACCTGCTACTAAGGAGGCTGTCGAGGTCCTGAACTGGTGCCTGGCCGCTGTAATGGTCTGGATGAGGGTGAACAAACTGAAATTAAATCCAGACAAGACAGAGGTTCTCCTGGTCAGTCGTAAGGCCGAACAGGGTATAGGGTTACAGCCTGTGCTGGACGGGGTCGCACTCCCCTTGAAGGCGCAGGTTCGCAGCTTGGGTGTGATCCTGGATTCATCGTTGAGCCTGGATCCCCAGGTTTTAGCGGTGACCAGGGGAGCATTTGCACAGCTTAGGCTCGTGCGCCAGCTGCGCCCGTACCTCGGGAAGTCTGACTTGGCCACGGTGGTACACGCTCTGGTCACATCCCGCCTCGACTACTGCAACGCTCTCTATGTGGGGCTGCCCTTAAAGACGGCCCGGAAGCTTCAGCTGGTCCAGCGCGCGGCAGCCATGTTGCTAACAGGAGCGGGACGCAGGGAGCACACAACGCCCTTGTTGTTCCAGCTCCACTGGCTGCCGATCTGCTACCGGGCCCAATTTAAGGTGCTGGTGTTATCCTACAAAGCCCTAAATGGTTCCGGCCCAAAATACCTTGCGGACCGCATCTCGGCCTATGAGCCCACGAGGACCTTGAGATCGTCCGGGCCCTTCTCTCGATCCCGCCTGCTTCACAGGCACGTCTGGCGGGGACGAGAGAGAGGGCCTTCTCGGTGGTGGCCCCCCGGCTGTGGAACACCTTCCCTGTTGACATCAGACAGGCGCCATCCCTTATGTCTTTCCGTAAGGGCCTAAAGACATGGCTATTTGAGAAGGCATTTAACTGAGTGCTACATCTACTGGTAATGACAACTGGAACGGAATATGGTTTACGAGCTTGGTTATGATTCTGTGATAAGTCGGAGCGGATTATTTAGTGTAATTTATTATTGTGTATTAGTGGATTATTGCTTATTGTAAATGTGTTTTTATATGTTGTACACCGCCGTGAGTCGCCCTAGGCCTGAGAACGGCGGTCAACAAATGCAGCAAATAAATAAATAAATAAATAAATTATGTTTAATTATTATATGTTTAAACATTTGATGGGTTAAGAAGAGAAATTAATTATTATGTGTTGAGAGTATTCAAGAATGGCCAACTTGAATGCCCTCACTAGGAAAAGGGAAAGGAAAAATTGGAAACTTTTTGAAAAAGAAAAATTGAAACTGTCCCACACAGGAGAAAGGTGGTGACAATTTGAGATACATTTAAATTTAGAAGATTTTGTGGGAAGAGCGGTGAAGAAATTTTTTTTTGATGTTATGAAGGTATTTGTTAATATATTTTAGAAATTGACATGTACACCCCCTCTTAAAAAGTCCAAAAATGTCGGCAACTGAATTAATTAATAGGTGAATGAAGATAGATGAGGGTAATATGATGTGGAAGTAAAGGGGAATTAAGCATTAAGAAGTACAAATTTTGGAAATGTTAATGATTCTACATTGGCCTGTTACAGTACCCTCTGTTGTGTTAGAAGACCCAGAGTGGCTGGAAAAATTTTGGAAGTGTGATCCCTGTCATAGAAAAAGTGGAAAGGGTCTACTGCTTGATGAATGTCCTAATGCTAAGAGGGAATGCCAAATTGCGGATGAATTAAGCCTGCTTAAAAAGGAGACCATACAGTGACGGGCCCTGACTTACAATTTAGGAGTTGATCGACGGTATAAAGAACTAATTACATCGTACATAAATAAGAAGACATATTTCAAAGACTTAAAATATAAGAGGATAAAAGTTGCTCTAAATAAGAGAGAGATCCAGCTGTAAGAAGAAAGAAGAAAGAAGATTGGATGGACTTTCAGGGTTGGGAGTGTGTTATTGTGGGACTCCTTATCATCTCGGGGTTGGTATGGTTGTGTTACAATTATAGGCATGTTTTTGGGGGAAAGTGTATTCACGTAGGCATGTGGTATATTTATTACCTGATTAAGTTGAGTGTACTCATCCCGAAGGTAGTACAAGGAGGGATGGGAACAAAAACATATTCCATCAGATGAGTCAGGATATAGCAAAGGAGACAGAAGTTACTGAGTGTTGGATTTGCAGTCATGGGCCTACTTCCCAGCGTGAGGGATGGCCACTAATGGTAGGGGACATTATTAAGTCAAAAAGGATGGAGCACCTTACAGCCTCAAAATTATGAGATGATTGAAATCTTACTTGATCCAGAACAAGCTATAGTGACACATAAAGGGATCTCACCGGAGGCCCCAGCGTGTGTCACTTGGGAAGATAGAACTTGGTCATTATCCCTATTGCAATCTCCTTCTTCATGTATTTAAAACAGAGGCTTCCAAGGACATTAGCCTCTTAGCCCATCTAGAGCATTCTAAAAGGATGAAAAGATTTGATGGTGCTGTTTTACTGGAACTGGGTACCCACATTAAACAGGCCCAAGCAAAAGCTGCCAGCAAAAACTGTGACCAGCCAAGGACCCCCAGCAGGGAGGTACCGCAGGGTCAAGGGGAACCCCACTTTGAGAGACCACCAAATGAAAGATCACAGCAAAGTCGAGGGGAACCAAATCCTGCCAGAGTGGTAAAAGAGGTGGAAACCCGTCAGGCTGTGCCAAAAATCTCTGGTAACAAAGGGAAGGTTACCCACCCTGGGCTGTATCGGATTTGCGGGCAGTGGGCAGGAAAGATTTTGCCACCTTTTTGGGTTGGAACATGCACGATAGGTACCCTAATGCTAGCAGATGTGACAATATATATAGAACAACCATCCTAAATGACTTGGAAAAGAGAACGTTTAAAAGGAGTTTATGATGAAGGGGTTGGATATGATCCAGACAGAACTTATTTAAATGAAGGAAAAAGGTTGGGAGCCATCTTGTTCCCTGCTATGGGTTTAGCTTTGAATATAAGACAGATTTGGAAACTCTCAGCTCAAGTTGAAAGGTTGGAAAGAAAGAAAAAACTGTGGCTGGAATAAGGGCTTTGCAGCTATAATGATAAAACCTCTTTATGAAGTTACAAAGGGGGGTGAAAGGGAACCATTTAATTGGACCCCCAAATGTGCCCAAACATTTGCATAGTTGAAAGCGAGCTTTGATGCAAGCATTGGCTTTGGGCTTGTTTGAATTGAAGATGCCATTCACACTTTATGTTGGTGAACAAGACGGAATAGCAGGAGGGGTGCATACCCAGCTATTAGGAACCTGGCCGAGACCAGTAGCTTACTTGTCTAAGCAAATTGACCCTGTAGCAAAAGGATGGCCAACTTGTCTATGTGCTGTAGCTGCTACGGCCCTGTTGACTCAGGAAGCTGATAAATTGACTTTGGGACAAGAGTTGATAGTTAAAACCCCTCATTCAGTAACGGCTATCATGGACTATAGAGGATATCATTGGTTCACAAATAGCCGTATGCTAAAATATCAGATTTTATTAGGTGAAAAACTCCTAAATCAAGTTACAGATTTACAGTACATTAAAATCTTGATTCACTCCTGCCTGTTGAAAGGGAAATGCTTCAACATGATTGTTTAGAAATTATGAATGAGATATATTCCAATAGACCTGATATAAAAGATTAACCATGGCCTGAGGTAGATGCCACTCTTTTTACAGATGGAAGCAGTTTGGTTGAAAAAGGGAAAAAGATATGCTGGATATGCAATAATAACTGCAACTACTGTGTGGGAAGCAGAACCACTTCCTCTAAATACCTCAGCTCAAAAGGCAGAACCGATAGCACTTATTAGAGCTCTGGAGTTATCAGAAGGAAAAGTAATCAACATTTATACAGATTCTAAATATGCATTCACTACCTTATATGCATATGGAGCATTATATAAAGAAAAGGGACTACTAAATTCTGCTGGGAGATAAATACAACATAGTGAGACCATTCTGAGATTGTTAGATGCTGTCTGAGTTCCTGCATCAATAGCAGTAATGCACTGCAGAGTACATCAATGTGACGAGGAATGTGTGACCTATGGAAACTGGTATGCTGACACCACAGCAAAGGCCGCGACCCGAAAGGGATGAGGAAAAGAGCAGGTCATGGCCCCTTTGCAGGTAAAAGACTGGATACATTATACTAGAATAAAGAAGGCATCACCTGAATGGACTGCGACTCTTGATCCAAAAGAATCCCCTTGAGACTTCGTATCATTAAACCAGCAGTGCCATGAGACTAAGAAAGAGGACTACGGCTCTGGTTTTGACCACATACCTGGAAGCTGGTTAAATACATCAGACAGAAGGTTGAGGAGCACTGTGAAAATGCCAACGTGTATGGAACATTCTTCAATCACTGTGATAAATGATTGTGTTAAATGTTATTTTCGCTAAGAATGTAATTGCGTGAGTTTGCGAGGCTACTGTAGAACATCCGCTCGCAAAAAGGGGGGAATGTAGCGGTCAGCGGAAGAGAATGATTATAAAAATGTATTTAAAATGAATATAGGAAAGAATACCTTGAGAGAGAGCTCTGCGGCAGGGAAGTTTGGTAGAGGAGCGAAGTGTTCCAAAGACGAAAGTAAATGTGTAGGCTTCAGAGATCAAGGAAGTTAAATATTAATGGGACATGACATTTGGGAAACAATAGTAAGTGAGATGTTTGTCGTCAAGGGAATGTTTTTGGCAGCTAGACAAGAACACCTGCATGAGTAATTGATCTAAGACTAAAACACCTAAAAGGTCAGCTAGCGCCACCTTGCGCTGCGTTGATGTAAATAGCAGGCAAGGTCAGATCTAAAGGAATCAATTCTAGTGAATTACGAATATGGGAATAATTAAGATTTGAAACAATTAGAAGTACGTCAATATAACACGTCATCGTGATGTATGGAAAAAGGTAATGCGTAAGGCCTCTGTTAATGATTATATCTGTGTAAATGTCAAGACAGTTCTACGCATGTCTAGACCAGTGGACTTCTGCTATAAATATTGTAACCTGACTGACTTTTAGTATGCTTCAGATCTTGTTTCTGAGCGTCCTATCAACTTGATAGTAAATTTGCCTGGAATCAAATTGCAGTCTCTGTCTCCTTCCTGCTTGATTGTGCTCTAAAATGATCTCGGGTAAAGTATGTGCCGCAACAGAAGGACTTTTGGGAAATTGGCGGCATTTATCAACTCAAGGGCTTTCTTTAGCATGTCAACCTGTGTATGCATGTGCCCCTTTGGATGTATGACAAACCTCATGCGTTTTGTAGGGTTTTCTTAGGCAAGAGATGCACAGTGGTTGTCCTGCCAGTGCTTTCCTGTGAAAGGCCAACCAGTCATTGGGATTTTCTTTTTTCTTTTTTGGGGGTCCCTTTCAGTGGCAGTGGAGGCCCTTGCAAACTCCCTGGGCATCCAGCCAGCCAACCCTTCTGCTTCCAGTCCACTTGCCTACCTCAAGCCACTCCCTCTGGGCAAACAAAAGCACCAGGAAGCCGTTCCCTGCTGGGCTCTTTCATGCTTTTGCTACCAGAAGTAAAGGGGTCCCCTAAGAGCATCTAGCCAGACCCCCTGCCAGAGGGAAGTGCAAGGAAGCAGTTTCAAAAGAGCCCCACCTGAGAATCTCCATTGCCCAGTCACCCTACCCTCCAGTGGGAAAGATGCCCACCTTGATGCTCATGTTCCCTTACCTGCAGAAACAGCAACAGCAGAAGCAGGAGTACAGTAGTGGGGCTCAGGCAGAGAACCCCCTGGATATCCCAGGGTTTTTGGCAGGAGCCCATGGGCAACCTCTGGAATGCTTTTCCCAGCCAGGTGGCTGCTGCTCCCGCTCCTCCTGGGTCTGCCTTGAGGTCTCCGCCTTGAGACAGCTCCACGCCTTGGATGTCACTCCGATGGCTTTGCCTGACTCCCTCCTCCCCGGATCCGGCTCCCTGCCCTACCCAGGCGGAACCGGTGCTTGCAAGAGGAAGGCCTTCCCGAGGCCAGGTGTCCCCTCCCTCTTCCAAATCATTTTCTCATTCTGATAAGATTGCACTCTGCACATGGTCAGAAGTGGCCTGATTATATCCCTGGATCTCTTAATGAACGATGCCTCCACTGGATCCACCAAGGAGGAAGCGGGTGTGTTTGCTTTCAGCTTGTCCATGCAAAGTGCTCCTGAGCATGTGCAGAGCACCTCATCAGCCCCTTCAAACTCTAGGTGGAACATCATTAGCAAGGAGGCCCTTTCCAGAAGAGGCTCCTTAAATGTGTGTGTGCCCACAGGTAACTTGGCACACAAACCTAGTTGTCCAGCCCATCTGCCAGGCCATAAAACCTTGCAGGCAGGAAACCCATTATTTGTAGGTGTCCCATGTGACAGCAACAAATCCAACATATGCTTCTGCCTCTTGAATTGGTTCCTTTGCCCTGTTTTGTCTGTGTAGTGACCAAAAGAGCTATTTGAGGCCAATATAGCTCTTTTTGATAAATAAACCTACGTCTACTCCAGAGCCCTGGGTGAATGCAAAATGGCTTAGGGGCACATTCCTGCTCAAAGAGCCAAGATGCAGCAGTGAGGTTACGCTCTCTCAGCCTGAAAGGGAAGCAAGAGTAACCTGATCCTTCTGAAGAAGCGTAGCCAAGAAAACCCCAGGAAAGTCAACATGATTCTTTTCAAGTCAATCTCAGGAGCAGACACGTGGAGGCTGAGAATTCTCTTTTGAATTAACTATAAAACACCATCTGATACTTTCTGGGTTAGAGGAGGGGGTGGGGGGCTTTTAAGTAGCAGATCAGAGCCAAAGAGGAAGGGCCAAAGCTCCTTTGGAAACAAATTTCCAACCAACAGTGTTTCCTGGAAACTCCATTCCGGCAAGTTTAGATGCCGTTTATCGGGAGAGGTTTTCTTGATGGAAAGAGAGGTTAAGGTTAACCACACAACTGAAAAGAGAGACCCCATGGACTTCCTGGACACATCTTGCTGGCCAGAAATAGTCTTGCTATGGCACACAGAGGGGAAATGCCACTAACATTTCTTTATGACGAGAATGCACTGGCCAAGAGCAACAAGAGGATGCAGTTAGAAGGATATCTGTAAAGTGTACACAAGGGAGATTTCGGCACAGAGTTTGGAGCCATAGCAAAGTTTCTGACTTGCAGGATACTTTTACCTGAATGAAATGCAGTAAAGTCCAGCTCCATTTGGCAAGAGAGCCCCCTCCCTAAACACATTATTTGCCCTGTTTGACCCAAAAGGTTTCTTCCCATCCCAGAAAAGGCAGACAGGCATTTTATTTTGAGTTTTCCATGTTTTGGCCTCAGAGCAACCTTCCACCCCTGCTTCACTCTCAAAAGGGAAAAGGCTATGTAATTGATTGGCGGCTGAACCAGGCAAAGGAAAGCAAAGCAGTTCATTATCAAAGTTTAATATGGACATGGCTGATCAATCATACAGAACAGAACCAAGGCGGACAATAAACGGGATGTGGTTACACTTTGACAAATTCCCAGCGGTGTGGCGGTGCTTAGCCCCCACCCATCTGCATCCCCCCTTTTCCATTTCTCCTTTCCAGCTGCTCTGTAGAAGAAGCAAAATGCGACAGGGACATGGCTGGGGACACGCTAGAGCTCTATCCAGAGACTCAGAGGAACAATGGAAGGCCCTCCCCGACACACAGAAACAGCAGAGATGCAAACCACTTCCTGAAAGGGATGCCAATGCAATATCCCACGCCTGGAAAACAGCCAAAGCCACGTGGAAACAGCAACCTGGATCTTGGCAGCTACCAAAGGCATAAAGGGGGGAAGCGACCCTGCGCTTGTCCTTAAAGAGAGGACAAAGGAGGGAATGAAGGCATCTCAATGCAGGGCCCCAAAAGAGAAGGGGGCAAGGAGGGGGGGAGGAAACTCTAAGAAGGAAATGTGATAGGAATATTGCACCTGGGTGGAAAAAGGAACGTATTGCGAAATTCACCTCAAGACCTTGGGCCTGATGGCACTAAGGAACAGACCAAGGCCTACCCACAATTCAAGGACTGGGCCCGGTGACATTTCCCCTGGCCCTAGGCTACAGCGACAAGGTTTCCTGAATCACCAAGTACTGCATTTGCACAGAATAAGGAAGCGTCCCTTTTGCAGACATGACCTGGACCCAAGCGTAGGGTCCTCAAATGCAAAAGAGAGACTAAAGGGGAGTGAAGAAGCAGTAAAACCACCCTCCCTTTCCCCATTCTTCTTCTCTAAAAATATATGGCAGGGTCTGTGTGTCAAACGCAGGAAACAGAAGCCCCTTCCTACATTTCCTCCTGGCAGAGAGGGCTCTTTTTGTAGCAGGAGGACAGATCTGGACAAGATCCACTTAGGCCGAATGATTCAAGGATTCCCCGGCTGAAGCATGGCTGCCAGGTACACCTTTTAATTCCCCAATGTCCTACAAGAGAGAATGTTCCTCCTGATGAAACAAATGAGTGCAGAAACAGTGCTGGCTGAGGCAAGAAAGGAAAGGCTATACGGCTCCAGGGAGGCCCCAACTGGAGCCAAATCAGGGCACCTCCGGACCAAATGCTACAGGAGGAATGCCACCAAAGATGCTGGGCTTATAGTTTGCATCACACTGCACAGGTTTTCACTCTCTCTAAGCTGAGGCATGTCCAAAGAGACTCGCTAGGCCCAAAAGAGAACACAAAGCAGCACCCTAAAGCTCTAAAAGGAGGACGAGGCACTCGCAGAGAAAGGAGGAAAGAGAACAGTCATTGAGGGTCACCAACCCACAAAGAAGGGCCTAACAGCCATACCATAGGTCTATTGCATGATGACAAGGTGGGACATGCCACGTTTCCCACATCAGAATAGAATGGGGTCTGTTGGGCCTGGAGGAGCAGCTCACCAACATCTGGAGGGACTCAGCCTCCCTGCTACTGCCTTCCAGGGTTGGCGTGCAAAGTCCACAAAGGCAGGCTCACGGGAGCGGAAAGTGCCATCCATTTTGCCCTGTCAATAGCAAGGTAAGCTACTAATACAAAGGCAAGAAGGGCTTTGAAAACATTTGAGAGTCCAAGAGGATGGAAACGTGCCATTTTTCTGAACAAAGACAGATACTCTAGATTGGGTTTCCAGGGTTCAGTGACTGTGGTGGATTGGTGTTGTTATTATGGCAGCTGGGCATAAGCTTGTTACTAAGAGGAGAAGATAAGGAGGGTTGTTGCAGCCACGTAATAGGAAGGCTCATACTACTACTACTACTACTACTACTACTACTACTACTACTAAACCAACCATCCGATCCAGGTGGAAGCCTCCAATCTGACTTAGGATCACAACAGGCCTCACTTCTGAGTCAACGGGTCCAGGTCTGTATTGCTGGACATCCAGCAGACTGAGCAAATGGCTACTTTCTGGAGTCTGCCCTCCCTCACAGGCTTGGCATAGTACCAACACAGTTAATATTTAAGATAAGTACGCCAAAAAGGAAAAAGAAGTCCTTAACCAGTAGAACCGGTTTAGCTTTGATAAGGAACTACTGCCAATAATTCCTTTTTCCCAAAGTGCGTCGTGGGAGGGGAAGGATAGTTGTTCTTTCTTATGGCTTCACAAGTTAGATGTATTTTAGGTATTTAGTCACTGGCCAATGTATCAATAGAATGAAAGATGACTTATCGGTAGTTCTGGTCACCTACTGCTTGAGTCTGACACAGAAGAGAACAAAGGAGAGCTGAAGAAGGAAGACCAACTCAGCCCAAGAGGAAAGTAGAATGAAGGGATAACTCTAGGCCACATTCCTCAGGGCTGTTCCCATATAACAACATGCACTTCTCTTGGACTAATAGGTCTCCTTTTCATTCATATCCTTAATTTTATCTTCATGATCTCTGACTATGCTCGATAACACAGACAGGCAGGTGACTTCCTAGAGCTCCTTCCAATAAATCTACTGCTTTATGTCAGGAAAAACAAACAATGGTTCAGCACAGGAAAAGACACTGTCTGCTCTTTCATTCAAGTGCTGCAGGAAGAACACAACTAATGTAGGAGCGACTGGGAAAATGCCACCATTTTTGATAAAGACGGCACCCCTAGAATAAAAGCGGAGCCATTCACATTTACAGACTTTTCCCATCTCTTCCCAGAAAGGCCTCCCTTCTGGCATAGGGAACAGAAGAATAACTATTTTTATTATAATTATAATTTATCAGAAAAGAATGATTGAAAGAGTGTTGCAGATACTGGGACGAAGCAAAATAAGGCCAATAGAAGAGCATAGAAAGCAAAAAAGAAAGGTGACAAGGCAGCAGCAAAGTGAGCTATTCCAAAAGAGATGGAGTCTAAAAGGGGAAAGAAAGTCAAGGAAAGTGTTAAAGGGAGCTGGCATAATATCTGTTTCCCCTCCAGCTATGACCCTTTTCTCAGTGACAGGAAGAACTCCCTGGCACCACTACTAGGAGTTAAAAAGAGTTGAGCACATCTTTGGGTTAAGAGATGAGGGAAACGTAGCACTATCTTTCTACAAGAAAAACAAACCAAGAAAGATATGGCTTATGCGACCCCGAGTTTGCATACTGTTTCAAAGATTCTAAGAAGAGGGTGAAACCTATTCCCCAAAGCTTCGCTTGTCACAAGCAAACAGCTCAAATCATAACAATGAACAGCAAAAAACAACGGTCTTGTGTTCAAATCGTGTAGAAAGATCCACGGCAGTGTGTCGGCCTTTTCCTCGCAGAAGGGCGAGGCTTGGCAGAGTTAAAAGTGTATGACACACACTTCGCGGTTTGGGAATTTAAGATTTATTGATTTCTATCATGTTTGTTTTTAAATAGGGTCGAACGAAGCTGGCTGCAGAACAGGGGCGGCTGCTGTTCTCCTTTCTTTTTTTAAGTTAAAAATAAACTAATGGGGGGAGAGAGAGCGTGTCCCCACCTCTGGCGTCCTTCCTGGCCCCTCTGGGATCGAACGGAGGCAGATGTCCCGGGATGACCCCCGTTCCAGGCCCCTCTCCCAGCAGTGTCCCTTGGTCCGTGAGATGGTCTCCCCAGCGCCAGAGGTGAGGCGTGCCTTCAAAAGAACTGCCACTTGCCCAGCACGGTGTCCTTGATGGCATCCACGTATTGGGTGGGGACCCAGTAGACCCAGTAGTAGGAGGCTTCCGTCGGCCCCAGCTGGAAGGCCTGGAAGGAGAAGGAGGAGAGGCAGCCAGAGGAGGAAATGGGGCAGGCCGAGGGCTATCTGACCAATGAGGAAGAGGAGCAGAAGCTTCCTCTGGACCTCAACACTTTAGCATGTTTATGATCAACTTTGGGGGAAATGACCCAGGATGTTGGAAGTTGTAGTTCACCCAAAATCAAAAAGCACAGTGAACCCAGACCAAACTTGGCACACATCACCACAAAAACCAACTTTAAGGACTGGCAAGATAGGTGTGAGGGGTTACCCAGGATGTTGGGAGTGCTGGAATTCAACCCCACACTGCCCAAGTCTCTAGTCTTCAACAAGTAGTTAGTTTAGTACAAACTAAGGGTTTCCCTTCCCCAATGTCTCTTGAATGACAGTTGAGAATCTAGTTATTTTCTCTCTCTCTGTGTTTCTACTCTCATTCTGATTGGTTGTGTAGAATGGTTACTTTTCTACTGTAAGTCTTTTTAAATCTGAGTTCTGTTTTTTACATCTGTATATGTGCTGTGTGCTTTGAGATCTCTCTCTGCTTGTGTGTCAGGAGAGATGTAGTGCTTGGGTGATTTTTCCTCTCTTAAAACCTTAGACGAAATGGGTGTTAGAGTAGCTCAGACCCAGCTCTTTAACTATTAAGAAATGCAGTTATTTTTATTATTGTAAATAAATCGTTTGTGGTTATTAAGATTGGTCTCTGCATCTTTGCCTGCCTAAGCTCTAAATTCTTTACAGTCACAACCAACGGCACTTCATACTTTGCTGTTGATCAATTTTTAGTATCCTGTTTGTATTTTGGATACTCTTCTTATTTTTGGGTAGTTTTCCCTAACAGGAAGTTGTTGTTCACCCATGTCCAGAGCAATGTAAACCCCACCAATGATGGATCTGGATTAAACTTGGCAAGCAGACCCACCATTACCAACTTAAAATACTGATGGGGTTTGGGGGCAATGATGGATGATGATGGTGAGAATTGCAGTGACAAATGTACAGTATACATTATGACAGACCTAAGACGGCTTGCAATTCTGTAAGGCCCCTTACCATCATGTGATAATCCTCATGTCCTTCAATGGGTTCGCTCACCACATTCTTGATGGACCCCATCGGTAACTTCTCTGTCCTTTCTGCAAGGAAGTAAGACAACCAGACATCTTATGCTTTCTTTGTGTCTCAGTTTGGGAGCTCCTAGTGCCTCGTGGAAGAGGCAAGGTGGGAAACAGTTTCCCTAAATGGCATGCAGTGTGCTCCACATCTGTCTGTATCCAACCCCCATCCTCAGAAGAGCAAAAGGAAAACATAGTCTGTGGCAGCCATCTAAATGAAGTTTCTGGGTAGAACAACTACTTTCAAAGTATGCACCACACAATTAACCAGAAAAAAAATAATCCTTTCAAACCAGGAACAGATTTTTTTTCAAATCTTGTTACGTAGAGTTGTTATTGATATATAGTGCTATTTATTTAGTGGCATGACAACTCAGAAATAAAAAAATCAAACAATCAATCAGTCAATTTGACAAAGACAGGAAAGAGGCTTTCAGAGGCAGGTGCAGTCTTTAAAATGTCAAAAAGGTTCTGATCAAAATCATAACGTGAACTCCAGCCATCAGAACTTCCACATATTGCTCACAGACCACAACAAGACACAGTGAAAGACCCAGCCAAGAGACGTCGTTACAAATCCAGGGACATTTAGATACTTGTAAGGAGTCTCCTGCAAAGCAACAAATGCAGCATTTGCTTCCCCACAAAGATATGTGTCTCAAGAGTTGAAAGGACAGACTCAGAAGCCCTCACCTTTAGTGCCAATCCAGAGCTGATCCTGTTCTAGTTTAAAGGTGAGCCGGACTTTTCCACCAGACTTGTTGTACATGCCCGATAAAGGGATAGTTGGCAGTCGTTCCTGAAGAGGCAAAGAACAGAGATCAATCAGGAACAAACCAAACAGCTGCTTGCTCTGCAATCACAAAAACCATTATCCTTTGTTCTGTCGGCAGAAAAGGAAGAACTCAGAAACAAAAGCTGGCCTTGGCACTTACCTGGGCACCTTTGACAGAAGGCATCACGTCGTCCGGTTTGCCTTTATCTAATACTTTCCTGTGTTGCTGTAATAAAGAAGAAATCAAAATTGAAATTCAGTTGGAACTCAGGCCCGTTCCACACAGCTGAATAAAATCCCACGTTATCTGTTTTGAACTGGAATATTTGGCAGTGTGGACTCAGATAATCCAGTTCAAAGTATTGTGGGATTTTCTGCCTTGATATTCTGGGTTATATGGCTGTGTGGAAGGCCCTCAGAAGGACTGCCCTTCTGCCCAGATGATAGAGCCTACATGAGTGGTTTACCAATTGCAGCAGGCAGACTTTTGAGAATGAGAGACATGATATCTAAAAATTAGAAGATACTTTGTTATATCTCACTTGTACAATTTAAAACTAGCTCAGAAGTATATTCCCTTTATCAACAACCTCTTCTAAACAGCATGGGGATTTTGAACTGTCTTTAATACTATGGTCCCTATTCTCGAGACTAACAGAAAGAGTCAAAGGGGATGCACAGTACAGAGAAATGTTCAAAGAACCAATGAATACGAAAAGAAATATTTCGACTTTGATAGTATATACTTTGTAATATTTCTTCATTGGCAACACTTCAGTTTTGTCAACAGTGAAATGTTTCAAATGAAGAAAAATAGATATCACCATTTGCTAGCACTTTGTAAACATTTCCACTAAATTAATTAAGATCACACAAATGTCAGCAATATTTTACTTTACAATGCCATTTACCAAGAAAGTGTGATAGCTACTTTCTCTGAAGTCAAAGAAGTATTTCAGATGCCAACTCAGTCATGAATATGCTGACACTTTGGAGGAACATATCTTTACTATTATTTTTAACTTTACTTATATCCTGCCTTTCTCTCCATTGAGACTCAAAGTGGCTAACAACTAAACAACTGACTAACAACAAAAAACAAAGCAATTTTAAAAACACTTAAATATTAGTGGTTGGATATATAGTTAAAGTACAATTAAAGTACATACATAAATAAATACAAAACAAATTACATGTAAAACTCACCACCACCCCTCCCCCAAAGCATCTCTTTTTCCTGTCTGTTTCCCCAGACGTAAAACTGGAAAAGCAATTTACCCTGCAAGTCTGTGACCATAATGACCCGAGAGATCAAATGCTTCAGGACAACTTGCCGCTGCATCAGCACATAAGCGGAAGGGCTTCTTGTCTAAGCAGTTGAACGACCAAACTTTCTATGTTTTACACAGCAAACCAGGCACAATTACAAGCCAACCTGCCCAGGCCAGAGACTGACCCACCTTTTGTCTGCAGAGAGGTTCCTTTTTACTCTCTTCTGGCTTCACTTCCTGTTGCGTGGCATCCTTTGGCGTGTTCACGGCCAGGACATCATTGATCGTTGAGCCGACCACCATGATTTTGGCTCCGCTGATTACCTTGATTTCCCGCAATGTCTTCTCCTCTGGCACCAGTCCTTTGAACATGACCTTTTGCATGGCGGGCGGGAGGCCTGGCAAAGAAGGGACCAACAGGGGTTGGACTTAATGTCTCCTGGAAGCGAAGGTCAGCAGAACAGCCTCTCAGGGAGACACAAAAAAGCTCACCTGTGAGCGAGTGGATCTTCTGCTTCAGGTCTGCCCCTGTGCTGTCCAGCGGGAACTTCAAGTCGTACTTGTTTTTGTTCCAGATTATTTTGAGTTCGACCAGTTCTTTCTCCGTATTAGCTTCCCCTCCATTGCTGACAGAGTCTGGGGGGTCACCAGAGGGCTTCTCTGGCAGTTGCTCAGCCTGAAGAGAGTTGTTTGGGCTAACGTCCCTATAGCTTAAAGATGGATCCTGGGTCTCCGGGTCCATGCTGGCGTCTTCTGAATCTGGGAAGGAGAGGAACAAATGACTACAACATCCAGAACAGAAGCTTAATCTGTTTCCTTCCTGACATTCCCTTTTCCTTCTCTACTGCATCTTATTTAGATTGTAAGCTTGATGGCAAATTCACTATTTCATAAACTTATAAGACCACTTAAAAACAGGATGAGTGCTAAATACATACAAACAAGGGTAAAAACACTGCAAATATATACAAGGCAAGTTTCCCTAGTAAGCAAATTGGATCTTTGGACCATAATGAAGATTGATTGATGGCTTCCTTTATAATAAAATAATTGAAATTCACTATTTGTAAGATGATCTTTGTGGATTAAGAATGGGGTACAAATATTCACGAATAAATGAAACAATTAAAAAGCAGGGTAAAAATCCTCTAAACCAGTGTTTCCCAAAGGCCCCTTTTACACAGTTGTATAGAATCCAGATTATCTGGCAGTGTAGACACAGATAATCCAGTTCGAAGAAGATAATGTGAATTACCTAACTTGATATTCTGGATTATATGGCAGTGTAGAAGGGGCCAAATTGTGTTCCTCCAGGTGTTTTGGACTTCAGGTCCTAGAAATCCCAAACAGTTTACCAGCTGTATTGTCGAAGGCTTTCATGGTCAGAATCATTGGGTTGTTGCAGGTCATGTTCAATCTAGAAAACACCTGGAGGAGCCCAGCTCGAAAAACCTACAACAACCCAGTTTACCAGCTGTTAGAAATTGTGGGGGCTGAAACAGTTGAAAACACCTGTAGGAGCCCAGTTACAGAAACACTGCTCTAAACAAATAAATACAATATCACAATATAAATACTGTAAACCAGTCGTTCCAACCTTATTTTTGCCTTGCACTACCTAAGCTTCTCTAAAGAAAAACCAACAAACCCTCATGACATATAATAAGTATTATTCCAAAAGAGAACTTCAGTTTATTCATATGGAAGAAGTCAAAATTAATTTAATTTATTTGGGCATTTCTATAACAATAGATAAAACATAACAGCATAAATAACCCATTAAAATAATCCCAAGTCAGTCCTTGTTGGACATAAAATTACCAAAAATGATTAAAAACACTCTAAAATGTCCAGGAAGGCAAAATATAATTAAAAAGTGTAGGCCCCAGGCTTCTGTCGCCTTAGTTAAAAGCTATTCCACATAGGAAAATTTTAAAGTTTTTCCTCAAGGCCAAGAGGGTGGGGGCTGCTCTTATCACTTCTGGCAAAGCACTCCACAGTTTGGGTGCCACGCCCAAGAATGTGCCATCTCTAGCCAATTCTAAATGACGGCTGTCCCTAAACTGAGTTGAAAGGAGTGTTTGACTACTTGATCTTAATAATCTACCCGGTTTATATGGTAGGACACAATGTCTCAAGTATCCAGGACCTAATTGGCTATTAACCTGGTCCAAACAAACCTCCAAAGAAGTTGGCATCCACGGAAGAGAAAAAGAAAGAAACAGTTGAAGTATTGAGGAAGAAATCGCTAAGGAAGTGTTGAAAATTAATATGCCAGGAATGGGCAAACTTTGGCCCTCCGGTGTTTTGGACTCCAATTCCCAGAACTCCTAACAGCCTACCGGCAGTGTAGACACAGATTTTGAGTCCAAAACACCGGAGGGCCAAAGTTTGCCTATGCCTGCTACTAAACAAATAAATAAAACAAGAGAAAAGCAGGGTATAAACCAGATATGGGCAAACTTCGACCCTCCAGGTGTTTTGGACTTCAATTCCCACAATTCCTAACAGGAATATTAGAAAGTGTGGGAGTTGAAGTCCAAAACACCTGGAGTGCCAAAGTTTGCCCATGCCTGGTACAAATCCTCCATGCAAATAAATAGAAAGACAGCTGACTGGCAAGGTCAGGGCCTTTGCCCCTGATGTATAACGTGCTTCTCTGCTTTGGTTGCCTCCATTAGCAGCCATGTAAGGCCTTTAGGTACTTCGAGGAGGAAGCAGACCTTGGCCTGGGATTCAGGCCTCTTCGCGGTGGGCTAAATGCCCTCTGACACCCCTCTGCAGCCCTGGGAGTTGTGGTTCGACAAGGTCTGGCGCCTCTTCTGCTGCCGCTTTGGGGCCGCTGCCTCCCCAAACTAGAGCTCCCAGGACCCCGCCCCGGCTCCCTCCCTGCTCGCCGTCCCCGCGGTGGCTCCTCTCCTCCTCCTTGGCCTCCTTCTCACCGGGAGAACCGGACGCAGAGGAGGCGGCGGCGGCGGCCATGATGATTGTGTACAACCCAGCCGCGGGGCATGATGGGAAAAAGCGCCTCTTCCGCCCTGATTGGCCCTCACCCGCCGCCGTAGACCGCCTCTTCCGCTCCTTGGCCAGCCTTGGTGGCTTCCCAAGCTCACGTGTCAAAGAGGCGCGGCGCCTTTAAGAATGACCCCGCCCCTCGCTCGGATTGGAGCCAATCACTGACGATAGGGGGCGGAGCCATCCTTAAAGGCGCCGCGCCGATTTCTGAGCCTCTCGTGGAAGTGTAATGGGAGGCAGCGCTGACCTTCGGGAGGCGGTGCGGGTGAGATTCGCCCCCAGCCCCACAGGTAAATTTGCGACTGAGGGTTTATGGAAAGGGGTGGCTTTGGACTACAATTCCCAAAATCCCCTTTAAGAGCCAGCCCTCCAGAGATAGCAGGACTGCAGATCCCAGCACTCTCTTTCCAGAAGGGGCAGGGCTGCCGCTCTAAAATCCCTTTTCACACGAATTCATTCTTCCTGTACTACAGTTCCCAGCATCCTCTAGCAGACAATGTGATTGCAAGGCCCAGGAATAGGAATGAATGCATGTTTGAGCCCATCTGAGCTGCTATTACTCAGTGCTATGGAGTAATGGGAACTGTAGCTCCGTGTATTGCAGTTCCCAGCATCCCCAACTAGGCAATGTGATTGCAAGGCCCGGGAATAGGAATGAATGCATGTTTGAGCCCATTTGAGCTGCCATGACTCAGTGCTAATGAGAGCTGTAGCTTTGTGTACTGCAGTTCCCAGCATTCCCAACCAGCCAAGGTGATTGCAACCTCAAGAATAGGAATGAATGCAGTTTTGAGCCCATTTGAGCTAGCATTGCTCAGTACTATGGGATAATAGGAGCTGTAGCTCTGTGTATTGCAGATTTCAGCATCCCCAACCAGCCAATATGATTGCACGCCCCAAGAATAGGAATGGATGCAGTTTTGAGCCCATTTCAGCTGGCATTAGGTTCTTGTAAGTTTTTTCGGGCTATAGGGCCATGTTCTAGAGGCATTTCTCCTGACGTTTCGCCTGCATCTATGGCAAGCATCCTCAGAGGTAGTGAGGTATGTTGGAAATAGGAAAATGGGTTTATATATCTGTGGAATGACTGGGGTGGGGCAAAGAGCTCTCTGCTGAAGCTAGGTGTGAATGTTTCAGCTGACCACCTTCATTAGCATTTGAAGGCCTGGCAGAGCCTGGGAAAATGCTATGTTGAGAGGTGTTGAGGTGTGCCTGGTTGTTTCCTCTCTGCTGTTTTGCTGTTGTAATTTTAGAGTTTTTTTAAATACTGGTAGCCAGATTTTGTTCATTTTCATGGTCTCCTCCTTTCTGTTGAAATTGTCCACATGCTTATGGATTTCAATGGCTTCTCTGTGTAGTCTGACATGGTGGTTGTTGGAGTGGTCCAGCATTTCTGTGTTCTCAAATAATATGCTGTGTCCAGGCTGGTTCATCAGGTGCTCTGCTATGGCTGACTTCTCTGGTTGAAGTAGTCTGCAGTGCCTTTCATGTTCCTTGATTCGTGTTTGGGCGCTGCGTTTGGTGGTCCCTATGTAGACTTGTCCACAGCTGCATGGTATACGGTAGACTCCTGCAGAGGTGAGAGGATCCCTCTTGTCTTTTGTTGGACGCAGCATTTGTTGGATTTTCTTGGTGGGTTTGTAGATTGTTTGTATGTTGTGTTTCCTCATCAGCTTCCCTATGCGGTCAGTGGTTCCCTTGATGTATGGCAGGAACACTTTTCCTCTGAGTGGATTTTCATCTTGACTCTCGTGGCTTGTTCTTGGTCTTGCAGCTCTTCTGATGTCTGAGATGGAGTATCATTGCTCAGTGGCATTGCTCAGTGCTGTGCAATAATGGGAGCTGTAGCTATGTGTACTGCGGTTCTCAGCATCCTCAACGAAGCGATGTGACTGCAAGGCTCTGGAATAGGAATGAATACAATTTTGAGCCAATTGAGGGGCCACTACTCAGTGCTATGAGATAATGGGAGCTGTAGCTCTGTGTATTGCAGTTCCCAGCATCCCCAACTAGCCAATATAATTGCAAGCCCCAGGTATTGGAATGAATGCAGTTTTGAGCCCATTTGGGCTGGCATTGCTCAGTGCTATGCGATAATGGGAGCTGTAATTATGTGTACTGCAGTTCCCAGCATCCTCAATTAGGCAATATGATTGCAAGGTCCCAGAATATGAATGAATGCAGTTTTGAGCCAATTGAGGTGCCACTACTCAGTGCTATGGGATAATGGGAGCTGTAGCTCTGTGTACTGCAGTTCCCAGCATCCCCAACTAGCCAATATAATTGCAAACCCCAGGTATTGGAATGAATGCAGTTTTGAGCCCATTTGGGCTGGCATTGCTCAGTGCTATGCGATAATGGGAGCTGTAGCTCTGTGTACTGCAGTTCCCAGAATCCCCAACCAGCCTAGGTGATTACAATTCCCAGGACTAAGGTTGCATCTGCACTGCAGTGTGGCCCCATTTGAATTTTCAGGCCTCGCTGCTGTGGGATCCTGGGAGTTGTAGTTTTATAAGGCCTTTCACCTTATACAGACTATGACTCCTAGGATCCCATAGCATTGATTGAGCCAGGGCAGGTCAAGTGGAGTCAAGCTGCATTCATTCAACAGTGACAATGTGCCCTACATGAGAAAAGGTTCAGATTTGCAAGCTTTTGGCCTTCTTTTATCTCACCTTCATCTTCCGAAGGCTTCCTGCACCTGGGGGTCCTGCGGACCGCGCTGTACAATTACCTCTTTGCCCGGAAACACAATGGCCGCTTTGTCCTGCGCCTGGAGGACACCGAACAGAGCCAGGTGGTGGATGGAGCCGCACAGGGCATCGAGGACATGCTGGAGTGGGAAGGCGGGGTACCCTCCCCATATTTTTTCCCTATGGGGTGGAAACCCATGAGGCTACATCATTTGTGCATGTGTTTATCCTCTAGGGATGATGGGACCTGCCATGGAGTCTTACAGAGGACCCCAGGTTTGGAGGAGGCTCTAAGGGCCAGCTGGTCCAAACCTAATTCTGATAGACACAAAGGAACAATTCAGTCTCTCTCAACAGATGGCTACCCAGCCTCATAGAAATTAGAAGTTTCATGGAGAAGTAAAGCTATAGAATCATAGGGTTGGAAGGGACCCCAAGGGGGCATCCAATCTAAACACCTTTAAGCCTGGCAGGAAGACACAACCCAAACCCTCCTGACAGATGGCCATCCAGCCTCATAGGCATTAGATGGTTCATGGAAAAATAGGGCTATAGAATCATAAAGTTGGAAGGGACCCCAAGGGCCATCCAGTCCAAACCCAGTTCTGCGAGCTACAAAGGCACAATTCAACCCCTCTCAAGAGATGGCCATCCAGCCTCATAGGCATTAGATGGTTCATGGAGAAATAAAGGTTGCTTACCTGTAACCGTATTTCTTCGAGTGTCAGTCCGTGAAATCCACACCTATGGGTTCTTCCTTGCGCATGTGCAGAAACTCGGAACATTCTAAGTTAAAATGAATTAAAAATGATTATTTTGAGCCCCATAGGCTCTGCCCATCTCCCCGCCCCCCGGATATATGCGCCGAGCGGCGCCGCCATTATTTAGTTTCTAGCGCTAAACAGCGGCCAGGAGAATGGCATGACAGAGGGGAGGACGGGCGGGTCATGCGGATTTCACGGACTGACACTCGAAGAAATACGGTTACAGGTAAGCAACCTTTATTTATTCTTCGTGTCGTCCGTGAAATGCGCACCTATGGGTGAATAGCAAGCTACTGACCTGGAGGTGGGTCATGCCACACAGGAGAAAAGAACTGCTCTGCCGAAACCAGCATCTTTCTTTGCTTGTATGTCAAGTTTGTAGTGGGAAGCAAACGTGGATGTTGTAGCCCATGTAGCTGCTTTGCAAATTTGGTCCAAGGGGACTCCCTTGAGAAAAGCTTGAGATGTGGACACAGAGCGTGTTGAATGTCCCACAAGGTGGGATGGAGGGTCTTTGCCTGCAAGTTGGTAGGCTAGACGGATTGTCGCAACAATCCAGGAGGCTAGTCCTTGGGAGGACATAGGTTGGCCAAGTACGTCTTTCCTGTATTTCAAAAACAATCTAGGAGACTTCCTATAGGCGGAAGTTCTATGTAAGTAAAAGGAGAGTGCTCTCTTAACATCAAGGGAGTGCAGAACTACCTCCAACTGGGAGGATGGGTTGGGGAAAAAATTTGGTAGAACAATGTCTTGAGACATATGAAAATGGGAGACCACCTTAGGGAGGAACGTGACATCGGTGTGGAGGACGACCTTGTCTGGGTGGAATCTAACATAGGGGGGGTCTGAGCGGAGGGCCGCGAGTTCGCTGGCTCTCCTGGCTGAGGTAATGGCCACAAGGAAGGCCGTCTTCCACGATAGGTGGGAGATATCATTAGAGGCCATAGGTTCAAACGGTGGTTTGGATAACTGGGATAACACTAACTCTAGGCTCCACTGGGGGGGAGACGGGAGGGTGGATGTTTTTGTAGCCCTTGAGAAATAATTGTACCAAATGGTCCTGAAAAAGGGACGGCAAACCGGACTTTCTTCGGAAAAAGGAAATTGCTGCCAGGTAGCATTTCACCGAAGAAAGGGAGAAACCCTTATTGGAGAGATGGACTAGAAAGTCCAGAATCATGGGTATGGGTGCAGAAATGGGGCTGTGTCCCAGTGACTGAACAAAGGATTTGAAAGAGGACCACTTGTAGTCATATGATTTTTTAGTGGCGGGTTTATGGGCCGCCAAGAGTATGCGGGAGACTTCATCAGAGAGGACTAGTGTGGCTTGATTCTCCACGCCGTTAGGCGTAGAGATTGCAAGTCTGGGTGTAAAACCAGGCTGTTCTCTACTGTGAGAAGGTCCGGGGTCTGGCTGAGATGGAGGTATTCCTTGTTGGAGATTTGGAGAAGGGGGGCAAACCAGTGTTGTCTTGGCCACCAGGGTGTGATTAGAATGCAGTCCGCGTTGTCCTGGATTATTTTGGCTATGACTGGGGATAGAAGAGGGAGGGGTGGGAAGAGGTAGAGGAGGCCGGGCGACCATTGGAATAGGAAGGCGTCTCCGAGACAGCCTTGGGATGCGCGAGGGTGGAGCCGTGCGCAATAGAGGGGACAGTGGTTGTTCATTGGAGATGCAAAGAGGTCTATTCTGGGTTCGCCCCACTTGCGTGTGAGGGCTTTGAACTGTCTGGGATGTAGATGCCACTCGTGGTTGTTTTTCAATGATCTGCTTAGAGAATCTGCCAGGGTGTTGTCCTGGCCTGGCAAGTGGATGGCTGAGAGAAGGACATTCCTCTGAATGCACCATTCCCAAATGCGTTGTGAGATGTAGAGGAGTGTGCGTGATTGTGTTCCTCCCTGTTTGTTGATGTAGTATTTGACAGAGGTGTTGTCTGTTACTACTTGTATTACATGGTTGGATACAATGCGTGCGAAGGCCCGAAGAGCCTTCTCCACTGCCATCATTTCTAGAGCATTGATGTGGAACTTCTGGTCTTGTGGGGACCAGTGGCCACTGACCTGAAATCCCTTGAGATGTGCTCCCCAACCTAGATTGGAGGCATCGGTTGTGAGGGACATGGAGGGGCGGGGATGGTTGAATGGCATCCCCGATTGAACATTGTATTGCTTTGTCCACCATGAGAGTGACTGGAGGACAGAGAGGGGCGGTTTTAGGACCCGTGACTGGGGTTCGTGAAGGGGGTCGAACGCCCTGAGAAACCAACTTTGAAGGGGTCTCATTCTCAGGCGAGCAAGGGGTGTTACGTTTGTGGTAGAAGCCATATGGCCAAGGATAGACTGGATAGCCCAAGCTGATGTTTGGCGGGATTGTTGTAGGGTCAGGATAGATTGGCACAAATTTAGGAAGCGATCTTCTGGGAGGAAGGCTTTCTGAAGTGTGGAGTCTATTACGGCTCCTATGAATTGGATGCGTTGTGTTGGGGTCAGGTGAGATTTTTCGTGATTCACGACCAGACCCAGATCCTGGAAAAGAGATAAAGTATAATCAATATCTTTACACAATTGTGGTCGAGAGGATGAGCAGAACATCCAGTCATCCAGGTAAGGAAAAACTGTGACGCCTTGTTGGCGGAGGTGTGCGGCTACAACAGACATGCACTTGGTAAATACTCTTGGTGATGTGGACAGTCCGAATGGGAGAGAATTGAAGGAGAAGAATTTGTTTTGGACCGCAAAGATCAGGAACCTGCGGTGGGAGTGTCTAATTGAAATATGGAAGTAGGCGTCCCGTAGGTCAACCGTGGCTAACAATGAGTCTTTGGGAATGAAGGGAAGAATTTTGGGAAGTGTTACCATGCGAAATTTACGTGGTGTAATGAAAGTGTTGAGTTTACGTAGATCAAGGATGGGGCGTAGACCACCATCTTTCTTATCTACCAGGAAGTAACGGGAGAAAAAGCAGGTGTCTGCATATTGTGAAGAAGTAGGCGAGATGGCGCCTTTCTGAAGGAGAGAGTGAATCTCTTCCCAAATGGTTTGGGAAGGTGGGGTTAGTAGTATATTGCCCACTGGAGGGTAGTTGTCAAATTCTCTGGCGTAACCCCTTTCAACGATGTCCAAGACCCAGGTGTCTGTGGTTATGGACTGCCATGTCGGGAGGAAGGTAAGTAATCTGTCCAGGTATGTAAGTGGTTGGATTGGTAGGAGAATGGCAGTAGGTGTAGGTGTGCTAAAAACGACGTTTGTTGGTATTGGGGGATCTGGTACCGCGGTACTGACCTCTGGATGGCAAGGGTGGTCGTCTTGACGATGTGGAGGGGTTGTAAGGCCTCTGTCGTCCCCTGTAGAATGAGGTGTTGTAGGGCCTATTGTAATATTGAGGACGGTAGTAGTAGGACCCCCATCGCTGGCGCTGGTAAGAGTATGGTTGTTGGTCATACTTGTATACTGTTTGTTTCATTTCATGGGAGTGTTTCAATTGAGAATCTGTTTCAGGATTGAAAAGGCCTGCCTCATCCATGGGGAGATTCTCAATCAGGGTGCGTTGTGATTGAGAAAGGATAGCTGCTCTTAGCCAGGCGTGGCGGCGAAGGGCCACTGATCCTGCAATGAGTTTGCCTGCGGTGTCAGCAATATTTTTGGAGAGGTCTTTTTGTAAGGAGGCCAAAAGGAGAGCTTCTTGTTTAAAAGCTGTGGCCAGAGGTTGTTCGGTTGGAGGTAATAGGTCTAAATATGGAGCTATTTTGTTCCACAAGACAGTCTGGTATACGCTCATGTATACTCCATAGTGAGCCATGCGTGCAAGGAGGCATGCTGAGGAGTAGAATTTTTTGGCCATAGCATCCAATTTCCTTCCTTCTTTATCAGAAGGAGAGGTTTGGTTAATTTGAGTTGGTTTAGGTTGAGCATCAGTCACGACAGAATTTGCTTTAGGCATTTTAGCCAGCCATGAAGCTGAGGAAAGGTCAATACGGTACAAGTTTTCAGGCCTCTTAGGAGTTGCCGGGACCGAAGCTGGGGCAACTCCATTATTTTTGAGAATTTTTAATAAGTAAGGTAGAGTGGGCAACACAGTGGATGATGGTTGTTGTTGTTCAGTGGAAGTAAAACACGGGTCAGCTACCGTATCGGTAGGTTCCGGAGTGGCTAAGTTTAAGGCTCTAGTCAGTCTTATTAAAAGAGCTGAGAATTTTTTGAATTCCTCCACATTTTTAGGGGAGGGGTCAGCATCAGGTTGGGTATCCAGGATGGCAGGTGTGTCATCATTGGATTCAAAGTCGATGGTTTCTGAGTCTGGCAGGGGTGGATTGTTGGGATCCTGCTCGGGTGGGTGAGTTTGGGCCTCAGTTTGGTCTTCCTGAGGGCGAGAGAGTGTGGCCGTGGGAGGCGCACAGGGGGGAGGGGCTGAGGGTATCTGGGGTCCTCCAGATGGGAGGCATCAAAGCCCCTATAGTGAGGATAATAGGGTGGGGAGGATAATAGAAAGGGTATGGAGGGAAGGGAGGAGGAGGGGGATAGAGGTGGTAAGGGTACTCTGGGTACCCATATGGTTGAAAGTGCTCAGAGGAGCGAGGACGGGGCCTTTTGGGCGGAGGAGAGGAGGGCGCTGTCGGTTCCGCCTCAGGAGAAGGGGATCGGCGGCGGCGGCGGGAAGATTGCGCAATCGGCGCAGACGGAACGGGGGAGGGAGTTTCTCTCGGGGCCGGGGTTTGTGGAAGAGGGGATGGGAGGGGGGAGGCTTGGGAGAGGGGAAGCGGAGGGGGAGAAGCCGATCGGCCTGCAGAGGGCTGGGCTTCCAACTCCAGCTGAGGAGCCAGGAGTTCGAGCGGAGGGAGGTGGGAGGGGTCATCCAGTTGGAGCATGGTGGGGAGTGGCTCCTGGAGGTGCAGCACGGAACCGGAGGAATGGGGCATCGGTTCCAGTCTGGGAGGACTCAAGGACTGTGTGTCAGTGAGTTGCCATCCCTTTTTCTGTTTACTTGCTTTCTCTTTTGTTTTCCCCAGCCTCGTGGCCTGTTTGGGGAGTTTTTGTTTCTTTGCAGGCGGTTCCACAGGGGAAACAGTTGCCTGATCCAACTCATGCCTTTCCCCAATGCGTGGGGAGGGAGGCTGAGGGGGCTCTATCAATGGGGAAGAAAGGGAGGGAGTAGGGAGGGATTGTGGAGCCAGAGCACGCTCATACAACAGAGCTTTTAAACGGGCATCCCTTCCTTTACGATCCCTTGTAGTAAAGCTTAAACAAATCTCACAAGATTGGAGATTATGGGATTCTCCCAAACAAAGGAGGCATTTTGAGTGCCTATCAGCTTCGGGGAGGGTGGCCCCGCAAGCTGAGCAATTTTTGAAATAAAGGGAAGACATCTTAGCCCGAGGGTGAAGAAAGAGAGTTGTCAGCCGGTCCGAATCGGGGGTTGGAGAAAAGAGGCAGCCAAAGTCCAGAAATCAGTCCAAGTCAGTCCAGTTAGTCTGAGGAAATCGAGGAGAGTTGTTCCGAGATGCTGCTAGTTTAGCGCGGAAAAGGAAACTAAATAATGGCGGCGCCGCTCGGCGCATATATCCGGGAGGCGGGGAGATGGGCGGAGCCTATGGGGCTCAAAATAATCATTTTTAATTCATTTTAACTTAGAATGTTCCGAGTTTCTGCGCATGCGCAAGGAAGAACCCATAGGTGCGGATTTCACGGACGACACGAAGAATAAATAGGACTATAGAATTGTAGAGCTGAAAGGGACCTCAAGGGCCATCCAGTCCAAAGCCAGTTCTGCTAGAGACAGTAAACCACATTCCAATTCCTCCTGACAGCCATCCAGCCTCTGTTCCAAAACCTCTTAGTGGAGGAAGCTCCACAGAACTCCCAAGCAGCAGGATGTTCCACAATTGAACAGCTCTTGCCATCTGGGAGTTCTTTCTTTAGCTGTGTTGTGCCCCACTTCAAGCCATAAGGAGAAGCAGGCAATAAATAGTATTTACAATTCATCATCATCATCATCATCATCATCATCATGTTTAGGTGAAATCTCCTTTCCTGCTATTGGGATCCAGTTCTCTAATGTGTCCCAGGGTCCTTCCAGACAGGCTCTATATCCCAGGATCTAATCCCAGGTTTTCTTTTTATCCCAGATTATCCGGCAGTGTGGACTCATATAATCCAATTTAAAGCAGAAAACCTAAGACCAGATTCTGGGATATAGGGCATATCTGGAAGTGCCCCCAGTCTCCAAAGCAGCAGAAAACAAGCTTTCCCATTCCTCAATGGGATATCCTTTCATAAAGTAATAGGCTGGATCTACAGTGCTGTATATCCCAAAATCTGATCCGAGATTATCGGCTTATCCCAGATTGTCTGTCAGTTTAGAGTCATATAATCCTGTTCAAATCAGATAATCTGGGACCAGATCCTGGGATATACTGCAGTGTAGATCCAGCTATGGAGTAATCGTTGGAAGAGACCACATGAGCCTTCTAATCCAACCCCCTGCCATACAGGAAAAACACAATTGAAGCACCCCTTACAGATGCCCATCCAGACTCTTTTTAAAAGCCTCCAAAGAAGGAGCTTCCACCACACCCAAATATTTAAACCTACCTGTTCTCTCCCCTTCTCTTCTTGAAGCTAAACATACCCGTGTCTCTAAGCTGCTCTTCAGATAGTTTCATTGTTTAATGTATTGTTGAAGGCATTCATGGCTGGAATCACTGGGTTGTTGTAGGGTTTTCGGGCTATATGGCCATGTTCTATAAGCATTCTCTCCTGATGTTTCACCTGCATCTATGGCAAACATCTTTTAATCTGTTTCTCACAACCTCTGAGGATGCTTGCCATAGATGCAGGCAAAACGTCAGGAGAAAATACTTCAAGAACATGGCCATATAGCCCGAAAAACCTACAACAACCGTTTCATTGTTTCAGATCTTTGACCATCATCGTTATTATTATTTTGGTGGCCATTCCATGGACCCATTCCACCTTGTCCCCATCCTCCTTGAATTGCCCAGGGTTATTATTCCAGGTGACTAGTACCAAAGAGAGTGGGACTATGATTTCCTTCAGTCTATTGACTCAGCCCAGCTTTGCATTCACCTTTTCAGTCCCTTGTTTCCTTTGCTTCTGCGATGGCTTTTCCGATCTCTTCCTTCTCTCTCTTGCAGGCATCCCTCCGGATGAGAGCCCTCGCCGAGTGGGCCCTGTGGGGCCTTACCTGCAGTCTCAGCGCCTGGGCCTCTACCGGGAGGCCTCCGACTTCCTCCTGGAGAAGGGGGCCGCCTACCGCTGCTTCTACACCCCACAGCGCCTGGAGCTCCTCAAGAAGGAGACCCTGCGCAACCGGCAGACCCCACGGTCAGGAGCCATGGAGGGGCTTGCATGGGATCTCTGAACCGGGCAGCTAGTTGTGGGGCAGTGTGCCTCATTTCATCCATTTTCGTGTTTAATTTCTCTCCAAACGTGGCTCATAACGTTGCCCCCAGGAAAGGCTTGAACCAAGCTGAAACACAGCAATTGCCATTAAAAGGTTTAGCAAACAGTTCAGTTACACATACATAATTTATGCTGTGATGCCCATGCTGGAAGAAAGCAGGGATATATATGGCTTTATTGCTTTCTGGGGGTGCATCTAAACCACATAATAATAATAATAATAATAATAATAATAATAATAATAATAAAAATAATAATTACCACATAACACATTAAATATAATGGTTGTGAAAAAGAAAAATGTTTTTTTAATAGACATTATAGTACAAGGAGAGAGTAGAGTAGAAGACAAAGAATAGAATCATAGAATCATAGAATCAAAGTGTTGGAAGAGACCTCAAGGGCCACCCAGTCCAACCCCCCGCCAAGAAGCAGGAATATTGCATTCAAATCACCCCTGACAAATGGCCATCCAGCCTCTGCTTAAAAGCTTCCAAAGAAGGAGCCTCCACCACACTCCGGGGCAGAGAGTTCCACTGCTGAACGGCTCTCACAGTCAGGAAGTTCTTCCTAATGTTCAGATGGAATCTCCTCTCTTGTAGTTTGAAGCCATTGTTCCGCGTCCTAGTCTCCAAGGAAGCAGAAAACAAGCTTGCTCCCTCCTCCCCGTGGCTTCCTCTCACATATTTATACATGGCTATCATATCTCCTCTCAGCCTTCTCTTCTTCAGGCTAAACATGCCCAGTTCCCTAAGCCACTCCTCATAGGGCTTGTTCTCCAGACCCTTGATCATTTTAGTCGCCCTCCTCTGGACACATTCCAGCTTGTCAATATCTCTCTTGAATTGTGGTGCCCAGAATTGGACACAATATTCCAGATGTGGTCTAACCAAAGCAGAATAGAGGGGTAGCATTACTTCCTTAGATCTAGACACTATGCTCCTATTGATGCAGGCCAAAATCCCATTGGCTTTTTTTGCCGCCACATCACATTGTTGGCTCATGTTTAACTTGTTGTTCACGAGGACTCCAAGATCTTTTTCACACGTACTGCTCTCGAGCCAGGCATCCCCCATTCTGTATCTTTGCATTTCATTTTTTCTGCCAAAGTGGAGTATCTTGCATTTGTCACTGTTGAACTTCATTTTGTTAGTTTTGGCCCATCTCTCTAATCTGTCAAGATCGTTTTGAATTCTGCTCCTGTCCTTTGGACTATTGGCTATCCCTCCCAATTTGGTGTCGTCTGCAAACTTGATGATCCTGCCTTCTAGCCCTTCATCTAAGTCATTAATAAAGATGTTGAACAGGACCGGGCCCAGGACGGAACCCTGCGGCACTCCGCTCGTCACTTCTTTCCAAGATGAAGAGGAAGCATTAGTGAGCACTCTCTGTGTTCGTCCACATAACCAATTACAGATCCACCTCACCGTAGTTTTGCCTAGCCCACATTGGACTAGTTTCCTTGCCAGAAGGTCATGGGGGACCTTGTCGAAGGCCTTACTGAAATCCACGTACGCTACATCCACGGCATTCCCCGCATCTACCCAGCTTGTAGCTCTATCGAAAAAAGAGATCAGATTAGTCTGGCATGACTTGTTTTTGATAAATCCATGTTGACTATTAGCGATGACTGCATTTGTTTCTAAGTGTTTGCAGACTGCTTCCTTAACAATCTTTTCCAGAATCTTGCCCGGTATCGACGTGAGGCTGACCGGACGGTAGTTGTTTGGGTCATCCTTTTTTCCCTTCTTGAAGATTGGGACCACATTGGCCCTCCTCCAATCTACTGGAACTTCTCCCGTTCTCCAAGAACTCTCAAAGATGGTTGCCAATGGTTCCGAAATAACTTCCGCTAGTTCCTTCAATACTCTGGGGTGTAGTTGATCTGGCCCTGGGGACTTGAACTCATTAAGAGTGGCCAGGTATTCCTGGACGACTTCTTTCCCAATTTGGGGTTGGATGTCCTCCAATCGCTCATCCACTCCATCTTGCTGAGGTTGAAGACTTTCTTTTTGTGAGAAGACCGAGGCAAAGAAGGCATTAAGTAGTTCTGCCTTTTCCCTATCCCCTGTCAGCATTGCCCCATCTTCTCCTCAAAGAGGTCCTATCGCCTCCTTGTTTTTCCTTTTCCCACTGACATAAGAATAGAAGCCCTTTTTATTGTTTTTAATGTCCCTGGCAAGTCTGAGCTCGTTTTTTGCTTTAGCCTTGCGGACCTTTTCCCTACAGGTGTTGGCTATTTGTTTGAATTCTTCTTTGGTGATTTCTCCCTTTTTCCACTTCTTGTGCATGTCTCTTTTGTGTCTTAGCACAGTTAGAAGTTCTTTGGACATCCATTCTGGCTTCTTTGCATTTGTTCTATTTTTTCTCTTTGTTGGCACGGTTTGCAAGAGCTGGAAAAGATCACAAAACACAAGGACTTACAAATTGAAATTGGATGGCTATGACAAAAGAGAACAACAGTCGTACCAATAGTGTTTGGTGGTCTTGGAGGCATTCCAAGAAACCTTGAAAAACACTTGAAAAGCCTTAATTTGGACAGAACATCAACCCACATGCTGCAGAAGGAAGGTAGCACTTCACGGAACTGTGCGTATTCTGCGAAAATGCCTCTAATATCCTAGGCCCTTGGGAAGAACCCGATATTCAGAGACAAATCCCACACACTTGGACATAATGTGCATATGTGCTGTGATGTTACGTACAAATAATAATAATAATAATAATAATAATAATAATAATAATAATAATTTATACTCTGCTTCATTTCTCCTGAAGGAGATTTAAAGTGGCTGAATGAATACAGTTTGGCCCCACTTTAACTGTCATGGCTCAGTGCTATAGAATCTTGGGATTTGTAGTTTGGTGGGGCACCAACACTTTTTTGGTAGAGGAGGAAAAAGACCTTGTCAAACTACAACTCCCATGTAAGCAGAGGCCCGATGGGCAAATGTCAGGAGTGCTTTCATTGAACTGGATGTCCCTTGGGGTCCCTTCCAACAACTTTATTAGTCTATGATTCCATAACATTGAGCCATGGCAGTCAGGCTGCATTGCAATGTAGAGGCACTCTTGGTTTCCTCACAAGCCCTAATTTTCCCAAAATCTTGGATTCTTCTGTGGGCCAAATGGAATGGGCGCTTGCCACTTGAACTGGAGTCACACCATTCCGCTGACTCAATTTCACTGGTGGATCTCCCTCTCTTCTCACCATTAAGGTATGACAACTGTTGCCAGCACCTGAGCCCCTCGCATGTGGCGGAGAAGCTATCTCAGGGTACGGAGCATGCGGTGCGCTTCCGCCTGGAGCAGGATGCCGAGGAGCCCTTCCTGGACCTGGTCTACGGGTGGAGCCGCCACGAGGTGTCCAGTGTGGCGGGGGATCCGGTGGTGTTGAAGAGCGACGGCTTCCCTACCTATCACTTGGCCAACGTGGTGGACGACCACCGGATGGGTATCAGCCACGTCCTGCGGGGCACGGAGTGGCTGACCTCCACCTCCAAGCACCTCCTGTTGTACAGGGCCTTTGGGTGGCAGCCCCCGCGCTTCGGCCACCTCCCGCTCCTCCTCAACCGCGATGGGAGCAAACTTTCCAAGTGGCAGGGAGACCTCTTCGTGGAGGGCTTTGCATGGGAGGGATGCCTGCCGGAGGCCCTGCTGGACCTGCTCACCAACTGTGGCTCCGGCTTTGTGGGTAATTGAGGCCGACTAATGGGGCAAAACCTTCCACTTGCTGCGATGCCAGAGCAGGAATATAAGGAAGGCCAGGCACTTGGGGTTTGTGTAAGAGGAGTTGCAAGAGGAAGCCCAAGGGCCTTCTGGGAGACAGGATAACAGACTTTTTTTTTCAGAGAACCGGGTGAGGAGGACACTGCCAGAACTGATAGAGGAGTTTGACTTCGGCAGAATTGAATGACACTCAACCCTTTTGGACTTGGAGAAGCTCCCTGAGTTTAACAGGTGGGGAGCGGCCAGGCGGGACTCACGCTATTCCTTTTTTATTTGGCAGGGCCTTTACGTGCATTGAAATATGTCCACTCCAGGCCATTGATGCCCTTTGGAAATGATTCCCTAGTATACTCTTCTCTTTGTTGTTGTTCTTGTAGCTGTTGGGTGCCTTAAGGTCATTTCTGACGTATGGCAATCCTATCACAAGGTTTTCAAGGAATTATAGAACCATCCAGTCCAACCCCCCGCCAAGAAGCAGGAAAATCACATTCAAAGCACCCCAACAAATGGCCATCCAGCTTCTCCTTAAAAGCCTCCAAAGAAGGAGCCTACACCACTAAACTTGCTCAGCTCTTTAAGTTGCTCCTCATAGGGCTTGCTTTCCAGACCCTTGATCATGTGAGTCTCCCTCCTCTGGACACATTCTTGGGAGGAATTTTCAGTTTGCTTCTGCCTTCTTCTGAGGCTGAGAGCCTGTCACTGTAGGATTCAGTGACTGGGCAGGGATTCAAACCCTAGCCTCTAGCATTGCGGTTGAGCACTCAAGCCACTAGACCACACTGGCTAATTATTATTATTACTATTACTACTACTACTACTACTACTACTATTATTATTATTACTTGAAACACAACAAGATGAGTCCACAGCAGACACTCTGCTGGCTGTTGTATTGGATCACACGTCAGGCACTTCCCAAGTGTCTAGGACTGTGTGATGTATCGGTGAATAATGTGTGCAGATCCCAGTAAGGGTGCCTTTTGCAGTTGGCAGATGGTAATCTTGTCAGCGCCGATTGTGTTTAAGTGCAGGCCAAGGTCTTTAGGCACTGCACCCAGTGTGCCAATCACCATTGGGACCACCTTGACTGGCTTGTGCCGGAGTCTTTACAGAGTCGATGATGATGATGATGATTTTTTCTTACTCGCTTCGTGGCTCTCTCTCTGGAGTTGGCTTTCTCTTTCTCTCAGCCGGGCTCCAATGTGATATTTTGCCCAGGACCCACTTCTCCCAGAGGATCGGGGACGAGGTGCTGCGGTGGGAGCTTGTGTCCGAGCTGCAGACGGCCATAGAAGAGACCTTTGGGCAGTAGCTGGTGGACAGAGGGGTCCTGGAGGCGCCCTATGTGGAGCAGGTCCTCTTCCTGCGGAGGGTGAGTCCAGCTGTACAGGAAATGGAGGAGCAGCTGGAGAAAAGGGTGATTTCTCCACCATATATGCATGCTTTGGATAATATAAGAAGGCCTAACACCCCTGTGGTGTTTCCTTTGCTGCCTGTGCCCCTGTTCAGAAGATTTCACCTCACTTTTTGTCCCTGTGACAATTGGATTTTGAAAAAAAATGGCTTGCTGTGGGAACAAGTAGTGGGGGTAAAGCTTCACTGGAGATCCCTTTTCCCCATGATAATGACTCTTCCAAGAATTAATTTCCCTTCCAATGGGTAGATTTCTCTCACTTCCTGTAGTCTCACCCCCATTCTTAACTATGACTTGTTTCTAAGTTGGATGTTTGTAACTCGGGGGCTGCCTGTATTAGGAAACTTAGAGGGGGAAAGCTTAAAAAATGTATTTTATGCACATAAATGCCCTGTAATTTCCATGCAAAAATATCACATGGGTTTCAGGACAGAATAGCCTATTTTATTCCCACAACAGAGAGAAAATTAGAAAAATGCAGGACCCAGTCTAGGGTAGGTGTTTTGTTTGTGTGTACATGGTTGCCAGTTCGAAGCCTGGGTTGGGGTGAGCACCCGACTGTCAGCCCAGCTCCCTGTTACCTAAGAAGTTTGAAAACAGCTTAGAGCTGTCAGTAGATAAATTAGGTACTGCTAAAAAGTGGGGTACCTTGAAGGAGCTGGGGGTGGTGACGGCCGACAGGGAGCTCTGGCGTGGACTAGTCCATGAGGTCACGAAGAGTTGGAGACGACTGAATGAATGAACACAAAAAGTGGGGGAAGTATTTTATGACCCCATAAAAGAAAAAAAACCCAGAAAATGCCGGTGACCAAAAGGAAGTCCTGGTAGCTCTTTGTCATAGAGGATGGAGTGACAACACCCCCTGTGGCTGGATTTGCGCACAACCTCCAAAGGCACCAAAAAGCTGGACGTCAACATAGCATACCTCCTTTCTCTCCTATCTGTCCAAACGGCATTGAATGTTTGCCGCGTATGTGTACTGTGATCCACCCTGAGTCCCCTTTGGGAGATAGGGCAGAATATAAATAAAGTGTTGTTGCTGCTGCTGCTGCTGCTGCTGTTGTTATATACGTATGTATCTTCCCCACTGACTCACAGGCTTCCTTCCTCCTTCCCAGGGCCACGTCAGCCAGCTCAAGGACTTAGTGTCCCCCAAGTATGCATTTTTGTGGATCCGTCCCTCTGTGTGTCCCATGAAGAGTTGCATTCAGTTTCATCTGAGGCAGAGAAGATGGGGACACTGGTTCTCAGGTGAGTGGAAAGGTCAGGGCTATATGTGAACTGCTGACCTTTGGCAATATGTGGAGTAGTTTGAGTGTCAGACTAGAAGTGGGGTCTGAATACCTGCTGGGCCATGGAAACCCACTGGCTGACTTTGGGCATATCACACTCTCCCAGCTTCAAAGGACATAAAGCAATCATGATCAAACAC
Organism: Anolis sagrei; assembly: GCF_037176765.1. NCBI lineage: Eukaryota > Metazoa > Chordata > Lepidosauria > Squamata > Anolidae > Anolis > Anolis sagrei. The sequence goes on along the minus strand of NC_090035.1, from coordinate 23,739,309 downwards.
CTTTGAAGAAATCTTTCTGAGAAAACCCTGTATTCAGTTGCTCTAAGATTGAAATGACTTGAATTATGACAACCCTACAACAACAACAAAGTATGGGAGAGTTGGGACAGTTAAACTCATTCTACCCCCCCCCCTCCACTTTTGTGTTGTGTTTGTGAAGCAGGTATTTCCAAAAACAAAAGACTGGGAAGGGATCCCAAAGGGTCATCTAGTCTGGCCCCTTCGTCCAGGCAGGCATACACAAAACACCCCTGACAGATGGCCATCCAGACACTGTTTAAAACATGTGGACAATTTCAACAGAAAGGAGGAAACCATGAAAACGAACAAGATCTGGCTACCAGTATTAAAACATTCTAAAATTGCAACAGCAAAAACAGCAGAGAGGAAAAGGCAGGGACATCTAATTACCTTTCAAGAAGAGTTTGCTCCAGGCACAGTCAGCCTATTGTATGCTAACCAAGGTGGTCAGTTGAAACATTCACACCCAGCCCAACTGACAAAAGTCCTTTGTCTCACGCTGGTCATTCCACAGATATATGAACCCCTTTTTCCCAGTTTCAACAGACCTCACCTCTGAGGATGCTTGCCATAGATGCAGGCGGAACGTCAGGAGAAATGCCTCTAGAACATGGCCATATGGCCTGAAAAAACCCACAAGAACTTAGTGATTCCAGCCATAAAAGCCTTCGACAATACACTGTTTAAAGACCTCCAAAGAGGTTTCCATCTCTATACAACCCCAGTTGGAAGGGACTCTAAAGTCATCTAGTCTGACCTCATTCTTCCATGCAGGAAGGCACAATCAGAGCCCTCCTGACAGATGGCCATACAGCCTTTCTTACAATCCTCCAGTGAAGGTAATCTGTTCCATTTGTGAACAGATCTTCCTAAAGTTTAGCCAGAGGTTTGTTGCACCATCTGAAGTGAGCCTGAGTGTGCCTTTGGAATCTGGTACTATGCCATAATTCTGTCTGTTCCTTTTCCCATCAGGCTTCTAGACCAGCTAGTGGCCCCTCTAACTTGGAGGAGCTTAGCAGGGACCTGCGGTTGCTGATGAAGCAAATCAAAGGAACCCATTTCAGCAGTGCGATGAAGCTGCTCCGCTTGGCCCTCAGCGGCCGACAGATAAACACTCTCCCTCCCCAAATACTTTCTTTTGCTGCTCCAAAATGCATTAGTTGCCTTCTATGTTTCCAAAGAGTCTGATGGTGGTGGCAGCATGGACTTTTCCAGTTAACACAACAATGTACGCTCCCACCTTTTCCTCCCACAAGTGAACCATAAAACGGTCAGAGAAACAATACAAGTGAAATCAGTAGAACTGACCATCCATAGAATCATAGAATTCTAGAGTTGGAAGAGACTCCTAAAGACCATCCAGTCCACCTTCCATTCAGCCAGTCAGGATGGCACAATCAAAGCACTCCCAGCAGATGACCACCCAGTCTCATAAACATTAGAAGGTTCATGGAGAAATATTATTATTTATTATTTACTTCATCTCTATCCCACCATTCTCAACCCCAGAGGGGACTCAAGGCAGCTTATAAATCTGGCAAAATTTCAACGCTGCACAGGTAAACATGGGCAAAACGGGCTCTAGCACACACTAAAGAGGCCCTAAACAACTTCTAAAAGGCACTAAATGGGCAAAACGAGCCCTGGCATGTACTAAAGAGGCCCTAAACAACTTCTAAAAGGGAGCAAATGGACAAAACTGGCACTAAACTAAACTAAAACTGGCACACACTATAGAGGCTTATGACTTGACCTTCTGTCAGGACATTTACAGCTTTAGGATCTTGTTTTGTTATAGTTCCATGTAGATTCCTTTCCCCAGAGCATTGAAATTTACTCCCTGGTCCTGAGGACCTTCTCCCTTTGCTTTATGCAATAGCATCTATATCTCTTTCAGGAAGGACCCAGTGTTGCCGAAATGATGGTCTCCTTGGGGCGTAGAGAGACCTGCGCCCGGATCCAGAGGGCCCTGTGCAGGTGACCTTGCAGTCAGGGAAGAGAAACAGCACAAAGGACCCATGGATTAGGAAGAATGCACTTGTCCTGGACCACTTGTGATAATGGATTTTCAGAAAGAGAGGACTCAATGGGATTTGTGCAAGAACTTCCAATACACATGTGTGGAATTGAAATGCACCCCAGGGAAAGGAGCAACTTTGGGAATATATATTCCCTGGCTCCCTGGTTCAGTGCCTCACTATTATGGCAAAGACTGCCATCACAATGTGTTCTGTGCATGAATAAAGAAAGGGGAATCATGGATGCTGGGTGCTTCAAAGCTAGTAACCTGTCATCTAAGAAAGCTTTGCATCTTCCAGGGTTACTGTGGATGGTTTTGGATGTGGAAAAAGTTTTTGAACAGTTCATGCAAAACCTGGAAATTACCTCACATAAAGCTCTCGGTGTTGGTTTGGGGATTCTGGTTCTGAACTCTGAAGCTCTCCATAAAAACAAAAGAGCAGAAATAAATTATGTCTATTGAGAAAGAGATTCCTAGCTGACATCTTTTTTGAGCGGATTCAGTTCTTTAAAAAGAAAAATGGAGGAAAACAATTTTAATTTTTTTGGATTTGGGCTGTATTGACGTTGCCTTTCTTCTGCCCTGCCGAACAAAACCCTCTCTAGGGCCACCTTCCCTGTAATAAAAGTTTTACAAGGAGGGCATTCAGTATTAAGAAGGGTTTGTTTTGGTAGCTATATTGATGCAGTGCAGGAAGAGGGAGGATCTGCCCGTGGGGGTGGGTTCAGCAGAAGGAAAGGCCAATTTGTTGTCAAAGGCTTTCATGGCCAGAATCGCTGGGTTGCTGTGAGCTTTTTAGGTTGTCTGGCAGTGTTCCAGGAGCATTCCTTCCTGACGTTTTGCCTGCATCTGTGGCTGGCATCTTCAGAGGTTCTGTTGGCAATGAAGCAAGTGTATATATACCTGTGGAAGGTCCAGGGTGGGAATTTTGTAGTTTTGTTGTTCATTTGTTCAGTTGATTCTGACTCTTTGTGACTTCATGGACCAGCCCACACCAGAGCTCCCTGTCGGCCGTCACCAGCCCCAGCTCCTTCAAGGTCAAGCCAGTTACTTCAATGCTAATCAATCTTGCTGATTGCAACATTCATATTTGCTTTAAATAGAGCAGAGTTGAGTTGCTGTGAGTTTTCCGGGCTATATGGCTATGTTCCAGAAGCATTCTTTCCTGACGTTTTGCCCACATCTATGGCAGGCATATTCAGAGATTGTGCATAGAATTACCAAAACTAACTTTCCAGTGAGCAAATTAGAACTGTGTTGTTAAAGGCTTTAATGGCCGGAATCACTGGGTTGCTGTGAGTTTTCCAGGCTGTATGGCCATGTACAGACGTTTTGCCCACATCTATGGCAGAGATCCTCAGAAGTTGTGAGGTCTGTTGGAAACTAGGCAAGTGAGGTTTATATATTTGTAGAAAGTCCAAAGTGGGAGAAAGAACTCTTGTCTGTTCGAGGCAAGTGTGAACGTTGCAATTGTCCACCTTCATTAGCATTGAATGGTGTTGCTGCTTCAAAGCCTGGCTGCTTCCTGACTGGGGGAATCCTTTGTTGGGAAATGTTAACTGGCCCTGATTCTTTCTCCAGGGTTCTTTCTCCCAGCCTGGACATTCCACAGGTATATATGCACTCCACTTGCCTCACTTCCAACATACTTCTGAAGATGCCAGCCACAGATACAGGTGAAACATCAGGACAGAATGATACTGGAACATGGCCATAGAGTCGAAAAATTCAGAGCAACCCAAAGGCCAACTTCTCCAGGGAAGGTTCAGGAACTGGACCACTTTGTAGGGCCATTAAAGTGAGACTGGAGAGTGAAATGAGTGGATGATGAAAGGAAAGGGACCATTACCATCACAAATCAGCTCCTGACCCAAAAGGAATCTGGTCTAGTCCTTGACTGGGCAGCCTTGGAAAACAGGGATGGCCTCCCAAAAGCCAGTTGTGATGCACCTGGAGAGGAAGGAAAGGGGAAACCAAGCTTCTTAGGGGCCTTCAAAGTGACTCCAGAGACTTCCTCATTGCTTTGCCAAAGAAGGAGGGCCCGCATTGCTTTTCCTGGGCAGCTGGAAGCCCCGCCTGATGAAGGGCTGGGCAGAGAAGCAGTGGGCGGTCAGTCTGGGCCCAAGAGGGCAGCTGACCTCTGCCTCTGCCTCTTCCTCCTCTTTGAACCGGGGCGGCTCCCCCAGGGGCCCTGGAGCTCCTGCTGCTTAAGTCCCAGGAAGGGATGGGCAGAGACCCTGGGGTCCCCTTTGGAGGGTGGAAAGGGAGCCTGAACTCCTTGACTTCCTTCCTCTCTCCTTTGCATCCTGTTTTCACAGTTCCAATCCTTCCTTCAAAGGGCCACAGAATCTTCCCAGCAGGATCCCATGGCATTGCCCATCTGGCAGTTTGGGCCCCCTCCCATTAAAGAAAACTAGAATTCTAGAGTTGGAAGGGGCACCTAAAGGTCATCCAGTCCAACCCCCCCCCTGCCATAAAAGAATCCTAGGATTGTAGGTTGGCTGTTTTGAGTCCTATTCAGGGAGAAAGGCAGGATAAAAATAAACAAATAATAAATTATGTCATCAAAATTTATATGTCATATAAATGTCATCAGTTGGGGACCCCCTCCTCCCAGCACCAACTGCTGCTCTGGGGCAGAGTGAAAAGAGAGGGGGCCGGGGGGACAGTTCCACCTTGTCTCCTGTGCTATGCTAATAATATAATAAAAAGTAATAAAATATATTGTATATACATTTAATATTTATAATATAATGTAATACAATATAATTCTACTAATAATAATAATATATTATAATTATATATTTTACTAGCTGTGCCCTGCCACGCGTTGCTGTGGCCTATAGTAAAACTTATCAAAATTGAAGTAGATATCTGGACTCTTATGAAAGAGAGGTCCCTACCTATTCCTTCTCCCTTTTCCTCCCCCTTTCTCTCCTTTCTTCCTTCTCTACCTCTTTCTTTCTTTCCTTCTTTCACTACTTGGTTTCATCCTTCTCTCTTTCCTTCATTCCCTCCCCCTCCTTCCTTTGCCTTTCTTCCCTCCCTGTTTGCTTCCTTCTTTCACTTTTTATTTCCTTTTATTTCACCACCATCATAACAATAACAATAATGCAATGCATTGCCTCTGGGACCTGACACCTCTCCCATTCCCCCTAAAAGGGTCTCAGAGGAAGAATCATAGCATAATAATAATAATAATAATAATAATAATAATAATAGAAATAACAACTTTTACCCGCCACGTGTTGCTGTGGCCAATCTTCCCTCTTTCTCTCCTTCTTTCCCTCCCTCCCTCCCTCCTTCCTTCCTTCCTTCCTTCCCATCTTTCCTTCTCCTCTTCTTTCTCTATCTCTTTCCTTCCTTCCCCCTTTTTCTTTCTCTTCTGCTGTCTCTCTTTTCTTTCCTTCCATCTTTCCTTTTCTTTCCTTTTCTTCTTCCTCTAACTTTCCTTCCTTCCCCCTTTTTCTTTACCTCCCTTTCTCTTTCTTCCTTCTTTCCTTCCTTCCTGTCCTTCCTAGATTTTGACAGGGCGGGAAGGGGCGGGGTGGGGTTTGGAGGTGGCGTGAAGTAAAAGGAGGTAAGATTGGGGCAGGGGAGTGATGGAGCGTGGGGCTGCGTGTGTGTGTGTGCGGCAGTGGGGGGAGTGATGGAGCGTGGGGTTGCGTGTGTGTGTGTGCGGCAGCGGGGGGAGTGATGGAGCGTGGGGTTGCGTGTGTGTGTGCGGCGGCGGGGGGAGTGGGGTTGCGTGTGTGTGTGCGGCGGCAGGGGGAGTGACGGAGTGTGAGTTTGCGTGTGTGTGCGGCGGTGGGGGGAGTGACGGAGCATGGGGTTGCGTGTGTGTGTGTGGCGGCGGGGAGAGTGGGGTTGCGTGTGTGTATGCGGCGGCGGGGGGAGTGATGGAGCATGGGGTTGCATGTGTGTGTGCGGCAGGGGGTGTGTGTGTGCGGGAAGCGGCGCGGAGGGGCTTGGAGTGGGCATGGTTTCCGCAGAGGGAACGTTGGCCGGAAGACTGTGTGCGCGCGCCAAGGAACTTGCGGCTGGGCGCCAATGCGCATGCTCAGTTGTTTTGCCGTTTTGTGAGTGTGTTGTTGTGTTGTTTTTCATTTTGAGTAGATATGTTTGTACCTTGTGGGTTGTGTTATGGGCACGGGGATTTTGGTTAAGTTTCGTTGGGGGATGTTTGAGTTTTGTTGTTTTGCCGTTTTGTGAGTGTGTTGTTGTGTTGTTTTTCATTTTGAGTAGATATGTTTGTACCTTGTGGGTTGTGTTATGGGCACGGGGATTTTGGTTAAGTTTCGTTGGGGTTTTTTTGAGTTTTGTTGTTTTGCCGTTTTGTGAGTGTGTTGTTGTGTTGTTTTTCATTTTGAGTAGATATGTTTATACCTTGTGGGTTGTGTTATGGGCATGGGAATTTTGGTTAAGTTTCGTTGGGGGGTTTTTGAGTTTTGTTTCCTCATTGGATGCCCCTAACAAATTTATATATATAGATATTACAGGTAATATTACTAATAATATTACAATATAATTGCATAGTACAATATAATAATAAATAAAACTGATATTGTACTATCCTAATAATATAATGTATTGTATGTGCATATACCTTGTAAGCTGCCCTGAGTCCCCTTCGGGGTGAGAAGGGGACTCAGGGCAGCTTACAAGGTATATGCATATACCTTGTATATACCTTGTATGCATATGCATATACCTTGTATGTATATAAATGTTGTAAATAAATAAATAAATAAATATTATTTTGTGTCAGGAAAACTGCAAGTTGCTTCCAGTGTGAGAGAATTGGAAGAATTGGCCTTCTGCAAGGACATTGTCCAGGGTACGCCCAGATGTTTTGATGTTTTACCATCCTTGTGGGAGGCTTCTCTCATGTCCCCACATGGGGAGCTGGAGCTGACAGAGGGAGCTCATCCGCACTCTCCCCAGATTCGAACCTCTGATCTGTCAGTCTTCAGTCCTGCTGGCACAAGGGTTTTAACCCATTGTGCCATCAGGGGACCCTATATTACTATAGAAGAACTAGAAGACATCCTCAAAAGGTCATCCCGTCTGACACAATCCAAACCTTTCTGACAGATAGCCATCCAGCCTCTGCTTCAAAACTTCCAGAAAAGGAAGGAGACTGCAACACAGTCCCAATCTTAAGAATTGGGGTTCCCCAAAGGCCATCTAATCCAATCCGCTTCTCCTGGACAGGAAAGCACAATGAAAGCATTCCTCAGAGATGGCCATCCAGACCCTGCTTAAAGATCTCCAAAGAGGTTTCCATCTCCCTACAATCCTAGAGTTGGAAGGGATCCCAAAGGCCATTCAACTTGATGCCATTTTCTATGCAGGAAGACACAATCAGAGCCCTCCTGACAGATGGCCATCCAATCTCTGCTTCAAAATCTCCAGAGAAGGAGACTCCAAGGCAGTTCTTACAATCAGGATATTCTTCGTTATGTTTTGATGGAATCTCTTTACCTTCAATTTAAACCAGGTGTGGTCAAACTTTGGCCCTCCAGATGTTTTAGACTCCAACTCCCACAATTCCTAACAGCCTCAGGCCCTTTCCTTTTCCACCTCAGCCGCTTAAGCAGCCAGTACCATGTTGCAATGCTCCAACCTCTGATGTGGATCTCTTCTCTTCTTTCTCAGCCCTTCCATTGCCCTCTGTTTGCTGGAACATAAGATCCAGTCGCCAAAGGAAGCAGAGGCTCTCCGAGCCCTGACCGTAAGTGGCACCACAATACTAAGCTTTCTCTGCTTTCTTGGGACCACAAAGAAATGAGATGCACCTCAAGATACTGAAAATGACATCCAGTAGATCTAACAGTTCTAATTTGGGTTGCTGTGAGTTTTCCGGGCTGTCTGGCCATGTTCCAGAAACATTTTTTCCTGACGTTTTGCCCACATCTGTGACAGGCATCCTTAGAGGTTGTGAGGTCTGTTAGAAACTAGGCAAGTAGGATGGATGTGTGTCTGTGTCTGTCCCCGTCCTCTGGAATAATGTCTAGGATGGGACAAAGAGCTCTTGTTTGTTTGAGGCAAGTGTGAATGTTACAATTGGCCACCTTGATTAGTATTGAATGGCCTTGCAGCTTCAAAGCCTGTCTGCTTCCTGCCTGGGGAAATCCTTCACTGGGAGGTGTTAGCTGGCCCTGATTTGTTTCTTGCTCGAAATTCTCCTGGTTTATTTTAGTGTTGATCTTTATTTACTGTCCTGATTCTAGAGGTTTTTTTTTAAATACAGGTTATACCTCCCAACAAAGGACTCCCCCTGGCAGGAAGCAGTCAGGCTTTGAAGCTGCAAGGCCATCAATGCTACTCAAGGTGGCCAATTGCAACATTCACACTTGCCTTAAACAGACAAGAGTTCTTTCTTCCACTCTGGACATTATTCCACAAAGACCACTTGCCTAGTTTCCAACAGATCTCACAACCTCTGCGGGATCTCTGCCGTAGATGTGGGCAAAACATCAAGAGGGAATGCTACTGGAACATGGGCATACAGCCTGGAAAACTCATAGCAACCCAGGGAATCCGACCATGAAAGCCTTCGACAACACAGTTTTAATTTGCTCATTGCAAAGTTAGTTTTGGTAATTATGTGCGCATACAGTGTGCTGATAGCCATCTGGATGGCTGGGGTGCCTTCCACCTAAAGGTTAAAGAATCCGCAAACAGTTCTGCTCAGAGCTATTGCAATCCTTTGCAATCAATCAAATAGTTTTACTGTACAAGCCCAAAGACAGAAAGGCACTACAGGCGAATAATAGTCCCCTCAAAGCAAACAGGAAACAAAAGACAACATACGTCATGCTCACACAAAGAGCAAAAACAATGCAAACCATCAATAATTACAAACATTTTCAAGGGAGGGTCAAATTAGCCTTTTGAGTCTCCATGTCAGTTGATGGCAGTTTTATCTTTATCTTTCTGATCCTTTTTTTTTTTGCAGCCAAAGTGAAAAGAAAGAACCACTTTATATGATACATATTAGAATCATAGAATCATAAAATCAAAGAGTTGGAAGAGACCTCATGGGCCATCCAGTCCAACCCCCTGCCAAGAAGCAGGAATATTGCATTCAAATCTCCCCTGACAGATGGCCATCCAGCCTCTGTTTAAAAGCTTCCAAAGAAGGAGCCTCTACCATACTCCGGGGCAGAGAGTTCCACTGCTGAACGGCTCTCACAGTCAGGAAGTTCTTCCTCGTGTTCAGATGGAATCTCCTCTCTTGTAGTTTGAAGCCATTGTTTCACGTCCTAGTCTCCAAGGAAGCAGAAAACAAGCTTGCTCTCTCCTCCCTGTGGCTTCCTCTCACATATTTATACATGGCTATCATATCTCCTCTCAGCCTTCTCTTCTTCAGGCTAAACATGCCCAGCTCCTTAAGCCGCTCCTCATAGAGCTTGTTCAGACCTTTTATCATTTTAGTCGCTCTCCTCTGGACACATTCCAGCTTGTCAATATCTCTCTTGAATTGTTGTGCCCAGAATTTGACACAATATTCCAGATGTGGTCTAACCAAAACAGAATAGAGGGGTAGCATTACTTCCCTAGATCTAGACACTATGCTCCTATTGATGCAGGCCAAAATCCCATTGGCTTTTTTTGCCGCCACATCACATTGTTGGCTCATGTTTAACTTGTTGTCCATGAGGACCCCAAGATCTTTTTCACACGTACTGCTCTCGAGCCAGGCATCCCCCATTCTGTATCTTTGCATTTCGTTTTTCCTGCCAAAGTGGAGTATCTTGCATTTGTCACTGTTGAACTTCATTTTGTTAATTTTGGCCCATCTCTCTAATCTGTCAAGATCGTTTTGAATCCTGCTTCTGTCCTCTGGAGTATTGGCTATCCCTCCCAATTTGGTGTCGTCTGCAAACTTGATGATCCTGCCTTCTAACCCTTCATCTAAGTCATTAATAAAAATGTTGAACAGGACCGGGCCCAGGACGGAACCCTGCGGCACTCTGCTCGTCACTTCTTTCCAGGATGAAGAGGAAGCATTGGTGAGCACCCTCTGGGTTCGTCCATTTAGCCAATTACAGATCCACCTCACCGTAGTCTTGCCTAGCCCACATTGGACTAGTTTCCTTGCCAGAAGGTCATGGAGGACCTTGTCGAAGGCCTTACTGAAATCCAGGTACGCTACATCCACGGCATTCCCCGCATCTACCCAGCTTGTAGCTCTATCGAAAAAAGAGATCAGATTAGTCTGGCATGACTTGTTTTTGATAAACCCAAGTTGACTATTAGCAATGACCGCATTTGTTTGCAGACTGCTTCCTTAACAATCTTTTCCAGAATCTTGCCTGGTATTGACGTGAGGCTGACCTGACGGTAGTTGTTTGGGTCATCCTTTTTTCCCTTCTTGAAGATTGGGACCACATTGGCCCTCCTCCAATCTGCTGGAACTTCTCCTGTTCTCCAAGAACTCTCAAAGATGGTTGCCAATGGTTCCGAAATGACTTCCGCTAGTTCCTTCAATACTCTTGGGTGTAGTAGATCTGGCCCTGGGGACTTGAACTCATTTAGAGCAGCCAGGTATTCCTGGACGACTTGTTTCCCAATTTGGAGTTGGATGTCCTCAAATCCCTCATCCACTCCGTCTTGCTGAGGTTGAAGATGACTTTCTTTTTGTGAGAAGACCGAGGCAAAGAAGGTATTAAGTACCTTCTCCCTATCCCCTGTCAGCATTGCCCTATCTTCTCCTCGAAGAGGCCCTATCGCCTCCTTGTTTTTCCTTTTTCTACTGACATAAGAAAAGAATCCCTTTTTATTGTTTTTAATGTCCCTGGCAAGCCTGAGCTCGTTTTGTGCTTTAGCCTTGCGGACCTTTTCCCAACAGGTGTTGGCTATTTGTTTGAATTCTTCTTTGGTGATTTCTCCCTTTTTCCACTTCTTGTGCATGTCTCTTTTGTGTCTCAGCACAGATAGAAGTTCTATGGACATCCATTCTGGCTTCTTTGCACTTGTCCTATTTTTTTCTTTTTGTTGGCACGGTCTGCAACTGCGCCTTGAGTATTTCACTCTTGAGAAACTCCCATCCATCCGTAACTCCCTTGTCTTTTAGTATCTGTGTCCACGGAATGCTGCTCAGTGTTTCCTTCATTTTTTGGAAATCAGCTCTCCTAAAGTCCAAAATGCGGGTTTGACTTAGTTTCAGCCTTTCTTTGTACCTCAAATTGCAGGAGCACATGGTCACTTGCCCCTAAGGATCCTACCACTTCAACCGCATCGATCAGGTCCTCCACATTTGTTAGGATGAGATCATTTGAGTCATTTGAGTCACTCAGCAAAAACTGAACCGTTTCCACAAGAGTTCCTGTTTTCATTTATCAGCAAGAGTTTCAAATATCTTTCTCTGAGGTCACTATACAAAATGCACTTTAACATATAATGCTATCCTTTGCAAGGTGGTGAATGGGGGCGGGATGTATCTGCAAAGCAAAATGAGTGAATACAGGGTTGTTGTAGGTTTTTCGGGCTGTATCACTATGTTCTAGAAGCATTCTCTCCTGATGTCTTGCCTGCATCTATGGCAGGTCAGATCTCAACAACCTCTGAGGATGCCTGCCATAGATGCAGGTGAAACGTCAGGAAAGAATGCTTCTAGAACATGAACATACAGCCCGAAAAACCTACAACAGTGATTCCAGCCATGAAAGCCTTCAACAATACATTGAATGAATGCAGTTTGGCACGACTTTCATTGCCGAAACTCAATGCTGTGAAATAATGGGATGTATAGTTTGGCAAGGTCTCAAGCCTTCTTGGGGGTGTGCAAATTGCAACTCCCAATGGTGGTTAAAGTGGTGTCAATGCATCAGTTCTACAGAGTAGATGCACTCTGGGAGGCCAAAGGAAAGTGATGCGATGTCGTTGCAAAGGGTGCCCCCCATAGACATCAATGGGCTGAGGTACGTTGCTTGAAACATGGCCCATGCATCCCATTTGTCTCAAGACTTTTCTTTCTTTCTTTCTTTCTTTCTTTCTTTCATAGAATCATAGAGTTGGAAGAGACCCCATGGGCCATCAAGCCCAACCCTCTGCCAAGAAGCAGGAATGTTGATTCAAATCACCCCTGACAGATGGTCATCCAGCCTCTGTTTAAAAGCTTCCAAAGAAGGAGCCTCCACCACACTCCGGGGCAGAGAGTTCTACTGCTGAACGGCTCTCACAGTCAGGAAGTTCTTCCTCGTGTTCAGATGGAATCTCCTCTCTTGTAGTTTGAAGACATTGTTCCACGTCCTAGTCTCCAAGGAAGCAGAAAACAAGCTTGCTCCCTCCTCCCTGTGGCTTCCTCTCACATATTTATACATGGCTATCTTCTCTTTCTTTCCAAGGTCCTGGAAATGTGCGTCAACCACTGCGGGGAGGTCTTCCACCATGAAATGAGCAAGTTCCGCTTTCTGAATGATCTGATCAAAGTCCTCTCCCCAAAGGTGAGCCAAGGGGCCCTATGGAAGGTTGAATAGAGGACCAAAGAGGGGTCAGACTGCCTTCCTTCCACTGTGTAGATGCGCCCTGTGAGCATGACCTTCTCTCCTTCTTAGTATCTGGGCTCCTGGTCCACAGAGCAAGTCAAGTCCCGCATCGTAGAGACCCTCTTCAGTTGGACTGTCTAGTTTCCTGAGGAAGATCCGAGACGCTTATCAGATGCTGAAGAAACAAGGTCTGCATTCTCTTATTTTCCCTTCCCTCTTCACAAATAGCCTCTGGCCACAAGGCGCCTGACCCAGAGTTTCCGGTCGCTCGCTTTGATCCTTTCCTCTTTAGAGAATTTGGTAGAGTTTTCATGTTTTTAATTTTAATGTTGTTCTAGTGATGGTAAAACTGTTCGCCAATTGATGAATTTAAAAGTGTTTACTGCTCTGTATTGATGACAGCACCTTTTGCTACTACTATAATAATGATAATGATATTATTATATAATGGAGCTTGCAGTGGGTTAAAGCGCTGAGCTGTGGAACTTTCTGACCAAAAGGTCACAGGTTTTAATCCAGGGAGCGGCATGAGCTCCCGCTGTTAGCCCCAGCTTCTGCCAATTTAGCAGTCCAAAAACATGCAAATGTGAGTAGTTCAATAGGTAAGGCTCCTGCAGGAAGGTAATGGTGTTCTATGCAGTCATGCCGGCCACATGGCCTTGGAGGTATCTACGGACAATGTCGGCTCTTCGGCTTCAAAATGGAGATGAGCACCAACCCTCAGAGTTGGACATGATTGGACTTAATGTCAGGGAAAAACCTTTACTTCTACCTATTATTATATTTGGATTTATATCCTGCTTTTATCTCTGGATGGAGAATGAAAGCAGCTCCCAACCTTGAAACTCTGAGTCTCCTTTGGGAGAGATAAAGCGCTGAATTATTATTATTATTATTATTATTATTATTACTATTATTAATAATAATAATAACTAGCTGTGCCCTGCCACGCATTGCTGTGGCCTATAGCAAAACTTATCAAAGTTGAGGTAGATATCTGGACTATTATGAAAGAGAGGTACCTACCTATTCCTTCCCCCTTTTCCTCCACCTTTCTCTCCTTTCTTCCTTCTCTACCTCTTTCTTTCTTTCCTTCTTTCACTACTTGGTTTCATCCTTCTCTCTTTCCTTCATTCCCTCCCCCTTTCTTCCTTTGTCTTTCTTCCCTCCCTGTTTGCTTCCTTCTTTCTCTTTTTATTTCCTTTTATTTCACCACCATCATAACAATAACAATAATGCAATGCATTGCCTCTGGGACCTGACACCTCTCCCATTCCCCCAGGGTCCAATAGGAATAATAGCATAATAATAATAGAAATAACAACCTTTACCCGCCACGTGTTGCTGTGGCCAACCTTCCCTCTTTCCCTCCTTCCTTCCTTCCTTCCTTCCCTCCCATCTTTCCTTCTCCTCTTCCTTCTCTATCTCTTTCCTTCCTTCCTTCCCTCTTTTTCTTTCTCTTCTGGTCTCTTTTCTTCCTTCTCTCTTTCCTTCTTTCCTTCCCTCCCTCTTTCTCTACATCTTCCCCCTTCCTTCATTCCCTCTTTCCTTCCTTCCTTCCCTTTTTTCATCCTTCCCCCTTTTTCTTTCTCTTCCGGTCTCTTTTCTTCCTTCTCTCTTTCCTTCCCTCCCTCTTTCTTTACATCTTCGCCCTTCCTTCACTCCGTCTTTCCTTCCTTCATTCCCTTTTTTCTTTCCTTCTCTCCTTCCTTCATTCTCCCTTTTTCTTTCCCTCCCTCTGTCTCTCATTTCTTCCTTCTCTACCTCTTTCCTTCCTTCCCCCTTTTTATTTCTCTTCTGCTGTCTCTCTTTTCTTTCCTTCCATCTTTCCTTTTCTTCTTCCTTCTTTCTCTAACTTTCCTTTCTTCCCCCTTTTTCTTTACCTCCCTTTCTCTTTCTTCCTTCTTTCCTTCCCGTCTTTCCTGGATTTTGACAGGGCGGGAAGGGGCGGGGTGGGGTTTGGAGGTGGCGTGAAGTAAAAGGAGGTAAGATTGGGGCAGGGGAGTGATGGAGCGTGGGGTTGTGTGTGTGTGTGCGGCGGCGGGGGGGAGTGGGGTTGCATGTATACGTGCGGTGGCAGGGGGAGTGATGGAGCATGGGGTTGTGTGTGTGTGTGCAGCGGCGGGGGAGTGATGGAGCATGGGGTTGCGTGTGTGTGTGCGGCAGCTGGGGGAGTGATGGAGCATGGGGTTGCATGTGTGGCTGCGGTGGCGGGGGAGTGATGGAGCATGGGGTTGCGTGTGTGTGTGCGGCAGCAGGGGGAGTGGGGTTGCATGTGTGTGTGCGGCGGCGGGGGAGTGATGGAGCGTGGGGTTGCGTGTGTGTGTGCGGCGGTGGGGGGAGTGATGGAGCGTGGGGTTGCGTGTGTACGGCAGGAGGGAGTGGGGTTGCGTGTGTGTGTGCGGCGGGGGGGAGTGATGGATTGTGGGGTTGTGTGTGTGAGTGTGGCGGGGGTGTGTGTGTGCGGGAAGCGGCTCGGCGGGGCTTGGAGTGGGCATGGCTTCCGCAGAGGGAATGTTGGCCGGAAGGCTGTGTGCGCGCCCAGGGAACTTGCGGCTGGGTGTCAATGCGCATGCTCAGTTGTTTTGCCGTATTGTGAGTGTGTTGTTGTGATGTTTTTCATTTTGAGTAGATATGTTTGTACCTTGTTGGTTGTGTTATGGGCATGGGAATTTTGGTTAAGTTTCATTGGGTTTTTTTGAGTTTTGTTGTTTTGCCGTTTTGTGAGTGTGTTGTTGTGTTGTTTTTCATTTTGAGTAGATATGTTTGTACCTTGTGGGTTGTGTTATGGGCATGGGAATTTTGGTTAAGTTTCGTTGGGGAGTTTTTGAGTTTTGTTGTTTTGCTGTTTTGTGAGTGTGTCGTTGTGTTGTTTTTCATTTTGAGTAGATATGGTTGTACCTTGTGGGTTGTGTTATGGCATGGGAATTTTGGTTAAGTTTCGTTGGGGTTTTCTGAGTTTTGTTGTTTTGCCGTTTTGTGAGTGTGTTGTTGTGTTGTTTTTCATTTTGAGTAGATATGGTTGTATCTTGTGGGTTGTGTTATGGGTATGGGAATTTTGGTTAAGTTTCGTTGGGGGGTTGTGGAGTTTTGCTGTCCCGTTGAACCAACCTAACAGATTTATATATATAGATTTAATGTTTGCAGGCAAAAGTGTGATAGCTGGGACCCAATGCTGGTTGCGCAACAAAAGTCAGAATTACACATGCGTAGTGAGTGAGAGACGCTGGTGCCAGGCATGTAGCCGGGGGGAGGGGGCTTGGGGGCTCCCCCCCCCTCCAAATTCTGATGGTGGTCCGCAAGAAGACCTTACTGGTACTGGTATTATTTAAACTGTTATGTATATTCATATCATGATCTGATCACCATGCTCAATATATCCCATATGCATGGCGGTATTGGGGTAACGATACAAAAAGGTTTGCTATCTATCCCCATCTTACCCAGGGCCTCTTCATCCTCCACCGTTTCGCTGGCCACCCGGAACATCAGGGACTTCAGCTTCTCACATTTGGCATGAAGTTCCTGCGGAAGGAGGGAGACGGGGCATGCAAATGCTTGCAGAAGGCCAACTTGGAGTAAAGGCTCTCTCCAAGCTCTGCCACAAAGCCTCATTCACTGAGACACAGGCTCAAGGCACGGTAGAAGCACTCTGCACATGCCCAGAGGCAAAGGAAAACCCTAGATTCTGGCCCAAGCTACCTATCCGACCGCATCTCTGCCTATGAACCCACCAGGACTTTGAGATGTTCTGGGGAGGCCCTGCTCTCGATCCCGCCTGCTTCTCAAGCATGGCTGGCGGGGACGAGAGATAGGGCCTTCTCGGTGGTGGCTCCTCGGCTGTGGAACGCCCTTTCTACAGACATTAGACTAGCACCATCTTTAATGGTATTCCGCAAAAAAGTGAAGACCTGGCTGTTTGAGCAGGCATTCGAATAATTAGTGCAATGATTGGTTAATGAACACTGGAATGGAACAATGGATGATGAATCTGGAACATGTTTTTGATGATGAGACGACAGTGAATGGGTATTGTAGTAACTGTTCATTAATTGTGTAATGTGTTAGGTTGTTAACTGTTTTTATACTGTAGCACTGAATTTTTGCTGTTCGTATTTGTTGTGAAGCGCTGTGAGTCGCCTTCGGGCTGAGAACAGTGGTATATAAGTAAGGTAAATAAATAAATTAATAAATAGATTGCAGGGTCTGGATACTCAGAGGTGACTGTCCTTGTTTCCCAATCGCATACCTCAGATATGCCTCCATCATCCCAAAAATCACACATCGGAAAGACTCTCACCTGCAGAGCCTCCATGGCTGGCTCTTCCATTGCCTTATTCCTCCTCAGCATCTCCTCCAGAGCCACAGCGGAATTGTGTGCCTCCTTGATGGCATTCATGCGCCTGGAGACCTTGGCGGATTTCTCCTGCTCCTGAATGGTCCAACAAAGCCTATTCCCGAAGCCCCCGTCACCAAAAAATAGAGCAAAGCCCAGGATCATACAAATGGTCCTGTTTTGGCCACTTCCAACACTCCGGGAGATAAGGCCATGGTGCAGGGGCCATACGCTGTAATGCATTCCCTGGCCTTTTGGTGGCAATGCCTACATACCTCTTTGATCAGCCCAGGGGTCCCCAAACTATGGCCCGCGGGCCGTATGCGGCCCGCTGAGGGCATTTCTCCAGCCCCTGCGGCCTGGCCTGGCCAGGCCACGCCCACCCGGCGCCGCTCCGCCAATTACGGACACCCTCTGCTCCGGCCGCTCTGCCTGTGTGGGAGGGAGAAGCCTCCCAGGTGGGTCCTCTGGAGCAGAGGGTGTCCGCAATTGACGGAGTGGCGCTGGGTGGGCATGGCTAGGGAACACCGGCGTGGTGAAGGCAGGTGAACTACAACTCCAAAACTCAAGGTCAATGCCCACCAAACCCAGTATTTTCTGTTGTTCATGGGAGTTCATGGGAGTTCTGTGTACCAAGACTGGTTCAATTCCATCATTGGTGGAGTTCAGAATGCTCTTTGATTGAACTATAAATCCCAGCAAATGCAACCCCCAAACGCCACCAGTGTTCACATTTGGACATATTGAGTATCAGTGTCAAGTTTGGTCCAGATCTATCATTGAGTCCACAGTGATTTATGGAGGCAGGTGAACTACAACTCCAAAACCAAAGGACACTGCCCACCAAACCCTTCCAGTATTTTCTGTTGGTCATGGGAGAACTGTGTGCCAAGTTTGGTTCAATTCCATCGTTGATGGGGTTCAAAATGCTCTTTGAATGTAGGTGAACTATAAATCCCAGCAACTACAACCCCCAAATGACAAAATCAATTTTTTGTGTGAAGGACATACATTGGGTTGTTAGGTGTCTTGTGTCCAAAATTGGTTTCAATTCGTCCAGTGGTTTTTGAGTTCTGTTAATCCCACAAACGAACATTATATTTTTTTATATATAGAAGTGTGGGTTTTTGTTTTTTGATTGGGGGGAGGGGTTGCACTGCAAATAATATATGTGCAGTGTGCATAGGAATTCATTCATTATTTTTTTTCAAATTAATATCCGGCCCTCCAACAGTTTGCAGGACTGTGACCTGGCCCTCTGTTCAAAAAGTTCGGGGATCCCTGGATCAGCCCCTTGATCAGCCTATTGGCTGCCTGCAGATCCTCCGGATTTTTGCTTTTCGAGAGCCTGGCTAAGAGCTGTAGAGAAAATAAATAGTAGTAGTAATCTATGTATATAATAAAAGTCAGTGTTTGTATGCGGAAGGAGGGAGGGCGGTGTATATATGTAGCAGTGTTCTGACTGGCTGGGACTTTCACAGGCCATTGTGACGTGCACATGCGATGGACCTGGACCAAACTTGGCAGGCATAACCCCCATGGCCCCCTCTATGTCCTTGTGAGGTTGGGGGGAGGTGGACCATGGATTATGGGATTTGTAGTACATTAAAACACTTGCGCAACCACAGACCACTGTGGCCCCCACCAATGACAAATCAAGACCAAAATACTGGAGATAACTATGATACATAGACCTTGGCAACTGCTGGGATATATAGTCCTCTCCCATCCCAAAGCATTCTGAACTCATGCAGCCATTTAATGCACTCCAACTTGGCACAGAGAATTACCATGGTGAACAGAACATACTGGAGATAACTATGATAAATAGACCTTGGCATTTTGGAACTGCTGGGATATATAGTCCTCTCCCATCCCAAAGCATTGTGAACTCATGCAGCCATGTAATGCACTCCAACTTGGCACAGAGAATTCCCATGGTGAACAGAACACACTGGAGATAACTGTGATACATAGACCTTGGCAACTGCTGGGATATATAGTCCTCTTCCATCCCAAAGCATTCTGAACTCATGCAGCCATGCATTGCACACCAACTTGGCACAGAGAATTCCCATGGTGAACAGAAAATACTGGAGATAACTATGATACATAGACCTTGGCATTTTGGAACTGCTGGGATATACAGTCCTCTCCCATCCCAAAGCCTTCTGAAATCATGCAGCCATGCAATGCACTCCAACTTGGCACAGAGAATTCCCATGGTGAACAGAAAATACTGGAGATAACTGTGATACATAGACCTTGGCAACTGCTGTGATATATAGTCCTCTCCCATCCCAAAGCATTCTGAACTCATGCAACCATGCAATGCACTCCAACTTGGCACAGGGAATTCCCATGGTGAACAGAAAATACTGGAGATAACTGTGATACATAGACCTTGGCAACTGCTGGGATATATAGTCCTCTCCCATCCCAAAGAATTCAGAACTCATGCAGCCATGTAGTGCACTCCAACTTGGCACAGAGAATTCCCATGGTGAACAGAATATACTGGAGATAACTGTGATACATAGACCTTGGCAACTGCTGGGATATATAGTCCTCATCCATCCCAAAGCATTCTGAACTCATGCAGCCATGCAATGCACTCCAACTTTGCACAGAGAATTCCCATGGTGAACAGAAAATACTGGAGATAACTGTGATACATAGACCTTGGCAACTGCTGGGATATATAGTCCTCTCCCATCCCAAAGCATTCTGAATTCATGCAGCCATGCAATGCACTCCAACTTGGCACAGAGAATTCCCATGGTGAACAGATAATACTGGAGATAACTGTGATACATAGCCCTTGGCAACTGCTGGGATATATAGTCCTCTCCCATCCCAAAGCATTCTGAACACATGCAGCCATGCAATGCATTCCAACTTGGCACAGGGAATTCCCATGGTGAACAGAAAATACTGGAGATAACTGTGATACATAGACCTTGGCAAATGCTGGGATATATAGTCCTCTCCCATCCCAAAGCAATCTGAACTCATGCAGCCATACAATGCACTCCAACTTGGCACAAAGAATTCCCATGGTGAATAGAAAATACTGGAAATAATTGTGATACATAGACAGAGGCAACTGCTGGGATATATAGTCCTCTCCCATCCCAAAGCATTCTGAACTCATGCAGCCATGCAATGCACTCCAACTTGGCACAGAGAATTCCCATGGTGAAGAGAAAATACTGGAGATAATTATGATACATAGACATTGGCATTTTCGAACTGCTGTGATATATAGTCCTCTCTCATCCCAAAGCATTCTGAAGTTATGCAGCCATGCAAAGCACTCCAACTTGGCACGGAGAATTCCCAGGGTGAACAGAAAATATTTGAGATAACTATGATACATAGACCTTGGCATTTTGGAACTGCTGGGATATATAGTTCTCCCCCATCCCAAAGCATTCTGAAGTCATGCAGCCATGCAATGCACTCCAACTTGGCACAGAGAATTCCCATGGTGAACAGAAAATACTGGAGATAACTGTGATACATAGACCTTGGCAACTGCTGGGATATATAGTCCTCTCCCATCCCAAAGCATTCTGAACTCATGCAGCCATGCAATGCACTCCAACTTGGCACTGAGAATTCCCATGGTGAACAGAAAATACTGGAGATAACTATGATACATAGACATTGGCATTTTGGAGCTGCTGTGATATATAGTCCTCTCCCATCCCAACGCATTCTGAACTCATGAAGCCATGCAATGCACTCCAACTTGGCACAGGGAATTCCCATGGTGAACAGAAAATACTGGAGATAACTGTGATACATAGACCTTGGCAAATGCTGGGATATATAGTCCTCTCCCATCCCAAAGCATTCTGAACTCATGCAGCCATACAATGCACTCCAACTTGGCACAAAGAATTCCCATGGTGAATAGAAAATACTGGAAATAATTGTGATACATAGACAGAGGCAACTGCTGGGATATATAGTCCTCTCCCATCCCAAAGCATTCTGAACTCATGCAGCCATGCAATGCACTCCAACTTGGCACAGAGAATTCCCATGGTGAAGAGAAAATACTGGAGATAATTATGATACATAGACATTGGCATTTTCGAACTGCTGTGATATATAGTCCTCTCTCATCCCAAAGCATTCTGAAGTTATGCAGCCATGCAAAGCACTCCAACTTGGCACGGAGAATTCCCATGGTGAACAGAAAATATTTGAGATAACTATGATACATAGACCTTGGCATTTTGGAACTGCTGGGATATATAGTTCTCCCCCATCCCAAAGCATTCTGAAGTCATGCAGCCATGCAATGCACTCCAACTTGGCACAGAGAATTCCCATGGTGAACAGAAAATACTGGAGATAACTGTGATAGATAGACCTTGGCAACTGCTGGGATATATAGTCCTCTCCCATCCCAAAGCATTCTGAACACATGCAGCCATGCAATGCACTCCAACTTGGCACTGAGAATTCCCATGGTGAACAGAAAATACTGGAGATAACTATGATACATAGACATTGGCATTTTGGAGCTGCTGTGATATATAGTCCTCTCCCATCCCAACGCATTCTGAACTCATGAAGCCATGCAATGCACTCCAACTTGGCACAGAGAATTCCCATGGTGAACAGAAAATACTGGAGATAACTATGATAAATAGACCTTGGCATTTTCGAACTGCTGTGATATATAGTCCTCTCTCATCCCAAAGCATTCTGAAGTCATGCAGCCATACAAAGCACTCCAACTTGGCACAGAGAATTCCCATGGTGAACAAAAAAAATTTGAGATAACTATGATACATAGACCTTGGCATTTTGGAACTGCTGGGATATATAGTCCTCCCCCATCCCAAAGCATTCTGAACTCATGCAGCCATGCCATGCACTCCAACTTGGCACAGAGAATTCCCATGGTGAACAGAAAATACTTGAGATAACTGTGATACATAGACCTTGGCAACTGCTGGGATATATAGTCCTCTCCCATCCCAAAGCATTCTGAACTCATGCAGCCATGCATGCACTCCAACTAGGCACAGAGAATTCCCATGGTGAAGAGAAATTACCGGAGATAACTATGATACATAGACATTGGCAATTTTGAACTGCTGTGATATATAGTCCTCTCTCATCCCAAAGCATTCTGAAGTCATGCAGCCATGCAAAGCACTCTAACTTGGCACAGAGAATTCCCATGGTGAACAGAAAATATTTGAGATAACTATGATACATAGACCTTGGCATTTTGGAACTGCTGGGATATATAGTCCTCCCCCATCCCAAAGCATTCTGAAGTCATGCAGCCATGCAATGCACTCCAACTTAGCACAGAGAATTCCCATGGTGAACAGAGAATACTGGAGATAATTATGATACAAAGACATTGGCATTTTGGAGCTGCTGTGATATATAGTTCTCTCCCATCCCAAAGCATAATGAACTCATGCAGCCATGCAATGCACTCCAACTTGGCACAGAGAATTCCCATGGTGAACAGAAAATACTGGAGATAACTATGATACATAGACATTGCCATTTTGGAGCTGCTGTGATATATAGTCCTCTCCCATCCCAAAGCATTGTGAACTCATGCAGCCATGTAATGCACTCCAACTTGTCACAGAGAATTCCCATGGTGAACAGAACACACTGGAGATAACTGTGATACATAGACCTTGGCAACTGCTGGGATATATAATCCTCTTCCATCCCAAAGCATTCTGAACTCATGCAGCCATGCATTGCACACCAACTTGGCACAGAGAATTCCCATGGTGAACAGAAAATACTGGAGATAACTATGATACATAGACCTTGGCATTTTGGAACTGCTGGGATATACAGTCCTCTCCCATCCCAAAGCATTCTGAACTCATGCACCCATGCATTGCACACCAACTTGACACAGAGAATTCCCATGGTGATCAGAAAATACTGGAGATAACTATGATACATAGACCTTGGCATTTTGTAACTGCTGGGATATACAGTCCTCTCCCATCCCAAAGCCTTCTGAAATCATGCAGCCATGCAATGCACTCCAACTTGGCACAGAGAATTCCCATGGTGAACAGAAAATACTGGAGATAACTGTGATACATAGACCTTGGCAACTGCTGGGATATATAGTCCTCTCCCATCCCAAAGCATTCTGAACTCATGCAGCCATGCAATGCACTCCAACTTGGCACAAAGAATTCCCAATGGTGAATAGAATATACTGGATATAATTGTGATACATAGACAGAGGCAACTGCTGGGATATATAGTCCTCTCCCATCCCAAAGCATTCAGAACTCATGCAGCCATGTAATGAACTCCAACTTGGCACAGAGAATTCCCATGGAGAACAGAATATACTGGAGATAATTGTGATACATAGACCTTGGCAACTGCTGGGATATATAGTTCTCTTCCATCCCAAAGCATTCTGAACTCATGAAGCCATGCAATGCACTCCAACTTTGCACAGAGAATTCCCATGGTGAACAGAACACACTGGAGATAACTATGATACATAGACCTTGGCATTTTGGAACTGCTGGGATATATAGTCCTCTCCCATCCCAAAGGATTCTGAACTCATGCAGCCATGCAATGCACTCCAACTTTGCACAGAGAATTCCCATGGTGAACAGAAAACACTGGAGATAACTATGATACATAGACCTTGGGATTTTGGAACTGCTGGGATATATAGTCCTCTTCAATCCCAAAGTATTCTGAACTCATGCAGCCATGCAATGCACTCCAACTTGGCACAGAGAATTCCCATGGTGAACAGAAAATACTGGAGATAACTGTGATACATAGACCTTGGCAACTGCTGGGATATATAGTCCTCTCCCATCCGAAAGCATTCTGAACTCATGAAGCCATGTAATGTACACCAACTTGGCACAGAGAATTCCCATGGTGAACAGAACACACTGGAGATAACTGTGATACATAGACCTTGGCAACTGCTGGTATATATAGTCCTCGCCCATCCCAAAGCATTGTGAACTCATGCAGCCATGTAATGCACTCCAACTTGTCACAGAGAATTCCCATGGTGAACAGAACACACTGGAGATAACTGTGATACATAGACCTTGGCAACTGCTGGGATATATAATCCTCTTCCATCCCAAAGCATTCTGAACTCATGCAGCCATGCATTGCACACCAACTTGGCACAGAGAATTCCCATGGTGAACAGAAAATACTGGAGATAACTATGATACATAGACCTTGGAATTTTGGAACTGCTGGGATATACAGTCCTCTCCCATCCCAAAGCATTCTGAACTCATGCAGCCATGCATTGCACACCAACTTGGCACAGAGAATTCCCATGGTGATCAGAAAATACTGGAGATAACTATGATACATAGACCTTGGCATTTTGTAACTGCTGTGATATAAAGTCCTCTCCCATCCCAAAGCCTTCTGAAATCATGCAGCCATGCAATGCACTCCAACTTGGCACAGAGAATTCCCATGGTGAACAGAAAATACTGGAGATAACTGTGATACATAGACCTTGGCAACTGCTGGGATATATAGTCCTCTCCCATCCCAAAGCATTCTGAACTCATGCAGCCATGCAATGCACTCCAACTTGGCACAAAGAATTCCCATGGTGAATAGAATATACTCGATATAATTGTGATACATAGACAGAGGCAACTGCTGGGATATATAGTCCTCTCCCATCCCAAAGCATTCAGAACTCATGCAGCCATGTAATGAACTCCAACTTGGCACAGAGAATTCCCATGGAGAACAGAATATACTGGAGATAATTGTGATACATAGACCTTGGCAACTGCTGGGATATATAGTTCTCTTCCATCCCAAAGCATTCTGAACTCATGAAGCCATGCAATGCACTCCAACTTTGCACAGAGAATTCCCATGGTGAACAGAACACACTGGAGATAACTATGATACATAGACCTTGGGATTTTGGAACTGCTGGGATATATAGTCCTCTCCCATCCCAAAGGATTCTGAACTCATGCAGCCATGCAATGCACTCCAACTTTGCACAGAGAATTCCCATGGTGAACAGAAAACACTGGAGATAACTATGATACATAGACCTTGGGATTTTGGAACTGCTGGGATATATAGTCCTCTTCAATCCCAAAGCATTCTGAACTCATGCAGCCCTGCAATGCACTCCAACTTGGCACAGAGAATTCCCATGGTGAACAGAAAATACTGGAGATAACTGTGATACATAGACCTTGGCAACAGCTGGGATATATAGTCCTCTCCCATCCGAAAGCATTCTGAACTCATGCAACCATGCAATGCACTCCAACTTGGCACAGAGAATTCCCATGGTGAACAGAAAATACTGGAGATAAATATGATACATAGACATTGGCATTTTGGAGCTGCTGTGATATATAGTCCTCTCCCATCCCAAAGCATTCTGAACTCATGAAGCCATGCAATGCACTCCAACTTGGCACAGAGAATTCCCATGGTGAACAGAAAATACTGGAGATAACTATGATACATAGACATTGCCATTTTGGAGCTGCTGTAATATATAGTCCTCTCCCATCCCAAAGCATTCTGAACTCATGAAGCCATGTAATGCACTCCAACTTGGCACAGAGAATTCCCATGGTGAACAGAACACACTGGAGATAACTGTGATACATAGACCTTGGCAACTGCTGGGATATATAGTCCTCTCCCATCCCAAAGCATTGTGAACTCATGCAGCCATGTAATGCACTCCAACTTGGCACAGAGAATTCCCATGGTGAACAGAACACACTGGAGATAACTGTGATACATAGACCTTGGCAACTGCTGGGATATATAATCCTCTTCCATCCCAAAGCATTCTGAACTCATGCAGCCATGCATTGCACACCAACTTGGCACAGAGAATTCCCATGGTGAACAGAAAATACTGGAGATAACTATGATACATAGACCTTGGCATTTTGGAACTGCTGGGATATACAGTCCTCTCCCATCCCAAAGCATTCTGAACTCATGCAGCCATGCATTGCACACCAACTTGGCACAGAGAATTCCCATGGTGAACAGAAAATACTGGAGATAACTATGATACATAGACCTTGGCATTTTGGAACTGCTGGGATATACAGTCCTCTCCCATCCCAAAGCCTTCTGAAATCATGCAGCCATGCAATGCACTCCAACTTGGCACAGAGAATTCCCATGGTGAACAGAAAATACTGGAGATAACTGTGATACATAGACCTTGGCAACTGCTGGGATATATAGTCCTCTCCCATCCCAAAGCATTCTGAACTCATGCAGCCATGCAATGCACTCCAACTTGGCACAAAGAATTCCCATGGTGAATAGAAAATACTGGAGATAACTGTGATACATAGACCTTGGCAACTGCTGGGATATATAGTCCTCTCCCATCCCAAAGCATTCTGAACTCATGCAGCCATGTAATGAACTCCAACTTGGCACAGAGAATTCCCATGGAGAACAGAATATACTGGAGATAACTGTGATACATAGACCTTGGCAACTGCTGGGATATATAGTTCTCTTCCATCCCAAAGCATTCTGAATTCATGAAGCCATGCAATGCACTCCAACTTTGCACAGAGAATTCCCATGGTGAACAGAACACACTGCAGATAACTATGATACATAGACCTTGGGATTTTGGAACTGCTGGGATATATAGTCCTCTCCCATCCCAAAGGATTCTGAACTCATGCAGCCATGCAATGCACTCCAACTTTGCACAGAGAATTCCCATGGTGAACAGAAAACACTGGAGATAACTATGATACATAGATCTTGGGATTTTGGAACTGCTGGGATATATAGTCCTCTTCAATCCCAAAGCATTCTGAACTCATGCAGCCATGCAATGCACTCCAACTTGGCACAGAGAATTCCCATGGTGAACAGAAAATACTGGAGATAACTGTGATACATAGACCTTGGCAACTGCTGGGATATATAGTCCTCTCCCATCCCAAAGCATTCTGAACTCATGCAACCATGCAATGCACTCCAACTTGGCACAGAGAATTCCCATGGTGAACAGAAAATACTGAAGATAAATATGATACATAGACATTGGCATTTTGGAGCTGCTGTGATATATAGTCCTCCCCCATCCCAAAGCATTCTGAACTCATGAAGCCATGCAATGCACTCCAACTTGGCACAGAGAATTCCCATGGTGAACAGAAAATACTGGAGATAACTATGATAAATAGACCTTGGCATTTTCGAACTGCTGTGATATATAGTAATCTCTCATCCCAAAGCATTCTGAAGTCATGCAGCCATGCAATGCACTCCAACTTGGCACAGAGAATTCCCATGGTGAACAGAAAATACTGGAGATAACTATGATACAAAGACATTGGCATTTTGGAGCTGCTGTGATATATAGTTCTCTCCCATCCCAAAGCATAATGAACTCATGCAGCCATGCAATGCACTCCAACTTGGCACAGAGAATTCCCATGGTGAACAGAAAATACTGGAGATAACTATAATACATAGACATTGCCATTTTGGAGCTGCTGTAATATATAGTCCTCTCCCATCCCAAAGCATTCTGAACTCATGAAGCCATGTAATGCACTCCAACTTGGCACAGAGAATTCCCATGTTGAACAGAACACACTGGAGATAACTGTGATACATAGACCTGGGCAACTGCTGGGATATATAGTCCTCTCCCATCCCAAAGCATTGTGAACTCATGCAGCCATGTAATGCACTCCAACTTGGCACAGAGAATTCCCATGGTGAACAGAACACACTGGAGATAACTGTGATACATAGACCTTGACAACTGCTGGGATATATAATCCTCTTCCATCCCAAAGTATTCTGAACTCATGCAGCCATGCATTGCACACCAACTTGGCACAGAGAATTCCCATGGTGAACAGAAAATACTGGAGATTTATTTATTTATTTATTTACAGTTCTTATATTCCGCCCTTCTCACCCCGCAGGGGACTCAGGGCGGATTACAGTAAACACATATATGGCAAACATTCAATGCCAGTTTGACAAACAACATTTAACAGACAAAGGCTATTTAACTTTTTTTTCTGGCCGCCAGGGGAGCTGCTGCTTTTCATCGTCCATCAACGACACCGATGAAGTTCTTCCGCATTCCACATTCCCCGGAGTCTTCTTTCTTTTATGGCCTCATAAATTAGTTAAATTTAGCCTCCCACACAAGGTGGTGCCTTATTTTCCTACTTGACAGATGCAACTGTCTTTCGGGTTGCAAAGGTCGACAACGGGCTACACAATGGCTGGACACCCACTCCAGCCCGGGCTGGCTTCGAACTCATGACCTTTTGGTCAGAGTGATCTTAATGCAGCTGACACTCAGCCAGCTGCGCCACAATCCCGGTGATAACTATGATACATAGACCTTGGCATTTTGGAACTGCTGGGATATACAGTCCTCTCCCATCCCAAAGCATTCTGAACTCATGCAGCCATGCATTGCACACCAACTTGGCACAGAGAATTCCCATGGTGAACAGAAAATACTGGAGATAACTATGATACATAGACCTTGGCATTTTGGAACTGCTGGGATATACAGTCCTCTCCCATCCCAAAGCCTTCTGAAATCATGCAGCCATGCAATGCACTCCAACTTGGCACAGAGAATTCCCATGGGGAACAGAAAATACTGGAGATAACTGTGATACATAGACTTTGGCAACTGCTGGGATATATAGTCCTCTCCCATCCCAAAGCATTCTGAACTCATGCAGCCATGCAATGCACTCCAACTTGGCACAAAGAATTCCCATGGTGAATAGAATATACTCGATATAATTGTGATACATAGACAGTGGCAACTGCTGGGATATATAGTCCTCTCCCATCCCAAAGCATTCAGAACTCATGCAGCCATGTAATGAACTCCAACTTGGCACAGAGAACTCCCATGGTGAACAGAATATACTGGAGATAACTGTGATACATAGACCTTGGCAACTGCTGGGATATATAGTTCTCTTCCATCCCAAAGCATTCTGAACTCATGAAGCCATGCAATGCACTCCAACTTTGCACAGAGAATTCCCATGGTGAACAGAAAACACTGGAGATAACTATGATACATAGACATTGGCATTTTCAAACTGCTGTGATATATAGTCCTCTCTCATCCCAAAGCATTCTGAACTCATGCAGCCATGCAAAGCACTCTAACTTGGCACGGAGAATTCCCATGGTGATCAGAAAATATTTGAGATAACTATGATACATAGACCTTGGCATTTTGGAACTGCTGGGATATATAGTCCTCTCCCATCCCAAAGCATTCTGAACTCATGCAGCCATGCAATGCACTCCAACTTTGCACAGAGAATTACCATGGTGAACAGAAAACACTGGAGATAACTATGATACATAGACCTTGGGATTTTGGAACTGCTGGGATATATAGTCCTCTTCAATCCCAAAGCATTCTGAACTCATGCAGCCATGCAAAGCACTCCAACTTGGCACAGAAAATTCCCATGGTGAACAGAAAATACTGGAGATAACTGTGATACATAGACCTTGGCAACGGCTGGGATATATAGTCCTCTCCCATCCCAAAGCATTCTGAACTCATGCAACCATGCAATGCACTCCAACTTGGCACAGAGAATTCCCATGGTGAACAGAAAATACTGGAGATAAATATGATACATAGACCTTGGCATTTTGGAGCTGCTGTGATATATAGTCCTCTCCCATCCCAAAGCATTCTGAACTCATGAAGCCATGCAATACACTCCAACTTGGCACAGAGAATTCCCATGGTGAACAGAAAATACTGGAGATAACTATGATAAATAGACCTTGGCATTTTCGAACTGCTGTGATATATAGTCCTCTCTCATCCCAAAGCATTCTGAAGTCATGCAGCCATGCAATGCACTCCAACTTGGCACAGAGAATTCCAATGGTGAACAGAAAATACTTGAGATAACTGTGATACATAGACCTTGGCAACTGCTGGGATATATAGTCCTCTCCCATCCCAAAGCATTCTGAACTCATGCAGCCATGCAATGCACTCCAACTTGTCACAGAGAATTCCCATGGTGAAGAGAAATTACTGGAGATAACTATGATACATAGACATTGGCATTTTCAAACTGCTGGGATATATAGTCCTCTCCCATCCCAAAGCATTCTGAAGTCATGCAGCCATGCAAAGCACTCTAACTTGGCACGGAGAATTCCCATGGTGAACAGAAAATATTTGAGATAACTATGATACATAGACCTTGGCATTTTGGAACTGCTGGGATATATAGTCCTCCCCCATCTCAAAGCATTCTGAAGTCATGCAGCCATGCAATGCACTCCAACTTGGTACAGAGAATTCCCATGGTGAACAGAAAATACTGGAGATAACTATGATACAAAGACATTGGCATTTTGGAGCTGCTGTGATATATACTTCTCTCCCATCCCAAAGCATAATGAACTCATGCAGCCATGCAATGCACTCCAACTTGGCACAGAGAATTCCCATGGTGAACAGAAAATACTTGAGATAACTGTGATACATAGACCTTGGCAACTGCTGGAATATATAGTCCTCTCCCATCCCAAAGCATTCTGAACTCATGCAGCCATGCAGTGCACTCCAACTTGGCACAGAGAATTCCCATGGTGAACAGAAAATACTGGAGATAACTATGATACATAGACATTGGCATTTTGGAGCTGCTGTGATACATAGTCCTCTCCCATCCCAAAGCATTCTGAACTCATGAAGCCATGCAATGCACTCAAATTTGGCACAGAGAATTCCTTGGTGAACAGAAAATACTGGAGATAACTATGATACATAGACATTGCCATTTTGGAGCTGCTGTGATATATAGTCCTCTACCATCCCAAAGCATTCTGAACTCATGAAGCCATGTAATGCACTCCAACTTGGCACAGAGAATTCCCATGGTGAACAGAACACACTGGAGATAACTGTGATACATAGACCTTGGCAACTGCTGGGATATATAGTCCTCTCCCATCCCAATGCATTCTGAACTCATGCAACCATGCAATGCACTCCAACTTGGCACAGAGAATTCCCATGGTGAACGGAAAATACTGGAGATAAATATGATACATAGACATTGGCATTTTGGAGCTGCTGTGATATATAGTCCTCTCCCATCCCAAAGCATTCTGAACTCATGACGCCATGCAATGCACTCCAACTTGTCACAGATAATTCCCATGGTGAACGGAAAATACTGGAGATAACTATGATAAATAGACCTTGGCATTTTCGAACTGCTGTGATATATAGTCCTCTCTCATCCCAAAGCATTCTGAAGTCATGCAGCCATGCAAAGCACTCCAACTTGGCACGGAGAATTCCCATGGTGAAGAGAAAATATTTGAGATAACTATGATACATAGACCTTGGCATTTTGGAACTGCTGGGATATATAGTCCTCCCCCATCCCAAAGCATTCTGAAGTCATGCAGCCATGCAATGCACTCCAACTTGGCACAGAGAATTCCCATGGTGAACAGAAAATACTTGAGATAACTGTGATACATAGACCTTGGCAACTGCTGGGATATATAGTCCTCTCCCATCCCAAAGCATTCTGAACTCATGCAGCCATGCAATGCACTCCAACTTGGCACAGAGAATGCCCATGGTGAAGAGAAATTACTGGAGATAACTATGATACATAGACATTGGCATTTTCGAACTGCTGTGATATATAGTCCTCTCTCATCCCAAAGCATTCTGAAGTCATGCAGCCATGCAAAGCACTCTAACTTGGCACGGAGAATTCCCATGGTGAACAGAAAATATTTGAGATAACTATGATACATAGACCTTGGCATTTTGGAACTGCTGGGATATATAGTCCTCTCTCATCCCAAAGCATTCTGAAGTCATGCAGCCATGCAATGCACTCCAACTTGGCACAGAGAATTCCCATGGTGAACAGAAAATACTGGAGATAACTATGATACAAAGACATTGGCATTTTGGAGCTGCTGTGATATATAGTTCTCTCCCATCCCAAAGCATAATGAACTCATGCAGCCATGCAATGCACTCCAACTTGGCACAGAGAATTCCCATGGTGAACAAAAAATACTGGAGATAACTGTGATACATAGACCTTGGCAACTGCTGGGATATGTAGTCCTCTCCCATCCCAAAGCATTCTGAACTCATGCAGCCATGCAATGCACTCCAACTTGGCACAGAGAATTCCCATGGTGAACAGAACACACTGGAGATAACTGTGATACATAGACCTTGGCAACTGCTGGGATATATAGTCCTCTCCCATCCCAAAGCATTGTGAACTCATGCAGCCATGTAATGCACTCCAACTTGGCACAGAGAATTCCCATGGTGAACAGAACACACTGGAGATAACTGTAATACATAGACCTTGGCAACTGCTGGGATATATAATCATCTTCCATCCCAAAGCATTCTGAACTCATGCAGCCATGCATTGCACACCAACTTCGCACAGAGAATTCCCATGGTGAACAGAAAATACTGGAGATAACTATGATACATAGACCTTGGCATTTTGGAACTGCTGGGATATATAGTCCTCCCCCATCCCAAAGCATTCTGAAGTCATGCAGCCATGCAATGCACTCCAACTTGGCACAGAGAATTCCCATGGTGAACAGAGAATACTGGAGATAACTATGATACAAAGACATTGGCATTTTGGAGCTGCTGTGATATATAGTTCTCTCCCATCCCAAAGCATAATGAACTCATGCAGCCATGCAATGCACTCCAACTTGGCACAGAGAATTCCCATGGTGAACAGAAAATACTGGAGATAACTATGATACATAGACATTGCCATTTTGGAGCTGCTGTGATATATAGTCCTCTCCCATCCCAAAGCATTGTGAACTCATGCAGCCATGTAATGCACTCCAACTTGTCACAGAGAATTCCCATGGTGAACAGAACACACTGGAGATAACTGTGATACATAGACCTTGGCAACTGCTGGGATATATAATCCTCTTCCATCCCAAAGCATTCTGAACTCATGCAGCCATGCATTGCACACCAACTTGGCACAGAGAATTCCCATGGTGAACAGAAAATACTGGAGATAACTATGATACATAGACCTTGGCATTTTGGAACTGCTGGGATATACAGTCCTCTCCCATCCCAAAGCATTCTGAACTCATGCACCCATGCATTGCACACCAACTTGGCAAAGAGAATTCCCATGGTGATCAGAAAATACTGGAGATAACTATGATACATAGACCTTGGCATTTTGTAACTGCTGGGATATACAGTCCTCTCCCATCCCAAAGCCTTCTGAAATCATGCAGCCATGCAATGCACTCCAACTTGGCACAGAGAATTCCCATGGTGAACAGAAAATACTGGAGATAACTGTGATACATAGACCTTGGCAACTGCTGGGATATATAGTCCTCTCCCATCCCAAAGCATTCTGAACTCATGCAGCCATGCAATGCACTCCAACTTGGCACAAAGAATTCCCAATGGTGAATAGAATATACTGGATATAATTGTGATACATAGACAGAGGCAACTGCTGGGATATATAGTCCTCTCCCATCCCAAAGCATTCAGAACTCATGCAGCCATGTAATGAACTCCAACTTGGCACAGAGAATTCCCATTGAGAACAGAATATACTGGAGATAATTGTGATACATAGACCTTGGCAATTGCTGGGATATATAGTTCTCTTCCATCCCAAAGCATTCTGAACTCATGAAGCCATGCAATGCACTCCAACTTTGCACAGAGAATTCCCATGGTGAACAGAACACACTGGAGATAACTATGATACATAGACCTTGGCATTTTGGAACTGCTGGGATATATAGTCCTCTCCCATCCCAAAGGATTCTGAACTCATGCAGCCATGCAATGCACTCCAACTTTGCACAGAGAATTCCCATGGTGAACAGAAAACACTGGAGATAACTATGATACATAGACCTTGGGATTTTGGAACTGCTGGGATATATAGTCCTCTTCAATCCCAAAGGATTCTGAACTCATGCAGCCATGCAATGCACTCCAACTTGGCACAGAGAATTCCCATGGTGAACAGAAAATACTGGAGATAACTGTGATACATAGACCTTGGCAACTGCTGGGATATATAGTCCTCTCCCATCCGAAAGCATTCTGAACTCATGAAGCCATGTAATGTACACCAACTTGTCACAGAGAATTCCCATGGTGAACAGAACACACTGGAGATAACTGTGATACATAGACCTTGGCAACTGCTGGTATATATAGTCCTCGCCCATCCCAAAGCATTGTGAACTCATGCAGCCATGTAATGCACTCCAACTTGTCACAGAGAATTCCCATGGTGAACAGAACACACTGGAGATAACTGTGATACATAGACATTGGCAACTGCTGGGATATATAATCCTCTTCCATCCCAAAGCATTCTGAACTCATGCAGCCATGCATTGCACACCAACTTGGCACAGAGAATTCCCATGGTGAACAGAAAATACTGGAGATAACTATGATACATAGACCTTGGAATTTTGGAACTGCTGGGATATACAGTCCTCTCCCATCCCAAAGCATTCTGAACTCATGCAGCCATGCATTGCACACCAACTTGGCACAGAGAATTCCCATGGTGATCAGAAAATACTGGAGATAACTATGATACATAGACCTTGGCATTTTGTAACTGCTGTGATATAAAGTCCTCTCCCATCCCAAAGCCTTCTGAAATCATGCAGCCATGCAATGCACTCCAACTTGGCACAGAGAATTCCCATGGTGAACAGAAAATACTGGAGATAACTGTGATACATAGACCTTGGCAACTGCTGGGATATATAGTCCTCTCCCATCCCAAAGCATTCTGAACTCATGCAGCCATGCAATGCACTCCAACTTGGCACAAAGAATTCCCATGGTGAATAGAATATACTCGATATAATTGTGATACATAGACAGAGGCAACTGCTGGGATATATAGTCCTCTCCCATCCCAAAGCATTCAGAACTCATGCAGCCATGTAATGAACTCCAACTTGGCACAGAGAATTCCCATGGAGAACAGAATATACTGGAGATAATTGTGATACATAGACCTTGGCAACTGCTGGGATATATAGTTCTCTTCCATCCCAAAGCATTCTGAACTCATGAAGCCATGCAATGCACTCCAACTTTGCACAGAGAATTCCCATGGTGAACAGAACACACTGGAGATAACTATGATACATAGACCTTGGGATTTTGGAACTGCTGGGATATATAGTCCTCTCCCATCCCAAAGGATTCTGAACTCATGCAGCCATGCAATGCACTCCAACTTTGCACAGAGAATTCCCATGGTGAACAGAAAACACTGGAGATAACTATGATACATAGACCTTGGGATTTTGGAACTGCTGGGATATATAGTCCTCTTCAATCCCAAAGCATTCTGAACTCATGCAGCCCTGCAATGCACTCCAACTTGGCACAGAGAATTCCCATGGTGAACAGAAAATACTGGAGATAACTGTGATACATAGACCTTGGCAACAGCTGGGATATATAGTCCTCTCCCATCCGAAAGCATTCTGAACTCATGCAACCATGCAATGCACTCCAACTTGGCACAGAGAATTCCCATGGTGAACAGAAAATACTGGAGATAAATATGATACATAGACATTGGCATTTTGGAGCTGCTGTGATATATAGTCCTCTCCCATCCCAAAGCATTCTGAACTCATGAAGCCATGCAATGCACTCCAACTTGGCACAGAGAATTCCCATGGTGAACAGAAAATACTGGAGATAACTATGATACATAGACATTGCCATTTTGGAGCTGCTGTAATATATAGTCCTCTCCCATCCCAAAGCATTCTGAACTCATGAAGCCATGTAATGCACTCCAACTTGGCACAGAGAATTCCCATGGTGAACAGAACACACTGGAGATAACTGTGATACATAGACCTTGGCAACTGCTGGGATATATAGTCCTCTCCCATCCCAAAGCATTGTGAACTCATGCAGCCATGTAATGCACTCCAACTTGGCACAGAGAATTCCCATGGTGAACAGAACACACTGGAGATAACTGTGATACATAGACCTTGGCAACTGCTGGGATATATAATCCTCTTCCATCCCAAAGCATTCTGAACTCATGCAGCCATGCATTGCACACCAACTTGGCACAGAGAATTCCCATGGTGAACAGAAAATACTGGAGATAACTATGATACATAGACCTTGGCATTTTGGAACTGCTGGGATATACAGTCCTCTCCCATCCCAAAGCATTCTGAACTCATGCAGCCATGCATTGCACACCAACTTGGCACAGAGAATTCCCATGGTGAACAGAAAATACTGGAGATAACTATGATACATAGACCTTGGCATTTTGGAACTGCTGGGATATACAGTCCTCTCCCATCCCAAAGCCTTCTGAAATCATGCAGCCATGCAATGCACTCCAACTTGGCACAGAGAATTCCCATGGTGAACAGAAAATACTGGAGATAACTGTGATACATAGACCTTGGCAACTGCTGGGATATATAGTCCTCTCCCATCCCAAAGCATTCTGAACTCATGCAGCCATGCAATGCACTCCAACTTGGCACAAAGAATTCCCATGGTGAATAGAAAATACTGGAGATAACTGTGATACATAGACCTTGGCAACTGCTGGGATATATAGTCCTCTCCCATCCCAAAGCATTCTGAACTCATGCAGCCATGTAATGAACTCCAACTTGGCACAGAGAATTCCCATGGAGAA
This sequence comes from Anolis sagrei, assembly GCF_037176765.1. Classification (NCBI taxonomy): domain Eukaryota; kingdom Metazoa; phylum Chordata; class Lepidosauria; order Squamata; family Anolidae; genus Anolis; species Anolis sagrei. The sequence goes on along the minus strand of NC_090035.1, from coordinate 23,702,619 downwards.
CAGAATATACTGGAGATAACTGTGATACATAGACCTTGGCAACTGCTGGGATATATAGTTCTCTTCCATCCCAAAGCATTCTGAATTCATGAAGCCATGCAATGCACTCCAACTTTGCACAGAGAATTCCCATGGTGAACAGAACACACTGCAGATAACTATGATACATAGACCTTGGGATTTTGGAACTGCTGGGATATATAGTCCTCTCCCATCCCAAAGGATTCTGAACTCATGCAGCCATGCAATGCACTCCAACTTTGCACAGAGAATTCCCATGGTGAACAGAAAACACTGGAGATAACTATGATACATAGACCTTGGGATTTTGGAACTGCTGGGATATATAGTCCTCTTCAATCCCAAAGCATTCTGAACTCATGCAGCCATGCAATGCACTCCAACTTGGCACAGAGAATTCCCATGGTGAACAGAAAATACTGGAGATAACTGTGATACATAGACCTTGGCAACTGCTGGGATATATAGTCCTCTCCCATCCCAAAGCATTCTGAACTCATGCAACCATGCAATGCACTCCAACTTGGCACAGAGAATTCCCATGGTGAACAGAAAATACTGAAGATAAATATGATACATAGACATTGGCATTTTGGAGCTGCTGTGATATATAGTCCTCCCCCATCCCAAAGCATTCTGAACTCATGAAGCCATGCAATGCACTCCAACTTGGCACAGAGAATTCCCATGGTGAACAGAAAATACTGGAGATAACTATGATAAATAGACCTTGGCATTTTCGAACTGCTGTGATATATAGTAATCTCTCATCCCAAAGCATTCTGAAGTCATGCAGCCATGCAATGCACTCCAACTTGGCACAGAGAATTCCCATGGTGAACAGAAAATACTGGAGATAACTATGATACAAAGACATTGGCATTTTGGAGCTGCTGTGATATATAGTTCTCTCCCATCCCAAAGCATAATGAACTCATGCAGCCATGCAATGCACTCCAACTTGGCACAGAGAATTCCCATGGTGAACAGAAAATACTGGAGATAACTATAATACATAGACATTGCCATTTTGGAGCTGCTGTAATATATAGTCCTCTCCCATCCCAAAGCATTCTGAACTCATGAAGCCATGTAATGCACTCCAACTTGGCACAGAGAATTCCCATGTTGAACAGAACACACTGGAGATAACTGTGATACATAGACCTGGGCAACTGCTGGGATATATAGTCCTCTCCCATCCCAAAGCATTGTGAACTCATGCAGCCATGTAATGCACTCCAACTTGGCACAGAGAATTCCCATGGTGAACAGAACACACTGGAGATAACTGTGATACATAGACCTTGACAACTGCTGGGATATATAATCCTCTTCCATCCCAAAGCATTCTGAACTCATGCAGCCATGCATTGCACACCAACTTGGCACAGAGAATTCCCATGGTGAACAGAAAATACTGGAGATTTATTTATTTATTTATTTACAGTTCTTATATTCCGCCCTTCTCACCCCGCAGGGGACTCAGGGCGGATTACAGTAAACACATATATGGCAAACATTCAATGCCAGTTTGACAAACAACATTTAACAGACAAAGGCTATTTAACTTTTTTTTCTGGCCGCCAGGGGAGCTGCTGCTTTTCATCGTCCATCAACGACACCGATGAAGTTCTTCCGCATTCCACATTCCCCGGAGTCTTCTTTCTTTTATGGCCTCATAAATTAGTTAAATTTAGCCTCCCACACAAGGTGGTGCCTTATTTTCCTACTTGACAGATGCAACTGTCTTTCGGGTTGCAAAGGTCGACAACGGGCTACACAATGGCTGGACACCCACTCCAGCCCGGGCTGGCTTCGAACTCATGACCTTTTGGTCAGAGTGATCTTAATGCAGCTGACACTCAGCCAGCTGCGCCACAATCCCGGTGATAACTATGATACATAGACCTTGGCATTTTGGAACTGCTGGGATATACAGTCCTCTCCCATCCCAAAGCATTCTGAACTCATGCAGCCATGCATTGCACACCAACTTGGCACAGAGAATTCCCATGGTGAACAGAAAATACTGGAGATAACTATGATACATAGACCTTGGCATTTTGGAACTGCTGGGATATACAGTCCTCTCCCATCCCAAAGCCTTCTGAAATCATGCAGCCATGCAATGCACTCCAACTTGGCACAGAGAATTCCCATGGGGAACAGAAAATACTGGAGATAACTGTGATACATAGACTTTGGCAACTGCTGGGATATATAGTCCTCTCCCATCCCAAAGCATTCTGAACTCATGCAGCCATGCAATGCACTCCAACTTGGCACAAAGAATTCCCATGGTGAATAGAATATACTCGATATAATTGTGATACATAGACAGTGGCAACTGCTGGGATATATAGTCCTCTCCCATCCCAAAGCATTCAGAACTCATGCAGCCATGTAATGAACTCCAACTTGGCACAGAGAACTCCCATGGTGAACAGAATATACTGGAGATAACTGTGATACATAGACCTTGGCAACTGCTGGGATATATAGTTCTCTTCCATCCCAAAGCATTCTGAACTCATGAAGCCATGCAATGCACTCCAACTTTGCACAGAGAATTCCCATGGTGAACAGAAAACACTGGAGATAACTATGATACATAGACATTGGCATTTTCAAACTGCTGTGATATATAGTCCTCTCTCATCCCAAAGCATTCTGAACTCATGCAGCCATGCAAAGCACTCTAACTTGGCACGGAGAATTCCCATGGTGATCAGAAAATATTTGAGATAACTATGATACATAGACCTTGGCATTTTGGAACTGCTGGGATATATAGTCCTCTCCCATCCCAAAGCATTCTGAACTCATGCAGCCATGCAATGCACTCCAACTTTGCACAGAGAATTACCATGGTGAACAGAAAACACTGGAGATAACTATGATACGTGGACCTTGGGATTTTGGAACTGCTGGGATATATAGTCCTCTTCAATCCCAAAGCATTCTGAACTCATGCAGCCATGCAAAGCACTCCAACTTGGCACAGAAAATTCCCATGGTGAACAGAAAATACTGGAGATAACTGTGATACATAGACCTTGGCAACGGCTGGGATATATAGTCCTCTCCCATCCCAAAGCATTCTGAACTCATGCAACCATGCAATGCACTCCAACTTGGCACAGAGAATTCCCATGGTGAACAGAAAATACTGGAGATAAATATGATACATAGACCTTGGCATTTTGGAGCTGCTGTGATATATAGTCCTCTCCCATCCCAAAGCATTCTGAACTCATGAAGCCATGCAATACACTCCAACTTGGCACAGAGAATTCCCATGGTGAACAGAAAATACTGGAGATAACTATGATAAATAGACCTTGGCATTTTCGAACTGCTGTGATATATAGTCCTCTCTCATCCCAAAGCATTCTGAAGTCATGCAGCCATGCAATGCACTCCAACTTGGCACAGAGAATTCCAATGGTGAACAGAAAATACTTGAGATAACTGTGATACATAGACCTTGGCAACTGCTGGGATATATAGTCCTCTCCCATCCCAAAGCATTCTGAACTCATGCAGCCATGCAATGCACTCCAACTTGGCACAGAGAATTCCCATGGTGAAGAGAAATTACTGGAGATAACTATGATACATAGACATTGGCATTTTCAAACTGCTGGGATATATAGTCCTCTCCCATCCCAAAGCATTCTGAAGTCATGCAGCCATGCAAAGCACTCTAACTTGGCACGGAGAATTCCCATGGTGAACAGAAAATATTTGAGATAACTATGATACATAGACCTTGGCATTTTGGAACTGCTGGGATATATAGTCCTCCCCCATCTCAAAGCATTCTGAAGTCATGCAGCCATGCAATGCACTCCAACTTGGTACAGAGAATTCCCATGGTGAACAGAAAATACTGGAGATAACTATGATACAAAGACATTGGCATTTTGGAGCTGCTGTGATATATACTTCTCTCCCATCCCAAAGCATAATGAACTCATGCAGCCATGCAATGCACTCCAACTTGGCACAGAGAATTCCCATGGTGAACAGAAAATACTTGAGATAACTGTGATACATAGACCTTGGCAACTGCTGGAATATATAGTCCTCTCCCATCCCAAAGCATTCTGAACTCATGCAGCCATGCAGTGCACTCCAACTTGGCACAGAGAATTCCCATGGTGAACAGAAAATACTGGAGATAACTATGATACATAGACATTGGCATTTTGGAGCTGCTGTGATACATAGTCCTCTCCCATCCCAAAGCATTCTGAACTCATGAAGCCATGCAATGCACTCAAATTTGGCACAGAGAATTCCTTGGTGAACAGAAAATACTGGAGATAACTATGATACATAGACATTGCCATTTTGGAGCTGCTGTGATATATAGTCCTCTACCATCCCAAAGCATTCTGAACTCATGAAGCCATGTAATGCACTCCAACTTGGCACAGAGAATTCCCATGGTGAACAGAACACACTGGAGATAACTGTGATACATAGACCTTGGCAACTGCTGGGATATATAGTCCTCTCCCATCCCAATGCATTCTGAACTCATGCAACCATGCAATGCACTCCAACTTGGCACAGAGAATTCCCATGGTGAACGGAAAATACTGGAGATAAATATGATACATAGACATTGGCATTTTGGAGCTGCTGTGATATATAGTCCTCTCCCATCCCAAAGCATTCTGAACTCATGACGCCATGCAATGCACTCCAACTTGTCACAGATAATTCCCATGGTGAATGGAAAATACTGGAGATAACTATGATAAATAGACCTTGGCATTTTCGAACTGCTGTGATATATAGTCCTCTCTCATCCCAAAGCATTCTGAAGTCATGCAGCCATGCAAAGCACTCCAACTTGGCACGGAGAATTCCCATGGTGAAGAGAAAATATTTGAGATAACTATGATACATAGACCTTGGCATTTTGGAACTGCTGGGATATATAGTCCTCCCCCATCCCAAAGCATTCTGAAGTCATGCAGCCATGCAATGCACTCCAACTTGGCACAGAGAATTCCCATGGTGAACAGAAAATACTTGAGATAACTGTGATACATAGACCTTGGCAACTGCTGGGATATATAGTCCTCTCCCATCCCAAAGCATTCTGAACTCATGCAGCCATGCAATGCACTCCAACTTGGCACAGAGAATGCCCATGGTGAAGAGAAATTACTGGAGATAACTATGATACATAGACATTGGCATTTTCGAACTGCTGTGATATATAGTCCTCTCTCATCCCAAAGCATTCTGAAGTCATGCAGCCATGCAAAGCACTCTAACTTGGCACGGAGAATTCCCATGGTGAACAGAAAATATTTGAGATAACTATGATACATAGACCTTGGCATTTTGGAACTGCTGGGATATATAGTCCTCTCTCATCCCAAAGCATTCTGAAGTCATGCAGCCATGCAATGCACTCCAACTTGGCACAGAGAATTCCCATGGTGAACAGAAAATACTGGAGATAACTATGATACAAAGACATTGGCATTTTGGAGCTGCTGTGATATATAGTTCTCTCCCATCCCAAAGCATAATGAACTCATGCAGCCATGCAATGCACTCCAACTTGGCACAGAGAATTCCCATGGTGAACAAAAAATACTGGAGATAACTGTGATACATAGACCTTGGCAACTGCTGGGATATGTAGTCCTCTCCCATCCCAAAGCATTCTGAACTCATGCAGCCATGCAATGCACTCCAACTTGGCACAGAGAATTCCCATGGTGAACAGAACACACTGGAGATAACTGTGATACATAGACCTTGGCAACTGCTGGGATATATAGTCCTCTCCCATCCCAAAGCATTGTGAACTCATGCAGCCATGTAATGCACTCCAACTTGGCACAGAGAATTCCCATGGTGAACAGAACACACTGGAGATAACTGTAATACATAGACCTTGGCAACTGCTGGGATATATAATCATCTTCCATCCCAAAGCATTCTGAACTCATGCAGCCATGCATTGCACACCAACTTCGCACAGAGAATTCCCATGGTGAACAGAAAATACTGGAGATAACTATGATACATAGACCTTGGCATTTTGGAACTGCTGGGATATATAGTCCTCCCCCATCCCAAAGCATTCTGAAGTCATGCAGCCATGCAATGCACTCCAACTTGGCACAGAGAATTCCCATGGTGAACAGAGAATACTGGAGATAACTATGATACAAAGACATTGGCATTTTGGAGCTGCTGTGATATATAGTTCTCTCCCATCCCAAAGCATAATGAACTCATGCAGCCATGCAATGCACTCCAACTTGGCACAGAGAATTCCCATGGTGAACAGAAAATACTGGAGATAACTATGATACATAGACATTGCCATTTTGGAGCTGCTGTGATATATAGTCCTCTCCCATCCCAAAGCATTGTGAACTCATGCAGCCATGTAATGCACTCCAACTTGTCACAGAGAATTCCCATGGTGAACAGAACACAGTGGAGATAACTGTGATACATAGACCTTGGCAACTGCTGGGATATATAATCCTCTTCCATCCCAAAGCATTCTGAACTCATGCAGCCATGCATTGCACACCAACTTGGCACAGAGAATTCCCATGGTGAACAGAAAATACTGGAGATAACTATGATACATAGACCTTGGCATTTTGGAACTGCTGGGATATACAGTCCTCTCCCATCCCAAAGCATTCTGAACTCATGCACCCATGCATTGCACACCAACTTGGCAAAGAGAATTCCCATGGTGATCAGAAAATACTGGAGATAACTATGATACATAGACCTTGGCATTTTGTAACTGCTGGGATATACAGTCCTCTCCCATCCCAAAGCCTTCTGAAATCATGCAGCCATGCAATGCACTCCAACTTGGCACAGAGAATTCCCATGGTGAACAGAAAATACTGGAGATAACTGTGATACATAGACCTTGGCAACTGCTGGGATATATAGTCCTCTCCCATCCCAAAGCATTCTGAACTCATGCAGCCATGCAATGCACTCCAACTTGGCACAAAGAATTCCCAATGGTGAATAGAATATACTGGATATAATTGTGATACATAGACAGAGGCAACTGCTGGGATATATAGTCCTCTCCCATCCCAAAGCATTCAGAACTCATGCAGCCATGTAATGAACTCCAACTTGGCACAGAGAATTCCCATGGAGAACAGAATATACTGGAGATAATTGTGATACATAGACCTTGGCAACTGCTGGGATATATAGTTCTCTTCCATCCCAAAGCATTCTGAACTCATGAAGCCATGCAATGCACTCCAACTTTGCACAGAGAATTCCCATGGTGAACAGAACACACTGGAGATAACTATGATACATAGACCTTGGCATTTTGGAACTGCTGGGATATATAGTCCTCTCCCATCCCAAAGGATTCTGAACTCATGCAGCCATGCAATGCACTCCAACTTTGCACAGAGAATTCCCATGGTGAACAGAAAACACTGGAGATAACTATGATACATAGACCTTGGGATTTTGGAACTGCTGGGATATATAGTCCTCTTCAATCCCAAAGGATTCTGAACTCATGCAGCCATGCAATGCACTCCAACTTGGCACAGAGAATTCCCATGGTGAACAGAAAATACTGGAGATAACTGTGATACATAGACCTTGGCAACTGCTGGGATATATAGTCCTCTCCCATCCGAAAGCATTCTGAACTCATGAAGCCATGTAATGTACACCAACTTGGCACAGAGAATTCCCATGGTGAACAGAACACACTGGAGATAACTGTGATACATAGACCTTGGCAACTGCTGGTATATATAGTCCTCGCCCATCCCAAAGCATTGTGAACTCATGCAGCCATGTAATGCACTCCAACTTGTCACAGAGAATTCCCATGGTGAACAGAACACACTGGAGATAACTGTGATACATAGACATTGGCAACTGCTGGGATATATAATCCTCTTCCATCCCAAAGCATTCTGAACTCATGCAGCCATGCATTGCACACCAACTTGGCACAGAGAATTCCCATGGTGAACAGAAAATACTGGAGATAACTATGATACATAGACCTTGGAATTTTGGAACTGCTGGGATATACAGTCCTCTCCCATCCCAAAGCATTCTGAACTCATGCAGCCATGCATTGCACACCAACTTGGCACAGAGAATTCCCATGGTGATCAGAAAATACTGGAGATAACTATGATACATAGACCTTGGCATTTTGTAACTGCTGTGATATAAAGTCCTCTCCCATCCCAAAGCCTTCTGAAATCATGCAGCCATGCAATGCACTCCAACTTGGCACAGAGAATTCCCATGGTGAACAGAAAATACTGGAGATAACTGTGATACATAGACCTTGGCAACTGCTGGGATATATAGTCCTCTCCCATCCCAAAGCATTCTGAACTCATGCAGCCATGCAATGCACTCCAACTTGGCACAAAGAATTCCCATGGTGAATAGAATATACTCGATATAATTGTGATACATAGACAGAGGCAACTGCTGGGATATATAGTCCTCTCCCATCCCAAAGCATTCAGAACTCATGCAGCCATGTAATGAACTCCAACTTGGCACAGAGAATTCCCATGGAGAACAGAATATACTGGAGATAATTGTGATACATAGACCTTGGCAACTGCTGGGATATATAGTTCTCTTCCATCCCAAAGCATTCTGAACTCATGAAGCCATGCAATGCACTCCAACTTTGCACAGAGAATTCCCATGGTGAACAGAACACACTGGAGATAACTATGATACATAGACCTTGGGATTTTGGAACTGCTGGGATATATAGTCCTCTCCCATCCCAAAGGATTCTGAACTCATGCAGCCATGCAATGCACTCCAACTTTGCACAGAGAATTCCCATGGTGAACAGAAAACACTGGAGATAACTATGATACATAGACCTTGGGATTTTGGAACTGCTGGGATATATAGTCCTCTTCAATCCCAAAGCATTCTGAACTCATGCAGCCCTGCAATGCACTCCAACTTGGCACAGAGAATTCCCATGGTGAACAGAAAATACTGGAGATAACTGTGATACATAGACCTTGGCAACAGCTGGGATATATAGTCCTCTCCCATCCGAAAGCATTCTGATCTCATGCAACCATGCAATGCACTCCAACTTGGCACAGAGAATTCCCATGGTGAACAGAAAATACTGGAGATAAATATGATACATAGACATTGGCATTTTGGAGCTGCTGTGATATATAGTCCTCTCCCATCCCAAAGCATTCTGAACTCATGAAGCCATGCAATGCACTCCAACTTGGCACAGAGAATTCCCATGGTGAACAGAAAATACTTGAGATAACTATGATACATAGACATTGCCATTTTGGAGCTGCTGTAATATATAGTCCTCTCCCATCCCAAAGCATTCTGAACTCATGAAGCCATGTAATGCACTCCAACTTGGCACAGAGAATTCCCATGGTGAACAGAACACACTGGAGATAACTGTGATACATAGACCTTGGCAACTGCTGGGATATATAGTCCTCTCCCATCCCAAAGCATTGTGAACTCATGCAGCCATGTAATGCACTCCAACTTGGCACAGAGAATTCCCATGGTGAACAGAACACACTGGAGATAACTGTGATACATAGACCTTGGCAACTGCTGGGATATATAATCCTCTTCCATCCCAAAGCATTCTGAACTCATGCAGCCATGCATTGCACACCAACTTGGCACAGAGAATTCCCATGGTGAACAGAAAATACTGGAGATAACTATGATACATAGACCTTGGCATTTTGGAACTGCTGGGATATACAGTCCTCTCCCATCCCAAAGCATTCTGAACTCATGCAGCCATGCATTGCACACCAACTTGGCACAGAGAATTCCCATGGTGAACAGAAAATACTGGAGATAACTATGATACATAGACCTTGGCATTTTGGAACTGCTGGGATATACAGTCCTCTCCCATCCCAAAGCCTTCTGAAATCATGCAGCCATGCAATGCACTCCAACTTGGCACAGAGAATTCCCATGGTGAACAGAAAATACTGGAGATAACTGTGATACATAGACCTTGGCAACTGCTGGGATATATAGTCCTCTCCCATCCCAAAGCATTCTGAACTCATGCAGCCATGCAATGCACTCCAACTTGGCACAAAGAATTCCCATGGTGAATAGAAAATACTGGAGATAACTGTGATACATAGACCTTGGCAACTGCTGGGATATATAGTCCTCTCCCATCCCAAAGCATTCTGAACTCATGCAGCCATGTAATGAACTCCAACTTGGCACAGAGAATTCCCATGGAGAACAGAATATACTGGAGATAACTGTGATACATAGACCTTGGCAACTGCTGGGATATATAGTTCTCTTCCATCCCAAAGCATTCTGAATTCATGAAGCCATGCAATGCACTCCAACTTTGCACAGAGAATTCCCATGGTGAACAGAACACACTGGAGATAACTATGATACATAGACCTTGGGATTTTGGAACTGCTGGGATATATAGTCCTCTCCCATCCCAAAGGATTCTGAACTCATGCAGCCATGCAATGCACTCCAACTTTGCACAGAGAATTCCCATGGTGAACAGAAAACACTGGAGATAACTATGATACATAGACCTTGGGATTTTGGAACTGCTGGGATATATAGTCCTCTTCAATCCCAAAGCATTCTGAACTCATGCAGCCATGCAATGCACTCCAACTTGGCACAGAGAATTCCCATGGTGAACAGAAAATACTGGAGATAACTGTGATACATAGACCTTGGCAACTGCTGGGATATATAGTCCTCTCCCATCCCAAAGCATTCTGAACTCATGCAACCATGCAATGCACTCCAACTTGGCACAGAGAATTCCCATGGTGAACAGAAAATACTGAAGATAAATATGATACATAGACATTGGCATTTTGGAGCTGCTGTGATATATAGTCCTCTCCCATCCCAAAGCATTCTGAACTCATGAAGCCATGCAATGCACTCCAACTTGGCACAGAGAATTCCCATGGTGAACAGAAAATACTGGAGATAACTATGATAAATAGACCTTGGCATTTTCGAACTGCTGTGATATATAGTAATCTCTCATCCCAAAGCATTCTGAAGTCATGCAGCCATGCAATGCACTCCAACTTGGCACAGAGAATTCCCATGGTGAACAGAAAATACTGGAGATAACTATGATACAAAGACATTGGCATTTTGGAGCTGCTGTGATATATAGTTCTCTCCCATCCCAAAGCATAATGAACTCATGCAGCCATGCAATGCACTCCAACTTGGCACAGAGAATTCCCATGGTGAACAGAAAATACTGGAGATAACTATAATACATAGACATTGCCATTTTGGAGCTGCTGTAATATATAGTCCTCTCCCATCCCAAAGCATTCTGAACTCATGAAGCCATGTAATGCACTCCAACTTGGCACAGAGAATTCCCATGTTGAACAGAACACACTGGAGATAACTGTGATACATAGACCTTGGCAACTGCTGGGATATATAGTCCTCTCCCATCCCAAAGCATTGTGAACTCATGCAGCCATGTAATGCACTCCAACTTGGCACAGAGAATTCCCATGGTGAACAGAACACACTGGAGATAACTGTGATACATAGACCTTGACAACTGCTGGGATATATAATCCTCTTCCATCCCAAAGCATTCTGAACTCATGCAGCCATGCATTGCACACGAACTTGGCACAGAGAATTCCCATGGTGAACAGAAAATATTGGAGATTTATTTATTTATTTATTTACAGTTCTTATATTCCGCCCTTCTCACCCCGCAGGGGACTCAGGGCGGATTACAGTAAACACATATATGGCAAACATTCAATGCCAGTTTGACAAACAACATTTAACAGACAAAGGCTATTTAACTTTTTTTTCTGGCCGCCAGGGGAGCTGCTGCTTTTCATCGTCCATCAACGACACCGATGAAGTTCTTCCGCATTCCACATTCCCCGGAGTCTTCTTTCTTTTATGGCCTCATAAATTAGTTAAATTTAGCCTCCCACACAAGGTGGTGCCTTATTTTCCTACTTGACAGATGCAACTGTCTTTCGGGTTGCAAAGGTCGACAACGGGCTACACAATGGCTGGACACCCACTCCAGCCCGGGCTGGCTTCGAACGCATGACCTTTTGGTCAGAGTGATCTTAATGCAGCTGACACTCAGCCAGCTGCGCCACAATCCCGGTGATAACTATGATACATAGACCTTGGCATTTTGGAACTGCTGGGATATACAGTCCTCTCCCATCCCAAAGCATTCTGAACTCAGGCAGCCATGCATTGCACACCAACTTGGCACAGAGAATTCCCATGGTGAACAGAAAATACTGGAGATAACTATGATACATAGACCTTGGCATTTTGGAACTGCTGGGATATACAGTCCTCTCCCATCCCAAAGCCTTCTGAAATCATGCAGCCATGCAATGCACTCCAACTTGGCACAGAGAATTCCCATGGGGAACAGAAAATACTGGAGATAACTGTGATACATAGACTTTGGCAACTGCTGGGATATATAGTCCTCTCCCATCCCAAAGCATTCTGAACTCATGCAGCCATGCAATGCACTCCAACTTGGCACAAAGAATTCCCATGGTGAATAGAAAATACTGGATATAATTGTGATACATAGACAGTGGCAACTGCTGGGATATATAGTCCTCTCCCATCCCAAAGCATTCAGAACTCATGCAGCCATGTAATGAACTCCAACTTGGCACAGAGAACTCCCATGGTGAACAGAATATACTGGAGATAACTGTGATACATAGACCTTGGCAACTGCTGGGATATATAGTTCTCTTCCATCCCAAAGCATTCTGAACTCATGAAGCCATGCAATGCACTCCAACTTTGCACAGAGAATTCCCATGGTGAACAGAAAACACTGGAGATAACTATGATACATAGACATTGGCATTTTCAAACTGCTGTGATATATAGTCCTCTCTCATCCCAAAGCATTCTGAACTCATGCAGCCATGCAAAGCACTCTAACTTGGCACGGAGAATTCCCATGGTGATCAGAAAATATTTGAGATAACTATGATACATAGACCTTGGCATTTTGGAACTGCTGGGATATATAGTCCTCTCCCATCCCAAAGCATTCTGAACTCATGCAGCCATGCAATGCACTCCAACTTTGCACAGAGAATTCCCATGTTGAACAGAACACACTGGAGATAACTGTGATACATAGACCTTGGCAACTGCTGGGATATATAGTCCTCTCCCATCCGAAAGCATTGTGAACTCATGCAGCCATGTAATGCACTCCAACTTGGCACAGAGAATTCCCATGGTGAACAGAACACACTGGAGATAACTGTGATACATAGACCTTGACAACTGCTGGGATATATAATCCTCTTCCATCCCAAAGCATTCTGAACTCATGCAGCCATGCATTGCACACCAACTTGGCACAGAGAATTCCCATGGTGAACAGAAAATATTGGAGATTTATTTATTTATTTATTTACAGTTCTTATATTCCGCCCTTCTCACCCCGCAGGGGACTCAGGGCGGATTACAGTAAACACATATATGGCAAACATTCAATGCCAGTTTGACAAACAACATTTAACAGACAAAGGCTATTTAACTTTTTTTTCTGGCCGCCAGGGGAGCTGCTGCTTTTCATCGTCCATCAACGACACCGATGAAGTTCTTCCGCATTCCACATTCCCCGGAGTCTTCATTCTTTTATGGCCTCATAAATTAGTTAAATTTAGCCTCCCACACAAGGTGGTGCCTTATTTTCCTACTTGACAGATGCAACTGTCTTTCGGGTTGCAAAGGTTGACAACGGGCTACACAATGGCTGGACACCCACTCCAGCCCGGGCTGGCTTCGAACTCATGACCTTTTGGTCAGAGTGATCTTAATGCAGCTGACACTCAGCCAGCTGCGCCACAATCCCGGTGATAACTATGATACATAGACCTTGGCATTTTGGAACTGCTGGGATATACAGTCCTCTCCCATCCCAAAGCATTCTGAACTCAGGCAGCCATGCATTGCACACCAACTTGGCACAGAGAATTCCCATGGTGAACAGAAAATACTGGAGATAACTATGATACATAGACCTTGGCATTTTGGAACTGCTGGGATATACAGTCCTCTCCCATCCCAAAGCCTTCTGAAATCATGCAGCCATGCAATGCACTCCAACATGGCACAGAGAATTCCCATGGGGAACAGAAAATACTGGAGATAACTGTGATACATAGACTTTGGCAACTGCTGGGATATATAGTCCTCTCCCATCCCAAAGCATTCTGAACTCATGCAGCCATGCAATGCACTCCAACTTGGCACAAAGAATTCCCATGGTGAATAGAAAATACTGGATATAATTGTGATACATAGACAGTGGCAACTGCTGGGATATATAGTCCTCTCCCATCCCAAAGCATTCAGAACTCATGCAGCCATGTAATGAACTCCAACTTGGCACAGAGAACTCCCATGGTGAACAGAATATACTGGAGATAACTGTGATACATAGACCTTGGCAACTGCTGGGATATATAGTTCTCTTCCATCCCAAAGCATTCTGAACTCATGAAGCCATGCAATGCACTCCAACTTTGCACAGAGAATTCCCATGGTGAACAGAAAACACTGGAGATAACTATGATACATAGACATTGGCATTTTCAAACTGCTGTGATATATAGTCCTCTCTCATCCCAAAGCATTCTGAACTCATGCAGCCATGCAAAGCACTCTAACTTGGCACGGAGAATTCCCATGGTGATCAGAAAATATTTGAGATAACTATGATACATAGACCTTGGCATTTTGGAACTGCTGGGATATATAGTCCTCTCCCATCCCAAAGCATTCTGAACTCATGCAGCCATGCAATGCACTCCAACTTTGCACAGAGAATTACCATGGTGAACAGAAAACACTGGAGATAACTATGATACGTGGACCTTGGGATTTTGGAACTGCTGGGATATATAGTCCTCTTCAATCCCAAAGCATTCTGAACTCATGCAGCCATGCAAAGCACTCCAACTTGGCACAGAAAATTCCCATGGTGAACAGAAAATACTGGAGATAACTGTGATACATAGACCTTGGCAACGGCTGGGATATATAGTCCTCTCCCATCCCAAAGCATTCTGAACTCATGCAACCATGCAATGCACTCCAACTTGGCACAGAGAATTCCCATGGTGAACAGAAAATACTGGAGATAAATATGATACATAGACCTTGGCATTTTGGAGCTGCTGTGATATATAGTCCTCTCCCATCCCAAAGCATTCTGAACTCATGAAGCCATGCAATACACTCCAACTTGGCACAGAGAATTCCCATGGTGAACAGAAAATACTGGAGATAACTATGATAAATAGACCTTGGCATTTTCGAACTGCTGTGATATATAGTCCTCTCTCATCCCAAAGCATTCTGAAGTCATGCAGCCATGCAATGCACTCCAACTTGGCACAGAGAATTCCAATGGTGAACAGAAAATACTTGAGATAACTGTGATACATAGACCTTGGCAACTGCTGGGATATATAGTCCTCTCCCATCCCAAAGCATTCTGAACTCATGCAGCCATGCAATGCACTCCAACTTGGCACAGAGAATTCCCATGCTGAAGAGAAATTACTGGAGATAACTATGATACATAGACATTGGCATTTTCAAACTGCTGTGATATATAGTCCTCTCTCATCCCAAAGCATTCTGAAGTCATGCAGCCATGCAATACACTCCAACTTGGCACAGAGAATTCCCATGGTGAACAGAAAATACTGGAGATAACTATGATAAATAGACCTTGGCATTTTCGAACTCCTGTGATATACAGTCCTCTCTCATCCCAAAGCATTCTGAAGTCATGCAGCCATGCAATGCACTCCAACTTGGCACAGAGAATTCCCATAGTGAACAGAAAATACTTGAGATAACTGTGATACATAGACCTTGGCAACTGCTGGGATATATAGTCCTCTCCCATCCCAAAGCATTCTGAACTCATGCAGCCATGCAATGCACTCCAACTTGGCACAGAGAATTCCCATGGTGAAGAGAAATTACTGGAGATAACTATGATACATAGACATTGGCATTTTCAAACTGCTGTGATATATAGTCCTCTCTCATCCCAAAGCATTCTGAAGTCATGCAGCCATGCAAAGCACTCTAACTTGGCACGGAGAATTCCCATGGTGAACAGAAAATATTTGAGATAACTATGATACATAGACCTTGGCATTTTGGAACTGCTGGGATATATAGTCCTCCCCCATCTCAAAGCATTCTGAAGTCATGCAGCCATGCAATGCACTCCAACTTGGTACAGAGAATTCCCATGGTGAACAGAAAATACTGGAGATAACTATGATACAAAGACATTGGCATTTTGGAGCTGCTGTGATATATAGTTCTCTCCCATCCCAAAGCATAATGAACTCATGCAGCCATGCAATGCACTCCAACTTGGCACAGAGAATTCCCATGGTGAACAGAAAATACTTGAGATAACTGTGATACATAGACCTTGGCAACTGCTGGAATATATAGTCCTCTCCCATCCCAAAGCATTCTGAACTCATGCAGCCATGCAGTGCACTCCAACTTGGCACAGAGAATTCCCATGGTGAACAGAAAATACTGGAGATAACTATGATACATAGACATTGGCATTTTGGAGCTGCTGTGATACATAGTCCTCTCCCATCCCAAAGCATTCTGAACTCATGAAGCCATGCAATGCACTCAAATTTGGCACAGAGAATTCCTTGGTGAACAGAAAATACTGGAGATAACTATGATACATAGACATTGCCATTTTGGAGCTGCTGTGATATATAGTCCTCTACCATCCCAAAGCATTCTGAACTCATGAAGCCATGTAATGCACTCCAACTTGGCACAGAGAATTCCCATGGTGAACAGAACACACTGGAGATAACTGTGATACATAGACCTTGGCAACTGCTGGGATATATAGTCCTCTCCCATCCCAATGCATTCTGAACTCATGCAACCATGCAATGCACTCCAACTTGGCACAGAGAATTCCCATGGTGAACAGAAAATACTGGAGATAAATATGATACATAGACCTTGGCATTTTGGAGCTGCTGTGATATATAGTCCTCTCCCATCCCAAAGCATTCTGAACTCATGAAGCCATGCAATACACTCCAACTTGGCACAGAGAATTCCCATGGTGAACAGAAAATACTGGAGATAACTATGATAAATAGACCTTGGCATTTTCGAACTGCTGTGATATATAGTCCTCTCTCATCCCAAAGCATTCTGAAGTCATGCAGCCATGCAATGCACTCCAACTTGGCACAGAGAATTCCAATGGTGAACAGAAAATACTTGAGATAACTGTGATACATAGACCTTGGCAACTGCTGGGATATATAGTCCTCTCCCATCCCAAAGCATTCTGAACTCATGCAGCCATGCAATGCACTCCAACTTGGCACAGAGAATTCCCATGCTGAAGAGAAATTACTGGAGATAACTATGATACATAGACATTGGCATTTTCAAACTGCTGTGATATATAGTCCTCTCTCATCCCAAAGCATTCTGAAGTCATGCAGCCATGCAATACACTCCAACTTGGCACAGAGAATTCCCATGGTGAACAGAAAATACTGGAGATAACTATGATAAATAGACCTTGGCATTTTCGAACTCCTGTGATATACAGTCCTCTCTCATCCCAAAGCATTCTGAAGTCATGCAGCCATGCAATGCACTCCAACTTGGCACAGAGAATTCCCATAGTGAACAGAAAATACTTGAGATAACTGTGATACATAGACCTTGGCAACTGCTGGGATATATAGTCCTCTCCCATCCCAAAGCATTCTGAACTCATGCAGCCATGCAATGCACTCCAACTTGGCACAGAGAATTCCCATGGTGAAGAGAAATTACTGGAGATAACTATGATACATAGACATTGGCATTTTCAAACTGCTGTGATATATAGTCCTCTCTCATCCCAAAGCATTCTGAAGTCATGCAGCCATGCAAAGCACTCTAACTTGGCACGGAGAATTCCCATGGTGAACAGAAAATATTTGAGATAACTATGATACATAGACCTTGGCATTTTGGAACTGCTGGGATATATAGTCCTCCCCCATCTCAAAGCATTCTGAAGTCATGCAGCCATGCAATGCACTCCAACTTGGTACAGAGAATTCCCATGGTGAACAGAAAATACTGGAGATAACTATGATACAAAGACATTGGCATTTTGGAGCTGCTGTGATATATAGTTCTCTCCCATCCCAAAGCATAATGAACTCATGCAGCCATGCAATGCACTCCAACTTGGCACAGAGAATTCCCATGGTGAACAGAAAATACTTGAGATAACTGTGATACATAGACCTTGGCAACTGCTGGAATATATAGTCCTCTCCCATCCCAAAGCATTCTGAACTCATGCAGCCATGCAGTGCACTCCAACTTGGCACAGAGAATTCCCATGGTGAACAGAAAATACTGGAGATAACTATGATACATAGACATTGGCATTTTGGAGCTGCTGTGATACATAGTCCTCTCCCATCCCAAAGCATTCTGAACTCATGAAGCCATGCAATGCACTCAAATTTGGCACAGAGAATTCCTTGGTGAACAGAAAATACTGGAGATAACTATGATACATAGACATTGCCATTTTGGAGCTGCTGTGATATATAGTCCTCTACCATCCCAAAGCATTCTGAACTCATGAAGCCATGTAATGCACTCCAACTTGGCACAGAGAATTCCCATGGTGAACAGAACACACTGGAGATAACTGTGATACATAGACCTTGGCAACTGCTGGGATATATAGTCCTCTCCCATCCCAATGCATTCTGAACTCATGCAACCATGCAATGCACTCCAACTTGGCACAGAGAATTCCCATGGTGAACAGAAAATACTGGAGATAAATATGATACATAGACATTGGCATTTTGGAGCTGCTGTGATATATAGTCCTCTCCCATCCCAAAGCATTCTGAACTCATGACGCCATGCAATGCACTCCAACTTGTCACAGAGAATTCCCATGGTGAACAGAAAATACTGGAGATAACTATGATAAATAGACCTTGGCATTTTCGAACTGCTGTGATATATAGTCCTCTCTCATCCCAAAGCATTCTGAAGTCATGCAGCCACGCAAAGCACTCCAACTTGGCACGGAGAATTCCCATGGTGAACAGAAAATATTTGAGATAACTATGATACATAGACCTTGGCATTTTGGAACTGCTGGGATATATAGTCCTCCCCCATCCCAAAGCATTCTGAAGTCATGCAGCCATGCAATGCACTCCAACTTGGCACAGAGAATTCCCATGGTGAACAGAAAATACTTGAGATAACTGTGATACATAGACCTTGGCAACTGCTGGGATATATAGTCCTCTCCCATCCCAAAGCATTCTGAACTCATGCAGCCATGCAATGCACTCCAACTTGGCACAGAGAATGCCCATGGTGAAGAGAAATTACTGGAGATAACTATGATACATAGACATTGGCATTTTCGAACTGCTGTGATATATAGTCCTCTCTCATCCCAAAGCATTCTGAAGTCATGCAGCCATGCAAAGCACTCTAACTTGGCACGGAGAATTCCCATGGTGAACAGAAAATATTTGAGATAACTATGATACATAGACCTTGGCATTTTGGAACTGCTGGGATATATAGTCCTCTCTCATCCCAAAGCATTCTGAAGTCATGCAGCCATGCAATGCACTCCAACTTGGCACAGAGAATTCCCATGGTGAACAGAAAATACTGGAGATAACTATGATACAAAGACATTGGCATTTTGGAGCTGCTGTGATATATAGTTCTCTCCCATCCCAAAGCATAATGAACTCATGCAGCCATGCAATGCACTCCAACTTGGCACAGAGAATTCCCATGGTGAACAAAAAATACTGGAGATAACTGTGATACATAGACCTTGGCAACTGCTGGGATATGTAGTCCTCTCCCATCCCAAAGCATTCTGAACTCATGCAGCCATGCAATGCACTCCAACTTGGCACAGAGAATTCCCATGGTGAACAGAACACACTGGAGATAACTGTGATACATAGACCTTGGCAACTGCTGGGATATATAGTCCTCTCCCATCCCAAAGCATTGTGAACTCATGCAGCCATGTAATGCACTCCAACTTGGCACAGAGAATTCCCATGGTGAACAGAACACACTGGAGATAACTGTAATACATAGACCTTGGCAACTGCTGGGATATATAATCATCTTCCATCCCAAAGCATTCTGAACTCATGCAGCCATGCATTGCACACCAACTTCGCACAGAGAATTCCCATGGTGAACAGAAAATACTGGAGATAACTATGATACATAGACCTTGGCATTTTGGAACTGCTGGGATATACAGTCCTCTCCCATCCCAAAGCCTTCTGAACTCATGCAGCTATGCAATGCACTCTAACTTTGCACAGAGAATTCACATGGGGAACAGAAAACACTGGAGATAACTATGATACATAGACCTTGGCAACTGCTGGGATATATAGTCCTCTCCCATCCCAAAGCATTCTGAACTCATGCAACCATGCAATGCACTCCAACTTGGCACAGGGAATTCCCATGGTGAACAGAAAATACTGGAGATAACTGTGATACATAGACCTTGGCAACTGCTGGGATATGTAGTCCTCTCCCATCCCAAAGCATTCTGAACTCATGCAGCCATGCAATGCACTCCAACTTGGCACAAAGAATTCCCATGGTGAATAGAAAATACTGGAAATAATTGTGATACATAGACAGAGGCAACTGCTGGGATATATAGTCCTCTCCCATCCCAAAGCATTCTGAACTCATGCAGCCATGTAATGCACTCCAACTTGGCACAGAGAATTCCCATGGTGAACAGAAAATACTGGAGATAACTGTGATACATAGACCTTGGCAACTGCTGGGATATATAATCCTCTCCCATTCCAATGCATTCTGAACTCATGCAGCCATGCAATGCACTCCAACTTGGCACAGAGAATTCCCATGGTGAACAGAAAATACTGGAGATAACTGTGATACATAGACCTTGGCAACTGCTGGGATATATAGTCCTCTCCCATCCCAAAGCATTCTGAACTCATGCAACCATGCAATGCACTCCAACTTGGCACAGAGAATTCCCATGGTGAACAGAAAATACTGGAGATAAATATGATACATAGACATTGGCATTTTGGAGCTGCTGTGATATATAGTCCTCTCCCATCCCAAAGCATTCTGAACTCATGAAGCCATGCAATGCACTCCAACTTGGCACAGAGAATTCCCATGGTGAACAGAAAATACTGGAGATAACTATGATAAATAGACCTTGGCATTTTCGAACTGCTGTGATATATAGTCCTCTCTCATCCCAAAGCATTCTGAAGTCATGCAGCCATGCAATGCACTCCAACTTGGCACAGAGAATTCCCATGGTGAACAGAAAATACTGGAGATAACTATGATACAAAGACATTGGCATTTTGGAGCTGCTGTGATATATAGTTCTCTCCCATCCCAAAGCATTCTGAACTCATGAAGCCATGTAATGCACTCCAACTTGGCACAGAGAATTCCCATGGTGAACAGAACACACTGGAGATAACTGTGATACATAGACCTTGGCAACTGCTGGGATATATAGTCCTCTCCCATCCCAAAGCATTGTGAACTCATGAAGCCATGCAATGCACTCCAACTTTGCACAGAGAATTCCCATGGTGAACAGAACACACTGGAGATAACTATGATACATAGACCTTGGGATTTTGGAACTGCTGGGATATATAGTCCTCTCCCATCCCAAAGGATTCTGAACTCATGCAGCCATGCAATGCACTCCAACTTTGCACAGAGAATTCCCATGGTGAACAGAAAATACTGGAGATAACTGTGATACATAGACCTTGGCATTTTGGAACTGCTGGGATATACAGTCCTCTCCCATCCCAAAGCATTCTGAACTCATGCAGCCATGCATTGCACACAAACTTGGCACAGAGAATTCCCATGGTGAACAGAAAATACTGGAGATAACTATGATACATAGACCTTGGCATTTTGGAACTGCTGGGATATACAGTTCTCTCCCATCCCAAAGCCTTCTGAAATCATGCAGCCATGCAATGCACTCCAACTTGGCACAGAGAATTCCCATGGTGAACAGAAAATAATGGAGATAACTGTGATACATAGACCTTGGCAACTGCTGGGATATATAGTCCTCTCCCATCCCAAAGCATTCCGAACTCATGCAGCCATGTAATGAACTCCAACTTGGCACAGAGAATTCCCATGGAGAACAGAATATACTGGAGATAACTGTGATACATAGACCTTGGCAACTGCTGGGATATATAGTTCTCTTCCATCCCAAAGCATTCTGAACTCATGAAGCCATGCAATGCACTCCAACTTTGCACAGAGAATTCCCATGGTGAACAGAACACACTGGAGATAACTATGATACATAGACCTTGGGATTTTGGAACTGCTCGGATATATAGTCCTCTCCCATCCCAAAGGATTCTGAACTCATGCAGCCATGCAATGCACTCCAACTTTGCACAGAGAATTCCCATGGTGAACAGAAAACACTGGAGATAACTATGATACATAGACCTTGGGATTTTGGAACTGCTGGGATATATAGTCCTCTTCAATCCCAAAGCATTCTGAACTCATGCAGCCATGCAATGCATTCCAACTTGGCACAGAGAATTCCCATGGTGAACAGAAAATACTGGAGATAACTGTGATACATAGACTTTGGCAACTGCTGGGATATATAGTCCTCTCCCATCCCAAAGCATTCTGAACTCATGCAACCATGCAATGCACTCCAACTTGGCACAGAGAATTCCCATGGTGAACAGAAAATACTGGAGATAACTATGATACAAAGACATTGGCATTTTGGAGCTGCTGTGATATATAGTTCTCTCCCATCCCAAAGCATAATGAACTCATGCAGCCATGCAATGCACTCCAACTTGGCACAGAGAATTCCCATGGTGAACAGAAAATACTGGAGATAACTATAATACATAGACATTGCCATTTTGGAGCTGCTGTAATATATAGTCCTCTCCCATCCCAAAGCATTCTGAACTCATGAAGCCATGTAATGCACTCCAACTTGGCAAGGAGAATTCCCATGGTGAACAGAACACACTGGAGATAACTGTGATACATAGACCTTGGCAACTGCTGGGATATATAATCCTCTTCCATCCCAAAGCATTCTGAACTCATGCAGCCATGCATTGCACACCAACTTGGCACAGAGAATTCCGATGGTGAACAGAAAATACTAGAGATAACTATGATACATAGACCTTGGCATTTTGGAACTGCTGGGATATACAGTCCTCTCCCATCCCAAATCATTCTGAACTCATGCAGGCATGCATTGCACACCAACTTGGCACAGAGAATTCCCATGGTGAATAGAAAATACTTGAGATAACTGTGATACATAGACCTTGGCAACTGCTGGGATATATAGTCCTCTCCCATCCCAAAGCATTCTGAAGTCATGCAGCCATGCAATACACTCCAACTTGGCACAGAGAATTCCCATCGTGAACAGAAAATACTGGAGATAACTATAATACATAGACATTGCCATTTTGGAGCTGCTGTAATATATAGTCCTCTCCCATCCCAAAGCATTCTGAACTCATGAAGCCATGTAATGCACTCCAACTTGGCAAGGAGAATTCCCATGGTGAACAGAACACACTGGAGATAACTGTGATACATAGACCTTGGCAACTGCTGGGATATATAATCCTCTTCCATCCCAAAGCATTCTGAACTCATGCAGCCATGCATTGCACACCAACTTGGCACAGAGAATTCCGATGGTGAACAGAAAATACTAGAGATAACTATGATACATAGACCTTGGCATTTTGGAACTGCTGGGATATACAGTCCTCTCCCATCCCAAATCATTCTGAACTCATGCAGGCATGCATTGCACACCAACTTGGCACAGAGAATTCCCATGGTGAATAGAAAATACTTGAGATAACTGTGATACATAGACCTTGGCAACTGCTGGGATATATAGTCCTCTCCCATCCCAAAGCATTCTGAACTCATGCAGCCATGCAATGCACTCCAACTTGGCACAGAGAATTCCCATGGTGAAGAGAAATTACTGGAGATAACTATGATACATAGACATTGGCATTTTCAAACTGCTGTGATATATAGTCCTCTCTCATCCCAAAGCATTCTGAAGTCATGCAGCCATGCAATACACTCCAACTTGGCACAGAGAATTCCCATCGTGAACAGAAAATACTGGAGATAACTATGATAAATAGACCTTGGCATTTTCGAACTGCTGTGATATACAGTCCTCTCTCATCCCAAAGCATTCTGAAGTCATGCAGCCATGCAATGCACTCCAACTTGGCACAGAGAATTCCCATGGTGAACAGAAAATACTTGAGATAACTGTGATACATAGACCTTGGCAACTGCTGGGATATATAGTCCTCTCCCATCCCAAAGCATTCTGAACTCATGCAGCCATGCAATGCACTCCAACTTGGCACAGAGAATTCCCATGGTGAAGAGAAATTACTGGAGATAACTATGATACATAGACATTGGCATTTTCAAACTGCTGTGATATATAGTCCTCTCTCATCCCAAAGCATTCTGAAGTCATGCAGCCATGCAAAGCACTCTAACTTGGCACGGAGAATTCCCAAGGTGAACAGAAAATATTTGAGATAACTATGATACATAGACCTTGGCATTTTGGAACTGCTGGGATATATAGTCCTCCCCCATCCCAAAGCATTCTGAAGTCATGCAGCCATGCAATGCACTCCAACTTGGTACAGAGAATTCCCATGGTGAACAGAAAATACTGGAGATAACTATGATACAAAGACATTGGCATTTTGGAGCTGCTGTGATATATAGTTCTCTCCCATCCCAAAGCATAATGAACTCATGCAGCCATGCAATGCACTCCAACTTGGCACAGAGAATTCCCATGGTGAACAGAAAATACTTGAGATAACTGTGATACATAGACCTTGGCAACTGCTGGAATATATAGTCCTCTCCCATCCCAAAGCATTCTGAACTCATGCAGCCATGCAGTGCACTCCAACTTGGCACAGAGAATTCCCATGGTGAACAGAAAATACTGGAGATAACTATGATACATAGACATTGGCATTTTGGAGCTGCTGTGATACATAGTCCTCTCCCATCCCAAAGCATTCTGAACTCATGAAGCCATGCAATGCACTCAAATTTGGCACAGAGAATTCCCATGGTGAATAGAAAATACTGGAGATAACTATGATAAATAGACCTTGGCATTTTCGAACTGCTGTGATATATAGTCCTCTCTCATCCCCAAGCATAATGAACTCATGCAGCCATGCAATGCACTCCAACTTGGCACAGAGAATTCCCATGGTGAACAGAAAATACTGGAGATAACTATGATACATAGACATTGCCATTTTGGAGCTGCTGTGATATATAGTCCTCTACCATCCCAAAGCATTCTGAACTCATGAAGCCATGTAATGCACTCCAACTTGGCACAGAGAATTCCCATGGTGAACAGAACACACTGGAGATAACTATGATACATAGACCTTGGGATTTTGGAACTGCTCGGATATATAGTCCTCTCCCATCCCAAAGCATTCTGAACTCATGCAGCCATGCATTGCACACAAACTTGGCACAGAGAATTCCCATGGTGAACAGAAAATACTGGAGATAACTATGATACATAGACCTTGGCATTTTGGAACTGCTGGGATATACAGTTCTCTCCCATCCCAAAGCCTTCTGAAATCATGCAGCCATGCAATGCACTCCAACTTGGCACAGAGAATTCCCATGGTGAACAGAAAATAATGGAGATAACTGTGATACATAGACCTTGGCAACTGCTGGGATATATAGTCCTCTCCCATCCCAAAGCATTCTGAACTCATGCAGCCATGTAATGAACTCCAACTTGGCACAGAGAATTCCCATGGAGAACAGAATATACTGGAGATAACTGTGATACATAGACCTTGGCAACTGCTGGGATATATAGTTCTCTTCCCTCCCAAAGCATTCTGAACTCATGAAGCCATGCAATGCACTCCAACTTTGCACAGAGAATTCCCATGGTGAACAGAACACACTGGAGATAACTATGATACATAGACCTTGGGATTTTGGAACTGCTCGGATATATAGTCCTCTCCCATCCCAAAGGATTCTGAACTCATGCAGCCATGCAATGCACTCCAACTTTGCACAGAGAATTCCCATGGTGAACAGAAAACACTGGAGATAACTATGATACATAGACATTGCCATTTTGGAGCTGCTGTGATATATAGTCCTCTACCATCCCAAAGCATTCTGAACTCATGAAGCCATGTAATGCACTCCAACTTGGCACAGAGAATTCCCATGGTGAACAGAAAATACTGGAGATAACTGTGATACATAGACTTTGGCAACTGCTGGGATATATAGTCCTCTCCCATCCCAAAGCATTCTGAACTCATGCAACCATGCAATGCACTCCAACTTGGCACAGAGAATTCCCATGGTGAACAGAAAATACTGGAGATAACTATGATACAAAGACATTGGCATTTTGGAGCTGCTGTGATATATAGTTCTCTCCCATCCCAAAGCATAATGAACTCATGCAGCCATGCAATGCACTCCAACTTGGCACAGAGAATTCCCATGGTGAACAGAAAATACTGGAGATAACTATAATACATAGACATTGCCATTTTGGAGCTGTTGTAATATATAGTCCTCTCCCATCCCAAAGCATTCTGAACTCATGAAGCCATGTAATGCACTCCAACTTGGCAAGGAGAATTCCCATGGTGAACAGAACACACTGGAGATAACTGTGATACATAGACCTTGGCAACTGCTGGGATATATAATCCTCTTCCATCCCAAAGCATTCTGAACTCATGCAGCCATGCATTGCACACCAACTTGGCACAGAGAATTCCGATGGTGAACAGAAAATACTAGAGATAACTATGATACATAGACCTTGGCATTTTGGAACTGCTGGGATATACAGTCCTCTTCAATCCCAAAGCATTCTGAACTCATGCAGCCATGCAATGCACTCCAACTTGGCACAGAGAATTCCCATGGTGAACAGAAAATACTGGAGATAACTGTGATACATAGACCTTGGCAACTGCTGGGATATATAGTCCTCTCCCATCCCAAAGCATTCTGAAGTCATGCAGCCATGCAATGCACTCCAACTTGGCACAGAGAATTCCCATGGTGAACAGAAAATACTGGAGATAACTATGATACAAAGACATTGGCATTTTGGAGCTGCTGTGATATATAGTTCTCTCCCATCCCAAAGCATAATGAACTCATGCAGCCATGCAATGCACTCCAACTTGGCACAGAGAATTCCCATGGTGAACAGAAAATACTGGAGATAACTATAATACATAGACATTGCCATTTTGGAGCTGCTGTAATATATAGTCCTCTCCCATCCCAAAGCATTCTGAACTCATGAAGCCATGTAATGCACTCCAACTTGGCACAGAGAATTCCCATGGTGAACAGAACACACTGGAGATAACTGTGATACATAGACCTTGGCAACTGCTGGGATATATAATCCTCTTCCATCCCAAAGCATTCTGAACTCATGCAGCCATGCATTGCACACCAACTTGGCACAGAGAATTCCGATGGAGAACAGAAAATACTTGAGATAACTGTGATACATAGACCTTGGCAACTGCTGGGATATATAGTTCTCTCCCATCCCAAAGCATTCTGAACTCATGCAGCCATGCAATGCACTCCAACTTGGCACAGAGAATTCCCATGGTGAAGAGAAATTACTGGAGATAACTATGATACATAGACATTGGCATTTTCAAACTGCTGTGATATATAGTCCTCTCTCATCCCAAAGCATTCTGAAGTCATGCAGCCATGCAATACACTCCAACTTGGCACAGAGAATTCCCATGGTGAACAGAAAATACTGGAGATAACTATGATAAATAGACCTTGGCATTTTCGAACTGCTGTGATATACAGTCCTCTCTCATCCCAAAGCATTCTGAAGTCATGCAGCCATGCAATGCACTCCAACTTGGCACAGAGAATTCCCATGGTGAACAGAACACACTGGAGATAACTATGATACATAGACCTTGGGATTTTGGAACTGCTGGGATATATAGTCCTCTCCCATCCCAAAGGATTCTGAACTCATGCAGCCATGCAATGCACTCCAACTTTGCACAGAGAATTCCCATGGTGAACAGAAAATACTGGAGATAACTGTGATACATAGACCTTGGCATTTTGGAACTGCTGGGATATACAGTCCTCTCCCATCCCAAAGCATTCTGAACTCATGCAGCCATGCATTGCACACAAACTTGGCACAGAGAATTCCCATGGTGAACAGAAAATACTGGAGATAACTATGATACATAGACCTTGGCATTTTGGAACTGCTGGGATATACAGTTCTCTCCCATCCCAAAGCCTTCTGAAATCATGCAGCCATGCAATGCACTCCAACTTGGCACAGAGAATTCCCATGGTGAACAGAAAATAATGGAGATAACTGTGATACATAGACCTTGGCAACTGCTGGGATATATAGTCCTCTCCCATCCCAAAGCATTCTGAACTCATGCAGCCATGTAATGAACTCCAACTTGGCACAGAGAATTCCCATGGAGAACAGAATATACTGGAGATAACTGTGATACATAGACCTTGGCAACTGCTGGGATATATAGTTCTCTTCCATCCCAAAGCATTCTGAACTCATGAAGCCATGCAATGCACTCCAACTTTGCACAGAGAATTCCCATGGTGAACAGAACACACTGGAGATAACTATGATACATAGACCTTGGGATTTTGGAACTGCTCGGATATATAGTCCTCTCCCATCCCAAAGGATTCTGAACTCATGCAGCCATGCAATGCACTCCAACTTTGCACAGAGAATTCCCATGGTGAACAGAAAACACTGGAGATAACTATGATACATAGACCTTGGGATTTTGGAACTGCTGGGATATATAGTCCTCTTCAATCCCAAAGCATTCTGAACTCATGCAGCCATGTAATGAACTCCAACTTGGCACAGAGAATTCCCATGGAGAACAGAATATACTGGAGATAACTGTGATACATAGACCATGGCAACTGCTGGGATATATAGTTCTCTTCCATCCCAAAGCATTCTGAACTCATGAAGCCATGCAATGCACTCCAACTTTGCACAGAGAATTCCCATGGTGAACAGAACACACTGGAGATAACTATGATACATAGACCTTGGGATTTTGGAACTGCTCGGATATATAGTCCTCTCCCATCCCAAAGGATTCTGAACTCATGCAGCCATGCAATGCACTCCAACTTTGCACAGAGAATTCCCATGGTGAACAGAAAACACTGGAGATAACTATGATACATAGACCTTGGGATTTTGGAACTGCTGGGATATATAGTCCTCTTCAATCCCAAAGCATTCTGAACTCATGCAGCCATGCAATGCATTCCAACTTGGCACAGAGAATTCCCATGGTGAACAGAAAATACTGGAGATAACTGTGATACATAGACTTTGGCAACTGCTGGGATATATAGTCCTCTCCCATCCCAAAGCATTCTGAACTCATGCAACCATGCAATGCACTCCAACTTGGCACAGAGAATTCCCATGGTGAACAGAAAATACTGGAGATAACTATGATACAAAGACATTGGCATTTTGGAGCTGCTGTGATATATAGTTCTCTCCCATCCCAAAGCATAATGAACTCATGCAGCCATGCAATGCACTCCAACTTGGCACAGAGAATTCCCATGGTGAACAGAAAATACTGGAGATAACTATAATACATAGACATTGCCATTTTGGAGCTGCTGTAATATATAGTCCTCTCCCATCCCAAAGCATTCTGAACTCATGAAGCCATGTAATGCACTCCAACTTGGCAAGGAGAATTCCCATGGTGAACAGAACACACTGGAGATAACTGTGATACATAGACCTTGGCAACTGCTGGGATATATAATCCTCTTCCATCCCAAAGCATTCTGAACTCATGCAGCCATGCATTGCACACCAACTTGGCACAGAGAATTCCGATGGTGAACAGAAAATACTAGAGATAACTATGATACATAGACCTTGGCATTTTGGAACTGCTGGGATATACAGTCCTCTCCCATCCCAAATCATTCTGAACTCATGCAGGCATGCATTGCACACCAACTTGGCACAGAGAATTCCCATGGTGAACAGAAAATACTTGAGATAACTGTGATACATAGACCTTGGCAACTGCTGGGATATATAGTCCTCTCCCATCCCAAAGCATTCTGAACTCTTGCAGCCATGCAATGCACTCCAACTTGGCACAGAGAATTCCCATGGTGAAGAGAAATTACTGGAGATAACTATGATACATAGACATTGGCATTTTCAAACTGCTGTGATATATAGTCCTCTCTCATCCCAAAGCATTCTGAAGTCATGCAGCCATGCAATACACTCCAACTTGGCACAGAGAATTCCCATCGTGAACAGAAAATACTGGAGATAACTATGATAAATAGACCTTGGCATTTTCGAACTGCTGTGATATACAGTCCTCTCTCATCCCAAAGCATTCTGAAGTCATGCAGCCATGCAATGCACTCCAACTTGGCACAGAGAATTCCCATGGTGAACAGAAAATACTTGAGATAACTGTGATACATAGACCTTGGCAACTGCTGGGATATATAGTCCTCTCCCATCCCAAAGCATTCTGAACTCATGCAGCCATGCAATGCACTCCAACTTGGCACAGAGAATTCCCATGGTGAAGAGAAATTACTGGAGATAACTATGATACATAGACCTTGGCATTTTCAAACTGCTGTGATATATAGTCCTCTCTCATCCCAAAGCATTCTGAAGTCATGCAGCCATGCAAAGCACTCTAACTTGGCACGGAGAATTCCCAAGGTGAACAGAAAATATTTGAGATAACTATGATACATAGACCTTGGCATTTTGGAACTGCTGGGATATATAGTCCTCCCCCATCCCAAAGCATTCTGAAGTCATGCAGCCATGCAATGCACTCCAACTTGGTACAGAGAATTCCCATGGTGAACAGAAAATACTGGAGATAACTATGATACAAAGACATTGGCATTTTGGAGCTGCTGTGATATATAGTTCTCTCCCATCCCAAAGCATAATGAACTCATGCAGCCATGCAATGCACTCCAACTTGGCACAGAGAATTCCCATGGTGAACAGAAAATACTTGAGATAACTGTGATACATAGACCTTGGCAACTGCTGGAATATATAGTCCTCTCCCATCCCAAAGCATTCTGAACTCATGCAGCCATGCAGTGCACTCCAACTTGGCACAGAGAATTCCCATGGTGAACAGAAAATACTGGAGATAACTATGATACATAGACATTGGCATTTTGGAGCTGCTGTGATACATAGTCCTCTCCCATCCCAAAGCATTCTGAACTCATGAAGCCATGCAATGCACTCAAATTTGGCACAGAGAATTCCCATGGTGAACAGAAAATACTGGAGATAACTATGATAAATAGACCTTGGCATTTTCGAACTGCTGTGATATATAGTCCTCTCTCATCCCCAAGCATAATGAACTCATGCAGCCATGCAATGCACTCCAACTTGGCACAGAGAATTCCCATGGTGAACAGAAAATACTGGAGATAACTATGATACATAGACATTGCCATTTTGGAGCTGCTGTGATATATAGTCCTCTACCATCCCAAAGCATTCTGAACTCATGAAGCCATGTAATGCACTCCAACTTGTCACAGAGAATTCCCATGGTGAACAGAACACACTGGAGATAACTGTGATACATAGACCTTGGCAACTGCTGGGATATATAGTCCTCTCCCATCCCAAAGCATTCTGAACTCATGCAGCCATGCATTGCACACAAACTTGGCACAGAGAATTCCCATGGTGAACAGAAAATACTGGAGATAACTATGATACATAGACCTTGGCATTTTGGAACTGCTGGGATATACAGTTCTCTCCCATCCCAAAGCCTTCTGAAATCATGCAGCCATGCAATGCACTCCAACTTGGCACAGAGAATTCCCATGGTGAACAGAAAATAATGGAGATAACTGTGATACATAGACCTTGGCAACTGCTGGGATATATAGTCCTCTCCCATCCCAAAGCATTCTGAACTCATGCAGCCATGTAATGAACTCCAACTTGGCACAGAGAATTCCCATGGAGAACAGAATATACTGGAGATAACTGTGATACATAGACCTTGGCAACTGCTGGGATATATAGTTCTCTTCCATCCCAAAGCATTCTGAACTCATGAAGCCATGCAATGCACTCCAACTTTGCACAGAGAATTCCCATGGTGAACAGAACACACTGGAGATAACTATGATACATAGACCTTGGGATTTTGGAACTGCTCGGATATATAGTCCTCTCCCATCCCAAAGGATTCTGAACTCATGCAGCCATGCAATGCACTCCAACTTTGCTCAGAGAATTCCCATGGTGAACAGAAAACACTGGAGATAACTATGATACATAGACATTGCCATTTTGGAGCTGCTGTGATATATAGTCCTCTACCATCCCAAAGCATTCTGAACTCATGAAGCCATGTAATGCACTCCAACTTGGCACAGAGAATTCCCATGGTGAACAGAAAATACTGGAGATAACTGTGATACATAGACTTTGGCAACTGCTGGGATATATAGTCCTCTCCCATCCCAAAGCATTCTGAACTCATGCAACCATGCAATGCACTCCAACTTGGCACAGAGAATTCCCATGGTGAACAGAAAATACTGGAGATAACTATGATACAAAGACATTGGCATTTTGGAGCTGCTGTGATATATAGTTCTCTCCCATCCCAAAGCATAATGAACTCATGCAGCCATGCAATGCACTCCAACTTGGCACAGAGAATTCCCATGGTGAACAGAAAATACTGGAGATAACTATAATACATAGACATTGCCATTTTGGAGCTGCTGTAATATATAGTTCTCTCCCATCCCAAAGCATTCTGAACTCATGAAGCCATGTAATGCACTCCAACTTGGCAAGGAGAATTCCCATGGTGAACAGAACACACTGGAGATAACTGTGATACATAGACCTTGGCAACTGCTGGGATATATAATCCTCTTCCATCCCAAAGCATTCTGAACTCATGCAGCCATGCATTGCACACCAACTTGGCACAGAGAATTCCGATGGTGAACAGAAAATACTAGAGATAACTATGATACATAGACCTTGGCATTTTGGAACTGCTGGGATATACAGTCCTCTTCAATCCCAAAGCATTCTGAACTCATGCAGCCATGCAATGCACTCCAACTTGGCACAGAGAATTCCCATGGTGAACAGAAAATACTGGAGATAACTGTGATACATAGACCTTGGCAACTGCTGGGATATATAGTCCTCTCCCATCCCAAAGCATTCTGAAGTCATGCAGCCATGCAATGCACTCCAACTTGGCACAGAGAATTCCCATGGTGAACAGAAAATACTGGAGATAACTATGATACAAAGACATTGGCATTTTGGAGCTGCTGTGATATATAGTTCTCTCCCATCCCAAAGCATAATGAACTCATGCAGCCATGCAATGCACTCCAACTTGGCACAGAGAATTCCCATGGTGAACAGAAAATACTGGAGATAACTATAATACATAGACATTGCCATTTTGGAGCTGCTGTAATATATAGTCCTCTCCCATCCCAAAGCATTCTGAACTCATGAAGCCATGTAATGCACTCCAACTTGGCACAGAGAATTCCCATGGTGAACAGAACACACTGGAGATAACTGTGATACATAGACCTTGGCAACTGCTGGGATATATAATCCTCTTCCATCCCAAAGCATTCTGAACTCATGCAGCCATGCATTGCACACCAACTTGGCACAGAGAATTCCGATGGAGAACAGAAAATACTTGAGATAACTGTGATACATAGACCTTGGCAACTGCTGGGATATATAGTTCTCTCCCATCCCAAAGCATTCTGAACTCATGCAGCCATGCAATGCACTCCAACTTGGCACAGAGAATTCCCATGGTGAAGAGAAATTACTGGAGATAACTATGATACATAGACATTGGCATTTTCAAACTGCTGTGATATATAGTCCTCTCTCATCCCAAAGCATTCTGAAGTCATGCAGCCATGCAATACACTCCAACTTGGCACAGAGAATTCCCATGGTGAACAGAAAATACTGGAGATAACTATGATAAATAGACCTTGGCATTTTCGAACTGCTGTGATATACAGTCCTCTCTCATCCCAAAGCATTCTGAAGTCATGCAGCCATGCAATGCACTCCAACTTGGCACAGAGAATTCCCATGGTGAACAGAAAATACTTGAGATAACTGTGATACATAGACCTTGGCAACTGCTGGGATATATAGTCCTCTCCCATCCCAAAGCATTCTGAACTCATGCAGCCATGCAATGCACTCCAACTTGGCACAGAGAATTCCCATGGTGAAGAGAAATTACTGGAGATAACTATGATACATAGACATTGGCATTTTCAAACTGCTGTGATATATAGTCCTCTCTCATCCCAAAGCATTCTGAAGTCATGCAGCCATGCAAAGCACTCTAACTTGGCACGGAGAATTCCCATGGTGAACAGAAAATAATGGAGATAACTGTGATACATAGACCTTGGCAACTGCTGGGATATATAGTCCTCTCCCATCCCAAAGCATTCTGAACTCATGCAGCCATGTAATGAACTCCAACTTGGCACAGAGAATTCCCATGGAGAACAGAATATACTGGAGATAACTGTGATACATAGACCTTGGCAACTGCTGGGATATATAGTTCTCTTCCATCCCAAAGCATTCTGAACTCATGAAGCCATGCAATGCACTCCAACTTTGCACAGAGAATTCCCATGGTGAACAGAACACACTGGAGATAACTATGATACATAGACCTTGGGATTTTGGAACTGCTCGGATATATAGTCCTCTCCCATCCCAAAGGATTCTGAACTCATGCAGCCATGCAATGCACTCCAACTTTGCTCAGAGAATTCCCATGGTGAACAGAAAACACTGGAGATAACTATGATACATAGACATTGCCATTTTGGAGCTGCTGTGATATATAGTCCTCTACCATCCCAAAGCATTCTGAACTCATGAAGCCATGTAATGCACTCCAACTTGGCACAGAGAATTCCCATGGTGAACAGAAAATACTGGAGATAACTGTGATACATAGACTTTGGCAACTGCTGGGATATATAGTCCTCTCCCATCCCAAAGCATTCTGAACTCATGCAACCATGCAATGCACTCCAACTTGGCACAGAGAATTCCCATGGTGAACAGAAAATACTGGAGATAACTATGATACAAAGACATTGGCATTTTGGAGCTGCTGTGATATATAGTTCTCTCCCATCCCAAAGCATAATGAACTCATGCAGCCATGCAATGCACTCCAACTTGGCACAGAGAATTCCCATGGTGAACAGAAAATACTGGAGATAACTATAATACATAGACATTGCCATTTTGGAGCTGCTGTAATATATAGTTCTCTCCCATCCCAAAGCATTCTGAACTCATGAAGCCATGTAATGCACTCCAACTTGGCAAGGAGAATTCCCATGGTGAACAGAACACACTGGAGATAACTGTGATACATAGACCTTGGCAACTGCTGGGATATATAATCCTCTTCCATCCCAAAGCATTCTGAACTCATGCAGCCATGCATTGCACACCAACTTGGCACAGAGAATTCCGATGGTGAACAGAAAATACTAGAGATAACTATGATACATAGACCTTGGCATTTTGGAACTGCTGGGATATACAGTCCTCTTCAATCCCAAAGCATTCTGAACTCATGCAGCCATGCAATGCACTCCAACTTGGCACAGAGAATTCCCATGGTGAACAGAAAATACTGGAGATAACTGTGATACATAGACCTTGGCAACTGCTGGGATATATAGTCCTCTCCCATCCCAAAGCATTCTGAAGTCATGCAGCCATGCAATGCACTCCAACTTGGCACAGAGAATTCCCATGGTGAACAGAAAATACTGGAGATAACTATGATACAAAGACATTGGCATTTTGGAGCTGCTGTGATATATAGTTCTCTCCCATCCCAAAGCATAATGAACTCATGCAGCCATGCAATGCACTCCAACTTGGCACAGAGAATTCCCATGGTGAACAGAAAATACTGGAGATAACTATAATACATAGACATTGCCATTTTGGAGCTGCTGTAATATATAGTCCTCTCCCATCCCAAAGCATTCTGAACTCATGAAGCCATGTAATGCACTCCAACTTGGCACAGAGAATTCCCATGGTGAACAGAACACACTGGAGATAACTGTGATACATAGACCTTGGCAACTGCTGGGATATATAGTTCTCTCCCATCCCAAAGCATTCTGAACTCATGCAGCCATGCAATGCACTCCAACTTGGCACAGAGAATTCCCATGGTGAAGAGAAATTACTGGAGATAACTATGATACATAGACATTGGCATTTTCAAACTGCTGTGATATATAGTCCTCTCTCATCCCAAAGCATTCTGAAGTCATGCAGCCATGCAATACACTCCAACTTGGCACAGAGAATTCCCATGGTGAACAGAAAATACTGGAGATAACTATGATAAATAGACCTTGGCATTTTCGAACTGCTGTGATATACAGTCCTCTCTCATCCCAAAGCATTCTGAAGTCATGCAGCCATGCAATGCACTCCAACTTGGCACAGAGAATTCCCATGGTGAACAGAAAATACTTGAGATAACTGTGATACATAGACCTTGGCAACTGCTGGGATATATAGTCCTCTCCCATCCCAAAGCATTCTGAACTCATGCAGCCATGCAATGCACTCCAACTTGGCACAGAGAATTCCCATGGTGAAGAGAAATTACTGGAGATAACTATGATACATAGACATTGGCATTTTCAAACTGCTGTGATATATAGTCCTCTCTCATCCCAAAGCATTCTGAAGTCATGCAGCCATGCAAAGCACTCTAACTTGGCACGGAGAATTCCCATGGTGAACAGAAAATATTTGAGATAACTATGATACATAGACCTTGGCATTTTGGAACTGCTGGGATATATAGTCCTCCCCCATCCCAAAGCATTCTGAAGTCATGCAGCCATGCAATGCACTCCAACTTGGTACAGAGAATTCCCATGGTGAACAGAAAATACTGGAGATAACTATGATACAAAGACATTGGCATTTTGGAGCTGCTGTGATATATAGTTCTCTCCCATCCCAAAGCATAATGAACTCATGCAGCCATGCAATGCACTCCAACTTGGCACAGAAAATTCCCATGGTGAACAGAAAATACTTGAGATAACTGTGATACATAGACCTTGGCAACTGCTGGAATATATAGTCCTCTCCCATCCCAAAGCATTCTGAACTCATGCAGCCATGCAGTGCACTCCAACTTGGCACAGAGAATTCCCATGGTGAACAGAAAATACTGGAGATAACTATGATACATAGACATTGGCATTTTGGAGCTGCTGTGATACATAGTCCTCTCCCATCCCAAAGCATTCTGAACTCATGAAGCCATGCAATGCACTCAAATTTGGCACAGAGAATTCCCATGGTGAACAGAAAATACTGGAGATAACTATGATAAATAGACCTTGGCATTTTCGAACTGCTGTGATATATAGTCCTCTCTCATCCCAAAGCATAATGAACTCATGCAGCCATGCAATGCACTCCAAATTGGCATAGAGAGTTCCCATGGTGAACAGAAAATACTGGAGATAACTATGATACATAGACATTGCCATTTTGGAGCTGCTGTGATATATAGTCCTCTACCATCCCAAAGCATTCTGAACTCATGAAGCCATGTAATGCACTCCAACTTGGCACAGAGAATTCCCATGGTGAACAGAACACACTGGAGATAACTGTGATACATAGACCTTGGCAACTGCTGGGATATATAGTCCTCTCCCATCCCAAAGCATTCTAAACTCATGCAACCATGCAATGCACTCCAACTTGGCACAGAGAATTCCCATGGTGAACAGAAAATATTGGAGATAAATATGATACATAGACATTGGCATTTTGGAGCTGCTGTGATATATAGTCCTCTCCCATCCCAAAGCATTCTGAACTCATGACGCCATGCAATGCACTCCAACTTGGCACAGAGAATTCCCATGGTGAACAGAAAATACTGGAGATAACTATGATAAATAGACCTTGGCATTTTCGAACTGCTGTGATATATAGTCCTCTCTCATCCCAAAGCATTCTGAAGTCATGCAGCCATGCAAAGCACTCCAACTTGGCACGGAGAATTCCCATGGTGAACAGAAAATATTTGAGATAACTATGATACATAGACCTTGGCATTTTGGAACTGCTGGGAAATATAGTCGTCCCCCATCCCAAAGCATTCTGAAGTCATGCAGCCATGCAATGCACTCCAACTTGGCACAGAGAATTCCCATGGTGAACAGAAAATACTTGAGATAACTGTGATACATAGACCTTGGCAACTGCTGGGATATATAGTCCTCTCCCATCCCAAAGCATTCTGAACTCATGCAGCCATGCAATGCACTCCAACTTGGCACAGAGAATGCCCATGGTGAAGAGAAATTACTGGAGATAACTATGATACATAGACATTGGCATTTTCGAACTGCTGTGATATATAGTCCTCTCTCATCCCAAAGCATTCTGAAGTCATGCAGCCATGCAAAGCACTCTAACTTGGCACGGAGAATTCCCATGGTGAACAGAAAATATTTGAGATAACTATGATACATAGACCTTGGCATTTTGGAACTGCTGGGATATATAGTCCTCTCTCATCCCAAAGCATTCTGAAGTCATGCAGCCATGCAATGCACTCCAACTTGGCACAGAGAATTCCCATGGTGAACAGAAAATACTGGAGATAACTATGATACAAAGACATTGGCATTTTGGAGCTGCTGTGATATATAGTTCTCTCCCATCCCAAAGCATAATGAACTCATGCAGCCATGCAATGCACTCCAACTTGGCACAGAGAATTCCCATGGTGAACA
The DNA here is from genome assembly GCF_037176765.1 of Anolis sagrei. Classification (NCBI taxonomy): domain Eukaryota; kingdom Metazoa; phylum Chordata; class Lepidosauria; order Squamata; family Anolidae; genus Anolis; species Anolis sagrei. The sequence goes on along the minus strand of NC_090035.1, from coordinate 23,663,259 downwards.
GAAAATACTGGAGATAACTATGATACATAGACATTGCCATTTTGGAGCTGCTGTAATATATAGTCCTCTCCCATCCCAAAGCATTCTGAACTCATGAAGCCATGTAATGCACTCCAACTTGGCACAGAGAATTCCCATGGTAAACAGAACACACTGGAGATAACTGTGATACATAGACCTTGGCAACTGCTGGGATATATAGTCCTCTCCCATCCCAAAGCATTGTGAACTCATGCAGCCATGTAATGCACTCCAACTTGGCACAGAGAATTCCCATGGTGAACAGAACACACTGGAGATAACTGTAATACATAGACCTTGGCAACTGCTGGGATATATAATCGTCTTCCATCCCAAAGCATTCTGAACTCATGCAGCCATGCATTGCACACCAACTTCGCACAGAGAATTCCCATGGTGAACAGAAAATACTGGAGATAACTATGATACATAGACCTTGGCATTTTGGAACTGCTGGGATATACAGTCCTCTCCCATCCCAAAGCCTTCTGAACTCATGCAGCTATGCAATGCACTCCAACTTTGCACAGAGAATTCACATGGGGAACAGAAAACACTGGAGATAACTATGATACATAGACCTTGGCAACTGCTGGGATATATAGTCCTCTCCCATCCCAAAGCATTCTGAACTCATGCAACCATGCAATGCACTCCAACTTGGCACAGGGAATTCCCATGGTGAACAGAAAATACTGGAGATAACTGTGATACATAGACCTTGGCAACTGCTGGGATATGTAGTCCTCTCCCATCCCAAAGCATTCTGAACTCATGCAGCATGCAATGCACTCCAACTTGGCACAAAGAATTCCCATGGTGAATAGAAAATACTGGAAATAATTGTGATACATAGACAGAGGCAACTGCTGGGATATATAGTCCTCTCCAATCCCAAAGCATTCTGAACTCATGCAGCCATGTAATGCACTCCAACTTGGCACAGAGAATTCCCATGGTGAACAGAAAATACTGGAGATAACTGTGATACATAGACCTTGGCAACTGCTGGGATATATAATCCTCTCCCATTCCAATGCATTCTGAACTCATGCAGCCATGCAATGCACTCCAACTTGGCACAGAGAATTCCCATGGTGAACAGAAAATACTGGAGATAACTGTGATACATAGACCTTGGCAACTGCTGGGATATATAGTCCTCTCCCATCCCAAAGCATTCTGAACTCCTGCAAACATTCAATGCACTCCAACTTGGCACAGAGAATTCCCATGGTGAACAGAAAATACTGGAGATAAATATGATACATAGACATTGGCATTTTGGAGCTGCTGTGATATATAATCCTCTCCCATCCCAAAGCATTCTGAACTCATGAAGCCATGCAATGCACGCCAACATGGCACATAGAATTCCCATGGTGAACAGAAAATACTGGAGATAACTGTGATACATAGACCTTGGTATTTTCGAACTGCTGTGATATATAGTCCTCTCTCATCCCAAAGCATTCTGAACTCATGCAGCCATGTAATGAACTCCAACTTGGCACAGAGAATTCCCATGGAGAACAGAATATACTGGAGATAACTGTGATACATAGACCTTGGCAACTGCTGGGATATATAGTTCTCTTCCATCCCAAAGCATTCTGAACTCATGAAGCCATGCAATGCACTCCAACTTTGCACAGAGAATTCCCATGGTGAACAGAACACACTGGAGATAACTATGATACATAGACCTTGGGATTTTGGAACTGCTCGGATATATAGTCCTCTCCCATCCCAAAGGATTCTGAACTCATGCAGCCATGCAATGCACTCCAACTTTGCTCAGAGAATTCCCATGGTGAACAGAAAACACTGGAGATAACTATGATACATAGACATTGCCATTTTGGAGCTGCTGTGATATATAGTCCTCTACTATCCCAAAGCATTCTGAACTCATGAAGCCATGTAATGCACTCCAACTTGGCACAGAGAATTCCCATGGTGAACAGAAAATACTGGAGATAACTGTGATACATAGACTTTGGCAACTGCTGGGATATATAGTCCTCTCCCATCCCAAAGCATTCTGAACTCATGCAACCATGCAATGCACTCCAACTTGGCACAGAGAATTCCCATGGTGAACAGAAAATACTGGAGATAACTATGATACAAAGACATTGGCATTTTGGAGCTGCTGTGATATATAGTTCTCTCCCATCCCAAAGCATAATGAACTCATGCAGCCATGCAATGCACTCCAACTTGGCACAGAGAATTCCCATGGTGAACAGAAAATACTGGAGATAACTATAATACATAGACATTGCCATTTTGGAGCTGCTGTAATATATAGTCCTCTCCCATCCCAAAGCATTCTGAACTCATGAAGCCATGTAATGCACTCCAACTTGGCAAGGAGAATTCCCATGGTGAACAGAACACACTGGAGATAACTGTGATACATAGACCTTGGCAACTGCTGGGATATATAATCCTCTTCCATCCCAAAGCATTCTGAACTCATGCAGCCATGCATTGCACACCAACTTGGCACAGAGAATTCCGATGGTGAACAGAAAATACTAGAGATAACTATGATACATAGACCTTGGCATTTTGGAACTGCTGGGATATACAGTCCTCTTCAATCCCAAAGCATTCTGAACTCATGCAGCCATGCAATGCACTCCAACTTGGCACAGAGAATTCCCATGGTGAACAGAAAATACTGGAGATAACTGTGATACATAGACCTTGGCAACTGCTGGGATATATAGTCCTCTCCCATCCCAAAGCATTCTGAAGTCATGCAGCCATGCAATGCACTCCAACTTGGCACAGAGAATTCCCATGGTGAACAGAAAATACTGGAGATAACTATGATACAAAGACATTGGCATTTTGGAGCTGCTGTGATATATAGTTCTCTCCCATCCCAAAGCATAATGAACTCATGCAGCCATGCAATGCACTCCAACTTGGCACAGAGAATTCCCATGGTGAACAGAAAATACTGGAGATAACTATAATACATAGACATTGCCATTTTGGAGCTGCTGTAATATATAGTCCTCTCCCATCCCAAAGCATTCTGAACTCATGAAGCCATGTAATGCACTCCAACTTGGCACAGAGAATTCCCATGGTGAACAGAACACACTGGAGATAACTGTGATACATAGACCTTGGCAACTGCTGGGATATATAATCCTCTTCCATCCCAAAGCATTCTGAACTCATGCAGCCATGCATTGCACACCAACTTGGCACAGAGAATTCCGATGGAGAACAGAAAATACTTGAGATAACTGTGATACATAGACCTTGGCAACTGCTGGGATATATAGTTCTCTCCCATCCCAAAGCATTCTGAACTCATGCAGCCATGCAATGCACTCCAACTTGGCACAGAGAATTCCCATGGTGAAGAGAAATTACTGGAGATAACTATGATACATAGACATTGGCATTTTCAAACTGCTGTGATATATAGTCCTCTCTCATCCCAAAGCATTCTGAAGTCATGCAGCCATGCAATACACTCCAACTTGGCACAGAGAATTCCCATGGTGAACAGAAAATACTGGAGATAACTATGATAAATAGACCTTGGCATTTTCGAACTGCTGTGATATACAGTCCTCTCTCATCCCAAAGCATTCTGAAGTCATGCAGCCATGCAATGCACTCCAACTTGGCACAGAGAATTCCCATGGTGAACAGAAAATACTTGAGATAACTGTGATACATAGACCTTGGCAACTGCTGGGATATATAGTCCTCTCCCATCCCAAAGCATTCTGAACTCATGCAGCCATGCAATGCACTCCAACTTGGCACAGAGAATTCCCATGGTGAAGAGAAATTACTGGAGATAACTATGATACATAGACATTGGCATTTTCAAACTGCTGTGATATATAGTCCTCTCTCATCCCAAAGCATTCTGAAGTCATGCAGCCATGCAAAGCACTCTAACTTGGCACGGAGAATTCCCATGGTGAACAGAAAATATTTGAGATAACTATGATACATAGACCTTGGCATTTTGGAACTGCTGGGATATATAGTCCTCCCCCATCCCAAAGCATTCTGAAGTCATGCAGCCATGCAATGCACTCCAACTTGGTACAGAGAATTCCCATGGTGAACAGAAAATACTGGAGATAACTATGATACAAAGACATTGGTATTTTGGAGCTGCTGTGATATATAGTTCTCTCCCATCCCAAAGCATAATGAACTCATGCAGCCATGCAATGCACTCCAACTTGGCACAGAGAATTCCCATGGTGAACAGAAAATACTTGAGATAACTGTGATACATAGACCTTGGCAACTGCTGGAATATATAGTCCTCTCCCATCCCAAAGCATTCTGAACTCATGCAGCCATGCAGTGCACTCCAACTTGGCACAGAGAATTCCCATGGTGAACAGAAAATACTGGAGATAACTATGATACATAGACATTGGCATTTTGGAGCTGCTGTGATACATAGTCCTCTCCCATCCCAAAGCATTCTGAACTCATGAAGCCATGCAATGCACTCAAATTTGGCACAGAGAATTCCCATGGTGAACAGAAAATACTGGAGATAACTATGATAAATAGACCTTGGCATTTTCGAACTGCTGTGATATATAGTCCTCTCTCATCCCAAAGCATAATGAACTCATGCAGCCATGCAATGCACTCCAAATTGGCATAGAGAGTTCCCATGGTGAACAGAAAATACTGGAGATAACTATGATACATAGACATTGCCATTTTGGAGCTGCTGTGATATATAGTCCTCTACCATCCCAAAGCATTCTGAACTCATGAAGCCATGTAATGCACTCCAACTTGGCACAGAGAATTCCCATGGTGAACAGAACACACTGGAGATAACTGTGATACATAGACCTTGGCAACTGCTGGGATATATAGTCCTCTCCCATCCCAAAGCATTCTAAACTCATGCAACCATGCAATGCACTCCAACTTGGCACAGAGAATTCCCATGGTGAACAGAAAATACTGGAGATAACTATGATAAATAGACCTTGGCATTTTCGAACTGCTGTGATATATAGTCCTCTCTCATCCCAAAGCATTCTGAAGTCATGCAGCCATGCAAAGCACTCCAACTTGGCACGGAGAATTCCCATGGTGAACAGAAAATATTTGAGATAACTATGATACATAGACCTTGGCATTTTGGAACTGCTGGGAAATATAGTCCTCCCCCATCCCAAAGCATTCTGAAGTCATGCAGCCATGCAATGCACTCCAACTTGGCACAGAGAATTCCCATGGTGAACAGAAAATACTTGAGATAACTGTGATACATAGACCTTGGCAACTGCTGGGATATATAGTCCTCTCCCATCCCAAAGCATTCTGAACACATGCAGCCATGCAATGCACTCCAACTTGGCACAGAGAATGCCCATGGTGAAGAGAAATTACTGGAGATAACTATGATACATAGACATTGGCATTTTCGAACTGCTGTGATATATAGTCCTCTCTCATCCCAAAGCATTCTGAAGTCATGCAGCCATGCAAAGCACTCTAACTTGGCACGGAGAATTCCCATGGTGAACAGAAAATATTTGAGATAACTATGATACATAGACCTTGGCATTTTGGAACTGCTGGGATATATAGTCCTCTCTCATCCCAAAGCATTCTGAAGTCATGCAGCCATGCAATGCACTCCAACTTGGCACAGAGAATTCCCATGGTGAACAGAAAATACTGGAGATAACTATGATACAAAGACATTGGCATTTTGGAGCTGCTGTGATATATAGTTCTCTCCCATCCCAAAGCATAATGAACTCATGCAGCCATGCAATGCACTCCAACTTGGCACAGAGAATTCCCATGGTGAACAGAAAATACTGGAGATAACTATGATACATAGACATTGCCATTTTGGAGCTGCTGTAATATATAGTCCTCTCCCATCCCAAAGCATTCTGAACTCATGAAGCCATGTAATGCACTCCAACTTGGCACAGAGAATTCCCATGGTAAACAGAACACACTGGAGATAACTGTGATACATAGACCTTGGCAACTGCTGGGATATATAGTCCTCTCCCATCCCAAAGCATTGTGAACTCATGCAGCCATGTAATGCACTCCAACTTGGCACAGAGAATTCCCATGGTGAACAGAACACACTGGAGATAACTGTAATACATAGACCTTGGCAACTGCTGGGATATATAATCGTCTTCCATCCCAAAGCATTCTGAACTCATGCAGCCATGCATTGCACACCAACTTCGCACAGAGAATTCCCATGGTGAACAGAAAATACTGGAGATAACTATGATACATAGACCTTGGCATTTTGGAACTGCTGGGATATACAGTCCTCTCCCATCCCAAAGCCTTCTGAACTCATGCAGCTATGCAATGCACTCCAACTTTGCACAGAGAATTCACATGGGGAACAGAAAACACTGGAGATAACTATGATACATAGACCTTGGCAACTGCTGGGATATATAGTCCTCTCCCATCCCAAAGCATTCTGAACTCATGCAACCATGCAATGCACTCCAACTTGGCACAGGGAATTCCCATGGTGAACAGAAAATACTGGAGATAACTGTGATACATAGACCTTGGCAACTGCTGGGATATGTAGTCCTCTCCCATCCCAAAGCATTCTGAACTCATGCAGCATGCAATGCACTCCAACTTGGCACAAAGAATTCCCATGGTGAATAGAAAATACTGGAAATAATTGTGATACATAGACAGAGGCAACTGCTGGGATATATAGTCCTCTCCCATCCCAAAGCATTCTGAACTCATGCAGCCATGTAATGCACTCCAACTTGGCACAGAGAATTCCCATGGTGAACAGAAAATACTGGAGATAACTGTGATACATAGACCTTAGCAACTGCTGGGATATATAATCCTCTCCCATTCCAATGCATTCTGAACTCATGCAGCCATGCAATGCACTCCAACTTGGCACAGAGAATTCCCATGGTGAACAGAAAATACTGGAGATAACTGTGATACATAGACCTTGGCAACTGCTGGGATATATAGTCCTCTCCCATCCCAAAGCATTCTGAACTCATGCAACCATGCAATGCACTCCAACTTGGCACAGAGAATTCCCATGGTGAACAGAAAATACTGGAGATAAATATGATACATAGACATTGGCATTTTGCAGCTGCTGTGATATATAGTCCTCTACCATCCCAAAGCATTCTGAACTCATGAAGCCATGCAATGCACTCCAACTTGGCACAGAGAATTCCCATGGTGAACAGAAAATACTGGAGATAACTATGATAAATAGACCTTGGCATTTTCGAACTGCTGTGATATATAGTCCTCTCTCATCCCAAAGCATTCTGAAGTCATGCAGCCATGCAATGCACTCCAACTTGGCACAGAGAATTCCCATGGTGAACAGAAAATACTGGAGATAACTATGATACAAAGACATTGGCATTTTGGAGCTGCTGTGATATATAGTTCTCTCCCATCCCAAAGCATAATGAACTCATGCAGCCATGCAATGCACTCCAACTTGGCACAGAGAATTCCCATGGTGAACAGAAAATACTGGAGATAACTATGATACATAGACATTGCCATTTTGGAGCTGCTGTAATATATAGTCCTCTCCCATCCCAAAGCATTCTGAACTCATGAAGCCATGTAATGCACTCCAACTTGGCACAGAGAATTCCCATGGTGAACAGAACACACTGGAGATAACAGTGATACATAGACCTTGGCAACTGCTGGGATATATAGTCCTCTCCCATCCCAAAGCATTGTGAACTCATGCAGCCATGTAATGCACTCCAACTTGGCACAGAGAATTCCCATGGTGAACAGAACACACTGGAGATAACTGTAATACATAGACCTTGGCAACTGCTGGGATATATAGTCCTCTCCCATCCCAAAGCATTCTGAACTCATGCAGCCATGCATTGCACACCAACTTCGCACAGAGAATTCCCATGGTGAACAGAAAATACTGGAGATAACTATGATACATAGACCTCGGCATTTTGGAACAGCTGGGATATACAGTCCTCTCCCATCCCAAAGCATTCTGAACTCATGCAACCATGCAATGCACTCCAACTTGGCACAGGGAATTCCCATGGTGAACAGAAAATACTGGAGATAACTGTGATACATAGACCTTGGCAACTGCTGGGATATGTAGTCCTCTCCCATCCCAAAGCATTCTGAACTCATGCAGCCATGCAATGCACTCCAACTTGGCACAAAGAATTCCCATGGTGAATAGAAAATACTGGAAATAATTGTGATACATAGACAGAGGCAACAGCTGGGATATATAGTCCTCTCCCATCCCAAAGCATTCTGAACTCATGCAGCCATGTAATGCACTCCAACTTGGCACAGAGAATTCCCATGGTGAACAGAAAATACTGGAGATAACTGTGATACATAGACCTTGGCAACTGCTGGGATATATAATCCTCTCCCATTCCAATGCATTCTGAACTCATGCAGCCATGCAATGCACTCCAACTTGGCACAGAGAATTCCCATGGTGAACAGAAAATACTGGAGATAACTGTGATACATAGACCTTGGCAACTGCTGGGATATATAGTCCTCTCCCATCCCAAAGCATTCTGAACTCATGTAACCATGCAATGCACTCCAACTTGGCACAGAGAATTCCCATGGTGAACAGAAAATACTGGAGATAAATATGATACATAGACCTTGGCATTTTGGAGCTGCTGTGATATATAGTCCTCTCCCATCCCAAAGCATTCTGAACTCATGAAGCCATGCAATGCACTCCAACATGGCACAGAGAATCCCCATGGTGAACAGAAAATACTGGAGATAACTATGATAAATAGACCTTGGCATTTTCGAACTGCTGTGATATATAGTCCTCTCTCATCCCAAAGCATTCTGAAGTCATGCAGCCATGCAATGCACTCCAACTTGGCACAGAGAATTCCCATGGTGAACAGAAAATACTGGAGATAACTATGATACATAGACATTGCCATTTTGGAGCTGCTGTAATATATAGTCCTCTCCCATCCCATAGCATTCTGAACTCATGAAGCCATGTAATGCACTCCAACTTGGCACAGAGAATTCCCATGGTGAACAGAACACACTGGAGATAACTGTGATACATAGACCTTGGCAACTGCTGGGATATATAGTCCTCTCCCATCCCAAAGAATTGTGAACTCATGCAGCCATGTAATGCACTCCAACTTGGCACAGAGAATTCCCATGGTGAACAGAACACACTGGAGATAACTGTGATACATAGACCTTGGCAACTGCTGGGATATATAATCCTCTTCCATCCCAAAGCATTCTGAACTCATGCAGCCATGCATTGCACACCAACTTGGCACAGAGAATTCCCATGGTGAACAGAAAATACTGGAGATAACTGTGATACATAGACCTTGGCATTTTGGAACTGTTGGGATATACAGTCCTCTCCCATCCCAAAGCATTCTGAACTCATGCAGCCATGCATTGCACACCAACTTGGCACAGAGAATTCCCATGGTGAACAGAAAATACTGGAGATAACTATGATACATAGACCTTGGCATTTTGGAACTGCTGGGATATACAGTCCTCTCCCATCCCAAAGCCTTCTGAAATCATGCAGCCATGCAATGCACTCCAACTTGGCACAGAGAATTCCCATGGTGAACAGAAAATACTGGAGATAACTGTGATACATAGACCTTGGCAACTGCTGGGATATATAGTCCTCTCCCATCCCAAAGCATTCTGAACTCATGAAGCCATGCAATGCACTCCAACTTTGCACAGAGAATTCCCATGGTGAACAGAACACACTGGAGATAACTATGATACATAGACCTTGGGATTTTGGAACTGCTGGGATATATAGTCCTCTCCCATCCCAAAGGATTCTGAACTCATGCAGCCATGCAATGCACTCCAACTTTGCACAGAGAATTCCCATGGTGAACAGAAAACACTGGAGATAACTATGATACATAGACCTTGGGATTTTGGAACTGCTGGGATATATAGTCCTCTTCAATCCCAAAGCATTCTGAACTCATGCAGCCATGCAATGCACTCCAACATGGCACATAGAATTCCCATGGTGAACAGAAAATACTGGAGATAACTGTGATACATAGACCTTGGCAACTGCTGAGATATATAGTCCTCTCCCATCCCAAAGCATTCTGAACTCATGCAACCATGCAATGCACTCCAACTTGGCACAGAGAATTCCCATGGTGAACAGAAAATACTGGAGATAACTATGATACAAAGACATTGGCATTTTGGAGCTGCTGTGATATATAGTTCTCTCCCATCCCAAAGCATAATGAACTCATGCAGCCATGCAATGCACTCCAACTTGGCACAGAGAATTCCCATGGTGAACAGAAAATACTGGAGATAACTATAATACATAGACATTGCCATTTTGGAGCTGCTGTAATATATAGTCCTCTCCCATCCCAAAGCATTCTGAACTCATGCAGCCATGTAATGCACTCCAACTTGGCACAGAGAATTCCCATGGTGAACAGAAAATACTGGAGATAACTGTGATACATAGACCTTGGCAACTGCTGGGATATATAATCCTCTCCCATTCCAATGCATTCTGAACTCATGCAGCCATGCAATGCACTCCAACTTGGCACAGAGAATTCCCATGGTGAACAGAAAATACTGGAGATAACTGTGATACATAGACCTTGGCAACTGCTGGGATATATAGTCCTCTCCCATCCCAAAGCATTCTGAACTCATGTAACCATGCAATGCACTCCAACTTGGCACAGAGAATTCCCATGGTGAACAGAAAATACTGGAGATAAATATGATACATAGACCTTGGCATTTTGGAGCTGCTGTGATATATAGTCCTCTCCCATCCCAAAGCATTCTGAACTCATGAAGCCATGCAATGCACTCCAACATGGCACAGAGAATCCCCATGGTGAACAGAAAATACTGGAGATAACTATGATAAATAGACCTTGGCATTTTCGAACTGCTGTGATATATAGTCCTCTCTCATCCGAAAGCATTCTGAAGTCATGCAGCCATGCAATGCACTCCAACTTGGCACAGAGAATTCCCATGGTGAACAGAAAATACTGGAGATAACTATGATACATAGACATTGCCATTTTGGAGCTGCTGTAATATATAGTCCTCTCCCATCCCATAGCATTCTGAACTCATGAAGCCATGTAATGCACTCCAACTTGGCACAGAGAATTCCCATGGTGAACAGAACACACTGGAGATAACTGTGATACATAGACCTTGGCAACTGCTGGGATATATAGTCCTCTCCCATCCCAAAGAATTGTGAACTCATGCAGCCATGTAATGCACTCCAACTTGGCACAGAGAATTCCCATGGTGAACAGAACACACTGGAGATAACTGTGATACATAGACCTTGGCAACTGCTGGGATATATAATCCTCTTCCATCCCAAAGCATTCTGAACTCATGCAGCCATGCATTGCACACCAACTTGGCACAGAGAATTCCCATGGTGAACAGAAAATACTGGAGATAACTGTGATACATAGACCTTGGCATTTTGGAACTGTTGGGATATACAGTCCTCTCCCATCCCAAAGCATTCTGAACTCATGCAGCCATGCATTGCACACCAACTTGGCACAGAGAATTCCCATGGTGAACAGAAAATACTGCAGATAACTATGATACATAGACCTTGGCATTTTGGAACTGCTGGGATATACAGTCCTCTCCCATCCCAAAGCCTTCTGAAATCATGCAGCCATGCAATGCACTCCAACTTGGCACAGAGAATTCCCATGGTGAACAGAAAATACTGGAGATAACTGTGATACATAGACCTTGGCAACTGCTGGGATATATAGTCCTCTCCCATCCCAAAGCATTCTGAACTCATGAAGCCATGCAATGCACTCCAACTTTGCACAGAGAATTCCCATGGTGAACAGAACACACTGGAGATAACTATGATACATAGACCTTGGGATTTTGGAACTGCTGGGATATATAGTCCTCTCCCATCCCAAAGGATTCTGAACTCATGCAGCCATGCAATGCACTCCAACTTTGCACAGAGAATTCCCATGGTGAACAGAAAACACTGGAGATAACTATGATACATAGACCTTGGGATTTTGGAACTGCTGGGATATATAGTCCTCTTCAATCCCAAAGCATTCTGAACTCATGCAGCCATGCAATGCACTCCAACATGGCACATAGAATTCCCATGGTGAACAGAAAATACTGGAGATAACTGTGATACATAGACCTTGGCAACTGCTGAGATATATAGTCCTCTCCCATCCCAAAACATTCTGAACTCATGCAACCATGCAATGCACTCCAACTTGGCACAGAGAATTCCCATGGTGAACAGAAAATACTGGAGATAACTATGATACAAAGACATTGGCATTTTGGAGCTGCTGTGATATATAGTTCTCTCCCATCCCAAAGCATAATGAACTCATGCAGCCATGCAATGCACTCCAACTTGGCACAGAGAATTCCCATGGTGAACAGAAAATACTGGAGATAACTATAATACATAGACATTGCCATTTTGGAGCTGCTGTAATATATAGTCCTCTCCCATCCCAAAGCATTCTGAACTCATGCAGCCATGTAATGCACTCCAACTTGGCACAGAGAATTCCCATGGTGAACAGAAAATACTGGAGATAACTGTGATACATAGACCTTGGCAACTGCTGGGATATATAATCCTCTCCCATTCCAATGCATTCTGAACTCATGCAGCCATGCAATGCACTCCAACTTGGCACAGAGAATTCCCATGGTGAACAGAAAATACTGGAGATAACTGTGATACATAGACCTTGGCAACTGCTGGGATATATAGTCCTCTCCCATCCCAAAGCATTCTGAACTCATGTAACCATGCAATGCACTCCAACTTGGCACAGAGAATTCCCATGGTGAACAGAAAATACTGGAGATAAATATGATACATAGACCTTGGCATTTTGGAGCTGCTGTGATATATAGTCCTCTCCCATCCCAAAGCATTCTGAACTCATGAAGCCATGCAATGCACTCCAACATGGCACAGAGAATCCCCATGGTGAACAGAAAATACTGGAGATAACTATGATAAATAGACCTTGGCATTTTCGAACTGCTGTGATATATAGTCCTCTCTCATCCCAAAGCATTCTGAAGTCATGCAGCCATGCAATGCACTCCAACTTGGCACAGAGAATTCCCATGGTGAACAGAAAATACTGGAGATAACTATGATACATAGACATTGCCATTTTGGAGCTGCTGTAATATATAGTCCTCTCCCATCCCATAGCATTCTGAACTCATGAAGCCATGTAATGCACTCCAACTTGGCACAGAGAATTCCCATGGTGAACAGAACACACTGGAGATAACTGTGATACATAGACCTTGGCAACTGCTGGGATATATAGTCCTCTCCCATCCCAAAGAATTGTGAACTCATGCAGCCATGTAATGCACTCCAACTTGGCACAGAGAATTCCCATGGTGAACAGAAAATACTGGAGATAACTGTGATACATAGACCTTGGCATTTTGGAACTGTTGGGATATACAGTCCTCTCCCATCCCAAAGCATTCTGAACTCATGCAGCCATGCATTGCACACCAACTTGGCACAGAGAATTCCCATGGTGAACAGAAAATACTGGAGATAACTATGATACATAGACCTTGGCATTTTGGAACTGCTGGGATATACAGTCCTCTCCCATCCCAAAGCCTTCTGAAATCATGCAGCCATGCAATGCACTCCAACTTGGCACAGAGAATTCCCATGGTGAACAGAAAATACTGGAGATAACTGTGATACATAGACCTTGGCAACTGCTGGGATATATAGTCCTCTCCCATCCCAAAGCATTCTGAACTCATGCAGCCATGTAATGAACTCCAACTTGGCACAGAGAATTCCCATGGAGAACAGAATATACTGGAGATAACTGTGATACATAGATCTTGGCAACTGCTGGGATATATAGTTCTCTTCCATCCCAAAGCATTCTGAACTCATGAAGCCATGCAATGCACTCCAACTTTGCACAGAGAATTCCCATGGTGAACAGAACACACTGGAGATAACTATGATACATAGACCTTGGGATTTTGGAACTGCTGGGATATATAGTCCTCTCCCATCCCAAAGGATTCTGAACTCATGCAGCCATGCAATGCACTCCAACTTTGCACAGAGAATTCCCATGGTGAACAGAAAACACTGGAGATAACTATGATACATAGACCTTGGGATTTTGGAACTGCTGGGATATATAGTCCTCTTCAATCCCAAAGCATTCTGAACTCATGCAGCCATGCAATGCACTCCAACATGGCACATAGAATTCCCATGGTGAACAGAAAATACTGGAGATAACTGTGATACATAGACCTTGGCAACTGCTGAGATATATAGTCCTCTCCCATCCCAAAGCATTCTGAACTCATGCAACCATGCAATGCACTCCAACTTGGCACAGAGAATTCCCATGGTGAACAGAAAATACTGGAGATAACTATGATACAAAGACATTGGCATTTTGGAGCTGCTGTGATATATAGTTCTCTCCCATCCCAAAGCATAATGAACTCATGCAGCCATGCAATGCACTCCAACTTGGCACAGAGAATTCCCATGGTGAACAGAAAATACTGGAGATAACTATAATACATAGACATTGCCATTTTGGAGCTGCTGTAATATATAGTCCTCTCCCATCCCAAAGCATTCTGAACTCATGAAGCCATGTAATGCACTCCAACTTGGCACAGAGAATTCGCATGGTGAACAGAACACACTGGAGATAACTGTGATACATAGACCTTGGCAACTGCTGGGATATATAATCCTCTTCCATCCCAAAGCATTCTGAACTCATGCAGCCATGCATTGCACACCAACTTGGCACAGAGAATTCCGATGGTAAACAGAAAATACTAGAGATAACTATGATACATAGACCTTGGCATTTTGGAACTGCTGGGATATAGAGTCCTCTCCCATCCCAAATCATTCTGAACTCATGCAGGCATGCATTGCACACCAACTTGGCACAGAGAATTCCCATGGTGAACAGAAAATACTGGAGATAACTATGATACATAGACCTTGGCATTTTGGAACTGCTGGGATATACAGTCCTCTCCCATCCCAAAGCCTTCTGAAATCATGCAGCCATGCAATGCACTCCAACTTGGCACAGAGAATTCCCATGGTGAACAGAAAATACTGGAGATAACTGTGATACATAGACCTTGGCAACTGCTGGGATATATAGTCCTCTCCCATCCCAAAGCATTCTGAACTCATGCAGCCATACAATGCACTCCAACTTGGCACAAAGAATTCCCATGGTGAATAGAAAATACTGGATATAATTGTGATACATAGACAGAGGCAACTCCTGGGATATATAGTCCTCTCCCATCCCAAAGCATTCAGAACTCATGAAGCCATGCAATGCACTCCAACTTTGCACAGAGAATTCCCATGGTGAACAGAACACACTGGAGATAACTATGATACATAGACCTTGGGATTTTGGAACTGCTGGGATATATAGTCCTCTCCCATCCCAAAGCATTCTGAACTCATACAGCCATGCAATGCACTCCAACTTTGCACAGAGAATTCCCATGGTGAACAGAAAACACTGGAGATAACTATGATACATAGACCTTGGGATTTTGGAACTGCTGGGATATATAGTCCTCTTCAATCCCAAAGCATTCTGAACTCATGCAGCCATGCAATGCACTCCAACTTGGCACAGAGAATTCCCATGGTGAACAGAAAATACTGGAGATAACTGTGATACATAGACCTTGGCAACTGCTGGGATATATAGTCCTCTCCCATCCCAAAGC
Organism: Anolis sagrei; assembly: GCF_037176765.1. NCBI lineage: Eukaryota > Metazoa > Chordata > Lepidosauria > Squamata > Anolidae > Anolis > Anolis sagrei. Next base: position 23,647,323 of record NC_090035.1, on the reverse strand, counting down.
ATTCTGAACTCATGCAGCCATGTAATGAACTCCAACTTGGCACAGAGAATTCCCATGGAGAACAGAATATACTGGAGATAACTGTGATACATAGATCTTGGCAACTGCTGGGATATATAGTTCTCTTCCATCCCAAAGCATTCTGAACTCATGAAGCCATGCAATGCACTCCAACTTTGCACAGAGAATTCCCATGGTGAACAGAACACACTGGAGATAACTATGATACATAGACCTTGGGATTTTGGAACTGCTGGGATATATAGTCCTCTCCCATCCCAAAGGATTCTGAACTCATGCAGCCATGCAATGCACTCCAACTTTGCACAGAGAATTCCCATGGTGAACAGAAAACACTGGAGATAACTATGATACATAGACCTTGGGATTTTGGAACTGCTGGGATATATAGTCCTCTTCAATCCCAAAGCATTCTGAACTCATGCAGCCATGGAATGCACTCCAACATGGCACATAGAATTCCCATGGTGAACAGAAAATACTGGAGATAACTGTGATACATAGACCATGGCAACTGCTGAGATATATAGTCCTCTCCCATCCCAAAGCATTCTGAACTCATGCAACCATGCAATGCACTCCAACTTGGCACAGAGAATTCCCATGGTGAACAGAAAATACTGGAGATAACTATGATACAAAGACATTGGCATTTTGGAGCTGCTGTGATATATAGTTCTCTCCCATCCCAAAGCATAATGAACTCATGCAGCCATGCAATGCACTCCAACTTGGCACAGAGAATTCCCATGGTGAACAGAAAATACTGGAGATAACTATAATACATAGACATTGCCATTTTGGAGCTGCTGTAATATATAGTCCTCTCCCATCCCAAAGCATTCTGAACTCATGAAGCCATGTAATGCACTCCAACTTGGCACAGAGAATTCCCATGGTGAACAGAACACACTGGAGATAACTGTGATACATAGACCTTGGCAACTGCTGGGATATATAATCCTCTTCCATCCCAAAGCATTCTGAACTCATGCAGCCATGCATTGCACACCAACTTGGCACAGAGAATTCCGATGGTAAACAGAAAATACTAGAGATAACTATGATACATAGACCTTGGCATTTTGGAACTGCTGGGATATACAGTCCTCTCCCATCCCAAATCATTCTGAACTCATGCAGGCATGCATTGCACACCAACTTGGCACAGAGAATTCCCATGGTGAACAGAAAATACTGGAGATAACTATGATACATAGACCTTGGCATTTTGGAACTGCTGGGATATACAGTCCTCTCCCATCCCAAAGCCTTCTGAAATCATGCAGCCATGCAATGCACTCCAACTTGGCACAGAGAATTCCCATGGTGAACAGAAAATACTGGAGATAACTGTGATACATAGACCTTGGCAACTGCTGGGATATATAGTCCTCTCCCATCCCAAAGCATTCTGAACTCATGCAGCCATACAATGCACTCCAACTTGGCACAAAGAATTCCCATGGTGAATAGAAAATACTGGATATAATTGTGATACATAGACAGAGGCAACTCCTGGGATATATAGTCCTCTCCCATCCCAAAGCATTCAGAACTCATGAAGCCATGCAATGCACTCCAACTTTGCACAGAGAATTCCCATGGTGAACAGAACACACTGGAGATAACTATGATACATAGACCTTGGGATTTTGGAACTGCTGGGATATATAGTCCTCTCCCATCCCAAAGCATTCTGAACTCATACAGCCATGCAATGCACTCCAACTTTGCACAGAGAATTCCCATGGTGAACAGAAAACACTGGAGATAACTATGATACATAGACCTTGGGATTTTGGAACTGCTGGGATATATAGTCCTCTTCAATCCCAAAGCATTCTGAACTCATGCAGCCATGCAATGCACTCCAACTTGGCACAGAGAATTCCCATGGTGAACAGAAAATACTGGAGATAACTGTGATACATAGACCTTGGCAACTGCTGGGATATATAGTCCTCTCCCATCCCAAAGCATTCTGAACTCATGCAACCATGCAATGCACTCCAACTTGGCACAGAGAATTCCCATGGTGAACAGAAAATACTGAAGATAAATATGATACATAGACATTGGCATTTTGGAGCTGCTGTGATATATAGTCCTCTCCCATCCCAATGCATTCTGAAGTCATGCAGCCATGCAATGCACTCCAACTTGGCACAGAGAATTCCCATGGTGAACAGAAAATACTGGAGATAACTGTGATACATAGACCTTGGCAACTGCTGGGATATATAGTCCTCTCCCATCCCAAAGCATTCTGAACTCATGCAACCATGCAATGCACTCCAACTTGGCACAGAGAATTCCCATGGTGAACAGAAAATACTGGAGATAAATATGATACATAGACATTGGCATTTTGGAGCTGCTGTGATATATAGTCCTCTCCCATCCCAAAGCATTCTGAACTCATGAAGCCATGCAATGCACTCCAACTTGGCACAGAGAATTCCCATGGTGAACAGAAAATATTTGAGATAACTATGATAAATAGACCTTGGCATTTTCGAACTGCTGTGATATATAGTCCTCTCTCATCCCAAAGCATTCTGAAGTCATGCAGCCATGCAATGCACTCCAACTTGGCACAGAGAATTCCCATGGTGAAGAGAAAATACTGGAGATAACTATGATACAAAGACATTGGCATTTTGGAGCTGCTGTGATATATAGTTCTCTCCCATCCCAAAGCATAATGAACTCATGCAGCCATGCAATGCACTCCAACTTGGCACAGAGAATTCCCATGGTGAACAGAACACACTGGAGATAACTGTGATACATAGACCTTGGCAACTGCTGGGATATATAGTCCTCTCCCATCCCAAAGCATTGTGAACTCATGCAGCCATGTAATGCACTCCAACTTGGCACAGAGAATTCCCATGGTGAACAGAACACACTGGAGATAACTGTGATACATAGACCTTGGCAACTGCTGGGATATATAATCCTCTTCCATCCCAAAGCATTCTGAACTCATGCAGCCATGCATTGCACACCAACTTGGCACAGAGAATTCCCATGGTGAACAGAAAATACTGGAGATAACTGTGATACATAGACCTTGGCATTTTGGAACTGCTGGGATATACAGTCCTCTCCCATCCCAAAGCATTCTGAACTCATGCAGCCATGCATTGCACACCAACTTGGCACAGAGAATTCCCATGGTGAACAGAAAATACTGGAGATAACTATGATACATAGACCTTGGCATTTTGGAACTGCTGGGATATACAGTCCTCTCCCATCCCAAAGTCTTCTGAAATCATGCAGCCATGCAATGCAGACCAACTTGGCACAGAGAATTCCCATGGTGAACAGAAAATACTGGAGATAACTGTGATACATAGACCTTGGCAACTGCTGGGATATATAGTCCTCTCCCATCCCAAAGCATTCTGAACTCATTCAGCCATGTAATGAACTCCAACTTGGCACAGAGAATTCCCATGGAGAACAGAATATACTGGAGATAACTGTGATACATAGACCTTGGCAACTGCTGGGATATATAGTTCTCTTCCATCCCAAAGCATTCTGAACTCATGAAGCCATGCAATGCACTCCAACTTTGCACAGAGAATTCCCATGGTGAAGAGAACACACTGGAGATAACTATGATACATAGACCTTGGGATTTTGGAACTGCTGGGATATATAGTCCTCTCCCATCCCAAAGGATTCTGAACTCATGCAGCCATGCAATGCACTCCAACTTTGCACAGAGAATTCCCATGGTGAACAGAAAACGCTGGAGATAACTATGATACATAGACCTTGGGATTTTGGAACTGCTGGGATATATAGTCCTCTTCAATCCCAAAGCATTCTGAACTCATGCAACCATGCAATGCACTCCAACTTGGCACAGAGAATTCCCATGGTGAACAGAAAATACTGGAGATAACTATGATACAAAGACATTGGCATTTTGGAGCTGTTGTGATATATAGTTCTCTCCCATCCCAAAGCATAATGAACTCATGCAGCCATGCAATGCACTCCAACTTGGCACAGAGAATTCCCATGGTGAACAGAAAATACTGGAGATAACTATGATACATAGACATTGCCATTTTGGAGCTGCTGTAATATATAGTCCTCTCCCATCCCAAAGCATTCTGAACTCATGAAGCCATGTAATGCACTCCAACTTGGCACAGAGAATTCCAATGGTGCACAGAACACACTGTAGATAACTGTGATACATAGACCTTGGCAACTGCTGGGATATATAGTCCTCTCCCATCCCAAAGCATTGTGAACTCATGCAGCCATGTAATGCACTCCAACTTGGCACAGAGAATTCCCATGGTGAACAGAACACACTGGAGATAACTGTAATACATAGACCTTGGCAACTGCTGGGATATATAATCGTCTTCCATCCCAAAGCATTCTGAACTCATGCAGCCATGCATTGCACACCAACTTCGCACAGAGAATTCCCATGGTGAACAGAAAATACTGGAGATAACTATGATACATAGACCTTGGCATTTTGGAACTGCTGGGATATACAGTCCTCTCCCATCCCAAAGCCTTCTGAACTCATGCAGCTATGCAATGCACTCCAACTTTGCACAGAGAATTCACATGGGGAACAGAAAACACTGGAGATAACTATGATACATAGACCTTGGAAACTGCTGGGATATATAGTCCTCTCCCATCCCAAAGCATTCTGAACTCATGCAACCATGCAATGCACTCCAACTTGGCACAGGGAATTCCCATGGTGAACAGAAAATACTGGAGATAACTGTGATACATAGACCTTGGCAACTGCTGGGATATGTAGTCCTCTCCCATCCCAAAGCATTCTGAACTCATGCAGCCATGCAATGCACTCCAACTTGGCACAAAGAATTCCCATGGTGAATAGAAAATACTGGAAATAATTGTGATACATAGACAGAGGCAACTGCTGGGATATATAGTCCTCTCCCATCCCAAAGCATTCTGAACTCATGCAGCCATGTAATGCACTCCAACTTGGCACAGAGAATTCCCATGGTGAACAGAAAATACTGGAGATAACTGTGATACATAGACCTTGGCAACTGCTGGGATATATAATCCTCTCCCATTCCAATGCATTCTGAACTCATGCAGCCATGCAATGCACTCCAACTTGGCACAGAGAATTCCCATGGTGAACAGAAAATACTGGAGATAACTGTGATACATAGACCTTGGCAACTGCTGGGATATATAGTCCTCTCCCATCCCAAAGCATTCTGAACTCATGCAACCATGCAATGCACTCCAACTTGGCACAGAGAATTCCCATGGTGAACAGAAAATACTGGAGATAAATATGATACATAGACATTGGCATTTTGGAGCTGCTGTGATATATAGTCCTCTCCCATCCCAAAGCATTCTGAACTCATGAAGCCATGCAATGCACTCCAACTTGGCACAGGGAATTCCCATGGTGAACAGAAAATACTGGAGATAACTATGATAAATAGACCTTGGCATTTTCGAACTGCTGTGATATATAGTCCTCTCTCATCCCAAAGCATTCTGAAGTCATGCAGCCATGCAATGCACTCCAACTTGGCACAGAGAATTCCCATGGTGAACAGAAAATACTGGAGATAACTATGATACAAAGACATTGGCATTTTGGAGCTGCTGTGATATATAGTTCTCTCCCATCCCAAAGCATAATGAACTCATGCAGCCATGCAATGCACTCCAACTTGGCACAGAGAATTCCCATGGTGAACAGAAAATACTGGAGATAACTATGATACATAGACATTGCCATTTTGGAGCTGCTGTAATATATAGTCCTCTCCCATCCCAAAGCATTCTGAACTCATGAAGCCATGTAATGCACTCCAACGTGGCACAGAGAATTCCCATGGTGAACAGAACACACTGGAGATAACTGTGAACATAGACCTTGGCAACTGCTGGGATATATAGTCCTCTCCCATCCCAAAGCATTGTGAACTCATGCAGCCATGTAATGCACTCCAACTTGGCACAGAGAATTCCCATGGTGAACAGAACACACTGGAGATAACTGTAATACATAGACCTTGGCAACTGCTGGGATATATAATCGTCTTCCATCCCAAAGCATTCTGAACTCATGCAGCCATGCATTGCACACCAACTTCGCACAGAGAATTCCCATGGTGAACAGAAAATACTGGAGATAACTATGATACATAGACCTTGGCATTTTGGAACTGCTGGGATATACAGTCCTCTCCCATCCCAAAGCATTCTGAACTCATTCAACCATGCAATGCACTCCAACTTGGCACAGGGAATTCCCATGGTGAACAGAAAATACTGGAGATAACTGTGATACATAGACCTTGGCAACTGCTGGGATATGTAGTCCTCTCCCATCCCAAAGCATTCTGAACTCATGCAGCCATGCAATGCACTCCAACTTGGCACAAAGAATTCCCATGGTGAATAGAAAATACTGGAAATAATTGTGATACATAGACAGAGGCAACTGCTGGGATATATAGTCCTCTCCCATCCCAAAGCATTCTGAACTCATGCAGCCATGTAATGCACTCCAACTTGGCACAGAGAATTCCCATGGTGAACAGAAAATACTGGAGATAACTGTGATACATAGACCTTGGCAACTGCTGGGATATATAATCCTCTCCCATTCCAATGCATTCTGAACTCATGCAGCCATGCAATGCACTCCAACTTGGCACAGAGAATTCCCATGGTGAACAGAAAATACTGGAGATAACTGTGATACATAGACCTTGGCAACTGCTGGGATATATAGTCCTCTCCCATCCCAAAGCATTCTGAACTCATGCAACCATGCTATGCACTCCAACTTGGCACAGAGAATTCCCATGGTGAACAGAAAATACTGGAGATAAATATGATACATAGACATTGGCATTTTGGAGCTGCTGTGATATATAGTCCTCTCCCATCCCAAAGCATTCTGAACTCATGAAGCCATGCAATGCACTCCAACTTGGCACAGAGAATTCCCATGGTGAACAGAAAATACTGGAGATAACTATGATAAATAGACCTTGGCATTTTCGAACTGCTGTGATATATAGTCCTCTCTCATCCCAAAGCATTCTGAAGTCATGCAGCCATGCAATGCACTCCAACTTGGCACAGAGAATTCCCATGGTGAACAGAAAATACTGGAGATAACTATGATACAAAGACATTGGCATTTTGGAGCTGCTGTGATATATAGTTCTCTCCCATCCCAAAGCATAATGAACTCATGCAGCCATGCAATGCACTCCAACTTGGCACAGAGAATTCCCATGGTGAACAGAAAATACTGGAGATAACTATGATACATAGACATTGCCATTTTGGAGCTGCTGTAATATATAGTCCTCTCCCATCCCATAGCATTCTGAACTCATGAAGCCATGTAATGCACTCCAACTTGGCACAGAGAATTCCCATGGTGAACAGAACACACTGGAGATAACTGTGATACATAGACCTTGGCAACTGCTGGGATATATAGTCCTCTCCCATCCCAAAGCATTGTGAACTCATGCAGCCATGTAATGCACTCCAACTTGGCAGAGAGAATTCCAATGGTGAACAGAACACACTGGAGATAACTGTGATACATAGACCTTGGCAACTGCTGGGATATATAACCCTCTTCCATCCCAAAGCATTCTGAACTCATGCAGCCATGCATTGCACACCAACTTGGCACAGAGAATTCCCATGGTGAACAGAAAATACTGGAGATAACTGTGATACATAGACCTTGGCATTTTGGAACTGCTGGGATATACAGTCCTCTCCCATCCCAAAGCATTCTGAACTCATGCAGCCATGCATTGCACACCAACTTGGCACAGAGAATTCCCATGGTGAACAGAAAATACTGGAGATAACTATGATACATAGACCTTGGCATTTTGGAACTGCTGGGATATACAGTCCTCTCCCATCCCAAAGCCTTCTGAAATCATGCAGCCATGCAATGCACTCCAACTTGGCACAGAGAATTCCCATGGTGAACAGAAAATACTGGAGATAACTGTGATACATAGACCTTGGCAACTGCTGGGATATATAGTCCTCTCCCATCCCAAAGCATTCTGAACTCATGCAGCCATGTAATGAACTCCAACTTGGCACAGAGAATTCCCATGGAGAACAGAATATACTGGAGATAACTGTGATACATAGACCTTGGCAACTGCTGGGATATATAGTTCTCTTCCATCCCAAAGCATTCTGAACTCATGAAGCCATGCAATGCACTCCAACTTTGCACAGAGAATTCCCATGGTGAACAGAACACACTGGAGATAGCTATGATACATAGACCTTGGGATTTTGGAACTGCTGGGATATATAGTCCTCTCCCATCCCAAAGTATTCTGAACTCATGCAGCCATGCAATGCACTCCAACTTTGCACAGAGAATTCCCATGGTGAACAGAAAACACTGGAGATAACTATGATACATAGACCTTGGGATTTTGGAACTGCTGGGATATATAGTCCTCTTCAATCCCAAAGCATTCTGAACTCATGCAGCCATGCAATGCACTCCAACTTGGCACAGAGAATTCCCATGGTGAACAGAAAATACTGGAGATAACTGTGATACATAGACCTTGGCAACTGCTGGGATATATAGTCCTCTCCCATCCCAAAGCATTCTGAACTCATGCAACCATGCAATGCACTCCAACTTGGCACAGAGAATTCCCATGGTGAACAGAAAATACTGGAGATAAGTATGATACAAAGACATTGGCATTTTGGAGCTGCTGTGATATATAGTTCTCTCCCATCCCAAAGCATAATGAACTCATGCAGCCATGCAATGCACTCCAACTTGGCACAGAGAATTCCCATGGTGAACAGAAAATACTGGAGATAACTATAATACATAGACATTGCCATTTTGGAGCTGCTGTAATATATAGTCCTCTCCCATCCCAAAGCATTCTGAACTCATGAAGCCATGTAATGCACTCCAACTTGGCACAGAGAATTCCCATGGTGAACAGAACACACTGGAGATAACTGTGATACATAGACCTTGGCAACTGCTGGGATATATAATCCTCTTCCATCCCAAAGCATTCTGAACTCATGCAGCCATGCATTGCACACCAACTTGGCACAGAGAATTCCGATGGTAAACAGAAAATACTAGAGATAACTATGATACATAGACCTTGGCATTTTGGAACTGCTGGGATATACAGTCCTCTCCCATCCCAAATCATTCTGAACTCATGCAGGCATGCATTGCACACCAACTTGGCACAGAGAATTTCCATGGTGAACAGAAAATACTGGAGATAACTATGATACATAGACCTTGGCATTTTGGAACTGCTGGGATATACAGTCCTCTCCCATCCCAAAGCCTTCTGAAATCATGCAGCCATGCAATGCACTCCAACTTGGCACAGGGAATTCCCATGGTGAACAGAAAATACTGGAGATAACTGTGATACATAGACCTTGGCAACTGCTGGGATATATAGTCCTCTCCTATCCCAAAGCATTCTGAACTCATGCAGCCATGCAATGCACTCCAACTTGGCACAAAGAATTCCCATGGTGAATAGAAAATACTGGATATAATTGTGATACATAGACAGAGGCAACTGCTGGGATATATAGTCCTCTCCCATCCCAAAGCATTCAGAACTCATGGAGCCATGCAATGCACTCCAACTTTGCACAGAGAATTCCCATGGTGAACAGAACACACTGGAGATAACTATGATACATAGACCTTGGGATTTTGGAACTGCTGGGATATATAGTCCTCTCCCATCCCAAAGCATTCTGAACTCATACAGCCATGCAATGCACTCCAACTTTGCACAGAGAATTCCCATGGTGAACAGAAAACACTGGAGATAACTATGATACATAGACCTTGGGATTTTGGAACTGCTGGGATATATAGTCCTCTTCAATCCCAAAGCATTCTGAACTCATGCAGCCATGCAATGCACTCCAACTTGGCACAGAGAATTCCCATGGTGAACAGAAAATACTGGAGATAACTGTGATACATAGACCTTGGCAACTGCTGGGATATATAGTCCTCTCCCATCCCAAAGCATTCTGAACTCATGCAACCATGCAATGCACTCCAACTTGGCACAGAGAATTCCCATGGTGAACAGAAAATACTGAAGATAAATATGATACATAGACATTGGCATTTTGGAGCTGCTGTGATATATAGTCCTCTCCCATCCCAATGCATTCTGAACTCATGCAGCCATGCAATGCACTCCAACTTGGCACAGAGAATTCCCATGGTGAACAGAAAATACTGGAGATAACTGTGATACATAGACCTTGGCAACTGCTGGGATATATAGTCCTCTCCCATCCCAAAGCATTCTGAACTCATGCAACCATGCAATGCACTCCAACTTGGCACAGAGAATTCCCATGGTGAACAGAAAATACTGGAGATAAATATGATACATAGACATTGGCATTTTGGAGCTGCTGTGATATATAGTCCTCTCCCATCCCAAAGCATTCTGAACTCATGAAGCCATGCAATGCACTCCAACTTGGCACAGAGAATTCCCATGGTGAACAGAAAATATTTGAGATAACTATGATAAATAGACCTTGGCATTTTCGAACTGCTGTGATATATAGTCCTCTCTCATCCCAAAGCATTCTGAAGTCATGCAACCATGCAATGCACTCCAACTTGGCACAGAGAATTCCCATGGTGAACAGAAAATACTGGAGATAACTATGATACATAGACATTGCCATTTTGGAGCTGCTGTGATATATAGTCCTCTCCCATCCCAAAGCATTCTGAACTCATGAAGCCATGCAATGCACTCCAACTTGGCACAGAGAATTCCCATGGTGAACAGAAAATATTTGAGATAACTATGATAAATAGACCTTGGCATTTTCGAACTGCTGTGATATATAGTCCTCTCTCATCCCAAAGCATTCTGAACTCATGCAGCCATGTAATGCACTCCAACTTGGCACAGAGAATTCCCATGTTGAACAGAACACACTGGAGATAACTGTGATACATAGACCTTGGCAACTGCTGGGATATATAGTCCTCTCCCATCCCAAAGCATTGTGAACTCATGCAGCCATGTAATGCACTCCATCTTGGCACAGAGAATTCCCATGGTGAACAGAACACACTGGAGATAACTGTGATACATAGACATTGGCATTTTGGAGCTGCTGTGATATATAGTCCTCTCCCATCCCAAAGCATTCTGAACTCATGAAGCCATGTAATGCACACCAACTTGGCACAGAGAATTCCCATGGTGAATAGAAAATACTGGAGATAACTATGATACATAGACCTTGGCATTTTGGAACTGCTGGGATATACAGTCCTCTCCCATCCCAAAGCCTTCTGAAATCATGCAGCCATGCAATGCACTCCAACTTGGCACTGAGAATTCCCATGGTGAACAGAAAATACTGGAGATAACTGTGATACATAGACCTTGGCAACTGCTGGGATATATAGTCCTCTCCCATCCCAAAGCATTCTGAACTCATGCAGCCATGTAAAAAACTCCAACTTGGCACAGAGAATTCCCATGGAGAACAGAATATACTGGAGATAACTGTGATACATAGATCTTGGCAACTGCTGGGATATATAGTACTCTTCCATCCCAAAGCATTCTGAACTCATGAAGCCATGCAATGCACTCCAACTTTGCACAGAGAATTCCCATGGTGAAGAGAAGACACTGGAGATAACTATGATACATAGACCTTGGGATTTTGGAACTGCTGGGATATATAGTCCTCTCCCATCCCAAAGGATTCTGAACTCATGCAGCCATGCAATGCACTCCAACTTTGCACAGAGAATTCCCATGGTGAACAGAAAACGCTGGAGATAACTATGATACATAGACCTTGGGATTTTGGAACTGCTGGGATATATAGTCCTCTTCAATCCCAAAGCATTCTGAACTCATGCAGCCATGCAATGCACTCCAACTTGGCACAGAGAATTCCCATGGTGAACAGAAAATACTGGAGATAACTGTGATACATAGACCTTGGCAACTGCTGGGATATATAGTCCTCTCCCATCCCAAAGCATTCTGAACTCATGCAACCATGCAATGCACTCCAACTTGGCACAGAGAATTCCCATGGTGAACAGAAAATACTGGAGATAACTATGATACAAAGACATTGGCATTTTGGAGCTGCTGTGATATATAGTTCTCTCCCATCCCAAAGCATAATGAACTCATGCAGCCATGCAATGCACTCCAACTTGGCACAGAGAATTCCCATGGTGAACAGAAAATACTGGAGATAACTATAATACATAGACATTGCCATTTTGGAGCTGCTGTAATATATAGTCCTCTCCCATCCCAAAGCATTCTGAACTCATGAAGCCATGTAATGCACACAAACTTGGCACAGAGAATTCCCATGGTGAACAGAACACACTGGAGATAACTGTGATACATAGACCTTGGCAACTGCTGGGATATATAATCCTCTTCCATCCCAAAGCATTCTGAACTCATGCAGCCATGCATTGCACACCAACTTGGCACAGAGAATTCCGATGGTGAACAGAAAATACTAGAGATAACTATGATACATAGACCTTGGCATTTTGGAACTGCTGGGATATACAGTCCTCTCCCATCCCAAATCATTCTGAACTCATGCAGTCATGCATTGCACACCAACTTGGCACAGAGAATTCCCATGGTGAACAGAAAATACTGGAGATAACTATGATACGTAGACCTTGGCATTTTGGAACTGCTGGGATATACAGTCCTCTCCCATCCCAAAGCCTTCTGAAATCATGCAGCCATGCAATGCACTCCAACTTGGCACAGAGAATTCCCATGGTGAACAGAAAATACTGGAGATAACTGTGATACATAGACCTTGGCAACTGCTGGGATATATAGTCCTCTCCCATCCCAAAGCCTTCTGAAATCATGCAGCCATGCAACGCACACCAACTTGGCACAAAGAATTCCCATGGTGAATAGAAAATACTGAATATAATTGTGATACATAGACAGAGGCAACTGCTGGGATATATAGTCCTCTCCCATCCCAAAGCATTCAGAACTCATGAAGCCATGCAATGCACTCCAACTTTGCACAGAGAATTCCCATGGTGAACAGAACACACTGGAGATAACTATGATACATAGACCTTGGGATTTTGGAACTGCTGGGATATATAGTCCTCTCCCATCCCAAAGCATTCTGAACTCATGCAGCCATGCAATGCACTCCAACTTTGCACAGAGAATTCCCATGGTGAACAGAAAACACTGGAGATAACCATGATACATAGACCTTGAGATTTTGGAACTGCTGGGATATATAGTCCTCTTCAATCCCAAAGCATTCTGAACTCATGCAGCCATGCAATGCACTCCAACTTGGCACAGAGAATTCCCATGGTGAACAGAAAATACTGGAGATAACTGTGATACATAGACCTTGGCAACTGCTGGGATATATAGTCCTCTCCCATCCCAAAGCATTCTGAACTCATGCAACCATGCAATGCACTCCAACTTGGCACAGAGAATTCCCATGGTGAACAGAAAATACTGGAGATAAATATGATACATAGACATTGGCATTTTGGAGCTGCTGTGATATATAGTCCTCTCCCATCCCAAAGCATTCTGAACTCATGAAGCCATGCAATACACTCCAACTTGGCACAGAAAATTCCCATGGTGAACAGAAAATACTGGAGATAACTATGATAAATAGACCTTGGCATTTTCGAACTGCTGTGATAAATAGTCCTCTCTCATCCCAAAGCATTCTGAACTCTTGCAGCCATGCAATACACTCCAACTTGGTACAGAGAATTCCCATGGTGAACAGAAAATACTGGAGATAACTATGATAAATAGACCTTGGCATTTTCGAACTGCTGTGATATATAGTCCTCTCTCATCCCAAAGCATTCTGAAGTCATGCAGCCATGCAAAGCACTCTAACTTGGCACGGAGAATTCCCATGGTGAACAGAAAATATTTGAGATAACTATGATACATAGACATTGGCATTTTGGAACTGCTGGGATATATAGTCCTCTCCCATCCCAAAGCATTCTGAACTCATGCAGCCATGCAATGCACTCCAACTTTGCACAGAGAATTCCCATGGTGAACAGAAAATACTGGAGATAACTGTGATACATAGACCTTGGCAACTGCTGGGATATATAGTCCTCTCCCATCCCAAAGCATTGTGAACTCATGCAGCCATGTAATGCACTCCAACTTGGCACAGAGAATTCCCATGGTGAACAGAACACACTGGAGATAACTGTGATACATAGACCTTGGCAACTCCTGGGATATATAATCCCCTTCCATCCCAAAGCATTCTGAACTCATGCAGCCATGCATTGCACACCAACTTCGCACAGAGAATTCCCATGGTGAACAGAAAATACTGGAGATAACTATGATACATAGACCTTGGCATTTTGGAACTGCTGGGATATACAGTCCTCTCCCATCCCAAAGCCTTCTGAACTCATGCAGCCATGCAATGCACTCCCACTTTGCACAGAGAATTCACATGGGGAACAGAAAACACTGGAGATAACTATGATACATAGACCTTGGCAACTGCTGGGATATATAGTCCTCTCCCATCCCAAAGCATTCTGAACTCATGCAACCATGCAATGCACTCCAACTTGGCACAGGGAATTCCCATGGTGAACAGAAAATACTGGAGATAACTGTGATACATAGACCTTGGCAACTGCTGGGATATATAGTCCTCTCCCATCCCAAAGCATTCTGAACTCATTCAGCCATGCAATGCACTCCAACTTGGCACAGAGAATTCCCATGGTGAATAGAAAATACTGGATATAATTGTGATACATAGACAGAGGCAACTGCTGGGATATATAGTCCTCTCCCATCCCAAAGCATTCAGAACTCATGCAGACATGTAATGCACTCCAACCTGGCACAGAGAATTCCCATGGTGAACAGAATATACTGGAGATAACTGTGATACATAGACCTTGGCAACTGCTGGGATATATAGTTCTCTTCCATCCCCAAGTATTCTGAACTCATGAAGCCATGCAATGCACTCCAACTTTGCACAGAGAATTCCCATGGTGAACAGAACACACTGGAGATAACTATGATACATAGACCTTGGGATTTTGGAACTGCTGGGATATATAGTCCTCTCCCATCCCAAAGCATTCTGAACTCATGCAGCCATGCAATGCACTCCAACTTTGCACAGAGAATTCCCATGGTGAACAGAAAACACTGGAGATAACTATGATACATAGACATTGGCATTTTGGAGCTGCTGTGATATATAGTCCTCCCCCATCCCAAAGCATTCTGAACTCATGCAGCCATGCAATGCACTCCAACTTGGCACAGAGAATTCCCATGGTGAACAGAAAATACTTGAGATAAGTGTGATAAATAGACCTTGGCAACTGCTGGGATATATAGTCCTCTCCCATCCCAAAGCATTCTGAACTCATGCAGCCATACAATGCACTCCAACTTGGCACAGAGAATTCCCATGGTGGAGAGAAATTACTGGAGATAACTATGATACATAGACCTTGGCATTTTGGAACTGCTGGGATATATAGTCCTCTCCCATCCCAAAGCATTCTGAACTCATGCAGCCATGCAATGCACTCCAACTTTGCACAGAGAATTCCCATGGTGAACAGAAAACACTGGAGATAACTATGATACGTAGACCTTGGGATTTTGGAACTGCTGGGATATATAGTCCTCTTCAATCCCAAAGAATTCTGAACTCATGCAGCCATGCAATGCACTCCAACTTGGCACAGAGAATTCCCATGGTGAACAGAAAATACTGGAGATAACTATGATAAATAGACCTTGGCATTTTCGAACTGCTGTGATATATAGTCCTCTCTCATCCCAAAGCATTCTGAAGTCATGCAGCCATGCAATGCACTCCAACTTGGCACAGAGAATTCCCATGCTGAACAGAAAATACTTGAGATAACTGTGATACATAGACCTTGGCAACTGCTGGGATATATAGTCCTCTCCCATCCCAAAGCATTCTGAACTCATGCAGCCATACAATGCACTCCAACTTGGCACAGAGAATTCCCATGGTGGAGAGAAATTACTGGAGATAACTATGATACATAGACATTGGCATTTTCAAACTGCTGTGATATATAGTCCTCTCTCATCCCAAAGCATTCTGAAGTCATGCAGCCATGCAAAGCACTCTAACTTGGCACGGAGAATTCCCATGGTGAACAGAAAATATTTGAGATAACTATGATACATAGACCTTGGCATTTTGGAGCTGCTGTGATATATAGTCCTCCCCCATCCCAAAGCATTCTGAAGTCATGCAGCCATGCAATACACTCCAACTTGGCACAGAGAATTCCCATGGTGAACAGAAAATACTGGAGATAACTATGATAAATAGACCTTGGCATTTTCGAACTGCTGTGATATATAGTCCTCTCTCATCCCAAAGCATTCTGAAGTCATGCAGCCATGCAATGCACTCCAACTTGGCACAGAGAATTCCCATGGTGAACAGAAAATACTTGAGATAAGTGTGATACATAGACCTTGGCAACTGCTGGGATATATAGTCCTCTCCCATCCCAAAGCATTCTGAACTCATGCAGCCATACAATGCACTCCAACTTGGCACAGAGAATTCCCATGGTGGAGAGAAATTACTGGAGATAACTATGATACATAGACCTTGGCATTTTGGAACTGCTGGGATATATAGTCTTCTCCCATCCCAAAGCATTCTGAACTCATGCAGCCATGCAATGCACTCCAACTTTGCACAGAGAATTCCCATGGTGAACAGAAAACACTGGAGATAACTATGATACGTAGACCTTGGGATTTTGGAACTGCTGGGATATATAGTCCTCTTCAATCCCAAAGAATTCTGAACTCATGCAGCCATGCAATGCACTCCAACTTGGCACAGAGAATTCCCATGGTGAACAGAAAATACTGGAGATAACTATGATACATAGACCTTGGCATTTTGGAACTGCTGGGATATACAGTCCTCTCCCATCCCAAAGCCTTCTGAACTCATGCAGCCATGCAATGCACTCCAACTTTGCACAGAGAATTCACATGGGGAACAGAAAACACTGGAGATAACTATGATACATAGACCTTGGCAACTGCTGGGATATATAGTCCTCTCCCATCCCAAAGCATTCTGAACTCATGCAACCATGCAATGCACTCCAACTTGGCACAGGGAATTCCCATGGTGAACAGAAAATACTGGAGATAACTGTGATACATAGACCTTGGCAACTGCTGGGATATATAGTCCTCTCCCATCCCAAAGCATTCTGAACTCATTCAGCCATGCAATGCACTCCAACTTTGCACAGAGAATTCCCATGGTGAACAGAAAACACTGGAGATAACTATGATACGTAGACCTTGGGATTTTGGAACTGCTGGGATATATAGTCCTCTTCAATCCCAAAGAATTCTGAACTCATGCAGCCATGCAATGCACTCCAACTTGGCACAGAGAATTCCCATGGTGAACAGAAAATACTGGAGATAACTGTGATACATAGACCTTAGCAACTGCTGGGATATATAGTCCTCTCCCATCCCAAAGCATTCTGAACTCATGCAACCATGCAATGCACTCCAACTTGGCACAGAGAATTCCCATGGTGAACAGAAAATACTGGAGATAACTATGATACATAGACATTGGCATTTTCAAACTGCTGTGATATATAGTCCTCTCTCATCCCAAAGCATTCTGAAGTCATGCAGCCATGCAAAGCACTCTAACTTGGCACGGAGAATTCCCATGGTGAACAGAAAATATTTGAGATAACTATGATACATAGACCTTAGCATTTTGGAACTGCTGGGATATATAGTCCTCCCCCATCCCAAAGCATTCTGAAGTCATGCAGCCATGCAATGCACTCCAACTTGGTACAGAGAATTCCCATGGTGAACAGAAAATACTGGAGATAACTATGATACAAAGACATTGGCATTTTGGAGCTGCTGTGATATATAGTTCTCTCCCATCCCAAAGCATTCTGAACTCATGCAGCCATGCAATGCACTCCAACTTGGCACAGAGAATTCCCATGGTGAACAGAAAATACTGGAGATAACTGTGATACATAGACCTTGGCAACTGATGGGATATATAGTCCTCTCCCATCCCATAGCATTGTGAACTCATGCAGCCATGTAATGCACTCCAACTTGGCACAGAGAATTCCCATGGTGAACAGAACACACTGGAGATAACTGTGATACATAGACCTTGGCAACTGCTGGGATATATAATCCTCTTCCATCCCAAAGCATTCTGAACTCATGCAGCCATGCATTGCACACCAACTTGGCACAGAGAATTCCCATGGTGAACAGAAAATACTGGAGATAACTATGATACATAGACCTTGGCATTTTGGAACTGCTGGGATATACAGTCCTCTCCCATCCCAAAGCCTTCTGAACTCATGCAGCCATGCAATGCACTCCAACTTTGCACAGAGAATTCACATGGGGAACAGAAAACACTGGAGATAACTATGATACATAGACCTTGGCAACTGCTGGGATATATAGTCCTCTCCCATCCCAAAGCATTCTGAACTCATGCAACCATGCAATGCACTCCAACTTGGCACAGGGAATTCCCATGGTGAACAGAAAATACTGGAGATAACTGTGATACATAGACCTTGGCAACTGCTGGGATATATAGTCCTCTCCCATCCCAAAGCATTCTGAACTCATTCAGCCATGCAATGCACTCCAACTTGGCACAAAGAATTCCCATGGTGAATAGAAAATACTGGATATAATTGTGATACATAGACAGAGGCTACTGCTGGGATATATAGTCCTCTCCCATCCCAAAGCATTCAGAACTCATGCAGCCATGTAATGCACTCCAACATGGCACAGAGAATTCCCATGGTGAACAGAATATACTGGAGATAACTGTGATACATAGACCTTGGCAACTGCTGGGATATATAGTTCCCTTCCATCCCAAAGTATTCTGAACTCATGAAGCCATGCAATGCACTCCAACTTTGCACAGAGAATTCCCATGGTGAACAGAACACACTGGAGATAACTATGATACATAGACCTTGGGATTTTGGAACTGCTGGGATATATAGTCCTCTCACATCCCAAAGCATTCTGAACTCATGCAGCCATGCAATGCAATCCAACTTGGCACAAAGAATTCCCATGGTGAATAGAATATACTGGATATAATTGTGATACACAGACAGAGGCAACTGCTGGGATATATAGTCCTCTCCCATCCCAAAGCATTCAGAACTCATGCAGCCATGCAATGCACTCCAACTTGGCACAGAGAATTCCCATGGTGAACAGAAAATACTGGAGATAACTGATACATAGACCTTGGCAACTGCTGGGATATATTGTCCTCTCCCATCCCAAAGCATTCTGAACTCATGCAGCCATGCAATGCACTCCAACTTGGCACAGAGAATTCCCATGGTGAACAGAAAATACTGGAGATAACTGTGATATATAGACCTCGGCATTTTGGGACTCCTGGGATATATAGTCCTCTCCCATCCCAACGCATTCTGAACTCATGCAGCCATGCAATGCACTCCAACTTGGCACAGAGAATTCCCATGGTGAACAGAAAATACTGGAGATAACTGTAATACATAGACCTCGGCATTTTGAAACTGCTGGGATATATAGTTCTCTACCATCCCAACGCATTCTGAACACATGCAGGCATGCAATGCACTCCAACTTGGCACAGAGAATTCCCATGGTGAACAGAAAATACTGGAGATAACTGTGATATATAGACCTTGGCATTTTGGGACTCCTGGGATATATAGTCCTCTCCCATCCCAAAGCATTCTGAACTAATGCAGCCATGCAATGCACTCCAACTTGGCACAGAGAATTCCCATGGTGAACAGAAAATGCTGGAAATAACTGTGATACATAGACCTTGGCAACTGCTGGGATATATAGTCCTCTCCCATCCCAAAGCATTCTGAACTCATTCAGCCATGTAATGCACTCCAACGTGGCACAAAGAATTCCCATGGTGAATAGAAAATACTGGATATAATTGTGATACATAGACAGAGGCTACTGCTGGGATATATAGTCCTCTCCCATCCCAAAGCATTCAGAACTCATGCAGCCATGTAATGCACTCCAACATGGCACAGAGAATTCCCATGGTGAACAGAATATACTGGAGATAACTGTGATACATAGACCTTGGCAACTGCTGGGATATATAGTTCCCTTCCATCCCAAAGTATTCTGAACTCATGAAGCCATGCAATGCACTCCAACTTTGCACAGAGAATTCCCATGGTGAACAGAACACACTGGAGATAACTATGATACATAGACCTTGGGATTTTGGAACTGCTGGGATATATAGTCCTCTCACATCCCAAAGCATTCAGAACTCATTCAGCCATGCAATGCACTCCAACTTGGCACAAAGAATTCCCATGGTGAATAGAAAATACTGGATATAATTGTGATACATAGACAGAGGCTACTGCTGGGATATATAGTCCTCTCACATCCCAAAGCATTCTGAACTCATGCAGCCATGCAATGCACTCCAACTTGGCACAAAGAATTCCCATGGTGAATAGAATATACTGGATATAATTGTGATACACAGACAGAGGCAACTGCTGGGATATATAGTCCTCTCCCATCCCAAAGCATTCAGAACTCATGCAGCCATGCAATGCACTCCAACTTGGCACAGAGAATTCCCATGGTGAACAGAAAATACTGGAGATAACTGATACATAGACCTTGGCAACTGCTGGGATATATTGTCCTCTCCCATCCCAAAGCATTCTGAACTCATGCAGCCATGCAATGCACTCCAACTTGGCACAGAGAATTCCCATGGTGAAGAGAAAATACTGGAGATAACTGTAATACATAGACCTCGGCATTTTGAAACTGCTGGGATATATAGTTCTCTACCATCCCAACGCATTCTGAACACATGCAGGCATGCAATGCACTCCAACTTGGCACAGAGAATTCCCATGGTGAACAGAAAATACTGGAGATAACTGTGATATATAGACCTTGGCATTTTGGGACTCCTGGGATATATAGTCCTCTCCCATCCCAAAGCATTCTGAACTAATGCAGCCATGCAATGCACTCCAACTTGGCACAGAGAATTCCCATGGTGAACAGAAAATGCTGGAAATAACTGTGATACATAGACCTTGGCAACTGCTGGGATATATAGTCCTCTCCCATCCCAAAGCATTCTGAAGTCATGCAGCCATGCAATGCACTCCAACTTGGCACAGAGAATTCCCATGGTGAACAGAAAATACTGGAGATAACTGTGATACATAGAACTTGGCAACTGCTGGGATGTATAGTCCTCTCCCATCCCAAAGCATTCTGAACTCATGCAGCCATGTAATGCACTCCAACTTGGCACAGAGAATTCCCATGGTGAAGAGAACATACTGGAGATAACTGTGATAAATAGACCTTGGCAACTGCTGGGATATATAGTCCTCTCCCATCCCAAAGCATTCTGAACTCATGCAGCCATGTAATGTACTCCAACTTGGCACAGAGAATTCCCATGGTGAACAGAACATACTGGAGATAACTGTGATTAATAGACCTTGGCAACTGCTGGGATATATAGTCCTCTCCCATCCCAAAGCATTCTGAACTAATGCAGCCATGTAATGCACTCCAACTTGGCACAGAGAATTCCCATGGTGAACAGAACATACTGGAGATAACTGTGATAAATAGACCTTGGCAACTGCTGGGATATATAGTCCTCTCCCATCCCAAAGCATTCTGAACTCATGCAGCCATGTAATGCACTCCAACATGGCACAGAGAATTCCCATGGTGAACAGAACATACTGGAAATAACTGTGATAAATAGACCTTGGCAACTGCTGGGAAATATAGTCCTCTCCCATCCGAAAGCATTCTGAACTCATGCAGCCATGTAATGTACTCCAACTTGGCAAAGAGAATTCCCATGGTGAACAGAACATAAGAACAGAACAGAACAACTGTGATACATAGACCTTGACACCTGCTGGGATATATAGTCCTCTCCCATCCCAAAGCATTATGAACTCATGCAGCCATGTAATGCACTCCAACTTGGCACAGAGAATTCCCATGGTGAACAGAACATACTGGAGATAACTGTGATAAATAGACCTTGGCAACTGCTGGGATATATAGTCCTCTCCCATCCCAAAGCATTCTGAACTCATGCAGCCATGTAATGTACTGCAACTTGGCACAGAGAATTCCCATGGTGAACAGAACATAAGAACCGAACAGAACAACTGTGATACATAGACCTTGGCAACTGCTGGGATATATAGTCCTCTCCCATCCCAAAGCATTCTGAACTCATGCAGCCATGCAATGCACTCCAACTTGGCACAGAAACTTCCCATGGTGAACAGAAAATACTGGAGATAACTGTGATACATAGACCTTGGCAACTGCTGGGATATATAGTCCTCTCCCATCCCAAACCATTCTGAACTCATGCAGCCATGCAATGCACTCCAACTTGGCTCAGAGAATTCCCATGGTGAACAGAAAATACTGGAGATAACTGTGATACATAGACCTTGGCATTTTGGAACTGCTGGGATATATAGTCCTCTCCCATCCCAAAGCATTCTGAACTCATGCAGCCATGCAATGCACTCCAACTTTGCACAGAGAATTCCCATGGTGAACAGAAAACACTGGAGATAACTATGATACGTAGACCTTGGGATTTTGGAACTGCTGGGATATATACTCCTCTTCAATCCCAAAGAATTCTGAACTCATGCAGCCATGCAATGCACTCCAACTTGGCACAGAGAATTCCCATGGTGAACAGAAAATACTG
This sequence comes from Anolis sagrei, assembly GCF_037176765.1. Taxonomy (NCBI): domain Eukaryota; kingdom Metazoa; phylum Chordata; class Lepidosauria; order Squamata; family Anolidae; genus Anolis; species Anolis sagrei. The sequence continues at coordinate 23,624,280 of NC_090035.1, read as the reverse complement.
GAGATAACTGTGATACATAGACCTTGGCAACTGCTGGGATATATAGTCCTCTCCCATCCCAAAGCATTCTGAACTCATGCAACCATGCAATGCACTCCAACTTGGCACAGAGAATTCCCATGGTGAACAGAAAATACTGGAGATAACTATGATACATAGACATTGGCATTTTCAAACTGCTGTGATATATAGTCCTCTCTCATCCCAAAGCATTCTGAAGTCATGCAGCCATGCAAAGCACTCTAACTTGGCACGGAGAATTCCCATGGTGAACAGAAAATATTTGAGATAACTATGATACATAGACCTTAGCATTTTGGAACTGCTGGGATATATAGTCCTCCCCCATCCCAAAGCATTCTGAAGTCATGCAGCCATGCAATGCACTCCAACTTGGTACAGAGAATTCCCATGGTGAACAGAAAATACTGGAGATAACTATGATACAAAGACATTGGCATTTTGGAGCTGCTGTGATATATAGTTCTCTCCCATCCCAAAGCATAATGAACTCATGCAGCCATGCAATGCACTCCAACTTGGCACAGAGAATTCCCATGGTGAACAGAACACACTGGAGATAACTGTGATACATAGACCTTGGCAACTGATGGGATATATAGTCCTCTCCCATCCCATAGCATTGTGAACTCATGCAGCCATGTAATGCACTCCAACTTGGCACAGAGAATTCCCATGGTGAACAGAACACACTGGAGATAACTGTGATACATAGACCTTGGCAACTGCTGGGATATATAATCCTCTTCCATCCCAAAGCATTCTGAACTCATGCAGCCATGCATTGCACACCAACTTGGCACAGAGAATTCCCATGGTGAACAGAAAATACTGGAGATAACTATGATACATAGACCTTGGCATTTTGGAACTGCTGGGATATACAGTCCTCTCCCATCCCAAAGCCTTCTGAACTCATGCAGCCATGCAATGCACTCCAACTTTGCACAGAGAATTCACATGGGGAACAGAAAACACTGGAGATAACTATGATACATAGACCTTGGCAACTGCTGGGATATATAGTCCTCTCCCATCCCAAAGCATTCTGAACTCATGCAACCATGCAATGCACTCCAACTTGGCACAGGGAATTCCCATGGTGAACAGAAAATACTGGAGATAACTGTGATACATAGACCTTGGCAACTGCTGGGATATATAGTCCTCTCCCATCCCAAAGCATTCTGAACTCATTCAGCCATGCAATGCACTCCAACTTGGCACAAAGAATTCCCATGGTGAATAGAAAATACTGGATATAATTGTGATACATAGACAGAGGCTACTGCTGGGATATATAGTCCTCTCCCATCCCAAAGCATTCAGAACTCATGCAGCCATGTAATGCACTCCAACATGGCACAGAGAATTCCCATGGTGAACAGAATATACTGGAGATAACTGTGATACATAGACCTTGGCAACTGCTGGGATATATAGTTCCCTTCCATCCCAAAGTATTCTGAACTCATGAAGCCATGCAATGCACTCCAACTTTGCACAGAGAATTCCCATGGTGAACAGAACACACTGGAGATAACTATGATACATAGACCTTGGGATTTTGGAACTGCTGGGATATATAGTCCTCTCACATCCCAAAGCATTCTGAACTCATGCAGCCATGCAATGCACTCCAACTTGGCACAAAGAATTCCCATGGTGAATAGAATATACTGGATATAATTGTGATACACAGACAGAGGCAACTGCTGGGATATATAGTCCTCTCCCATCCCAAAGCATTCAGAACTCATGCAGCCATGCAATGCACTCCAACTTGGCACAGAGAATTCCCATGGTGAACAGAAAATACTGGAGATAACTGATACATAGACCTTGGCAACTGCTGGGATATATTGTCCTCTCCCATCCCAAAGAATTCTGAACTCATGCAGCCATGCAATGCACTCCAACTTGGCACAGAGAATTCCCATGGTGAAGAGAAAATACTGGAGATAACTGTAATACATAGACCTCGGCATGTTGAAACTGCTGGGATATATAGTTCTCTACCATCCCAACGCATTCTGAACACATGCAGGCATGCAATGCACTCCAACTTGGCACAGAGAATTCCCATGGTGAACAGAAAATACTGGAGATAACTGTGATATATAGACCTTGGCATTTTGGGACTCCTGGGATATATAGTCCTCTCCCATCCCAAAGCATTCTGAACTAATGCAGCCATGCAATGCACTCCAACTTGGCACAGAGAATTCCCATGGTGAACAGAAAATGCTGGAAATAACTGTGATACATAGACCTTGGCAACTGCTGGGATATATAGTCCTCTCCCATCCCAAAGCATTCTGAAGTCATGCAGCCATGCAATGCACTCCAACTTGGCACAGAGAATTCCCATGGTGAACAGAAAATACTGGAGATAACTGTGATACATAGAACTTGGCAACTGCTGGGATGTATAGTCCTCTCCCATCCCAAAGCATTCTGAACTCATGCAGCCATGTAATGCACTCCAACTTGGCACAGAGAATTCCCATGGTGAAGAGAACATACTGGAGATAACTGTGATAAATAGACCTTGGCAACTGCTGGGATATATAGTCCTCTCCCATCCCAAAGCATTCTGAACTCATGCAGTCATGTAATGTACTCCAACTTGGCACAGAGAATTCCCATGGTGAACAGAACATACTGGAGATAACTGTGATTAATAGACCTTGGCAACTGCTGGGATATATAGTCCTCTCCCATCCCAAAGCATTCTGAACTAATGCAGCCATGTAATGCACTCCAACTTGGCACAGAGAATTCCCATGGTGAACAGAACATACTGGAGATAACTGTGATAAATAGACCTTGGCAACTGCTGGGATATATAGTCCTCTCCCATCCCAAAGCATTCTGAACTCATGCAGCCATGTAATGCACTCCAACATGGCACAGAGAATTCCCATGGTGAACAGAACATACTGGAAATAACTGTGATAAATAGATCTTGGCAACTGCTGGGAAATATAGTCCTCCCCCATCCGAAAGCATTCTGAACTCATGCAGCCATGTAATGTACTCCAACTTGGCAAAGAGAATTCCCATGGTGAACAGAACATAAGAACAGAACAGAACAACTGTGATACATAGACCTTGACACCTGCTGGGATATATAGTCCTCTCCCATCCCAAAGCATTATGAACTCATGCAGCCATGTAATGCACTCCAACTTGGCACAGAGAATTCCCATGGTGAACAGAACATACTGGAGATAACTGTGAAAAATAGACCTTGGCAACTGCTGGGATATATAGTCCTCTCCCATCCCAAAGCATTCTGAACTCATGCAGTCATGTAATGTACTCCAACTTGGCACAGAGAATTCCCATGGTGAACAGAACATAAGAACCGAACAGAACAACTGTGATACATAGACCTTGGCAACTGCTGGGATATATAGTCCTCTCCCATCCCAAACCATTCTGAACTCATGCAGCCATGCAATGCACTCCAACTTGGCTCAGAGAATTCCCATGGTGAACAGAAAATACTGGAGATAACTGTGATATATAGACCTTGGCATTTTGGGACTCCTGGGATATATAGTCCTCTACCATCCCAAAGCATTCTGAACTCATGCAGCCATGCAATGCACTCCAACTTGGCACAGAGAATTCCCATGGTGAACAGAAATACTGGAGATAACTGTGATACATAGACATTGGCAACTGCTGGGATATATAGTCCCCTCCCATCCCAAAGCATTCTGAACTCATGCAGCCATGCAATGCACTCCAACTTGGCACAGATAATTCCCATGGTGAACAGAAAATACTGAACTATGATACATAGACCTTGGCATTTTGGAACTGCTGGGATATATAGTCCTCTCCCATCCCAAAGCATTCTGAACTCATGCAGCCATGTAATGCACTCCAACTTGGCACAGAGAGTTCCCATGGTGAACTGAACATACTGGAGATAACTGTGATACATAGACCTTGGCAACTGCTGGGATATATAGTCCCCTCCCATCCCAAAGCATTCTGAACTCATGCAGCCATGCAATGCACTCCAACTTGGCACAGAGAATTCTCATGTTGACCAGAAAATACTGGAGATAACTATGATACATAGACCTTGGCATTTTGGAGCTGCTGTGATATATAGTCCTTTCCCATCCCAAAGCATTCTGAACTCATGCAGCCATGCAATGCACTCCAACCTAGCACAGAGAATTCCCATGGTGAACAGAAAATACTGGAGATAACTGTGATACATAGACCTTGGCATTTTGGAAATGCTGAGATATATAGTCCTCTCCCATCCCAAAGCATTCTGAAATCATGCAGCCATGCAATGCACTCCAACTTGGCACAGAGAATTCCCATGGTGAACAGAAAATACTGGAGATAACTGTGATACATAGACCTTGGCTTTTTGGAACTGCTGAGATATATAGTCCTCTCCCATCCCAAAGCATTCTGAACTCATGCAGCCATGTAATGCACTCCAACTTGGCACAGAGAATTCCCATGGTGAACAGAACATAAGAACAGAATAGAACAACTGTGATACATAGACCTTGGCAACTGCTGGGATATATAGTCCTCTCCCATCCCAAAGCATTCTGAACAGCCATGTAATGCACTCCGACATGGCACAGAGAAATCCCATGGTGAACAGAACATACTGGAGATAACTGTGATAAATAGACCTTGGCAACTGCTGGGATATATAGTCCTCTCCCATCCCAAAGCATTCTGAACTCATGCAGCCATGTAATGTACTCCAACTTGGCACAGAGAATTCCCATGGTGAACAGAACATAAGAACAGAACAGAACAACTGTGATACATAGACCTTGGCAACTGCTGGGATATATAGTCCTCTCCCATCCCAAAGCATTCTGAACTCATGCAGCCATGCAATGCACTCCAACTTGGCACAGAGAATTACCATGGTGAACAGAAAATACTGGAGATAACTGATACATAGACCTTGGCAACTGCTGGGATATATAGTCCTCTCCCATCCCAAAGCATTCTGAACTCATGCAGCCATGCAATGCACTCCAACTTGGCACAGAGAATTCCCATGGTGAAGAGAACATACTGGAGATAACTGTGATAAATAGACCTTGGCAACTGCTGGGATATATAGTCCTCTCCCATCCCAAAGCATTCTGAACTCATGCAGCCATGTAATGTACTCCAACTTGGCAAAGAGAATTCCCATGGTGAACAGAACATAAGAACAGAACAGAACAACTGTGATACATAGACCTTGACACCTGCTGGGATATATAGTCCTCTTCCATCCCAAAGCATTCTGAACTCATGCAGCCATGTAATGCACTCCAACTTGGCACGGAGAATTCCCATGGTGAACAGAACATACTGGAGATAACTGTGATATATAGACCTTGGCAACTTCTGGGATATATAGTCCTCTCCCATCCCAAAGCATTCTGAACTCATGCAGCCATGTAATGTACTCCAACTTGGCACAGAGAATTCCCATGGTGAACAGAACATAAGAACCGAACAGAACAACTGTGATACATAGACCTTGGCAACTGCTGGGATATATAGTCCTCTCCCATCCCAAAGCATTCTGAACTCATGCAGCCATGCAATGCACTCCAACTTGGCACAGAAACTTCCCATGGTGAACAGAAAATACTGGAGATAACTGTGATACATAGACCTTGGCAACTGCTGGGATATATAGTCCTCTCCCATCCCAAACCATTCTGAACTCATGCAGCCATGCAATGCACTCCAACTTGGCTCAGAGAATTCCCATGGTGAACAGAAAATACTGGAGATAACTGTGATATATAGACCTTGGCATTTTGGGACTCCTGGGATATATAGTCCTCTACCATCCCAAAGCATTCTGAACTCATGCAGCCATGCAATGCACTCCAACTTGGCACAGAGAATTCCCATGGTGAACAGAACATACTGGAGATAATTGTGATTAATAGACCTTGGCAACTGCTGGGATATATAGTCCTCTCCCATCCCAAAGCATTCTGAACTAATGCAGCCATGTAATGCACTCCAACTTGGCACAGAGAATTCCCATGGTGAACAGAACATACTGGAGATAACTGTGATAAATAGACCTTGGCAACTGCTGGGATATATAGTCCTCTCCCATCCCAAAGCATTCTGAACTCATGCAGCCATGTAATGCACTCCAACATGGCACAGAGAATTCCCATGGTGAACAGAACATACTGGAAATAACTGTGATAAATAGACCTTGGCAACTGCTGGGAAATATAGTCCTCTCCCATCCGAAAGCATTCTGAACTCATGCAGCCATGTAATGTACTCCAACTTGGCAAAGAGAATTCCCATGGTGAACAGAACATAAGAACAGAACAGAACAACTGTGATACATAGACCTTGACACCTGCTGGGATATATAGTCCTCTTCCATCCCAAAGCATTCTGAACTCATGCAGCCATGTAATGCACTCCAACTTGGCACAGAGAATTCCCATGGTGAACAGAACATACTGGAGATAACTGTGATAAATAGACCTTGGCAACTTCTGGGATATATAGTCCTCTCCCATCCCAAAGCATTCTGAACTCATGCAGCCATGTAATGTACTCCAACTTGGCACAGAGAATTCCCATGGTGAACAGAACATAAGAACCGAACAGAACAACTGTGATACATAGACCTTGGCAACTGCTGGGATATATAGTCCTCTCCCATCCCAAAGCATTCTGAACTCATGCAGCCATGCAATGCACTCCAACTTGGCACAGAAACTTCCCATGGTGAACAGAAAATACTGGAGATAACTGTGATACATAGACCTTGGCAACTGCTGGGATATATAGTCCTCTCCCATCCCAAACCATTCTGAACTCATGCAGCCATGCAATGCACTCCAACTTGGCACAGAGAATTCCCATGGTGAACAGAAAATACTGGAGATAACTGTGATATATAGACCTTGGCATTTTGGGACTCCTGGGATATATAGTCCTCTACCATCCCAAAGCATTCTGAACTCATGCAGCCATGCAATGCACTCCAACTTGGCACAGAGAATTCCCATGGTGAACAGAAATACTGGAGATAACTGTGATACATAGACATTGGCAACTGCTGGGATATATAGTCCCCTCCCATCCCAAAGCATTCTGAACTCATGCAGCCATGCAATGCACTCCAACTTGGCACAGATAATTCCCATGGTGAACAGAAAATACTGAACTATGATACATAGACCTTGGCATTTTGGAACTGCTGGGATATATAGTCCTCTCCCATCCCAAAGCATTCTGAACTCATGCAGCCATGTAATGCACTCCAACTTGGCACAGAGAGTTCCCATGGTGAACTGAACATACTGGAGATAACTGTGATACATAGACCTTGGCAACTGCTGGGATATATAGTCCCCTCCCATCCCAAAGCATTCTGAACTCATGCAGCCATGCAATGCACTCCAACTTGGCACAGAGAATTCTCATGTTGACCAGAAAATACTGGAGATAACTATGATACATAGACCTTTGCATTTTGGAGCTGCTGTGATATATAGTCCTTTCCCATCCCAAAGCATTCTGAACTCATGCAGCCATGCAATGCACTCCAACCTAGCACAGAGAATTCCCATGGTGAACAGAAAATACTGGAGATAACTGTGATACATAGACCTTGGCATTTTGGAAATGCTGAGATATATAGTCCTCTCCCATCCCAAAGCATTCTGAAATCATGCAGCCATGCAATGCACTCCAACTTGGCACAGAGAATTCCCATGGTGAACAGAAAATACTGGAGATAACTGTGATACATAGACCTTGGCTTTTTGGAACTGCTGAGATATATAGTCCTCTCCCATCCCAAAGCATTCTGAACTCATGCAGCCATGTAATGCACTCCAACTTGGCACAGAGAATTCCCATGGTGAACAGAACATAAGAACAGAATAGAACAACTGTGATACATAGACCTTGGCAACTGCTGGGATATATAGTCCTCTCCCATCCCAAAGCATTCTGAACAGCCATGTAATGCACTCCGACATGGCACAGAGAAATCCCATGGTGAACAGAACATACTGGAGATAACTGTGATAAATAGACCTTGGCAACTGCTGGGATATATAGTCCTCTCCCATCCCAAAGCATTCTGAACTCATGCAGCCATGTAATGTACTCCAACTTGGCACAGAGAATTCCCATGGTGAACAGAACATAAGAACAGAACAGAACAACTGTGATACATAGACCTTGGCAACTGCTGGGATATATAGTCCTCTCCCATCCCAAAGCATTCTGAACTCATGCAGCCATGCAATGCACTCCAACTTGGCACAGAGAATTACCATGGTGAACAGAAAATACTGGAGATAACTGATACATAGACCTTGGCAACTGCTGGGATATATAGTCCTCTCCCATCCCAAAGCATTCTGAACTCATGCAGCCATGCAATGCACTCCAACTTGGCACAGAGAATTCCCATGGTGAAGAGAACATACTGGAGATAACTGTGATAAATAGACCTTGGCAACTGCTGGGATATATAGTCCTCTCCCATCCCAAAGCATTCTGAACTCATGCAGCCATGTAATGTACTCCAACTTGGCAAAGAGAATTCCCATGGTGAACAGAACATAAGAACAGAACAGAACAACTGTGATACATAGACCTTGACACCTGCTGGGATATATAGTCCTCTTCCATCCCAAAGCATTCTGAACTCATGCAGCCATGTAATGCACTCCAACTTGGCACAGAGAATTCCCATGGTGAACAGAACATACTGGAGATAACTGTGATAAATAGACCTTGGCAACTTCTGGGATATATAGTCCTCTCCCATCCCAAAGCATTCTGAACTCATGCAGCCATGTAATGTACTCCAACTTGGCACAGAGAATTCCCATGGTGAACAGAACATAAGAACCGAACAGAACAACTGTGATACATAGACCTTGGCAACTGCTGGGATATATAGTCCTCTCCCATCCCAAAGCATTCTGAACTCATGCAGCCATGCAATGCACTCCAACTTGGCACAGAAACTTCCCATGGTGAACAGAAAATACTGGAGATAACTGTGATACATAGACCTTGGCAACTGCTGGGATATATAGTCCTCTCCCATCCCAAACCATTCTGAACTCATGCAGCCATGCAATGCACTCCAACTTGGCTCAGAGAATTCCCATGGTGAACAGAAAATACTGGAGATAACTGTGATATATAGACCTTGGCATTTTGGGACTCCTGGGATATATAGTCCTCTACCATCCCAAAGCATTCTGAACTCATGCAGCCATGCAATGCACTCCAACTTGGCACAGAGAATTCCCATGGTGAACAGAACATACTGGAGATAATTGTGATTAATAGACCTTGGCAACTGCTGGGATATATAGTCCTCTCCCATCCCAAAGCATTCTGAACTAATGCAGCCATGTAATGCACTCCAACTTGGCACAGAGAATTCCCATGGTGAACAGAACATACTGGAGATAACTGTGATAAATAGACCTTGGCAACTGCTGGGATATATAGTCCTCTCCCATCCCAAAGCATTCTGAACTCATGCAGCCATGTAATGCACTCCAACATGGCACAGAGAATTCCCATGGTGAACAGAACATACTGGAAATAACTGTGATAAATAGACCTTGGCAACTGCTGGGAAATATAGTCCTCTCCCATCCGAAAGCATTCTGAACTCATGCAGCCATGTAATGTACTCCAACTTGGCAAAGAGAATTCCCATGGTGAACAGAACATAAGAACAGAACAGAACAACTGTGATACATAGACCTTGACACCTGCTGGGATATATAGTCCTCTTCCATCCCAAAGCATTCTGAACTCATGCAGCCATGTAATGCACTCCAACTTGGCACAGAGAATTCCCATGGTGAACAGAACATACTGGAGATAACTGTGATAAATAGACCTTGGCAACTTCTGGGATATATAGTCCTCTCCCATCCCAAAGCATTCTGAACTCATGCAGCCATGTAATGTACTCCAACTTGGCACAGAGAATTCCCATGGTGAACAGAACATAAGAACCGAACAGAACAACTGTGATACATAGACCTTGGCAACTGCTGGGATATATAGTCCTCTCCCATCCCAAAGCATTCTGAACTCATGCAGCCATGCAATGCACTCCAACTTGGCACAGAAACTTCCCATGGTGAACAGAAAATACTGGAGATAACTGTGATACATAGACCTTGGCAACTGCTGGGATATATAGTCCTCTCCCATCCCAAACCATTCTGAACTCATGCAGCCATGCAATGCACTCCAACTTGGCTCAGAGAATTCCCATGGTGAACAGAAAATACTGGAGATAACTGTGATATATAGACCTTGGCATTTTGGGACTCCTGGGATATATAGTCCTCTACCATCCCAAAGCATTCTGAACTCATGCAGCCATGCAATGCACTCCAACTTGGCACAGAGAATTCCCATGGTGAACAGAAATACTGGAGATAACTGTGATACATAGACATTGGCAACTGCTGGGATATATAGTCCCCTCCCATCCCAAAGCATTCTGAACTCATGCAGCCATGCAATGCACTCCAACTTGGCACAGATAATTCCCATGGTGAACAGAAAATACTGAACTATGATACATAGACCTTGGCATTTTGGAACTGCTGGGATATATAGTCCTCTCCCATCCCAAAGCATTCTGAACTCATGCAGCCATGTAATGCACTCCAACTTGGCACAGAGAGTTCCCATGGTGAACTGAACATACTGGAGATAACTGTGATACATAGACCTTGGCAACTGCTGGGATATATAGTCCCCTCCCATCCCAAAGCATTCTGAACTCATGCAGCCATGCAATGCACTCCAACTTGGCACAGAGAATTCTCATGTTGACCAGAAAATACTGGAGATAACTATGATACATAGACCTTGGCATTTTGGAGCTGCGGTGATATATAGTCCTTTCCCATCCCAAAGCATTCTGAACTCATGCAGCCATGCAATGCACTCCAACCTAGCACAGAGAATTCCCATGGTGAAGAGAAAATACTGGAGATAACTGTGATACATAGACCTTGGCATTTTGGAAATGCTGAGATATATAGTCCTCTCCCATCCCAAAGCATTCTGAAATCATGCAGCCATGCAATGCACTCCAACTTGGCACAGAGAATTCCCATGGTGAACAGAAAATACTGGAGATAACTGTGATACATAGACCTTGGCTTTTTGGAACTGCTGAGATATATAGTCCTCTCCCATCCCAAAGCATTCTGAACTCATGCAGCCATGTAATGCACTCCAAATTGGCACAGAGAATTCCCATGGTGAACAGAACATAAGAACAGAATAGAACAACTGTGATACATAGACCTTGGCAACTGCTGGGATATATAGTCCTCTCCCATCCCAAAGCATTCTGAACAGCCATGTAATGCACTCCGACATGGCACAGAGAAATCCCATGGTGAACAGAACATACTGGAGATAACTGTGATAAATAGACCTTGGCAACTGCTGGGATATATAGTCCTCTCCCATCCCAAAGCATTCTGAACTCATGCAGCCATGTAATGTACTCCAACTTGGCACAGAGAATTCCCATGGTGAACAGAACATAAGAACAGAACAGAACAACTGTGATACATAGACCTTGGCAACTGCTGGGATATATAGTCCTCTCCCATCCCAAAGCATTCTGAACTCATGCAGCCATGCAATGCACTCCAACTTGGCACAGAGAATTACCATGGTGAACAGAAAATACTGGAGATAACTGATACATAGACCTTGGCAACTGCTGGGATATATAGTCCTCTCCCATCCCAAAGCATTCTGAACTCATGCAGCCATGCAATGCACTCCAACTTGGCACAGATAATTCCCATGGTGAACAGAAAATACTGAACTATGATACATAGACCTTGGCATTTTGGAACTGCTGGGATATATAGTCCTCTCCCATCCCAAAGCATTCTGAACTCATGCAGCCATGTAATGCACTCCAACTTGGCACAGAGAGTTCCCATGGTGAACTGAACATACTGGAGATAACTGTGATACATAGACCTTGGCAACTGCTGGGATATATAGTCCCCTCCCATCCCAAAGCATTCTGAACTCATGCAGCCATGCAATGCACTCCAACTTGGCACAGAGAATTCTCATGTTGACCAGAAAATACTGGAGATAACTATGATACATAGACCTTGGCATTTTGGAGCTGCGGTGATATATAGTCCTTTCCCATCCCAAAGCATTCTGAACTCATGCAGCCATGCAATGCACTCCAACCTAGCACAGAGAATTCCCATGGTGAACAGAAAATACTGGAGATAACTGTGATACATAGACCTTGGCATTTTGGAAATGCTGAGATATATAGTCCTCTCCCATCCCAAAGCATTCTGAAATCATGCAGCCATGCAATGCACTCCAACTTGGCACAGAGAATTCCCATGGTGAACAGAAAATACTGGAGATAACTGTGATACATAGACCTTGGCTTTTTGGAACTGCTGAGATATATAGTCCTCTCCCATCCCAAAGCATTCTGAACTCATGCAGCCATGTAATGCACTCCAACTTGGCACAGAGAATTCCCATGGTGAACAGAACATAAGAACAGAACAGAACAACTGTGATACATAGACCTTGGCAACTGCTGGGATATATAGTCCTCTCCCATCCCAAAGCATTCTGAACTCATGCAGCCGTGCAATGCACTCCAACTTGGCACAGAGAATTACCATGGTGAACAGAAAATACTGGAGATAACTGATACATAGACCTTGGCAACTGCTGGGATATATAGTCCTCTCCCATCCCAAAGCATTCTGAACTCATGCGGCCATGCAATGCACTCCAACTTGGCACAGAGAATTCCCATGGTGAAGAGAAAATACTGGAGATAACTGTAATACATAGACCTTGGCATTTTGAAACTGCTGGGATATATAGTTCTCTACCATCCCAAAGCATTCTGAACTCATGCAGCCATGCAATGCACTCCAACTTGGCACAGAGAATTTCCATGGTGAACAGAAAATACTGGAGATAACTGTGATATATAGACCTTGGCATTTTGGGACTCCTGGGATATATAGTCCTCTACCATCCCAAAGCATTCTGAACTCATGCGGCCATGCAATTCACTCCAACTTGGCACAGAGAATTCCCATGGTGAACAGAAAATACTGGAGATAACTGTGATACATAGACCTTGGCAACTGCTGTGATATATAGTCCTCTCCCATCCCAAAGCATTCTGAACTCATGCAGCCATTCAATGCACTCCAACTTGGCACAGAGAATTCCCATGGTGAACAGAACATAAGAACAGAACAGAACAACTGTGATACATAGACCTTGACACCTGCTGGGATATATAGTCCTTTCCCATCCCAAAGCATTCTGAAGTCCTGCAGCCATGTAATGCACTCCAACTTGGCACAGAGAATTCCCATGGTGAAGAGAACATACTGGAGATAACTGTGATAAATAGACCTTGGCAACTGCTGGGATATATAGTCCTCTCCCATCCCAAAGCATTCTGAACTCATGCAGCCATGTAATGTACTCCAACTTGGCACAGAGAATTCCCATGGTGAACAGAACATACTGGAGATAACTGTGATTAATAGACCTTGGCAACTGCTGGGATATATAGTCCTCTCCCATCCCAAAGCATTCTGAACTAATGCAGCCATGTAATGCACTCCAACTTGGCACAGAGAATTCCCATGGTGAACAGAACATACTGGAGATAACTGTGATAAATAGACCTTGGCAACTGCTGGGATATATAGTCCTCTCCCATCCCAAAGCATTCTGAACTCATGCAGCCATGTAATGCACTCCAACATGGCACAGAGAATTCCCATGGTGAACAGAACATACTGGAAATAACTGTGATAAATAGACCTTGGCAACTGCTGGGAAATATAGTCCTCTCCCATCCGAAAGCATTCTGAACTCATGCAGCCATGTAATGTACTCCAACTTGGCACAGAGAATTCCCATGGTGAACAGAACATACTGGAGATAACTGTGATTAATAGACCTTGGCAACTGCTGGGATATATAGTCCTCTCCCATCCCAAAGCATTCTGAACTCATGCAGCCATGTAATGTACTCCAACTTGGCACAGAGAATTCCCATGGTGAACAGAACATACTGGAGATAACTGTGATTAATAGACCTTGGCAACTGCTGGGATATATAGTCCTCTCCCATCCCAAAGCATTCTGAACTAATGCAGCCATGTAATGCACTCCAACTTGGCACAGAGAATTCCCATGGTGAACAGAACATACTGGAGATAACTGTGATAAATAGACCTTGGCAACTGCTGGGATATATAGTCCTCTCCCATCCCAAAGCATTCTGAACTCATGCAGCCATGTAATGCACTCCAACATGGCACAGAGAATTCCCATGGTGAACAGAACATACTGGAAATAACTGTGATAAATAGACCTTGGCAACTGCTGGGAAATATAGTCCTCTCCCATCCGAAAGCATTCTGAACTTATGCAGCCATGTAATGTACTCCAACTTGGCAAAGAGAATTCCCATGGTGAACACAACATAAGAACAGAACAGAACAACTGTGATACATAGACCTTGACACCTGCTGGGATATATAGTCCTCTCCCATCCCAAAGCATTCTGAACTCATGCAGCCATGTAATGCACTCCAACTTGGCACAGAGAATTCCCATGGTGAACAGAACATACTGGAGATAACTGTGATAAATAGACCTTGGCAACTGCTGGGATATATAGTCCTCTCCCATCCCAAAGCATTCTGAACTCATGCAGCCATGTAATGTACTCCAACTTGGCACAGAGAATTCCCATGGTGAACAGAACATAAGAACCGAACAGAACAACTGTGATACATAGACCTTGGCAACTGCTGGGATATATAGTCCTCTCCCATCCCAAAGCATTCTGAACTCATGCAGCCATGCAATGCACTCCAACTTGGCACAGAGACTTCCCATGGTGAACAGAAAATACTGGAGATAACTGTGATACATAGACCTTGGCAACTGCTGGGATATATAGTCCTCTCCCATCCCAAACCATTCTGAACTCATGCAGCCATGCAATGCACTCCAACTTGGCTCAGAGAATTCCCATGGTGAACAGAAAATACTGGAGATAACTGTGATATATAGACCTTGGCATTTTGGGACTCCTGGGATATATAGTCCTCTACCATCCCAAAGCATTCTGAACTCATGCAGCCATGCAATGCACTCCAACTTGGCACAGAGAATTCCCATGGTGAACAGAAATACTGGAGATAACTGTGATACATAGACATTGGCAACTGCTGGGATATATAGTCCCCTCCCATCCCAAAGCATTCTGAACTCATGCAGCCATGCAATGCACTCCAACTTGGCACAGATAATTCCCATGGTGAACAGAAAATACTGAACTATGATACATAGACCTTGGCATTTTGGAACTGCTGGGATATATAGTCCTCTCCCATCCCAAAGCATTCTGAACTCATGCAGCCATGTAATGCACTCCAACATGTCACAGAGAGTTCCCATGGTGAACAGAACATACTGGAGATAACTGTGATACATAGACCTTGGCAACTGCTGGGATATATAGTCCCCTCCCATCCCAAAGCATTCTGAACTCATGCAGCCATGCAATGCACTCCAACTTGGCACAGAGAATTCTCATGTTGACCAGAAAATACTGGAGATAACTATGATACATAGACCTTGGCATTTTGGAGCTGCTGTGATATATAGTCCTTTCCCATCCCAAAGCATTCTGAACTCATGCAGCCATGCAATGCACTCCAACCTAGCACAGAGAATTCCCATGGTGAACAGAAAATACTGGAGATAACTGTGATACATAGACCTTGGCATTTTGGAAATGCTGAGATATATAGTCCTCTCCCATCCCAAAGCATTCTGAAATCATGCAGCCATGCAATGCACTCCAACTTGGCACAGAGAATTCCCATGGTGAACAGAAAATACTGGAGATAACTGTGATACATAGACCTTGGCTTTTTGGAACTGCTGAGATATATAGTCCTCTCCCATCCCAAAGCATTCTGAACTCATGCAGCCATGTAATGCACTCCAACTTGGCACAGAGAATTCCCATGGTGAACAGAACATAAGAACAGAATAGAACAACTGTGATACATAGACCTTGGCAACTGCTGGGATATATAGTCCTCTCCCATCCCAAAGCATTCTGAACAGCCATGTAATGCACTCCGACATGGCACAGAGAAATCCCATGGTGAACAGAACATACTGGAGATAACTGTGATAAATAGACCTTGGCAACTGCTGGGATATATAGTCCTCTCCCATCCCAAAGCATTCTGAACTCATGCAGCCATGTAATGTACTCCAACTTGGCACAGAGAATTCCCATGGTGAACAGAACATAAGAACAGAACAGAACAACTGTGATACATAGACCTTGGCAACTGCTGGGATATATAGTCCTCTCCCATCCCAAAGCATTCTGAACTCATGCAGCCATGCAATGCACTCCAACTTGGCACAGAGAATTACCATGGTGAACAGAAAATACTGGAGATAACTGATACATAGACCTTGGCAACTGCTGGGATATATAGTCCTCTCCCATCCCAAAGCATTCTGAACTCATGCAGCCATGCAATGCACTCCAACTTGGCACAGAGAATTCCCATGGTGAAGAGAAAATACTGGAGATAACTGTAATACATAGACCTCGGCATTTTGAAACTGCTGGGATATATAGTTCTCTGCCATCCCAAAGCATTCTGAACTCATGCAGCCATGCAATGCACTCCAACTTGGCACAGAGAATTTCCATGGTGAACAGAAAATACTGGAGATAACTGTGATATATAGACCTTGGCATTTTGGGACTCCTGGGATATATAGTCCTCTACCATCCCAAAGCATTCTGAACTCATGCGGCCATGCAATTCACTCCAACTTGGCACAGAGAATTCCCATGGTGAACAGAAAATACTGGAGATAACTGTGATACATAGACCTTGGCAACTGCTGTGATATATAGTCCTCTCCCATCCCAAAGCATTCTGAACTCATGCAGCCATTCAATGCACTCCAACTTGGCACAGAGAATTCCCATGGTGAACAGAACATAAGAACAGAACAGAACAACTGTGATACATAGACCTTGACACCTGCTGGGATATATAGTCCTTTCCCATCCCAAAGCATTCTGAAGTCCTGCAGCCATGCAATGAACTCCAACTTGGCACAGAGAATTCCCATGGTGAACAGAACATAAGAACAGAACAGAACAACTGTGATACATAGACCTTGGCAACTGCTGGGATATATAGTCCTCTCCCATCCCAAAGCATTCTGAACTCATGCAGCCATGCAATGCACTCCAACTTGGCACAGAGAATTACCATGGTGAACAGAAAATACTGGAGATAACTGATACATAGACCTTGGCAACTGCTGGGATATATAGTCCTCTCCCATCCCAAAGCATTCTGAACTCATGCAGCCATGCAATGCACTCCAACTTGGCACAGAGAATTCCCATGGTGAAGAGACAATACTGGAGATAACTGTAATACATAGACCTCGGCATTTTGAAACTGCTGGGATATATAGTTCTCTGCCATCCCAAAGCATTCTGAACTCATGCAGCCATGCAATGCACTCCAACTTGGCACAGAGAATTTCCATGGTGAACAGAAAATACTGGAGATAACTGTGATATATAGACCTTGGCATTTTGGGACTCCTGGGATATATAGTCCTCTACCATCCCAAAGCATTCTGAACTCATGCGGCCATGCAATTCACTCCAACTTGGCACAGAGAATTCCCATGGTGAACAGAAAATACTGTAGATAACTGTGATACATAGACCTTGGCAACTGCTGTGATATATAGTCCTCTACCATCCCAAAGCATTCTGAACTCATGCAGCCATTCAATGCACTCCAACTTGGCACAGAGAATTCCCATGGTGAACAGAACATAAGAACAGAACAGAACAACTGTGATACATAGACCTTGACACCTGCTGGGATATATAGTCCTTTCCCATCCCAAAGCATTCTGAAGTCCTGCAGCCATGCAATGAACTCCAACTTGGCACAGAGAATTCCCATGGTGAACAGAAAATCCTGGAGATAACTATGATACATAGACCTTGGCAACTGCTGGGATATATAGTCCTCTCCCATCCCAAAGCATTCTGAACTCATGCAGCCATGCAATGCACTCCAACTTGGCACAAAGAATTCCCATGGTGAACAGAAAATACTGGAGATAACTGTGATACATAGAACTTGGCAACTGCTGGGATGTATAGTCCTCTCCCATCCCAAAGCATTCTGAACTCATGCAGCCATGTAATGCAATCCAACTTGGCACAGAGAATTCCTATGGTGAACAGTAAACATTGGAGATAACTGTGATACATAGACCTTGGCAACTGCTGGGATATATAGTCCTCTCCCATCAAAAACATTCTGAACTAATACAGCCATGCAATGCACTCCAACTTGGCACAAAGAATTCCCATGGTGAACAGAAAATACTGGAAACAACTGTGATACAGAGACCTTGGCAACTGCTGGGATATATAGTTCTCTCCCATCCCAAAGCATTCTGAACCCATGCAGCCATGCAATGCACTCCAACTTGGCACAGAAAATTCCCATGGTGAACAGAAAATACTGGAGATAACTGTGATACATAGAACTTGGCAACTGCTGGGATGTATAGTCCTCTCCCATCCCAAAGCATTCTGAACTCATGCAGCCATGTAATGCACTCCAACTTGGCATAGAGAATTTCCATGGTGAACAGAACATACTGGAGATAACTGTGATACATAGACCTTGGCAACTGCTGGGATATATAGTCCTTTCCAATCTCAAAGCATTCTGAAGTCCTGCAGCCATGCAATGCACTCCAACTTGGCACAGAGAATTCCCATGGTGAACAGAAAATCCTGGAGATAACTATGATACATAGACCTTGGCAACTGCTGGGATATATAGTCCTCTCCCATCCCAAAGCATTCTGAACTCATGCAGCCATGCAATGCACTCCAACTTGGCACAAAGAATTCCCATGGTGAACAGAAAATACTGGAGATAACTGTGATACATAGAACTTGGCAACTGCTGGGATGTATAGTCCTCTCCCATCCCAAAGCATTCTGAACTCATGCAGCCATGTAATGCACTCCAACTTGGCACAGAGAATTCCCATGGTGAACAGAAAATACTGGAGATAACTGTGATATATAGACCTTGGCATTTTGGGACTCCTGGGATATATAGTCCTCTACCATCCCAAAGCATTCTGAACTCATGCGGCCATGCAATGCACTCCAACTTGGCACAGAGAATTCCCATGGTGAACAGAAAATACTGGAGATAACTGTGATACATAGACCTTGGCAACTGCTGTGATATATAGTCCTCTCCCATTCCAAAGCATTCTGAACTCATGCAGCCATGCAATGCACTCCAACTTGGCACAGAGAATTCCCATGGTGAACAGAAATACTGGAGATAACTGTGATACATAGACATTGGCAACTGCTGGGATATATAGTCCTCTCCCATCCCAAAGCATTCTGAACTCATGCAGCCATGCAATGCACTCCAACTTGGCACAGATAATTCCCATGGTGAACAGAAAATACTGGAGATAACTATGATACATAGACCTTGGCATTTTGGAGCTGCTGTGATATATAGTCCTTTCCCATCCCAAAGCATTCTGAACTCATGCAGCCATGCAATGCACTCCAACTTGGCACAAAGAATTCCCATGGTGAACAGAAAATACTGGAGATAACTATGATACATAGACCTTGGCATTTTGGAGCTGCTGTGATATATAGTCCTTTCCCATCCCAAAGCATTCTGAACTCCTGCAGCCATGCAATGCACTCCAACGTGGCACAGAGAATTCCCATGGTGAACAGAAAATCCTGGAGATAACTATGATACATAGACCTTGGCAACTGCTGGGATATATAGTCCTCTCCCATCAAAAGCATTCTGAAGTCATGCAGCCATGCAATGCACTCCAACTTGGCACAAAGAATTCCCATGGTGAACAGAAAATACTGGAAACAACTGTGATACATAGACCTTGGCAACTGCTGGGATATACAGTCCTCTCCCATCCCAAAGCATTCTGAACTCATGCAGCCATGCAATGCACTCCAACTTGGCACAGAAAATTCCCATGGTGAACAGAAAATACTGGAGATAACTGTGATACATAGAACTTGGCAACTGCTGGGATGTATAGTCCTCTCCCATCCCAAAGCATTCTGAACTCATGCAGCCATGTAATGCACTCCAACTTGGCACAGAGAATTCCCATGGTGAACAGAACATACTGGAGATAACTGTGATACATAGACCTTGGCAACTGCTGGGATATATAGTCCTCTCCCATCCCAAAGCATTCTGAACTCATGCAGCCATGTAATGCACTCCAACTTGGCACAGAGAGTTCCCATGGTGAACAGAACATACTGGAGATAACTGTGATATATAGACCTTGGCAACTGCTGGGATATATAGTCCCCTCCCATCCCAAAGCGTTCTGAACTCATGCAGCCATGCAATGCACTCCAACTTGGCACAGATAATTCCCATGGTGAACAGAAAATACTGGAGATAACTATGATACATAGACCTTGGCATTTTGGAGCTGCTGTGATATATAGTCCTTTCCCATCCCAAAGCATTCTGAACTCCTGCAGCCATGCAATGCACTCCAACGTGGCACAGAGAATTCCCATGGTGAACAGAAAATCCTGGAGATAACTATGATACATAGACCTTGGCAACTGCTGGGATATATAGTCCTCTCCCATCCCAAAGCATTCTGAACTCATGCAGCCATGCAATGCACTCCAACTTGGCAAAAAGAATTCCCATGGTTAACAGAAAATACTGGAAACAACTGTGATACATAGACCTTGGCAACTGCTGGGATATATAGTCCTCTCCCATCCCAAAGCATTCTGAACTCATGCAGCCATGCAATGCACTCCAACTTGGCACAGAGAATTCCCATGGGGAACAGAACATACTGGAGATAACTGTGATACATAGACCTTGGCAACTGCTGGGATATATAGTCCTCTCCCATCCCAAAGCATTCTGAACTCATGCAGCCATGTAATGCACTCCAACTTGGCACAGAGAGTTCCCATGGTGAACAGAACATACTGGAGATAACTGTGATATATATACCTTGGCAACTGCTGGGATATATAGTCCCCTCCCATCCCAAAGCATTCTGAACTCATGCAGCCATGCAATGCACTCCAACTTGGCACAGAGAATTCCCATGGTGAACAGAAAATACTGGAGATAACTATGATACATAAACCTTGGCATTTTGGAGCTGCTGTGATATATAGTCCTTTCCCATCCCAAAGCATTCTGAACTCCTGCAGTCATGCAATGCACTCCAACTTGGCACAGAGAATTCCCATGGTGAACAGAAAATCCTGGAGATAACTATGATACATAGACCTTGGCAGCTGCTGGGATATATAGTCCTCTCCCATCCCAAAGCATTCTGAACTCATGCAACCATGCAATGCACTCCAACTTGGCACAGAGAATTCCCATGGTGAACAGAAAATACTGGAGATAACTGTGATACATAGAACTTGGCAACTGCTGGGATGTATAGTCCTCTCCCATCCCAAAGCATTCTGAACTCATGCAGCCATGTAATGCACTCCAACTTGGCACAGAGAATTCCTATGGTGAACAGTAAACATTGGAGATAACTGTGATACATAGACCTTGGCAACTGCTGGGATATATAGTCCTCTCCCATCAAAAGCATTCTGAACTCATGCAGCCATGCAATGCACTCCAACTTGGCACAGAGAATTCCCATGGTGAACAGAAAATACTGGAGATAACTATGATACATAAACCTTGGTATTTTGGAGCTGCTGTGATATATAGTCCTTTCCCATCCCAAAGCATTCTGAACTCATGCAGCCATGCAATGCACTCCAACCTGGCACAGAGAATTCCCATGGTGAACAGAAAATACTGGAGATAACTGTGATACATAGACCTTGGCATTTTGGAGCTGCTGGGATATATAGTCCTCTCCCATCCCAAAGCATTCTGAATTCATGCAGCCATGCAATGCACTCCAACTTGGCACAGCGAATCCCCCCCCCCCCATAGACAGATGATAGACAGTTCTTACCATTATAGGGGGGCGGGTTCTCCTAATGTTTAGAGTCGAATGGGACCCCAGAGGTCATGTAGTCTAACCCAATTTTAGCCCACGGAGGCTTTACTGTTCTTTTTTTCCTTCTGCTACAGCCCTGATAATGCAAATTTAGCAAATGTTGCTTATAATTTGATAATAGGTCTCACTCTATCATTCCCTGTGCACAGGCCCGTAGCCAGGATTTCGTTTCGGGGGGGGGCTAAAAAATTTTTCAGGGGGAGTTCGGGGGGGGCTGAGTTTCGGGGGGGGGGGCTGAATCTGAGTGAAAGAGGGTCTAGCCTAGCAAACCTTTTGTATCATTACCCCAATACCCCCATGCATATGGGATATATTGAGTATGGTGAACAGATCATGATATGAATAAACATAACAGTTTAAATAATGCCTCCAGCAAAGGGTCACTGCCTTGTTGTGGCGCTGGAGCTTGAGCACCTCAATGATGTCATGAGCGAAACCGTGAAGGGCCACCCAAGACGGGACGGTCGTGGCAGAGAGGTCAGACCAAGCGTGATCCCTGGGGAAGGCAACGGCAAACCACCCCAGTATCCTTGCCAAGAAAACTAAATGGACCAGTACAACCAGAGATATGTCGGTATGCCATTGGAAGATGGGACTCCCAGGTCGGAAGATGGCCAAAATGCTACTGGGGAGGAGCAGAGGATAAGTTCAACTAGCCCCAGATGTGATGACGCAGCTAGCTCAAAGCCGAAAGGAAGGCTAGCGGGTGACGGTACTGGAGGTGAACGACGAATCCGATGCTCTAAAGATCAACACACCATAGGAACCTGGAATGTAAGATCTATGAGCCAGGGCAAATTGGATGTTGTTATTGGTGAGATGTCAAGACTAAAGATAGACATTCTGGGGGTCAGCGAACTGAAATGGACTGGAATGGGCCACTTCACATCAGATGACCACCAGATCTACTACTGTGGACAAGAGGAACATAGAAGAAATGGAGTAGCCTTCATAATTAATAAGAAATTCGCTAAAGCAGTGCTTGGATACAACCCAAAAAATGACAGAATGATCTCAATTCGAGTGCAAGGAAAGCCTTTCAACATTACAGTGATCCAAATATACGCCCCAACCACAGCTGCTGAAGAAGCAGAAGTAGATCAGTTCTATGAGGATCTGCAGGACCTACTGGATAATACACCAAAAAGAGACATTATTTTCATTACAGGAGACTGGAATGCCAAGGTGGGAAGTCAAATGACAACTGGGATCACAGGCAAGCATGGTCTGGGAGAACAAAATGAAGCGGGACGCAGGCTGATAGAATTTTGCCAGGAAAACTCGCTGTGTATAACAAACACTCTCTTCCAACAACCTAAAAGACGGCTTTATACATGGACTTCACCAGATGGTCAGCACCGAAATCAGATTGACTACATCCTTTGCAGCCAAAGGTGGCGGACATCCATCCAGTCGGTGAAAACAAGACCTGGGGCTGACTGTAGCTCAGATCACGAACTTCTTACTGCTCAATTTAGAATAAAACTAAAGAGATCAGGGAAAATACACAGACCAGTTAGATATGATCTCACTAACATTCCTAGCGAATATACAGTGGAAGTGAAGAACAGATTTGAAGGGCTAGATTTAGTAAACAGAGTCCCAGAAGAACTATGGACAGAAGTCCGCGACATTGTTCAGGAGGCGGCAACAAAGTACGTCCCAAAGAAAAAGAAAACCAAGAAGGCAAAATGGTTGTCTGCTGAGACACTGGAAGTAGCCCAAGAAAGGAGGAAAGCAAAAGGAAACAGGGATAAGGGGAGATATACCCAGTTAAATGCGCAATTCCAGAGGTTAGCCAGAAGAGACAAGGAACTATTTTTAAACAAGCAATGCATGGAAGTGGAAGAAGACAACAGAATAGGAAGGACAAGAGACCTCTTCCAGAAAATTAGAAACATTGGAGGTAAATTTCAGGCAAAAATTGGTATGATAAGAAACAAAGATGGCAGGGACCTAACAGAAGCTGAAGAGATCAAGAGAAGGTGGCGAGATTATACAGAAGATCTGTATAGGAAGGATAACAATATCGAGGATAGCTTTGACGGTGTGGTGAATGAATTAGAACCAGACATCCTGAGGAGTGAGGTTGAATGGGCCTTAAGAAGCATTGCTAACAACAAGGCAGCAGGAGACGACGGGATCCCAGCTGAACTGTTTAAAATCTTAAAAGATGATGCTGTCAAGGTGATGCATGCCATATGCCAGCAAATATGGAAAACACAAGAATGGCCATCAGACTGGAAAAAATCAACTTACATCCCCATACCAAAAAAGGGAAATGCGAAAGACTGCTCCAACTTCCGTACAGTGGCCCTTATTTCTCATGCCAGTAAGGTAATGCTCAAGATCCTGCAAGGAAGACTCCAGCAATACATGGAGCGAGAGTTGCCAGATGTTCAAGCTGGGTTTAGAAAAGGCAAAGGAACGAGAGACCAGATTGCCAATATCCGCTGGATAATGGAGAAAGGCAGGGAGTTTCAGAAAAACATATACTTCTGCTTCATTGACTATTCTAAAGCCTTTGACTGTGTGGATCATAATAAATTGTGGCAAGTTCTTGGTGGGATGGGCATACCAAGCCACCTTGTCTCTCTCCTGAGGAATCTGTACAAGGACCAAGTAGCAACAGTAAGAACTGACCACGGAACAACAGACTGGTTCAAGATTGGGAAAGGCGTACGGCAAGGCTGCATCCTCTCACCCAACCTTTTTAACTTGTATGCAGAACACATCATGCGATGTGCGGGGCTTGATGAATGCAAAGCTGGGGTGAAAATTGCTGGAAGAAACATTAACAACCTCAGATATGCAGATGACACCACTCTGATGGCCGAAAGCGAGGAGGAGCTGAGGAGCCTTCTAATCAAGGTGAAAGAAGAAAGCGCAAAAGCCGGGTTGCAGCTGAACGTCAAAAAAACCAAGATTATGGCAACAAGAATGATTGACAACTGGAAAATAGAGGGAGAAAATGTGGAGGCCGTGACAGACTTTGTATTTCTAGGTGCAAAGATTACTGCAGATGCAGACTGTGGCCAGGAAATCAGAAGACGCTTACTTCTTGGGAGGAGAGCAATGTCCAGTCTCGATAAAATAGTAAAGAGTAGAGACATCAGACTGGCAACAAAGATCCGCCTAGTCCAAGCCATGGTATTCCCTGTAGTCACCTACGGATGTGAGAGCTGGACCTTAGGGAAGGCTGAGCGAAGGAAGATCGATGCTTTTGAGCTGTGGTGCTGGAGGAAAGTGCTGAGAGTGCCTTGGACTGCGAGAAGATCCAACCAGTCCATTCTCCAGGAAATAAAGCCCGGCTGCTCACTGGAAGGAAGGATACTAGAGACAAAGTTGAAGTACTTTGGCCACATCATGAGGAGACAGGAAAGCCTAGAGAAAACAATTATGCTGGGGAAAGTGGAAGGCAAAAGGAAGAGGGGCCGACCAAGGGCAAGATGGATGGATGGCATCCTTGAAGTGACTGGACTGACCTTGAAGGAGCTGGGGGTGGTGACGGCCGACAGGGAGCTCTGGCGTGGGCTGGTCCACGAGGTCACGAAGAGTCGGAGACGACTGAACGAATGAACAACAACAACATTAAATAATGCACCAATAAGGCCTTTTCGCGAACCACCATGAAAATTTCGGGGGGGGCTGAAGCCCCCCGAGGCCCCCCCCCCCCCCTGGCTACATGCCTGCCTGTGCACATATATCATATATACATATACTGATGCCTCTATTAGGAAAGGATACAAACTGCAACTCAGTCTTAAAGGCGCAGGAACCTAATAAGAGTCGTGGCTTTATCCTCCCCTCTTCTGGTCCAAAGTTGGCGGGGCTTATTAGAGTGAATGCCCAATCAGAACGAGAAAGGATAGCCGAAAACCAATGGGAGGTGAGAGGACGTTCCAGGAAATCCCTTTCAAGAAAGGGCAGGATGACGCCGCGGGGGGCGAGGTTTAGTGCGAGACAGTCCCGGGGCCAAGATGGCGGAAGCCTATAGCTGACGTTTGCTGGGAAGAAGGGAACTCAGTGCGCCTGCTCGCAGGTGGGTCCCGACAACAGGGCAGGTAGGCAGGCGAAGGGCAAAATAAGCCCCTCTCAATGTTATGCAAGACAGGAGAGCCGAGAAAAGTTACTTTTGTGCCAATATTATGCTGATTAGCGGATTCTGGAAGTTGCAGTGGCTCTGGGAAGAATGGGAAATGAAATGAAGGGGCTGGTTATCATTTCTGCTGCTCCTTCATCCTCCCCTCACCTGATTTCTCTCGAACTATAGCATTTCCTGGAGTATTTAGGCTCCACTAGGGTTGCATCTACACTGTAAGCTTAATGCGGTTTGATACCACTTTAATTACGATGATTCAAGGCTATGGAGTAATGGGAATTGTAGTTTTATAAGGTCTTTAGATGCTGGTAGACCAGGCACGGGCCAATTTTGGCCCTCTAGGTGTTTTGAACTTCAACTCCCACAATTCCTAACAGCCTACCGGTTTCTCTCTGAATGACATGATTTATTTTTTTCTCTGATTTGTAAATGAAGGCTTTTGTTGATCTCTGTAGCTACAGATGGGACCCCTTCTTCTCACTCAGTTCTTCACTCGATTCCTTATCTACTGTTGCTACTTCTGACTCCCATGAATGCTTTTGAAGGACTGCACTTTCCAAGCTAGTTTTCTCACAGAGAGAACTATCATTTCCCAGACTCAAGAGCCCATCACTTTGCACCACAGGAAAGCTCATAATCCTTTCTAAATGATTGGTTAAACCATCAGCCTCAAGTGGCAGATCTACAACAGGAAGACCCCTGGGACCATCCAGTCCAAGTCCCTTCTGCCCTCATGCAGGAAAAGCACCCCCAACAGATGGCCAACCAGTCATTATTATTATTATTATTATAGGAGCAATGCTGTGGACCATCCAGATCAGCTCCCTTCTGCCATGCAAAGCACCCCCTGAGTGGTGAGATGGAAATATGGTTTTGGAAGCAGGCAAGGCGAGGGGAAAAGGATCTGGGTGGCAAGGAACGGAGGGGAAAAGGCTTTTGGAGGCGAGGGAAGGCATAGGAATGAGGAGAAAAAGCTTATTATTATTATTATTATTATAACTTTATTTGTACCCCGCTAGCATCTCCAAAGGGATTTGATGCGGCTTACAACGGGCCGAAGCCCACACAATACAACAATACAGTACCTAGCAAATAAAAACAGTTAAGCAAAAACAATAACAAAAGCAGTACCACAAGACATTATTAAAAACTGAGCTGGCCAGAGTAGGGGTACAGGATTAAAAGTGCTGGTGTGTCGGAGGGATATGGGATTATAGCATAAGTGCGGTGTGCGGTGATCTTGGTTCTAACTAAAGTGCTTCTGGGATTTGGTACTGGGGTTCCTAGTCTGAAAAGGCACATTGGAATAGCCAGGTTTTCAAATTCTTCCTGAAGACTGCCAATGTAGGGGCTTGTCTGAGGTCTTTCGGGAGGGCATTCCAGAGGCGGGGGGCCACCACAGAGAAGGCCCTGTCTCGTGTCCCCACCAAGCGCGCTTGTGACGCGGGCAGGATCACGAGCAGGGTCTCTCCAGATGACTGGAGTGAACGTGTGGGTTCGTAGACAATGATACGGTCACGCAGGTAGGGTGGTCCAAACCGTTCAGGGCTTTGTAGGTAAGCACCTGCACCTTAAATTGGGCTCGGAAAATAAACGGCAGCCAGTGGAGCTCCTTAAACAGGAGGGTTGACCTCTCTCTGTAGTGGGCCCCAGTTAACATTCTGGCTGCTGCCCGTTGGACCAATTGGAGTTTCCGAGCCGTTTTCAAGGGCAGCCCCACGTAGAGCGCATTGCAGTAATCCAGTCTAGAGGTGACTAAGGCGTGGACCACCCCGGCCAGATCAGCCTTAGCGAGGTACGGTTGTAGCTGGCGCACAAGTCTCAGTTGTGCAAAGGCCCTCCCGGCCACCGCCGACGCCTGAGCCTCAAGCGTGAGCGATGAGTCCAGGAGGACTCCCAAGCTACGGACCTGTGACTTCAGGGGGAGTGTAACCCCATCCAACACAGGTTGCCACCCTATACCCCGATCTGGTTTACGATCGACCAGGAGGACCTCTGTCTTGTCGGGATTGATCTTCAGCTTGTTCGTCCTCATCCAGATAGACACAGCGGCCAGGCACTCGTCTAGGACCCGAGAGGCCTCCTTGGAATTAGGTGGAAAAGAGTAGTAGAGTTGTGTGTCATCTGCGTAGAGATGGCACCCAACTCCAAAACTCCGGATGACCTCTCCCAGCGGTTTCATGTAGATGTTAAAAAGCATGGGAGATAAAATAGAGCCTTGCGGGACCCCACAGGTCAAGGGCCAGGGGTCTGAGCAGGCATCTCCCAGCTTCAGCATCTGGGTTCGTCCCTCCAGGAAGGACCGGAGCCACGACAGCACCGAGCCCCCGAGACCCGTCCCGGAGAGGCGACCCAGAAGGATACCATGATCGATGGTATCGAAAGCCGCTGAGATGTCCAAGAGAATCAGCAGGGTCACACTCCCCCTGTCCAGTCCTCTACGGAGGTCATCCACCAAGGCGACCAAGGCTGTCTCGGTGCCATGACCAGGCCTGAAACCAGACTGTGCCTGATCTAGGTAATGGATGTCATCCAGGAAGTCCTGGAGCTGGAGGGCGACCACCCACTCCAGCACCTTACCCAAAAAAAGGGAGGTTGGAGATTGGCCTGTAATTGTTCAGCACCGTAGAGTCAAGGGAAGACTTTTTAAGGAGTGGGCGAACCACAGTCTGTTTTAAGTTAGATGGAAAAATCCCTTGCTCCAACGATGCGTTAATGATCAACACAAACCAATCAACAAACCCCTCCTTGGCAGATTTAATAAGCCAGGATGGGCAAGGGTCTAGGGCCGAAGTGGTCGCCCTCACAGCCCCAAGAACCTCCTCCACGGTCTCAGGAAGAACAAGCCGAAAAGAATCCCACAAAATTTGACAAGCAGAAGCCTCAGTCACCTCCCCTGGCACTGCGATGAAATTGGAGTCGAGCTCAAGACGTATCTGGGCAACTTTGCCTGCAAAATGGTGTGTGAAATCGCAACACCGAGCTGTTGGGTCGTCCGAGATCTCCTCCACCACGGGTGGGTGAAGGACCTCCCCGACAACCCGAAACAGCTCTGATGACCTATTTGCTGCAGACGCTATACGGGTGGTTGTGAAAGATTCCCTGGCCACCCGTATAGCCACGGAGTATGCCTTAAGAGAGGCTCTAGCCCGTGCTTGATCAGACACGTCCCGAGATCTTCTCCACTTGCGCTCTAGCCTCCTTCTCGTGTGCTTCATCACAGCCAACTCCTCGGTGAACCATGGAGACGGCCTGTCATGACGCAACGAGATGGGGCGTTCGGGAGCGATCGTATTTATCGCCCTGGACATCTCCTTGTTGTAGAGGTCGACCAAGGCGTCAACAGGATCGCCAGGCTCCATGGCAGGAAGAACCCCAAGATTCCTCAGGAATCCATCTGGATCCATCAGTCTCCTGGGGCGGACCATCTTAATTTGTCCTCCACCCCAGCGAAGGTTGGAGGTTGCAGTGAGTCTAAAACTGACCAGATAGTGATCAGACCATGACACTGGAAGGATGTTTTGTTCTTCCACTCTGATCATTCCACTGTCCGCCACAAAAACTAGGTCAAGAGTATGTCCAGCCTGATGGGTGGGTCCTGATATAATTTGCGACAATCCTATGGTCGTCATGGCGGCCATAAAGTCCTGAGCTGCGCCAGATAAAGAGGTCTCAGCATGGATGTTAAAATCTCCCAGCACCACCAAGCGCTGGGAGACCAGGGCCGAATTAGAGACCACTTCCGCT
This sequence comes from Anolis sagrei, assembly GCF_037176765.1. Classification (NCBI taxonomy): domain Eukaryota; kingdom Metazoa; phylum Chordata; class Lepidosauria; order Squamata; family Anolidae; genus Anolis; species Anolis sagrei. Next base: position 23,594,123 of record NC_090035.1, on the reverse strand, counting down.
AGCTCAGACAGGGAAACTACTGGGTCGCGGGGTGGGCGGTACACCAGCAGAAACCCCAGACTGTCACGGTTCCCCACCCTCAGGTGGACGCACTCAAACCCAGATGCTTGCGGTACAGTGCATCTGGTCACGGCGATGGATTGCTGAAAGACCACTGCGACCCCTCCTCCCCGCCCCCCCCTGTCTGGCCTGCTGATGCACCCCGAAGCCCGGTGGGCACAGCTGAGTGAGATTTACTCCCCCTAGCTCGTCCAACCAGGTCTCCGTGATGCATGCCAGATCCGCTCTCTCATCCAGAATCAGGTCCTGGATGGCAGAGGTCTTACCATTAATGGATCTGGCATTAATCAGCAGGACCTTGAGACCGAGGGGACTGCCATGGCGCCTACCACTTCCTGTTGCGCTTCTCCCTGGGGTGTTGGTGACCTACGAATCTCCTCCCCCACACGACCTGAATGCCCCCCCTCTAGGTCCCCCCCCTACACAGTTGGAATCAGTGGCTAGTCAACTCTCAGAAGAGGTAAGGCTGGAGTATAATCTCCCTTGGGTGTTAGATAGGGATGCTTCCGATGATGGGGTGGATGGAGAGTCAGCAAGGGGACTGAGTGGGCTGAATAAAGGAAGTGTCCTTGGGCGGGAATGAGTGGCTGATTGTAAGGGGACAACTGGGGCAGATGGGGTCTCGAATTGGTACAAGCCAGGAGGGGGAGCCCTAACCGGGGAACTGTCTGTGGAATTCTCACGGCGGCCTGATGGAACAGAACGAGAAGGCACCCCGGTGTCAAAGAGGGGGCGAATGAAGGGTCCACAACTACCCTCCTGATGGTAGTGCCCCATTTCTTTAGACAAGATTGCATTGTCATTAGCTCCCCAAGCCATCGGTTGTCTTCTGGTGTGATTAGAAGACGAGAGGAGCAGTCAGGAGATTGATAACTCCTCCACAGCCATGTTATGGCCTCCAATCTTATATCCCATGGTCTTTTTCCTAAGATTTGGGCTAATGAATCACAGACCGCCCTCCTAGAGGTCCATCTGCCTCTGTTTATCATTAGGTCAGCAATGTCCACTGCAAAATTGTCTGTTAGGAGATGTTGGTCCTGGGTACAAACTGCAGTTGGTTGAGCAGTATGATCTGATGTTACATTATTAGTTGTCTTCAGGGGGCCCGTCAGAGGCCGCTGCCACTCCCTGATGTTCTCATTCCTATATAAGCCCGACAGCCCTCCCCCATCCTCAATCATCCCATCATCCATTCCTCCTTCCACTCCAGGGTCCAAGGAGCCATTTTCCCCATTAGGGCCCAAATCCTTAGTCAGGTCCGCACACAAAGGATTGTCTGTCCTTGGAGGATCGGATTGCACTGAAATTCCTGATAGGGAGGCAAAGCCTCTGCAAAGATGGTCCATTTTCTCATTCAGGATCTTAAGTTGAAGCAGCAAATGGTTGAATGATTCCTTCAGGAGGTCATAAAAGTGCATTAGGGCGTCCTTCACATGAGACTCTGTTTCAGCCATTCCTATGTCTATATTAAATACCACTCACACCACTAAAATACAGCCACTCTTATCAAACTCTCACACACGTTCAACATCCGTCACAGTCATTCACTCCTCTGACACCCCACGTTTCTCTCACCAGCTAGTGCTCACACTCACGTTCCTTACAATAAGTACATCCAGCTACCAATCACACTTCCTATGTCTCCGCTTGCTTACTACAGCCAGTCTCAAGTGCTCTCCTGGGCCACTTCATACAAATCCCTTTCATGCAATTCCTATCTTCTACTTCCAAATCCTATACATATAATCCTAATTAGTTCTTGTACCTCCTGTCACAGTCAGCGGCAACACATACAACATACAAACATACAGCCAAACTATAATTACTATATAGTAACTAGCCAAAACAGAGAAAGTAGGAAAAAAATAAAAACAAAATAAAATAAACAACAAATTAAAAGAGTCAGATGGCGGAGATCACAGCAGCAGCAATGGGGAAATTGTCAAGGCGCTCGGCGGCGGAGCCTAGCAGGCCCGATGGAAGCGGCCGGGGCCTTGCTTCTCTCTCCTCCCCAGGGGCGGCGGGAGGAGGCGCTCGGCGGCGAGGCCTAACAGGCCCGATGGAAACAGCCGGCAGGCTGATGAATGGGGGCTCTCACTTCGCAGCAGGCTGATGAATGAGGGCTCTCACTTCCTTCCCTCCCCAGATCAGTGGGAGGGGCACAGTGGTGGGCCTGGTGGGCCCGATGGAATTCCGTCGGCAGGCAGCAAGGCCTTCTCCCTCCTCCCTCGATGTAATGGGAGGAGGGGGTCACGACAGCCTTGAAGACCCGGGAGGGGTGAGCGGCGGCGGGAAGCCTTCTCCCCCTCCCTCGGTGATGCGGGAGGTGTGCGTGGCGGTGGGGGGCCTTCTCCCCCCTCTCTGTTGACGTGGGAGGGGTGCGTGGCGGCGGGGGGGCCTTCTCCCCCCTCTCTGTTGACGTGGGAGGGGTGCGTGGCGGCGGGGGGGCCTTCTCCCCCCTCTCTGTTGACGTGGGAGGGGTGCGCGGCGGCGGGGGGCCTTCTCCCCCCTCCCTGTTGACGTGGGAGGGGTGCGCAGCGGGGGGCCTTCTCCCCTCTCCCTGTTGACGTGGGAGGGGTGCGCGGCGGCGGGGGGCCTTCTCCCCTCTCCCTGTTGACATGGGAGGGGTGCGCGGCGGCGGAGGGCCTTCTCCCCCCTCCTTGTTGACGTGGGAGGGGTGTGCGGCGGCGGGGGGCCTTCTCCCCCCTCCCTTGATGACGTGGGGGGGTGCGCGGCAGCGAGAGGCCTAAAGGCCGGATGGAAGCCTCACCGGTAGCAAGCCAGGCCTTCTCTCCCCTCCCCCAGGGCAAACGGCCGCGGTGATGTCCAGGCCGCGATGGATTGGCAGCCACAGCAGAAGCATGGTGAGTCTCTCGTCGCCCCTGAGAGACCCTGGGGGATCCCCGACAAGTTCAGGCCACAGAGAGGCTGCGCAGTGGGCCCCGGGAGAAAAGAATAAACTTCACCCCCGGAGCCGAGCAGTGTGGGGTATGGTCACGGCGCCATCTTGGGGGGAAAAAAGGGGGGGTGGAGGAGGTGGAGGAGGAGGAGGTGGAGGAGGAGGAAAGCGTGAAGCCTCTCAGTATGCCCCAAGGACTCCATGGAGCACACTTCAAGAACCACTGCTGTAACCAGTTCTGTATTTATCCCTGTTCGCTTCTTTCCTTCTTTGCAGGCCCAGCCTACTCAGCGCCATGGACTTCTCCAAGTTCTTGGAAGAGGACTTTGAGGTGAAGGCCTGGGTGAATGGGGCCTCCTGCTGCACGGGCCGTGCAGCAGGAGGCCCCTGGCAAAGTGGACACCCATGCAGCCACCCTGGTCATGAAGCTCCAGCTCTTCATCCAGGAAGTCAACAAAGCAGTGGAGGGTGAGAAGGGGAGGTGCTCCAGGTGTTTCCAGGGTGGAGGCTGTGGGCACTTCTAGGCAGCGTCAACTTCCGCATTTTTGTTCTAAGATCAAAAATCCCGGGACTTGACAGCAGGTCCACACACAGACCTGTCATCCCTGGGATATGGTCCCCTGTCATCCTCACAGTCTTCTTTTGAAGCGAATCAAAATAGGGGGCAGACGGGGGACATCTGGCAGAAGTTTTTTTTAATTCACTTTGTTATGTGCTAGAATGTAAATGTGTAAATGCAAACACAATCAAATTCATATGTGTGCATTAGGTCTCTCTCAAATTCTTAAGATTATAAAGTGTAAAATAAAAGAGTTCGGAAATGCTAATCAAGCTGGCTAATTGCAACATTCACACTTGCTTCAAACAGACTACCTTGGATATTCCATATATATATATATACACACACACACACACATCCCACTTGCCTCATTTCCAACAGATCTCTGAACAAACCTCTGAAGAAGCTATTAGCCAGAGATGCAGGTGAAATGTCAGCATTGAGTAGCCTTGCAGTTGCAAAGTCAATCAGTGTTTTTGTCTGGAGGCACCCTTTGTTTGGGAAGTTCCAATTGTTCTCCATTTGTTCTTCCTTTGAACCAGATTACTTCGAGAAGTGCGTCCACTTGGAGGCCCTCAAGAACAGGCTGGAGGCAGCTTTCAAATTCCCAGTCTGTGGGTGAGGACCAGGGCATGGGGCTTTGGATGAGGTGGGATGAGGTGGGAAGGCAAGATTCCAGCGAGCTTAAAACAAGCTATAATAAAACCGCTGTTGAAGAAACCATCACTGGACCCAACTAAATTCGACAACTATCGGCCAGTTTCCAATCTCCCCTTCTTGGGCAAAGTCTTGGAAGGTGTGGTGGCCTCACAACTCCAGGTATTCTTGGTAGATACGGATTATCTAGACCCGGCACAGTCTGGTTTCAGGCCGGGACATGGAACTGAGACAGTCTTGGTCGCCTTAGTGGATGATCTGTGCCAGGAGCTCGACAGGGGGAGTGTGTCCCTGTTGGTGCTGCTGGACCTCTCAGCGGCCTTCGATACCGTCGACCACGGTATCCTTCTGGGACGCCTCGCGGGGATGGGTCTTGGAGGTACTTTTTGCAGTGGCTCCGGTCATTCCTAGAGGGTCGATCTCAGAAGGTGTTGTTGGGGCACACCTGTTCAACCCCACAACCATTGTCTTGTGGGGTTCCTCAGGGCTCAATATTGTCTCCCATGTTGTTTAACATCTACATGAAGCCGCTGGGGGAGATCATCCGGAGTTTCGGGGTACGGTGTCATCTGTACGCGGATGATGTTCAACTCTGTCACTCCTTTCCACCTGCTACTAAGGAGGCAGTCCAGGTCCTGAACCGATGCTTAGCCGCTGTGACGGTCTGGATGAGGGCGAACAAATTGAAATTGAATCCAGACAAGACAGAGGTACTCCTGGTCAGTCGCAAGGCCGAACAGGGCATAGGGTTACAGCCTGTGTTGGATGGGGCCGCACTCCCCCTGAAGACGCAGGTTCGCAGCTTGGGTGTGACCCTGGACTCATCGCTGAGCCTGGAACCCCAGGTTTCGGCAGTGACCAGGGGAACATTTGCACAGCTAAAGCTTGTGCGCCAGCTGTGCCCGTACCTTGGGAAGTCTGACTTGGCCACGGTAGTCTACGCTCTGGTTACATCCCGTTTAGACTACTGCAACACTCTCTACGTGGGGTTCCTTTGAAGACAGCTCGGAAGCTCCAACTAGTCCAATCCTCGGCAGCCATGATTTTAACAGGAGCGGAGCACAGGGAGCATACAACCCCCCTGTTGCGCCAACTCCACTGGCTACCAATCTGCTACCGGGCTGAATTCAAAGTGCTGGCGTTGACCTTTAAAGCCCTAAACGGTTCGGGCCCAAGCTACCTATCCGACCGCATCTCTGCCTATGAACCCACCAGGACTTTCAGATCTTCCGGGGAGACCCTGCTCTCGATCCCGCCTGCTTCTCAAGCTCGGCTGGCGGGGACGAGAGATAGGGTCTTCTCGGTGGTGGCTCCTCGGCTGTGGAACGCCCTTCCTACGGACATTAGACTAGCACCATCTCTAATGGTATTCCGCAAAAAAGTGAAGACCTGGCTGTTTGAGCAGGCGTTCCAATAATTAGTGCAATGATTGGTTAATGAACACTGGAATGGGACAATGGATGACGAATCTGGAACATGTTTTTGATGACGAGACGACAGTGAATGGGTATTGTAGTAACTGTTTATTAATTGTGTAATGTGTTAGGTTGTTAACTGTTTCTATACTGTAGCACTGAATTTTTGCTGTTCGTATTTGTTGTGAACTGCTGTGAGTCGCCTTCGGGCTGAGAACAGCGGTATATAAGTAAGGTAAATAAATAAATAAATGGGCAGAGAGGCCCCTGTGGAAGTCCAGATTGTTGCTGTAGGACTGGGACACATTGGAGCACATGGTTATCCTTCATCCTTCGAATCATAGCTTCGTAAAATTCTAGAGTTGGAAGAGACTTCCAGAGGCCATCCAATCCAACCCCCTTCTGCCAGGAAGGAAGACACCATGCCACCTCTCCTTGGAGATTGCTATCCAGCCTCCACTTCTGTTGTTGTTTATTCATTGAGTCATTTCCCACTCTTTGTGACCGCATGGACCAGCTCACGGCAGTCACCACCCCCAGCTTCTTCAAAGTTAAGCCAGTCACTTCAAGGATAACATCCATCCATGTTGCCCTTGGTCGGCCCCTCTTCCTTTTTCCTTCCTTTTTCCCCAGCATCATTGTCTTCTCCAAGCTTTCCTGTCTTCTCTTTATGTTGCCAAAGTACTTCATCTTGGCCTCTACTATCCTTCCCTCCAATGAGCAGTCGAGCTTTCTTTCCTGGAATATGGACTGGTTGGTTCTTCTCGCGGTCCAAGGCACTCTCAGAACTTTCCTTCAACACCACAGTTCAAAAGCATCTATCTTCCTTCGCGCAGTTTTCCTTATGGTCTAGCTCTCGCATCCATAGGTTACTATGGGGAATACCACTGCTTTAACTATGCGGACCTTCATTGCCAGTGTGATGTCTTTACTCTTCACTATTTTATTGAGATTGTTCATTGCTCTCCTCCCAAGAAGTAAACATCTTCTGATTTTCTGGCTGCAATCTTAATTTTTTCCCCAATTTTCAAAACCTGCCAGCCTTTTGACATTCTCTTTTCTTTCCTTTATGAATGATAGAAATGGTTCCCATTCTTTTAAAAAGATTTTCATCCTCCCTTTTCAGCCATGGAGAGCCTCTTTTTGAGACCTGCTTTGGAAAGGGTTGCTGTGAGTTTTCCAGACTGTATGACCATGTTCCAGAAGCATTCTCTCCTGACATTTCACCCACAACTATGCCAGGCATCCTCAGAGGTTGTGAGGTCTGAGGATGCCTGCCATAGATGTGGGTGAAACATCAGGAGAGAATGCTCCTGGACCATGGACATACAGCCCAGAAAACTCACAGCAACCCAATGATTCCGGCCACGAAAGCTTTCAACAACATAGTGCTTTGAGAAGGCTTACCACAGACATCTAGCTTTGTCTTAAGTGTCCGGATGGGGGCAGACTCTCCCCATATAAGCCTCAGTCTGTGGAGAAATCTTAGCAAACCCTGGGGACAGAGCAGCTGTGTGACAAAGCTGCCAGCAGGAGGCATCCCAAAACAGTTTGGTAACTTTGGAAGCAGCCATCATCTTGTCTCAGCAGCACCCGAACTCTCCTCCTCCTTGGACCCAGGACATGTCTTTTCCCCCAAAAGTCACACTCAGGTTGTATTACAGAATAGAAAAATGTAGAATACATAGGAAAAAAATAAACAGAAAACTACATTTTATTAACTGTTTGCGGAATTGGATCTATATTGACAGTAATTTAAAAGCAAGGATTTCATAGGATGTTCTTCTTAGTTTTTTCTTAAAGAGATCCCTCATTGTCTGAATATGATTGCCTTCCAAGTGTAGTGCATTGGAGGGTGATACGTAGGTGACCATGGAGGCCTATTCTTGACCCACATGTTCTTCCACAGTGAACATCAGTTTTCAGGTGGAAGGTGGTCCCAATCAGGGTTGGCTTGATACACTTTCCTCTTGGCACATTTTTCCCTTTCACCCTCCATTTGTGCCTCTTTGAATTCCGCAGTACTGCTGGTCACATCTGACCTCCAGTTAGGGCACGCAAGGGCCAGAGCTTCTCAGTTCTTGGCTATGCCACCGTTTTTAAGTTTGGCTTTAAGCCCATCTAAATCTCTTTTCCTATCCACCTAAATGTTCCATTCTTGAATTAGGAGTAGAGTAACTGCTTCGGGAGACAGTGATCGGGCATTTGGACAATGTGACCAGTCCAGCGGAGTTGATGGTGTAGGAGCATTGCTTCAGTGCTGGTGGTCTTTGCTTCTTCCAGCATACTGACATTTGTTCGCCTCTCTTCCCAAGAGATTTGCAGGATTTTCTGGAGTCAACGCTGATGGAATAGTTCCAGGAGTTGAGTGTGACGTCTGTAGACAGTCCATGTTTTGCAGGTGTATAGCAGGGTTGGGAAGACAGTAGCTTTATAAACAAACACCTTGATATCCCTACGGATGTCCCAATCCTCAAACACTCAGTGCTTCAATTTGAAAAATGCTGCACTTGCAGAACTCAGGCAGTGTTGTAATTCAGTGTTAATATTGACTTCTGTGAAGAGGGGGTTGCCAAAGGAACATAAAGGGTATAGCTTTAAAACAGAAAACCCATTACATAAAGGCAATTTGTTCCTGGATTAAGAAAGAGTTCCCTAGACAGCGAAAGAAGCGGGGGGCAGACAAGGGGGAATGGAGGGAATTCCAGAGCTTTGGAGCATTTCATCACCCAGAACTCCCCAAATTTGCCATCTTTCTAGACCAGTCCCGAGTGTTTGTGAAAGTCTTCACAGAAATCGACCGCATACCCCAGCTGCTGGCTTACTACTACAAATGGCACAAGGTAAGCCTCATTGCTCTGTAAGTCCCCGCTGAAACAGCTTCAACTTTTCGCTTTACACCAGGGCTGAGGAAGCACATGGCGTTCCATATTGTATTGTACTACATCTCCAATCAGCCCCTGAGACAAACAAACCAATGTCCCAGGATGATGAGAGCTGGCATACCAAAAGCATGTGAAGGGCCGTAGATTCTGGGTGCCCAGTGACAGGCTTAACTCCCAGCCAATTTGTATAAAAAGAAGTATTTTAACAAAAAGGACAGTGCTAGTGCTGATAATGTAAATAATATAAAAGCATATTCAGTTACGTAATGTTAATCTGGAAGGCGAAATCTTCCCCAAGTGTCCCTTCAGAGATCCTGAGCGATGCCCAGCATGTGCTGCCCCTCTTATGACAATGGTTCTCCCTCTCTTTCTTTCAGGTGCAGCTGGTGTCTGCTTGGCAGGACCTGTGCCAGTCAGATCTGCCTTTAGACCGTCAGCTGACAGGGCTCTATGATCTGCTGCTGGAGACCTGGCACACAGCTGCAGTGGGCCATGTAGGTAAACGGACAAAGGGAAGCCCCGGGGCTGTTGCCATCCCTTGTGTGGATGGTCACATGGGGCTAAAGGTCCAGTTGTGAGCCGGGAGCAGGAGGACTCCCCTAGAGTGTGGTTGCCATGGTCTTGGAGCTGTCCTATCTCCCCCATCTCTTTGAAAAGATGCGCCTGAGTTGCTCGTAGATGGCTGCAACATTTCTGGCAAACTGACTCTCCGTTTATGGACTCTAGCGTTTGGCGAACCAGTTGACGCAGCTCACCCGGATTACTGTTTTTTCTGCTATTTTCCTTTGCAAAATCATTAGCTGGTTGTATCTCACTCAAGGTTTGGACGTAAACCAGGTCCTTGCTGTTAGCAGCTTTCCAAGAAGCCTCAGCAAGATGGAGTGGATGAGGGATTGGAGGACATTCAACCCCAAATTGGGAAAGAAGTCGTCCAGGAATACCTGGCCACTCTTAATGAGTTCAAGTTCCCAGGCCCAGATCAACTACACCCCAGAGTATTGAAGGAACTAGCGGAAGTCATTTCGGAACCATTGGCAACCATCTTTGAGAGTTCTTGGAGAACGGGAGAAGTTCCAGCAGATTGGAGGAGGGCCAATGTGGTCCCAATCTTCAAGAAGGGAAAAAAGGATGACCCAAACAACTACCGTCCGGTCAGCCTCACGTCGATACCGGGCAAGATTCTGGAAAAGATTGTTAAGGAAGTGGTCTGCAAACACTTAGAAACAAATGCAGTCATCGCTAATAGTCAACATGGATTTATCAAAAACAAGTCATGCCAGACTAATCTGATCTCTTTCTTCGATAGAGCTACAAGCTGGGTAGATGCGGGTGTTGCGGAAGATTCGTTACCCAAGATCATTTAGAGTACAATCAGGAAGGAAGAGAAAGGAGACGGCAACTGATTCCAGGCTTTTTAATTCTATCGAGCTCGATAGGGTGTCCAGAAAACACTATCTGACACAAGTTGGAAGTCAGATTTGCTCCAGCATTTATAGCATAAATTCACAGGTTTACACATGCGCATATGGGTCTTGACATTTAACAATCTAATCAATATCAATTTGTCCTCGAGGAACCGCAGCCAAGAACATTTGTTGGCAGGACATTATAATTTCCACTGCTCCCCTTTTCGTCAGCTGATCAGCCACGCTCCCAGACAATTACATAATCTTTAGAATAAATCATAACTTCATATATATCTCTTTATACATATGTCTTCATATATGTATCTTTAACATAAAACTTATTCAAAAGCAGCCTCCCCAGTAATTCTTCTATGATTACAATACATTATTTCCCTCAGTTGATCTTTTAAAAAGGTGTGTAAAATTACCTGCTATTTACATCAACCAGACAGGAGGTGGCGCTACTACTACGTGACTGTTAGATGTTAGTTTTCGGATCAATAATATTGCCAAGTTTCCTTTAGCCTTCAGCCTTTAGCCTTGGCTTCTTCAAATATTGACTTAAGATAGAGCCAGCCTGAAAGTGTTCTAAGTCATCTGTTAAATTTCTCTTCCACCAAACTCTTTGCTTCCCAGTCTCAAGAACGGACAGGTAAGCCTTACTGCTTATTATTTTCATTTTAAATTATGATTATTTTATTTCCCCTTATGGCCACCACATGCCGTGGATGTAGCGTACCTGGATTTCAGTAAGGCCTTCGACAAGGTCCCCCATGACCTTCTGGCAAGGAAACTAGTCCAATGTGGGCTAGGCAAAACTACGGTGAGGTGGATTTGTAATTGGTTAAGTGGACGAACCCAGAGAGTGCTCACTAATGCTTCCTCTTCATCTTGGAAAGAAGTGACAAGCGGAGTGCCGCAGGGTTCCGTCCTGGGCCCGGTCCTGTTCAACATCTTTATTAATGACTTAGATGAAGGGCTAGAAGGCATGATCATCGAGTTTGCAGACGACACCAAATTGGGAGGGATAGCCAATAGTCCAGAGGACAGGAGCAGAATTCAAAACGATCTTGACAGATTAGAGAGATGGGCCAAAACTAACAAAATGAAGTTCAACAGTGACAAATGCAAGATACTCCACTTTGGCAGAAAAAATGAAATGCAAAGATACAGAATGGGGGGCGCCTGGCTCGAGAGCAGTACGTGTGAAAAAGATCTTGGAGTCCTCGTGGACAACAAGTTAAACATGAGCCAACAATGTGATGTGGCGGCAAAAAAAGCCAATGGGATTTTGGCCTGCATCAATAGGAGCATAGTGTCTAGATCTAGGGAAGTAATGCTACCCCTCTATTCTGCTTTGGTTAGACCACATCTGGAATATTGTGTCCAGTTCTGGGCACCACAATTCAAGAGAGATATTGACAAGCTGGAATGTGTCCAGAGGAAGTTCCATCACTTCCCATCTTTACGAAAGATTCTGTATGTATATTCAGGAATAAAATTTTCTGTTTTCCTCTTGACCACAAGCAAACCCAGTCTCCGTGGTGTTTTGATTCATTTGCTCAGGGATTTAAACAGCGATTATGGTCAGATTTTACAGGCTCTCCATAAAGTGCGTTCAGTTTCTGGGATTCAAAAATAGATTCTTGAGCAGTTATCATTTGAGGTGCAAATCAGGTGTCGCTGCTGTTTTCCCGCCCAGTCACACTGTTTGCAAGCAAATATTTTCACCTATAAACCCCTCTCTGGCTCCATCTTGCTTTGAACCGGTTTGAGGCCACTGTAAAGCTGGGCCTATTTTACAGCTTCCAGGAAAAGGCAGGTTTTGCACCTCTATCTCCCTCATAAAACCTTTGATGTGAGTTCATTTCCATCTTTCCGCAATGAGGAGAGCCAAGGCCTCACGCATGAAATACAGTTGTGGCTCCTTTGAGTGCAGTTTTGTGAGAAATATTTATTACTACCCGTCCCCTGCCACGCGTTGCTGTGGCCCAGTCAGTGTATATGTGTTTTGTGTGTGTATATGTGAATATATGTGGTTTTGTTCATACGTTGTAATGTATTTTTATTTTTTTTGGCTTTTTAAGTCTCTTCTGCTGTGTTTTTCAGTGTTTTTATGAGTGATAGTCATTTGTTGGCTTGAGAGCTGTATTCTGTCCAAATTTGGTGTCAATCCGCCCAAAGGTTTTGAGTTATGTTAAAATCCCACAAACGAACATTATATTTTTATTTATATAGATGAAGATGAGGGATTTCTGAGCCCTTAATAATAAGACTCAGGCACCTTTAACATTTCCCTGCTTTGTGGGTGTTTCCCAAGGAGTCTAGTTGAGGACTTATTTACTTCTTCAGGCCCTGGGAAAGGACCCTTTCCCATGACGTGTTATTTGTTGTTTTCTTTTTAATGGTAATGTTTTAAACTGGAGGTAATCTTATTGATTATCTTATTGCTACATTCCTCCGTCCTGGCACCCACTGGCAGCATTTGCAACGTTTTAGCTATGTAAAGCAGGAGACAATTTGAAGGCAACCTACACCCAGCTGCCTTTCCCTCTCCTGGGTTAAACCATCTTGTTAATATGGGGGTTGCTTCCTGCCATTCCAAATCGGGGGCTCCTGCTGTGGTTTGTGACCCTTCTCCTGTCTCTTCCAATCGTCTTTTTTATCCATCTTCCAGGTTTTCAAGGCCCCACATCAGGTGGTGACGGTGCTGCTGCTCCAGGTCTTGGGGGCTTTGGTGCCCCCCATCCCGGCCTGCCTGAGTTCGTTGATGGAACGCGCCGGACCCGATGGCAAGCTGGACCTCCTGCTGGGCCTCTATGAGACCACCACTTTTTTTGCTCGGGGCCTAGAGGCTGCGATGATGCCTTGCCTGAGTAAGTGCCCGCTTTATTGGCCAGAAGACCCCCTTCTCAGGCCTTGCCCCAGTGAAACCTTCCTTTTCATTCTTTCTCACAGTTTTCTCTCCCCTTTTCTAAACAGCAATGCTGTTTGTCCGCCTGGCACTTGTGGCATTTGGTGGTTACATAACATTTGTCCCAAACTGTGTTTGACTTGCCCTGAGCCTTGTTGACACAGTCTTTCGGGTGTTTGTTGAATCAGAACATGATGGAGTCTATCTTGAGTAAACATCACTTAGTGCTTTTCTGTGGGTTGGAACTTGGCCTTTTGAGTCCCATCGCCTCTGAGTTTGGCAAACGGGGGACTCCAGCCTTCTTGGCTTTCTCATGTGGTTGTGACCCCTTTGTGCCTCTGCCAGCCCTGTTGAGGAGGTTCCCGGCATTTATTCCCCCCCCCCCCCACTTCCCGTTCTTAAAAGGTTGAACAGCTTCTGCTAAGGATTAGTTCCTGGCCATAAGTGCCAGAATAGGACTGGGTTTGCAGTGTTATTCCAGGAAACCAGGGTTCCAATCCTCAGCTGACCGTACGATCCCATAATATCTAGGAGGAAGGCTCTGGATAAGCATTGCGAAGACGTTGAGGAGTGGGAGGGTCACTCCAGCTCAGGCACAAGGGAACCCGACCCCAAGGTCACCTGAGGTCAGGCTCAGCTTGCAAACACATCAGTGCGGAAACAATAGATATTGACTTTTCATTCTGGCACTCTGTTTGCTTCTATGCCATTGTCTGTAGTCTTAGAATCAAGTAGGGGAAAATGTGATCTCTGAAGCCCCTTCTCTAATTGTAATCCTTTCTCCTTGGTTTCCCAGAGGACTGCAACCTGGTGAAGGTGGGGGAGCTGGTGGAAGCCACGGCCCTTACAAGCCCTTCCAGATGCAATATGGGGCCTTGGAAGAGGAGAACCTGCTCATCCAAATGAGCGTTGTCCCCTGGTAAAGCCAAGCCCGCCCCCCTCCTTTCCCTATGTACCCTCCCCATCTCTTGTATTCACTTAGCATAAAAGTGGGGAGTGACAGGAGCTCTTCTCAGAGCCATTATCAAGTCAAATGTACATTGTAAGCCAAGGGCAAATTTTTGGGCGAGTGGACTTATTAACAAAATACGCTTCTTATAAATGTATAACTTATTAGCTGCAGCATGACCCAGCACCAGTAGTTAAAAGTGATATAAAGAACAAAAACACACAAACCAATGTTATATCTTCCTTAGGAGGCTTTTCTTTATAGCAAAATAGTATGGTTGCACTATTTACAAAAACAAGGTTTCCATAACACAAATAAAGTTCTTTATACTTCCTTCTTTGCTTCCATGCTGGGCACCTTTCTCATGCAGATAGAAAGCTTCACTCTCACAGTGTCTCTCACTTATATAGGAGCTTCATTCACACAGTAACCTTTTACATACAGCAGCCTTCACACCTAGGGCTCTCACTGAAGCCTTCTCATTCCAGGCCTCTCACACACTGAGGCCTACCAACTCTGAGGCCTACCTCTACTAGCATTGAGATTTACCTCACACTGAGGCCTCTCACAGACTGAAGCCTCTTCATACTTAGGGCATTTTGTAAGCTGCTCTTGATTGCTTTTGTGACTGAAGAGCAGGGTAAAAATTCTCTAAATTTAAGTACAAGAATAATAATAAGTAAAACATACCAACAACAGCAGCAATCTCCCTGCACAACAACAGCAACAGCATCAATAATGGTTCAGGAAGATTATCATCATCATCATCATCATCATCATCGTTGTCCTTGCCATCATCATCATTATTATTTTTTAATAATCTTTATTGATTCTTTTTCGGTTATACAGTGAAAGAGTGGGAACACGCCTAGGGATAAAGGGTGGGAAAGGAAGAGATAGCGTGTAGTGCCGGATGGAGGGTGGGTGGGGATCTAGGAAGGAAGGGGGAGGTTGGGATTGGGGTAGGAAAGGGGGTAGGGGAGAGGTAGTCTGTATATCAGGCTTCCGTTCATTCCACAGGGTAATCATAAACAATTTTTTTCCTCTTGTCTTTCTTTTGGTCTGTATTCGTTTTTCCATGTAGCATCCTATATATCCTATATATCCAGTTTAGCTTGTCTTTTTATATAATCCTCTAAATAATCCCAATTTGTTTCGTTGCTCTTTGCATGTTCCTCAAATGTTTGTGAGAGTTTGTCCAGGTCTCTAAATTCTAGTATTTTTTTAATCCATTCCTCGTTGGTTGGGGCTTCTTCATTCTTCCATTTTTGTGCTATCAGGATTCTTGCAGCTGATGATATGTAGAAAAATATCTTTTCTTCGTTTTTCTTTAAATTTAGGTTTATTATATTTAATAGGTAGTATTCCGGCTTCAAATCAAATTTTGTTCTTATTATTTTCTGGGTATGTCTGTGTATTAGCTGCCAGAATTTTTTAATCTTCCTACACTCCCAAAATTGATGGTAGTATGTTCCAGTTTCTTTCTTGCATTTCCAGCACATTCCGTTGTATCTTTTATTAAATTTTGATAATTGTAATGGCGTGAGGTGCCATCTATGGAATACCTTGTGCCAATTCTCGATTATCTTCGTGGCCCTTGTATTTTTTAATTGTGTTTTCCATACCTGCTCCCATTCTTTGAGCAGAATGGAATGGCCGAAGTCTTTAGCCCACCTAATCATATTTTCCTTTATATATTCTGTCTCGTTATTCCATTCTAGTAAGCTTAAGTATAATATTCTAATTAGTTTTTTTCTCTTCTCATTATAATCTCCCAACACGTATCCTTTTCATTAAATCCTACCCTCTGATCTGCTTTGAAACATTCTTTTATTTGCAAATAGCTAAGCCAGTTCATCTCCTTATCTTCCTGTCTGAGTTCTTCTAAGGACTTTAGACACCACTCGTTATTCTTTTTTACCAGCAATTGTTTGTATGTTAGCCATCTACTTTTTGGGGTCTCTCTCCTGTGGTGCGCCTCTACCACATTGGTGTTTTGGAATATATGACTTTTTTTATATTTGTTCCAAATCCTTAATAGAGATGCTCTTATATAATGGTTAGAGAAATTCTTTTCTATTTTCTCCTTTCCGTACCATAGATAGGTGTGCCAGCCTCTTCTAATATCATGCCCCTCTAGTGTTAAGATCTTTTTCTGTTCTAAGGTGGCCCATGTTTTTACCCATGATAGAGTGCACGCTTCATAGTATAGTTGCAAATCCGGTAATGACAGTCCCCCTCTCTCTTTGGCATCAGTAAGATTTTTAAATTTGATTCTAGGTTTTCTCCCATCCCAAATGAAATTTGCTATTTCTCTGTTCCATTTTTTAAACCATTTACTTGTTTTTATAATTGGGACCATTTGGAATAAGAAAATCATTTGGGGCAGTACACTCATTTTGATGGTTGATATTTTCCCTAATAATGATAAATTCAGAAACTTCCAATTTTTAAATTTCTTTTGTATTTTTGCCCATACCTTTTCATAGTTGTCCTTAAACAAGTGTCTGTTCGTTGCTGAGATTATAATACCCAAGTATTTAATTTTTTTACCACCTCTATCCCTAAATCCTTTACGATCTTCTCTTTCCCTTCCTTGTTTACATTTTTGGTTAGAACCTTGGTCTTGTTTATATTTATTTTTAGCCCTGCCACTCTTCCGAAATTTTCGATTTTTGATATCCATTTTATGATGGTTTGAGCCGGATTTTCTATGACACATACCATGTCATCGGCAAACGCAATTATTTTGTATTCCTCTTTTTAAATTTTCAGTCCCTTGATTTCTTTATCTGTCCTAAGGTCCTCTAGCAAAATTTCCAATATTAATATAAACAATAAGGGGGATAGGGGGCATCCCTGCCTGACGCCTCTTTGGGTTTTTATTTCTTCGGTTTGTAGGCCGTTGACAATTACTTTCGCCGATTGGTTGGTATATATGGCGTTTATGGCGTTCAGTACGGGGTATCAGATGTCCATTTCTTTTAGTGTTAGTGTTAAAAAATCCCAGTTGGTATGGTCAAAGGCCTTTTCGGCGTCAAGAAATAATAGCCCTAGTTCTTTCTGTGGATTCTTTTCATATAATTCTATTATGTCTAGGATTATCCTTACATTATCTCTCATTTGTCTATTGGGCAAGAATCCTCTTTGATCTTCTTTGATTCAATCATTTAGGAGCTTTTTAAATCTTTCTGCTAGTATGCCCGTGAAGATTTTATAATCATAGTTCAAAAGGGAGATAGGTCGATAGTTCTTAAGTCTTTCCGGCTCGGTACCCTCTTTATGGATCAGCGTAATGTATGCCTCGTGCCAGCTACTTGGTATGTCGCCTCCCCTCATTATGTTATTCATTATTTCTTTCAAGTGGCTGGCCACTTCTTCCTTGAATGTTTTGTAATATTGGGCCATGAGGCCGTCTGGTCCAGGAGTCTTGTTAGTTGCTAAGTTTTTTATGGTTCTTATAACTTCTTCCTCTTCTATAGGTGTATTTATATATTCTCTCTCCATGTCTGTAATTTTTAGAATTCTTTGGTCACATATGTATGCAACTATATCTTCTTTTGCCACCATGTCCTTTTTGTAAAGTTTTTAGTAAAATTTTTGGATTTGCGCCGCAATGTCTTTTTCTCTGGTATAATTTTCCCCCTCTTCTCTTATTTGCGTTATGAGTCTTTGCTGTCTCCTCTTTGCTAGCTTTTTGGCCAAATATTTTCCTGGTTTGTTGGCCTGGACAAAGTGGTGTGCTTTGAGATATTTTAAGTTTTTGGCCATTCTGTCTGTCTCTAGGGAGCTTATTTCTTTTCTTATTATTTCTATTTCTAATTTTATTTTCTTATTTCCTGGTCTCTTTTTGAGTGAGTCTTCTTTTTTTTAAAGTTTTTCTTCCAGTTTGTTCAGTTTTTTTTCCTGTTTCTTAGAGCTCCTTTTTGAATAAAATGCCCTCGCATAACTGCTTTTCCAGCATCCCAGACTATTTCGAGCTTTGTTCCTTTGCCTAGATTATTTTCAAAATATTTTTTCAATATTTTCTTATTATTTTTAATGTCCTCTTCTGATCTTATCAATAAGTTATTTAATTTCCATCTTTGGTGTATTGGCCCGTTTGTATCTCAATTCTTAATGGACAGTGGTCTGTATGTATTCTCGATAGTATTTTCACCTTTTTAGTTTTTATTGCCAGAGATTTAGATTCCCAACACATGTCGATTCGCGACCATGTCTCATGTCAGCTTGAGTAAAAAGTGAAGTCTTTTGTTTCAGGGTTCTTCGTCCGCCATATATCTTCTAGTTGAAATTCTTGTAATAGGTATAGGAAATTTTGTGGTAGCCTTCCTCCTTTCTGGTCCCCCCCCCCCCTTCGTCTTTTTTTGGATTTGGCCATATTGCTGTCCAACACTCCATTGAAATCCCCTATTATTATTAGGTTGTCGTGTGGGTGTTCTATTATTTTTTGTTTTAGGAGTTTTACAAAGTTGGATTTTGCACCATTTGGGGCATGAATATTACAGATAAGTATGTCCAAATCATTAATTTTGATTTTAACCCCAATTATCCTGCCATCCTCATCCCTCAGTTCAGACTTTTGAGTTGATTGCTTATTAATTTTCTTTTATTGGGACTGTTTAGCCTGTTTACATTATTGGACACAATCTTTAATGCCATCGTCAGGTTTTAAATCAATTAAGTCCGTTGTTGCCTTGCTTTTGTAAAATTGTTTGTCGTAATCTTCTGGGGATTTCTGTCTAACTCTTTTTTCTCCTTTGTTCCTCTTGGTCTCATCCCGTTCTTTGGTTAGTTCCATATCCTCTTCTTCTTCCTCTTTATCTTCTCTGGATGTTGTATTTTCATCACTTTGTTTTTTTTCCTGCCCCTGTTATTTTTTTCTGATTTTCTGGTTAAAAGCTTTGGCCTTGTCAACTGATGTTATCCAATACTTTTCACCTTCATATGTCGCCATGACTCCTTCATTGTTTTTCCACCTAAATTTTATTTGTTGTTTCTTTAGTTCATCCCTTAAAAAGTAGTATTGTTTCCTTTTACTCATTGTGGATGCTGGAACTTCTTTTATAATGGCCACTTTTTTTCCTCTGAAGATTGTGGGTTCTTTTATATTGTTTCTCAAAATTTGGTCCTCGTTAGGTGCACGACAATGTCTCTAGGTGTGCCATGTTTTTTTGCATATGTTGTCTGTACCCTATACATTCGGTCTATATTTTTGTCCATCTCATCTTTGTTGCCATCAAATAACAATAATCTCCCTGCACCACCACCACCATCATCATTATCATCATCATTATTATTTGGGAAGCCCCCTTCCGGACTCAGAGCAGAACCTGGAAGATCCCCAGTGCCATTGCAGCCTTGGTTTGGGATTGTTTCTGTGTGTGAAGGTTGTTGGGGGCTTTATATTGCAGTGGGGGCACAGCCTGTGTTGAGAGACACAGAGCGGCTGGGCTGGGACCTGTTTGTCTCAGTGTTGCTGCCTTGGCTCTTCTCTCCCTGAAGACCCCCATCCTCCACTTGTCATTCCAGATCGGCCAGTATCTGATGTCCCTCCCGCTACACTTGGAGCCCTTTGTGACGACCCAGGAGGACTTGGCTCTGGAGCTCGCCTTGCATGCTGGGAAGCTCTCCTTCCCCCCGGAGCAAGGTGGGTGGGTGCATCCACGAGGGCAAAGGAAGACATTTATTTATTTCCAGTTTAAATCCCGGCCGCTCTTACCCCAAAGGAGATTCAGAGCAGCTTACTGGTTGTATGTATACAGTGTTAGAAAAATCACAGGTGTTACATTCCAGGACCACCCGCGAAAAGTGAAAATCTGCAAAGTAGGGACACCATATATGTATATCGAGTTCTGAGGATGAGGCAGACGTGAGGAGAGATTTAAAGGAACCTCGCACCTTTTTTTTTTTTTTTTTGCTAGCTATCTCTGCTTTGCTTTGCAATCTCCCTTGATTGACTGCCTCTCTCCCGAGGGGGTGGGTGAAACCCCCTTCCACACTTCATCATTGCCAGGAGGCAGGATTAGAATGACGCACTGGGCAACGGCAACCATTCATAAACTGAGAGGCAAAACCCCACGAAACTGTGAGTCCGCGAAAAGCAAACCACAAAGTAGCAAGGGAACACTGTATACAATACATTATATTAGCATAGTACAATGTTAGGATTATATATTACTATACTGTATAATACCACTATAATGCAATAATATTAGTAATATTACATGTAATATATAATATACTAGCTGTACCCTGTACCTATAGTAAATCTTTTCATAGTAGAGGTAGGTATCTGGTCTATTATGAAAGAGAGGTACCGTCTCTCTTTCCTTCCCCCTTTTTCTCCCCCTTTCTCTCCTTTCATCCTTCTCCCTTTCCTTTATTCCCTCCCCCTTTCTTCCTTTGCCTCCTTTCTTCCCTCCGTGTTTCCTTCCTTCTTTCACTTTTTATTTGCTGTGGCCAACCTTCCCTCTTTCTCTCCTACTTTCCCTCCTTTCTTCCCATCTTTCCTTCTCCTCTTCCTTCTCTATCTCTTTCCTTCCTTCCCCCTTTTTCTTTGGCTGTCTCTCTTTTCTTCCTTCTCTCTTTTCTTCTTTCCTTCCCTCACTCTTTCTCTACATCTTCCCCCTTCCTTCACTTCCTCTTTCCCTCCTTCATTCCCTTTTTTCTTTCCTTCTCTCCTTACTCCCTTCCCCCTTTTTCTTTCCCTCCCTCTTTCTCTCATTTCTTCCTTCTCTACCTCTTTCCTTCCTTCCTTCCCCCTTTTCCTTTTTCTTCTGCTGTCTCTCTTATCTTTCCTTCCATCTTTCCTTTTCTTTCCTTTTCTTCTTCCTTCTTTCTCTTACTTTCCTTCCTTCCCCCTTTTTCTTTACCTCTCTTTCTCTTTCTTCCTTCTTTCCTTCCCGTCTTCTCTATCTCTTTCCTTCCTCCCCCCTTTTTCTTTCTCTTCTGCTGTCTCTTTTTTTCCTTCCTTCTCTCTTTCCTTCTTTCCTTCCTTCCCTTTTTTCTATGGGAAGGGGGGTGGGGCTTGGAGGGGGCGGGCTTTGGAGGGGAAGAAGAAGGAGGGGAGGAGGGATGGATTTGGAGAGGGCGGGAAGGGGCGGGGCTTGGAGGGGGTGGGGTTTGGAGGGGAAGAAGAAGGAGGGGAGGAGGGATGGATTTGGAGAGGGTGGGAAGGGGAGGGGCTTGGATGGGGTGGGGTTTGGAGGGGAAGAAGGAGGGGAGGAAGGATAGATTTGGAGAGGGCAGGAAGGGGCGGGGCTTGGAGGGGGCGGGGTTTGGAGGGGAAGAAGGAGGGGAGGAGGGATGGATTTGGAGAGGGTGGGAAGGGGTGGGGCTTGGAGGGGGCGGGGTTTGGAGGGGAAGAAGGAGGAGAGGAGGGATAGATTTGGAGAAGGCGGGAAGGGGCAGGGCTTGGAAGGGGTGGGGTTTGGAGGGGAAGAAGGAGGGGAGGAGGGAGATTTGGAGGGGCGGGAAGGGGCGTGGCTTGGAGGGGGCAGGGTTTGGAGGGGAAGAAGAAGGAGGGGAGGAGGGATAGAGCCTCCCCCTCCTCTCCCTTCCCGCCTTTCCCTTCCCTTCCCAGTACTCGCCTCTTTTGCTGCTCTTCCGTCGTCCCTCCCTCCGGCCGGAGCCGTCCAAAAAGGCAAGAAGGAAGTGGGGGGGGGGGGGCGGAGGGAGGGAAGATGGAAGAGCCGAGAGAGACGAGCGGCGGCGAAAGCAGTGTTCCTTGAGTTTCGCCTCAGTAGCTTTCCAAGCGCAGTCCCACGGGCAGTGCCTTGGAGCGCTCCTCCCGTCAGCTGGGGCTTCGTTTCCTGGCGAGGGAAGGCTGCGGCACTCGGCGGTGGCGCTGCTGCTTCCTGACGGGGAGCATGGGCAAAGGGCTCCCTGCCCAGCGGCGCCTTCGACGTAAGCAAACTTAGGCTCTCCGCCTTTGCGCGGCGAGGGAGGATGGGGGCGTGGCTTGAGCGGAGGGAGTGTTGGCCGGCATGCCATGTGCGCACGCCAGGGAACTTGTGGCTGGGTGCCATTGCGCATGCTCAGTTGTTTTGTCGTTTTGTGAGTGCGTGGTGTTGTTTTTCATTTTGATTCGATTTGTTTGTACCTTGTGGGTTGTGGTAGGTGCATGGAAATTTTGGTTAATTTCCGCTGGGGTTTTTTTTTGAGTTTTGCGGCTCCGTTTAACACCCAGAACAGATTTATATATATAGATAATTTTATTTATTTTTTTTTAAATAAGTTTTTATTGAATTATCTACTACATACAACGAAAGAGGGAGAACATTAAAAAGAAGATAGAACAGTGCAGAAAAAAGAAAGAGAAGAGAAAAAAAAGGAAAAAAGGGAAAAAGGAAAAAAAGGGGTAAAAAATATAATAATAAAAATAAAAAGGATTGACTTCCATCTCCTCATCAGGTGTTGTGTCTCCAAAAACCAAGTTATTCCCTTTACTTTAAAATAAGACTCTTAATTACTTTCTTCTTTCTCGTAAATGTCATAAAGTGTCCAATCTGTCCTCTTTATCGGATTTCCAGTATTTTTTTTCAACAAAAAAGTTAGATCATCCATCTCTCTTATTTCTCTGATTTTTCCAAGCCATTCTTCCTTAGTAGGAATACTATTCTGTTTCCAAACTTTTGCTAAAATAATTCTGGCTGCCGTCGTAATATAAGTAAAGAGTCTGTCCTCATTTTCTTGTAGTTGTAAATCCAAGTCTGTAAAGCCTAACAGGTAATATTCTGGTTTCTTCTTAAAGGTTCTTTTCAAGATTTTTTGTAGTTCTTCATGTACCATGGACCAATACTTCCCTATTTCTTTGCATGTCCACCACATATGGTAAAAGGTACCAATCTGTTGGCAACCTTTCCAACACTTATCAGAAGAGTTTTTGTTCATTAAAGATAGTTTCTTTGGGGTGGTATACCATCTGTGGAACATTTTTATCCAATTTTCTCTTAGGTCTGTTGCGTACACATATTTCAACTTTTTGTTCCACATCTGTTCCCATTCCTTAAATTGTATAGGCCTTCTTATATTTTCTGCCCATTTTATCATACATGATTTCACTTGTTCACATTCCGTTAGCCAGTTCAAGAGTGTATTATAAATAACTGCAATTACTTTTTTCTTTAAATTCAGGATTTTATCCCAAATTGTTTCTTCCCACGAAAAGCCTATCTTATTATCTTGCTTGATGTATTCTTTCATCTGTAAATAGTGCAGCCATGTCAAGTTAACATTTCTTTCTTTTAAATGTTGATATGGTTTAATCTCCGCTGTCTTCTCTATCAAAATGTCTTTATATGTTAACCATGCTCTCCATCCCAATAGTCTTCTTTGATGGGCCTCCATTGGAGATACCCATAGAGGTGTTTTATTATAAAAGTAATTCTTGTATTTCGTCCATACTCTTATCAAGGATGCCCTTACGAAATGATTTCCAAAATTTTTTTCTTTTTTTTTCTCTGTCATACCACGTATAGGCATGCCATCCTACTCGTAGGTCATGTCCTTCTAAATTCAAACCTTTTTCGTTTCCTAACAACATCCAATCTCTTATCCATAAGAGGGCACTTGCATCATGGTAAGCTTTTAAGTCTGGGAACCCTAGTCCACCTCTTGTTTTTTTATCAATTAAGTTTAAATATTTAATTCTAGGTCTTTTTCCATTCCACACGAATTTCAATAATTCTTTGTTCCAATTCTTGAAAATTACTTGATTTCTGATTACTGGTATATTTTGAAATAGAAACAATAACTTTGGTAATATATTCATTTTAACTAATGCTATTCTTCCTAAAAGAGATAGTTTCAGTGATTTCCAATTTTTAAGATCTTTCTGTATCTTGCTCCAAGCAAATTCGTAGTTATTTTTCAACAATTGTCCATTCTTTGCAGTTATCCAGATTCCTAGATATCTTAATTTTTTAACAATCTCCATTCCTGTAGCTTTTATTATTTTTTCCTGATGTTCGACCTTTACATTTTTTGTTAAAATTTTAGTTTTTCCCTTATTAATTTTGAAGCCTGCCACTCTTCCAAATTCATACAACTTCTTTATCCAACTCTCCAAATTATTTATTGGGTCTTCTACAATTCCCAATAAATCATCCGCGAAGGCTTTAATCTTGTATTCATATTTTCCTACTTTTACACCTTTAACATTCGTATCTTCTCTTATTTTCCTCATTAACGGTTCTAAAGCCATAATAAAGATCAGAGGGGATAACGGACATCCTTGTCGTGTTCCTTTCGTAATTACAAATTCCTCAGATTGTTGGCCGTTTATCCGTATTTTCGCCCTTTGTACTTCATAAATGGCATTAATTGCATTTGTAAATTTCGCCCCCATGTCCATTTCTTGAATTAAAATCTTGAAGAAGTCCCAGTTTAAATTATCAAACGCTTTCTCTGCGTCAATGGATAGTATTGCAACTTCTTTCTGGTGGTTTGCTTCAAAATATTCTATCAGATCTAAAACAGTCCGTATATTGTCCTTCATATATCTTCCTGGGAGGAACCCTGTTTGGTCCTCCCCTATCCAGTCTATCAAAAATTCTTTCAATCTTGTCGCCAAAATGTTCGTAAATATTTTATAATCTACATTCAGTAAGGAGATAGGTCTATAATTTTTAATGTCTTCTGGTGTTGAATCATTACTATTTCAGCTTGATTCCAAGAATCTGGAATTTTTTGGTATAATAGTGCCTCGTTTAAAACCCTTTTCAGTATTGGTAAAACCGTTTTCTTCATTGATTTATAAAATCCAGCTGTAAATCCATCTGGGCCTGGGGCTTTATCCGAATCCATTTTACTCACTGCTTTATCTATCTCTTCCTCCGTAATCTCTTTATTCAACTTTTCCCATATTTCTTCAGAAACTTTTTGTAATTTCAATTGGCTTATATACTCAGTAATTTCCTCTTTCTTTATTCCATCACTAGTATATAGTTTACTGTAGTATTTTTTAAATTCTTCCATAATGTCCTTGTCCGTCATCAATGTTCTATCACCATCAGTTATTTTCGTTATCTGTGTGGCCTGTTTCTTCTTACGAACTTGCCTTGCCAACCATTTCCCAGATCTATTCGCATTCTCAAACGTTTGTTGTTTCAAAAATTTTAGCTCTCTTGCATGCTTTTCCATCTCCAAACGGGATTTCTCCTGTTTAAGTCTTAATAGTTCTTTATTCACTTTTTTACTGTCCGGTTTCTTCTTTAGTTCAGTCTCCTTATTTTCAATTTTATTCATCACTTCCTTCATTTGTCTATTTCTTTCTTTATTTTTCCTGGCTCCATGTCGTATAAGGCAGCCTCTTAGCACAGCTTTCAACGCATCCCATATAACTTGTACTTTTGTCTCTTCAATATCATTGATTTCTAAATAGTCCTTGATAGTTTTATTATAGTATACTTTGTCTTCTTCTGTCTTAATCAAATTTTCATTTAATCTCCATTTTCTTTGATAATTTTTTTGATTTATTTTTATTTCCAGTGGGCAATGATCTGAAGTATCCCTAGGAAGTATTTCCATTTCTACAACTTTAGTTGATAGATTTTTTGTAATCCATGCAAGGTCTATTCTTGACCATGATTGATGTCGGTGAGAGTAAAAAGTGTAATCCATCTTTTTTTCATTTCTAACTCTCCAAGTGTCTTCCAAATCAAATTCTCTTTGAAGATCAAAGAATTTTTGCGGTAACAGCCCCCCGCTATCTCCGTTTCCTTTTGACTTGTTCCTATCTTTTTTCTTATCCATCACTCCATTGAAATCTCCCATCAATATAAGCTCATCAAATTCTGTTTCTCTCAGTTTTGTAGACAAAAATTGAATGAATTTGGTCTTTGGGCCATTTGGTGCATATATATTACATATAAGGATTTTCAAAGTACCCATCAAAATTCTGACAGCAACACATCTTCCCTCGACATCTTTAAATATCAATTCCGGTGTCAAATTGTCCTTTATATATGTGACTACTCCTCTTTTCTTCTTTTCATATGATGAGTAAAATGTCTTTCCTAATCTTTTATTTTCCAAATGTGCCACATGCTTGTGGCAGATATGCGTTTCTTGTAATAAGATTATGTCATAATTCGCCTTTTGTAATTTCTCAAATATTTTTTTGCGTTTCTGGGGTGAGTTCAAACCATTGATATTATTCAAAAAACATTTAATTTGTCGTTCCGCCATTTATCCAAGTAAATCTGTATCTGATCCTACGTCGCCAAGATTCAATTCCGAAATTCCTTGCGCAGTCACATCCGGTCCATAAGCTCCTTCTCCTAGGTCTTCTGACATTGGTACACTACTCCCTTGGCTTTTACTGAATCGTCTATACTCTTCTGGGGTCTCAATTCTTGGTTTTTTCTTCTCTTTGCCATTGCCATTTCCATTTCCCGGTGTTAATGCCTTTTTGTCTCCCTTTCTTTCTCCAGGTTTTTCCTCTCCTGATTCCTTCATTAAATTTTCATAAAAAGCCTTGGCTTTCTGTTCCGTTGTTAACCAATATCTTTCTTCTTTATATGTTACCATGATACCTTCGATTCTTTCCCATCGAAATCTGATGGATCTTTTCTTAAGTTCATCTGTAAGGAAGTAGTATTTTCTTCTTCTACTCAATGTTGCTTGTGGATATTCTTTCAAAACAGCAATCTTGGTCTCTTTGTAGTAAATTGGATTTTTATTACTTTTATATAAAACCTCATCTCTAGTTTTTTTACGTGTGAATTGAACTATCACATCTCGTGGTGTCTTGTTTTTCCTTGAATAAAATGAAGATACTCGATACACTTGGTCTAACTCCATCTCCAATTCATCTTCGTCACATTCTAAGCATTTTGCGATCAGGTCGGTCATCAATTGCTCAATATCCTCCTGTTTCTCTTCTTGAATATTTCTAAATCTTAAGTAGTAGTCCATTTGTTTCTGAAGTAATTTTTCTTGCTCTATTTCTATTTTTTCCTTTTGTCTATCTATACCTTTAATTCTCTTCAAAATATGGGATTGTGTTTCTTCCATCTTTTCCTTGCTAGTTTTCAATTCTTTTACTTCTCCATGCAACTGGGTTATATCTTTTTTTATTTGCCCAAATTCCTCTTCCATTTTCTTTTTCATACCTTGAAACTCTTCCATCATGTTTTTATAATTCTTTTCTTGTTTGTTGAAAAACTCCTCTTGTTTATCCGCCATCTCTTTTTTTAATGAATCTTGTTTTTCAGATAATTTTTTAATTTCTTTCAATATATTTTCCATGTTGAGGCTGGTATCAAGTGATCCTCTTCTTAATTGAGTCTTCTCCTTCTCTTGTTTACCTTTTAATGACATCTACTTTTTGTTACTCACACCAACACTTATTAATACTTTATTGGGATTTCCTTAATTAATTCTAGATATTTAATTTTAAATTTATTTCATTTAATCTAAATTTTATATATGTGTATATATATATATATATTTAACTAATCTGTATCATTTAATTTTATTCAATATTCAATCAATCTAATTTATAATCAAATTAATCAAATATTAGTGATAGATACTTCAATCTAATAATAATTCACTTTAATTAAATCAATTAATATACTTTAAACCTTCAACATTCATTCATTCAATTTAATATGAGTTAAAAATAGATAATTTTATTAATATATTGGATTATAAGTATTATATTATATTACATTATAAAATTATGATCAATATTATACGTACATACAATATATTATATTATTAGCATAGCACAATATTAGTATGATATATTATGGTATTATATTGTACTATATCACTATACCTCAATATTATTAGTAATATTACATGTATTATACAATATAAAATTATTATATTGTATTATTAGTGTCATATTGTATTACATTATAATATTATGATCAATATTATATGTACATACCATATATTATATTACTAGCAAAGCACAATATTAGTGTTATATATTATTATATTGGACTATACCACGATTCTGCAATATTATGAGTAATATTATGTGTAATATATAATAAAGAATTATTATATTATTACATTAACATTATATTGTATTACATTATAATATTATGATCAATATCATATATATATACAATATATTATTAGCATAGCGCACTATTAGTATTGCGTGCATTGTCTTACATTGTTTTCATTATTGTTTTGCACTATGAACCAAACAGGGTCCAGTGTTGGAGTTAAGGAGGGGATACATTCACTAACGACTCAATTAATCTCCCCTTAATTATTCCCTTTTCCTTCATCTCTTCTCTTTTCGGCCTTTGCAGATTGGGACAGTGACAAATCCCCCATTTCTGAGAGCCTTCGGCCTTCCTGCTGTCTTTTTGTGTGTGTCTGCAGAGTGTGTCTAATCACACCTTTGTCATCCAAAAACCCAGTGTGCTGCTGTAATCCCTTCCTGGCACAATGGTGGTCTTGCCTGCATATTTTGGCCTTGAACCAGATCACTCTGGGAAGAGAGGAGACAATGGGTTTGGCCCTGGGAGGTCTAAAAAGATGGGACCTGGGGAGAAGCCTCTCTGTTGGGGAATCTGAGCTGTTAAAAATAACCCTCAGCTGGGGTGATTCCACCATAAATACAGCAGAGTACCAGAAGCAAACTTCATAATTAGCAGAAACACACATTTAATGAGCTGGGATCAGCTTCTATTTGTTAGGATGGCACAGGATTGCAGAGTCAGAACATTAGGTTCAAAAATATTTATTGAAGTAAAAGAAATACATTCTAGATAGGAAAGGTCTTGGAGCTGACTAGCTTGCTAAATCTCATCTTCTAAAGAAGTAAAAAGGTAAAAAGTCAAATCCATGCAGCTACATTTTGCCTAAAGAGAGATAGGCAAAATGTGCATCCTCACTGGAAGGAAAGAAAGGCAGAAGAAACAATGATGGCGAATGGCCACATGGCCAGCCCAGGGCAATAAAAATACCTTTAAAAAGGAAGTTCCCTCACAGATGTATTGTTGAAGACTTTCGTGGCCGGAATCACTGGGTTGTTGTAGGTTTTGTGGGCTGTATGGCCATTTTCTAGAAGCATTCTCTCCTGATGTTTCACCTACATCTATGGCAGGCATCCTCAGAGATTGTGAGGATGACTGCCATAGTTGTAGGCGAAATGTCAGGAGAGAATGCTTCTAGAAAATGGCCATACTGCCCTCGCAGTGATTCCATGGCTACATCTTCAAAGGGGAAGGAGACAGTGGTGAAGAGGAGGTAAGACCTTTTGGTAAACATGCATAGGAATGTGGGGGAGGAATCCCTCATCCTAATCCTATCTCTAGCTACTCATTAAGGACTAGGGACTTGATTATCAGGAGCCGGTTTCCAGGCCTTGGGTTTTGGTGCTAAAAACCAGGATCCTGACATGCAACGCTGATAAGAACTGTGCAGCTGGTGACCTCGGGGGCAGCAATTTGCATTTGACGGGAATGTTGTGCGGAACTCTTGGCTGGCGGGAAAGGGGATTTCAAATGTGGGGGAGGATATATAAGGGTTGACCGGTGGCTGCTAGTCAATCCTGGCTTTTTTTGTGTCTGAATGTCCAGCAATAAAAGTTTCTGATTGATTACGGAGTAGAGTCCTGTGTCATTTTTGGGAACGGCTTTTGTGAGCTGACATTAAGCCAGGATTTACTGGCACCATCCTGCGGCTGTGGTGAGGTGCTCCCATGGAACAAGAAGAGATTCCAGCAGGGGAGGAACCGGGTCCCCCTTTCAAGAATGTGGAGGAGGAATTGGAGAGAGTGGCTGCACGGGCATCGTTGACCGGTTATGCCCGGCCCAATGGTGTGACCCAGAGGCGGGTGAAGGGGCCGGAAGCAGCGGCGAGAGCAGCGGACTAGAATTTCCCTCCCCGCAGAGGATGGAATACCTGGAGAAGAAGGTGGCGGCCACGGAAACCACCCTCGCTGTGATGTCGAGGCTGATGGACCGCTTAGCCCCCTTGATGGAGGACTCACGACCCCGGGGGGAGTCGATGTGGAGTATGGAGGGGAGAAGTGACTGAGGACTCGGGGCACAGCCCAAGAGACAGGCGAGTGGAGGAGCTGGAGCAGAGAGTGACGAGGAAGAGGGACGACCACAGCGTCTCGCACAAACATCCCAGCAGGCGCTCCTGGTGCCCCCGGCCGAGGCTGGGTGTTGCACAGGGCAACAGGGATGGCGTCCCGAGCAACCAGGAACTCAAGGGGGGGCACCGCGAGCGGATGGTCAGGAGGTGCAACTCCCCTTCTATCAGCAGAGGAGAGAGGAACTGAGAGTGGAGTTTGGAGGCGAGGCCAGGAACCTCAATTTCTTCCTGACCATGGTGAGAGGCTATCTGAGGACAATGCACTTACCTTTAGGTCAGAAGCCAACATGGTATGGGCAGTGGGCGCGGTGCTGAGGAGAGGAGCAGCAGAGTGGTATGTCCAGCTCCATGCCAGGCATGACCCATACCTGGGATCCATGAGACGATTCCTAGCAGCGATGGAAGCGCACTTCCGGGACCCGCTTGAGAGAGTTAGAGCGAGGGAAAAGTTGCAGACCATAACCCAAGGCCAGCGATCCGTGTCCGAGTATGTAGAGGAGTTCCAGTTGCTGGCGGAAAAGGTGCCAGAATGGTCCGGCACCACAAAGGTCCAGATATTTAAAGGAGGGCTGCGGAAGGAGATCTTGTCCTGGGCGCTCCATCGCGATGACCCAGAGACAATCGGTGGATGGATTGAGTTGGCTGGCCACATCGAGACGACGCTGGCTCAGGTCATGAGGCATCGGGGGGCGGCGCCACAGCAAGCGAGAGCCAAGAAGGAGAGTCGGAGGACGGAGAGAGGCCCGATCGGGAAGGGACCAGCCGGAGGATCCAAGGAGCAGAAAAACGGATGTTTTGTATGTGGCCGTTTGGGGCATAGGGCTGCAAGTTGTTGGCAGCGCAAAGGGGGGTGGGGAACCCCCTCAGCCAAAGCCTAAACTGGCTGCTGGGAAGAGAGCAGAAGAGAGCCTCCCTCACGAGGCCCCAGTGGGGGATCTGGTGAGTCACAGCCCAGGAATGCTAGTGTTCCCGATAAGGCTAGAAGGGGAGGGGAAGTGGGCTAGTTGTAAAGCCCTCATGGATTACAGATGCTCCAGGAACATTATGACCCCCGAATTGGCAGACGAACTGAAATGTGAGAAAGCCGTCTTGCCAGCCCCTATAGCATTTTCTGAACTGGACGGATCAGTGGCAGCCGGAGCTCCAGCACAATTCGAGGCGGGGAAAGTGCAATGCAAGATAGGGAATTGGGAATGTGGCATAACGTTTGTAGTGTCTCCTATGGCAACTTATGTGATATTGGGGATGCCGTGGTTGAAGGAAGCAAACCCACAGGTCAACTGGAGGAAGGGCAGCATGAGTTTCCAAGAGGCGCAAAAGGGGGAATGCTGTAAGGGGGAGGGGTGCGCGACAGATTGGGTGCAGGAAATCCCTCTCGAATACCGGGACTTTGCGGACATGTTTGATGAGAAGGAAGCGGATCAACTCCCTCCCCCAAGAAGGGTGGAGGTGAAAATTGAACTCAATAAAGACGCTAAGCTGCCTAGGAGTAGATTATGCCCTATGTCAGCGAGAGAGATGGAGGAATTGAGAAAGTACATAGATAAGAACTTGGCCCGAGGGTTCATAGAACCATCTGAATCCCCGTTGGGGGCCCGGTGCTATTTAGGCACAATAAGGATGGCTCATTGAGGTTGTGCATGGACTATAGGGGGCTGAACGCAGTGAGCATGACCAACAATTACCCGTTGCCTCTAACCAAGGACTTATTATCGAGACTGTCAGAGGCACGGGTGTTCACGAAAATCGACCTAATTGAGGTCTACCATAAGTTGCGGATATGGCCTGAGGACAGATGGAAAACTACGTTCTCCTGTGCGCTTGGCCATTTTGAATATTCCGTGTGTCCCTTCGGGCTAAAGGGCTCGGGAGGGGAGTTTATGCAAATGATTAATGAGGTGCTGCATCCATTATTGTACTGGGGGGTGTACTGCTTTGTGGATAATGTAATCATATTCAGTCACGATAGACAATCCCATGTCCAATTGGTGAGGGAGGTACTTCAGAAATTGAGGGAGGCAAAGCTGTTTGCGAAACTACCCAAATGCGAATTTAATAAGGAACAAATAGACTTCCTCGGGTACAGGATCTCCCAGGGAGTGGTGGCGATGGACCCTTCAAAGGTAGAGGATGTCAAGGGGTGGGAACCTCCCAAGCCACGCAAGCAGTTGCAATCGTTCCTGGGGTTTGCAAACTTTTATCGGGTGTTTATAAAGGATTTCGCCCAGTTGGCTCTACCCCTCACTGAATTGCTGAAGACAAAGGGGAGGGGGGAGACAGTAAGAGTGCGGTCTCCAGGAGCAAAGTTAGATTGCCAGAGGGCTTTCGAGGAACTGAAACGCAGGTTCACAGAAGAGCCTATCCCGGTTCATCCCGACCTGACTAAGCAATTGTGATTCATTGTGATGCATCAGATTGGGCCTATGGGGCAGCTTTGATGCAAAAGGACCCGGAGGGTAGATTGAAGCCATGTGGGTTCATATCAAAAAAGTTCAGCGAAGCTGAGCGAAACTGGCCAGTGTGGGAATAGGAAGCCCTGTCGATATTAAAAGCTTTGGAGACTTGGAGGCACCTAGTAGAGGGAAGCGGCATACCCTTTGAGGTATGGACCAACCACAAGAACCTACAATATATCACTTCGCCCCGGAAGTTGTCAGCAAAACAAATAAGGTGGGCTCAGTTCTTCAGCAGATTTGATTTTCAGCTGAAGTTCCACAAGGGGAGGCAAAACATTGTGGCAGACACATTGTCGCGTATGCCGGAGGTTGAAGGGAGGGGGCAAGACCAAAAGGGGAGTATTTTCTCGGAACGACAATGGGGCATGGCGGTGCAGACCAGGGCACAGGAACACAACCAAAGGCTTGTGGGAGTAGAGAGCAAAGATGGGGGATGGGAGGAGATAAAACAAGCATACAAGAAGGATGAGTGGCTGGAGAGAAACAAGGAAAAGGTGTAATGGAAGGGTGGATTGGGATTTGTGAACAGGAAAATGTATATCCCAGGCAGCCTGCGGGGGAAAATGATGATAAGATGCCATGACAGTAAGGGGGCAGGACACTTGGGGGTTACCAAAATCCTGAAATTACTGGCACGACAATGTTGGTGGCCTGGGATGAGGGGAGACACAAAATTGTATGTATCCCAATGTGACACATGTGCAAGAAATAAAGTACCCACACAAAAGCCGGCAGGGTTGTTACAGAGGGTAGCAGAGCCATCGAAGCCATGGAGTGTGATTGCCAAGGATTTTGTAGGTGAACTTCCAAATAGCTGGGGCCAACACTACATATGGACAGTGATGGACTTATTCTCGAAACAGACGCATTTTGTGGTGCTGCCCAAATTGCCATCCGCAGAAAAATTAGCTGAACTTTTCATCAAACACATATATCGGCTACATGGGTGTCCCGATCAGGTTATAAGCGATCGAAGGGTGCAGTTTACAGCAAAATTCTGGGAGAAGGTCATGAAGCTGCTGGGAGTAGAAAGGACCCTGAGCTCGGCATTCCATCTCATGACCAATGGGGGGTGGGGGGGTGGAGCGCACTCAGCAGACATTGGGGTTATTCCTAAGGACATACACAAATCATTGCCAGAATGACTGGGCAGATCTTATCCCATATGCAGAAGACACATATAACGGAGCCTGTCACGCATCAACGGGGAAGTCCCCATTCGAAATAGTTTATGGTAGAGAGGTAGCCCCTTTACCGAAACTGCCGAATTGGGAGGAGGAAGAATCATGGGGAAAGGACCGATGGCCAGACATGGTGAAGGCCAGTTGGGAGGAGGTGGTGAAGTCACTCCGGGAAGCCCAACGGAGATATAAGTTATTCGCAGATCGTAAGAGAAGGGAAGGAGACAGATCGGAGGAGAGGGATTTGGTATGGCTAAGCACCAAAAATCTCAAGCTGGATGCCCCGTCCAGGAAGTTATCTCCTAGGTATATTGGCCCATTTAGAATCTCCAATAAAATCAACGATGTCACATATAAATTGCAACTGCCAAAGGTTTTGGGGAAGATACACACAACTTTCCATTGTAGCTTGTTGAAAAAGTACCAAGGTTCGCTAGATGAAGAAGGAATGTAGTAGTGACATGTATTACCAGTCCAGGAAGAAGAGGAGGAGGACATCATGTCAGGAGCCGGTTTCCAGGCCTTGGGTTTTGGCACTAAAAACCAGGATCCTGACATGCAACGCTGATAAGAACTGTGCAGCTGATGACCTTGGGGGGAGCAGTTGGCATTTGGCGGGAATGTTGCGCGGGACTCTTGGCTGGCGGGAAAGGGGATTTCGAATGTGGGGGAGGGTATATAAGGGTTGACCGGAAGCTGCTGTCAATCCTGGCTTTCATTGTGTCTGAATGTCCAGCAGTAAAAGTTTCTGATTGATTACTTAGTGGAGTCCTGTGTCATTTTTGGGAACGGCTGTTGTGAGCTGACACTTGACACAGTCCAGGATTGAAACCCAGCACTTTCTGCTCCAGACACATTCTTTCTTCCATCCCAAAAGGTGATGAGCTTCCGGAGCTGGACAACATGGCTGACTATTGGCTAGGCTCCCTGGCCAGGGCCACCATGCAGACTTACTGTGAGACCATTCTCCAGATCCCTGAGCTCAGCCCGTACTCTGCCAAGCAGCTGGCCACAGATATTGGTAAATAAGGGCAAGGGAGGGCATGCTCTGCGTGGGCCACAAATGCTCCCATGGATCCAATCCCTACTTCTTCCTTCCTCTTGGGGACCCCGATTCCTCCTTGGTGTCTCTCCTTTGCTCCTTGGCCTTCATGGGAGAAATGGCCACCCTACATAGACCGACCTGATTTGCTCTTCCAGACTACCTGGCTAATGTGATGGACACGCTGGGCCTCCAGCCCTACAAGGCTCTCCAGAATACTGTCACCCTCCTCAAGACCAAACCCGAGGACTATAAGCAGGTGGCCAAGAGCTTCCCCCGGCGCCTGGCCAGTACCATCGCATCCATGCGGGGCTTAGACTATTGAGCCAATGCCTGGAGTCTGCAGCGGGGCTTTGGGGCAGAGTCCTTTACGGCCCCACTGTGTGTGCCTGGAGTTTTTCCCCATCTCACCTTGCAGGGTTGTTGTGCATCTACCTGGTGCTGGTCTGAAGATGAAACTGTGCTGTGCAGCCCACAGATTGTGCAGCACGGAGGCTGCCTTTTGAAAGCACTTGGTGATGTGAGTGAAATGTTCAGATTTGTAAATTAATAAAACTCTTTAACAGTGCAGTTGTCAATTACGTCTGAGGAGGCACTTGTCCCAAAGAGTCACTTTTGTTGTTTATTCATTCAGTTGCTTCCGACTCTTTGTGACCTCATGGACCAGACCACACTAGAGCTCCCTGTTGGCCATGGCCACCTCCAGCTCCTTCAAGATCAAGCCAGTCCCTTCAAAGATAACATCAATCCATGCATCTTGCCCTTGGTTGCCCCTCTTCCTTTTTCCTTCCATTTTCCCCAGCATCATTATCTTCTCAAAGCTTTCCCATCTTCTCATTCTGTGGCCAAAGTACTTCATCTTTGCTCTAATATCCTTCCCTCCAGTGAGCAGTTGGGCTTTATTTCCTTGAGCAGAAGCAGTCTGTATAAATGACTGCTGTTTTACAAGGTGGGGTGGGGCAGAATGGTGGCCACCTCCAGAAAGAAAGTCAGTGCTAGTCCCAAACCTGGGGTAAATTGTGGGCAGTATCTAAAAGGAGGCCTAGTGAGGAATAGGGAGAGACAGATCTACTCTTCCTGCTGCTATTTGTTCCTTCCTCCTGCATTTAATCTTCCATGTACTCCTTAGCTGAATGTAAAACATTTTGTTCCCTGTTAGATAAGGTACACCTTTACTTCCACATACCAGAATGCAGTGTGACCAGCATGTGTGTGGCATAGACATATACATTTTTTTATTGTGTCAGGAGTGACTTGAGAAACTGCAAGTCACTTCTGGTGTGAGAGAATTGGCCGCCTGCAAGGATTCTGCCCAGGGGAGGCCTGGATGTTTTGATGTTTTACCATACTTGTGGGATGCTTTTCTCTTGTCCATGCATGGGGAGCTGGAACTGACAGAGGGAGCTCACATGTGCTGGACAATGCTGGACAAAGACCAT
Organism: Anolis sagrei; assembly: GCF_037176765.1. NCBI lineage: Eukaryota > Metazoa > Chordata > Lepidosauria > Squamata > Anolidae > Anolis > Anolis sagrei. The sequence continues at coordinate 23,558,184 of NC_090035.1, read as the reverse complement.
GCTGGTCAGAGTAGGACCAGGGCTGGCTCTGAATAGGGAAGGGGTAACATAGTGTCCCGCAATGAAAGATCTACCTGCTACCTCTTGGTGGGAAAGGGCTGGCTGCTGCTCAGCGTGTGCCATGTGCCTGGGAGGCTGGCCCTTGCATGCGCCTTGTGGGCGCCTGCCTCTTGCTCAAGGCTCTCTTGCTAGAACAGGCAGGACCGCTGCTTCTCCCGCTTCTGAGAGGGAACCCGTTTGGCGGGTTGGTTGCAGCAATGAGGCCGGGTGTTCCCAGCCCTGGATTCTGCGGAGCAGGAGGGGACCTCGGTGCTTCTTCTTTCTAGGGTCTGGATCCGCTACTGCCCAGGCCAAGCTGGCCCCTTTTCTAGGGCCTGGGAAAAGTCGGAGCCAGGGGGCTGTCCCAACTGGATCCTGCTGCCCCAAACAGGCTCCCTTGGCCCTCGCCAGGCACCTGCCAATCTTTATGGGCTCTTGGTCCCCCAGGGGAGGTGGGCAGGGCTCTGCCTGGAATGGTATCTTCTCAGTCGAGGGCCAAGTCTTGGCAGGAGGTAAAGAGCCTAGTGCCTCCCACGCACCAAGGTGGGTGCCTCCTAAGTGTGGAATGCCCAGCTCTGTTTATGGGTTCTTTCCCAACACTCTTTACAAGCCTCCTGGAGCCCTTAAGGAGGAATCGGAGAGAGGAGATGAAGAAGGGAGACTGGCTGGTCCCAGGAGGAAGATAACATTGTGTGCCCCATCCCATAGAATTAAAGGGTAATGCAGTCAGCCCTCCTGCTGCTCAAACAGGGGTAGGTGGGCAACTGGGCCACTGAAAAGGTTTTGGGAAGGCTATAGGTAAAGGTTTCCCCTTGACATTAAGTCTAGTCATGTCTGACTGGGGGGTGGTGCTCATCTCCATTTCGAAGTCAAAGAACCAGCGTTATCCATAGACACCTCCATTTTCATGTGGCCAGCATGACTGCATGGAGCGCCATTACCGTTCTGGTGGTGCAGTGGGTTAAACCCTTGTGCCGGCAGAACTGAAGACCGACATGACGCAGGTTCGAATTCGGAGACAGTGCGAATAAGCTCCCTCTGTCAGCTCCGGCTCCCCATGCAGGGACACGGGAGAAGCCTCCCACAAGGATGGTAAAACATCCTGGCATCCCCTGGGCACGTCCTTGCAGACAGCCAATTCTCTCACACCAGAAGCGACTTGCAGTTTCTCAAGTTGCTTCTGACATGAAAAATAACTAAACCTTCTCGCCGGAGTGGTACCTACTTATCTACTCACATTTGCATGTTTTCAGACTGCTAGGTTTGCAGAAGCTGGGTTAACAGAGGGAGCTCACCTTGCTCCCTGGACTCAAACAGCTGTCATTTCGGTCAGCAAGTTCAACAGCTCAACGCACTGCGCCAACACGGGCTCTTTTGGGGAAGATTGATGGACTGAAACTCCCACCAAACACCTTCCCAAAAGCCCTGGTGAGAAATGCTGGAAATTGCCATTCACTAGTGCCTAGAAGATTGCCCTTTCCTTCCAAGCACATGGTGCTGCCAATCCTGTCCTGAAGCCTCCTCGAGGACAAAACCATAATAATGGCTGAAAGCCAAGGGTTTGGGTCCTCCATCTTGGTTAGAAGGATTACCAGACATAGAAAGGGAGCCCTTGAGGGGGACACAGATTGGAAGCCAAGAGGCCCATCTTCCAGCCAAAGTGAAGGAGACGTTGTGAGGAAGTCGTTATTAAACTGCTGCCACCAATTGTAAAGAAGACTGTATTAATGCCACCGAATGCCACCAAATGTGAAGGCGCGCGTGGTAAAACACCCACTGCCACCTAATCTATGAGGGAAGCTGGGCAATGATCAATATCAGCCTAGGAACTACTTTACAAAGGAACTGTTAATTACAGAAGGCTTTGTTTCAGTGATAGCGTAGCGTTTACTTTCCTGGCCTGACTTTACTATTCCAGGCTGTTCAGCTTATAAGGAACTGTATCAGGCAAGGCTTGAGGAAAAAGTAACTATTTTAACAGGAGTATAACAATGTATAACTGTTCTACGAGGTACAAATCTTGATGGATACATTGGAAAGGTTTCATGAGTAAACTCAGGCAAACACTTCATAAGGTTTTACAGCTGGCACAACAGGCTTAAACCCAGCCAAACCTTGATTCTTAATTCAGAATCAACAACCCCCTGTACCGGGTCCTTCTCTGCAACCACTTTGGTCACCAATTGATTCCCTGAATCTCCAAGAGATTCAGTTTTTCCCTATAGCACACTGGCTACAGACACATTCCCTGAATCTCCACCAAAAGATTCAGTGTCCTCTCAGTAGCTCTCCGGCCACTGACTGACTTTTTAAAACACAGCTGCCTCTGAAGAGGCGGTTGGCTCCACCCCTGTTGCTATGGCAACTTAGCTAACATCAAGCCACTCTCTCCAACAAAACATAATCTCCCATACCATCCCTAAACCATTGTCCAAACTACACATAACCAAAGGAATAAAACTTACACATCGTCACAGACGTCTATGCCTGTAGCTAGTCCTGCAGAACCAGCCAAAGGTGGTCCACCAAGACAAACCATTTAGGAGAAGTGCTTGACTCCAGGAGTTCAAAACTTGTGTGATCTGATCCTGTTTGGCAGGATCCTGGATTCTGAAAAATCTGGAAGGACCAGAGATTTCAACCCAGAAATTTGAAGATGCAAGCTTTAGGTTTTGGGTGTGCAGAGGTTTCTCCCACGGCTAGAAGGACTCAAAAAGCCAGAAGGGACCAAAGGGGAGGCGGTACATTTCCACAAAAGAAGAAGCAGAGAGGCAGGGAGACGTTTGGTAAGGAAAAGTGAACTTTAATGGGAGAGACAGAGGGGTGGGTTGGTAGCTTGTGACAAGGCCAGGGCCCATTGCTGCTGATGAGGGTCACTTGCAGTTTTCCACCTAAACAAAGGTTGGGTAGCCTGGCCTGGCTGGTTCCAGTTGGGAAGGAGGCCTTTGAATTCCCTTCCAAACCTGTGAATCTCGCTATGGAGCTGGGGTTGGCGTAAATGTTTAAATGGGGACCAGAATCCCCTTGGTGCACAATACAAAGTCTGCACCTTTCTACAATTTCCCTGTGGCAGAGACTGCCCAAATCCACTGCCCTTCTTCTCTGGAGCTTTTGCCGCCCTCCTTGTCTCCCGTGGCCTTTTTCTTCCTGCTGATGCATGGCTATCACTGGCGCAGGGCACCAACAGGATCTGAGCCACGGAGCACATCCCGCCTTCCTTCTTTCCTTCTGACTGTTCAGGGCTTAGACCGCCGTCCTACTGGAAACAGAGGCCTCTCCATCGTCACGCTCCATCTCCATGGGGCCCAGGGGACGAACGCGGAGGGAGTCATTGCGGGGGTGAGGTCCCTGGTTCGGGTAGTGCCCTCGGGAGGTTCCCTGCCTGGCCCGCAGCCTCCTCTTCCTTTTCCCCACTTTCAAATGCTGGGTTTGTGTGGACCTCCCTCTTTGCAGAGATTGTGGTGGCAGGGAGACCCTCGTTCTGGGGGTCCAGGCCATTGGGGTGCCACTTCCTGCAGACACTCCGGCACCAGCCGATCAGCTGGAGCAGGAAGATCCACAGAAAGATGATGATCTCGCCAAACTCGATGAGGCACAAAACAGAGCCGCCCATCCAGAAGCCAAACTGGCCGCCCAGGCTGGAGGGGAGCCAGACGATCTGTCAAGGAGAATACAGAAAAGATGGAGGTGCCTCCTTCCCAATATCATCCCTGGGAAGCCATTGGTCTTTTCTCCCCTTTGGTGAAAGTGATCTCCAGAGAAAGAGAGCCAGTGGGCAGAAGAGGAGAGCAAAGCAAACCATGGCCAAGGGTTTGAGCTCCTGGTTGCTCCACTAACGGTGGTTGCTGCTGATTCAGAGATGGTCCGGTAGTTGTACTCTTGGAAGTAGATGTTCAGCTTGATGATCCCAGTTCTGCTGGAGGCAAACGGAGACAAGATGAGCCAAGCACTCTCCATCTCTTACTACTCGGCCAAAGAAGTCTCTAACCGGTACAAAACTTTATATTGAGATTCAAGCACTTTCCTGTACACTCTGATTGGAAATAGCTAGGGTTTCCAGCATGATTCCCCTTCGCCTGACCCTATAGAGCAGGGGTCCCCAAACTGCGGCCCGCGGGCCGTATGCGGCCCGCCGAGGCCATTTCTCCGGCCCGCCTGGCCTGGCCACGCCCACTCGCCGCCGCTCCGCCAATGGCAGAAATCCTCTTCTCCGGGCGCTCTGCCTGTGTGGGAGGGAGCAGCCTCCCAGATGGGTGCTTTGCAGAACAGAGCGGCCGGAGCTGAGGTTGTCCGCCATGGGCGGAGCGGCGCTGGGTGGGCATGGCCAGGGAACGCTGGCGTTCCCTGGCCATGCCCATCCGGCGCTGCTCCGCCCATGGCGGACAACCTCAGCTCCGGCCACTCTGCTAAGCATCCATCTGGGAGGCTGCTCCCTCCCACACAGGCAGAGCACCCGGAGAAGAGGATTTCTGCCATTGGCGGAGCGGTGGCGGGTGGGCGTGGCCAGGGAAGCCGGCGTTCCCTGGCCACGCCCACCCGGCGCCATTCCGCAAATCGCGGACAACTTCTGCTCCGGCCGCTCTGCTCTCCGCGGCCACGAGGCGCCTCCCGCTCAACTCCCAGCCGTGCTGGGAGAACAAGCCCCCGGAGCGCCGCTGTTTTGCACTCTGATTGCAGGTGAACTATAAATCCCAGCAAATACAACCCCCAAACGCCACCAGTGTTCACATTTGGACATATTGAGTATCAGTGCCAAGTTTGGTCCAGATCTATCACTGAGTCCACAGTGATTTATGGAGGCAAGTGAACTACAACTCCAAAACCAAAGGACACTGCCCACCAAACCCTTCTAGTATTTTCTGTTGGTCATGGGAGAACTGTGTGCCAAGTTTGGTTCAATTCCATTGTTGATGGGGTTCAGAATGCTCTTTGATTGTAGGTGAACTATAAATCCCAGCAACTACAACTCCCAAATAACAAAATCATTTTCTTTAAGTGAAGGACATACATTGGGTTGTTAGGTGTCTTGTGTCTAAAATTGTTGTCAGTTTGTCCAGTGGTTTTTGAGTTCTGTTAATCCCACAAACAAACATTACATTTTATTTATATAGAAGTGTGGGTCTTTGTTTTTTGATTTTTTGGGGTGGTTTTTGCACTGCAAATAATATATGTGCAGAGTGCATAGGAATTCATTCATGTTTTTTTTTTCAAATTATAATCTGGCCCTCCAACAGTTTGCGGGACTGTGACCCCGCCCTCTGTTCAAAAAGTTTGGGGACCCCTGCTGTAGAGGCTACCAGGAATGGATTCCAGGCTATTCACCATAGGAACATGGGCGAGGCTTTTTCATGGAGCCCAAGGCGCTCACACATCCCTTCAGTCCCATTCTGCCAGCTCTGGCCACAGGAGCAACCACTCTTTTCTGGGGTTTTGGGCCTTTAACTCACTTGTCCAATTTCACTTGGGTCACAGTCTTTTTTTCATAGGCTAAAATATGGTAAATCCAGTCATCTGAAGCCTTGGAGGGCCAGTCAGCCATGGTCATCTTGTACTGAGTGTTGCTGGAGGAAGAAAGAGGGAACCAAGTCACACCTTTCAGACCCCCGAAGTCCCCATGGGTCAGCCAAGGAAGAGCCTTAGAGAGGTCCATTCCCCCTGTGCCCTCAAATCACTGCCTGAACTGCCTCTGGACTTACTTGCAGGTCTCCTTGCACTTTTCAATGTAAGACTGCCAGTGCTTCAGGCTGGGACGAAGGGAGGAGTAGCAATATGCTGCAAGTGGAAAACAAAGCTCAGACAGCAGAACAAATCACTTTTCTGTATTTATCATCCCATCCACACTGTTTTTATTTTGTGACTGGAATACTTTTTGCCAGCTTCTGGTTTACAGTTGGCATTTTGGACAGAAAGCATAACAACAACACTACTTTATTTATATTCCGACTTATCTCCAAAAGGGAGATAGGGTGGAATGCCAAAATGCATTCAAACTCTTACAAACTTTGACATTTCACCTTCAAAATGTAGCTGAAGTGTTTAAGGTTGGTCCATCTGCCAGAGAGATGCCAAATGAAGGCCTCAGACTGCTGCTGCTGCTTGCCACAGGAGACCTGGAAGCTTACCATCCAGCTCTGCTGTTTTCCAGTCTACTTGTGAGTAGCAGAAGCCCTAGGCCCATTCCATCTGGGTGTGACTCAGCAACTTCCAAGGAGGGAGTGACTATAAAAGCTGAGTTGGACTAGGCCTGGCAAGGCCTTAGACTGCTGCTGCTGCTTGCCACAGGAGACCTGGAAGCTTCCCATCCAGCTCTGCTGTTTTCCAGTATACTTGTGAGTAGCAGAAGCCCCAGGCCCATTCCATCTGGGTGTGACTCAGCAACCTCCAAGGAGGGAGTGACTATAAAAGCTGAGTTGGACTAGGCCTGGCAAGGCCTCAGACTGCTGCTGCTGCTTGCCACAGGAGACCTGGAAGCTTCCCATCCAGCTCTGCTGTTTTCCAGTCTACTTGTGAGTAGTAGAAGTGATTTGGCAGTTTGGATTGTCGGTTTCTGAAGGCCCGGCGGGATTTGGGCGAGGAGCGGAGCAGGAGTCATCGGCGGAGCTCTGCTTGCTGGGGTCCTCCAGCCCTTCTCTCTCTCCTGCTGTCCGCTTCGGCTGCCTTCCACGGGGGCCTGTGCGATGCTGCCCTGACGGCGGAGTCCCTCAATGGGCGACCGGCTGTTCTAGTGGCTGGTGGGCGCTTGGGATGGTCAGTCCTTGCCAACAACAGCCTTACCCGGGGCTGTTCCCCGAGGCTCTTCCCTAGCGGTGAGGCGGGCCTTGCTGCAAGAAACCTTTGGCGGCCCCCAGCAATTGAGTTTTCTACAGCTGGGGTTTGCACAGGATGGGGAGCTTCACAGGATTGTAACCATTAGTCACACTGTATAACCTGGTGCATCCACACTAGCTGGAGCCCCTTTTTGTGGAGGCCTAAATAATATGTTTTACTCATGAGTTACGTGCCTTTACATGTGCCTTTACCTGGCTTGGTTGTTGTGTAATTGTGAAGCTGCTCTTTTACTGCTTACTGTTTGTTTGAGACCAGTCGCTAGTTGCCAACTGTCATTATAGACATCCTCGGCTTGCCAAGAGTCAGTCGCCCTTCCATCCACCAACAAACAGGAATATATTCCAACCTCCAGTAATACAGCTGTACTCTATCCTGGGCAGTGGCTCTGGGGGAGGGGGGGGGTATTGTGTGTTTGGTGCTACTGTTCCACCTATGTGCAGAGAATACTGTCAACAGCTACAGATTGACTGAAGGCATCAGTAGAGGAATTATACGGCTCCCTCCTGGAGCCCGAGGTCTTGCTGCGAATATCTCTCAAGCTACTGTGATTTGCACCTGGCACTTTTTCCTATGCCCCCTACCTAATGTCAATTATACTGCCAATCTGCCGATTTCTTGCCAATAAGAACTGCACTGTGTAGGAATACCTCTGTAGTCTAAACCCCCATTGCACTGTTGTGAAAGATGACTCATTAGCACCCCAGCACTTTAATTAACGGTGAGAGTTCTGTTAGTTACGAATATCAATGGTGCTATTGTGCGGTCACTTTAATTTTGCATTTGAACTTTACATCGTGTATTATATAATCACTCCCAACAATGGTCGAATGGCTGGGGAAAATTGGAGATGGTTTTATAAGGAGGAGGAATTGAACTACAATAATGGCGGAAATGATGGTTTAACAACCATCCGAGCTATTGACATATCATATAACAGCGCACTAGTGAACTACCAGGATGTGGAGAATGATGGGGGGGGGGAGGGAGTTCCGGTGCTTGGGGGCCCCCCATCGAGGTGATGATGGGGAGGGGGAGATACGGGAAAGGGAGAGTTAAAAAACCAATTCGACCAATTCGTGAGCAAACCTTAAGAAAAATTCCAAAATGTCCTCCTGACATGGTAAACTTGGGTACCAAGGTAAATGGTCCTCCCAGATTAAAGGTGGTGCTGTTGAACGCCAGGTCTGTCAATGGTAAAACATCAACCATTCAGGATTTAATCCTGGATGAAAAGGCAGACCTGGCGTACATCACGGAGACCTGGTTGGACGAGGCTGGAGGGGTTAATCTCATCCAGCTTTGCCCACCATGTTATGCCATGCAACACCAACCGAGATCCAGGGGGCGGGGAGGTGGAGTTGCAATAGTCTATAAAGATTCTATCTCCTTGGTCAGGGGCCCAGCCTTACAGTCAACCTTGTTTGAATGTGTCTACCTGAGGCTAGGAGACCAGGACAGAATAGGGCTGTTGTTGGTGTACCGACCACCCCGCTGCACCACGGCCACCCTACCTGAGCTTGCAGAGTTGGTCTCGGGCCTGGCATTGGAGTCCCGGTGGCTTGTAGTGCTAGGGGACTTCAATGTCCATGCAGAGGCCACTCTTTCAGGAGCAGCTCAGGACTTCATGGCTGCCATGGCAACTATGGGGCTGTCCCAATTAATATCTGGCCCTACCCACTGTGCTGGACACACACTTGACTTGGTCTTCTGTCAGGGCTAGGAAGAAGGTGGCGGTGTGGAGGAGTTATCAATCTCTCCTTTGCCATGGACTGACCACCACCAGATCAAGTTTAGACTTGCTGCAACTTCTAACCTCCGCAGGGGTGGTGGACCCATTAAGATGGTCCACCCCAGGAGGCTTATGGATCCAGAAGGACTCCTGATGGCTCTTGGGGATGTTTCCGCTGCCTTGGATGGTGATTCTGTTGATGCCCTGGTCGCTCACTGGAATAGGGAGTTGACTAGGGCAATAGACACGATTGCTCCGGAGCACCCCTTCTTAAGTCGCTGAGCGAAACCTGCCCCTTGGTTCAACAAGGAGCTGGTGGAGCTAAAGCGAACAAAGAGGTGGCTAGAGAGTGTGTGGAGGAAAGAGCCCAGTGAGCCAAACCGAACACGCCTACGCCTTTATCTAAGGGCGTATGGCGCGGCAATAGAGGCCGTGCAAAATGCTTTCTACTTGGCCAATATTGCTTCCGCAAGGAACCGTCCGGCAGAGCTGTTCCGAGTAGTCAGAGGGTTGTTGAATCCCACCTCGAGTGGGTCCCCTGACGACTCGGCAGCGTGCTGTGAAGCATTTGCTCAGTACTTTGCGGACAAAGACGCTTTGATCCGCGCGGGCTTTGACACCACATTAACTGCAGTCTCTGAGGATGTAACTCAAGCATCTGCATGTCCAGTTTTGTTGGATTCATTTCGATCTGTTCAACTCGACGAGGTCATCAGGGTTCTGGGAGAGGTGAGGCCTACCACATGCATCCTAGACCCCTGCCCTTCCTGGCTGGTAAAAGAAGCCAAAGGGGGTTTGGCAGAGTGGGTAAAGGTGGTGGTTAATTCCTCCCTTCGGGAAGGCAAGATTCCAGCCAGCTTAAAAGAAGCTGTCATCAAACCGCTGTTGAAAAAACCATCACTAGACCCCACCCAATTCGTCAACTTTCGGCCAGTTTCCAATCTCCCCTACTTGGGCAAAGTCCTGGAACATGTGGTGGCCTCGCAATTCCAGGAATTCCTGGTGGACATGGACTATCTAGATCTGTCACAGTCTGGCTTTAGGCCGGGACAAGGTACTGAGGCAGCCTTGGTCGCCTTAGTGGATGATCTTCGCCGGGAATTGGACAGGGTGAGTGTGTCCCTGCTGGTTCTGCTGGACCTCTCTTCGGCCTTCGATACCGTCGACCATGGTATCCTTCTGAGACGCCTCGCGGGAATGGGCCTTGGGGGTACTGCATTGCAGTGGCTCCAGTCGTTCCTCGAGGGTCGTTCTCAGAAGGTGTCTTTAGGGGGCACCTGCTCAACTCCGCGGCCATTGTACTGTGGAGTCTCGCAGGGTTCAGTTTTGTCCCCTATGTTGTTTAACATATACACGAAGCCGTTGGGAGAGATCATCCGGAATTTTGGGGTGCGATGTCATCTGTACGCAGATGATGTCCAACTCTATCACTCTTTTTCACCTGCCATTAAGGAGGCTGTTCAGGTCATGAACCGGTGTTTGGCCGCTGTCATGGACTGGATGAGGGACAACAGATTGAAACTAAATCCAGACAAGACGGAGGTATTCCTGGTCAGTCGTAAGACCGAACAGGGTACGGGGTTACAGCCTGTGCTGGACCGAGTCACACTCCCCCTAAAAGCACAGGTACGCAGTGGGAGTTCTCCTGGATTCATCGCTGAGCCTGGAACCCCAGGTTTCAGTGGTGGTCAGGGGAGCATTCGCACAATTAAAACTTGTGCGCCAGCTGCGTCTGTACCTTGGGAAGGCTGACTTGCACGGTAGTACATGCTTTGGTTACATCCCGCTTAGATTACTGCAACACTCTCTACGTGGGGTTGCCTCTGAAGACTGCCCGGAAGCTGCAGCAAGTACAACGCGCGGCAGCCAGATTACTATCGGGTGCTGGGTACAGGGAGCACACCATTCCGCTGTTACTCGAACTCCACTGGCTGCTGATTAGCTTCCGAGCACAATTCAAAGTGCTGATGTTAACCTATAAAGCCCTAAACGACTCCGGCCTTGTTTACCTCTCCGAACGTATTCTCCCCTACGAACCATCAAGACCACTAAGATCGTCTGGAGGGGCCCTGCTCTCGGTCCCACCGCCTGCACAAGCACGGCTGGTGGGGACGAGGAACAGGGCCTTCTCGATGGTGGCCCCTCGACTTTGGAACTCCCTGCCATTAGAGATCAGAACTGCCCCCTCCCTCATGACGTTCAGGAAACTAACAAAGACCTGGCTGTGGAACGCGGCATTTGACAACTGATTTAATTCTTTGCCCACATGAAAGGAGGATGATGAATGGGATTGTGATGGTGTTGGACGATTTGGCTCTTTTAACTGTGATGGTAATGTTTTAATGTGTATGGTGCTGATATTTTAATTGTGTAATGTAGTGGCATTGTGTTGTTATTGTATATTCTTTGTATGTTAACACATGTTGTGAACCGGTCCGAATCCCTCTTTGAAGGTGAGCGGGTATAAAACCTCGAAATAAATAATAAATAATAAATAAATGATTAGTGTCTTCTGGCGACCACGAGTGCTTGGAAACTGGCTCAGCTCTGCCAGGCACCATGGCTTTTATAGGGCCCTCCATTAAAGATCTTGGCTAAGTAGCAAGTTAGAGAGGAAGGCTAGCCATCCTGACTAGCAATCACTCAGGGCCCCTGTTGCTATGAAGTTGTTCAATGCCCTTTCAGAGCTGTCCCAAGTTGGCAACCGTTGCAAGGCAGTAAGTTCCACTGTCTGGCCTTTTGCCTTCAAGTGGGAACGTTCCCCTCCCTGTAGCTGGCCCTACTCACCCCAGTCTGGGAAATCTTCATTGTTGCAGTACTTTTCCCCTTTGGGGAGCGGGAAGGAGTAGTGGCCACAGACGCATTTTCCTGTCGTAGTCAACTGCGAATCACACATATGGTATTCTTGTGCCTGCGCAGGCCCAACTTCGGAACCTTCTGGCAATCAAAGAAACAATTTACCCCTCCTGGCCCCTCCCCCCCCCACCTCGGGTATATAAGGCCCCTGGGCGGAGCCTACCACTAGTTTTCTTTTTTCCGCCAAGCTATAGGCATCAATTTGAGAACCTTCGCATTGCTATTATCGGACTGCCTCTAAATATACGACCTTTGGACTGAAATTGACTACTCTAGGTAATCTGTTGCCCCCTGATTTTGGACTGGACTGACAGCTCCCTAATTGCCCTAGAACCAGGCAAAACCATCGCCTTGCCTGTGGATCGCCGTTCGCGGGGCCTTTGCTCATACAATATGGCGACGTCTTCCTTCAAAAAATGTTCCAAATGCCCTAACGTGTTGCTTACGGCCAATAGGCCAATAAATAAAATGTATCTATCTACCCTAATGTGTTGCCGGACACGGACGGCCACGAGCTTTGTCTGGGCTATGTGGCATCTGCGCGGCCTTCACGCTGCAGACGCGGAGGAACAGGGAGGACTGCTTAAAGGCGGCCCTCTATGAAAAGGCCTTAATGCCCACGATCGTCACTTCAACTCCCAGGGCCTCAGGCAACTTACCTGGAGAGAGACCCCCTCAAATCACGGGGCAGGCCAAGAAAAAGGCCAAGAAACAGAGGGTGCAAGATGGCCACTCCTCAGGGAGCCCGGAAAAGACCGCTGCAAAAAGGGCGGGAAGAACATTGGCCGCCTCTCTCCCGGTCACTGTTCAACCTCCCCTCGATCTCCATGAAGAGAGCATGCTGCCAGTGCTGGAGACCGAGCCGCCACAGGTCCTTCTCGCACACCAGCGCCACCCAGGACCCGCGCAGGAATCGACGCGCTCGGCGCCGTCTTTGACTCTCCTGTGACACCGACGTCGACCCAGCTGGGAGCAGGGTCCCCGGGAGCGCCGATCGCCGCGCTGCCGCCCTGAGCCTCTGCAAACTGCGCTTCCGCCGCTGCCGGAAAGGAGGCCATGCCGGAGGGTGGGGCTTCCGATCGGCCCCAGGAGGGGCCCTCCCTTTCGAGTCTGGAGGAGGAGCGCAGGAGCGAGCCTCTTCAGATGATCTCGCCGATACCGGCGAACACTCAAGCTCCTCCCCCAGTGCCCATCCCGGTACCGCGAGTGCCTTCTGGGAGGCACGCCTCCAGACGTCGGAGGTCTCGATCCCCCTTGAGATGCAGCGGACGGCGAGAGGGGAGGCGACACCGTTGTTCACCGTTGTTCACCAGGGAACTTCATGTATGCCCAGCATCCTAACCTCTCAAGGGTTTCTGGCCCCCAAATGGACCCAATTCAGGGCATCCAGCAGAGGGGATGTGGCACCTCTACAACTGTTTTTCCCCAATTGGACCTGATGCCCCCTGCGGGTGGCAATTCAACTGCTGCACCACTTGATCCATCACCACCTGTTGAGAGAGGGGGTTGCGTGGGTCGCTCAACCAATGCGACTCCTTGTGCAGATGTTTCCACTTCTGTTGATAATTCTAATTGTAATGTTGTTGATATGTTACCTGCTCCTTGACCGGGACCCTCGGCTACCCCTACATTGGTTCAGGACATTCCTGCCACATTGGTTGAGCAGGGAACTGTTGACCAAGAGGACTCGGACTCAGACTCTCACTCCCCTGACTCAGCTCACTCCCAGACGGGGACGGAGCCCAACTCGTTACCATCTGATTTTAGCAAATTTGCTTCACTTGTGGGGAGGATGATTAAGGCTCTGGATCTCCCAGCCCCAAGGGTCCCTGATCATGTCGAAGATCCCATGTTCCCTTTGGAGGAGCAGAACACACCAACCTCCGCTGCCCTCCCCAAGTTACCCTATTTGTTGAAGCTGGTAAAGATTCTGGAAGCTCCTCCCGCTAATGTACCCGCCACCCCTAAAAGAGTGAACTCTTTATACAGGATCGATCTTGCTAATGCTAAATGGGTCACAAACCCACCCAAACCAAATACGGTTGTGGTGGAAGTGGTGAAATCTAAACGCCCAAAGGGGACCCTCTCTGCTCCCCCAGACAAGGAGGGAAAGAAGGTGGATTCTCTAGGAAAGAAAGCCCATTTAGCAGCTGGTCTCTTTATTAGAATGGCACATTATTCCACATATATATGTCAGGGTACCAGACTTTCTTGTGGTCCAAAATACTACCATACTTAGAGAAGCTGCCAATGGAGGACCAGCGTTTCCCAAAGGCGCTTCAGGCAGAGGCCGTCCTTCTGTCAAAGATCCAGAAGGATTTTGCCAAACACTTGGCAGGTCACCTCTTTGCCACGGCCACTTGCATTAGGCGACATGCCCGGTTACGATTGGCAAATTTGTCAGAGGAGGGCAAGGCCTTAGCGGAAGAACTCCCCCTTCACAAGGGAGGACTCTTCAACCCAGAGACTGATGCCACTCTTAAGGAGAAGCAAGAGGTTTGCCAGGCCCCCAACAAGTTTGGCTACACCTAGCAGCCCTATTATCAACAAAAACCGAGATGGCAGGGACCCCCGAATACTTACCATAAGAACTTTAACAATAATTACCAGGGTCCCTTTAGGGGTAGGAATGCGTCATCCTACAGGTACCAGTCCAATAGGAGAAACTCCTATCCCCCCAAATCATGGTACCAACCATACCCGAATAAGCCAAGGACTCAGGGCGCCTCAAAGAAGTGCCTTTGATGAGGCTTGCCCTAGCGGCTTCAACACGCCTCCTCCCGATGATTGCCCTGTTGGGAACCCCTCTCTGGAGGGGGACCCTGAAGTTGCTAGTTCTGTTCACCCCCCCCCCTTCAGGACCTCCCCTGTTTGGAGACAGGCTCGCGCCTTTCTATAACAACTGGGCAGAGATCACATCAGATAAATGGGTCCTGGCTATCATCGAACGAGGGTATACCATAGAGTTCGAAGAGTCCCCACAAGTGGGCACAGTTAACGTTACCCCTCCATCTTCAATTCTGTTACAAGAGATTGAAATGTTATTGCAAAAAGGGGCCATTTCCCCTGTTCATTCTATGTTCCCATATTGTTTTTTCTCGAAGTATTTTGTGGTTAACAAGCATGGAGGGGGCTTCAGAGCCATCCTGAATTTACGGGCCTTGAATAAATCCATTTTGCCCAAAAAATTTTGTATGGTCACTCTGTCAGCTATTCTGCCGTTGTTGTCTAAGAATGTCTGGTTTGCCACTATTTACCTGAAAGATGCGTACTTTCATTTGTCAATAGTACCTCACAATCGCAGGTTCTTGTCGTTCATGGTGGGCTGCAGGGATTTCTGGTATAACGTACTCCCATTTGGCTTAAGCACTGCGCCCCGTGTGTTCACAAAATGCATGGCAGTAGTCATTGCACACCTCCGGACCCAGGGGATTATGGTTTATCCTTACATAGATGATTGGCTCCTGGTTTCCATGTCATACTCCCAATTACAGGACCATGTCCATATTGTTTTGTCTCTTCTGCAGCATCTGGGCCTGGTGGCAAACCTGGAGAAGTCGCTGCTGCGTCCGGTCTACCGGATCCAGTTCATTGGCGCTCTTCTGGATTCCTCCTCACAGAGGGCCTACCTCCCGGGGAACCGTTTCTTCGCGCTTCAAGAGCACATCACGCTAGCCCTAACCTCAACTTACCTGTCTGCCAGGCAGATACAGGTCCTATTGGACCACATGGTATCTACCACATCGGTCAACCCCTTCTCAGACTTCGGTTGCGCCCCCTTCAGGATTGGTTCAGGTTGAACTTCAACCCCATTACGGACGACCCCTGTACCATGCTAGTGCTACCACAGGAAGTACGCTGCTCTCTATGGGAGTGGACACACCCCCAGTGTTTGCATGGGGCTACCCTTCCACCCTCCTGTCCCGTCACATACGGTCACAACAGATTCCTCCCTTATGGGTTGGGGAGCTCATTCAAATGGCCTCGTCACCCACGGAAGATGGGCGCCAGGAGAGGCCGCTCTACACATAAACGTTCTAGAGCTCATGGCCATAGAAAGGGCCCTAAAATCCTTCGAGCAGATGATTCACAACACCATAGTCCAAATACTGACGGACAACATGACCGTTATGTATTATTTGAACAAACAGGGGGGCACCCACTCCCAACGTCTTCTGGGGCTCACATTTCAGATCTGGGAGTGGTGCATTCAGAGAGGGATTTACTTGGTTGCGGCCCATCTCCCAGGGGAGGAGAACTCCCTTGAGGACGCTCTGAGCAGGAACCCAATGGGTTGTCATGACTGGTCTTTGAACAGGGACGAGGTGCATCAACTTTTTCAGGAGTGGGGAACTCCGGAGATCGACCTCTTTGCCACTCCGGAGAACAAGAAGTGTGTCAGATTTTGTGTGAGGATGAGGCACCCTCCAGAAGAGGGATGCCTGGGAGATGCGTTCCTGCTCGGCTGGGGGAGGGCCGTGACTTTCCCCCATTCCCCTTGCTACTAAGGGTGGTTGCAAAGTTACAACGGGACAACGCCCGCTGCATTCTGGTGATACCGTGGTGGCCTCGGCAACCATGGTTTGCTCCCCTCTTACACTTGTCCCAGGGAACTTTCAGGAGATTCAGGAACAGATTGGACCTATTGACGTTCCAAGAGGGACGAGTCTTCTACTGAGACTTACACCTTCTGAAGCTCACGGCTTGGCGAATACAGCCGGCCTAGGTATCCCGACTCAGTCTCTGTCACAATCCGTTTTAACCATTATTGATGCGGCGCATAGACCCTCCACGAAAAGATCATATATTTTTAAATGGGCCCGTTTTAGGGATTACGCTAGAGCATGTGGTCAGGAACCAGAATCAGCTCCGATTTCCCTAGTTTTGGAGTTTATGGTATCTCTGTACGAGAAAGGTTTGTCTAATTCATCTTTAAAATGTTACTTAGCAGCCATCTCTTGGTTCCGTAGGAAGGCTGACTTGTCTTGTTTTTTGGACTCCATGGTGAAATCCTTCTTCAAAGGTCTAGCCAATATTAAACCAACCATAGCTCCAGTGGTCCCCACCTGGGATCTGGAATTGGTGTTGTCTTTTCTAATGAAGGCCCCCTTTGAACCTCTGGCTACCATGGATTTAGCCTACCTTACTTGGAAGGGGGCCTTTTTAGTGGCAATAACATCGGCCAGGAGAGCTAGCGAACTGTGTGCATTGTGGGTAGACCCTCCATACTTGAGGTTCCATAGGGATAAGGTAGTCTTACGCACTGATGTAGCATTTTTACCTAAGGTTGCAACCAGGTTCCATATGTCTCAGGAATTGGTGTTGCCTTCGTTCTTTCAGAACCCTGAGACTCCTTTAGAAAGGAATCTGCATTTACTGGATGTTCGGAGGGCTTTGGCGTTCTATGTTCAGAGAACAGCTGATTTTAGGACTTCTCCTAGGTTGTTTATTAAATATCGTAGGGACATGCGAGGTTGTCCAGTGTCCTCCCAGCGTTTCTCAGCTTGGATCGTTTCTACTATACGTACATATTACAAATTGTCAGGGAGGGATCTCCCACAACAGATACGGGGTCATTCAACAAGAGCTATGGCTGCATCGGCAGCATTCATGAAGGGCATTCCATTGGATATGGTGTGCAGGGCAGCAATTTGGGCTTCCCCTAGTACTTTTGTCTCCCATTACAAGCTGGATATTGTTTCTAGGAGACAGGCCAATTTTGGTGGGGTAGTCCTGTTTTCGGCAGTGGCATGACACCCTCCTGCCATAAATTAGAGCTTGTGAATCTACCATATGTGCGATTCGCAGTTGACTACGACAGGAAAATATGGGTTGCTTACCTGTAACCGTAGTTTCCTGAGTGGTCACCTGCAAATACGCACATCCCCACCCTTCCTCCCCTCGGATGTCATGCCACGCCTTCTGGCCAGTTTTTTGGTGGAAGAGAACTAGTGGTAGGCTCCGCCCAGGGGCCTTATATACCCGAGGTGGGGGAGGGAGGGGCCAGGAGGGGTAAATTGTTTCTTTGATTTCTAGAAGTTCCAAAGTTGGGCCTGCGCAGGCACAGGAATACCATATGTGCATATTTGCAGGTGACTACTCAGGAAACTATGGTTACAGGTAAGCAACCCATATTTCTCCACCACCTCAGCCTGGAAGCAGGAGCGCAGGCAAGCCTGGGAAGAAGAAGGGCCCTGGTTGAATATTTGAAGGGGGGGGGGGGGGGACAGTAGCAGCCATCATGCTTTGAAGAGGATGCCCCAAAGGCTCAGAGTTTAAGTCTGACTCTATACCCACTGCATGGCCTCTGTCCGGTCCCTTTCCTTCCTGCCCTCTAATAAGGAGGATGAGTATGGCCGCAATCAGAAGCTCTTTGGATTTGCAAGGCCACTTATTTCCAAGTCTGGAGGCCTGAACCCCTTTCTCCACTCTGCAGGGCAAAGGGAGGAGTCTCAGGGTGATAGCAGTGCCTTGCAAATAATGTAAAAGTGCATTTACATCGTGTTCCTGCCTGCTGTTTAAGGAATGCTCTGAAGAGGATGCGGTTGTCCCTCCTCCTGGGATACTGACTAAGGGCAATGACTTGGTCTTAGAGTCTGGGCCCTGAAATCTGAAGGTTTAGGATACTGCTAGTGTGGCTTCCCTGTTTCTAGGTATGATCTTGGGATCTGCAAAGAGAAGAGCGCAGGAAACAGGAGCCCAGGGGGAACTCACGATAGAGGAACAGCTGGACATGACCCACCTGGATGGAGTAGATCTTTGTGAAGGAGTGTGGTTAAAGCTTACTGCCACCTAATCTGTGAGAAAAGCCAGGCAACGATCAATATCCACTTAGGAGCTATTTTATAAAGGGACTATTAATTACAGAAGGCTTTATTCATTTGATAGCGTAGCGTTTACTGTCCCTGCCTTTACTTTACTTCTTATGCAGGCTGTTTGCCTTGAGAGAAACTGTATCAGGCAAGGCTTGAGGAAAACAGTAACAAGTTTATTTTAACAGGAGTATAACATGTTTAACTGTTTCTTCACAAGAGGCACAAATCTTGATTGGTTACATTAGTAAGGTTTCATGAGTAATCTCAGGCACAGACTTCAAGAGGTTTCTATAAGCAGATGTAACTTCTGGACAACTGTCCTAATAAAACAAATAAGCTAAAAGGCTTATTAACAGATTTGGCTCCCAGTCAAACCTTGATTCTTAACTCAGAATCAATAACCCCCTGTAGTTTTATCACTACCGGGTCCTTTTCTGTAACCCCATTGGTCACCAATTAATTCCCTGAATCTCCACCCAGAGACTCAGTCTTCCCAGTAGCTCACCGTCTTACTGACTGACTTTCAAAACAGCTGCCCCGTGAAGAGGCAGTTGGCTCCGTCCCTGTTGCTATAGCAACCCAGCTAACGCCAAGCCACCATCTCCAACAAAATATATTCCTTCATACTTACCATTTATCAACCACTGTCTAAACAACACATAAACATGAGAATAAAAGTTACACATCGTCACAATCCTTCTGTAGGATCTGCCTGAGGAGTCATTTCCGCTGCTGGCATCTTGGCCTTCAACTGTGCAGTTTATACAAAGCTTGGTTGGCTCTGTCTGGCCTTGAGGGAGACAGGAACATGGTCCAGCTGTGTCTCCTTCTCACTTTGTTCCCAGGGAGGATAGATCAGGACCTGGCCCTTTTAGCTTTGGTGCCCAAAGGTGTCCAAATCACTGGGTTTCCCCATGATTTGGGTGGTAAAAGGGCCTTGGCTGCTCACCTGGAAGGCAAGATAGTCCTCATAGAGGCTGCGGACGGGGATGTCAGAGCCGTTGTCTGTGCAGTCGCTGTAGGGAGACCCCAACCGCTTGAGCTCATCCTGGGAAAGAAAAAAGGAAGGTGCATCTAAATACAGCTCTGGGTGGCAACTACCTATTTCTTCCATTGTAAGACGCACCCTAATTTCAGTATTCCCACTGCCAACAAAATGCACAAGATCACCTGTGATTCTAAGACAAAATCCTGTTTTTATGGATGTCTCTATAAGCATCTTAGAATGGAAGAAATATCATTTATTCACATTAGGCTCTGCTGCTTTCCCTTCATGCAAACGTATCCACTACTTGCCTGTCATCCAAGTACCATTTTGCAGTTGGAAGGATCCATTCTGGTTGAGACTCATCAGCCATCAATGAGCAATGAGTAAACAGATGGTAAAGCAACATTTGGCTATCTGCGAGACAACAGTTGAGCAGAGGACTGGCACCTGGCCGCCCTTTTCCCATGTACCACCATGATGCCAATGGTCTCTGTGCCGGCCATGGCGTAGATGCCCTGGACATTGAGGAAGGGGAAGCTCTCCTGTTCATGGAGTATGAGCCGGGCTCCAGCCATTGTAGTCAGGAAGGGGATGTAGTCTGCCTGGCTCACATCCAGGATGAGCTTCAGCCCTGAGATTGAGGAAGAGGAGGAGGAGGAAGATGGCAGTCTGAGGAGAAACGGCAAGGAAGTCCTCCCAGGACCACCATATTCCTCTGGAGGGAAGGGGCACCTACCAAACTCTGCTCCGGGGTTGGAGGAAATGAGTTGCTCCTTGTCCATGCCCCAGTTGAAAGTGAAGCAGTTGCCATGGTCCGGGTGGTAGAGGCGGGTGAAGTTCCTGGAAGGGGAAAGAAAGGGGTCACTGGAGAGGAGGGAATGGAGGGGCTCCTACATCTGCAGGACGGTAAAGAGTAGGATGCTCTGTTCCACTCTGCCTGCGTTTCCCTCCTTCTCCCTCTGCATAGAGGCACACTATTGTTTCCCCTTCAGAGTGTGCAGTGTGCCCCATGGTATGTGCCTTGTATCTTATGACAAAGGAAGACTGAGGGATCCAGACTGTCAACAGAGCCACTTTCATAAAGACAAAGACTCCTAGAGTTGGGAGGAACCCTCCAAAGGCCATCCAGTCCAACCTCTTCTGTCATTGTGGAAGACATTATCTGTTCCTTCCCGACAGATGACCATCTAACCCAGGTATGGTTAAACTTTGGCCCTCCAAGTGTTTTGCACTGCAAGTCCCACAATTTAACAGCCTGAGGCTGTTAGTAATTGTGGGAATTGTAGTCCCAAACACCTGGAGGGCCCAAGCTTGCCCATGCCTGATCTACCCTGTATTAAAAATACATATCATACATATCAGTTAGAAGAGACCCAAAAGGCCATCCAACCTTCTTCATTCAGGCAGGAAATGTACCATCAAAGTACTCTCAACAGATGCCCATTCAGCCTCCATTTCTTCCACTATGGAGGAAGGAAGCATAATGGCCCCTGTGAAGTCTCGGCCTAGTAGTTATTTCCCTGTTTGCTTTCTTGCCTGCGGACTGTTCCCTTTTGCTTAGTTTAGGGGAGAAGCTTAGGTTCCCCCTAGAGGCCAAGCTCGGTTGGTGCAGCCCATTCTGTCTCAGAGCCAGAATGGGCTGGTGAAAGAACCTTTATCCCCATTCTTTTTGGACAATAGCTTATAGTTGGTTGCCAGAAAGTGTCTGGTCTGGCTTGCAGTCTGAACAGGCCATCCTTAGCACATACATGCCCCAGAGTTCATAGACAATACATGCCATAGTCTATAGCCAATACATGCTCCATAGATTATAGATTTGTATATGTTATAAAAGGTAAGGTAAAAGTAGTCCCCTGGATACAAAGTCCAGTCATGTCTGACTTTGGGGTGTGGTGCTCATCTCCATTTCTAAGCCGAAGAGCCAGAGTTGTCCGTAGACACCTCCAAGGTCATGTGGCTGGCATGACTGCATGGAGCGCCGTTACCTTCCCGCCGGAGCGGTACCTATTGATCTACTCACATTTGCATGTTTTCGAACTGCTAGCTTGGCAGAAGCTAGGGCGGACAGCGGAAGCTCACGCCGCTTCCCGGAATCGAACCTGCGACCTTTCAATCAACAAGCTCAGCAGCTCAGTGCTTTAACCCACTGCGCCACCGGGGGCTCCTAGATATGCTATAGAGACTAGTTAATAGATATACATGCCCCAGAGTTCATAAACAATATATGCCATAGTTAATAGCCATACATGTGTTAGAGTTTGTAGATTATAGAATATGCCATAGTTAGTAGTTATATTTACCTCATAGAAATTATAGTTGTTACCTCAGAGTTTATATTTTACTATTCTAACTCTATATCATAATCAAACTGCACTTTTATACCTTGATTCATCTTAATTGTTTAGTAAACTCAATTGTTTGAATTTAGTCTTGTCTGTAGAGTTTTATTTTGGGGGAATTACAGTACTTATAGGGCATACCGATGGTCACTGGGAAAATAGCCAGACACATTTAGTTTTCTCATTAGATCTACCTGGTGTGCCATCATAGTGCTAAGGAGCCTGATTGGCGTGCAGCCGATTCAGATTGCTATTAGAGAGTTTAAAAAAGAGAGAGCCCACTCCTTTTGTGAATGCGTGTAAGAGAGAAAGGCACAGCTTCCATAGTGCTAAGGTGCCTGATCAGCCTGTAGCCGGTTCGGATTGCTTATAGAGAGTTAGAAAAGAAAGAGCCCACTCCTTCAGGGTGTGTGTGAGAGGAAAAGGCACTGTTTCCTCATTGCCATATTGTCCCCTCAAAAGAAGCGGCAGCCATTTTGTCTTCACCATTTACATAGATTTCTTTTTTTTATTGAGGTTTTTCACTTAAATACAACCAACAGTGCTTTCACATGGATACAAAGACCCGATCGACGGACACTTACATCAACTGACACATACAACAGTGCAAATACCAATAACAGAGGGCTCCCTATCCCCTGAGTCCTTTATGTCACACACGGCTACCATTAGAAAGTAACACACAACACTTTCGGAGAGGGGGGAGAGGGGGAGGGGGGGATGTGGTGGGAACTGAAGGGGGGGGGGAGTGGTAGGGGTTACATTTAAAACATTGGACTTCCCCAACAGATTACGAGGTATTTCAACTGGTACAAAGATTCCGTACTCTTTCTATAGTAACAACGTCATCTGCTCAACATTTATGCGTTATAGTCTAACATTTTTCTTAGCTTTTAAGTATTGACTTAGAGGTTGCCAATCAATCCCTTTCTTTTTACTAACACCGTATACCATGTTTGCAAGAGAGTCTAGTTCCAAAAATTCAGTAATTTTTAACAGCCAGGCTTCCAAAGACGGCAGTTCTTTTGATTTCCATTCGCTGGCGAACACATTTCTCGCTGTCGCAGAGAAGTGATACAATAGTCTCTCCTTGTTTCGATCCAATTCGAAATCTAGTAAGTGCAGTAAATAGTATTCTGCTCTCAACTCAAATTTAACTTGTAGAATTCCCTGTACGTGGTGGTGTATTTCCCTCCAATAAGCCCTGGCTCTTTTGCAATGCCACCACATATGCAGGTAAGTGCCTAGCTTTGTACCGCATTTCCAACACAGATTACATGTACCTTTATAAAATTTTGCCAATTTTTGGTGTGTTAGATGCCAACGTACAAACACTTTGTATCAGCTTTCTGTGATGTTTACTGACTTGGCAAACTTTATTTTTCTCCTCCATAAATCCTCCCATTCTTTAAGCAGAATGGTATGCCCCAAATCTTAAGCCCAGGAGATCATGTTTTCTTAAATGAGCTCTGTCTCAGTGGCCCATTCGAGTAATTTCTGATATAACCCTTTTATTAATTTTTTATCTTTCTTCATGATTGTCTCCCAAAATGTCTCCTGGGGGGCAAAAACGATTTTGTTGTCTTCCTTGTAACAGTCTAAGACTTGTAGGTAGTGGAACCAAGAAAATTTTCCATCTAGAGTCCTTAGTGTTTCTAACTTCCACTGCTTTTCCTTTCTTTCCATCAATAGCCTATATGTATGCCAATTTTCGCTGGGGAGCTCTCTTTTGTGACAGGCCTCTATTGGGGATAGCCATAAAGGCGTTTTGCTATAAAACCTGGTCTTATATTTTCCCCATACCTTGAGGAGGGCCGCTCTAATAAAATGATTGGAAAAATTCTTTTCAATCTTATCCTTCCCATGACATAAGTACGCATGCCAACCCCTCCTAGTATCTGCTCCCTCCAGATTTAGTAGTTTCTTTCTCTTTAATAAGGCCCACTCCCTTACCCATGTCAAAGCACTGGCCTCAAAGTAGAATTGTAAGTCGGGTAGGCCCAGCCCCCCCCCCCTCCCTTGATGGTCTTATATTTAATCCTAGCTTTTTTGCCACACCAAATGAATTTCAGAATATCTCTCTTCCAACGATTAAAGCAATGTTTAGTTCTCAACACAGGTATCATTTGAAAGAGAAAAATCATCTTCGGGAGTACGTTCATTTTTATCATGGCCACTCTACCCAGCAAACTCAAATTCAGTTGTTTCCAACTTTCCAATTTTTTGCTTATATCTCTCCATACTTGTTCGTAATTATTTTTCACAAGTTGTGAGTTATTAGCAGTTAGATTTATCCCTAGGTACTTGATCTTATTAGTAATCCTAAAATGTGAGATTTTCTCTAATTCAGCTTTCTTGGTTTCCCTGATATTCTTCGTTAGAAATTTCATCTTTGTCTCGTTAATTCTCAGACCTGCCACTTCTCCATATTCATTAATTTTTTTTCCAATTTAAAACTGTTTCCACAGGATTTTCCATTATGTAAACCAAATCGTCTGCATAAGCTTTCAGTTTGAATTCTTCTTTTCTTATTTTAGTACCTCTCAAGTTTTTATCTCTCCTTATTTCCTCTAACAGGACTTCCAGCAACATTATATACAACAGAGGGTATAGGGCGCAACCCTGTCTAGTACCTTTTTCCACCTTGATCTCTTCTGTGAGCTGGCCATTTACTCTGATCTTTGCTCTTTGATTTGCATATATTGCTTTTAATACATTGTTGAATTAGTATCCCATATCTTTTTCTTTAGCAAGCTAAAACATAAACTCCCAATTTACACAGTCAAAAGCTTTCTCGGCGTCGGGAAACAACAGACCGATCTCCCTTTGAGGGTTTACCTCATAGAACTCAATTAAATTCAAAATAGTTCTTAGGTTTTCGCTCATATGCCTATTCGGTAGAAATCTGGTTTGGTCTTCATTAATAGTGTCACTCAGGAAGGTTTTTAATCTATTTGCTATCACATTTGCGAAGATTTTATAATCGATGTTTAAGAGTGATATCGGCCTGTAGCTCTTCACACAAGTCTTCCTCCGAGCCTTCCTTGTGTATCAAAGTGACCGTTGCCTCTTGCCACGAATCCGGAATTCTTGCCTCAAACATAATATTATTAAAGATTTCTTTTAGGTGTGGTATTAGTTCATCTTGGTATATCTTATAATATATCGCAGTTATTCCATCAGGGCCGGGCAATTTATCATTAACTAATTTGTTTATGGCCTTGCTAATCTCCTTCTCCTCTATCTGTTTATTAAGGGTATCTCTTTGCTCCTCTGTTAGTCTATCCGGTTTGTGTGTCGCCAAGTATTCTACTATTTTCTCTGCCTGTATCTCATCCTTCTTATAAAGGTCCTTATAGAAATCACTGAACTTTTTCCTAATTTCCTCATCCTCAGTATGAGAAATCCCATCTTTGGTTATTTTGGTTATATATTGTGATTGTCTTTTTACCAAAAGTTTCTTGGCTAGGAGTTTGCCTGGTTTATTGGCCTGGGCGTAGTACTTTACCTTCAGGAATTTTAGGTTCTTTGCTATCTGTTCTAATTGTGTTGTGTTCCATTGTTTTTTCAGAATCCCAAGTTCTAGTTTCAGCTTTTTATTTCCTGGCTTCTTCTTTAATAACTTTTCTTTAGCCCGTATTTCCTCTAGCAACGCCACCTGTGCCGTTATTCTTAGTCTGTTGTGGAGCGTTCCCTGTTGGATAAAAAGCCCTCTAATCACTGCCTTGCTGGCATCCCACACCACCTCGGGTTTGGTACCCTTATTACTATTAAGCTCAAAGTATTCCTTGATTTTTTTTTCTGAAGAATTCCACATCCTCTTCTTTTTTTAGGAGAAATTCATTTAATTTCCAATTCCTCTGCAACTTTTTCCCTTGGAGCTCTACTACTATGGGGCAGTGGTCTGAACTGAGCCTTGGCATTATCTTAATCTTGCTAATGTTGGTTACTATCGAGTTTGAAACCCAGGCCATATCTATCCTAGACTATGCGGCATGTCTATTTGAATAGAAGGTATAATCCCTTTCGTAAGGGTTTTTTACCCTCCAGGCATCTTGCAAGAAAAGGTCTCTCTTCATTCTCAGGAAGTTCT
Source organism: Anolis sagrei (assembly GCF_037176765.1). NCBI lineage: Eukaryota > Metazoa > Chordata > Lepidosauria > Squamata > Anolidae > Anolis > Anolis sagrei. The sequence goes on along the minus strand of NC_090035.1, from coordinate 23,532,497 downwards.
CAGGTAGTTTCCCACCTTTGAGCTTCCTCCTCCCAGTCCTGGATTTGTCACTTGCACAGTCTATTACCCCGTTGAAGTCCCCCAGCACAATCAGGTTTTCAAATGATTGTTCCGCTATCTTTTTCCTTAATGTATTTATAAAGTTCGTTTTAGGGCCGTTGGGCGCGTAGATGTTGCAAATGAGTGTCTCCTGGTTATTTAAACGTGTTTTAATACCTATAATTCTGCCCTCATCATCTTTAAAAGCCATAGTGGCTTTCCCTGTGTCTCTCACATATATTGCGACTCCTCTTTTTTTTGTGTGTGGCCAATGAATGGAATTCTTTACCCAACTGTGGTTGGGTCAGGTACCTACTGTGTTTTTGGGTAACATGGACCTCCTGTAGGGCAATGACGTCATAATTCCCTTTTTTCAGTGTATTGAAAATGAGTTTTCTTTTATTGGGGGAGTTCATCCCATTTACATTATTAGAATACAATGTTATATTCTTCATTATGCATTATTTGTGTCTCCAGGTCTGAAGGTCCCACTTCTTTCTCTCCCTCTTCGTCTTCTGTGGAGTCTGGTCTAGGTCGTTTCTTTTCCTTTTTGCTTTGCTCTGTGTTTTTGGTTGTATTTCTCCTTGGCTCACCTACTCCTTTGAGCATTTCCTCACTTTTTCCTGATTTTATCCCAGCTTCAAGATCTTTCATAAGCTTCTGGTGGAACTCTTTTGTTTTGTCTTCCGAAGTAAGCCAAAATTTGTTTTCCTTGTATGTTACTTGGATTCCTTCCAACCTTTCCCATCGAAATTTAATTTTGTGTTTTTTGAGTTCGTCTGTGAGAAAATAATATTTCTTTCTGCTGTTCATTGAGCTATAGGAGAATTCCTTGAGGATTATCACCCTTTTACCTTTGTAATTTATCTGTTCTTTTGCCTTTGCTTTTATAATCCCTTCCCTGATATTTCTTCTACAGAAAGTTACCACGATGTCTCTTGGTACTTTATTTCTTCTCGCATAATTAGAATTCACCCTCCGAAGCGAATCGATCTCTCTGTTCATCTCTTCTATGGGAATTTCTAGGATTTCCGATGTAATTTCAGCTACTATATTTCATAGATTGTCCTCTTCTTTCTCCTCGATGTTCCTGTATCTCAGTTAAAATTCTGCTTCCTTACTTGCAATAATTTCCTGTTGTCTCTCCATTTTCTCATTAACTTCTTCAAGTCTTTTTATTCTGGCATCTGTTTTCCCTTGATTTCTTTTGAGTAAGGCATTCTCTTTTTTCAGGTCTTTTATCTCCATTTGCGCCCCATCCACCTCTCTTTTTATCAATGCTAGGTCTTCTTTTAGTTTCTGTCTCATTTTCCCCATTTCCTTCTGAAACAATTTTTCCAAGTTATTCTGAGTTTTAATTTGATTATCTTCAATTTTTTCCCCGATATTCTCTTGAATCTTTAACATTTCTGCCATCAGGTCTTTTAGAGAGATCTCCCCTTGTACTGATGTTGAGAGTCTTCTCGCTGGGATTGGGGTAGTTCCTTGTGCAGTTGTTGGGTTTGCTAAGGTAGGTGTCACGTTAGTTGTTTTATTTTGCTTTGATTGAGTCAAAAATTTCTCCATTTTGCCCTCAGTCATTCTTTGGAGGAGTCGTAATAAGTTGATTCCCTATTTCTGTGTGGGATAATGGCAGATGATCCAGTGGCAAATTTATTCCTCCAGCAGGTGTTTTCTTTTCTACTTATTTTCCCAATATGACAGTTTTCCCCTTCTTTCCCCTTCTTTCCCCGCTCTTCTGCCAGACTTCTTGTGGCCTTTAGCTTATAGCTTCGAAACACAGGGTTGCCCTCCTTTCTCAGCTCCTCTCGTAGCACTGGATCCTTCTGTGTCCTCTTCTTTCCTCTTCACTCCTTTCTCCCTCTTCTTTCTTGTCCTAAACCCCCTCCTCTTATCCACTTTGCCATAACCTACAGTGAGGGTCATTCCGCCTTTGCAGTATTCCTCCGCGCTCCCTTCTCTCCTCCCCTCACGTCCCTTTCTTTTCTTCTTCCCCCTTCCACTCCTCCCTCTTTACGCCTTCACTTTTCTGTCTCAGTCCTTTCCTAGGCTTTCCAGGCTTTCTGGGCTTTCTTACCTTTCGCTTCTTCCCGCTGCTCTCTGAGTGCTCTCTGAGTGCTGCTGTTTCTATGGTGATGTTCCTCTTCACGTCTCCCCCACATGCGCGCCGGCGCAGCGCATGCATTGCGTGATGCACGGCGCGTTCTTTGTGGCGGCTACTTCCTCACTAGATGCTATTGTTAGTTCCGGAGTTCTTCAGCAGTTACTTAAAGGGACAGCTCTTTCGCGGCCGCTTAAAGGAACAGCGGTCTTATGCAGGCTTGGCCCAAATCGCCTGGAGCAAGGTTCGGGGACTGAGCACAGAGGGTGGGGGGGGGGGTATATGTAAGGGCGCAGGAAAACCACAAGGTGAGGGAATCGGTGGGGTTTGATAGAGGACCCTTATGTCTCCTTCACATCTTGGCCCATATCTTTCCAGGTCTTTCCCGGCCTACCTTAGGTTCTCCTCATTCTCTTTCTGCTCCGGGTCTCTCCTTGAGTTCTCCCCACAGTGGTTGAGTAGCTTCTGAAGAGCTTAAATTCTAACCGGGGGTCTATTCCCTCTTTTCGCTTAGCGCTTTCCGCTTTTCTTCCTTTCCTTTCTTCTTATTCTCCTTCTCCTTAGTGGATTGATTGGTTTGCATTAACTCCTCTCTCTCTCTCTCTCACCCGTTCTCTTCTTCACACTATTTTATTTGTTTGTTTACATATTGACGATGCTGTCCCTTTTCCTCGCTTTCTTATTGTCTCTTTCTTATTCCTGCTCTGTATAGGTCTCCTTCTGCTCCTTCTTTCTTAAATAGAGGCTGGTGGCGATAGCGGCTCTTTCGAGCCGTGCTTCCCCTCCGGGTGCTGGCTCGGCGTCTTGCCAGGCGAGAGGTGGCCGCCTCCCTTGAGGGGAGACCGCTCCTTCCGCCCCCGCAAGACTGCTTCGAGCTTTGCTTGCAAGTGGTCCTCGAGTCCAACCACTTGTGGGGTTTCGAGACCCCTTCCCTCACGAGGGGTACACAGGTCTCTCTCTAGGCTCACGGAGCCTCAGGAACCTGCATCCGCTGCCATTCCGCCTCTACCGGAAGTCCTCCCATTTACATAGATTTCTATGGGATTTGTGCTTATAGTTTAAAAAGAGTGGGAAAAGGTGTTTTGGGGCCTGTTCTTGCATTTTTTTGAGGAAAAGGAGTTAGAAGACTCTTTAACCTATCCCAGTAAATTGTTGTTTTGCTGTTATAACATAGGTGGTGACAGTAGGCTGTGTGAACATTTTGCCTCACACTCAGTCCTCTTCACCCACATAGAGTTGTTGCCTCAGCAACCAGTGAACAACAAGAATGGATGGGCTTTCTGATGGAAGTGCAGACATACATGTACACAGCTCCCGTTCACATAATTAGGCACTCCACAGAAAAGGCCCTACAGCTGTTGCTGGAAAGGGAAAGTCATTTAATTGTGAAGGCAGAAAGTGCTTGGAAACACCTGCAGTATGGCATGAAAACTTTGTCAGCCTCCAGAGACCCTGAGGTAATAGCAGTGCATAAAGAAGAGCTCCAGGATAGTTTTTTTACTCTGGAAAACTATTATAGAAAGGCAACAACAAGCCCTTACAAACATTAATGATGATGATGCCCAAGTAAGGCTGCAAGTATTATCACTGGACTATCAAAGTAAAGAAAGAGAGTTTAATGCCATGCTTGAAGCTGCACAGTTTCGGCTTCAGGAATTTCAGCTGAGGGAGGCTTACTCTTTATCCCCTACTAGAAGCCCCAAGTCCAGCAAGGGTTTCTACCCTCACCATCCTCTAAGTGCCAAAGGTTCTGTCACACACAGATCGCATAGATCAAATTCCAGTGCTGGCAGCAATAGTGCCTCATCTTGCCACAGTAAGATTTTTCTGTGGCAGCCCAACATTTCAAAGAAGTTGAGAGGATGAAGCTCAAGGCGCAAATCTTGCAGGCAGAGGCTGAATCGGCTATGGCTGCCAAAGAGCTTGACTTCTCTCAACTAGAAGCTGATCAGGCCAAGCACCAAGCTGAAATACAAGCTAAGCAGGCCATACAGCAAGCTGAAATGGAAGCCCAGTTAACAGCTTTACAAAGCAAAAGAAATATATCAGAAAAGGCCAAAGGAGCGGCCAAGCTTGCTGTTAAGGCAAAAATTCTTGCCAAAGCTTTTCAGGACGAGTTGATTCCTGAAAATGTTAGGCTGCTGCCTCAGGAGGACATCGAACCAAAGATGTAATTTCTTCTCTTGTCTGACAAAGATGTCACCACCAAAGAGCTCAGCCCTATTAATACCAACACAATAGAGGATCTGCCTAATGCTGAGGGGGAAAGATCTGCACCTCAGCGTAACCATCAGCCATCAGCAGCAGTCTTTCACAAAAATGAGAGTCCTGTCAAAGTGCAGAAGTCTACAGCGGGGAGCCAGTCCTTTATGATCTCCACCTGTTCCCCTGTTCCTGCTACCTGGTCCCTCCCTGACCCCAAACCTGAGAAAGAAGTTAAAGTGGAGTTTTTGGACAATGCACCTTGTGTCCAGAATTCCTTCCCCAATCAAACCATAGCCTCAGGTGATTCTCCTTTGCGTCAGGGCAAAGGTGCAGAGAGGAAAAAAGCAGTTTTTTCTGTGCCAAATCAAATGTTTTCTATGCCATCTGTGGCCTGGAACCCCTCCTTCTTCAAAAGCCTTCTTCAAAAGCCTCAAAAAGCCTCAAAAGAGGGGATTCAAAGGTTTTCAGACCAGCCAGAAGACTTCCACATTTGGAAGACAACCTTTAAAAGGGCTATAAAAGATTTACAGTTATCTGCTGATGAGGAGCTTACTTTGCTTCATTCTTGGCTGGGTCCTACTTCTTCGCTTCAGGTTCAGAAAGTCTATGCCGCTCATGTATCAGACCCTGAAAGGGCGCTAGATTCTGCCTGGTCACAGCTTATGAGAGATATGGGGCCTCCTCTGAAATAGAGACTTCTCTCCTAAATAGACATCATAGTTTTCCAGTTCTTAAACTCAAGAACTATAAGCAACTATGGGATTTAAGTGACCTGTTAGTGGAGTTAGAATCTGCCATGGCCAACCCACAGCTCCCTGGACCAATATATCACTCAGAGGCAAATTCTGCAAAAGCTTCCCTTCCAATTTCAAAGCATGGGGAAAAGAAGTCTTCACTTATAAGGAGCAGAATATGCAAAAATACCCTTCTTTTGCACACCTTGCTGCATTAGTAAACAGAGTTGCAAGGGAAAGAAATGATCCTCAAACAGGATTTCCCACTCTTTACCAAGGCCCTCGACAGGAAAGGTTTTTTGAAGCTCAGAAGAACCTGCCAGATGGTGGCAAAAGGTCTGCCTTTTCTGTTAAGTCCACAGAAGTTATTCAACAAGGGCCTGAGTGTGGACCAGAGACTAAAGAAATTCTTTGCCCTCTACATAAAAGGCCCCATAGACTCGCAGACTGCACCGAGTTTGCTAAAAGGTCTTACAAAGAAAGAGTTGCCATAGTGGAAAACGCAAAGGTCTGCTTTAGGTGTTGCAGTTCCCAAAGACATTTTGCAAGGGACAGCAAGTCTACAGTAAAATGTACGGAATGCAATGCTGCAAAACATTGCACTGCCATGCACAATTTCAAAGCCAGGGGTAAAGCAGTCAACTCTAAAGAGGGAGGGTCGGGCTCTGTAAAAGCAATATAAACTGTGAATCCTAGTCTTCACAAGGAAGAAAATAAGACCGCTGTAGCTTGCACCAAGCTATGTCAGAGTTCCGATCAGCAACGAACCTGCCACCCGATTTGTTTGGCTGAGGTTTTCCCTCAAGGAAAGCCTCAACTGAAGAAGAGACTTTATGTTGCCCTGGATTCACAGAGTGATGCATCTTTAGCTACCCCTAGTTTCTTTGATATGTTCAACATCAAAGCCAAAACTATAGAGTACGTAATGTCCACCTGCACTGGCCAACAGAAACTGCAGGGAAGAGTTACATCAGGCTTCACCATCTCCCCGTGTGGTAGCAAGACAAGTTTCAAGTTGCCTGCATTGCTTGAGTGTTCCACCATACCAAGGAACAAAGGTCAAATAGTTACCAAATCAGTGGTTGAGAGTCATCCTCATTTAAAGAGACTTGAAAGTCAGATCCCTGACATAGACATAGAGGCTGACATAGCTCTCCTTTTAGGTTCTGACTGCCCAGATTTATTTCAAATCCTAGAACAAATAAAAGGCCCTCCAGGAGCTCCTATCGCCCAGAAGCTTCCGTTAGGGCGGATAGTCATAGGGCCAGTTTGCAAGGACAAAATGTGCCCTCCAGCCACATCCAAGCTACTGGGCTGCAGCAAATCTTCCAAGTCATGCCCTATACAATTGCAAAGCTGTTTAAGTCAAATCAGTGTTTGCTGTTCAAGTTCGATCATTGACAACTTGCCAATTTTTGAATCTGCTTGTAGGGGTGATTATTTGAGCTTCTCCAGAAAGGAGCAAAGGTTTATGGGCATTCCAAACAAATAAGCAGTGCAGTTGGAAGAGGGAAACTGGATAGCTCCCCTTTCCTTTAAAGACATTAAGCCTGACAAAGTGAGATTAGCCTTTGACTCCAGTGATACATCTGGCACTCCACCTGGCCTTCCACTCACACAGCAGGTGCTGCTTGCCAAAACTGCTGAGAAAGAGGCTCCATGTTTCAGTGGCTGCAAATCAGATTTTCTGGGGTCTGGTGCTCATGCATTCCATTGTGATTCTGAGCAGCTTGAGGCAACAGAGGCAGTGTCCCCTGCAGCAGTGCCATCCCACAAAAAGGTATTGCTCAAAACGTCAGCTTGCCAGGATTCCATTCCTGTGGGGCCAAATACTGCGTGTGAGACCAGCAAAAGGCCAGATAGAAACAACAAGAGCATTTCCTGTGCTAAGCCAAGTCGGTGGATTCACATCGCCGCTGAGGAGAGACCTGCAGACATCATTTTCAAGGGGCGTCCACACGGAGGTTGCTGCGTTCCAGCTAGCTGTTGGGTTCCGGATGCCTCGCAGACCCTGGTTCTCCAAAGGACAACAAACCATTGACCTTTCCAGAGCTTCCTGAATCAACTCCAGAGAAGAAAGGTTGGACAGCACCCCCACAAGGACGTCAAGGTATGAGACATTGTTTTAAAGGACCAAAGTGCTTCCTGGAACTTTTGGCTTATGGGTGTCGCCCAAGAAGAAGGCCCAAGTGCAGATGACCACAGCAGGAAGACTCCAATCAAGACGGCCTCCTAAGAAAAGACTGAAACTTACCAAAGACTTATCACAGACTTGGTGGTTTTAATAAAAGTTTAAAGTTTGTTGTATTGTTATTGTAGAGTAATATGTGACAATGTATATTTGCAAATTTGTTCCAAATTTGAGCGGAGAGTATGAAGTCTCGGCCTAGTAGTTATTTCCCTGTTTGCTTTCTTGCCTGCGGACTGTTCCATTTTGCTTAGTTTAGGGGAGAAGCTTAGGTTCCCCTTAGAGGCCAAGCTCGGTTGGTGCAGCCCATTCTGTCTCAGAGCCAGAATGGGCTGGTGAAAGAACCTTTTACCCCATTCTTTTTGGACAATAGCTTATAGTTGGTTTCCAGAAAGTGTCCGGTCTGGCTTGCAGTCCGAACAGGCCATCCTTAGCACATACATGCCCCAGAGTTCATAGACAATACATGCCATAGTCTATAGCCAATACATGCCCCATAGATTTGTATATGCTATAGAGGAGCCCCTGGTGGCACAGTGGGTTAAAGCACTGAGCTGCTGAGCTTGTTGATCGAAAGGTCGCAGGTTCGATCCCGGAGAGCAGTGTGAGCTTCCGCTGTCAGCCCTAGCTTCTGCCAACCTAGCAGTTCGAAAACATGCAAATGTGAGTAGATCAATAGGTACCGCTCCGGCGGGAAGGTAACGGCGCTCCATGCAGTCATGCCAGCCACATGACCTTGGAGGTGTCTACGGACAACGCTGGCTCTTCGGCTTAGAAATGGAGATGAGCACCTCACCCCAGAGTCAGACATGACTGGACTTAATGTCAGAGGACTACCTTTTACCTTTTTATATGCTATAGAGACTAGTTAATAGATATACATGCCCCAGAGTTCATAAACAATATGTGCCATAGTTAATAGCCATACATGTGTTAGAGTTTATAGATTATAGAATATGCCATAGTTAGTAGTTATATTTACCTCATAGAAATTATAGTTGTTACCTCAGAGTTTATATTTTACTATTCTAACTCTATATCATAATCAAACTGCACTTTTATACCTTGATTCATCTTAATTGTTTAGTAAACTCAATTGTTTGAATTTAGTCTTGTCTGTAGAGTTTTATTTTGGGGGAATTACAGTACTTATAGGGCATACCAATGGTCACTGGGAAAATACCCAGACACATTTAGTTTTCTCATTAGATCTTCCTAGTGTGCCATCATAGCTCCCAAAGAGCCACACTAAGTGCCCTCATTCCAGGAACTGCCTACTTTGTCAATGCCGTCCCATGAAAAGATGCTGAACTGCATCCTACAAGAAGGGCTCTTCTTTTTGTCAATTATTCGGGCACCTTTGTTGGAACATTGCAGCACCCAAATCCCTGGGTGCAAAAGTCCATTGACTCTGCATAACACAGAGAGCCCATCTCTAGTCTCAGATTCCATGCAGGGCTTCTGGAATTTGACACCAGCCTTGCACTGGGAAGAAATGGACTCCTGACTAGCTTGGGTGGGCACAGACCATGCTGGATCAGTGAAGAGATCCAGGGGGAAGCCCTGAAAGCAATGGGGGAGATGGTAGGCTGCCCTGGCCCAAGGATTCACTGGGTGATTGGGTGGCTCTGGGAGGAGACACTCAAATGGGATTCTGTCCACCTGGGCATTGTTCTGACTTGTTTGCTCAGTGGCTTTTAAGGCCAGCAAACAGAACAGGAGAAGACTGCTGACGGAAGGCGGCTGCCACGAAGGCAAAGAACTCAAGGGGGTAAACAGGTGGATTGGTTGGCAAAGGTTTGTCCCATTGCATGAGCAGAGAAGGGCTCTCAAGAGTTATATCAAAGAGGAATGTCAAGGGCAGCAAGGCAGGAGAAGTCACGGAAAGTGGGCAGCAGAGCGAGAAAGAGGGAAGGAAGCCTACATGGTTCCATTCCACTCCACTGTTTGGCAGTTCTCAGATCCTGGTTTCCTTGGATGAGGAGTGAAGATGGTCTTTTGGCCCCCTTTTTGCCTCTTTCCCCCAGAAAAAGCTCCCAAAACCATCTCTTCTATGTCTTTGGCATCCTCCCAGGAGCAGGCTGGAGCGCCAAGTCCAGGTCACAGCATTAGCCTGGAGCTGTGATAACCAATATATTCCTGGTTTAATTAAATAAGCCCATGGCTGATGGATAGTTTGGTGGCAAAGTGAGTCAGCATGCGGAAAGGTGGGTAGGATCAGCCTTTTGCAGCCATGTTGGGAGAGCCACAGCACAAGCCCATGAAGGCAAGCAGGGAACACAGTCACAGAGCTCTTTTGAGGGCAACGGCAACTTAGCATTGAGAGTGCAGCCCCTGGGACTGAGGGATGAAACCTTGCAATAATGCAGGATGTGGCCAGTATGATAGACCAAGCAGGGGGTTCAATGCAAATAACAAACAAAACCCAGATAAAAGGTGTATGTCTGTCTGTCTGTCTATCTATCTATCTATCTATCTATCTATCTATCTATTTATTATTAAACTTTATTTGTACCCCGCTAGCATCTCCCGAAGGAGATCTCCCGAAGGAGATCTCCCGAAGGAGATATCTATCTATATCTCACACCTGTTTTTCAAGGCAATGCCCTTGCCTTCAGATTCCTCCCTTCCTTCAAGGCTCAGTGCCAAACTGAGAGACCTGGAGACCTTCCTGGAGGGCAGCTCTCTATCCCTGGTCTTTATGAGTTAATAGTGTTACTAAAAGAGGAATGTGATTCTATAATATCAATTAAAGCAGGGGTTCTTAAACTTTTTCAGCCACAGAGCCCTTTTTGAAATTTCTTGTGAAGCCCCAAGAAATGTTTATATAGTATATTATATATAATTTGTATAATTTGACCAGGAATAGAAAGCTTTGTATATATATATCAGGAATGGGGAAACTTTTTGACCAACATAAACTTAAAAGTATTTTAGTGGAAGAGCCCCAGGGCAATTCAGTCAAATACCCTTCTGTCATATAGGAAAAGCACATTCAAAGCATCCCCAAAAGATGGTCACCTAGCCTTTGTAATAATAATAATAATAATAATAATAATAATAATAATAAGAAGAAGAAGAAGAATAGCAAAAACCAAAAAACCAAAGGGGCCATTGTGGAGCCCCTCAGGATGCTTTGCAGAGCCCCAAGTGCTCCCCAGAGTACACTTTGAGAACCGCTGCTTTAAACAGAGTACACCAAAAAGGGATTAAAAATAATGAAAGTGTGAGATCTGTTTCCCTTTCCCTTTCCAAGACAATGCCCTTGATGCCAAGCATCTCCCCCCCCCCCCCAAGTATTTGTAGTTCGCCAAGGGCCGGACGATGGATTCTGTTGCTTCCTGACCCAGCACACATAACTGGGTTCCTGTTTCCTCTCTGTGAATTCTCTGGCTTGTGCACTGGACCCTGGCCCCTGATCAGGAAAATGTAGTTTCCCGGGTCTCGGCTGGGAGATGCAGTTCTCTAAAGGACATTGCCCCACACTTCATCGTTTGGAAACTCTTTGCGGACCTTTCTTGCCATCACTTATTGACTTGATGCCCTATCATCATGAACTTCCTCCACGGACCCTGAACCAGGCCTCTTGGGGAGGGTAATCCCCGCCTGTGTGTGCGCCCTTGCCAAGAAGATCATACCTCAATCTCCAAATGAGCCACTTTTATCAATTGTTGTTACTTATAATAAACTTTGCTGGGATGGGATGGGATGGGGATCCCTTTTTATGAAATCTATGAAACTTATGAGGATTTATGGAATGTATAATATGAAATCTATGAGATGTACCCTTGCCCTTTCTTCCCTGCTTTTCCCTTCTGAACTTTACCCTACTAAAAAGGCTGTGACCTGGGGATTACAGTTAAGGAATCCAATTTCCTTAGAAGAAACTCCATTCATATTGACATTGCATGGATCAGGGCTGGCAATATCTTAGGGCTTTGTTTTCAGAGTCAGACGAACAGGGCCAGAGATTTGTCAGCCAAACCCGGAAAACAGACTGATTGAATCAATCATGGTATTTGTGTACGCTCCTTTGTGACTAAGGACCCCCTTTGTCCACAAGGTTGAGATCCAAATGCCACCCATAGCCTTCCCTTTATGCCTATACACATCTGTTATCGGAACTCAGGAAATCCCTTGTTTCCTCCGTCTGCCTCCCTGCCGAGAAAGAACAAAAGGTGTTCAATCAGCTGGCGGACGCCTCCCAGGCATTCTGCCCCTCTGGACTGTCAAACTACGTCCCGCCTCCTGGCCGCTGATTGGACGATCTCCAGAGGCGCTCCGAGGGCTCTGATTGGCCCCCTGGAGGCGACAGCGGCCGGCGATTGGAGGGAAGGCGAGACCAGCGGCCAAGCCTCCTCCCAGCTGTTCCGGAGCCGGCCAATCAGGACAGAGGAAACTGACAGAAGGCGGGCGGGAGATTCAAACCGGGTTCTCTTTGTTTTGCCTGTATAAATATGCCTGAAAATCACTGTACTGTATGCTTATGGTGGAAATATCCCTGTAACGCATCCTTTTCAGCTGAATCGCAGAAATAAACGCTTCGGTCGCTGGATACCTCTTCAGCCTCTGGTGGGATTAATTCTTAATATTTTGCGCTTTGGATTGGCTTTTGCTGGCAGCTCACCAAGGTCAAAGACCCCCTTGTGGTCTTCTGGGGCCTTCCTCGCTGGGAAAGCCCCCCAAAAAGAGCTCGATATCACCCTCACCCTGAGATTCCTCCCCTTCTTTAAGTCCCTGGGACCCAGGAACTATCTTTTCCTATTCGTGGGAGGTTTGGTATGAATGTCTCTGCCTGAAGAGGAGTTTTGTGAATGTTGAAAGCTCAAGCCTTTGGAGGAATAGGATATGGCCTGCTATCCAACCCATAAACCAGATACCTGCCTTGGACTAACGTTGTAGATTAAAATGTGGGTATTATTTCGCATCCAAGATGACTTAATTCCTCTCCTAATCCTAGCAACCCAGGAGCCTGCCTTGTACCCTGCAAACCGATCTCCGCTCATCCTGGCCTTTGTCTCTTTGGCTTCAAGTTCTGGGCATTTGAAATGTGCTCTAATCCGATTCTGGAATGCCGAAGGTTGTTATTTAGGGAGTAACATATCTCAAAAACCAGGAGAAATTTAATTAAACCAAACATGAAACTATGAACACCTGACAGAAACGGGAGGAAAGCAGAAATCTTCACAAAATTGCACCCATTGGCCTTCCTATAGATTTTGCATGCACTAGAGCTTGGCCATGTACTTTGCATGCACTTCTTGTTGCATATTTCTATTTTCCCCCTAAATTTCTATTCAATTCTCTCCACATTAACTGTTAAGTAGTTATTCACACCAAGAAATGCACATAATGTCCATCGTAGGGATGGAAAACCAAACCTATAGACAATAGAAGCAACTGGGTTGCTGTGAGTTTTTCGGGCTGTGTGGCCATGTTACAGAAGCATTCTCTCCTGATTTTTGTCCACATCTATGGCAGGCATTTTCAGAGGTTGTGAGGTCTGTTGGAAACTAGACATGTGGGGTTTATATATCTGTGGAATAATGTCCAGGGTGAGAGAAAGAACTCTTGTCTGTTGGAGGCAAGTGTGAATGTTGCAATTGGCCACCTTGATTAGCATTGAATGGCCTTGCAGTTTCAAAGCCTGGCTGCTTCCTGCCCAGGGGAATCCTTTGTTGGGAGGTGTTAGCTGGCCCTGATTGTTTCCTGTCTGGAATTCACCTGTTTTCTGAGTGTTGCTCTTTATTTACCACCGTATCAGACTACACAGAGAAGCCACTGAAGTCCATAAGAATGTGGACAATTTTGACGGAAAGGAGAAAACCATGAAAATGAAAAAAAATCAGGGCTACCAGTATTATAAAACCCTAGAATCAGGACACTTTAGCACAGACGTTATAAGAAAGCAAACGCTCATAAAGCAGCTTACACAATTGTAAATGCAAATGGCTCAAATGTGCATCATTGGAAAGAGCACATAGGAAAATGCTTCAGGCGATGAGGAAACGTTGGCTGAATAGGGCAAACGTTGCCATAATTGAGCACTTTGCGGGCAAAAAAGAAAAGTAAAGTACACAGATTTCTCTGCTAGGTGAAGACACAGAATGCTTTGTATTCCATTTAAATTGCTATTAGTGTTCTAAATTGTTTAAAAATTGATTTTGTCCTGATATCTAGACAAAGAACAGGATAGAACAGGATAGAAATCTTTTCATAGGATCACAGAGACATAGAGTTGAAAGATACTCCAAAAGACCATTCAGTTTGACCCATTTCTACCATAAAGGAAGACACCACATAAGCCCTCCTGACAGATGGCCATCTAGGCTCTGCTTAAAAACCTTCCAATGACAGAATCATAGACTCCTAGAGTTGGTAGGGCACCCCATAGGTCATCTAGTCCAGTTCTTTTGCCATACAGAAGACTGTAGGACCATCCAGTCCAATCCCTTTTCTCCCAGGCTTGAAGATACCATGTAAGCCTTCCTGACAGATAGCTATCCAGCATCTGCTTTAAAGTCTCCAGAGAAAGAAGAGACTCCACCAGACTCCCAGGCAGAAGCATATTATAGAACAGAATCATAAATATTATAGGATTATATTGTTGGGACTCCCAGAGGCCATCTAGTCTGACCCCTTCTGCCACAAAGAAAGACACAAAGCCCTTCCAAACAGATGGCCACCCAACCTCTGCTTAAAAAACTTCCAATGTTGGAATCATAAGACTCTTAGAGGGGGAAGGACGCCCTAAAGCTCATCCAGTCCAACCCCTTCAGCCATAAAGGAAGGCATGATCCAAGCTCTCCTAACAGATGGCCATCCTGCTACTGCATAGAAGGAAGGATGTGCTACTGGACTCCCAGGCAACAGCATATTTCACTTATTTTAATAAATAACAATAGGTAAGATGTGTAAATCCTACTGTCCAGCTCACCTGTAGCTGCAGGGCTCAGCCCCATAGAAGCAGGCCAGGATGACCTCCTCCGCCTGGTATCCCATCTCTATGCGTTTCTGGATCGGCACTTGAGACAACATGCTGGTGGCTTGGAGCACGTACCACTCGCCCACAGCCTGCACTGCACTAGAGAAGTTGCGGTAGTAGCAGCTGGTGCCGTTGTCGGCGCACTGCGGGTTCAGAGACACACACAAGAGAATGGCATGACGGGTTGGGAAGGAAGGCAGTTTGGTGGAAAGGAGTAATAGAGTTGAGTGTCATCTGTATACCCCTTGCCTTCATCTGCGTATTTGTGTCTCATTGTATTGTAACAAGGCATTGAATGTTTGCCTGTGTCTGTTAATGTGCTGTAATCCTCTCTGTGTCCCCTTGGGGAGAAGGATGGAATATAAATAAAGTATTATTATTTGAAACACAATAAGATTAATACGCAGCAAAGAAGATCACTATGCTGGTTGTTGTATTGGATAACACGTCGGACACTTCCCAAGTGTCTAGGACTATGTGATGTATCGGTGAATAATGGTGGAGATTCCAGTAGGGTGGCCTTTTGCAGCTGACAGATGGTAATTTTGTCAGCGCTGATTGTGTTTAAGTGCAGACCAAGGTCTTTAGGCACTGCACCCGGTGTGCTGATCACCACTGGGACCACCTTTACTGGCTTGTGCCAGAGATAATGATGATTATGATGATGATGATTATGCAAGGGATACTCAGAGGTGGTCTCTTTCCTTTCTCTGAAAATAGAGCCTTCAGTTGTTCACAGCCCAACAAAAGTGAAGAATCCTCATTTCCCAGTTGGAAGTGACCCCTGATAATAATTAGAGACCCAGTTGTCTATCGGATATAATACTTATGTGTAATACATTTACTTTGGTATGTTGCCCGCTCTCTCTCCACCCCACTTACCAGTTTGAGCGCCAGCCTGTACCTCTTCTCTTCTGGATTGAAGGAGAACGGGTCAGAGTCGTTCTGGCTGTTCAGGCCATGGGCAGGGCCCTGGAGGACGTCGTGGTCGATGGGTTTGGCACCGTTGCCCTCCACGATCATCACCAATGGGATCTGGACCCATAGGTGCATCTTGAGGCTCTCCAAATCGCTGGCATTGTATGTGGGTGTTTCTCTGTCCCATCCAGTCTCCAGGATGCGTTTCAGGGCCGCCCCGATCAGGGAGTCCAGGTCTGCCAGGTAAGGTTTCACTTTGGGGTACCTGAAAGGACAAATGGGATGTTAGGGCAGGATCCTTGCCCTAGACTTTGGAGGCTGTTCATTGCCATCCCCTGCTCAATAAATAGATTAAAAGCACAAATCATTCAAAATATTTCCATCGGGTCTATCTTCTTCCCTGTTGGTTTCTTGCCCGGATTGTATTCATCTGCTTCCAGCTTTCTTTCTGAAAGTTGCTAGTTCCAGCTCCATAATCATTATAACATCTCTGCTATTGCCTCCAACAAAATTGAGGCTGAAAGGGAAGAGCAAAGTGACCTCCCGCCACTGTTGTTGCTGTTATTGTTATTGATTACTTTCCAGCTCATATCTTGGTGGCGCAGAGGGTTAAACCTCTGTGCCGGCAGGACTGAAGACCGACAGGTCGCAGGTTCGAATCTGGGGAGAGGCGAATGAGCTCCCTCTATCAGCTCCAGCTCCTCATGCGGGGACATGAGAGAAGCCTCCCACAAGGATGATAAAAACATCAAATCATCCAGGCGTCCCCTGGGCAACATCCTTGCAGATGGCCAATTCTCTCATACCAATAGCGACTTGCAGTTTCTCAAGTCGCTCCTGACACGATAAAAAAAAAAAGCTCATGTCTTTCTCTCAGAAGAGCTGATCAATTTGACTTTAAGTTCTTGGAGGGATAAAGTGATTCCCGTTCAGGACCCATAACAAAAGCATGTAGAGATACACCACACCAATATGACGGATCTCCCAGTCAAAATACTGCATGCTTCCAATACATAGGTACTAGGCTTGGGCGGTTTCGTTCATTAATTTCGTAATTCGTTATTAATTCATATTTAAATTAGCTTACGATCCAATATTGAGCCATGCAGGACTACTGTGAGGAGTAATTAAAAATCGAAACAATTTTTCCAATTTATTTCGTACTAGCTTGGGGACCCGGCGCTGCCCGGGTTATTAGAGAAAGGAATTGTATATCAAGGTTGGTCTTTACCAGTTATTTATATGGCTCGCATGGTCTCAGGGAGTTAGTGAAGGTACTGTGAGTCCCATTGTCTGTGGTCCATCATCCTCCAAACTGCACCAGGATGGAGAGAGGGTCATGGGGGCTCTGTGTGCTAAGTTTGGTCTTGATCTTGATCAGTCATTGGATGAGGGTTTCAGCAGTCTCAGAAAGTGAGTGCAGGTATTGCAAGTCCCATCGTCCATGGTGCATCCTCCTTCAAACTGCACCTGGATGTAGAGTGCGTCATGGAGACTCAGTGTGCCAAGTTTGGTATTTATTGGTAACTAGCTTGGGGACCCGGCGCTACCCGGGTTATTAGAGAAAGTGGGTATTGGGGGCTCTGTGTGCCAAATTTGGTCTTTATCAGTCATTGGATGAGGGTCGCAGTGGTTTCAGTAAGTGAGTGAAGGTACTTCAAGTCCCATCATCCATCTCCAAATTTTTCCAAATGACACCAGGACATAAAGTGGGTCATGAGAGGTCTATGTGCCAAGTTTGGTCTTGATCAGTCATTGGATGAGGTTCGCAGAGGTCTCAGAATGTGAGTGAAGGCACTGAAAGTCCCATCATCCATGGTCAACCCTCCTCCAAAACTGCAGCAATATGTAGAGTAGTTCATGGGGGCTCTGTGTGCCAAGTTTGGTCTTGATTGGTCATTAGATGAGGGTTGCAGCAGTTCTGTGGGAAGTGAATTGGGTGAAGGTACTGCAAATCCCATCATTAGTGGCCCATCCTGCCCTGAACTGCACTGGAAGTCCCATCATCCATCGTCCGTCCTTCTCCAAACAGCATCGGGATGTAGAGTGGGTCAAGGTGGCTCTGTGTGCCAAGTTTGGTCTTGATCGGACATTAGTAATGGTTGCAGCAGTCTTGGGAAGGAGTGAAGTCCCATCATCCATGGTCTGTCCTCGAAAGTGCACCAGGATGTAGAGTGGGTCATGGGGACTCTGTGTGCCAAGTTTGGTCTTGATCAGTCATTGGCGAGGGTCTCAGTGGTCTCAGGAAGTGAGTGAAGTGACTGCAAGTCCCATCATCCATAGTCAAATTCTTCCAAACCGCACCAGGATGTAGAGTGGGTCATGCGCGTGTAAATTGTGGTCCTGATCCATCATTATTGGCAGTTGTATTGGTCTTAGGAAGGGAGTGCAGGTATTGCAAGTCCCATCATCCATGGTGCATCCTCCTCCAAACCGCACCAGATGTAGAGTGCGTCATGGAGACTCAGTATGCCAAGTTTGGTCTTTATCGGTAATTGGATGAGGGTTGCAGTGGTCTCAGGAATTGAACAAAGGTACTGCAAGTCCCATAATCCATGGTCCATCCCCGGCCAATCCACACCAGGACGTAAAGTGGGTCATGAGAGGTCTATGTGCCAAGTTTGGTCCTGATCAGTCATTGGATGAGGTTAACAGCGGTCTCAGAATGTAAGTGATGGTACTGCAAGTCCCATCATCCATGGTTCATCCTCCTCCAAACTGCAGTAGGATGTCGAGTGGGCCATGGGGGCTCTGTGTGCCAAGTGTGGTCTGTATTGGTAATTGTCTGACTCAGCCCCCTCTGGCCTTTTCCTTTCCTCTCTTTGTCATCTCGGAATCTTGGAATTGAGGCTGGCCAATCAGAGACCATATGCAAATTTCCTTCTCATGTCCCCGTTTCTGCCATGAACTCTTTTCTCCACCAGGAGCTCCTATTGAAGCTGGCCAATCAGAGACCATATGCAAATAGCACCACTGGCTGGCCAATCAAAACGCTGGCACATACTCCTCCCGTCGCACCGCCACACTTTTGTCCGCCGCATACAAACTTTCACCTTTATTATATACTAGCTTGGGGACCCGGCGTTGCCCGGGTTATTAGAGAAAGTGGGTAATGGCGGTTCTGTATGGCAAGTTTGGTCTGGATTGATCATTAGAAGAGGGTTTTAGCAATCTTCGGAAGGGAGTGGAGGTACTTGAAGTCCCATCATCCATGGTCTGTCCTCCTCCAAACTGCACCAGTATGTAGAGTGGGTCATTGGAGCTCCATGTGCCAAGTTTAATCTTGATTAGTCATTGGCAAGGGTCTCTGGTCTCAGGAAGTGAGCAAAGGTATTTCAAGTCCCATCATCCATCTCCAAATTTTTCCAAACAACACCAGGACGTAAAGTGAGTTATGAGAGGTCTACGTGCCAAGTTTGGTCTTGATCCATCATTGGATGAGGTTTGCAGAGGTCTCAGAATGTGAGTGAAGGTACTGGAAGTTCCATCATCCATGGTCAACCCTCCTCCCAAGCTGCAGCAGGATGTAGAGTGGGTCATGGGGGCTCTGTGTGCCAACTTTGGTCTTGATTGGTCATTAGATGAGGGTTGCAGCAGTCTTGGGAAGTGAGTGGAGGTACTTGAAGTTCCATCATCCATAGTCTGTTCTCCCCCAAACCTCACCAGAATGTTGAGTTGGCCATGTGGGTTCTGTGTGCCAAGTTTGGTCTTCATCAGTCATTGGATGAGGGTCTCAGTAGTTTCACTAAGTGAGTGAAGGAACTGCAAATCCCATCGTCCATGGTGCATCATCTTCCAAACTGCACCAGGATGTAGAGTACATCATGGAGACCCGGTGTGCCAAGTTTAGTCCTTAGAGAGTGGAGGTACTTGAAGTCCTATCATCCATGGTCTGTCCTCCTCGAAAGTATACCAGGATGTAGAGTGAGTCATGGGGACTCTCTGTGCCAAGTTTGGTCTTGATCAGTCATTGGCTAGGGTCTCAGTGGTCTCAGGAAGTGAGTGAAGTGACTGCAAGTCCCATCATCCATTGTCAAATTCTTCCAAACCACACCAGGATGTAGAGTGGGTTATGTGGGCTCTCTGTGTAAATTGTGGTCCTGATCCATCATTGTTGGCAGTTATAATGGTTTTAGGAAGGGAGTGCAGGTATTGCAAGTCCCATCATCCATGGTTCATCCCCCTCCAAACTGCAGCAGGATGTCAAGTGGGTCATGGGGGCTTTGTGTGCCAAGTCTGGTCTGTATTGGTAATTGTCTGACTCAGCCTCCTCTGGCCTTTTCCTTTCCTCTCTTTGTCATCTCGGAATCTTGGAATTAAGGCTGGACAATCAGAGACCATATGCAAATTTCCTTCTCATGTCCCCGTTTCTGCCATGAACTCTTTTTTCCACCAGGGGCTCCTATTGAAGCTGGCCAATCAGAGACCATATGCAAATAGCACCACTGCGGCAGCCAATCAGAATGTTGGAACTTTCAGGCTGGCCAATCAAAACGCTGGCACATACTCCTCCCGTCGCACCGCCACACTTTTGTCCGCCACATACAAACTTTCACCTTTATTATATACATAGACATAGATATAGATATAGATTGTTTCGTAATTGTTTCGTAATTGGTTCAAAATTGTTTTGAAATTGTTTCGTAATTGTTTCGTAATTTCCGTATGTCTGGTGCAAGTTTTATAGTTGTTGTTTGTTTTATCAGTGATAAAAAATAAATTATCACACCAACAGTCAACAACAGAGGGAGACAGAAGCTTCAGAAGTTCCCCCTGTCCCATTTGGAGGGTTTTTTAGCATATTGCGTAATCGCGCCCGCCATTAACGAATCAATTCATAATTTTACGAAATTTCGTATATTTCGAAATTTTTTAAAGGGAAATTTCGGAATTCTTTTAAAAAAAACGAAACGCAAGGGGCCCCCTAAAAACGAAACGAGTTTAGAACCAAATTTTTCCGTGGTTACCCAAGCCCAATAGGTACCACTGTGCAAATGCCCAACTGCATTTTGCGACACACCCACACTATGGCATAAAATTTGCCCCACATGCATAGGGTAACTTATGCATATGCCTGTTGCTAGCAGGGTGCAGCCCAAACTTCCAGAGAATGAGGTTCCATCACACTCTGAATATGCTCCCTGGGAGTTCATTGCAATCTCCATCTTTGGAGGTTTTTAAATAGAGGCTGGATGGTCATCTGTCGGGAGGGCTTTAACTGTGTCTTTCTGCTTGACAGGAGGAAGTTGAAATTGATGACCCTCGGGATCCTTTCCAACTCTATGAGTCAATAATAATAAGAAGAATAATTCTATCTTGCTGCTTGGCAGAAGAGGGTTGGACTGGACGGTCCTTAGGGTTCCTTCCAATTCTATGAGTCAATAATAATAATAATAATAATAATAATAATAATAATCTATATATATATAAATGCTCTGTGCATAATGAGTACCTTAAAAACAAAAGAACCAATGAACGAAATCACACCAAATTTGTCAACAAAACGTCTCACAACACAAGGAGTGACCATCACTCAAAAATTATGATTTTGTTATTTGGGAGTTGTAGTTGCTGGGATTCATAGTTCACCTACAATCAAAGAGCATTCAGAATGCCATCAATGATGGAATTGAACCAAAATTGGTACACAGAACTCCCATGACCAACAGAAAATACTAGAAGTGTTTGGTGAGCATTGACCTTGAGTTTGGGAGTTGTAGTTCATTCAGAGAGCACTGTGGACTCAAACAATGATGGATCTGGACCAAACTTGGCACAAGCACTCAATACGCCCAAATATGAACACAGATGGAGTTTGGGGGAAATAGACCTTGACATTTGGGAGTTGTAGACACTGGGATTCACAGTTCACCTACAATCAAAGAGCATTCTGAACCCCACGAATGAGAGAATTGGGGCAAACTTCCGACACAAAACTCCCATGACCAACAGAAATTACTTAAGGCCATTGAGTCCAACTACCTTCACCAGGGCAAGAAAACGTAATCAAAGTCCTCCTGACAAAGAGCCATCCAGTCATAGATATAGATAGATATGATTCGCACACACAGATATTGTATCATAGATTTGAAAGGGACCCCCGAAGGACAATTATATGTTGCATGTTCCAGAGTAGGCAAACCAGACACTCTCCACATCAACACTGACAAAGGAACAACAAAAAATACTGTTTACCCACAAGCATCAAGACATTACATTTATTAGAAACCAACATTTTCTCATTACTTTATTTTCCTGATCACTAGACTGGGCCAGCTAGTAATAATAATAATTCTATCTTGCTGCTTGGCAGAAGGGGGTTCAACTGGATGATCTTTGGAGTTCCTTCCAAATCTATGGGTCTAATAATAATAATAATAATAATAATAATAATTCTATCTTGCTGCGTGGCAGAAGGGAGTTGGACTGGATGGGGTCACCAACTCTGAGAATCAACCACAACAACAACAGTTTATTATTATCTTACTGCTTGACAGAAGGGAGTTAGACTGGCTGGCCCTTGGGGTCCCAACTCTGAGTCAATAATAATAATAATAGATTTATTATTATTATTATTATTATTATTATTATTATTATTATTATTATTCCTGCTTGGCAGAAAGGAGTTGGACCGCATAGTTCCCTGTGGGTGTCTCTTCCTATGGTGCTATGGCTGCCCATGTGATGGCTGAACAAGGTGCTCAGACTGAGGCAGTGACATTGTAGGAGAGGTAGGTGTCAATGAGGATGCCCCACTGCCAGATGACCAGGGCTGCAAAGAGCAGGGTCAGGAAGAACCAGATAAGTTTCTTTTTGGGGCCCTTGCGGATGATGCGCTTGGGACCGTGAGAGTTGGTGTTGTCAAAGTACCAGACTAGCTGCTTCCGGTAGGAATAGCCAGGGCCCTTCTGCAGCCGGTGCAACGCCTTCACAAAGTACTTCTTTACCAACATTATCCGGGACTCTGCATCATGAGAAGAGAGAAATGGATTTCAGCAAGAGTGGATCCCGACATGTCCCTGGATCCAAACAACAGCAAAGGTGGGATGTTGATAAGAACAGCAATAACACTGTTGTTATTCATGCATTTCCTTTTCCACAACTCTAGTGACACTAAGTTTTAAGCCTTAGGAGAGACACTTTTCTCTTTTTGAAAATATATAAGAGCAAGGGAAGGAGGTCCTATTGAAGAGGATCCAGGCTCTTTTTCTGCTTCTCCAAAGACTGGGACACAATGGAGCCAGGGATTCAAAATGCAGGAAAAGAGGTTCCACCTAAACATTAAGAAGAACTTATTGATTGTAATATTGACTGCCTTAGAGTTTGATGGCATCTCCTTCCTCTTCTGGAGGCTTCCTTGGAGGCTGGATGACTATCTGTCGGGAGGAATTGGATAGCAGAATGGGCGTGGACTGGAAGGCCCTTGAGTGCTCCTTCCAACTCTATAATTCTATAGCCCTAGTTCTCCATGAATCTCCTGCCTTCTCTAGAGGCTGGATGGCCATCTATCAGGAGGGATTGAATGGCAGAATGGGTGTAGACTGGATGGCCCCTGAATGTCCTGTCCAACTCTAATTCTATAGCCCTATTTCTGCATGAACCTTAAAATGTCTTTGAGATTGGATGGTTAACTGTCAGGAGGGATCGGATGGTGTCTTACAGCATGGTAGAAGGGGGTCAGACTGGATGGGACTTTGGAGGACCTTCCAACTTGATGATTCAATATTTCTATAATTCTAGGTGGCACACAATGGCGTTACAGGGGGAAGGGGCATGGAGTGGCCAGGTTTGGCCCCAGCGAGAGATAAAGTGGGGTAATAATAATAATAATAATAATAATAGGACACTGCTGCCCCGAAGCAGCCCTTGGGGTCTTTTGCTCCAAATGGATCTCTTGAAGGTAGATGGGCCCTTCCTTCCTTCCTTCCTTCCTTCCTTCCTTCCTTCCTTCCTTCCTTCCTTCTTGTCTCTGCCAGCCAAAGAGACCCTCCCCAGCTGATCTTTCTTCCCTCGGAGACAAGTGGAAGATTCCTTGAAGGCAGGCGGCTGCCTGGCGGGGAGGAAGAGGCCATAGGTTAGGCCTTCTGTCAAAATTCCTCGACTCTTTCAGATACCATCAGTACATTTTGTCCTGCCATACTTCGTGTGGGTCTTGCTGCGAGCGAGCGCTCAAGGTACACCTTGTCCTCCTTCGGCAAGGCAAGAATCTCTCTATTCTGAGGTGGAATTTCAAAACAAGAGCAAGGAAAAGAGAAAGCAGGGCAGCGGCTCCTGAGGTTTAGATTCAGAGAGAAAAGGGACCAGATTGGGGTTCATTCTCAGGGATTCTGGGCAACTCAATGCACCGGGGGTCATTCTTACAATTGGATGCATTTGGGTTCCGCCTTCAGGTTTTGCACCTGAGGATGCATCTACACTGTAGCATTAATGCACTTTGATACCACTGTAGCATGAATGCACTGAGTCCTGGAAGTTGCTGTTTTGCAAGGTATTTCACCTTCTTTGCAGAGTGCCAAACTACAACTCCCAGGTTCCCATAGCATAGTGGGTTTTTCCCCCCTGTGTCAGGAATGACTTGAGAAACTGCAAGTCGCTTCAGATGTGAGAGAATTGGACATCTGCAAGGACGTTGCCCAGGGGACACCCAGATGTTTGATGTTTTCCCATCCTTGAGGGAGGCTTCTCTCATATCCCCGCATGGGAAGCTAGAGCTGACAGGGGGAGCTCAACCCCACACTCCCTGGATTCAAACCTCTGAACTGTCAGTCTTCAGTTTTGCTGGCACAAGGGTTTAACCAGCATAGTGATGTTGAACTACATTCATTCCACAGTGTAGATGTAGCCAGAGACATCAGGATATCTTTTTTTCATTCAGAGTGCCTTTAGTTCTCATGTTCTTGCTGGGAGTTCGGAGCTAGGTTATTTTTTATGGGACCAGATAGCATTTAAACTGCTAGGAGAATATTTGAGAATGCCATAGAGGTATTTGCAAAATGTCTATCTGTGCATGCATCAACGGATACCAAGGGTTTGTCCCCAGCCTGGGCTCCGTTCAACAAAAGCAAAGAAGCCAAAAAACCCAGTCACATCCTGTTGAAGGGTGGTTACCTCATCGTCATGGACGGCAAGTAAAACATTTCCAGAAAGATAAAGAGGTGGCACGACCAGATGCCTTCTCACCTCCAGTAACGGATCTTATCTGATACCATCTTCCAGAACATCTTTCATTTCTTTCTCGCTTTGAATGGAGGCCTTTTTAAGAGAGGTTTGGCCGACTTCAGCATGAGCAAACGGGCGGAAAAATTGCAATGCTTTGCAAAACGACATCAGAATACAATTCCCAGGTTGTTCTGGGGGCAAAAAGAGGGTTCTAAATGCCCAGATTTGGGAGGAATCCTATTGCAGCAATTCTTAGAACAAAGGAGGGAGTGGTAGGATGCTGTTTTGTGGAGTTTTATGTCTGTGTTGCTATTTGGGCCAGAAAGCTTAGTAAGAAAACACCTCCTGAGCAGCCAATAATGTCCAACAAACCCAAGGATAAGGAAGAAGCAACTCTATAGGCCATTTCAGCATGGAAATTGAACTAATTGCATTTTGGGAAGGGCTGAAGAGAGACCAAGAAAGTACTAACCCAAACCCAAGGGAAGTGGCTCCTCTATTGTCCGTAAATCTGGGGAAAACAGTTATCTGTGACTGGCCCCAACACCCTTAAACCAGTTTCAGTATTCATTCAGTTTGCACTGAATAAAAAATGGGATTTTAAAACCCCTGAACACACAGGGCTCAGTGAAATGACACTCCGCTGAGCGCTTGCGGGCCAAGGGAATGGATTAGCTGCCCAGACACAACCGGTACTAATATGGCAGCCATTATGTGCCATAGATCTTCAGGCTGTTTCATGGGACTAAGATAAACGCAGCAGACGCAGCAGTCCCTCCTGGGGCTTAGTTGCAAATAATCAATCAGAGGCGTTTGATAGATGTATGAATCAATTAAGTCCAGGCAAACTGGGCCTACCAACCCAAATCAACTCTGGCTATGCAATCAATGTTTATGGCAGAATAATGCTTTGCATCCATCCCAAAATGGGGGAGGGGGGGAATTGTGTCAGTTTCTCATAGCGGAAACTGGAGATGAACTATTTAGTCTCCTTTAGGAGGGGAATGTCTGATGATGATGACAACGACAATGAAGATGATGATGACAATAATAATAAAATAGAGGGATGGCAGCATCAGATTTGTATTGTGACACTGGTGGATCCGTTCCAGGTTTTAGCCTGAACTTTCTAGGGGTTCTCCAAGGTTCTGAACTTAATTTTTTCCAAAAGTTCAGACTAAAACCAGGAATGGATTCATGCCTTTTCAAGATTATGGCTTCCACTGGTGGCCCCAATCCAGAGGAAGACATGCTGCTATATAACAACAATAACAATATTAATTTCCACTGGCAGATCTACCTCAGATTTTAGCCTGAACATCAAAGTGGAGCTTGGGACCAAAGTGGTGATCCCGACCTCCTTCAAAAGACTAAAGTTCACATTAAAATCCAAAGTGGATTCATTTCTCTTCAAAATTATGGCATCCACTGGTGGTCCCAATCCAGAGGAATAATAACAATAACAATAACAACAATATAACAGCAATTAATTTGCATTGTAGTGGCTGGCAGATCAGTCACAGTTTATAGCCTGAACTTCCAAGGGGCTTTCCAAAGTGCTGGTCCCAACCTTCTTTAGACTAAAGTTCAGACTAAAACCAGGAGTAGATCTACACCTCTTTAAGATTACGGCAGCCACCTGTGATCCCAATCCAGAGAAAGACATGCTGCTATGCACTTTCATAAATGTCTTCTGCTTCAGTCGGTGTGTACTGGAAACAATTTGTTGGCTTACTGAACTATCGTCAGGAAGTAAGTTTTTGGTTGCTGAAGACTGGTTCTCTGAGCCTCAGGGATGACCCTTGATTATGTCATAGAGGGGCAGGCCCTGGTGATGTCATTAAAAAATCGCCTTCAGCATCAACTGCAAGCATGCCATTCGAGTCAAAGTATAGCCCCCTCCCCCTGAGATTCCTCCTCCTTTAAGGCCCTGAACCTTGCTTGTCTGGAAACAGCCTTACCTGGCGATTGTGTGCTAACCGACCCAAGAGCGAGTGCCAGATCCACTTGGAGCTGCCTCATGCTTTGCTGCTTCAGCTCCTTTTGCACATTTATCCAGGGAATGTGAATACAAATGCTTTGCAAGTCCAGGAAGAGATATATGTATCTAAAGTTGGCAGTGGTGCGGAGATTGGGCAGTAGCTAAAGGAGGGGAGGGGGAGAGGCTGAAATTCTCAAGCTTCTGCAGGGAACATACCCCAAGGCGATATGCACTAAGACACACAGACAACAAGGGCAGTTCCTGGATGGAGCAGTTGCTGCTAGAAGTCGATCTCTGGATGGAAGGCACCTATATGAAAGAGAAGGGCGCATTAGCCACAGCGCTACCCCAAAGGCTCTCCTCTCTCAGCCACACTCAACTCAGAAGGGCTGGGGAGCTATTCTTAAAGGAGGGGGTGCCCAAATATGCCACAATAGGAGCCCAGCCCCCCCCCCTTTCAGCCCTAACCCTCTCCTTTTTCCCTAGTCCCTTTGCATTATCACCCAATGAGATATGGCATTTTGCTTCTAAAAGGTCCTCCATTTGGATGGTCCACTTTTCGGCTACAAGGTGCAACCATCTGCACTGTGGAATTAATGCAATTCTGCATTGCTTTACCTTCCCTGGTTCAATGCTATTCAATTTTGGGAGTTGTCATTTTACAAGGTAGAGAAGATTGGACTAAATCTGCATTCCTGATTTCATCTAGCGCCTTCAGAAGTGGCAGGTGGGAGATGTCGCAACCCAAAGAAGAAGAAGAAACATGCCTGAGGTCCATGGAGAAGAAGACCCTGGCACTTATGGCCCAAGAAGGCTTCCAAGATGGAAGACTAAGGGCCCAATCTAGCCAATACAAAAGGGACCCAAGAGCCTTCTTGCCTGCTGGCCCTGGGCCCAATGACTCAGAGCCCAAACTCTTCAATTTGAGAAGAACAAACATCTCTGGTCCCTTGAAGAGGACTCTATTTGAAGGAGAAACATAGAATTCTGGAGTTGGAAAGGACACCCAAAGGCTATCCAGTCCAACTCCCTTCTCCCAGGAAAGGCACAATCACAGCTCTCCAGCCTCTGATTCATAGACTCCTACTGCTGGAAGAGACTCTGAAGGCCATGCAGTTGAACTCCCTTCTACCAAGTAGGAAAATAGAATTAGAAATATGTTATTATCCATTTATATCATGTATTATTATTATATTCATACACTTGAAAGGGACCTCGAGGGCCATTCAGTCGAACCCCCTTCTGCCAAGCAGGAAGATAGAATTACTATTATATTATTGCCCATTCATATCATGTATTATTATTATTATTATTATTATTATTATTATTATTATTATATTCATACACTTGGAAGGGATCTCGAGGGCTATTCAGTCGAACCCCCTTCTGCCAAGCAGGAAGACAGAATTGCTATTATATTGCTATTGGCCTTTCGTAAGCTGCACCGAGTCCTTCGAGAGATGTTAGCGGGGTATAAATAAAGTTAATAAATAATAATAATAAATATTATTATCCATTCATATCATGTATTATTATTATTATTATTATTATTATTATTATTATTATTACTAGCTGTGCCCTGCCACGCGTTGCTGTGGCCTATAGTAAGAATTTTTGAAGTAGAGGTAGATATCTGAACTATTATGAAAGAGAGGTACGTACCTATTCCTTCCCCCTTTTTCTTCCCCTTCCCCTTTCTCTCTTCCTTCTCTACCTCTTTCTTTCATTCCTTCTTTCGCTCTTTGGTTTCAGCCTTCCTTCTCTCTTTCCTTCCTTCCCTCCCCTTCTCTACTTCTTTGCCTCCTTTCTTCCCTCCCTGTTTCCTTCCTTCTTTCCCTTTTTATTTCTTTTTCTCCTTCCTTCCTTCTTTATCTCTTTCCTGCCTTTTCTTTCCTTTTTCTTTCCTATTTTCTCTTTTTCCTTCTTTCGGTACCTCTTTCCTTCCTTCCTTCTCTCCTTCCTTCCTTCCCTCCTTCCTTCCTGTCTGTTCTCCCCCAATACCATGGTAGAGTCCCTTCTAACTCTATTCTATGAGTTTATTTAATACTAGCTTGGGGACCTGGCGCTGCTCGGGTTATTTGAGAAAGGAATTGTGTATCAAGGTTGGTCTTTATCAGTTATTTATATGACTCGCAGTTGTCTCAGGAAGTTAGTGAAGGTACTGTGAGTCCCATTATCTGTGGTCCACCCTGCTCCAAACTACTCCAAGATGGAGAGTGGGTCATGGGGGTTTTGTGTGCCAAGTTTGGTCTTGATCGGTCATTAGATGAGTGTTGCAGAGGTCTTGGGAAGTGAGTGGAGGTACTTGAAGTCTCATCATCCATGGTCTGTACTCCCCCAAACCTCACCAGAATGTTGAGTTGGCCATGGGGGCTCTCTGCTCAAAGTTTGGTCTATATTGGTTTTTGAATGAGTGTCGCTATGGTTTCAGGGAGTGAGTGAACGTACTGCAAGTCCCATCATCCATCCTTCAAACAGCACCAAGATGGAGGGTGGGTCATGGGGGCAGTGTGTGCCAAGTTTGGTCTTAATTGGTCATCAAATGAGGGTTGCAGCAATCTTGGGGAAAGAGTGGAGGTATTTGAAGTCCCATCATCCATAGTCTGTCCTCTAAACTGCACCAGGGTGTAGAGTGGGTCATTGGGGCTCCGTGTGCCAAGTTTGGTCTTGATTAGTCATTGGCGAGGGTCTCAGTGATCTCAGTGAGTGAGTGAGGTTACTGCAAGTCCCATCATCCATCTCCAATTTTTTCCAAATGACACCAGGAAGTAAAGTGGGTCATGAGAGGTCTATGTGCCAAGTTTGGTCTTGATCAGTCATTCGCAAGGGTCTCAGTGGTCTCAGGAAGTGAGTGAAGTGACTGCAAGTCCCATCATCCATTGACAAATTTTTCCAAACCACACCAGGATGTAGAGTGGGTCATGTGGACTCTTTGTGTGAATTGTGGTCCTGATCCATCATTATTGGCAGTTGTAATGGTCTTAGGAAACGAGTGCAGGTATTGCAAGTCCCATTGTCCAAGGTGCATCCTCCTCCAAACTGCACCAGGATGTAGAGTGCATCATGGAAACTGAGTGTGCCAAGTTTGGTCTTTATTGGTAATTGGATGAGGGTTGCAGTGGTCTCAGGAATTGAGCAAAGGTACTGCAAGTCTCATAATCCATGGTCCATCCCTGCCCAAACGACACCAGGGTCATGAGAGGTCTATGTGCCAAGTTTGGTCCTGATTGGATGAGGTTAACAGCAGTCTCAGAATGTGAGTGATGGTACTACAAATCCCAACATCCATGGTTCATCTTCCTCCAAACTGCAGTAGGATGTTGAGTGGGTCGTGGGGGCTCTGTGTGCCAAGTCTGGTCTGTATTGGTAATTTTCTGACCCAGCCCCTGGCCTTTTTTGTCATCTCGGAATCTTGGAATTGAGGCTGGCCAATCAGAGACCATATGCAAATTTCCTTCTCATGTCCCCGTTTCTGTCATGAACTCTTTTCTCCACCAGGGGCTCCTATTGAAGCTGGCCAATCAGAGACCATATGCAAATAGCACCACAGTGGCAGCCAATCAGAACGCTGGCACATACTCCTCCTGCCACACCGCCACACGTCCGCCGCATACAAACTTTGACTTTTATTATATGTATAGATATAGATAGTAATATATAGTAGTACACTATATTATATAGTAGTGTATATAAAAATAATACATATAATAGTAATATAAGAAGTATTGTTATATATATGTGTGTGTGTGTATATATATATATATATCTCATGTGTATATATGTGTCTGTATATATCACCAACCAGTGACAACATCCATCCATATGTGTGTGTGTGTATGTATGCACCTGCACGTGTGTGAATGTGTCTATACTGCCATATAATCCAGTCCTAAATAGATAATCTGGATTTTACATGGCAGTGTGGAAGGGTTGACTTTGGGTGCATCTACACTGTAGATTTAATAAAGGAGAATGAAGCTGGTGAGGGGAGGAGAAAATCTATTTTCTGTCTTTTTGAAAGTGGTTTTTGGCATGAGTCCCCTTTCAGGGGGAGAAGGGCAGGGTATAAATATAGGAAATAAATCTATCTAAATAAAAATTTAATGTTCGTTTGTGGGATTAACAGAACTCAAAAACCAGTGGACACCTAACAACCCAATGTATGTCCTTTAGGGCTGGGTAACCACGGAAAAAAATTGTTTCTAAACTCGATTCGTTTTTAGGAGTTTTTTGCGTTTCGTTTTTTAAAAGAATTCCGAAATTTTTCTTTAAAAAAAGTTCAAAATATACAAAATTTCATAAATTATGAAACAATTACGAAACAATTACGAATCGATTTGTTAATGGCGGACGCGATTGCGCAATATGCAAAAAAAAAACCCTCCAAATGGGACAGGGGGAACTTCTGAAGCTTCCCTCTCCCTCTGTTGTTGACTGTTGGTGTGATAATTTATTTTTTATCACTGATAAAACAAACAACCCTAAAACTTGCCCCAGACATACGGAAACAATTACGAAACAATTACAAAACAATTTCGAAACAATTACGAAATAAATTGAAAAATTTGTTTCGATTTTTAATTGCTCTTGCATGGCTCAATATTGGATCGTAAACTAATTTAAATATGAATTAATAACGAATTACAAAATTAATGAACGAAACCGCCCAGCCCTAATGTCCTTCACTCAAAAAATGATTTTGTCATTTGGGAGTTGTAGTTGCTGGAATTTATAGTTTACCTATAATCAAATAACATTCTGAACCCCACCAATGCTGGAATTGAACCAAACTGGGCACACAGTTCTCCCATGACCAACAGAAAATACTGGAAGGGTTTGGTGGGCAGTGTCCTTTGGTTTTAGAGTTGTAGTTCACCTACATCCAAAGTTCACTGTGGACTCAAACAATTTTGGTAGAGTATGGGGGAAATAGAATCTTGACATTTGGGAGTTGTAGTTGCTGGGATTTGTAGTTCACCTACAATCACGGAGCATTCTGAGCCCCATCAACGATAGAATTGGGCCAAACCTTTTCAGAGCGGAGTCCATCGCTTGTTCTCTGCTGGGAATGGAGCAGGAGGTGCCTCGTGGCCGCGGAGCACAGAGAGCGCAGCAGAAGATCCCTGATGGCGAAGAGGGGGGTGTGTGCGCTTGGTGGTGGAGGCAGCAACGGGTGGGCGTGGCCAGGCAACGCTGGCTTCCCAGGAGGCTTCTCCCTCCCCCACGGGAGGGAAGGAAGGAAGAAAAGGAAGGGGGGAAGGAGCGAGGGGAAGGGGGAAGAGAGGGAAGTAAGGAGGGAGGGAGAAGCCTGGCCCGGCGCGACCCCGGCCGAAGCTGCTGGGGGGGGGGGAGAGAAACACCGCTGACGCAAGCGGCGAGGGGCTTTGCACGAGGCCTGGCCAGGCTGCACAGGCCGCATCTCGCCGCGATGAGGGAGGGAGCTGGGTGCCGCTCGCTGTGCCAGTTCTATTTGTATGGCCATGCGTGCGCACGCGCTTGGCTCTCAGTGCTGTAACAGCCGCTATTTCCTTGTGTAGATTTTTGGGGTTACTGCTGTTTCTTGGGGGGGGGGGGGGGGTTGAGTGGAGAACATAAATTGGACTGTTAGGTATTTTGTGTCCAAATTTGGTGTCAATTTCCCAGTGTTTTTTTGAGTTCTGATGGTAGCACAAACGAACATTACATTTTCTATATATATAAATTTGTTAGGGGCATCCAACGAGGAAACAAAACTCAAAAACCCCCCAACGAAACTTAACCAAAATTCCCATGCCCATAACACAACCCACAAGGTACAAACATACCTACTCAAAATGAAAAACAACACAACAACACACTCACAAAACGGCAAAACAACAAAACTCAAAAATCCCCCAACAAAACTTAACTAAAATCCCCGTGCCCATAACACAACCCACAAGGTACAAACATATCTACTCAAAATGAAAAACAACACAACAACACACTCACAAAACGGCAAAACAACAAAACTCAGAAATCCCCCAACGAAACTTAACCAAAATCCCCGTGCCCATAACACAACCCACAAGGTACAAACATATCTACTCAAAATGAAAAACAACACAACAACACACTCACAAAACGGCAAAACAACAAAACTCAAAAATCCCCCAACGAAACTTAACTAAAATCCCCGTGCCCATAACACAACCCACAAGGTACAAACATATCTACTCAAAATGAAAAATAACACAGCAACACACTCACAAAACGGCAAAAGAACAAAACTCAGAAATCCCCCAACGAAACTTAACCAAAATCCCCGTGCCCATAACACAACCCACAAGGTACAAACATATCTACTCAAAATGAAAAACAACACAACAACACACTCACGAAACGGCAAAACAACAAAACACAAAAATCCCCCAACGAAACTTAACTAAAATCCCCGTGCCCATAACACAACCCACAAGGTACAAACATATCTACTCAAAATGAAAAACAACACAGCAACACACTCACAAAACGGCAAAAGAACAAAACTCAAAAAAACCCCAACGAAACTTAACCAAAATTCCCATGCCCATAACACAACCCACAAGGTACAAACATATCTACTCAAAATGAAAAACAACACAACAACACACTCACAAAACGGCAAAACAACAAAACTCAGAAATCCCCCAACGAAACTTAACCAAAATCCCCGTGCCCATAACACAACCCACAAGGTACAAACATATCTACTCAAAATGAAAAACAACACAACAACACACTCACAAAACGGCAAAACAACAAAACTCAAAAATCCCCCAACGAAACTTAACTAAAATCCCCGTGCCCATAACACAACCCACAAGGTACAAACATATCTACTCAAAATGAAAAACAACACAGCAACACACTCACAAAACGGCAAAAGAACAAAACTCAAAAAAACCCCAACAAACTTAACCAAAATTCCCATGCCCATAACACAACCCACAAGGTACAAACATATCTACTCAAAATGAAAAACAACACAACAACACACTCACAAAACGGCAAAACAACTGAGCATGCGCATTGGCGCCCAGCCGCAAGTTCCCTGGCGCGCGCACATGGCCTTCCGGCCAACGTTCCCTCTGCGGAAACCATGCCCACTCCAAGCCCCGCCGCGCCGCTTCCCGCACACACACACACCCTGCCGCACACACACACGCAACCCCACGCTCCATCACTCCCCCCGCCGCCGCATACACACACGCAACCCCACTCCCCCTGCCGCCACACACACACACGCAACCCCACGCTCCATCACTCCCCCCACCGCCGCACACACACGCAACCTCACTCCCCCCGCTGCCGCACACACACACGCAACCCCACGCTCCATCACTCCCCCCACTGCCGCACACACACACGCAACCCCACGCTCCATCACTCCCCTGCCCCAATCTTACCTCCTTTTACTTCACGCCACCTCCAAACCCCACCCCGCCCCTTCCCGCCCTGTCAAAATCTAGGAAAGACAGGAAGGAAGGAAAGAAGGAAGAAAGAGAAAGGGAGGTAAAGAAAAAGGGGGAAGGAAGGAAAGTTAGAGGAAGAAGAAAAGGAAAGAAAAGGAAAGATGGAAGGAAAGAAAAGAGAGACAGCAGAAGAGAAAGAAAAAGGGGGAAGGAAGTAAAGAGGTAGAGAAAGAAGAGGAGAAGGAAAATGGGAAGGAAGGAAGGAAGGAAGGAAGGAAGGAAGGAAGGAAGGAAGGAGGGAGGGAGGGAGGGAGGGAGGGAAAGAAGGAGAGAAAGAGGGAAGATTGGCCACAGCAACACGTGGCGCGTAAAGGTTGTTATTTCTATGATTATTATTATGCTATTGTTCCTATGTGACCCTTTTAGGGGGAATGGGAGAGGTGTCAGGTCCCAGAGGCAATGCATTGCATTATTGTTATTGTTATGATGGTGGTGAAATAAAAGGAAATAAAAAGTGAAAGAAGGAAGCAAACAGGGAGGGAAGAAAGGCAAAGGAAGAAAGGGGGAGGGAATGAAGGAAAGAGAGAAGGATGAAACCAAGTAGTGAAAGAAGGAAAGAAAGAAAGAGGTAGAGAAGGAAGAAAGGAGAGAAAGGGGGAGGAAAAGGGGGAAGGAATAGGTAGGGACCTCTCTTTCATAATAGTCCAGATATCTACCTCAACTTTGATAAGTTTTACTATAGGCCACAGCAACGCGTGGCAGGGCACAGCTAGTTATTTATATAAATTATTATTATATTCAATAAGTTGAAAGGGACCCCAAAGGCCATTCAGTTCGACCCCTTTTCTGCCAAGCTGGAAGACACCATTAAAGCCCTCCTGGCAGATGGGCATCTAGCCTCTGCTTAGAAACTTCCAGAGAAGGAAATAGTTTCTTACATGTGAAAAGATTGATAGAATAATAGAATCCTAGAGTTGGAAATTATTCTAAAGGTTATTCAACCTGACCCACTTTTGTCATGAAAGATGAAACAATCCATTCACTCCTGACAGATGGCCATCCAGCTTCTGCTTAGAAAACTCCAGATAAGATGGCTAAGTTGGAATGGAACATTATTGTCTTTCCAAAGTGTTGTTGTTGGATTCATAGAGTTGGAAGGGACTCCAATGAATTAATTAATTAACCAATCAGTCAATTAATTAATAATTTTATTAACTGCTGTTGAAGATTTTCATGGCCAGAATCACTCTCTCCTGACATTTCACCAACATCTATGGCAGGCATCCTCAGAGGATGTGAGGATGCCTGCCATGGATGTGGGCGAAACATCAGGAGAGAATGCTTCTGGAACATGGCCATATTAACTGCCTCTCCCTGTGGCTCAAGGTGGGATGCAACAGGGTTAAAACAAAGAGATAATACAACATAAATGTAAGAACACACCAATAAAATGCTGGTTAACATTGCATGGGGGAGGCTGCAGGATGGGATGTAGCAATCTTGTGCAGCCAGAACCGCCTTCTCCATGCCTCCTGGGCCTTTTTATGTTTGCTCCACACCTTTGCCACAGTTCTTCATGTGCATACAAGGAATGTGCCTGTTCTTATATGTTTCCGATGGCCAGGGAGTGGAGATTCTGCTCTAGGACCAATCTATCCCTCTTTGTTTTGCAAAGTGACCAGTATCTATTGATGGCCCTGCCCTCCTCTATGAATCTGTGTCTCCTCCTAAATAAAGCAGGATATCAGAGCACTGAACTCCACCAACAATGGACCTGGAACTGACTTGGCACACAGAACCCGCATGACCACCAAAACATACTGGAAGTCTTTGGGGGATTTATAGGAGTTGTAGTTCACCTACATCCAGAGCGCATTATGAACCTAAACAATGATGGATATGGACCAAACTTCGCATGCATACCTGATCTGCCCAAATTTAAATACTGGTGGGTGGGTTTTGGGGGGAATTGGCCTGAACATTTCGGAGTTGTAGGTACTGAGATTTATAGTTCACCTGCAATCAATGAGCACTCTGAACTCCACCAAAGATGGAACTGGGCCAAACTTGGCACACAGAGCCCCCAAGACCAGCAAAAATACTGGAGGTCTTTGGGGAAAATTCATCTTGTTTTGGGGGGAGTTGTAGTTCACTTACACCCAGAGAGTGTTGTGAATCCAACACCGATGGACCTGGAACAAACGTGGCACACAGACCTGATATGCTGAAATGTGATTATTGGAGGGGTTTGGGAGGAACTGACCTTCTTTTCTGGAGTCGTAGTTCACCCACAACCAGAGAAACTGTGCCCTTCCCCAGTGATGGACCTGGACCAAACTTGGCACACAGAACCCCCTTGACCAATTCAACCTACTGGAGGGGTTTGAAGGGACTGACTCGCCATAGTGGGATTTGTAGTTTACCCTACAGTCAGAGAATACACTGAACACCACCAATAATGCATCTAGACTAAACTTGCCCAATATAACAAATGTACTGATGGAGTTTTTCAGGGTTAACCTGGCATAATGTGACTTGTGGTTCACCCACACAACCTTATGCATTTTGTACAATTAAAGAAATGACTTTTTCAACTAATCTGGGCAACGCCGGGTACCCAAGCTAGTAAATAAATAAAAATAATAATAAGAGTGGGATTGTTAGTAGCCTTGAGTCCCCAAGGGCAGAAAGGCAGGGTATAAATAATAATAATAATAATAATAATAATAATAATAATAATAATCTGTTGAAAGGGATTGGGTGGCACCTTCATGCATATAAATTGATTACGATAACAGATCAGATAAAACAAGTAGAACCAAACAAATAATATTGATAACCAGATTATATAAGAATAAATATTATTAAATGCAGGTTTAAATTCCTTTGAGTTTGTGAGGTCATTTTTTGCAGATTGTGATCTGGCAGCAAATAGTGCATGTAAAACTCATCAGTTCTCCCAGGAATGCTTTGTAGGATTGCGTGGATAAAAGTATGTCGGAAGCCAATGCAGAAGGAACAATATAGCAGTTCATGTCTTATTGTTTTTACTGAGCCAACACCGCAAAGACATAAGAGTGCATCATAGGGGTCATTGGTATACCTCCCATCTAATAAGGTTTTTCTGCTTTCATATATACCATTGCCAAAATAGTAGCACCTTCCTGCAAGGCAAAGGGGGGTTGGACTAAATGGCTTTTGGGGATCCCTTGTAACACTGGGATTCTAGAGGCCCTTCCAGACAGGCCCTATATTCCAGAATCTGATCCCAGGTTTTCTGTTTATCCCAGATTATCTGGCAATATGGACTCGTATAATCTAGTTTAAAGCAGAAAATCCGGGATCAGATCCTCAGATACAGGGCCTGTTTGGAAGGACCCTAAAACAATTTTATTCAAAGAATTCAGCAGTGATAACTATAAATGATGGAGTGACAAACGAAATAAAAGTGACTAGAGGAACTAGACAAGGGTGCCCTTTGTCCCC
This sequence comes from Anolis sagrei, assembly GCF_037176765.1. Classification (NCBI taxonomy): domain Eukaryota; kingdom Metazoa; phylum Chordata; class Lepidosauria; order Squamata; family Anolidae; genus Anolis; species Anolis sagrei. The sequence continues at coordinate 23,495,289 of NC_090035.1, read as the reverse complement.
GATATTATTTGCTATGGTGATAGAACTTTTTGCTAATAATATAAGGAACGATAAAAATTTAGAAGGATTAGGAAAAAAGGAGAAACAGAAGGTGAGCTTATTCGCTGACGATACATTGTTATTTATAGAAAATATAGTGGAGAAAATAGATAGAATAAAAGAACATTTGGAGATATTTGGGAAAGCAACGGGATTACAAGTTAATTGGAACAAGTCAGAAATGATGCTACTCAATTATACAAGAGAAGAAGAAAAAAAATTTATAGAACAGAGAAAAATGGGAATAAGAATTAAGAATAAATTAAAATACTTGGGAGTAATAATAACTAAGGATTTAAAAGAGATAGAGGAAGTAAATGTAGTAACTTTAAGAAAAGAAGTTCAGAAAAAGTTAATAGAGTACGAAGGTATACATTTATCCTGGTTTGGAAGAATAGCATTAGTAAAAATGAAAATACTTCCAAAGATAAATTTTATATTTAGAATGTTACCACTTCAAATCACAGAAGAAGAGCTAATTAGATGGCAACAAATGATTAATAAGTACTGCAATGGAAGTAAAAGAAACAGGCTAAACAAACAGTTATGGTATAGATCGCAAAAGGAGGGTGGACTAGCACTACCTAATATAAAAAAATATTATGAAGCAAGTAGATTAAATTTGGTTATAGAAGGAATGGTTAAAAAAGAGGGAATAGATTGGCTTAGTAATGAATCAGGAAAAGTGGAAGATGAAACTTGGAATATATTTTTTAAACAGCTTACTAGAAAAGAACTGAGGGAAATTAGAAACCCAATGCTGAGCAACATACTGAAAGTATGGAATAAATACAAGGGGAGGTTAATAAAGGAAGGATCAATTATAACCCCAATAGTGATGGAAAAGAAATTCCCAAAAAATTTAAAAAAAGCAATGGATAAAAAGGTAAGGGAAATAAATTTAGATAGAATAGGGGATTGGATGAAGGCGGAAATGAAGAGGGAAAGGATGTTGGAAGAGTTTAAAGAAATAAAATTATCATGGTTTCATTGTATACAACTAGAACAATGGTTAATAAACTGGAAAAAAAATAATAGAAACGGAAGCCAACTCAATCAATTTGAACAAATAATACAGAAGGGAAGGGCAGTAGAAGAACACGAAAACTTGAGAGGTATAATTAGCAAAATCTATAAGATACTAATTGAAATGAAGGATGGGAAAATGAAAAAGAGTACCCTTAAGGAGATTTGGGAAGAGGATTTAGGGATAAAAATAAGTGAAATAGAGTGGCAACAGTTATGGGGACAAAGACATTTAAAAAACCTATCGATACGTGTTAAAGAAAATTATTACAAGTTAATATGGAAGTGGTACTTAACACCGGTAAGAATAGCATATATGAATAAAAACAATTCAACAAATTGTTGGAGAGGATGTAAAGAACCAGGAACATATATACATATGTGGTGGCAATGTAAATATGTAAATAATTTTTGGGAGAAAGTATTTAGAGAAATAGAAAGTATAATGAATATGAAAATAGACAAAAGTCCTAGTATAGCCTTATTATCATTATATACCAATAAGCAACTGAAAAAGGAGGATAAAGAAGCGATAACAAACTTACTAACTATAGCAAGACTGCTCATAGCAAGGAATTGGAAAAAAGAAATGAATATACGAATAGAGGAGTGGTACAAGGAAGCATGGAAAATAGCATTAAATGACAAACTGACATGTATATTAAAGGTTAAAAAAGGTATATGGAAACAAAGTGATTTTGATGCTATATGGGGAAAATTTGTGGTAAATGGATTAAAAAATAAGGAAGGAAAATTACCGTCACAAGAAGAAATGAAATTTTGGACAGATGAAATGTAAAAAATGTGGCTTGAGACGGGTGGAGGGGAGCACTGAGGTGAAAATAGGGGGAAAAAAAAAAAAGAGAAAAGGGGAGGAAATGTCAAAGCAAAACAACAAAACAACATGTTAAAGAGGTTGATGTATAAAATGCAACAGTATGTAATAATTGTGATAAATCAATAAAAAAAATTTAAAAAAAAAAAAAAAAAGGAAGGACCCTAGCCGGTAGGGAGTTGTGGGAGTTGAAGTCCAAAACACCTGGAGGGCGCAGGTTTGCCAATGCCTGGTCTACACTGTCAGATAATCTGGGATAGGATAATCTGAGATACGATGCTGGAATACAGGGCAGTGTAGAAGGGGCCTTGGAGAAAGGAGAGAGGGTGGGGGTCTCTGAGGGAGGTGTATTTCAAAGGGCCCCTGAAAAGAAGCAGGAGAGCTGAGGGATGATTTATTGTTGCCACAAATTTGAAAGGAACCAGTATTCAGGAGATTTTACCCCAGTTCCCAATTTTAAAAAGACTTGGCCAATTTGCAATGGAGGCACTTAATCAGTTGTTAATCATATCCCGTCGTCTGCCACCAATTTGAAAAGAAGCAGGAGAGCTGAGGGATGATTTATTGTTGCCACCAATTTGAAAGGAACCAGTATTCAGGAGATTTTACCCCAGTTCCCAATTTTAAAAAGACTTAGCCGATTTGCAATGGAGGTTGCTGATTAGGAACCAAATTTACCATCAAGTTAGGAGGGAGGCTGTTCAATTGCACCTCCTCCTTTATTAAGAAAATAATAACTTAGTAGTAATTACACTGTATATACTGTAGCATGACTGGAGAGAAGAATGTAGATTTATTTGGTTACTTTTCCCTACGTTTCTGCCATCACGTGAGGTAAGTTGTAATATTGTGAGAAATGGCACTTGGTACACAGAATAGACGGAGCTGAGGCAATTTTCAAATAAAAGTTAACAATTTTATTAAGTACACCGCGTGTGGTTGCAAGATGTAACTTTTCCTTGTTGCATTTGGAATAATACTTGTAACTTTAACAGTTCATTCTTTCAAGTAACACAGAATCTTTCTGACGTAGAGCACTTGTTTCAGACAAACTTTCCATACAGGGATGTTTCCCTCAGTTGATCCTCCCTAGATCAAATACTAAGTAAACTATTCTTTAGCCTCTCCTTAGACTAAAAGAATACCAGCTATGTTTCACCATTCGGCTGCACTTGCCTGAGAAACTTCCAATAGCCAAACCCAGCTTTTCAAAGTCTCAAAGCTTTGCTTCACAAGTCACTCTGCCACCTTTCCTTTCCTTCTCTCCCAACTCCTAACTCCTCACTCCTCTGAACCTAACTCCTGACTGCTCACTTCTCTAAACCTAAACCCCTAACTCATTTTTAACTGTCGTTTTTTCAAACTCTCCCCTCTAAGCTCCTCCCACTTCCCTCTCTCCTGCATCGGTCTCCATGGCAACGCACATGGAGGACTCCTCTGACTTAGGCCGCTCCAGCCTTACTGCAGGCAATCTAAACACAAATACAGTTAAAATCATACAATTTATAATCAACTCCTGTACAGCCCCTCTCTTAGACCCCAGATACAGCTGGAGGAGGCAGCAGGGGGTCTCCTGGAAGGAGAGGCATGGCTCTGAGTGACCCCCTCCCTTCCCTCCCACCTCACCTGCCCTACCCGTCTTACCTGGCTCACCTGGCTCACCTGTGTGTCGCCTCCTCCGCTGCTGCCTCTCGCCCTTCGGTGCCACCTAAACCTCTTCCTCGATGGGGACGGAGGAGGGAGGGATGGAAGGAGGGAGGGAGCACTCTCTTGCCTGCCCCTCCCTTACAATTATTTCCCAGTATGTTTATTTCCCAGTATGTTTACAATGGAAGAGGGGATTTCCATCCTCGGAGGGATGCTCTTCTCCTGGACCCCTCCCTTACAATTATTTCCCAGTATGTTTATTTCATGGAAGCTGGATTCTGTATTCTCTGGACTATTGAAGGATTTTATGGCCGGAATCACTGGGTTGCTGTGAGTTTTTCGGGCTGTAAGACCTTGTCCCTAGTGGCAATCTCTCCTGACCTTTTGCCTGTATCTGTGGCTAATGGCCATCTGAACATTAGGAAGAACTTCCTGGGAAGTCATGCTACCCCTCTATTGTGCCTTGGAGATCACACTGGAATATTGTGTCCAATTCTGGGCACCACAATTCAAGAGAGATGTTGAAAAGCTGGAATGTGTCCAGAGGAAGGTGACTAAAATGATCAGGGGTCTGGAGAACAAGCCCTATGAGGAGCAGCTTAAAGAGCTGGGCGTGTTTAGCCTGAAGAAGATAAGGCTGCGAGGAGACATGATAGCCATGTATAAATACGTGAGAGCAAGTCATAGGGAGGAGAGAGCAAGCTTGTTTTCCGCTGTCCTGGAGACTAGGATGCGGAACAATGGCTTCAAACTATAAGAAAGGCAATTCCATCTGAACATTAGGAAGAACTTCTTGACTATGAGAGCTGTTCAGCAGTGGAACTCTCTGCCTCAGAGTGTGGTGAATGCTCCTTCTTTGGAAGCTTTTAAACAGAGGCTGGATGGCCATCTGTCAGGGTGCTTTGAATGCAATTTTCCTGCTTCCTAGCAGGGGGTTGGACTGGATGGCCCATGAGGTCTCTTCCAACTCTATGATTCTATGATTCCATGACTGTGAGAACTGTTTGGCTGTGGAACTGTCTGCCCCGGAGTGTGGTGGAGGCTCCTTCTTTGGAGGCTTTTAAACAGAGGCTGGATGGTCATCTGTCGTGGGTGCTTTGAATGCTATTTTCCTGCTTCTTGGCAGAATGGGGTTGGATTGGATGGCCCACGAGGTCTCTTCCAACTCTATGATTCTATGATTCTTCAGATGCCACTTCTGTGGCTAATGGCCTATGGCATCTTCAGAGGTTTGTTAAGAGGCAAGTGGGGTATATATATCTACCTGTTGAATAATGCCCAGGGTGAGAGAAAGAAGCAAGTTTCAATGTTGCAATTGGCTAGCTTGATTAGCATTGGGTAGCCAGACTAATTCAGCACTTGATGAACCAACCTGGACACAGAATACATTATTTGAGAAAACAGAAATGCTGGACCACTCTGACAACCACCGTACCAGGCTACACAGAGAAGCAGTTGAAACCCATGAGCATGTGGACAATTTCAACAGAAAGGAGGAAACAATGAAAATGAACAAAATCTGACTACCATTAAAAAAACACCAGATTCAAGACAGTAAATAAAGACACAAAGGGATTCCAGACAGCAAACAATCAAATGTCAGGTAACACTTCCCAAATTGAGGATGCCTACAGGCATGTTCAGAGACACTCCTTCCTTCATAAGACCCTGGCATGAATGGTTTAAATGCTTTTTTGTTGACTCCTATGGTCCCTTCTACAGTGCCATATAAAATCCAAATTACCTGCTTTGAACTGGATTATATGAGTCTACACTTCCCTCCATGCCCCATCCACATTATCTGCTTTGAACTGGATTATATGAGTCTATACTTCTGTATCATCCAGTTCAAAACAGATAATCTGGATTTTATATTTCCAGAAAGTTTAGGTTAGAGTCAGAAGCTGAGGCCTAGAGCCCCTTCTCCACTGCCATATAAAATCCAGATTATCTGCTTTGAACTGGATTATATGGGAGTGTAGACTCATATAATCCAGTTCAAAGCAGATAATATGGATGGGGCATGGAAGGCAAGAAAGAAAATTATGATGATTATTATTGATAATATGGATTTTATGGCAGTGTAGAAGGGGCCTTTTAAAAATTAAAAATATAATGCCATATATTCCAGAATGTATTGTAGAATGCTATGCATTTGTTGTCATTATTGGTATTATTAGCAACATTATTAAGTTTATTTTTATTATTATAATATTTATTTATACCCAGCTTTATATCTCTCAAGGAAGATTAAAAATGGCACCAGTTTCCCCATCAGTTCTAGAAAATATATATGCTATATTTCAGATTTCATAGTATTTTATGCCCGGGGTGTGGGTCCATCAGTGGTGTGGATTCATTCCATGTCTCTAGACCTCAAGGAGGCATTCCAACGAGCCTGACTTTCTGTCTTTGTGGCCCTCGCTCTGAGGATTTCCTTCTGACATATAGAAGACCTGTTTTGGATTGAACTCAGAAGCACACATTGTAACATAACCACCTACATCATTGCTGGTGCTACCACCGTCACTGTCAATAAGTAGATTTCTCAATTACCCATCAGGAAGACTTCTGCAAGACTTGGTTATTCAGGCGGGTGGCATTTGAGATTCAAGATTTGCAATAAGACAGGTCCTTTGCTCAGTGAATGGAGAGAATAAAGCAGAATGGATTGGATGGAGGAACTTGGTTGCTTTTCATGCCTACAATGATTCATATATGTGTATATGAGTCTGGGGTCAAAGAGGATCTGCAACTGCACCCAGGGACTGGCTCTGGTCCCTGGTTTGCAAACCAGCATCTCCCTTTCACCAAATGCCTCTCCTTCACTTTCTGTCTTTCCCCCAGAACCTTTCTTGTTTCAAAGCTGCAATGGTGCCCACCGGCCTTTTCCCCATGGATGCTGACACACAGCTGAATTAATGCAACGTGACATCGCTTTAACTGCCATGGCTCCAGGCTATGGAATAGTAGTAGTTGTAGTTTTCCAAGGTCCTTCTGATGCCAAGCATCCCCCCCCCCAGTATTTATAGTTCGCCAAGGGCCGAACTATGGATTCTGTTGCTTCCTGACCCAGCGCGCATAACTGGGTTCCTGTTTCCTCCTTGTGAACTCTCTGATTTGTGCACTGGACTATGGACTCTGCTACTACCCAACCCAGCGCCCATCACTGGACTTCTGCCTTCTCTTATTGACTTTCTGCCTTATTGTCTTGGACTGTTTCCCTGCCATACTTTTGGACACAAGCCTCAAGCCAGGCTCGCCTGGAAAGACAAACAGCCTCAGCCTGCCTGCGCCTTCACCAAGAAGACTATGATTCCGACGGAAATGAAATACTTTTATTATTGTTATCATTATTGTCTTTAATAAACTTTGCTGGGATGGGGATGGGAATTCACTCATGAAATGTATGAAGTATGTGAAGCATATAAGATTTATATAGTGGAATATCATATAAAATGTACCCTGACTCCCCTCCCCACCTTTTCCCTCTGAACTTCGCCCCAGAAAGGAATGTGACCTGAGGTTACTGTGAAGAGGAAATCCTTTGTCCTCTAAGAAAACCAGTCCATATTTGCATCTGCATGGGTCCGTGGTTGATCCTGTCTCGAGGCTCATTTTCAGAGCAGACAATGGGCTGAGAGATAGGTCAACAGAAACTCCGGTAAAAAGACTGATTAACTCAACTTATGGTGTTTGTGAAGCTCCTTTGTCTACAGGGGCCCCTTGTTTACAGAGTTTTGAGATCCAAATGCCATCAACAGCCCCTTTTTCATATTTCCTCGCAAATCTAATCAACGGACCAGGAAGCTCTTTGTTCCCCCTGTCTGCCACCCCGCTGATAAACACAAAGGCTCGGAAATCAGCTGGCGGATGCCTCCTGGGCATTCCGCCTCCCCTGAACTGTCAAGCTGTGTCCCGCCTCCTGGCTGCTGATTGGACCATCTTCAGAGGCACTAGGAAGGCTCCGATTGGCTCCCTGGAGGCGGCAGCGCTCGCTGGTTGGAGGAGAGGTGGGACATACGGCCAAGCCTCCTCCCAGCTGTTCCGGGGCCAGCCAATCAGGGCGAAGCCAGCTGACAGAGGGCGGGTGGGATTTTCAAACTGTTTTGCCTTTGTTCTGACTGTATAAAAATGCCTGGAACTTCTGTGCTGTATGCTTGTATGTGAATGATCACTGCAATCGCATCCTTTTCAGCTGAATCACAGAAATAAACGCTTCGGTCACTGAACCTCTTCAGCCTCTGGTGGGATTAATTCTTAATATTTTTCGTTCTTTGGATTGGCTTTCGCTGGCTGCTCACCAAGGTTTCAAGACCCCTTTAGCGGTCTTTAAGGATCTCTCCCGCTGGGAGACCCTCCAAAAGAGCTCGATATCATTTGGCTTTACCACGAAGGGACTCCTGCTTGAGGTCCAGACTAAATTATAGCCTAAATTTTCAAGCAGGCACCTTGGTCCAGGAGCTTGGGCCAGGCTGCTGGGAGGAACGGCTTGGGAAAAGAGGCGCCTCTCTTAATTTGGATTCTTCTTCTTGACAAAACTACAAATTCTCCCGAAGCCAAATTTCCTCCCAGTCTCTGACCTGGGTTCCCGGTGCAAAGGAGTGCCAGGGAAGCCTTGATCCAAGGACTTCCTGGAAGAGGAGCGACCGACGCGGAAGGGGGAAGACATCTGGGGGGTAAGTAACAGCAACCGAGGGCAGGCCAAGATTTCTCAGGTGGGAGGGGTCCTGGGTCCCTTTGCTCAGCTTCGGAGTAAGACCACTGGGTGTCGGGATTGCGGGGCTCGGTAACAAATTCCTGAGTGAGGTCTGGGAAGATCTGGCGATTTGGGTTTGGATATCTGCAGTCCAATTTGCGTTTTGCATACCTGGAACTCTGTTGGGAGGGGAAGCGTCCTTCTCCTCGCCTGCAAGTTGCCAGGCATTGGCCACTCAGTCCTAGTGGAAGGAACTCTTGGAGAAAAGTCTTTGTTGCGGTTGGCAGGACATTTCCCATTAACTGCTAGGTAGGCAGGGGCTGAGCTAGAAATGAGTGTTTGTGGGCCCAAGCTCAAACGTCCTGTCTCAAAGGAAACACCTTTAGATAAGTTCTTGGCCAATTGGGACAGGCAAGCGTCACGACTCGTCGACGCAGGCCAAGATGGTTAAATATAGCATGCTCAAGTGGCCCTTAAGGCCCTTGGAAGGTGGAACCTCCTGGTCCCCACATGACAGCGCGGAAGACTGTCATGGACGGGCGAAATGGGAAGAAATTGCTCATATTTCATGCTTTTTGACCAAAGCCGGAAGGGGGTGGAGGGAGGAGCTTGTGCCCAACTTTCACCATGCAAAAAGGAAGGCCACAAGGCCCCCCCCTTCTCCCAGAAACCCCCTCCAGACCTTTTTCACCCCCTCCCTTTGAGAAAAAATTTTTTGCTTGTTCCCCTACCATCCCATTCCCATTTCCCTTTACCCAATCTCCCTGACTCCTTCCTTCCCTTTCCAACCCCTCCATTTCCCTATTCCCTATTATGATATGTCTGCATTTATATGCCCCTTCCATTTTTTTTCTTTCCTGCTCCTTGAGGAAATGCACTAGGGAAATTCTTTGCTCTCCTCCTCTCCTGCTCTCTCCTGTGCCACCTTTTCCTTCCTTCAGATGGGAAAGGAAGGCATTGCTCATTCCCTTCTTCACCAAGCTACTACAAACCCCTTTCTTTCTAAAGCTAAATCTTCAGTGCCTTTGTGTTTCTCCCCACCAGGAGAGACCCTGCCACTGATGTGACTCAGCTGCCTTGCAAAAGCCTCTCTCTCTCTCTCTCCCCTGGTTTCCCTGACCCAAGAGCTCTCTTCTTCTCCCCTTCTCTTCTGTGCAACTACAAAACCCATTTTTCAGAGGCAGTCACCAATGCCCCTGCCTTTTCCTTTGTTTTCTCTGTTCCTGTTTCCTTTTGCCAAATAAAGTTTGCTGGGTCTCTCTCTCTCTCTCTCTCTGCTTTTCCCCTTTTCTCTCTAAGGACCAGACCTCACCAAAGAGTTCCATGTGCTTGTGAAGTGTCTCTGAAACCCATCCCTTCTCTCTCTCTCTCTCTCTATTCTCCCTCCCCTCCCATCTTCTAAGAAGCCAGTATTCTGTGAATTCTTTCCTCTATCTCCCAGAGAAATCCTGCTGCTCCCTCTTACCTCCTTCTCCTCAAACCTAAGGAAGGGATGTTCCAGAAGCGTTCCCTCCTGACATTTCACCCACATCTATGGTTAAGTCTCTCTCTCACATACGCAGACCCTCTGATGCTTTTTTCCTTCCTGGCCCTTCCTCCCTCCCCTTTCCCTGAGCGCATGTATGTGTATGTTTTAATTATCCCCCTAATTGGCTTAATCGTGAGGGGGGCAGCAGGGTCCGAAAAGGTCTCCCCTGCACAGGGAACCACCGAAACATCAACTCAAACTGTGGGACCCATAATCCACTCCTGCCGCCGAAGACAACTACCTGGGTGAGGCGCTCTATGGACTTTCCGTGTGGCAGTTGGGACCCAGATGATGCAGGAAGATCCTAAAAGAGCCACCCAGAAGAGACTGGTCTGCACCCCTTGAGGCTGGTCTGCACCCCCCACGAGGGAATGCCATCGCAGGAGGAGCATCCAGGATCCCACAGTGAAGGAAAGATGTCCTTGCTGTCCAGGCTGTGCAAAGGGGATGACCCAAAAAAGGACCACTGCAGTCCCCACTAGGTATGAAAGTCTTCCCTTTGTTTCCCTACTAACTACCCTTGGGCTGGGAAGGGGGGGATGGGGGGGGGGCTGTAAACCTTCTTTCTGACTGTCCTAAACACTACCCCTGAGTCTCTGTGATGATGGAGAGCCTGACCTGTCTGCGGTCACCAGGAGGCGCCACGCCAGAAGGAGTAGCAAGGCTGTGCCCCATCTTCTCCCTCCCCCAAGTGCCAAGGGAGGAGCCAGCGCCCCCAGGAGGCCTGAGGACCACTGCCAGATGGGAGAATTCCACCATGTGCCATCCTTCTCCATTGGGGACTCACTCGGGACCCCTGAGTGCTCCATGCTGACTGCCATCACAGACTCCATCATCCCCTGCCTCCACCGCCTTCACCTTCTTACTTCAGTCTTTATTACTCCAACCCAAAGGACACTCTGCCACTGGTCTCTCCCACGTTGCTGGGCCCTGCTGTTGTTGCATAAGTTGGGCCCCAAAATAATCAACAGAATACAATCTAATCTGTCTAGAAAGAGGCCCTGGGTGCTAAAGAATTGTCGAGGCTTGGGAAAATGAGCATGACCATTTTCCAGCCTCGAAGGGAGGAATTGATGCCAAGCATCCCCCCCCCAGTATTTATAGTTCGCCAAGGGCCGAACTATGGATTCTGTTGCTTCCTGACCCAGCGCGCATAACTGGGTTCCTGTTTCCTCCTTGTGAACTCTCTGATTTGTGCACTGGACTATGGACTCTGCTACTACCCAACCCAGCGCCCATCACTGGACTTCTGCCTTCTCTTATTGACTTTCTGCCTTATTGTCTTGGACTGTTTCCCTGCCATACTTTTGGACACAAGCCTCAAGCCAGGCTCGCCTGGAAAGACAAACAGCCTCAGCCTGCCTGCGCCTTCACCAAGAAGACTATGATTCCGACGGAAATGAAATACTTTTATTATTGTTATCATTATTGTCTTTAATAAACTTTGCTGGGATGGGGATGGGAATTCACTCATGAAATGTATGAAGTATGTGAAGCATATAAGATTTATATAGTGGAATATCATATAAAATGTACCCTGACTCCCCTCCCCACCTTTTCCCTCTGAACTTCGCCCCAGAAAGGAATGTGACCTGAGGTTACTGTGAAGAGGAAATCCTTTGTCCTCTAAGAAAACCAGTCCATATTTGCATCTGCATGGGTCCGTGGTTGATCCTGTCTCGAGGCTCATTTTCAGAGCAGACAATGGGCTGAGAGATAGGTCAACAGAAACTCCGGTAAAAAGACTGATTAACTCAACTTATGGTGTTTGTGAAGCTCCTTTGTCTACAGGGGCCCCTTGTTTACAGAGTTTTGAGATCCAAATGCCATCAACAGCCCCTTTTTCATATTTCCTCGCAAATCTAATCAACGGACCAGGAAGCTCTTTGTTCCCCCTGTCTGCCACCCCGCTGATAAACACAAAGGCTCGGAAATCAGCTGGCGGATGTCTCCTGGGCATTCCGCCTCCCCTGAACTGTCAAGCTGTGTCCCGCCTCCTGGCTGCTGATTGGACCATCTTCAGAGGCGCTAGGAAGGCTCCGATTGGCCCCCTGGAGGCGGCAGCGCTCGCTGGTTGGAGGAGAGGTGGGACATACGGCCAAGCCTCCTCCCAGCTGTTCCGGGGCCAGCCAATCAGGGCGAAACCGGCTGACAGACGGCGGGTGGGATTTTCAAACTGTTTTGCCTTTGTTCTGACTGTATAAAAATGCCTGGAACTTCTGTGCTGTATGCTTGTATGTGAATGATCACTGCAATCGCATCCTTTTCAGCTGATTCGCAGAAATAAACGCTTCGGTCACTGAACCTCTTCAGTCTCTGGTGGGATTAATTCTTAATATTTTTCGTTCTTTGGATTGGCTTTCGCTGGCTGCTCACCAAGGTTTCAAGACCCCTTTAGCGGTCTTTAAGGATCTCTCCCGCTGGAAGACCCTCCAAAAGAGCTCGATATCACTTCCCTGCCAAACAGGGCCGCCAACTCAAAAGATCCCTTAGCCTTGAGCTATGGCAGTACAGGTGATGCCAAACTGCATCCATTCTACAGTCTAGATCAGGCATGGGCAACTTTGGCCCTCCAGGTATTTTGGACTTCAACTCCCACAATTCCTAACAGCCTACCGGATGAATACTATCATTACAAGATGATGGTATTCAGATGCCAATTTTCTCTCTACTCCTGGCATTGGGAATGGTATCCGTTCCTTTGTTTACTTCTGCAGAATTTTCACTAGTGCCTTTCTTTGTGTCTGTTAAAAACTTTCACTTGGGATGTGTCTAGAGTTAATGTGGTTTAACATTGCTTTCACTGCCATGTCTCAATGCAATGGAATCCTGGGAGTTGTAGTTTGGCAAAGTTTTGAACCTTCTTGGCTACAGAATATATATCAAAGGATTCTATAGCATTGAGCCATGGCTGTTAAAGGAATGTCAAACTGCATCAGTTCTACAGTGTAGATCAGGCAGGGGCAAACTTTGCCCCCCCCCCCCAGGTGTTTAGGACTTCAACTCCCACATCCCCAGGCTCTTAAGCATAAATGTCTGAGGGGGAAAAGGAAGGGGCCTGAGGCTGTTAGGAATTATGGGAGTTAAAGTCCAAAACACCCGGAGAGCTGAAGTTTGCCCATGCCTGGTGTAGACGCACCCACAAAGGAGGGGTGAGTGATGAAGTGAGGACACAAGGAGGATCGGGTGGGGAGCCTCATGAACTTTGGTGCCCTTTGGCTCTTTTTAAGTCCAGGTGATCCTGCAATCAGATCCTCCTTCGCCGGTACAGCAAAGGCTTGCAAATGGAAAGAGATAAAGTGGGTTAAAGATGCCGAATCAGACACTGCCATGGTCCAGGTCACTTGTTTGCCATTTGAGCACATCCAACAGTATCCTAAGCCCCTTTAGGACCCATGTTGGGAGACAGGCGGAAAGTAATTTCCCTCCAGTCTTTGGATACTTCCCTCCTGTGCCTCTCCTCCTCCTCCATCTGTGGTTGTGGTTGCTCTCAGAGACCAAAACCGCTGCTCCTCTCCTTAGGAGTTCCTCCCGGTGCCTCAGGTTTGGCAAGTTTGGGCACCAGGAGGAAGTTGTGGCTCCTTCGCATCGGAGAGATGACACCAGTGACGAAGGAGAGCCAGGATGAGTAATCTCTTCCCAATACCTGTGGCAACCCTGGGCTTTCTAGGCCCAAATGCAGACAGCCTTTCGGCCCAACTGGGCCACCTTGGGCAAACTCAGGGCAAAGGAGTTCGAGGCCTCTGTCGCACACATGACTCAATGGTTACTCCTGAGGTTTCGGGTGAAGGCCCTGCCGGCCCCAGGAGGCTGATGGAGCTCCAGGAAATGGGTCCTAAGGGCTACTTGGGAGTTTGCCTGCTTGAGGCTTGCCTTTTTCTTCTCTAGCCCTGCTGAAGTCCCAGCCTTGTAGCTACCTGATCCCATCCACCCCCAATATGCCAGGGACCAGCACAATGTTTGTGCCATTGGCCATAAAGCTTTACTGAAAATAACAACAACTTTCTTGGAAAGTTGCTGCAGATTGTCGCCCAACCGCCTGCTAACTGGCACCTGTCCACGGATTACCAATTAGAGCTATTGATTGATTGATTGTGTAGTATTCTCATACAACTTTTTGTATCTTAAAAATGCATAGTACTGAAGTTAAAATGCAATCCGTATCTCTCTTTAAAAAGCCCAAGTTGAAAGCGGGTTGAAAACATGGAAAAACAGGACCACAACACTTGGACAGTCTTTCTCATGTGCATTAGTGCAAAGCACATCAGTGTGCACTGTTCATCAGTGTACCTTGTGCACTGATGTATTTTATATTAGTGGAGGTGTTGAGGGATGGTTGTGATTTTTGTGGTGTGTGTGTGTGTGGGGGGGGGAAGCATGTAATATCATTGTAAAATAGCACAATCTATATATATATCTATGTATATAATAAAGGTGAAAGTTTGTATGCTGCGGACAAAAGTGTGGTGGTGCGACGGGAGGAGTATGTGCCAGCGTTTTGATTGGCCAGCCTGAAAGTTCCAACATTCTGATTGGCTGCCGCAGTGGTGCTATTTGCATATGGTCTCTGATTGGCCAGCTTCAATAGGAGCTCCTGGTGGAGAAAAGAGTTCATGGCAGAAACGGGGACATGAGAAGGAAATTTGCATATGGTCTCTGATTGGCCAGCCTCAATTCCAAGATTCTGAGATGACAAAGAAAGGAAAGGAAAAGGCCAGAGGGGGCTGAGTCAGACAATTACCAATACAGACCACACTTGGCACACAAAGCCCCCATGACCGACTCGACATCCTACTGTTGCGGAAGATTCATTACCCAAGATCATTTAGAGTACAATCAGGAAGGAAGAGAAAGGAGACGGCAACTGATTCCAGGCTTTTTAATTCTATCGAGCTCGATAGGGTGTCCAGAAAACAATATCTTGACACAAGTTGGAAGTCAGATTTGCTCCAGCATTTATAGCATAAATTCACAGGTTTACACATGCGCATATGGGTCTTGACATTTAACAATTTAATCAATATCAATTTGTCCTCGAGGAAACGCAGCCAAGAACATTTGTTGGCAGGACATTATAATTTCCACTGCTCCCCTCTTCGTAAGCTGATCAGCCACGCTCCCAGACAATTACATAATCTTTAGAATGAATCATAACTTCATATATATCTCTTTATACATATGTCTTCATATATGTATCTTTAACATAAAACTTATTCAAAAGCAGCCTCCCCAGTAATTCTTCTGTGATTACTTTCACAATACATTATTTTCCTCAGTTGATCATTTAAAAAGGTGTGTAAAATTACCTGCTATTTACATCAACCAGACAGGAGGTGGCGCTACTACTACGTGACCTTTAGATGTTAGTTTTCGGATCAATAATATTGCCAAGTTTCCTTTAGCCTTGGCTTCCTCAAATATTGACTTAAGATTGAGCCAGCCTGAAAGTGTTCTAAGTCACCTGGAAAATTTCTCTTCCACCAAACTCTTTGCTTCCCAGTCTCAAGAACGGACAGGTAAGCCTTATTGCTCATTATTTTCATTTTAAATTATAATTATTTTATTTCTCCTTATGGCCACCACATTCCCCCCTTTTTGCGAGCGAATGTTCCACAGTAGCATCGCAAACTCAGGATGTCAGATCCTTATTTTAAAGCAAGAAAAGAAAAATAACATTTTCAACACAATTATTATAGTTCTAAACAAAATCATTTATCACAATTATTGAAGAATGTCCCATACACGTTGGCACTTCCACAGTGCTCCTCAATCTTCTGTGAGATTTATTTGACCAGCTTCCAGGTATGTGGTCAAAACCAGAGCCGTAGTCCTCTTTCTGGGTCTCATGGCGCTGTTGGTTTGATGATATGAAGTCTCAGGGGATCTTTTGGCTCAGGAGTCGCAGTCCACTCAGGTGGTGCCTTTTTTAATCTGGTATAATGGATCCAGGCTTTGATTCCTTCCACTTTGACAGCTGCAAAGGGGCCATGACCAGCTCTTTTCCTCGTCCCTTTCGGGTCGCGGCCTTTGCGGTAGTGTCAGCATACCGGGTTTCCAAAGGTCACAGGATCCTCGCCATATTGATGTCCTTTACAATGCATCACTGCTACTTTAGCAGGAATCCAGACAGCATCTAACAATCTCAGAATGGTCTCACTATGTTGTATTTCTTTCCCAGCAGAATTTAATAGTCCCTTTTCTTTATATAATGCTCCATGTGCATGCAGAGTAGTAAATGCATATTTTGAATCCGTATAAATGTTGACTGTTTTTCCTTCTGACAATTCAAGAGCTCTAATTAGGGCTATCAGTTCTGCCTTTTGAGCTGAAGTATTTAAAGGAAGTGGTTTTGCTTCCCACACAGTAGTTGCAGTTACTACTGCATATCCAGCATATCTTTGTCCATTTTCAACAAAACTGCTTCCATCTGTAAAAAGAGTGGCATCCGCCTTAGGCCATGGTTGATCTTTTAGGTCAGGCCTACTGGAATATATCTCATCCATAGTTTCTAAACAATCATGTTGAAGCAGTTCTCCTTCAATAGGCAGGAGTGAAGCAGGATTTAATGTACTGCAAACCTGTAACTTGATTCGAGGGTTTTCACATAATAAGGTCTGATATTTTAACATACGGCTATTTGTGAACCAATGATGTCCTCTATATTCCATAATAGCCGTTACTGAATGAGGGACCTTAACTGTTAATTCTTGTCCTAAAGTCAACTTATCAGCTTCTTGAGTCAGCAAGGCCGTAGCAGCTACAGCACATAGACAAGTTGGCCAACCCTTTGCTACATTGTCAATTTGTTTAGACAAGTAAGCTACTGGTCTCGGCCATGTTCCTAATAGCTGGGTAAGCACCCCCACTGCTATTCCATCTCGTTCACCAACATAAAGGGTAAATGGCTTCTCCAAATCTGGCAGGCCCAATGCAGGTGCTTGCACCAAAGCTTGTTTTAACTGGGCAAATGCTTGGGCACATTCGGGGGTCCAATTAAATGGTTCCTTTTCACCCCCCTTTGTAGCTTCATAAAGAGGCCTTATCATTATAGCTGCAAAGCCCTTATTCCAGCCACAGTTTTGTTTTCCAACCTTTCAACTTGAACTGAGAGTTTTTCCAAATCTGTCTTATATTCAAATCTAAACCCATAGCAGGGAACAAGATGCCTCCCAACCTTTCTCCTTCACTTAAACAAGTTCTGTCTGGATCATATCCAACCTCTTCATAAATACATGGAGAAGGAGATTGCAATTTTGATAATGACTAAGTTCTATTTGGTGAGTATGGAGAGGGTTTCCCTGATCTCGTGTCCCTCTCATTTCTTTCCCAAGTGATTCATGTTGGGGCCTCCATTGAGGTCCCTTTATGTGTCACTATAGCTTGTTCTGGATCAAGTAAGATTTCAATCATCTCATAATTTTGAGGCTGTAAGGTGCTCCATCCTTTTTAACTTAATAACGTTCCCACCATTTGTGTCCATCCCTCACGCTGGGAAGTAGGCCCATGACTGCAAATCCAACATTCAATAACTTCTGTATCCTTTACTCTATCCTGACTCATCTGATGGAATATGTTTTGCTCCCATCCCTCCTTGTACTACCTTCGGGATGAGTACACTCAACTTAATCAGGTATTAAATATACCACATGCCTACGTGAATACGCTTTTCCCCCAAAAAACATGCCTATAATTGTAACACAACCATACCAATCCCACGATAATAAGGAATCCCACAATAACACACTCCCAACCCTGAAAGGTCCATCCAATCTTCTTTCTTCTTTCTTCTTACAGCTTTCAGATGTTGGCTCTCTCTCTTATTCAGAGCAACTTTTATCCTCTTATTGATGTACGATGCAATTAGTTCTTTATACCGTCGATCAACTCCTAAATTGTAAATCAGGGCCCGTCACTGTATGATCTCCTTTTTTAAGCAGGCTTAATTCATCCGCAATTTGGCATTTTCTTGTAGCATTAGGACATTTATCAAGCAGTAGACCCTGTCCACTTTTTCTCAGGGATCACACTTCCAAAATTTTTCCAAAATTTTTCCAGCCACTCTGGGTCTTCTAACAAAACAGGGGATTCTATAACAGGCCAATGTAAAATCATTTAACATTTCCATAATTTGTACTTCTTAATGCTTAATTCCCCTTTACTTCCACATCATATTACCCTCATCTATTTTCATTCACTTATCAATTCAGTTGCTGACATTTTGGACTTTTAAGAGGGGGTGTACATGTCAATTAATAAAATATATTAAACAAATATCTTCATAACATCCAATTTTTCCACCGCTCTTCCCACAAAATCTTCTAAATGTAAATGTATCACAAATTGTCACCACTTTTCTCCTGTATGGTACAGTTTCAAAACTAGTTTCCATTTTTTTTCTTTCCTAGTGAGGGCATTCAAGTTGGCCATTCTTGAATACTCTCAACACCTAATAATTAATTTCTCTTTTTAACCCATCAAATGTTTAAACATATAATAATTAAACATAATCAACCTCCCATAACAGTCTTGATGTATCCCAATCTGTTTTCATACATGCATTCCCTTATTCTAAACTGCAATATTGCCACACATTTATCTAAACTTTCACAAAGGGAATCTATTCATTCACATCTCAACATTTCAGGTTTCTATTATTAAGCAAATGCTAGATCTTTTCATTTCTCTTCCTATCATTTCATCACCACTATACCACTTTCTCTACATTCTCTGGCTACATTTCTCATTTCAATTCTACCTTGTCTTATTCTGACTTGCTTTTTCTTGCTTTCCCTACACATACCTTCTTCACATACCTTTTCTTCTTGGTTTTGCTTACCCACATGAAAACATATAAACTTGGCATTTCCCATATCATGTGTATTTTTCCAGGTTTTTTTTCTGAATTATCCTCTTTTTCCTTTTTATTTGAAACCTGTAAAGATTATTTCTTTTTCCCAACACAAACAGTTTCCACACATTCCTTTTTGGCTAGCCATCCACATACATTCAAGTTTCCAGAAAATGTAAACGAACATTTTCTCCTTGTCCCAAAAGACAGGCACCATTTCTCCATATTGCACATAGCGTTTCCTTTTTTCTTCTTCTTCTCATTTTTCTCATTTTTCATTTTTCTTTATCTTTTCCATCTTGGCTTTTTCCCGGAAGCCTGAAACCATTTGACTCTTTTCATTATACACATCTCCACAACAAAAACAGCATTGATACACAAATGTGTGCATAGGGTTGCAAAGCAGCAAGAAGGGGTAAAGCATATGGACACAAACATCATTAACCAAGACAACCACAAAACATAAAACAGACTTATCACTTTCCCCCTGAAAGGGTATTTCTCCAACCTGTGAGTGTGATTTCTGTGCGAAAACGTCACTCGGGGTTTCACTTGATTTCTGCGCAACAATCTTACAGTGAAATGTTCCCCACGTACTTCTCATATACCTTTTCCCATATACCTTTAAGGCTAGCCTTTTTCCTTTACCTGAGCCGTGGAATCAAAGCTGTTAGTTCTCAATGTACCCCAGTCTGGAGGCAGGGAAGGCGAGGATCAGCCGGGCCGTTTTTCCAGTGGGCACCCGTTTTTCGTCCCTTCTGATCGTCGTCTTCCCCGACCCGCTGAGTGGAGGCAATCAAGCCCTCAAGAGGCTTCGTTTCTGTTCCTTCGCTGTTGACTCAGATCCCGGATGAGCCCCCATTTGTTGCGGAAGATTCGTTACCCAAGATCATTTAGAGTACAATCAGGAAGGAAGAGAAAGGAGACGGCAACTGATTCCAGGCTTTTTAATTCTATCGAGCTCGATAGGGTGTCCAGAAAACAATATCTTGACACAAGTTGGAAGTCAGATTTGCTCCAGCATTTATAGCATAAATTCACAGGTTTACACATGCGCATATGGGTCTTGACATTTAACAATCTAATCAATATCAATTTGTCCTCGAGGAAACGCAGCCAAGAACATTTGTTGGCAGGACATTATAATTTCCACTGCTCCCCTCTTTGTCAGCTGATCAGCCACGCTTCCAGACAATTACATAATCTTTAGAATGAATCATAACTTCATATATATCTCTTTATACATATGTCTTCATATATGTATCTTTAACATAAAACTTATTCAAAAGCAGCCTCCCCAGTAATTCTTCTGTGATTACTTTCACAATACATTATTTTCCTCAGTTGATCATTTAAAAAGGTGTGTAAAATTACCTGCTATTTACATCAACCAGACAGGAGGTGGCGCTACTACTACGTGACCTTTAGATGTTAGTTTTCGGATCAATAATATTGCCAAGTTTCCTTTAGCCTTGGCTTCCTCAAATATTGACTTAAGATTGAGCCAGCCTGAAAGTGTTCTAAGTCACCTGGAAAATTTCTCTTCCACCAAACTCTTTGCTTCCCAGTCTCAAGAACGGACAGGTAAGCCTTATTGCTCATTATTTTCATTTTAAATTATAATTATTTTATTTCTCCTTATGGCCACCACACTACTGCAGTTTGGAGGAGGATGAACCATGGATGATGGGACTTGCAGTACCATCACTCACATTCTGAGACCGCTGTTAACCTCATCCAATGACTGATCAGGACCAAACTTGGCACATAGACCTCTCATGACCCACTTTACGTCCTGGTGTGGTTTGGCCGAGGATGGACCATAGATTATGGGACTTACAGTACCTTTGCTCAATTCCTGAGACCACTGCAACCCTCATCCAATTACCGATAAAGACCAAACTTGGCACATTGAGTCTCCATTACGCACTCTACATCCTGGTGCGGTTTGGGGGAGGATGCACCATGGACGATGGGACTTGCAATACCTGCACTCCCTTCCTAAGACCAATACAACTGCCAACAATGATGGATCAGGACCACAATTTACACAGAGAGCCCGCATGACCCACTCTACATCCTGGTACGGTTTGGAAGAATTTGACAATGGATGATGGGACTTGCAGTCACTTCACTCACTTCCTGAGACCACTGAGACCCTCGCCAATGACTGATCAAGACCAAACTTGGCACACAGAGTCCCCATGATCCACTCTACATCCTGGTGCACTTTCGAGGAGGACAGACCATGGATGATGGGACTTCAAGTACCTCCACTCCCTTGCCAAGACTGCTGCAACCCTTACTAATGTCCGATCAAGACGAAACTTGGCACACAGAGCCACCTTGACCCACTCTACATCCCGATGCTGTTTGGAGAAGGATGGACAATGGATGATGGGAATTCCAGTGCAGTTCAGGGCAGGATGGGCCACTAATGATGGGATTTGCAGTACCTTCACCCGATTCACTTCCCACGGAACATTGTAGCCCCTACAAATCACAGACCAGGCCCAAACTTGGCACACAGAGTACTCATGGCCCACTCTACATCCTGATGCAGTTCTAAGGGGGATGGACCATGGATGATGGGATTTGCAGTATCTTTACTCACTTACTGAAACCACTGCGACCCTCATCCAATGACCAATCAAGGCCAAATTGGCACACAAAGCCCCCATAACCCACTCTACATCCTGGTGCACTTTCGAGAAGGACGGACCATAGATGATGGGACTTCAAATACCTCCACTCCCCAAAACTGCTGCAACCCTCATCTAATGACCAATCAAGACCAAACTTGGCACACAGAGCCCCCATGACCTACTCTACATATTGCTGCAGTTTTGGAGGAGGGTTGACCATGGATGATGGGACTTTCAGTACCTTCACTCACATTCTGAGACCTCTGCGAACCTCATCCAATGACTAATCAAGACCAAACTTGGCACATAGACCTCTCATGACCCACTTTATGTCCTGGTATCATTTGAAAAAAATTGGCGATGGATGATGGGACTTGAAGTACCTTCACTCACTTACTGAAACCACTGCGACCCTCATCCAATGACTGATAAAGACCAAATTTGGTACACAGAGCCCCCATGACCCACTCTATATCCTGCTGCTGTTTGGAGGAGGGTGGACCATGGATGATGGGACTTCAAGTTCCTTCACTCACTTCCTGAGAACAATGCAGCCGTTATCCAATGACCAATAAAGACCAAATTTGGCATACAGAACCGCCATTACCCACTTTCTCTAATAACCCGGGCAGCGCCGGGTCCCCAAGCTAGTATATAATAAAAGTCAAAACTTGTATGCGGCGGAGGTGTGGCAGTGTATGTGCCGGCTTTCGGATTGGCCAGCCTGAAAGTTCCAAGAATCTGGTTGGCTGCCACTGTGGTGCTATTTGCATATGGTCCTTGATTGGCCTGCTTCAACAGGAGCCCTGGTGGAGAAAAGGGTTCATAACAAAAATGGGGACATGACAGAAGGAAATTTGCATATGGTCTCTGATTGGCCAGCCTCAATTTCAAGATTCCGAGATGACAAAGAGAGGAAAGGAAAAGGCCAGAGGGGGCTGCGTCAGAAAATTACCAATACAGACCAAACTTGGCACACAGAGCCCCCATGACCCACTCGACATCCTACTGCAACCATGGATGATGGGACTTGCAGTGCCATCAATCACATTCTGAGACCGCTGTTAACCTCATCCAATGACTGATCGGGACCAAACTTGGCACATAGACCTCTCATGACCCACATTATGTCCTGGTGTGTTTTGGCTGGGGATGGACCATGGATTATGGGACTTGCAGTATCTTTGCTCAATTCCTGAGACCACTGCAACCCTCATCCAATTATTGATAAAGACCAAACTTGACACACTTGAGTCTCTATGATGCACTCTACATCCTGGTGTGGTTTGGGGGAGGATGCACCATGGACGATGGGACTTGCAATACCTGCACTACCTTGCTGAGACCATTACAACTACCAACAGTGATGGGTCAGGATCACAATTTGCACAGAGAGCCCGCATGACCCACTCTACATCCTGGTGCAGTTTGGAAAAATTTGGAAATGGATGATGGGACTTGCAGTCACTTCACTCACTTCCTGAGACCACTGAGACCCTCGCCAATGACTTATCAAGGCCAAACAGACCATGGATGATGGGACTTCAAGTACCTCCACTCCCTTCCAAAGACTACTGCAACCCTCATCTAATGTCCGATCAAGACCAAACTTGGCACACAGAGCCCCCATGAACAACTCTACATCCCGATGCTGTTTGGAGGAGGACGGACGATGGATGATGGGACTTCCAGTACCTTCACTCACTTCCTGAAACCACAGTGACACTTATCCAAATACCAAGAAAGACCAAACTTGGCACAGAGAGCCTCCTTGGCCAACTCAACATTCTGGTGAGGTTTGGGGGAGAACAGACTATGGACGATGGGACTTCAAGTACCTCCACTCACATCCCAAGACTTCTGCAACAGTCATCCAATGACCAATCAAGACCAAACCTAGCACACAGAGCCCCCATGACCCACTCTGCATCCTGCTGCAGTTTGAAGGAGGATGGACTTTGGATGATGGGACTTGCAGTACCTTCACTCACTGAAACCACTGCCACCCTCATCCAATGACTGATAATGACCAAACTTGGCACACAGAGCCCCCATGACCCACTCTATATACTGCTGCTGTTTGGAGGAGGGTTGACCATGGATGATGGGACTTCAAGTACCTTGACTCACTTCCTGAAAACAATGCAACCATCATCCAATCACCAATAAAGACCAAACTTGGCATAGAGAACCACCATTACCCACTTTCTCTAATAACCCGGGCAGCGCCGGGTCCCCAAGCTAGTGACAAATAAAGCTAATCTATTCTAATCAATTCTGTATTGATGTGTTTTGACTGTATTGTAGCCCACTTTGAGTCATGAGGAAAGGCAGGTAACAAATAAATTATTATTATTATTATTATTATTATTATTATTAAAGTTAGTGGTACTTATATTTGTATAGCATTAATAATTCATTCCACCTTTATCTGAGGAACATCTCCTTTAGGTAGAATTGGTTTCTTATTTTCCAAACAGGAAAATATGTTATGTGTTTGTGTGTTCAATTGACAAATTGTGAGCAACTGCTGATGGTTCTAAATGTATAAAATGTAATGACATCACAAGGGCCCTTTCTCTGGTCTTTGATTTTTGACCCAGAAACCTCAGTGAGTGGGATGATCTTGAACTAGTGACCACAGTTTTGAATTGCTATTGTGGAAACTTTGCAGGTGTTTGTGGCCAACTGTCCATTTTGCAAGTCTCCCCAGGTGATTTTCATAAGTGTGATTCACAGCTTCATAGAGTGGGAAGTGACCCCCCAGGACTATCCAGTTCAGCCTCATTTTGCCAGGCAGGAAGACGCCATCCAAGCACTCCTGATAGATGGCCATCCACACTCTGTTTAAAGACATCCCGAGAAGGAAACTCTATTGGACTCCCAGGTAGAAGCATTTTCCAAAGTTGAACAGCTCTGACCACCGGGAAGTTCTTCTCAATGTTTAGGTGGAATCACTTTCCCTGCCATTTAAACCCATTACTCTATTGTGCCCATTACTCTATTGTGCCCACTCTCACCAGCAGCAGAAAACGAGCCTTCCCCCTCCCTCAGTGGGTAAGGTAAAGGTTTTCCCCTGACATTAAGTCCAGTCATATCAGACTCTGGGGATTGGTGCTCATCTTCATTTCTAAGCCAAAGAGCTGCCATCGTCCATAGACACCTCCAAGGTCATGTGGCCGTCATGACTGCATGGAGCACTGTCACCTTCTCGCAGGAGCGGTACCTATTGATCTATTCACATTTGCATGTCTTTGAACTATTATGTTGGTAGAAGCTGGGGCTAACAACAGCCGCTCCCTGGATTCAAATCTGTGACCTTTCGATCAGCAAGTTCAGCAGCCCAGTGGTTTAAGCCACTGCGCCACCCACTGTGACACTGGGGGCTCCTCAATGGGATGTCCTTTGAAATATATAAACATGGATCCATGTCCCCTTCTCTCAGCCATCTCTTCTCCAAGCTTTTCATACCAGCTCCATCAGCTGCTCCTCTGAGGGATTCATGGAGGCCAGACCTTTGGCCGTTTTGGTGGCCCTTCTCTGGTAACCTTCCATCTTCTCCATACCTTTCTTGAATTGTGCCCAGAACTGGACAAAAGGATATCATTCCAGGTGAGGTCTGATCAAAGCAGAAGAGTGGGCCATGACTTCCCTCAGTTGTGACACTAGACTCCTTTGGATACATGAAAACATCATTCTACACATTTCATACATATGGCATTAGTTTTTCCTTCCTCCACCCCTCGATTGCAAAAACAGTGGCCCAGGGAAAGATGACTGCTGATGGCCTTTTTGTTCCAGCTGCTCTGAATCTGGTTCTGGGCGGCTACTTTCCTTCTTTGTTGTCTTTGGAGCAGGAGGGACCTTACCTTGACTCACTCTACCACGACCCCGTTTGTTGTGGTTTTCTGGGTTGCTCTTTTTGGCAAAAGAGAGCAGGAGATCTTGGGCAGAACCAGAATAGGGTTTCCCCTCCCAGGAACCCATTTCCAAATCCTGGAAGGTCCCAGATATGCTACCAGTTCTGGCACTTTCCCAGTTCAAGCCAAACTGTGGAAAACTATCACCTCTACAAGGAGGGACATTGCTTTCTTTCTCTCCAGCTGCGCGATGACCTGGGAATGTTAGCCCGGCTGTCTTCATTCTCTGGAAGTGTCTAAGCAGCATGTTGACCTGGTTAACACAAGGACTGAGGTGGAAAGCCACCTCCGTGAGGTCATTGCCCTCAACATCAGCAGCTGGTAGAACTTTCTCCACATCCTCCTCCATCTCTTGTACCAGGAAAATCAAAAACAGGGCTGCTTCTGCCTCTGAAATCAAGGAGAGGCTCAGGGCCTCCTTCCATCTCTTCATTCTTCGCAAGTGACAAAGAAGGAGGAACAAATGGTGGCACTGCAGTGACTCTATTGGGTCAGAAGGACTCACTCACCGCTCTCCCAACCATCCTAAAGCTCTGACTTTTAGGAAGGCATTCCAGCAAAGAGATTAGGAGCCCAGACCTTGGGTCTGGACGAACAACATGGTCGATTAACCATTTCCCTATCTACCATTTCCATACAAAGCTATCCCTCCTTCACAAGCTTTCAGGTAGGAAGACATGGGAAGAGGCCAAAGGGTTAGGGTCATACCACAAGGGAAAGTGAATAATAAATGCACTAGGGCTGGACGGTTTCGTTTCGTTAATTCGTAATTCGTTAATAATTCGTTAATTTTTTAAATTACAAAACGATAACGAACCATTCTGGAGCATTTTTTTTAAAAACGAATTTTTAAATACGTTTTGTAAATGCTTCGTATTTTGTTATTGTATTCGTTTCGTTATTGTTTTGAGGTCGTTTCGTTATTATTTCCGCATGTCTGGGGCAAGTTTTATGGTTGTTTTTTGTTTAATTAGTGAAAAAAAATTATAATATCACACCAACAGTCAACAACAGAGGGAGAGGGAAGCTTCAGAAGTTTTTGGAGATTTTTTAGCGTTTTCGCGGTCGCGTCCGCCATTAACGAATCGATTCGTTATTGTTTCGGAAATCGATTCGTTAATGTTTTGTAATTTTTTTCACATTTACGAAATTTCATAAATATCTAACTTTTTAAAAGGAAAATTTTGTAATTATTTTAAATAACGAAACGCAAAACCCCCCAAAAACGAATCGATTTTAGAAACAAATTTTTCCGTTGTTACCCAGGCCTAAAATGCACTATCATCATCATCATCATCATCATCATCATCATCAGGAGCCCCCGGTGGAGCAATGGGTTAAACCCTTGTGCCGACAGGACTAAAGACCGGCAGGTCGGAGGTTCAAATCCGGGGAGAGTGTGGGTGAGCTCCCTCTGTCAGCTCTGGCTTCCCATATAGGGACATGAGAGAAGCCTCCCACAAGGATGGTAAAACATCAAAACATCCGGGCGTCCCTTGGGCAACATTCTTGCAGAAGGCCAATTCTCTCACACCAGAAGTGACTTGCAGTTTCTCAAAACGCCATCCCTTCCAAGGCCAAGAAGAGGAGGAGGAGAGAGGAAGAGCCTGGATGCGGAGGAGGAGAGCACACGGAGGCTCCACTGGAGAAACAACATGGCAGAAGACTAAGTAGACCAAATCTCACGAGATGGGAGGATAGACATCTCGCTAGAAGAAGGAAAACCAGGAAAGAAGCCAAGCCACTGAGGGCAGAAGAAGGGCAAACCGAAGGGAAAGAAAATAAGGAAAAATTAAGGAAATTAAGGAAAAATTAAGGAAAAATCAAGGAAAAATAAGGATAATAAGGAATACATTACTGGAAATACAGAAATAATAACAAAAATAATAACAAAAATAATAACAAAAATAATAACAAAATTATAAACAACGAAAAGAAAAAACCAGGAGACAAATCAATAAGAATACATTGCAACAGAAACAAATATTTAAATAAACATAAACACGGACGCAAATAAAGAAAACAAAAATTAATAAAAATATAAAACCTATTGAAGAAAGAAGAAAAGGAAGAAAGAAGGAGAAAGAGGGAAGGGCTAGAAGTCAACAAAACAGAACAACTATAGCAAGCAAAATAATATAGGGAAAAACAACAATAAACTACAACAAAATTGGGACAAAAGAGATAAATAATCAAGCAATCTGTTCGAACAAAAAATAATAAAATAAACCAACACAACCAACACAACATACAACAATACTGATTAAATAAATACGAAATATTTACAAACTGTACAAATTATCAGATAAATAGAACGAAATGCAAAGCAAAAGAGAAAAAGCGCAAACCCAGGCAGCACAAATAGTGCAAACGCCACAATCACCACAGCTGGCACAAGTAGCTCTAGCTACAAAGTTGCAAACTAAAAGGAACTCCACAACGGAAGAAAATGTACTAAAGGACATTCTAGCGGAGATCAAAAAAATCTCAAATAAACAGGATGAACAGCATAAGGAACTGCAAGCAGAAATCCAAAGCTTAAAGACAGACCTAAAAGAAGACATTAGGAAACTCCAAGAAGATGTAGACAATATGAAAAAAGAGAATCAAAAAATAAACAAAGCCCAAGGAAAAACGGAACACAGACTCAACAAATTTGAAAAATAAAGTTCAAATGGGAAAAGCTAGAAGGTATCATGGTCACCCTAAACGAAATTAGGTATTGGCTGAACACTGAGGAAAAAGCCAAGGCTTTCTTTGATAACCACATAAAAGTAACAACATAAGACCTATATCCAAGAAAGATGCCCAGAAGAAGAAAAGGTGAATACTTTAAAGATTGGGACAAACAACAGGAGGGCGAGAATGAAAACAATGAAGAAGGGGAAAGAGATGAAGAAGAGGGGAACAAGCCAAGAACCAATCAAAATGAAAGAGACCTAAAACGGCTAAGAGAATTCTCACCAGAGAACTACCACTTGGTGCTGCCCCAGGAGGTCGCCCAATGGGAAATGCAGGACAATACCAATGAGTAAAGACATTTGAGTCTACTCGAACAACGTTAACGGTCTAAACTACCCATGTAAGAAGAAGAGAATTTTCAACTATCTGAAGCAGCAGAATTTTGACCTGGTGCGCCACAAGAAACCCATATTTGTTCAAGCTAAGTTAGGCATGGAATTTTATGTGGCCAGCAATGAAAAAAAAGGAGTTGTGCTATATATTAAAAATTGGTTAAACCCAAAACAGGTTTTTAAAGATTTTGAAGGTAGATACATAGGGGTAATCATTGAAATAAAAAATTTGAAAACACTGATCTGCAACATTTATTGCCCGAATGGACCAAAACAGAAGTTCATAAAGGGACTTAAAAAGACATAGACAAACAGGAATATGATGAACGAATACTGTTAGGAGATTTTAACGGTGTAGTAGACCTAAACCTAGACAAATTATATAATAATACAAAAAATTTCCGTGACAGAAACAAATCTTGCCTCCTGCCAAAAACTTTCTTAACCCAATTAGAAAACTTAAACCTAAAGGACATCTGGAGACATATCAAAGGGACCACAAAGGATTTTACATACTACTCAAATAGACACAATTTCTGGTCCCGGATTGATATGGCATGGGCAACCAGCCAAATGTTATTAAATGTTAAAAAGATAAAAATAACAGCTAGGATATTTTCTGACCAGTGCCCCATAGAATTCACAATTAAAGGAATCGATACTAAATTTAAATGGAGATTAAAAGAAAACTTACTAAAAATGGAAAAAGATATCAAAAGGAAGAGGGAATTATTAAGGGAATACCTTGAACATAACAAGGGAGAGGAAACATCAAAAAATACCCTATGGGAAGCTCTGAAAGCATTTATGAGGGGGTATTTTATGCAACAGGAATCGATCCACAGAATCAACAAGAATAAAGAGACTAAAAGAATTATTGAAAGTCTAAACTCAGAAGAACACTTACTGAAAAAGAATCCCAGAGACCATAACACGAAGCTAAGATTGGAGGCGCTCAAAAAACAGGTACAACTAACACAAACGGGTAAAATAGAAAAAAACCTAAAATACATGTGGGTAAACTATTTCCAAAATGCAAATAAGATAGGCAAATGGTTAGCAAACAAGTTTAAAAAGCACAAACAGAAGCAATTAATCACAAAGATAGAAGTAGAAGGGAAAATCTATACAGAGGGAAAAAGTATTACGAATCAATTCCTGAATTTCTACCAAAAACTATATAAGAAAACTAACTCCTCAGAGGAAGAAATTATGGAATATATAGGAAAACAAAAGCTAGAAAAATTAACGGAGAAACAAAGAGAAATATTGAACAGACCTATCACCACACATGAAATAGATAGTGCTATCCAAAAACTAAAAAACAACAAGGCACCGGGCCCAGATGGGTACACAGCAATATTTTATAAAACATTTAAGGATGGATAACCCATCTGCTAAAAGACATCATGAATAATATATTGGTTGACAAAACAATACCTAAATCCTGGGAAAATGCAAATATCACTCTAATACATAAAGAAGGCTCAGACCCATTAGAAATTAAGAATTACAGACCCATATCCCTATTAAATAACGATTATAAGATATTTGCAACAATAATGTCAGACAGATTAAAGACCTTCCTGAAAGATTGGGCATCAAAAGAACAGACAGGCTTCCTCCCCAACAGGCATATCAAAGACAATATTAGGATCCTAATTGACACTATTGAATACTTCGAAAAAAACAACGAAAAATAATTGGCACTACTCATAATCGACGCCGAAAAAACTTTTGATAAAGTAAATTGGAGTTACCTAAAATTATTATTTCAAGAATTGGACATTGGATATAATTTCCAAAATGCAGTGAATGCAATATACGAAAGACAAGAAGCTACCTTAATAATAAATGGTCAAGAATCGCCCCCTTTCAAAATTACGCAAGGAACGCACCAAGGTTGCCCCCTCTCCCCCCTTCTCTTCATCTTAGTAATACTCTAATAAGAGACATAAACAATGATAAGAATCTCAAAAGAATGAAGATTCAAACACGGCAATACAAATTAAGAGTCTATGCAGACGACGTGGTCTGTATTATAGAAGACCCTATAAAAAGAATTGATGATTGGATAACTAAAATTGAGACATTTGGGAAACTAGCGGGCTTTGAACTTAACAAACAAAAAACAAAACTTCTAGTTAAAAATATAGATAAAAAGACAAAAGAACTGCTACAAGTCAAAACAGGCATAACGATTGAGAGCAAAGTAAAATATCTTGGAGTAACAATTACTCAAAGCAATACAAAATTGTTAAAGAATAATTATGAGCACTTATGGAAAAAAATCCATATGGATTTGGAAAGATGGAAACATGAAAACATCTCGCTGCTAGGACGTATTGCAATATTAAAAATGAATATTCTCCCTAAGCTTATATTTCTCTTATATTTCTCTTCCATAATTAGGAATGACCACTTATTCAAAAAATAGAACAAAGAAATCACCCAATTCATGTGGAGAAACGGCAAACCAAGGATAAACTACAAAGTGCTAACTGATGATAGGAAAAGAGGGGGTCTAGGCCTTCCTAATTTTAAACTATTCTACGAGGCATGCAATCTGGCAGGAATTAAGGAATGGGCTACACTAAAGAATAAGTCACAATTAATCCTAGAAGGGCATGATCTGAGGACCGGATGGCACGGGTACCTCTGGCATAACAAAAGAAAAGTAGAGAAAATTTTTAGTAATCATTTCATAAGAACGGCACTAATCAAAACTTGGGAAAAATATAAATTAAGATTTTATACTAAGACCCCTCTGTGGATATCGCCAATGGAAGCCAGGCACAAAAGAGACCAAGGGGAGGAGAATTGGTTAAGTTACAAACAAATCCTTAAAAAAACAGCAAAGGGAGAATTAGTCCTAAAATCTTATGACGAGATAAAACTACTGAACGAAAAATTAACATGGCTACAGTATTTTCAAATTCAACAAGGCTTTAAGGAGGATGGTAAAATAGGCTTTAATCAGGAGGAGGGATTCTGGGATTCAATTTTACACAAGGATAAAAAATTGAATAAAATAATATACCCAAAACTTTTAACCTGGTCCACAGAAGAGGAACAAATTAAAAACTGCCAAATACAATGGGCAAAAGATATAGGGCATAGTATACATACCGGCCAATGGGAAGAAATTTAGAACAAAAAATTAAAATACACGGCAGCCAATGATCTAAAAGAAAATTGGTATAAAATGCTATACCGCTGGTATTGTACCCCTGAAAAACTTGCCAAATTTAACAAAGGGATATCCAGCACCTGCTGGAAATGTAAGGAAGAAAAAGGGACCTTCATTCATGCATGGTGGTTGAAAAGAAACAGGGGAGCTGAGGGATGATTTATTGTTGCCACCAATTTGAAAGGAACCAGTATTCAGGAGATTTTACCCCAGTTCCCAAGGTTTTCCAAGTCTGCCCTGGGGGTAAAATGGAGAATATGGTCAAGGAGGAAAAAAGAAGAAGCCAGGTGCAGGCAGGGAAATCAGGAAAGAGAGCCTGCCTGCTTTTCTTTTGCGTGACTTACCTGTTTAATGTCTTGTTCTTCATTCTTTGGTCCCAAGAGAGAACGCGGAGCATCCACTCCTTGAGGCGAAATCAAATCAGGGTCAGTGCTTAGGCGATCCCTCGTTGGACGAGTAAGATGGTCTTCCATTATGGATTTCCTTGTGGGTCCGTATGTGGCTGTGGAGCCCTATTCTTGCTCTGCATCTTCTTCCGCAGTGAGGGCATTGGTTTCCAGGTGGAAGGCGGTCCCGGTCAGGGTTGTATGGCCACACTTACTTCTCAAGGCCCCTATTTATTGTCCCACAACCCCTGTGCCATTTACCAAGGACCCCTAAAGTCCCTCTTCCTTGCGCTCTTCAGTTGCTTCGCCAACCCGTTTGTCTTCCTGAGCTTCAAAGCCCCTAAAATCTGGCACTCTTTGGCTATTTGTCCAGAGGAATGGCTAAATCCCACTCTAAGGTCAGTAGGGTCTTCATCATTGATTCTTTCCCAATATTTTCATGCAAAATGCACCAGAAATACCAAGGCAGCCAAGAATTATGGCTGAGATGCTCACCTCAGCGGCAGTCAAGGGCCACTGGGCCAGGCTGGTGGTGAGGGTCCATTCCTTCAGGCTGCAGAGAGAACAGGTCATTAAACAAGCACTACAACCTGGGGATCCCACTAGTAAAAGGCTGGGATTGGGCCTTACCTGCAGGCTTCCTTGCAGGTCTCCTGGCATCCCAGTTGCTCCTTCACAAACCGCTCATGCAGTTTGTAGTAGCAATATACTGTGGAAGGTAGGGAGGGAGAAAGGTTAAGAAGAGCCAAGACAGGACACCCCCATCATGAAAATCCAGATCATAGAAAGGGAGCTAACAGATGCTCACTCCAGTCTGGGTTTTTCTTGTAGTTGCAGAACTGGGCTCTGGCCGGTGGAGGCTGGGCATACTGGGCACAGCCGCAGGTCTTGAACATCAGCTTCTGGAAGCAGGAATGCAGGCAGATCTGCAGAGGGAAAGCAGTGGGAGTCAATAGGATGCCAGTCACCAAACCCGCAACACCAGTTTGGCCCTTATAGAGGCTGCCTTGGGACTGATGGGGGGGGTGGGAACCAGGGCCTCTGTCCCACCTGCAAAGAGTAGTTCTTGTTGTAGAGGTTCTCCACAGGTATATCCGAGCCATCCTCCGTGCAGCTGCTGCAGGGCTTGCTCAGCTGCTGGGAGGTGGTCTGGGTGCATAAAGGCAGAGGTCAGCAGGGCAAGGAGAGGGACAGCTTTCTTGTGCCCTCCAACCTAAGGAGGAAGCTCCACTGCCCAGCAATGAGAGCATCTGAGCATTGTCTAACCCTTCCTTCTCAGCAGTGAGGCCCATAACGTTTTGCACTAGCTGGGGGTCAGAAAGTCAAGGCGACTCACAAAGTGCATCCCGATTGAGGTGGCGGTGCCCATCTCGATCTCGGTGCCAATGTCCTCGATGAAGGGGTACTCATCCTGGCCGTGGATGACCACCTTGGCCCTTGTGGAGGTCACTAGGTAGGGGTTGTAGTCAGCCTTATCAATGTGCAGGACCACCTGCAGCCCTGGGGACAGGAGAAAAGAACTGGTCAATGGAGGGGACCAAAGGTAAACCTTGGTATTTTGGATCAAGCACTTGCAATGTTGGCTTTGTCAAAGTGCCACTATTCTTCACTATTCAGGGCTCACTGAAGGTAGTTAAGCAGCAGGGCTTCATCTGCACCAGGCATGGGCAAACTTCAATCCTCCAGGTGTCTTGGATTTCAACTCCCACAATTCCTAACAGCTTCAGGCCCCTTCCTTTTCCCCTTCAGCCACTTAAGCGGCTGAGGGGGGAAAGGGCCTGAGGCTGTTAGGAATTGAAATCCAAAACATCTGGAGGGCCAAAATTTGTCCATGCCTGATCTACACTGTAAAATGGATGCAGTTTGACATTCCTTTAACAGCCATGGCTCAATGCTATGGAATCCTTAGATACATATTCTGTAGCCAAGACCCTTGCCAAACTACAACTCCCAGGATTCCATTGCATTGAGCCATGGCTATTAAAGGAATGTTAAACCACAGTGACTCTATAGTATAGATCTGTAATGGCGAACCTGTGACACGCGTGTCAGTAGTGACACGCGTAGCCATTTCTACTGACACGCGCCGAAGGTCCGCCATTGCTTTGGTTGGAGGAGGAGGCGGAGGAGCCTTTGAAGAAGAGGAAGAAGCAAATCAACAAAACAAACTTTAGGGCAACGTTTCTCAACCTGGGGGTGGTCGCGAAGCAATTTTTCAGGGGTCGTGACATTGCCTCCTTTGGCCCTGCCCCCTCTGGTTGCCAGGAGTCACGGAGAGGCGCCCCCATTCTGATCCCAATTATTTTGGATGAGGCATCCAGCCTGTATCAAGTGCTTCCGAAGGAAACCAGAGGAACTTCCAGGGTAGACTCAGGTTCGCAGCTTGGGAGTGATCCTGGACTCATCGCTGAGCCTGGAACCCCAGGTCTCAGCGGTGGCCAGGAGAGCTTTTGTGCAACTAAAACTTGTGCACCAGTTGTGCCCATACCTTGGGAAGTCTGGTCTGGCCACCGTGGTCCACGCTCTTGTTACATCTCGAATAGACTACTGCAACACACTCTACGCGGGGTTGTCCTTGAAGACTGTTCAGAAACTTCAACTGGTCCAGCGAGCGGCAGCCAGATTGCTCACCGGAGCAACATACAGGGAGCACATCACCCCCCCCCCCCCTGTTGCGTCAGCTCCACTGGGCTGCCCGTTCAGTTCCGAGCACAATTCAAGGTGCTGGTTTTGACCTACAAAACCCTTTACGGTTCCGGTCCAGTGTATCTGTCCGAACGTATCTCCCTCTACGTCCCACCCCGGAATTTGAGATCATCTGGAGAGGCCCTGCTCTCGACCCCACCGCTATCACGTGAGGCTGGTGGGGATGAGGAACAGGGCCTTCTCAGTGGTGGCCCCTCACCTGTGGAACTCACTCCCGGGGGAAATTTGGGCATCAACATCCCTCCTCTCCTTCAGGAGGAAGGTAAAGACGTGGTTGTGGGACCAGGCCTTTGGGCAATCTGACAACTAGCTATGGACAACCAGATGGATAGGACTGAAAGGACTGACAATTGTGGAATTGGAATTTGAACTATGAGATTGCGAAACGCTGACCGTCAATGAGGAGAAATGGTTTGTATTGGTTTTATTGCTTTGTGGTTTTATGGTTGTTTTTGCCTTACAATAATTATTGTTTTCTGTTAATTGATGTTATTGCTAGAATTGCTGTTTTCTGTTAACTGATGTTATTTGTCTTACTGCTGTTATGTGACGCGGGCATTGAATTGTGCCTTGCTTCTGTAAGCCGCCCTGAGTCCCCTCCGGGGTGAGAAGGGTGAGGTAGAAGCAACCGAAATAAATAAACAAATAAATAAATAAATAAATAGTGTGCCATCTCATACGTTGGAGTCATGGTTTGCAGAGGGCCTTCTGTGGGGTGTAGTTTGATGACCAACCAAGCCCGCTCCTCATGGCCGTGCGCATTCTTGGGTTGGCGGGAAGCCATCAGAGGGTGTGTGTGTGTGCCGTGAGTGTTTGTTGGTGCTGCGTTTGGCTAGCTGGGAGCACCATGGTAGAGATGGGGCAGTGGGCAGGCACTCCAAGCTTGGACAGCATTGAGTACCTGACCCTGTGCACCGCTGGCGCTACCTCCCGCCCTGCAACAAGTTTGTCACCCCCCGCCCCCCAGTAAAGGAGAAGGAAGGTAGCTGACCCTCACGATAAGGGTGCGTGGGTGGGTGAGCAGTCAAGGCCCTCTCTTTCCTCCTCGTTCTTTCAGCCGCAGCAAACACACACACTCCGGAGCCCCCCCCCCTCCTTTTTCCTTCTCTTTCTCGGATTTTCTCTCTCTTCCCTCTCTTTCTCTTTTGTTATATCCATTTCTTTTTCTTTATTTCTCCCCCTCCATCTTTCTCCCTTTCTTCTCTTTCTCTCTTTTTTTCCTCACCCTTTCTCCTCCTCTCCTTTTTATATCCCTTTCTTTTCTCCCTCTTCCTTTCCCTCCCTCCCTCCTTCCTTCTCCGTGCCTCCACCTCCACCTCAGCAGTTTTCAGGAAGAAGGGGGTGGGAGGAAGAAAGGGCAGCCCAGAAGAGAAAGGCTGCTGCTCCAAAAATGCTGCTTCTGCCAACTCCTGACGGCCGGTGAGCGGGGGAGGGACTTTAGGAGCCCACCCGCTGTCCTCCTCTTCCCCTCCTTCCTCCTCTTCAAAGCAGCGGTGACGGGGCAGCAGCGACAATAACACGATGTTCAGCCTGCAAGGCTGGAATGCCCAAAAGTTGGAATGGCCATCTCATTGTGCTTTTCCTTTATGGCAGAAGGAGGTTGGACTGGATGGCCTTTGGAGGTCTCCTATTCTAGGTTCCTATTATTATTATTATTATTATTATTAGAAGCAGGAGCAGAGGCTGAATGGCCATCTGTCAAGATTGCTTTGATTGTCTTTTTCCCTTATAGCAGAAGGAGGTTGGACTGGATGGCTCTTGGAGGTCCCCTATTCTAGCTTCCTATTATTATTATTATTATTATTATTATTATTATTAGAAGCAGGAGCAGAGGCTGAATGGCCATCTGTCAGGAATGCTTTGATTGTCTTTTTTCCTTATAGCAGAAGGAGGTTGGACTGGATGGCCCTTGGAGGTCTCCTATTCTAGGATCCTATTATTATTATTATTATTATTATTATTATTTTCATTAGCAGAGGCTGAATGGCCATCTGATAGGAGTGCTTTGATTGTGCTTTTCCCTTATGGCAGGAAGGATGTTGGAATGAATGGCCCTTGGAGGTCTACTACTTTAGGATCCTATTATTATTAATATCATTATTATTAAGCAAGGTCTCTATGGCCATCTGTCAGGTGTGCTTTAATAGTGCTTTTTCTCTTATGGCAGGAGGGAGGTTGGAATGAATGGCCCTTGGAGGTCTCCTCCTACCTTAGGATTCTATTATTATTATTATTATTATTATTATTATTATAAATTATTATTAATATTATTTAGTTGAGGGTGAATGGTCATCTGTCAGGTGTGCTTTGTGCTTTTCCTGCATTCTTCCTCTCCTTCCTCCTCTGCCAAAGCAGCAGCAGCGAGAACAACACGAAGTCAGCGTGCAAAGGCTGACTGGCCACCTGACTTGATTGTGCTTTTCCCTTATGGCAGGAGGTTGGATATACATCCTGCATATCAGAGATTTACATGACGATTCATAACAGTAGAAAAATTACAGTTATAAAGAAGCTAAAAAAATAATGTTATGGTTGGGGATCACCACAACGCAAGGAACTGTATTAAGGGATTGTGGCATTAGGAAGGTTGAGAAACACTGCACTACTGGCTATTAGGAATTGTGGAAGTCCAAAACACAAGGAGGGCCCAAGCTGGCCCATGCCTACTTTAAAGAATACCCATGATATTTAATTCTATTGCAATGTTTTACATATTTGTAGATTTGAAATTGTTTTGAAATTTAAGCTGCTTTGGCCCCTTCCACACAGCTGTATAAAATCCACACTTAACTGGCTTATATGGCAGTGTGGACTCTGTTAATGCAGTTCAAAGCAGATATTGTGGATTATCTGCCTTGATATTCTGGGTTATATGGCTATTTGGAAGGGCCCTTTCAGAGCCCCATATCCCAGGATCTGATCCTAGCTTTTCTGTTTATCCCAGATTATCTGGCAGTGCAGACTCAAATAATCCAGTTTAAAGCAGAAAACCTGGGATCAGACCCTGGGATATAGGGCCTTTCTGGAAGTGCCCACAGTCTCCTTGCGAAGACAAAAAGTGGTGTACAAATAAGCATAATAATAATACTCAGTTCTTGTGGGTTTTTTCGGGCTATATGGCCATGTTCTAGAGGCATTTCTCCTGACGTTTCGCCTGCATCTATGGCAAGCTTCCTCAGAGGGTGAGGTCTGCTGGAGCTGGGGAAAAAAGGGGTTTATATATCTGTGGAATGACCAGGGTGAGACAAAAGGCTTTTGTAAGTTGGGCTAGGTGTGAATCTTTTCAACTGACCACCTTGATTAGCATACAATGGGCTGACTGTGCCTGGAGCAAACTCTTCTTGAAAGGTGATTAGATGTCCCTGCCTGTTTTTCTCTTTGCTGTTTTAATTTTAGAATTTTTTAATACTGGTAGCCAGACTTTGTTCATTTTCATGGTTTCTTCCTTTTTGTTGAAATTGTCCACATGTTTGTGGATTTCAATGGCTTCTCTGTGTAGCCTGACATGGTGGTTGTGAGTGGTCCAGCATTTTTGTGTTCTCAAATAAAATGCTGTGTCCAGGTTGGTTCATCAGGTGCTCTGCTATGGCTGATTTCTCTGGTTGGAGTAGTCTGCAGTGCCTTTCATGTTCCTGGATTCTTGTTTGGGCGCTGCGTTTCGTGGTCCCTATGTAGACTTGTCCACAGCTGCATGGTATACGGTAGACTCCTGCAGAGGTGAGAGGATCCCTCTTGTCCTTTGCTGAACGTAGCATTTGTTGGATTTTCTTGGTGGGTTTGTAGATTGTTTGTATGTTGTGTTTCCTCATCAGCTTTCCTATGCGATCAGTGGTTCCCTTGATGTATGGCAGGAACACTTTTCCTCTGGGTGGATCTTCATCTTTACTCTTGTGGCTTGTTCTTGGTCTTGCAGCTCTTCTGATGTCTGAGGTGGAGTATCCA
Organism: Anolis sagrei; assembly: GCF_037176765.1. Classification (NCBI taxonomy): domain Eukaryota; kingdom Metazoa; phylum Chordata; class Lepidosauria; order Squamata; family Anolidae; genus Anolis; species Anolis sagrei. The sequence goes on along the minus strand of NC_090035.1, from coordinate 23,456,804 downwards.
TTGGCCTGGAGAGCCCAGTTGAGGTGGTTCAGTTCATCTTGGAGGAGGTGGGGTTCCCAGATTCTTTTTGCACGGTCTGCCAAGGCTTTAATTGTGCTTCTTTTTTGACTTGGGTGATGGTTGGAGTTTTTATGTAGATATCTATCTGTGTGTGTGGGTTTTCTGTAAACGGTGTGACCCAATTGTTGATCTGGTTTGCGGATGACTAGGACATCTAGAAAAGGCAGTCTTCCTTCCTTTTATTTTTCCATAGTGAACTGGATGTTTGGGTGGATGCTGTTAAGATGTTCCAGGAACCTGTTGAGTTCTTCTTCTCCATGGCTCCAAATGGTGAAAGTGTCATCCACATATCTGAACCATATAGTGGGCTTTTTGGTTGCTGTTTCAAGAGCTTGTTTTTCAAATTGTTCCATGTAGAAGTTAGCTATGACTGGGCTGAGAGGGCTCCCCATAGCTACTCCATCTTTCTGTTCGTAGAATTCATTGTCCCACTGAAAATAGCTGGTGGTGAGGCAATGGTGAAACAGCGCCGTGATGTCTTCTGGGAACCTCTGGTTGATGAGTGCCATGGTGTCTGCAACTGGGACCATGGTAAATAGAGACACCACATCGAAGCTGATCAGTTTGTCATTTGTATTTAACTTGAGATTGCTGATTTTTTCAATGAAGTGGGCTGAGTCCTTGATGTAGTGTGTTGTGAGCCCAATGTGGCTTTGTAACTGTGCAGCAAGAAATTTGGCTAAGTCATATGTGGGGGACCCAATGGCACTCACGATTGGTCTGAGTGGGGTGGAGTCCTTATGGATTTTGGGGAGTCCATAAAGCCTGGGTGGAAGGGCTTCCGATTTACATAGCTGCTGTCGTATGTCGAAGTTGATGGAGGAGTTTTTAATTAGAGTGTTGGTTTTTCTGGTTATTTTGGAAGTTGGGTCTTGCTTAAGTTTTCTGTATATAGTAGGGGCCAGGAGTTTTCTGATTTTCTCCTTGTATTGCTCTGTATGCATGATGACTGTGGCATTCCCCTTGTCTGCTGGCAGAATGAGGATATCAGGATCTGAATTTAGGTCTCTAATGGCTTCTCTTTCTTTCCTAGTAATGTTACTGGAGGGGAGTTTTGCCTTTTTCAGGATCCTTGCTGCTTCCGCTTGTACTTCTTCTGCTTCCTCCTCTGGGAGGCGGTAAATTGCTGATTCGACATTGGCAATTATGTTTTCTACTGGGATCCTGGTGGCGGTTACAGCAAAGTTTCCTCCTTTCGCTAGTATGGATACTTGGTCTTCAGAGAGTTGTCTGTCTGTCAGGTTGATGATGGTCCGTGATGTATCCAGTTCTGGTTTCGGCTGTTGCTTTTGTCGTTTGTGGAATTTTTGTTTTTGTCTGTTGGTGTGGACAACCATGTTTTTCTCCATTTTCCTGTAAGTGAGATTGTCTATTTTGTCCCAGTCCTGGGAATTCATCTTCTGGCTGATATTGATATGGAGATGCAGCAGTTCCTTGTCTGTGTTTGCGAGTTCTTTGCGGATGGTGCGGATTCTCTCTCTTAAGAGGTTGCGTTCCAGGCGGTCATAGATCCGGTGAGCCTGTGGTGTTTTGAGAGTCCTTTTGGCTGCGAGGAATTGTGGGATGGTATCTGTGTCTCTGCAGCGTAGAAGGAAAGTCAGGGAGCACAGCTCTACAGGCCAATGGATACTCCACCTCAGACATCAGAAGAGCTGCAAGACCAAGAACAAGCCACAAGAGTAAAGATGAAGATCCACCCAGAGGAAAAGTGTTCCTGCCATACATCAAGGGAACCACTGATCGCATAGGAAAGCTGATGAGGAAACACAACATACAAACAATCTACAAACCCACCAAGAAAATCCAACAAATGCTACGTTCAGCAAAGGACAAGAGGGATCCTCTCACCTCTGCAGGAGTCTACCGTATACCATGCAGCTGTGGACAAGTCTACATAGGGACCACGAAACGCAGCGCCCAAACAAGAATCCAGGAACATGAAAGGCACTGCAGACTACTCCAACCAGAGAAATCAGCCATAGCAGAGCACCTGATGAACCAACCTGGACACAGCATTTTATTTGAGAACACAAAAATGCTGGACCACTCTCACAACCACCATGTCAGGCTACACAGAGAAGCCATTGAAATCCACAAACATGTGGACAATTTCAACAGAAAGGAAGAAACCATGAAAATGAACAAAGTCTGGCTACCAGTATTAAAAAATTCTAAAATTAAAACAGCAGAGAGAAAAACAGGCAGGGACATCTAATCACCTTTCAAGAAGAGTTTGCTCCAGGCACAGTCAGCCCATTGTATGCTAATCAAGGTGGTCAGTTGAAAAGATTCACACCTAGCCCAACTTACAAAAGCCTTTTGTCTCACCCTGGTCATTCCACAGATATATAAACCCCCTTTTTTCCCAGCTCTAGCAGACCTCACCCTCTGAGGAAGCTTGCCATAGATGCAGGCGAAACGTCAGGAGAAATGCCTCTAGAACATGGCCATATAGCCCGAAAAAACCCACAAGAACTGAGTGATTCCTTCGATGAAAGCCTTCGACAATACATAATAATAATATTGTAGAAGAGAAATCTGTTCCTGGTTGAAATTATTTGTTTAATTGTGCGCCTCTTACTTTGAAAGTAGTAATTATCCTCCAGAAACTTTGTGTGGCTGCCACAAACTATGATGACAAGAGGTCATGGGAATTCGGCCAATAGGCTGATTAGTAAACATATTCATGGGTTCCCTGCAGTTATAGTTAGCCTGTTACCCATGCTACGACATATTGAAGTCAAAATTTCATTTATTTGTAATTAGAAATAAATGTTTCACAATATATAAAACAAATGTTTCATAATATTCCCGTGTAAACTATAGTCCAGCCCTCCAACAGTCTGAGGGACAGTGAACTGGCTCCCTGTTCAAAAGGTTTGAGGACCCCTGGTTTAAATAATGGTCAAACATTTTGCCTCTTCTCAATGGAGAAACCAAACATTTCTACAACCTTCAAAAGCTGCTACAGAAGGAGAAGGATTGGGGCGGCAGCGTCTTCTCGCAGTTTGGACTTCAACTTCCAGAACCACTGACAATTGGAAACAGTGGCTAAGGCTTCTGGGAAGTGGAGTCCCACATTCAAGTTGGGGGCTCATTACTAAGCATGCGCGGCAGTCTCAGAAAGCATTTCAGAGGCTGGATGGCCATCTGTCAGGTCTGCTTTGAATGCAATATTCCTATTTAAACTAAATATTGCGAAATTATGGTTTTTTTCTTGAAGTGACACACCACCTGAATTTTGCTCGGTTTTTTGGTAAATTTTGACACACCATGCTCAAAAGGTTGCCCATCACTGGTATAGATGCATCCTAAGTGAAAGTTTTTTAACAGATACACAGAAAGGCACTAGTGGAAATTCTGCAGAAGTAAACAAAGGAACAGAGATCATCCCCAAGGCTGGATAGGCCAGGACCCCCTCGATGGACTGTCACCTTGTCGTGGTGAGGGGGCTTGCGCGTTCCGATGAACCTGTAGGCACAACAACTGGAGTCGTGCACTCCCAGGAGTGGCCACAGGGGAGGTTCCAGACCAAGCACAGTCCGAAGACCCAAAGACCTCAACGGCGGAGCAGGCGGAGGATAACATGGCATATGTTACAACGGCTGCGAAGGCGGAAGAAGGCTGCAACAGACTGAGAAGCCACAGTCATTGTGTTAAACTACATCACCAGCGGAACCTCACTCTGTGAAGTCTGTGTGTTGATCAGTTGTGTACTGACCTCCACACATTAAAAAAACCCACGCACAGGCGTCTTCCAAAGAAAATAAAAACAAACCAACTAAAGCCCCATGGCGATCAGCGAGTGGCGACGGGGGCAGGACTGTGAAATCTGGAAGCCCCTAGTCACAGACTGGCACATGGGCGGTGGGTACGGACTCAGTCGTTCTGCCTCAAGGTCCGAGGCAGTTGAGTAGTTCGGCAGCTGTATCCGCGACTGAGCAGCCCTTTTTAGGACCCACTCTGCTCACCCCACATGGGGAGGGGGCTAGAAAAGGTGCCCTAAACATAGTCTGCCTCACTTATCCCTGACTGGACTGCCGCGTCCAGTGGGGTCACCACCCTGCGGCCAAAAAAGAAAAATGAACTTCGGTACGTGGAACGTACAGACTCTGATGGACAACAGCGGCAGTGAACGCCCCGAACGCAGAACCGCCATCATTGCAAGGGAGCTGGGACGCTTCAACATCGACATAGCAGCCCTTCAGGAGACCCGGAGAGCAGGAGAGGGACAGCTGAAGGAAGAAAAAGGAGGCTACACCTCCTTCTGGAAGGGACTGCCCGAAAAAGACCAAAGAATGCACTGAGTTGGCTTTGCCATCAGAAATGATCTGATGAAACATCTGCCCGAAGCACCCACTGGCATCAACGAACGACTGTCAACCCTCCGAATCGATCTTGCCAAAAACCAACGGGCAACCTTTCATACCCTGTGAGGAGTTGAAATAATAATAATAATAATAATAATAATAATAATAATAATAATTTTACTGAATTTTCTCCTAGAAAGAAAAAACTAAAGTCTTTATGGCAGAACAGGCTAGCCACAGGCAGAAAAAACCCCGCTACCTATGTAAAAATTGTGCCGTTATGCCCAGACGCTTTAAAATAAAACTTTGATGTGCTGCTATCTAGGTCTGGGTGAACTGCTGGGGTCTTTCTTTAGAAGATTGAGCTTTCTTGAATAACTGAGTCCACTTCAAGTTTGAAACATCAAACAGGGTATTTATTCACGAAGTCCTGGTAGACTTGGCTCAGCTTATCAATATTACAAAACAAACAGTCAATTGGGGTTCAATAATTGAGGCAATCTTTCTCCAAAAAGGGTATAACTTTCTCCAAAAAGGGTATCTCTATAACTATCTAGATAATCCTCTATAACTATCTAAATAGTTCTTTTTTAATCTATCTCTAACTAAATAAATCAAACTCAATTGTTTTCTATCTATGACTCAATTACTCAATAAATCTATCTATCTGTCTGTCTGTCTGTCTGTCTGTCTCAATTGTTTTTATAATGGTATCTTCGGAGGTACCTGTCTGCCAACAGCACATCATGGATTCTTCCTTAAGACTGAAGGGGCAGGGAGACCTCCAAAATGGCTGGAAGCAGGGGCAGGCCCAAAGAGCTACTCTTTGGCCAATCATAGAATTGAAGGGAACTATTTCAATAGGCAAATGTGGTGAATCTAAAAAAAGACAATTAGTCTCCATGAGGTTTGAAGCAAAAATCTCTTTTTATTTCAAGTGCGGCCGCACTGAGACAGGAGCAACTAGACAATCAGATGTCTATCAAAAAGGTTGCCTGTGCCATCTGATCTTTTCAATCTGATTCTTATACCCTTCTTCTGCCGTGTCATGAACAGATCCACCCCTCTTTCAAACTTCCTTTCAAAACATCTTCTTTCACCTCCTTCCCTTTCGACTCTACAAGGACAGAGCCCTTTCACCCACTTTAGAGTCTCATACTCATGTTATGACTGCAGATCCTTGGATGTCATCTTGTCCTGTCCTTCAGCCCTGCATCCTGTTCTTCCCTGTTCTCTTCCAAAACTGTCTCTCCTCTTGTCCTTGCACCTTTTCTATGGCAAAGGACAAGACTCTTCCTTAGGCTTTTATAGTTTTCAGCATTTTTCCCAATAGGCACTAATAATTTCCTAATAAGCTCTATTCACCCCCTTCACTCCCCCGTTTTTTTCTTTTTGCGAAAGCTGAAGATACAGAAGCTGAAGCAAAATCAATATCTAGTTATGACATTTTTACAATATTCAGGTCTTCTTGCAACTAATACTAGTTGACGTTAAGTAGGAATCACACTTGTGGTACACTTATAACACATCTTCATGATGATGGGACAACACATTATTATTTTTCCCCTCGGTAAAGTCAATGTTGTCAGGATCATATTCTAGTTTTCCGTGGTATTCCCTCTTCCTTCTATTCCATGCCCACTGCTTTTACCAGGCATGTTTTGGCTGGTGTAAGGGGTAAGCTCTTATATCAGCTGGGGGTAGGCTTCCCAATGTACAGGTGTCATTCCATTCAGGAGGTAACATTTTTCCTGCCCAATTTCCACAGATCCAAAACAATCCTGGGGGCAATCCTCCCGTCCCCATTGGACTGTGTAAGGTACTTGATTCATATACCTTCCATAGGGCTTGTTCAGCTATCAAATTATTGTACAATGGAATTATACCTGCTCCATTTGCATCATTATAATGTAAGGGTGAAGAGAGATTTGAATTTTCAGTCTGATTAATACACAAAACCTTATTTTCATAGAGAGTCACAATCATCTCACAAGTGGGGTAATGTCCTAAATGTATGCGTCTTCGGGGTCGTGTCTCAATCTGTCCCTTAGTATATCCCCACTCACTTTTGGTAGAGAGGATTATTTCGATAAATACATAAAGGGGCCACTGGAGTGGGTTTTCTTAGAGTCAGAGTGCTTTGACTTCTGTCTTTTGTCCAGTTGGAATGATAGGCCCATACCTTTGTAGAGTTCCATCCTGACCTATCGGCCATCCCTGTGAGTGGGTAGACGGACCATGAGAACACACCCAACAATCAGTGACATTCCCCGTAGAAAAGATAGCATCAACCAACTGATGGAATAAATTGGCATGCCATCCCCTTTGAACAATGACTGGGCTGTTCACCGTTATCCAAAGAGTAAAGTACCACTTGAAGTTCCACCTCATGGCTATTCTTAAGGCAAAAGAAATCAATCATCAATTATTAAGGCCTCTTATGCTGCGGGGGGGGGGGGGGATTTCTATCCTATTTGTTCAGGCTTCTATCTCTTCTTGATGAGTTGCTATTAGGGTGCACTGTATACACCTGTTTAGATAGCGCTGAGCATTAGGGTGTCCATATGTCCAATGAATCTCTAAAGCTGGAAATCCTAAATGTGTAGTAACAACAATGGTAGTATCTAAAGGCACACAGATTTTTCCTGCCATATACTCGATTCTCCCAAGGAGAGGATATTCTTGATCACGTAGTCTCTGGTACACTCTTGAACTCGTAGTCTTAACTCTTGAACACGTAGTCTTTTAGTTTTGGACCTTTTTGAACCGCAATCAAAGTGGGTCACCGCTGACAGGGGACACTGACCATGGACCTTTCCATTTATGACCCAATGGCTTCACATGGTAGTCCTTCAATAACACCAAGTCACCTTTCAGTAAATTTTGATCAGTTCTTGCTGTCAGGCCCAAACGTGGCCGCACACATATGTATCCAATTTTTATGTCATTTCAGTCTCTGGCATAAAAAGCAATCTGGGGATGTGTTACCCTTCTTGATTGAAGAAATGAGTCTATTAAATTCCAGGTAAAATGAAGAAAGTCTCTATGTCCAACAAGTCTCTATATCCAGCAGTCTCTAGTCTCTAAAGTCAGTCTCTGTGTAAAGAAAGTCTGTAAAATAAAGTCACCATATTTCATGTCTTTAGCTTGTCCTATCCAGCAGGTGGGGTTTTGGATAGGCTGAGCTCTTGTATTTTGGACTCCCATTAGGCTTCTCAGCTGGCTGTGGTCCTTTTGGATATCCAATTTAGGATCCGGGTCTCATACCAGGAGCTCAAGAGCTGAAAGAGACAAATAGTGAAAAAAAGAGGGAGGGGGGATACTGATTACCCATCTGCCGAAGTCTTCTTGGCCAGTTCTGTTGTCAGTTTCCATCGATATCTTTCACTTCTACATCCATTGACGGGCCTCCACAATCTCTCACTTTTTAGTCCTCTCTACCAATCTCCATCCTTTTAAACAATTCTCCACGGTTTTCTTCTACGATTCATCTTACGTTCCTTTCCATAATTCATCTCACAGTTTCTCCGTCCATCTGCTGTAAGCAATCCTTTATACTGGTAGCTCATTCCATCCTCAACTTGCTTTTTCCAACTTAATAAACAGTTATCCTTTTGCTGGCAATGTCTCTCAAATCTGACAAAAACCTTCTTGGCCCTTTGCAAGGCACTGTCTTTTAAATCTGGCAACTCCAGGGCAAGCTGCCCTATCTATCTGGTTTAATGTCCAATTTCAGAATTAATTCTTTCAGTAACTTTGTAGAGGGATTGACTGGGTCAAAATAGCAAAATCTGTAGAGGTACTTTGTCCTATGTTTGAAGAAAGCTGTGAAATATAGCCACCTCGGGCTAAGAACTATAACAAATTTTAGACATGAATCCTGTGCCTCTTCTTTGTCTCAAGAGAAGTTGCTGGAAAATCCCTCTTTTCTGTAAATTACTAGCTCTCTCACAGTTCCTAGTGTGTGCATCCCTAAATAGCCAAAAGAAAAAGTTTAAACTTTCAACATCTGAGGGTGCCTGTCATAGGTGCAGGCAAATTGTCAGGAGAGAATGCTTCAGGAACATGGCCATTTAGCCTGAAAAACTTATGACAACCTGAACCTTTAAAACCTTTTTGTCCACACACACAGATGTAACTTTTCTCTTCTTGACACAAGCCTTAAAAATGTCCCAACCTGCAAAGAGTTAACACCTAATAACAGTCCTTAGGAGAAGGAGGGGGTGGTAAAAATGAAGCATCTTTGAAAACAATGTCCGGGGCAGGCTGCCTCGTTATCTCTCTTCTGGCTGTGTAAGGCAGCTGTCCTCCATTAGGTTTGCTTTAAACATAAGAATTATTTCATATTCTTGAGCAAAAAAAATGAAATTTAGACCTCAGGTTTTAAAAATATACTCTTAAAAACACAGTCAATTTGTTCCATAATCATTTTTTTCCTTTCCAAGAACAATAGACACCCTTTGATTTTATTCTGGGCTGGCACCAATGTAAGTTCTTAAATAGCCTGCTTTTTTAAACCTTTTAACACAGACGAGTTTGTTTTGGGTCTTTTTTCCCTTTCCAATTCCTGGCACCCAAGTGGGTGAATTTTTCATGTTATCTCAGATACATATTCATAGTGCAAAATTCATTTTTCATAGACACAGAACACATTAGGATTTTAACCATTTCACAAAATATAGCATAGACAAATATTCATTCTCCAAACTCTCTCACACATCCTTACACATTTACACACAAGGAGAGAAACGTTCACACACACATACACAAACACCCACACATGATTTGAAAATGGCATACGGAGCAGAACATAAACATCAGAAAATTAAAAACAATTATTAAAAAATATCAATGTTTAAGGATAACCCATTTTGTCATTTATCCACATTACCCACACATTCTTTTGACTTTTTTTCTTCTCAAATAGCACCGGCTGTGACAGCAAGGGCATGCTACCAAAGAAAAGACACATAAATCTATTTACCATTGAATCCTTCAAACACAATTTACATTCTATATATATACCTTTCAATTCAACATGTCTGAGTTCTTTCTTGTCAAATATCCATTATATCATTTAGACACACACATACAATGGTCTGCCAAATTTTTTTAGGCATCTCACCAATTTTTAGGACATAATTCCATGAAACACATTCCTAGCCTTTTCTGAGTACTGGAACAAGAATCCAACTCTTTTTCTCATTTTCCTTTTCACAAAACAGCGCTTCAGACATGCACCAATCTCAATCCAGTGTTGCAACATACAGACACACACAATTTATTATTACAGTTCCCTGACATGGCAAACTGTTTAATCTTCCAAGGGGGTCTGTTCCTCCCTTCTCTCAAGGGTGGGCCTGTTTAGTTGTTCACACTTCTAAACAGACAATTTCTCCTCTCACCCTTCTGACGCGTCTCTCTCTCTCTCTCTAGTCTAGACTCTTTTCACTTTCCTCCCCAAACTTTAGGAAACCCAAAACTATATTTGCCTCCTTCGGGGGGGTGGATTTTAGGCTTCCCTCTTTTTCGGAGCGTTCCCAGAGACGAGGCCTGAATGTCTTGGATGACAAAAAAAAAAGGCGGTCTTTTTCGGGTACCCTTCTCACCTTTTGTTTTATTCTCCCAGACCTTAAAAGCAACCGTCTGTTGGAACGAATGGCAAAGATTCCTGGTTGTCTTTTTATTTTTCACCACCAGATGGTGTCAAGATCCCGGACGAGGTCCCCAAAATGAAGGGAACTATTTCAATAGGCAAATGTGGTGAATCTAAAAAAAGACAATTAGTCTCCATGAGGTTTGAAGCAAAAATCTCTTTTTATTTCAAGTGCGGCCGCACTGAGACAGGAGCAACTAGACAATCAGATGTCTATCAAAAAGGTTGCCTGTGCCATCTGATCTTTTCAATCTGATTCTTATACCCTTCTTCTGCCGTGTCATGAACAGATCCACCCCTCTTTCAAACTTCCTTTCAAAACATCTTCTTTCACCTCCTTCCCTTTCGACTCTACAAGGACAGAGCCCTTTCACCCACTTTAGAGTCTCATACTCATGTTATGACTGCAGATCCTTGGATGTCATCTTGTCCTGTCCTTCAGCCCTGCATCCTGTTCTTCCCTGTTCTCTTCCAAAACTGTCTCTCCTCTTGTCCTTGCACCTTTTCTATGGCAAAGGACAAGACTCTTCCTTAGGCTTTTATAGTTTTCAGCATTTTTCCCAATAGGCACTAATAATTTCCTAATAAGCTCTATTCACCCCCTTCAGAATCATAGAATCAAAGAGTTGGAAGAGACCTCATGGGCCATCCAGTCCAACCCCCTGCCAAGAAGCAGGAATATTGCATTCAAATCACCCCTGACAGATGGCCATCCGGCCTCTGTTTAAAAGCTTCCAAAGAAGGAGCCTCCACCAAACTCTGGGGCAGAGAGTTCCACTGCTGAACGGCTCTCACAGTCAGGAAGTTCTTCCTCATGTTCAGATGGAATCTCCTCTCTTGTAGTTTGAAGCCATTGTTCCGCATCCTAGTCTCCAGGAAAGCAGAAAACAAGCTTGCTCATTGCAAGCTTTGCAATGATTTCAATCAAATCTCTGGCTGCTAACTTTTTAGGCCTTGCAGAGGCTGCAGCAGCCTGGGAGAAACACAAGGAGAGGCTGTTTCCAGCAATTTAAAGGTAATGCAAAACCCATACTCCTGGGAGACGGAACAAAGGACTTGAATACCATCTTCAAAGTGTTCCATGGAACACAAATGGCACGTTGAGACATTACAAAAGTTTAACTTTATGGTGCTATTTGTGTGCTTGGATGGGATTTTTTAAATTCAGCATTGCTTCCTTTACCACATGGATCCTAGTATAAAGACTCTGAAGGCAACACAACCGCTATCTTATAAATAACTAGCTGTCCCCTGCCATGCGTTGCTGTGGCCCAGTCTGTTGATCTGGCAAATAAAGAAATGAGAAAGTGTTGGTTTCTAATATATGTAATTTCTTTCTGCTTGTGGGTAAACAGTATTTCTTGCTGTTTCTTTGTCAGTGTTGATGTGGAGAGTGCCTGGTTTGCCCACCCTGGAACATGGAACATATAGTCCTTCTTTAAGGGTCCCTTTCAAATCTATGATACTATATCTCTGTGTGTGAATCATATCTATGGCTGGATGGGTCTTTGTGAGGAGGACATTGATTACATTTTCTTGCCCTGATGAAGAGAGCTGGATTGGATGGCCTTAAATATTTTCTGTTGGTCATGGGGGTTCTGCGTGGGAAGTTTGCCCTGATTCGTGGGGTTCAGAATGCTCTTTGATTGCAGATGAACCATAAATCCCAGTAACTAAAACTTCAAAATGTCAAGGTCTATTTTCCCCAAACTCCATCTGTGTTCATATTTGGGTGTATTGAGTGCTTGTGCCAAGTGTGGTCCAGATCCATCATTGTTTGAGTCTGTAGTGCTCTCTGGATGTAGGTGAACTACAACTCCAAAACTGAAGGTCAATGGCCCACCAAACCCTTCCAATATTTTCTGTTGGTCAGGGGATTCCTGTATGCCAAGTGTGGTTCAATTCCATCGTTGGTGGAGTCTAGAATGCTCTTTGAATATAGGTGACCTATAAATCCCAGCAGTTACAACTCCCAAATGACAAAATCATAATTTTTTGAGTGATGGTCACTCCTTGTGTTGTGAGACATTTTTTTGCCAAATTTAGTGTAATTTCATTCATTGCTTCTTTTGTTTTTAAGGCAGTCATTATGCACAGAGCATTTTTATGGAAGAGACCTCCAAGGGCCATCTAGTCCAGCCCCTTCTGGCATAAGGGAAAAGCACAATCAAACCACTCATGAGAGATGGCCATTCAGCCTCAGTATAATACTTCTACTACTAATAATAATAATATTAATAATAATAATAATAATAACAATAGAAGAAGAATCCTAGTATAGAAGAGACCTGAAGGGGCCATCCAGACCAGCCCCTTTTGGGAAATGGGAGAAGCACAATCTAACCACTTCTGAGAGATAGCCAGCTTCAGGTTAATAATAAGAACAACAACAACAACAACAACAACAACAACAACAACAATAATAGCAGTCCACTTACATCTGGAGAACACTGTGAACCAACAGAAAGATGGCAAAATTTGAACACGGTGGAGTTTGGGGAAGACCTTGACATTTGGGAGTTGCTTGTGGGGGGGGGGGGCGATGGGCCCTTCGCTCTTTCACCCCACGTAGGACAGAAGGGGAAAGAAGGGAGGGAAAGACAGAAGATAAGGGGAAGAAGGAAACGGAAGTAAGGAAGGGGAACGGTAGGAGGGAGGAGAAACAGAAGAGGAAGAAGGGAAGGAAGGAAAGAACGGGCAGAAGAGAACAAAGAAGGAAAGGAAGAAGATAAGGTGAAGAAGGGAAGAATGGAAAGGAAAGGTAGGACAGAAGGGGAAAGAAGGGAAGGGAAGGGAGGGAGGAAGGAAACAAAGAACAGAAGATAAAGTAAAGGAAGAAAGGAAGGAAAGACAGAGGATAAGGGGAAGAAGAGAAGGAAGGAAGGAAGGAAGGGAGGGAGGGAGGGAGGGAGGGAGGGAGGGAGGGAGGGAGGAAAGAGGAGGGGAGGGGAGGAATAACAAAAGATAAGGGAAGGAAGGATCAGAGCACTGCAGGCTCAGCACCAGCAGCACGGTGATGGAGTGGAGAAGGCGCCTCCTGCTTCTGCTCCCTTGCTTGAAGAGGCCCCTCTGTCTCCGTCAGTCAGGCTGGTGTTTCAGATTTTAAATTTTGGTGGAGCTGTGGCTGGCTCCGGGAGGCCCAGCAGCTGTTGCCATCACAAGTTCCACCGCGAGACGATGGAGGAGCTCTCTTACATGCACGTGCGCTCTCCTCACAGCTGCACGCATGTGCTGTAATGGCTTCTCCTTTTATTAAGGATTTCTAAGTTGTTTTCAGATTTATTTTAGTTTTTATTATAGATGGTCACACCTTGTATGGTAAGGAGTTTTGTTGCCAAATTTGGTGGATATTGGCCCAGCAGTTCTTTTGTTTTTAAGCCACTCATTACGACATGGGCATTTATCTATATATATAAATTTTTTGGGGGCATCCAACGAGGAAACAAAACTCAAAAACCCCCCAACGAAACTTAACCAAAATTCCCATGCCCATAACACAACCCACAAGGTACAAACATATCTACTCAAAATGAAAAACAACACAACAACACACTCACAAAACGGCAAAACAACAAAACTCAAAAATCCCCCAACGAAACTTAACCAAAATTCCCATGCCCATAACACAACCCACAAGGTACAAACATATCTACTCAAAATGAAAAACAACACAACAACACACTCACAAAACGGCAAAACAACAAAACTCAAAAATCCCCCAACGAAACTTAACCAAAATTCCCATGCCCATAACACAACCCACAAGGTACAAACATATCTACGCAAAATGAAAAACAACACAACAACACACTCACAAAACGGCAAAACAACAAAACTCAAAAATCCCCCAATGAAACTTAACCAAAATTCCCATGCCCATAACACAACCCACAAGGTACAAACATATCTACTCAAAATGAAAAACAACACAACAACACACTCACAAAACGGCAAAAGAATAAAACTCAAAAAAACCCCAACGAAACTTAACAAAAATTCCCATGCTCATAACACAACCCACAAGGTACAAACATATCTACTCAAAATGAAAAACAACACAACAACACACTCACAAAACGGCAAAAGAATAAAACTCAAAAAAACCCCCCAACGAAACTTAACCAAAATTCCCATGCTCATAACACAACCCACAAGGTACAAACATATCTACTCAAAATGAAAAACAACACAACAACACACTCAAAACGGCAAAAAAACAAAACTCAAAACCCCCCCAACGAAACTTTACCAAAATTCCCATGCCCATAACACAACCCACAAGGTACAAACATATCTACTCAAAATGAAAAACAACACAACAACACACTCACAAAACGGCAAAACAACAAAACTCAAAAATCCCCCAACGAAACTTAACCAAAATTCCCATGCCCATAACACAACCCACAAGATACAAACGTATCTACTCAAAATGAAAAACAACACAACAACACACTCACAAAACGGCAAAACAACTGAGCATGCGCATTGGCGCCCAGCCGCAAGTTCCCTGGCGCGCGCACATGCCCTTCCGGCCAACGTTCCCTCTGCGGAAACCATGCCCACTCCAGGCCCCGCCGCGCCGCTTCCCGCACACACACCCCCCCCTGCCGCACACACACACACAACCCCACACTCCATCACTCCCCCCGCTGCCGCACGCACACACGTAACCCCACTCCCCCCGCCGCCGCACACACACACGCAACCCGACACTCCATCACTTCCCCCGCTGCCGCACGCACACACGCAACCCCACTCCCCCCGCCACCGCACACACACACGCAACCCCACGCTCCATCACTCCCCCCGCCACCGCACGCACACACGCAACCCCACTCCCCCCGCCACCGCACACACACACACAACCCCACGCTCCATCACTCCCCCCCCACCGCCGCACACACACACGCAACCCCACGCTCCATCACTCCCCCTGCCGCTGCACACACACACACAACCCCACGCTCCATCACTCCCCCCGCCGCTGCACACACACACACAACCCCACGCTCCATCACTCCCCCACCCCAATCTTCCCTCCTTTTACTTCACGCCACCTCCAAACCCCACCCCGCCCCTTCCTGCCCTGTCAAAATCTAGGAAAGACAGGAAGGAAGGAAGGAAGGAAGAAAGAGAAAGGGAGGTAAAGAAAAGGGGGGAAGGAAGGAAAGTTAGAGAAAGAGGGAAGAAGAAAAGGAAAGAAAAGGAAAGATGGAAGGAAAGAAAAGAGAGACAGCAGAAAAGTAAGAAAAAGGGGGAAGGAAGGAAAGAGATAGAGAAAGAAGAGAAGGAAAGATGGGAGGGAAGGAAGGAAGGAAGGAGGGAAAGAAGGAGAGAAAGAGGGAAGATTGGCCACAGCAAAACGTGGCGGGTAAAGGTTGTTATTTCTATTTCTATTATTATTATGATGCTATTGTTCCTCTGAGACCCTTTTAGGGGGAATGGGAGAGGTGTCAGGTCCCACAGGCAATGCATTGCATTATTGTTATTGTTATGATGGTGGTAAAATAAAAGGAAATAAAAAGTGAAAGAAGGAAGCAAACAGGGAGGGAAGAAAGGCAAAGGAAGAAAGGGGGAGGGAATGAAGGAAAGAGAGAAGGATGAAACCAAGTAGTGAAAGAAGGAAAGAAAGAAAGAGGTAGAGAAGGAAGAAAGGAGAGAAAGGGGGAGGAAAGGGGGGAAGAACAGGTAGGTACCTCTCTTTCATAATAGTGCAGATATCTATCTCAACTTTGATAAGTTTTACTATAGGCCACAGCAACGCGTGGCAGGGCACAGCTAGTATATATATATATATAGATAGGTAAAGGGACATCTGGCAGAAAATGGGAGCTCTCCAAGGTGCCAGATCTATTTTCTGGAGGACATCTTCCATCACCAGCTATTTCTGAACTATAACCCAGAGGAGATTCAGTACCCCCATTTCAGACTCTGCCTCCTTAAAAATGAACAGATCGTCGAACTTTTATTATGTTTCCTAGCATGGGCACCCGACGTTGCCCAGGCTATCTGAAAAAGTCAATTTTTAAATTGTACAAAGTGCATCAGGTTGTGGGTAAACTATAACTCACATCATGACAGGTTAACCCCGAGAAACTCCACCAGTACTTAAAGTTTATTATGTTGGGCAAGTTTGCTCTAGATTCATCATCGGCGGGGTTCAGTGTGCTCTCTGGCTGTAGGGTAAACTACAACTCCCACTATGGTGAGACAGTCTCCTCAAACTCCTCCAGTAGGTTGAGTTAGCCATGGGGGTTCTGTGTGCCAAGTTTGGTCCAGGTTCATCATCGGTGGAAGATACAGTTTCTCTGGTTGTGGGTGAACTGCAACTCCCAGACAGGAAGGTCAGTTTCTCACAAACCCCTCCAGTAATCAAATTGTGGCATATCAGGTGTGTGTACCAAGATTGGTCCAGAACCATTGGTGTTTGAGTTCACAGTGCTCTCTGGATGTAAGTGAACTACAACTCCCCCAAATCAAGGTGCTTTTCCCCCAAAGACCTCAAGTATGTTTTGCTGGTCATGGGGGCTCTATGTGCCAAGTTTGGTCCAATTCCATCTTTGGTGGAGTTCAGAGTGCTCATGGATTGCAGGTGAACTATAAATCCCAGTACCTACACTCCTAAATGTCCAGGAAAATTCCCTTCAAAACCCACCAGTATTCAAATTTGGACATATCAGGTATGCATGCTACAGTTTGTCCAAATCCATCATTGTTTGGGTTCACAGTGTGCTCTAGATGTAGGGAAACTACAACTCCTATAAATCCCTCCAAAGACTTCCAGTAAAAAAAAATTTGGCCATGGGGTTTCTTTGGGTCAAGTTAGTTCCAGGTCTATCTTTGGTGGAGTTCAGAGTGCTCTTAGATTGCAGGTGAACTCTATATCTAAGGACCTACAACTCCTATAAAGCATGGTGAATTCTCCCCAAACCTCTCTAGTATGTTCAGTTGCTGACCAATTCCTTTTCTTTGTAGTAAAATAATATAGTTGTACTATTTACAATAACAAGGTTTCTATAACACAAATAACAAATTCCTCTGTTTGCTGTGTGCCATAGAAAAGAATAGGAAAGGTTTATGGGAGAGACAGTGGGTGGGGTCATGCAAATTCCACACTAATGGAGAGAGCAAGAAACACTGGGATGTCTGTGGTAGAGGAAACACATAAAATCTAGGATGGAATTGTCTTCATATGAAAGCCTTCATGTGTTTGATGGGCATTATGGTGTTTGTGGAGGACATTGGCAGGGCTCTTGTAAATTTTCATAACCTGAAATGTCATTGGAGGAAGGGCCATTGGTGTCTTCTGGGAAGTGGGAGCTGTAGCTGTTTGTGGAAGTGGTAGCCTGTCTGTGTAAGTGGACAACGTGGCCACAAACACACATATGTATTTTCACTTTAAGAAAAACCTTGGAAATGAGTGTAAGTCAACGGGTGCCTTAAACGACATACTCAGACACAGGCTGCCTTGTATTCTGTGCTGAACAAAGCCAGGATATTCAATCCGTCAAACAATTAATCAACCAATCTCTGAGATTCTTTGCTGGAAGGAAAGTCCCAGTAACAATGGTTGACCTCTGAGCAAACAGGATTCGGCACTTTGATGCACAACTTCAGTGCAGTTGCCGTACACTTCTCAGAAAGGTTAAGATCCACTCCATCTGAGTTAAGCGCACAGTCTCAAGATGCCATTGAAGAAACCCATGGATTCAGCCCATGCACAGAACTCCGTTGGTGTGTGCCGTTCCCCTTCCCTGGCCCCCTCAAGCGCTCTCGAGGGAGGCACCTGCTTAACGTCTCCAACTGGAAACCCATTTCGTTTGAATCCATTTTGCAATCCTCGGGCCCAATTGCTCCCCTTTTGAAAATGGTGGGGAGAGAGACCTCAGGGGTCTAGGGAAGGATACCTCATCTTGGGAAGGAGTCTAGGGAAGGATACCTCGCCCTGCACTCATGAGATTGATGGTATCACTCTGGCTCAGTCTGCCCTTGAAAAGAGCCCTCCAAGTGTGTTAAGATGACCTCAGCACCTTCAATAAACCCAAAGCAGACCCACCACCCCATGGAGAAGAGAGCTGCCTACTAGCCCTGCTGCTTTACATCTCCTGATCAAAACCAGAACTTACCTGGCATCGCAGGAGACGCCATCGAAGGAGCAGCTCAGCAGAAGCTCATCATGAGAGTAGCTCATCCTCTCCTTCTCCTCCTTATCAATCTGCACCATATGTTCATGTAATGCAGCTTGTACCACTCCTGAATGGCATTGACCCCGGAGCTGAACTTGTAAACGACACAGTCGGTGTTGTTTTGGGAGTCACACTGGAAAGGAAGAAAAGAAGGGAGGGACGGAAGGGGAGAGGAAGGAAAGAGAGGGCCATTAGAACTCACCCTGCAGGGGTCAAACTACAGGTTTCTGGTTTGCCAGAAGGAGACCACCAAAAGCAGGCATTGGCAACCCAGACTCTTGGGTGTGGACTCATGGAATGCTAAAGTTGGAAGTGACACCCCAAGGGTCATTCAGATCCTTTCTGCTATAAAGTACAATCTAACCCCTCCTGACCGATGGCCATTGAGCCTTGATTAAAAACCCCAAATCATAGAATAACAGAATGTTAGAGCCCTCTAGTCCAATCCTATTCATGTCAAGCAGGAAAAGCACAATCCAAGCCCCTGCTGACAGATAGCCATCTAGCCTCTGCTTAAAAGTGCCCAAGGAAGTTCCACTGTTGATCATCTCTTCTATTCCTCTTCAGCCACAGCTTCCCTTTCCAGAGCAATGCTGAGCCAAAGAGGAGCAGAATTCAGGCCAACACCCAATGCCAATCAATTCCAGGCTGGGCAGTTTTCTGTGGCCAAAGAGAGAGCTTGTGGCACCTGCAGCTGCATGAACCCCCTCTCAACTCAATGTGCCCAACTTTTCCAACCTCAGGTCCTCTAGGGCTGACTATAAGGTGCCCAGATGATATTTCTACTTACCAACTGGAAGCCCACTTCAGGGTTCTTAACGTTCATGATGCTGGAGCTCCCTGGGAAGATGCTGGCATCGGCCTGACGCTTGTAGCCAGAGGAACTGTTTCTGGGCCTGACGTCAAACTCGTTGGCTATCACAAGGGGAAAGAGCTTGAGGAAGTGTCCCTTCATTCCTTCTTCACTTTCTTCAGAGCCCAAGGTGCGGTGCTCCCGGATTGGGCTCCCTGAGAAGTTGTACAGCAGCTCCAGTGCCATCTCGGTCTCCTTGTCCAGTTCTGTCAGGTGCTCTTTGATGGTGCTGTACCTGCGGGAAGGGAAATATGGTGTGAACAGACCAGTTTCCACCCAAAATTCAAATGTTTAGATCTTCCTCAGAGATGGACGGCTGTTGCCTCCCAGGTGACTCTGGGTTTTAGTCCAAAACTTAAAGGAACCTTCCAAAGTGAAGAGGGGGCTTCAGCACCTTGCAATGATAAAGTTGGGACTCCATGGTCCATCCAGTCCAAACCCCTGTCATCTAATAATCATAATTATAATAGAATTGTAAGGGGCCTAAGGGCCATCCAGCTTAAGAATAACAACAACAACAACAACAACAAGTTGAAAGGAACCCCAAAGGCCATCCAGTCTGATAATAATAATAATAATAATAATAATAATAATAATAGTAAAAATATCATAGAGCTGGAAGAGACCCCAAGGCCATCTAGTCCAACCCCCTTCTGGCAAGCAGGACGACACCAACCAAGGGCCATCCAGTCTAATAATAACAATAACAATAATAATAAGTTGGAAGGGACCCCAAAGGCCATCCAGTCTAATAATAATAATAGTAATAATAATAATAATAATAATAATAATATCATAGAGTTGGAAGAGACCCCAAGGCCATTTAGTCCAACCGCCTTCCGGCAAGCAGGACGGCACCAACCAAGCCTTCCTGACAGATGTCCATCCAGTCCTTACTTTCAAACCTTCATAGAAGGAGAATCCACCAGACTCTGGCATTTTATATTCCACAAGAGTTGGAGGGATTCCCAAAGGCCAGCCAGACCAATCCCCTTCTGCCAGGCAGGAAGACACAATCAAAGCCCTCCTGGCAGATGGCCATCCAGCCTCTGCTCAAAAGACTTCCAGAGAAAGAGATGACACCAGACTTTCAGGCAACTGCTCTTATCATCAGGAAGTTCTTCCTAAGGTTAGGTGGAATCTCTTTTCTTGGAGTTTGAACTCATTGCTCCTTTGTTTCAGTCTCGTGAGTGGCAGGAAACGACCCTGTTCCCTCTTCTTTATGACCACCTTTCCAATGTTAAAACACAGCTTTCATGTCCCTTTTAAGACTTCCTCAAGGTAAAAACCGCCAAGATCCTTAAGAGGAATTCATAGTCTCCACATTGTATCATTTTGGTGGCTCTTCTTTGGAAACAACTCGGACCTGCTTTGGTCAGAATGGGATGTATTGCTCCTTGGCTAGAACTCCCTCAAAGCTCAGACTAAACTCCTCCATAAAGGAGAGACCTGCACCCCAGGGGTGTGAGGCAGGTGCCACTCACTTGTAGGGGTTGATGTTGCAGATGGTGACGGCCGGGAAGGGCAGCTTGTGGAACTGGACGGTGATGGAGACGGAGGCCATGTAGTAGTTCATGACCAGCTGGGCGCAGTAGCAGAGGATGAGGCCCACAGCCCCCATAATCCACAGGGCATGACGCAGGCAGCCCCGCGAGACCATGATGCGCCGGCAGCCGTGCGTGTTGGTGTTCATGCAGTACCACTGCATCAGCTCCCGCAGCATGGGCGCCTGGGGCCCCGTCATCGGGAGTGTCCGCTTGATGGTAGCCTTCAGCTTCTCTGCTGGAGCCATGGTCACTAGTGCGCGAGGGCCTCTGCTCTTCTGCAGACGGATCTCTATTCAGGAGCAGAGGGGGAAACAAAGGCATTACAGCAGGTGCTGAGTGAACCCCCACTGGGATTGCTAGGTGTTGCCAATAAATGTTGCTCCTGGAGGCTTGAGAGTCACTATGGAAAACAAGCCTCACACTATACCCCAGGCATGGGCAAACTTTGGCCCTCCAGGTGTTTTGGACTACAACTCCCACAATTCCTAACAGCCGGTAGGCTGTTAACAATTTTGGGAGTTGTAGTCCAAAACACCTGGAGGGCAAAAGTTTGCCCATGCCTGCTATGCTGTTGCGGCAAATACTTTACCTGAGATCATTTTAGAGCACAATCAGGCAGGAAGGAGACGGAGACAGCAATTTGATTCCAGGCAAGTTTACTATCAAGTTGATAGGACGCTCAGAAGCAAGATTCTGAAGCGTACTAGAAGTCAGTTGGCTTACAACATTTATAGCAGGAATCCACTGGTCTAGACATGCGTACTAGGCCTGTTTGATCAAGAAAAAATTTGTTTCTAAAATCGATTTGTAATTGGGGTGTTTTTTTGTTTCAATATTTAAAATATTTACAAAACTTTCCAAAAAAATGTTTTGTTATTTACGAAATTTCGTAAATATTTACAAAACATTTTGTAAGTGTGAATGTTGCAGTAATGGTCACCTTGATTAGCATTGAATGGCTTTCATTTCTCCCACCCTGGACATTCCATAGATAAACTCCATTTGCCTAGTTTCCAACAGACCTCTGAGGATGCCTGCCATAGATGTGGGCAAAATGTCAGGAGAGAATGCTTCTGGAACATGGTCATACACTCATACAGCCCTGAAAACTCACAGCAAAAGAGCCTGGATGGATGCAGCCTTCAATTTGTGGCAATCAGATGGTATTGTTGGTCTCATCTCAGGCGGGCCACGGAGGCAGAGCCGGCGCTGCAGGAATCCCCTCCCCGGCTCCTGCGCTCCGGCTCCGGCTTCTGCACCCTCCTCTTCCTCCTCCGCCTCCCAGCTGTGTTGCAGGAAGCCGATTGGATGGCGCTTGGAGGCCGGTTGTAAGGGTGAGCGCGCGCGCGCGCCATCCAATCGGCTCCGGCTCCTGCGCCCTCCTCCTCCTCCTCCTCCTCCCAGCTGTGCCAGGAGGAGGAGGAGGAGGGTGCAGGAGCTGGAGCCGATTGGATGGCGCGCGCGCGCTCACCCTTACAACCGGCCTCCGCGCGCCATCCAATCGGCTCCGGCTCCTGCGCCCTCCTCCTCCTCCTCCTCCTCCTGGCACTTCCTGGCTGCAACACAGCTGGGAGAAGGAGGAGGAGGAGGAGGGCGCAGGAGCCGGAGCCGATTGGATGGCGTGCGGAGGCCGGTTGTAAGGGTGAGCGCGCGCGGGCCGGGCGCCCAACAGGCAGGGGCGGTGCTTGGCTCACTGGGTGTGCGCTCGCGCCGCCCCTTCGCCCCGCCCGCCCCATTTACTGCTGGGGTGCTTGGGAGCGCCGGATCGGCTCCCAGGCACCAGCAGCACTCAGCAGCCTCCATCCCATTAACGACACGAGCTGAAGCTCGTAAAATATATGGGGCTGCTGTTTCGATATTTTTAAACCCTTCCGGGTTTAAAAATGTGTTTTGAAATCGCGTCGGATGTGGTAAAAATAACGAATTAATAACGAAATAACAAATTAACGAACGAAACCGCACAGGCCTAATGCGTACAACTGTCTTGACATTTACACAGATCTAATCATTAACAGAGGCCTTACCATGACCTTTTCCCATACATCACGATGATGCGTTACAATAACGTATTTCCAATTGTTTCAAATCTTAATTATTCCCATATTCGCAATCCCTTTAGAATATATCTGAAGTTGCCTGCTATTTACCTCACTGAACCACCAGATGCCGCTTTCTGACCTTTTAGGTGTTCCACTTTATTTACGCAAGCGTCCTTGTCTGGCTGCCAACAACATTCCCTTGATGATGCTTATAACGTCAGACACCATTGTTTCCCAAATGTCATGTTCCATTAATATTTAACTTCCTTGAGCCTAACCCATGAAGCTTGTTAAGTCAATCACTTACTTTCCGTCTTTTGAACCCTTCGCTTCTCCCTGCTGCAAAAACTCTTTCGCCAGTATTTCAAGGTATGCCTTTCCTATATTCATTTTTAAATACATTTTTAAATCATACTCTTCCGCTGACCGCTACATTCCCCCCTTTTTGCGAGCGGATGTTCTATACAGTAGTCTCGCAAACTCACACAATTATATTTTTAGCAAAAATAACATTTAACATAATCATTTATCACAGTTATTGAAGAATGTTCCACACACGTTGGCATCTTCACAGTGCTCCTTAATCTTCTGTCTGATGTATTTAACCCGCGTTCAGATGTAGTCAAAACCAGAGCCATAGTCCTCGTTCTGGGTCTCATGGCACTGCTGGTTTGATGATATGGAGTCTCAAGGAATCCTTTTGGATCAAGAGTCACAGTCCATTCAGGTGATGCCCTCTTTATTCTAGTATAATGTATCCAGTCTCTTATCTGCAAAGAGGCTATGACCAGCTCTTTTCCTCGTCCCTTTCGGGTCGCGGCCTTTGCTGCGGTATCAGCCTACCAGTTTCCATAGGTCACACGTTCCTTGTCACATTGATGTACTCTGCAGTGCATTACTGCTACTGATGCAGGAACCCAAACAGCATCTAATAATTTCAAAATGGTCTCTCTATGTTGTATTTCTCCCAACAGAATTTAGTAGTCCCTTTTCCTTATATAATGCTCCACATGCATATAAGGTAGTGAATGCACATTTAGAATCTGTAAAATGTTGACTATTTTTCCTTCTAATAACTCCAGAGCTCTAATTAGTGCTATCAGTTCTGCCTTCTGAGCTGAAGTATTTAGAGGAAGTGGTTCTGCTTCCCACACAGTAGTTGTAGTTATTATTGCATATCCAGCATATCTTTTTCCCTTTTCCAACCAAACTGCTTCCATCTGTAAAAAGAGTGGCATCTACCTCAGGCCATGGTTAATCTTTTATATCAGGTCTATTGGAATATATCTCATTCATAATTTCTAAACAATCATGTTGAAGCATTTCCCTTTCAACAGGCAGGAGTAAAGCAGGATTTTATGTACTGCAAATCGTAACTTGATTTAAGGGTTTTCACATAATAGAATCTGATATTTTAGCATACGGCTATTTGCGAACCAATGATATCCTCTATAGTCCAAGATAGCTGTTACTGAATGAGGGGTTTTAACTATCAACTCTTGTCCCAAAGTTAATTTATCAGCTTCCTGAGTCAGCAAGGCCCTAGCAGCTACAGCACATAGACAAATTGGCCATCCTTTTGCTACAGGGTCAATTTTCTTAGACAAGTAAGCTACTGGTCTTGGCCATGTTCCTAATAGCTGGGTAAGCACCCCCACTGCTATTCCATCTCGTTCACCAACATAAAGTGTGAATGGTATCTTCAATTCAAACAAGCCCAAGGCTGATGCCTGCATCAAAGCTTGCTTTTCAACTATGCAAATGTTTGGGCACATTTGGGGTCCAATTAAATGGTTCCCTTTCACCCCCCTTTGTAACTTCATAAAGAGGTCTTATCATTCTAGCTGCAAAGCCCTTATTCCAACCACAGTTTTGTTTTCCAACCTTTCAACTTGAGCTGAGTGTTTCCAAATATTTCCTTATATTTTCCCTTGACCCTGCGGTACCTCCCTGCTGGGGGTCCTTGGCTGGTCACGGTTTTTACTGGCAGCTTTTTGCTTGGGCCTGTTTAATGTGGGTACCCAATTCTGGTGCAACAACACCATCAAATCTTTTCATCCTTTTAGAATGTTCCAACTGGGCTAGGAGGCTGATGTCCTCAGTAGCCTCTGTTTTAAATACATGGAGAAGGAGATTGCAATTGGGATAATGACCAAGTTCTATCGGGTGAGTATGGAGAGGGTTTCCCTGATCTTGTGTCCCTCTCATCTCTTTCCCAAGTGATACATGCTGGGGCCTCCGTTGAGATCCCTTTATGTGTCACTATAGCTTGTTCTGAATCAAGTAAGATTTCAATCATCTCATAATTTTGAGGCTGTAAGGTGCTCCATCCTTAATAACTTAATAATGTTCCCACCATTAGTGGCCATCCCTCACGCTGGGAAGTAGGCTCATGACTGCAAATCCAACATTCAATAACTTCTGTATCCTTTGCTCTATCCTGACTCATCTGATGGAATATGTTTTTGTTCCCATCCCTCCTTGTACTACCTTCGGGATGAGTACACTCAACTTAATCAGGTATTAAATATACCACATGCCTACGTGAATACGCTTTTTCCCCAAAAAAACATGCCTATAATTGTAACACAACCATACCAATCCCACGATAATAAGGAGTCCCACAATAACACACTCCCAACCCTGAAAGGTCCATCCAATCTTCTTTCTTCTTTCTTCTTACAGCTTTCAGATGTTGGCTCTCTCTCTTATTCAGAGAAACTTTTATCCTCTTATATTTTTGAGTCTTTGAAATATCTTCTTATTTATGTACAATGTCATTAGTTCTTTATTCAGTCGATCAACTCCTAAATTGTAAGTCAGGGTCCGTCACTGTATGGTCTCCTTTTTTTTTTTAAGTAGGCTTAATTCATCTGCAATTTGGCACTTCCTTGTAGCAGTGGGAATTCATCAAATAGTAGACCTTTTCCACTTTTTCTCAGGGATCACACTTCCAAAATTTTTCCAACCACTCTGGGTCTTCTAACACAACAAAGGATTCTATAACAGGCCAATGTAGTTATACAATTAATACCATTTCCAAAATCTATACTTCTTTTCTTAATGCTCAATACCCCTTTACTTCCACATCACATTACCCTCATCTATCTTCATTCACCCATCAATTCAGTTGCCGACATTTTGGACTTTTAAGAGGGGGTGTACATGTCAATTAATAATATATATTAAACAAATATCTTCATAACATCCAATTTTTCCACCGCTCTTCCCACAAAATCTTCTAAATGTAAATGTATCTCAAATTCTCACCATTTTTTCCTGTATGGTACAGTTTCAAAACTAGTTTCCATTTTTTTCTTTCCTAGTGAGGGCATTCAAGTTCGCCATTCTTGAATACTCTCAACACATAATAATTAATTTCTCTTTTTAACCCATCAAATGTTTAAACATATAATAATTAAACATAATCAACCTCCCATAACAGTCTTGATGTATCCCAATCTGTTTTCATACATGCATTCCCTTTTTCTAAACTGCAATATTGCACACATTTATCTAAACTTTCACAAAGGGAATCTATTCATTCACATCTCAATATTTCAGGTTTCTATTATTAAGCAAATGCTAGATCTTTGCATTTCTCTTCCTATCATTTCATCACCACTATACCACTTTTTCTACATTCTCTGGCTACATTTCTCATTTCAATTTTCTCTTGTCTTATTCTGACTTGTTTTTCCTTGCTTTCCCTACACATACCTTCTTCACATACCTTTTCTTCTTGGTTTTGCTTACCCACATGAAAACATATAAACTTGGCATTTCCCATATCATGTGTATTTTTCCAGGTTTTTTTCTGAATTATCCTCTTTTTCCTTTTTATTTGAAACCTGTAAAGATTATTTCTTTTTCCCAACACAAACAGTTTCCACACATTCCTTTTTGGCTAGCCATCCACATACATTCAAGTTTCCAGAAAATGTAAACGAATATTTTCTCCTTGTCCCAAAAGACAGGCACCATTTCTCCATATTGCACGTAGCGTTTCCTTTTTTCTTCTTCTCATTTTTCTCATTTTTCATTTTTCTTTATCTTTTCCATCTTGGCTTTTTCCCGGAAGCCTGAAACCATTTGTCTCTTTTCATTATACACATCTCCACAACAAAAACAGCATTGATACACAAATGTGTGCATAGGGTTGCAAAGCAGCAGGAAGGGGTAAAACATATGGACACAAACATCATTAACCAAGACAACCACAAAACATAAAACAGACTTATCACTTTCCCCCTGAAAGGGTATTCCTCCAACCTGTGAGTGTGATTTCTGTGCGAAAACAATCACTCGGGGGGTTTTCACTTGATTTCTGCAGTAATCTCACAGTGAAATATTCCCCCGGTACTTCTTAAGTAACCTCTTCCCTTTTTAAGGCCTTTCCCTTACCTGTACCATGGAATCAAAGCTCTCAATGTACCCCAGTCTGGAGGCAGGGAAGACGAGGACCAGCCGGATCATTTCTTTCAATGGGTACCCGTATCGCCCCTTCTGATCATCGTCTTACCCGACCCGCTGAGTGGGGGCCATCAAGCCCTCAAATGAGGCTTCATCTCTATTCCTCTCCTTGTTGGCTCAGATCCCGGAACGAGTCCCCCATTTGTTGCGGCAAATACTTTACCCGAGATCATTTTAGAGCACAATCAGGCAGGAAGGAGACGGAGACAGCAATTTGATTCCAGGCAAGTTTACTATCAAGTTGATAGGACGCTCAGAAGCAAGATTCTGAAGCGTACTAGAAGTCAGTCGGCTTACCACATTTATAGCAGGAATCCACTGGTCTAGACATGCGTACAACTGTCTTGACATTTACACAGATCTAATCATTAACAGAGGCCTTACGCATGACCTTTTCCCATACATCACGATGACGCGTTACAATGACGTATTTCCAATTGTTTCAAATCTTAATTATTCCCATATTCGCAATCCCTTTAGAATATATCTGAAGTTGCCTGCTATTTACCTCACTGAACCACCAGATGCCGCTTTCTGACCTTTTAGGTGTTCCACTTTATTTACGCAAGCGTCCTTGTCTGGCTGCCAACAACATTCCCTTGATGATGCTTATAACGTCAGACACCATTGTTTCCCAAATGTCATGTTCCATTAATATTTAACTTCCTTGAGCCTAACCCATGAAGCTTGTTAAGTCAATCACTTACTTTCCGTCTTTTGAACCCTTCGCTTCTCCCTGCCGCAAAAACTCTTTCGCCAGTATTTCAAGGTATGCCTTTCCTATATTCATTTTTAAATACATTTTTAAATCATACTCTTCCGCTGATCGCTACAATGCCTCATACCATACCATACCTTCTTCTTTTTCTTCTTCTTCTTCTTCTTCTTCTTCTTCTTCTTCTTCTTATTATTATTATTATTATTATTACTATTATTATTATTATTGACTTTTTCTTAAACCATAACCCCACTGAGGATTAGTCAATGTTGGATGAATGTCCTTGAGAGTCACTATCAAAGACAGGCATCACTCGAACTATACCCCATACCATATTATTGTTGTTGTTGTTCTTGTTATTATTACTGACTCTCGGTTAAACCATGGCTCCCTAGGGATTGCTAAATGCTGGAGAAATGTTACTCCTGGTTACTTGAGAGTCACTATCAAAAGCAGGCCCCACTCATATCATACCCCATACCATATGAGGATGATGATTATTACTATTGATTCTTGCTTAAACCATAATCACACTGGGGATTGATCAATACCAGATAAATGTCACTCCTGGTTACTTGAGAGTCACTATGAAAAGCAGATCTCACTAATACTATACTCTATACCAAGTTGTTGTTGTTGTAATTATTGACTCTTGTTTAAATTGTGACACCCCCCCCCCTCCCCACAGGAGATTGGTCAGTACCAGATAAATATCCCCTTTGGTTCTTGGAAGTTGCTATTTAAAAGCAGGCCTCATTCATACTATACCCTATCTCATACCTTATTGTTGTTGTTGTTGTTGTTATTATTATTTATTATTATTTATTATTATTATTATTATTATTATTAGTAGTAGTATTATTATTATTGACTCTTTAAACCATGCCCCCCCCCCCCGGGTACTGGTCAATGCCAGATAAATGTCACTCCTGGTTATCTGAGAGTCACTATCAAAGACAGTCATCACTCAAACTATACCCCATAACCATATTGTCGTTGTTGTTGTTGTTATTGACTCTTGCTTAAACCATGACCCCCCTGGGGATTGGACAATACCAGATAAATGTAATTCTTAGTTGCTTGAGAGTCAAAGACAGACCTTACTTATGCTATACAACATACTGTACCATGCTTTATTATTATTATATATAAATCTTTATTAGAATTTTACAAAATAGATATACAGTGGGGGTGGGTACTGGATAGGATAGCGTGATGGGAGGGGGGGGAGGGTAGGAGAGGTGGGATATAGGGTTGGGAAGGAAAAGGGGTAAGGAGGAGGGGGGGGAGTTGACTTCCCAGTCTTCCTTCCGACGATCACACTCTCTTTCTTTCGTTCTGTCTTGAAGTCTCTTCTCGGCCTGTTTTCTTTTCCTTTTTTCCCCCTTTAATGTTTGTTAGTATAAGTTTATGGTTTGTTTTGTCCTATTATTCTTCTAGTAGGGCCCTGTTTTTTTTTTTACTGAATACTCATAAAATCTTCAAATTGCTTCCAGTTTGTTCTTTTTAAAGGAGTACCTGTGTAATCTTTTAGATAGTAGGTTAGCTTGTCCATGTTTTTCAAGTCCCAAATTTTTTGTAACCACTCCTCCACTGAGCTAGATTCTTTTGATTTCCATCTCCTGGCATATACGATTCTGGCGGCTGTCACAAGGTAGGTAAAGAGGATGTCTTGGTTCGAGTCCAATTCTATGTCGTTGTCTGTGATGCCCAGCAGGAAGTATTCCGGTTTCATTTGGATTTTGGTTTTAAGTATTTCTTGTGATAGATCTTGGATTTCCTTCCAGTAGCTTTGAGCTATGGGGCAGGTCCACCAGAGATGATAGTGCGTCCCCACTTGAGATTCACACTTCCAGCATTTATTCGAAGTTTTCTTATACATTAAGCTTAACTTCTGTGGCGTCATATGCCATCTGTATATAATTTTGTAATTGTTTTCCTTCAATTACGTCGCGTAGACGTATTTCATCTTCTTGTTCCACAGTTGATCCCATTCTTTGTAGTTGATAGATCTCCCAATGTTGGTGGCCCATTTTATCATGCACTCCTTTATGACTTCCGTTTCCGTAGCCCACTCCAGCAGGATTATATATATGTTTGTAATGTTTTTTCTATCTCGTTGGATTATAACCTCCCAGAATCTATCTTTGCCACAAAACCCTATTTCTTTATCCTTCTTAAAGTATTCTTTCAACTGCATATATTGGAACCAGGAAATATTGTTGAACTTTGTTGTTATTTCATCTTGGGATTTCAAGGTGTAGCTACCGTCTTTTTTCTTTACGATTTCTCCATATTTAGGCCAGTTTATTCCTCCCAGTAATCTTCTCTGCTGAGCCTCTAGAGGTGAGAGCCACAGCGGGGTTTTGGAATATAATCTGTCCTTGTATTTTACCCAGGTTTTCATTAAGGCTGCTCTTATGAAGTGGTTCTTGAAATTTTTCTCTACTTTGATTTTAGAATACCAAAGATAGGAATGCCACCCTGTTCTTAAATCAAACCCCTCCAGTGACAATATCTTGACTTTATCTAGTCGAATCCAGTCCTTTATCCACATCAGGCAGCAGGCCTCATAGTATAATTTGAAATCTGGGAGGCCGAACCCTTCTCTCTTTTTCAGGTCGGTTAAGTTTCTGAATTTAATTCTAGGCTTCCTTCTGATCCAGATATATTTCAATAGGTCTTTATTCCAAATCTCAAATAATCTATTTGTTCTAATTATAGGCAAATTTTGAAAAAAATACAGCAGTTTTGGAAGAATGTTCATCTTCACGGCAGCAATCCTACCTAGCAGCGATAAGTTCAGGCTTCCCCATTTCTTCATTTCTTCCTTCATTTTTTCCCATTTTGTTTCATAATTATTTTGTAATAATTGTGAATTCTTCGCTGTTATCTGTATACCCAAATATTTAATTTTGGAGGTTACTGGGATACCTGTTTTCTTGCTTAATTCTTCCTGATTTATTTTGGAGATGTTTTTTGTCAGTATCATGGTCTTCTTTTTATTTAGTTTGAATCCGGCCACCACTCCATATTCCTCAATTCTCTCTAGCCAGTTCTTAATGTTTGATCTGGGATTTTCGATAATGCAAATTAGATCATCTGCAAAGGCTCTATACTTATAGGTATGTTTGGCTATTTGCAGACCTTTGAGATTCTGATCATCTCTTATATTTTTCAATATTACCTCCATCGCCAGAATAAAGATTACTGGTGACATTGGGCACCCCTGGCGCGTTCCTTTGTTTATTTTTATTTCTTTGGAGGGGCGGCCATTGATCCAGAGGGTCGCTTTTTGATTGCTGTAGATTGCTTCAATGGCGTTCTCAAATTGGTGTCCAATGTCTAGTTCCTAAAGTAATAATTTCACAAAATCCCAGTTTAGGTTGTCGAACGCCTTTTCGGCATCTATTGCTAATAAGGCTAGTTCTTTTTTATGGTGGGTTTTGTAGTATTCCACGATGTTTATAATTGTTCTAACATTATCCCTGATGTGCCTTCCTGGAAGGAAACCTGTCTGTTCCTCACTAATCCATGTATTCAGAAACATTTTCAACCTATCGGCTAGGATGTTTGTGAGGATTTTGTAGTCTATGTTTAACAGTGATATTGGTCTATAGCTTTTAATGTCGCAGGGATTTGAGTCTTCTTTATGAATTACTGTGATATTGGCTTTCCTCCATGTGTCGGGTATTGCTTTATCTGTCATTATCTTGTTCATTAATCTTTTTAAGTAGGGACGTATTGCTTCCTTCATGGTCTTATAGAATGCTGCCATGAATCCATCCGGACCAGGCGCCTTGTTATTTTTGAGATTCCTTATTGCCATGTGTAGTTCTTCATCTGAGATTTCTCTGTTTAACTCTTCTCTTTGCTCGTCTGTTATCTTATCCAGTTTTTGTTTGCTTATGTATGTAGTAACCTCGTCTACAAATACTTGATATTTAGCATATAATGTCTGAAAGAAGTTTTGAAATTCACTGATGATTTCTTTATCTGTCACCAAGTCTTTATTGTCTTTTTTTATCTTCACTACATGGTTTGTTTGTATTTTTTCCCTAATTTTACGCGCTAGCCAGCGACCTGGCTTGTTTGCATTTTGAAACGAATTTTGCCTTATGAATTTTAATTGCTTCACAATTTGTTCTACTTCTAAGTGATGTTTTTGCTTAGAACATCACTTAGAAGTAGTAGTCTCTTCAAGTTTCTCTTTGATTTGAGGTTTGTGGGGGTTTTTTCAGTTCTTTCTCTTCATCTTCTATAGTTGATTGGATTTCATCCATTCTTTGCCTTTTGACTTTGTTCCTTATGGAATTCTGCTGGATAAAAATCCCACGTGCGGTAGCTTTAAAAGCATCCCATAAGACTTCTATGTTCATTCCTGGCGTGTCATTGATTTCAAAAAACTCGTTCATTGCCTTTAGATTTTTCTTTATGTCTTCTTCCTTCATTAGTAAGTTATTATTTCCTAATTCTCTGTTCCTGGTTGATGGTCATTGTTAGTGCACAGTGATTTGAAAGCTCCCCATTCAATATTCTGATTGAAGATATTTTTGATGTTAAGTTATTCGATGTCCAGATCACGTCAATCCTTGACCACATATTGTGTCGTGCGGATACGTGTGTATAGTCTTCTTCATTCAAATTATGAACCCGCCATGCGTCTTGCAGATTAAATTCTTCTTTGAATTTCAGGAACGACCTAGGAAGCAAACTTGTATGTCCCCCTTTTTTGCTTTTGTACTTTTTATTTTTGGATTTATCCCTTGTGGCATCCATGACTCCATTAAAGTCCCCCATGATTATTAGATTGTCGAATTCTTGTTCTAGTATTTTTTCTGTTAGGCTTTCCACGAATTTGGTTTTGGGGCCATTGGAAGCATAAATACCACAAATTAGAATCCTTTGTTCTTCTACTTGTATAATTACACCAATGATTCTTCCCTCCTTATCCCTAAATGCAAATTTGGCTGGGATTTTTTCATTTACGTAAATTACTACTCCTTTTTTTCGTATCTAGGGCAGACAAATAGAATTCTTTCCCCATTTTTTTATAGGTGAGATGTGCTATGTGTTTCTGGGCGATGTGAGTTTCCTGAAGGGCAATTACATCGTAATGTTTCTTGACTAGTTTATTGAATAATTTTTTCCTTCTGGAAGGCGAGTTAAGACCATTTGTGTTATTCGAAAAGCATTTTATTTGTTTCAACAGTTCACTCATTATCAAAGTTTAATAAAATATCTACATCATCTTTCTTCTTATTCCCAATTTCGGTCCTTGTTGTAGTTAGTTTCCGCTGCACTGGTTCATGTTCCGGGGAGTTGAATCGGCGTTTTTTACTCTGGCCTCCAATTTTTTGGTCAGGCGGGGTTAGATTGAGTTCTTTCCTGATTTTTTTGTAGAATGCCTGGGCCAGAATTTTTGATCCTTATAGGTCAGCATTATTCCTTCCGGTCTTTCCCAACGAAATCTGATCTGAAGTCGATTCAGATCTTCTGTTAGAAATTGGTATTTACGTCTTTTTGCAAGCATCGAAATGGAGAACTCTTTAAGTACCACAATTCTGTTGTCCTTATAATGTATTGGCTTCTCGCAGTTCTTCTTTATCACCTCATCACGAATTCTTTTCTTTGTGAAGTGTACTATAAGGTCTCTAGGGACTTTATTCCTTTTGGAAAAAATTAGTTGTAACCCTGTACACCCTGTCAATCTCCTGGGACATCTCCTGTTCTTGTACATTGAGAAGTGCCGCCATCAATTGGGTTATCAATTTCCTTATGTCTTCTTGAGGATCTTCTATTAGATTCCTAAATCTTAGTTGATATTCCAGATATCTAAATTCTAATTTCTCTTGGATCCGTTCTAATTTGGTGTTTTTATTCTTCAGTTTTCCTACTTTCTTCTTCAATTGTTCTTGTGTCTTTTCTATTTTTTCCTTGTCATCTTTAATCTCTTTGATATCCTTGTGGAGTTGCTTTACTTCCCCTTTAATGTCTTCCATCTCACACGTCAATTCTTTTTTCATTATGGCCATTTGGTTTTGAAGGAGTTTCTGTTGTTCTTCTTGTTTCTCTGCCATTTTTTTAAAGTCCTTCTGCAAGACATCTTGTTTCTCTGATATGCTCTTTATTTCCTTCTGTTGTTCTTGTTTCTCTACCATTTTCTTAAGGTCCTTCTGTAAGACATCTTGTTTTTCTGAAATACTTTTTATTTCCTTCAGTAGTTCCTTCATTATAGACTCCTCTGCGCTGGATCCCTTTCTGGAGGGTAGCTTTATCTCTTTGAGTTCTTTGGGTTCTTTAGGCTCTTTGGTATTTTTGTCCCCTTTCACTTTGGGTGTAGACATCTTTGCTTGAACAAGGAAAGGGATAGGGTTTGTGATGTGAAGGCTTACAGTAATAGTATTCTCTCTCTCTTAGTAAGTATGTGGTATTATAGTAGTAAGTGTCCTAGTTCTTATAACCTTCCAGCCTCTATATATAGTCCCAGGGGAGTGCTTTGTATAGTCCCCCAGCAGGTGTTTCCGCGACTCATTCACTGTCTTTCCTTGCCCTCCTAAATTAAAGAGGGTAGAAGGGTGGGGTCTGTTCTAGCTCAGTGCATCATTTTAGATCAAATCAGACCCTCGCAGTTATCGACAGTCCCTGATTCCACCCTCTGATTATCTTCTCTCTTACCTCCTTCTGATTGGTGTTGGGCTGGTCTGTTCTTTCTTCCCCTTAATTTTCCTAGCACTTCACAGCGCTTCGTTATTCAGCCTCCTATCCGTTCCACTTTCTTCTCTGCTTTATCTCCCTTCTTTCACTTTTAGGCAGCTTTCTCTTTCGTATCCCCCTTCCTAATCCTTATCTGCTTCCTCCTTACTTACTTTTCTCCAGCTTTTCTCTGTCAGTCTTCGTTGCTCTCTTCCCTCTGACCCCTTGTCTTTCTCCTGTTTTTCTACAGGAACGTTCTAGCCTCCTTCCACTTGCAATCTCTGTGGTGGTTTCTTTCTTCTTCCCCTTTCAGAGATCTCTGAGGGCATGGAGGCACTGAGCGACGCACTCGAGGTCGGGGTGGGTCTTTGTTTAAGTTCTTCTTTTGGTTAATTATCGTCAGTTGGTTTAATGATACGTTGTAAATGGCTGTAAATGGTTGTAGTTAATTGTGATTGATGTTAGTTATTTAGCTTGTCAGGCTTTCAGCAAGCTCAGTCAGGGTGGAATTTCTTCTGAATGCTTGATTAATCAGTTAGTGGAACCTGGGACTGGGAGCCTCGGCCTTTTTTCTTCTCTCTCTTTTTTTAAATAGCTATCTTCTGTTGCTTCTTATACCGTGTTGTTCAAACAAATATTTACATATTGCAAGATATGCCTGGTTTGGATTACTTGGAGTACCCCTAGGGATGGATGCTAAATATTAAATATTAGATTTCCTCTCAATGAACCCTACATACGAGATAGAAACTCCTGCCATAAATTCAGCCTTTTAACAATTCCTTATTGTACTCCTTTGTCCAAGCTATGCCGAGCCGGCTTATCGTAGGAAGGAATGATTGGCTAAATTTGAAATGAACTTACAGGATGCCTTGAAATCTCGATGCTCCTTTTCCTTCTTTCCTTCTTGTGGTAGCAAGTGAGCTGAGTCGGCAGTATCTGCAGGCCTCCGGTCTGCTTCTTACTCTCCAATCCGCAATACCATTGGCATTCTGACCGGACCCACTCGAGCCTCTCCCTTGAGGGGAGGAGGGTCTTTGGGGCCGTTGGCAGATGCCTAGATGGCTTGGCGTCTTCCCTGTCCTCAGTCCACCAGGGAAGGGGGGTTCAATACTACCCCTCTATTGATAGAGTAGTTGGTGCTCTTGGAGCTCAAGAGCACCCTGCCTGCCGCCATTCATGCTCACCATGCTTTATTATTAATAGTAGTAATATTATTGATTCTCAATTAAACCATCCCCCCCCCCCCCCACTCCTAGATGATGACGATAAATGTCGCTCCTGGTTGCTTGGGAGTCACTATTTAAAAGCAGACCTTACTCATACGATACCATTTCATAAACTCTATATTAATATTAGAATCAAAAGGTCCTACCAGACCCATATCCCTATATCCCAGGATTTGATCCCAGGTTTTCTGTTTATCCCAGATTATCTGGTAGTGCAGACTCTTATATTCCAGTTTAAAGCAGAAAACCAGGGATAGGATCCTGGGATATAGGGCCTGTCTGGAAGGGCCCATAGAGTTGGAAGAGACCCCTAAGGCCATCCAGCCTCACCCCCTTCCTCCAGCCAGACAGGGAAAGTGCAATCAAAGCCCTCCAGACAGATGCCCATCCAACCTCATAGACATTTCCAGGTTCATGAAGAAATAGGGCTATAGAATCAGAGAACCCTAGTGTTGGAAGAGACTCCCAAAGGCCATCTAGTCCGACCCCTTTTTGCCAGGCCAGAAAAGGACAACCAAAGCCTTCCTAACATATGGCCACCCAACCCATGCTTAATGATAATAATAACAACATCTATAATAAGACTTCCTCACTCTCCCTTCCATCTTAGGCACCCTTTGGGGTCTTTCATGGATTCAAAGGGATGCTTAGAAAGACAGAGAGAGCAATAGTGCAGATCCCCTCCCCAAATCCCTGGGGCTTTCCTTCTCACTTCCCTTCTGCCTTTTCACCTTTTATTCTATCTCTCCTCCCTCCCTCCTTTCCTTCTATCTTTCCTTCCCTCCCTTCTTCTGCCTTGCCACTTTTCCCCTTCTACCTTTCCTCACTCTCCTTCCATCCATCCTTTCTTTCCTTCCTCCTACCCTTCCTTTCTTTCCTCCCTTTTCTTTCTTCTACTCTTTCCTCTTCTTTCTACCTTTCCTTCTATCCTTCCTTCCATCTGGTTTCCCACTTTCTTTTCCTACTACCTTTCCTTCTATCCTTCCTTCCTTTTACCTTTCCACCTTCTCTTCCTTCTACCTTTCCTTCTATCCTTCCTTCCATCTGGTTTCCCACTTTCTGTTCCTACTACCTTTCCTTCTATCTTTCCTCTTTTCTGCCTTTTCACCCTTTCTTCCTTTTAACTTTCCTCCCTCCCTTCTACCTTTCCTTCTATCATTTCTTCCTTCTACCTTTCCTCCTCTTCCTTCCTTCCTTCCTTCCTTCCTTCCTTCCTTCCTCACTTCTACCTTTCCTTCCATCCTTCTACCTTTCCTCTCCTTCCTTCCACCTTTCCTTCTATCCTTCCTCTCTTCCAGACTTCCTTTTATATATCCTCACCTTCCTTTCTTCTCCTTCTTTCCTTTCTAACTTCCTTCTATCATTCCCTCCCTCCTTCTGCCTTTTCACCCTTTCTTCCTTCTAACTTTCCTCTCCTTCCTCCCTTCTACCTTTTTCCTTCTATCATTTTTTCCTTCTATTCTTCCCTCCCTTCTTCTGCCTTTTCAGCTTCTATTATTTATTCCTTTCCTGCGATCTTTCCCCTCCTTGCCTTCCTTCTACCTGTCCTTCTGTTCTCCCCTCTATTCTGCCTTTTCGCTTTCTCTTCTACCTCTCCTTCTATCTTTCCTTCCTCTCTTCCACCTTTCTTTCCTTCTTTCTACCGTTCCTCCTACTCTTCCTTCCCATTCAGTAGATCCCCCCACAGACATACACACACATTGCCCTCCTTCTCGCCCAGGTAAAGGCAGCCTCCACGGGGTGCCCATCCATCTCTTACCTGGCTGCTCTCCGGACTGAGAAAGAGGAGGAGGAGGAGGAGGAGAGGCGAGGCGGCTGCCGCCCCTGCAGAAGCGCCGCCTGAGCCCGCCCCCTTTCTTTCTCTTCCCTCCCCCTTGGGCTGCGATCTCGGGGCGCCCCCTGCCGCTCCTCCCCCATCTCAGAATGGGAAAGAGCAGCAGCAGCAGAAGGAGGAGAGCAGGCTTGGAGACAGAAAAAAAAACATTCGGGAGGCGTTGGAACTTTTTTCCTCCCCAGATCACTTTTCAGGAGTGGCACAAGGCCCTGAAATGACCATCATTGTGCAAGGTTTCTTCAGAGGTCACAAGTCCTGAATCATTGCTCCCTCCTTAAGCCAGTTCTTGTTGGCCACAAAGGACAAGAGTTTCCAAAATTGGCAGAAGTTTCTTTCTGATTTCTTCTGCTTTCTTCTTATTTCCTTTATTTATTTATTTAAAACCTTTGTATCCCGCCCTTCTCAACCCCCGCCCCCCGCCCCCCCGCAGAGGAAGCTTACATCTGGCACATTTCGATGCCATTATATATAAATAATACATGCAGTAATTACATATAAGAACACAGTAAATTAATTTTAAAATAAAAAGTACATTAATAAAAAGTGCAATAATACTGGCTGTCTAGCCTTATGTAGAAACAAATTCAGTGATCACAATAGAGAGCATTGCAGCAATCTATCAAGACGTTTTCTCATCAAGACTTTCTTATCAAGACGTTTTCCACTGTGAATTAGTAAGAAGTTAACAGCCAAGCACAAGTTGTCCTGATGGGACTGTCGTTGTTGGTGTCCATTGAAGACTTATGTTGCCTCTTTCCATCACACAAATGGTTTAGCAACCAATGCACCTTTGTTAGGGCATGTAAGAAATCAGTTAGTATGTGTGTGTCAACTGTAAAATAAGATGCACAGAGCTGATTGGTTGGGATATTCCCCAGGGGAGCTAGCTGAGCCTGGGAGTTTTGGATACTGTTACATTTTTCAGGCTTGAGCTGTACAGGTGCTTGTAGAGAGACAGTTTGGAGTGTGCTCCTGCGTCATGAGCTGCCGGAGGAAGATTTTCCTCATGGACAAAAAATGACCATTTTAAATCTCTCTAAAAGGACATTATGTGAGTCAATGCAACTGATCACAGTATTCTTTCTTTACAACATTTATATGCTGCCCTTCTCACACCGAAGGAGACTCAGAGTGGCTTACAAGATTCCAAAAACAAAAGTGTTAGGACATCAAGGCTTCGATCAATGTATTGTTGAAGGCTTTCATGGTCGGAATCACTGGGTTGTTGTAGGTTTTTTGGGCTATATGGCCATGTTCTAGAAGCATTCTTTCCTGACGTTTCGCCTGCATCTATGGCAGGCATCCTCCCAACCTCTGAGGATGCCTGCCTTAGATGCAGGTGAAACACCAGGAGAGAATGCTTCTAGAACATGGCCATATAGCCTCCCACAAGGATGAGAAAACATCAAACATCCAGGTGTCCCTGGGCAACGTCCTTTCAGACAGCCAAGTTTTTCACACCAGAAGTGACTTACAGTTTCTCAAATCACTCCTGACATGAAAAAAAAATCCCTATAATAAATGTAGCAGTTTTCATCTGCTTGGCAAGGCCCTTTGGTTATACTAACTAGGCCTATATATATATATATATATATATATATATATATATATATATAGACATGTGACTGTTTTCATGTCTGAATGGATAGTATTTGTTGGCATAGTTTCCCCTTATCCAAACTGCAGCTGACCATCGGCTTTCTGCAAATGAAACCGGCTTTGCTTTGGCATCCGCTGGGATGTTAACAAAACCCAGACAAGGTGGGAATGTCTGCAAATCCAGATGAGATCAGTGAATGCCTGCCATTGTTTACTTGCCTTTGTGTGTCAAGAGTGCACATGCCGTACATTTGTTTTCAGCTTCACAGTGGCCCCATTGCTTGTTAATCTCTTCCATGCTGCAAAAGACTTTTTGTGTTGATTTTGTTGCAAACCCACTCTCCTGCTTGTGCCTTTGAGATGTTAATTCCTGCATTGACCACATATGAAAATATGCAAATCGGTCTGATAATCCCGCAGTGCCATCTGTTGACAGAAGGCAAGGAGAGACTGGCTGGGTCTTGTGCAGCCGACTCTTTTCAATATTAAGAAATATGAAGCACTCCTTTCAAATTTACAAATGAAGAAAGCATGCCCAGAGGTCTGCAGTCTTGCCCTGCTTGGAAAAGTTACTTTTTGGAACTATAGTTTTGGACATGAACCAAAAATACGTATTAGTCTCTATGTTGTTGGCAGTCTTTGCAAGAATCTGAGCAACGTATGAGTTGCTCTGTGGCTCCAAAAATTATCCAGTGCCAAGCAAAAGTGGGACAGAAGTGGATTCCAGGAAAAGGAGAAAAGCTTCCAAGAGTGCATCTACACTGTAAAATGAATACAGTTTGAAACCACTTTACTGCAATGGCTCTAGGAAATCCTGGGAGATATACTTTGATGAGGTACCAGCTCTCTTTGTCAGACAAAGCAAAATGCCTTGTCAAACTATAACTCCAATGATGATGATGATGATAATGTATTACCTACCTCTCCTTACAGTTTGAGATGAGACACAACATAATAATAATAATAATAATAATAATAATAATAATAGCCAGTTAGAGTTCTTGTTTGCTGTGTACTAATATTGTTGTGTCTCTAATAATAACAATAACAACAATAATACATATGCATTTATTACCTGCCACTCCTTACAGCTCAAGGTAGGGCACAATGAGCATAGTAATAGCAATAGAAGTAGTAGTAATGATAATAGGTTGCTGTCAGTTTTCCGGGCTGGCCGTGTGGGGTTTATATATCTGCAGAATGTCCAGGGTGGGAGAAAGAAATATTGTCTGTTGGAAGCAAGTGTGAATGCTGCAATTGGCCACCTTGATTAGCACTGAATAGCCTTGCAGGTATATAGGAGTTCATCGTGTGACACATCTGGAATGACTGTTTTGGATATGCACAATGGTTGTACCCAGCTGATAGCAGCACAAAAGCTCTATGCCACAGAAAAGTATGCAGAAGAGCATGCATGGCCTTCATGCATTTGCACAGGATCATGGCAAAAGAGATTAGCAGCTACGCCAGGCATGGGCAAACTTTGGCTCTCCAGGAGTTGTGGGAGTTGAAGTCCAAAACGCCTGCAGGGCTTAAGTTTGCTTGCGCCTGAGCTATGTGCAGTGACCATTGATTCAGATACACCGCATTGCTATTCAGGACAAAGGTTCTGCCATGAAACCTATATGAAAGTAATAAGAGATTCCAGCTATTGTGTGCCAATAGTCCTAAATTTAGGTCATTATGATCCAAAGTGTTCACATTTTTCTCTTTGTTTGTTGATCATTTGTATATCATTCTCCCTCAAGGCATGATAGCTATGTAAGACTAGCCATTACGCTTGGGTAACCACAGAAAAATTTGTTTCTAAACTCGCTTCGTTATTAGGGGCTGCCCGAGTTTCTAAATTCGAAATACTTCCAAAATTTGAGATTTCAAAATTTCGATATTTACGAAATTTCGTAATTATTAACGAATCGATTTGTTAAAATGGCGGACGTGTTTGTGCATGCACAAAGTACTTCCGAAATTTTGTTATTAATAACGAATCGATTCGTTAAAATGGCAGCGCGTTTGCGCAATGCAATGCACTACAAACAAAATCATTTCATAAACAATTACTAAAATAATCAAATAGAATAAAATTAAATAAAAAATAATAAAATAAAGTAGCAAAACAAGTAGTAAGTAAAGAAATTGAAATTACTTAACTTCGTAATAAAATATAATATATAAAATAATAAAAATATTTAAAAATAATATATAAATTAAAAATTATTAATAATATTATATATATAAAATAATAATGTATTTTATAAAAATT
This sequence comes from Anolis sagrei, assembly GCF_037176765.1. Taxonomy (NCBI): domain Eukaryota; kingdom Metazoa; phylum Chordata; class Lepidosauria; order Squamata; family Anolidae; genus Anolis; species Anolis sagrei. The sequence continues at coordinate 23,415,338 of NC_090035.1, read as the reverse complement.
TAGGGAAAAAAGTAACAAAAATTGCAGTTTGAAACAAACTATGAAGTTATTAAATTATGGCCAAATTATCTGGCAAGTGTACATATTAATTATAATTTCTGTAGCAGTAGTGCAGTTAAGGACCAATCCCACTGGGAGGGAGGGAGGGAGGGGTTGGTGGGTGGGTGTGTGTGTGGGTGGGTGAAATCAAATTCATAAAGTAAGTATATAAATTGGAATCCACAGAAATTAATTTAGAAATGAAAAAACATTACATTAAAAAATAAACAAATCAACATAAATAAGAAATTTAAAAATTAAAAATTAAAGACATCAACATACAAATATACAGAAATGAATTTTTAAATTTTGAAATATTACATCCAAACAATAATAGTAGTCTCATAAAATGTAGTGAAATACATAAATTACAGAAATAGAAAATTGAATAAATTAAATAAATAATACATAAATTAAATTAAATATAATATGCAACATTACTTGAAACAGATAATAACTGTGCTGTCAAATTATCAAAATACTTCCAAATTTGTAGGAGAGTGAAGACTCATGTAATCCAGTTCAAAGCAGATAATCTGACTGTGACGGCCAGTACCCATTCCGCCCACCTCCAAGCCCTCCCGGGGGCCATCATGCATTAACCCCCGGACGGACTGACATACAGACAGACAGATAGACAGACACAGACAGACAGACAGATTGGCTGGCTGGTTGGCTGCACTGAAGGCAAACGTGCCCCATTCCGGCCACTCCCAAGTCCTCCCGGGGGCCATCATGCATTAACCCCCGGACGGACAGACAGACACACAGACAGACACACGGACAGAATGGCTGCCTGCAGAGAAGGAAAATGCGCCCAATTCCAGCCACCTCCAAGCCCTCCCTAGGCCTGCCTGCTTGCCACCCTGGGAGTGTCTTTATGCAATCTACTTTCACATCATATCAGCCTTCCCCGAGTGAGACAGCCTCTAAGCCCTCCTGGGGGGGGGGGCTTGACCCTGCCCCCCTGGGACCGCCTGCTGGATTGCTGGGTGAAGGCTAATACCTTTCCTGGCCTTCCCAAAGTCCTCCCGGGGGGGCATGGGGCAGTGACCCCCCGGGAATGTCATGCCGTGCAGTTACCTTTCACAGCATATCAGCCATCCCCCAGTGAGACAGCCTCTAAGCCCTCCCGGGGGGGGGGGGGGGCTTGACCCTGGCCTCCCTGGGACTGCTTGCCTGCCTGCTGTGTGAAGGCCAATTCCCTTCCCGGCCTTCCCCAAGTCCTCCCGGGGGGGCATTGGGCAGTGACCCCCCGAGAGTGTCATGCCGTGCAGTTACCTTTCACAGCATATCAGCCGTCCCCCAGTGAGACAGCTTTTAAGCCCTCCCGGTGGGGCCTTGACCCTACCCCCCCCCCCCGGGACTGCCTGCTCGCCTGCTCTGTGAAGGCCGATTCCCTTCCCGGCGTTCCCCAAATCCTCCTGGGGGGGGCATTGGGCAGTGACCCCCGGGAGTGTCATGCCCTGCAGTTACCTTTCACAGCATATCAGCCGTCCCCCAGTGAGACAGCCTCTAAGCCCTGCCGGGGGGGGGGCCTTGACCCTGGCCCCCCGGGACTGCCTGCTGGATTGCTGAGTGAAGACCAATACCTTTCCCAGCCTTCCCCAAGTCCTCCCGCGGGGGCATTGGGCAGTGACCCCCGGGAGTGTCATACCGTGCAGTTACCTTTCACAGCATATCAGCCATCCCCAGTGAGACAGCCTCTAAGCCCCCCCCGGGCGGGGGCTTGACCCTGCCCCCCCGGGACTGCCTGCTTGCCTGCTCTGTGAAGGCCAATTCCCTTCCCGGCCTTCCCCAAGTCCTCCCGGGGGGGCATTGGGCAGTGACCCCCTGGGAGTGTCATGCCGTGCAGTTACCTTTCACAGCATATCAGCTGTCCCCCAGTGAGACTGCCTCTAAGCCTTCCCGGGGGGGGGGGGGTCCCTTGACCCTGGACCCCCAGGACTGCCTGCCTGCCTGCTGTGTGAAGGCCAATTCCCTTTCTGGCCTTCACCAAGTCTTCCCGGGGGGGGGGGGCATTGGGCAGTGACCCCCCTGGAGTGTCATACCGTGCAGTTACCTTTCACAGCATATCAGCCGTCCCTCAGTGAGACAGCCTCTAAGCCCTCCCAGAGGGGAGCCTTGACCCTGGCCCCCCTGGGACTGCCTGCCTGGCTGCTGTGTGAAGGCCAATTCCCTTCCCGGCCTTCCCCAAGTCCTCCCAGGGGGGCATTGGGCAGTTACCCCCCGAGAGTGTCATGCCGTGCAGTTACCTTACACAGCATATCAGCCGTCCCCCAGTGAGACAGCTTCTAAGCCATCCCGGGGGGGGGGACTTGTCCCCGACCCCCCTGGGACTGCCTGCTTGCCTGCTCTGTGAAGGCCAATTCCCTTCCCGGCCTTCCCCAAGTCCTCCTGTGGGGGCATTGGGCAGTGACCCCCTGGGAGTGTCATGCCGTGCAGTTACCTTTCACAGCATATCAGCCGTCCCCCAGTGAGACAGCCTCTAAGCCCTCCCGGGGGGGGGGCGCTTGACCCTGGCCCCCCTGGGACTGCCGCCTGCCTGCTGTGTGAAGGCCAATTCCCTTTTCGGCCTTCACCAAGTCCTCCTGAGGGGGCATTGGGCAGTGACCCCCCGGAAGTGTCATGCTGTGCAGTTACCTTTCACAGCATATCAGCCGTCCCCCAGTGAGACAGCCTCTAAGCCCTGCCGGGGGGGCCTTGACCCTGGCTCCCCGGGACTGCCTGCTGGATTGCTGGGTGAAGACCAATACCTTTCCCAGCCTTCCCCAAGTCCTCCCGCGGGGGCATTGGGCAGTGACCCCCGGGAGTGTCATACCGTGCAGTTACCTTTCACAGCATATCAGCCATCCCCAGTGAGACAGCCTCTAAGCCCCCCCGGGCGGGGGCTTGACCCTGCCCCCCCCCCGGGACTGCCTGCTTGCCTGCTCTGTGAAGGCCAATTCCCTTCCCGGCCTTCCCCATGTCCTCCCGGGGGGGGGGGCATTGGGCAGTGACCCCCTGGGAGTGTCATGCCGTGCAGTTACCTTTCACAGCATATCAGCTGTCCCCCAGTGAGACTGCCTCTAAGCCTTCCCAGGGGGGGGTCCCTTGACCCTGGCCCCCCCGGGACTGCCTGCCTGCCTGCTGTGTGAAGGCCAATTCCCTTTCCGGCCTTCACCAAGTCTTCCCGGGGGGGGGGCATTGGGCAGTGACCCCCCCGGAGTGTCATGCCATGCAGTTACCTTTCACAGCATATAAGCCGTCCCTCAGTGAGACAGCCTCTAAGCCCTCCCAGAGGAAGCCTTGACCCTGGCCCCCCTGGGACTGCCTGCCTGGCTGCTGTGTGAAGGCCAATTCCCTTCCCGGCCTTCCCCAAGTCCTCTCAGGGGGGCATTGGGCAGTTACCCCCCGAGAGTGTCATGCCGTGCAGTTACCTTACACAGCATATCAGCCGTCCCCCAGTGAGACAGCTTCTAAGCCATCCCGGGGGGGGACTTGTCCCCGACCCCCCTGGGACTGCCTGCTTGCCTGCTCTGTGAAGGCCAATTCCCTTCCCGGCCTTCCCCAAGTCCTCCTGTGGGGGCATTTGGCAGTGACCCCCTGGGAGTGTCATGCCGTGCAGTTACCTTTCACAGCATATCAGCCGTCCCCCAGTGAGACAGCCTCTAAGCCCTCCCGGGGGGGGGGGCGCTTGACCCTGGCCCCCCTGGGACTGCCGCCTGCCTGCTGTGTGAAGGCCAATTCCCTTTCCGGCCTTCACCAAGTCCTCCTGAGGGGGCATTGGGCAGTGACCCCCCGGAAGTGTCATGCTGTGCAGTTACCTTTCACAGCATATCAGCCGTCCCCCAGTGAGACAGCCTCTAAGCCCTCCCAGGGGGGGGGACTTCACCCTGCCCCCCCCCCCCCGGGACTGCCTGCTGGATTGCTGGGTGAAGGCCAATACCTTTCTCGGCCTTCCCCAAGTCCTCCCGGGGGGGGCATTGGGCAGTGACCCCCGGGAGTGTCATGCCGTGCAGTTACCTTTCACAGCATATCAGCCACCCCCCAGTGAGACAGCTTTTAAGCCCTCCCGGGGGGGGGGGGGCTTGTCCCTGGCCCCCCGGGACTGCTTGCTTGATTGCTCGGTGAAGGCCAATTCCCTTTCTGGCCACCTCCATGGCCTCCCGGGGGGCGGTAAGTCCATTCACCCCCAGAGAGTGTCTGCAATCATCTTTCACTGCATATCAGCCGTCCTCCAGTGAGACAATCTCTGAGCCCTTACGGGGGGGGGGGGGGCATTGATCCTGCACACCGGTTGTGTACAACCGTCACTCTTTCCATCCCCCAGGAATGACCACTTGCCATTTACGGTGCAACATGCTTTCTTTGTCTCTGACTGACTGCTCCTCTGCATCGATGGTGTCTGTTTTCTTCCTCTTCCCTTCGACAACCAATGCCGTCTTGGAAGAAAAGGGATCCTTGCACACCTAGTGTCACTGAGGGAAAGTTCAAAATACTCCAAGAAAGGAACAGCTGCCGGCAATGCCAAATTCAAGGTGATCCACCATGTAGTGCGGCAATACACAGTAGTGAATCAGATACCCCAGAGAATCTCTGGGTCTAGAGAAGGTCAGGGTATGAATACTCAAAGTAAAATTCACTGTATAGAAAAATTAAATTAACCAACATTTCAAATTTTTATGTCATATGATAAAATTAATGACCCTAAAAGACTACATTTGGAGATTGATTACAATAATTATCTATGTAATGAAAGAGAATGTTTGTATGTATGCGGAGAGAGGAAGTGTATGTGGCAGCTTTCTGATTGGCTGTCACTTTCACAGGCGACAGAGACTTGCACGAGCGACAGACCTGGACCAAACTTGGCACACATAACCCCCATGACCCCCTGTATGTCCTGCCGAGGTATTTGGGAGGACAGTCAAGGGAGGATGGATTTGTAGTACTTTCAACCCTTTCGGATTCAAGAGACCACTGTGGCTCCCTACAAAAACCGATAAAGGCCAAACTTGGCACACATAACCCCCATGACCCTCTTTAGTTCTTGGTGAGATTTGGGGGAGGACAGACAATGGATTATGGGAAGTGTACAACTTTCTTACGTGTCGGTTTCCACAAAACACTGCGGCCCCCAACAAAGATTGATAAAAACCAAACTTGGCACATAGTGCCACCATGACACACTCTACATCCAGGGGCTGTTTGGGGGAGGATTAACCGTGCACAATGGGATTTGCAGTACCTTCATTAACTGATAACTGATAAAGAACATCTTTGCCACACAATGCATTTCTCAAATAACCCGGGTAGCGCCGTGTACCCAATCTAGTTTCTAATAAATTTGAATAAGTAACAACCCCGAATGAGGAAGACAAGGAAGCCTTTAAGTGAATTTATGGAGCTGACCTTGTATCGGGTTACACCTAAAAATACCAACAAAATGATAGGTCGCCAAGGGATGGAGAACAGGACACAGATTCATTCAGTGCAATCAGTTTGCAGACTGTGAACAAGTAAGAACCACTAGCACCCATCCAGCAGAGGATGATGGTTATCCAGGAGGAAAATCTGGAATAAAATAAGAGTTTCTTCACTAAGGGCCTTACGACTCTTATCCTCACAGATTCATTCGAGAAGCGAGATGGTACGTCTTCCGCGGGGTACTCTAAAAGATTCAAAATCACGCAGCAATCAAGCAGTAGCTCCACGCATACAAAGGAGGTATAGAGGAAACAGTGCCCAGGATGGGGAAAAAAGCAGTGACAGTATAGGTCAGGGATGGGGACGTAAAGCTGGCATGAGAAAAATGTCTGGAGTCAATGGCACTCCATCAAACTGCAGAGGAACGTTCCTAAATTGCAGTAAATTATGGGAAGGATGGGCATACCAAGCCGCCTTGTCTCTCTCCCGGGGAGCCTAAACAAATTTTTCATAGAGGGGAACACGTCCCAGTTAAGAAACAACTAACTATAGCAAGACTTCTTATAGCAAGGAATTGGAAAAAGGAGTGGTATAAGGAAGCATGGAAAATAGCAATAAATGATAAATTGACATGTATACTAAAGGTTAAAAAGGTACATGGAAATAAAGCGATTTTGATGCTGTATGGGGAAAATTTGTGGTAAATGGATTAAAAAATAAGGAAGGAAAATTACCGTCACAAGAAGAAATGAAATTTTGGACAGATGAAATGTAAGAATGGTGGCTTGAGACAGGTGGAGGGGAGCACTGTGGTGGAAAAAAGGGGGGGGGGAGAGAAAAAGGGGGGAAATGTCAAAACAAAACAACAAAACAACATGTTAAAGAGACTGATGTACAAAATGCAATAGTGTGTAATAAAACAAGCTGGTTTTTTGCCAAACAGAAGCGCCAAAGACAATTTAAGAACAATAATTTACACAATCGAGTATTATGACGTTAATACCCAAAAAGAGCTAGCCCTGCTTTCCCTGGATGCAGAGAAAGCGTTTGATAATTTAAATTGGAATTTTGTCAAACACGTGCTGAATGAAATAGATATAGGTTTCCAATTTAAGAACGCTTTTACATCAATCTACACAAATCAGATGGCAAGGCTGAAAATAAATGACCACCTAACAGATAAAATATCTATAACAAAGGGAACTAGACAGGGCTGTCCCCTCTCACCATTGCTATTTATCATGGCTTTAGAACTACTATTAAAATCAATCAGAGAGGATAGAGAGGTAAAGGGATTGAAAGTAGCAAAACAAGAGTACAAGGCATTAGCGTTTGCCGATGATGTGATGTGTATAATTGAAGATCCAACTAAGAACATTAAAAAATGGCTTGATAAAATCGAAGACTTCGGCAAAGTGGCTGGCTTCAAACTAAACAAAAATAAAACAACGTTACTAACTAAAAACATATCCAAAACAAAACAAGAAGAGCTAAGAAAGATGACAGGCTTCAGGAGTAATCCGAAGATTAAATACTTAGGAATATGGATGACGGCAAGTAATGCCCAACTCTTTAAAAATAACTATGAGACACTATGGATGAAGGTGAAGAAAGATTTAAATAATTGGAAAAGCTTAAACCTCTCCCTGTTGGGCAAGATTGCGCTGATTAAAATGAATATTCTGCCTAAACTACTTTACCTGTTCCAAAATTTACCGATCATTAGGAATTTTAAAATCTTTGAGCAGTGGAATAAGGAGTTAGCTAAGTTCATTTGGAATGGAAAGAAACCTAGAATAAAACATAGAATTATGATTGACAGGGCAGATAGGGGAGGCTTTGGGCTCCCAAGTTTAAAGAACTATTTTGAGGCCTGTGCGCTAAATTGGGTAAAGGACTGGACAACGTTGAAAAATGAGAAGGTGCTGACCCTGGAGGGATTCAACCTGAGGGTAGGGTGGCACTCGTACATCTGGTACGGTAAGACCAAGGTGGAAAAAAACTTTGGAAATCATTTTATTAGGTCCACCCTGATAAAAGTATGGGACAAATATAGAAAATACTTCTATACAAAAAACCCCCTCTGGATTTCACCGATCGAGGCTAGCCAGAGGAGGCTCTTAGGATGGCAACACTGGCCCAAATATAAAGATTTAGTGGAAAAAAATAAAAATAGCAACACTTGGAAACTTAAATCACAAGAAGAACTGGCTAAAAAATACAAAAACTTCACATGGCTGCAATATTTCCAGACTAATGAGATATTTAAACAAGACGAAAGGATAGGTTTTGAGGAGAAAGAGACTATATGGGACAAAATAACAAAAACAGAAAGGAAAGTGATCTCTAAAATATATAACCAATTATTGGACTGGGAAACGGAAACGGAGGAAATTAAAAATTGTATGGTAGTGTGGGCAAGGAATATAGGACACCAGATTGGAATTCAGGAATGGCAACAGATCTGGAGAAGGAAATTGAAATATACATACTCGGTAGCATTAAAGGAGAACTGGTTGAAGACCTTCCATAGGTGGTATATGACCCCTCATAAGCTGAGTTTAATGTATAGAAAATATCCAAATGTATTATTATTATTATTATTATTATTATTATTAACTTTATTTGTACCCCGCTAGCATCTCCCGGAGGACTCGATGCGGTTTACACAGGCCGAAGCCTCAAAACACGATACAATAGAAAACATAACACAACAATAGCAAAGCAAATCAAAACAATAAGCAAAATAACGACAATGGCAGTACATCAAGACATTGCTAAAAACTGGTTCGGCCGGCGCAATGGGGTACAAGGTTAAAAGTGCTGAATGGCAGGAGGCACGTAGGATTAAAAGTGCGGTGTGCAGCGACGATTAGTTATGCTAAGGTGCTACTAGGACTTGGGGTGGGGATTCCTAGTCAGAGAAGGCACAACGGAACAGCCAAGTTTTTAAATTCCTTCTGAAAACAGCTAGAGTAGAGGCCTGTTGGAGATCTTTTGGAAGGGCGTTCCAAAGTCGGGGGGCCGCCACAGAGAAGGCCCTGTCCCGTGTCCCCACCAAGCGCGCTTGCGATGTGGGTGGGATCACGAGCAGGGCCTCCCCAGATGACCGGAGCGAGCGTGTGGGTTTGTAGATAGAGATGCGGTCACGCAGGTAGGGTGGTCCCAAACCGTTTAGGGCTTTGTAGGTAAGCACCTGCACCTTGAATTGGGCTCGGAAAATAAATGGCAGCCAGTGGAGCTCCTTAAACAGAGGGGTAGACCTCTCTTGATAGTGAGCCCCAGTTAGCATCCTGGCTGCTGCCCGCTGGACCAATTGAAGTTTCCGAGCCGTCTTCAAGGGCAGCCCCACGTAGAGCGCATTGCAGTAGTCCATTCTAGAGGTGACCAAGGCATGGACCACCCCGGCCAGATCAGCCTTCACGAGGTATGGTCGCAGTTGGCGCACAAGTCTCAGTTGCGCAAAGGCCCTCCCGGATACCGCCGACACCTGAGCCTCAAGTGTAAGCGAAGAATCCAAGAGGACACCCAAACTGCGGACCTGTGGCTTTAGGGGGAGTGTAACCCCGTCCAACACAGGTGACCACCCTATACCCCGATCCGGTTTACGATCGACCAGGAGGACCTCTGTCTTGTCGGGATTGATCTTCAGCTTGTTCTTCCTCATCCAGATCGACACAGCGGCCAGGCACTCGTCTAGCACCTGAGAAGCCTCCTTGGAATTAGGTGGAAAGGAGTAGTAGAGTTGTGTGTCATCCGCGTAGAGATGGCATCCAACTCCAAAACTCCGGATGACCTCTCCCAGCGGTTTCATGTAGATGTTAAAAAGCATGGGCGACAAAATAGAGCCTTGCGGGACCCCACAGGACAAAGGCCAGGGGTCAGAGCAGGCGTCTCCCAGCTTCACCATCTGAGTTCGTCCCTCCAGGAAGGACTGGAGCCACGACAGAACCGTGCCCCCAAGACCCATCCCAGAGAGACGACCCAGAAGGATACCATGATCGATGGTATCGAAAGCCACTGAGATGTCCAAGAGAACCAGCAGAGTCACACTCCCCCTGTCCAGCTCTCTGCGGAGGTCATCCACCAAGGCGACCAAGGCTGTCTCGGTGCCATGACCAGGCCTGAAACCAGACTGTGACTGATCTAGGTAGTTGGTATCGTCTAGGAAACCCTGGAGCTGAGAGGCGACCACCCTCTCCAGCACTTTACCCAAAAAGGGGAGGTTGGAGATCGGCCTGTAGTTATTCAGCACCGTGGAGTCAAGGGAAGCTTTTTTGATAAGTGGGCGAACCACGGCCTGCTTCAAATTAGATGGAAAAATTCCTTGCTCCAACGATGCATTGATAATCATTACAAACCAGTCAAGCAACCCCCCTCTGGCTGATTTAATGAGCCAAGATGGGCATGGGTCTAGAGATGAGGTGGTCGCTCTCACAGCCCCAAGAATCTCATCCACGGTTTCAGGAAGAACAAGCCTAAAAGAATCCCACAAAATTGGACAAGCAGGTGCCTCCGTCACCTCTTCTGGCACTGCGATGGAATTGGAGTCGAGCTCGAGATGTATCTGGGCGACTTTATCTGCAAAATGGTGTGCGAAATCGCGACACCGAGCTGTGGGGTCGTCAGGGACCTCCTCCACCGCAGGTGGGTGGAGGAGTTCTCCCACGACCCGAAACAGCTCCGATGATCTATTTGCTGCAGATGCTATACGAGCGGTCGTGAATGATTTCCTGGCCACCCGTATAGCCACGGAGTATGCCTTAAGAGAGGCTCTAGCCCGTGCTCGATCAGACACATCTCGAGATTTCCTCCATTTGCGCTCTAGCCCCCTTCTCGTGTGCTTCATCACAGCCAGCTCCTCAGTGAACCAAGGAGATGGCCTGTCACGACGCAACGAGATGGGGCGTTCAGGTGCGATCGTATCTAACGCCCTGGCCATCTCCCCATTATAGAGAGTTACCAAGGCGTCGATAGAATCGCCAGGCTCCAAGGCAGGAAGAACCCTAAGATTCCTCAGGAATCCGTCCGGATCCATCAGTCTCCTAGGGCGGACCATCTTAATTTGTCCTCCACCCCTGCGGAGGTTTAGGGTCGCAGTAAGTCTAAATGTGATCAGATGATGGTCAGACCATGACACTGGAAGGATGTTTTGATCTTCCACTCTGATCATTTCGTTGTCCGCCACAAAAACAAGGTCAAGAGTGTGTCCAGCTTGATGAGTGGGGCCAGATATTATTTGTGACAGTCCTATGGTCGTCATGGTGGCCATAAAGTCCTGAGCTGCACCAGATAGGGTGGTCTCGGCGTGGATGTTAAAGTCTCCCAGCACCACCAGGCGCTGGGAGACCAAGGCCGAATTAGAGACCACCTCCGCTAGCTCAGACAGGGAAACTACTGGGTCGCGGGGTGGGCGGTACACCAGCAGGAACCCCACACTGTCACGGCTCCCCACTTTCAAGTGGACACACTCAAACCCAGAAGCCTGCGGAACAGCGCATCTGATCACGGCGATGGATTGCCGAAAGACTACTGCGACCCCTCCTCCCCGCCCCCCTTGTCTGGCCTGCTGATGCACTCCGAAACCTGGTGGACACAACTGAGTGAGATTTACTCCCCCCAGCTCGTCCAGCCAGGTCTCGGTGATGCATGCCAGATCCGCCCTCTCATCCAGGATCAAGTCCCGGATGGCTGCGGTCTTGCCATTAACGGATCTGGCATTAATCAGCAGGACCTTAAGACCAAGGGGGCTACCCTGGAGCCTACCACTACCTACCTTCTCCAGGGTCGCAAGAACTCTGTTGCGCTTCTCCCTGGGATATCGGTGACCCACTATTCTCCTCCCCCACACGACTTGAATGGCACCCCCTTCTTCTGGAACCCTCCCCCCCCCTTACATGGCCGAGATCTGTAACTAGTCAGCTCTCAGAGGACGAGGTCGGGCTGGGAAATAATCTCCCTTGGGCGTTAGGTAGAGATGTTTCTGATGATGAGGTAGATAATGAAACATCAAGGGAGCTGAGTGGACTGAATAAGGGAAGTGTTCTTGAGCGAAGGAGTGTAGCTGGTTGAGTGGGGGCGACCGGGACAGATGGAGTCTCAAAATTATACGAACCAGGAGGGGGGGCCCTAATCGGTGAGCTAGTTGTGGATGTACGGGGACCTGATGGAGTATGGTGAGAAGGAACCCCGGAGGCAAATAAGGGGCGTATCTGAGGGTCCACAACTACCCTCCTAATGGTAATGCCCCATTTCTTTAAGACAGAGCGCTTTGCCATAAGCTCTCCAAGCCATGAATTGTCTTCTGGTGTTATTTGAAGACGGGAGGAACGGTCAGATGATTGGTAGTCCCTCCATAACCACACTATGACTTCTAGTCTTATTTCCTGTGGTCTTTTACCCAGGATTTGGGCCAAGGAGTTACAAACTGCCCTCTTAGAGGTCCATCTGCCTCTGTTTACTAGGCCTGTCGGTTTTAGTTCGTTAATTCGTTATTTCGTAATTTAATCGTTATTTTTACCATATCCGACGCGATATCAAAACATATTTTCAAACCCGGAAGGGTTTAAAAATATCGAAACAGCAGCCCCATTTTTTTTACGAGCTTCAGCTCGTCTCGTTAATGGGATGGAGGCTGCTGTGCTGCTGGTGCCTGGGAGCCAATCCGGCGCTCCCAAGCACCCCAGCAGTAAATGGGGCGGGCGGGGCGAAGGGGCGGCGCGAGCAGCAGCCGGAGCCGATTGGATGGCGCGCGCGCTCCTGCGCCCTCCTCCTCCTCCTCCCCCCCCTCCCGGCACTTCCTGCAACACAGCTGGGAGGAGGAGGAGGAGGAGGAGGAGCGCGCAGGAGCGCGCGCGCCATCCGATCGGCTCCGGCTGCTGCGCCCTCCTCCTCCTCCTCCTCCCAGCTGTGTTGCAGGAAGTGCCGGGAGGGGGAGGGGGAGGAGGAGGGCGCAGCAGCCGGAGCCGATCGGATGGCGCGCGCGCTCCTGCGCCCTCCTCCTCCTCCTCCCCCCCTCCCGGCACTTCCTGCAACACAGCTGGGAGGAGGAGGAGGAGGAGGAGGAGCGCGCAGGAGCGCGCGCGCCATCCGATCGGCTCCGGCTGCTGCGCCCTCCTCCTCCTCCTCCTCCCAGCTGTGTTGCAGGAAGTGCCGGGAGGGGGAGGAGGTGGAGGAGGGCGCAGCAGCCGGAGCCGATCGGATGGCGCGCGCGCTCCTGCGCCCTCCTCCTCCTCCTCCCCCCCTCCCGGCACTTCCTGCAACACAGCTGGGAGGAGGAGGAGGAGGAGGAGGAGCGCGCAGGAGCGCGCGCGCCATCCGATCGGCTCCGGCTGCTGCGCCCTCCTCCTCCTCCTCCTCCCAGCTATGTTGCAGGAAGTGCCGGGAGGGGGAGGAGGAGGAGGAGGGCGCAGCAGCCGGAGCCGATCGGATGGCGCGCGCGCTCCTGCGCCCTCCTCCTCCTCCTCCCCCCCCTCCCGGCACTTCCTGCAACACAGCTGGGAGGAGGAGGAGGAGGAGGAGGAGCGCGCAGGAGCGCGCGCACCATCCGATCGGCTCCGGCTGCTGCGCCCTCCTCCTCCTCCTCCTCCCAGCTGTGTTGCAGGAAGTGCCGGGAGGGGGAGGAGGAGGAGGAGGGCGCAGCAGCCGGAGCCGATCGGATGGCGTGCGTGCTCCTGCGCCCTCCTCCTCCTCCTCCCCCCCCTCCCGGCACTTCTTAGGTGATGTACGAGCACTCTTTGGCAGAGGAGGCTGAAGACCTTGGGCGGAATTCAAGAGAGAGAAAAAGTATGTCTGAGACTAGATTAAGCAGTTACATACAAAACAAAAGCGTGTAGGTCTCTGGACTACATTTCCCACCGCGCCCTGCGGCCTCTCTGCATGGCTATTGGTTGGCGTCCTGCTATCATGTGACTCGCGGGACTCTGGCAAAGCACGTGTGAAGGCGGCCTGCAGGAGCTTCCGGGGCAGGATGCTGCAAAGGATAGCGGTGAGGGGCCAAAACACGTGGAAATGGGGTTGGAAAAATGGGGAGGAGGGGGATTAGCACCCTGCAGAGTCTGGAGGAGCATCTACACTGTAGAGTTGATGCAATTTTTTGATACTGCTTTAACTCCTGTTTCAATGGTATGGAGCTGTGGTTATTAGGCCTGTTTGATCAAGAAAAAATTTGTTTCTAAAATGTTTTGTAAATATTTACGAAATTTCGTAAATAACAAAACATTTTTTTGGAAAGTTTTGTAAATATTTTAAATATCGAAACAAAAAAACACCCCAATTACAAATCGATTTTAGAAACAAATTTTTTCTTGATCAAACAGGCCTACTGTTTACCATTTGGTCAGCAATGTCCACCGCAAACATGTCAGTTTGTAGATGTTGATCCTGAGTGCAGGCTGCGGTTGGCTGAACCAAAAGGTCTGTTGTTGTATTGTTGATCGTCCTCTGAGCGGCCATCACAGACCGCTGCCACTCCACGATGTTCTCAGTCCTATGACTGCCCAAAGAATCTCCCCTTCCCTCAGCCAACTCATCATTCATTCCTCGTTCAGACCCAAGAACCCCAAGATCCGACGTGCCTTTCTCCCCATTTTGGCACAAGTCCTTAGCTAGATCTGCACACAAAGAGTTCTCAGTCTTTAGGGGAAAGGATTGCACAGGAATTCCTGAGAAAGAGGCAAAACCTCTAAGGAGGTGGTCCATTTTCTCGTTTAAAAACCTGAGTTGTAATAACACATGGTTAAACGATTCCCTCAGGAGGTCATAAAAGTGCAAAAGATCATTCTTCGCATGAGGTTCTGATTCACCCATTCCTATGTCTAGAAGTAACTCTCACCACGCTCAAATCCACTTCACTCACATTTACTTCCAGCACAATCAGCCCCTCCCAGGCACTCCAAGAATCCACACACTCCTCTCTCTCCCACAATTCACTCAACCAGCCACACTAACCAACACTCTCACACGCTAAACTAATCACGCCCAGTAGTCATGCACACTTCCTATGACACACTCTCCTCCCTCTCCCACAATTCACTCGAGCCAATTAAACTAAACCAACACACTCTCTCTCTAGACTAAACACACCAGCAATCATCCACACCTTCCTATGAGTCACTTTATCACAACACTAGTCTAAACACACCCAGCTACCATCCACACCTTCCTATGTAGTCACTTCTATATCACAGACCGTCTCATGCGCTCTCCTGGGCCTCTTCCCTAACCCACCCAGGCAATCCTATCCTCTACTATCAAACCTAAAATCTCTATGACCTCCTTACATACACTCAGCAATTAAGACAAACAACATATAACATACAGCCCACTATCCTCTATCTAAAAACTAAAAAATGACAACTAGCCAAAAAGGTAAAGTAGGAAAAATAGAGAAAAATAAAATAGACAAACAACAATAAAAAGAGTCAGATGGCGATAACAGTTCCTTCCCGGTGCAAAACACTCGAGCACTTGAGCAGCAGCTTCCTGGAGCTATTCAGCCCCTTCTCAAACAGGAGAGGTCGACGAAGGCCGCAGCTGGCTGGTCCAAACTTCACCCCTCCCGGATGATAGGGAGGGGGCGATGGCAGCGTGTCTGGTGTCCTCTCTGCGACCCCTTCCCAGATGGAACAGCTCTCTTCACCCCCTCCCGGATGGCAAGGGAGGGGGCAGGCAGCGCGGCCTAGCGCTCCTCCGTGGCCCCTTCCAGATGGGCGAAGGGGCCGACAAAGGCTGCAGCTGTGTCGGCTCTTCTTCACCCCCTCCCGGATGGCAAGGGAGGGGGGAGATGGCAGCGCAGCCTAGCTCTCCTCCGCGGCCCCTTCCAGATGGGCAGAGGGGCCAAAGCAGGCTGCGGTTGAGCCGGCTCTTCTTTCCCCCTCCCGGATGGCAAGGGAGGGGGAGATGGCAGCAAGGGAGATGGCAGCGTGGCCTAGCACTCTCTCAGAGAGGAAGGGGGCCCGATGGAGAGACCCAGCTGGCACAGTGGCCTACCCGCTAATCCGACGCCATCAGCAGCTCATCTTCGCTCACAATGATGGTAAGTTCTCAGCTCGATAGTTGATCTTTCCCAAAATTGACCGGTTTGTTCGGTGCCCTGATAAATCAGGGAGATTTCTTGATGAAAAATGCAGCAGGATAAAGGCTAAAAGCCAAGGATTCCAGCAGATTATGATTTAGCCCCGCTGATGTTAACGGGGTCGCTGTTGCTTTGTCGCCATCTTGGAAAAAAAATGTATGCTGGAAATGTAAAAAACAAACAGGAACCTATTTCCACATGTGGTGGACGTGCCCAGAAACTTCGAAATACTGGCGGGTGATACAAGAAGAAACCGAAAAAATCCTAAAAAGAAAGATTCCACGCAATCCAGAATACTTCATCCTAGGCCTTACAGATAATGAATTAAATCTAAATAATAATGAGGACGTCTTGTTCACATATATAATCACTGCAGCACATATAATATTTGCGAAACACTGGAAGGAGGAGCAGATCCCAACTGTAGATCAATGGTTAGAAAAACTATTAGATATAAGGGATATGGATAAATTGACATATCTCCTGAGGAACAGCTCTGGTAGTCCAGTGAAACAAACAGACTGGACATGTTTGGAGGATTATGAGAAGAGTAAAATTGACAGATTATAAGAAAACTAAATAAATAAATAAATAAATACATAAATAAAATCTGAAAAGGGGAGAGTCACATATGGCAGAAAAAGAAATGGAAGGATCCAAAATTAACCAGGGGTCTCTCCCTGAAGTTAAGGAAAATTAGAAGACACAGTTTTATGACCATTGGGAAACAAAAAGGAAGTCTTTTTTTAACCTGTTTTGTCTTATATGCAAGTGTGTAGGGGTGATAGTCAGTGTAGTGTGTAGAGGTATGAATGTCTCGGTGTATATGTGATACCTGTTGAAATTGTACCCTCACCCCCCCTCCCCCTCTCCTCCCCCTCTCCTCCCGTCTTTTTAACTTATTTTGAAAACTTAATAAAGATCATTTTAAAAAAAAGGTACATGGAAACAAAGCGATTTTGATGCTGTATGGGGAAAATTTGTGGTAAATGGATTAAAAAATAAGGAAGGAAAATTACCCTCACAAGAAGAAATGAAATTTTGGACAGATGAAATGTAAGAATGGTAGCTTGAGACAGGTGGAGGGGAGCACTGTGGTGGAAAAAAGGGGGGGGGAGAGAAAAAGGGGGGAAATGTCAAAACAAAACAACAAAACAACATGTTAAAGAGGCTGATGTACAAAATGCAATAGTGTGTAATAAATGTGATAAATCAATAAAAAATAATTAAAAAAAAGAAACAAGCAAGCAGGTTAAATACTCCGTTACTCACAGATTAATTCAAGAAACGTTACGGAACGTCTTCCGCTGATAGATCCAACTGATCCAGACTCACCCAGTAATCAAGCAGTAGTAGCCCGGAGACAAAGGAGATAAAGAGGGAAGTTTGTTATGGATTGTTAGCAAACAGATTGGAGTTCCAGGAGCAGGGAGCGGGGGAAGGGTGCCAGAGTAATTGCAGTGTTTGTTCTTGGGATGGCGATTTGCATTGCAACACAGTGTAAAGGGTTGGGGTGAGTAGGTAGGCAGGTAAAGTGTATTGAATAAAGATGACAGCAGCAGAATAACACAGTAAAGGGTGCAGAAATAAATACATCCCCCCCCCCCCCGTTTTTAAAAGGTTTTCTTTAGGGTATTTTTTAATCTTTTTATAATTTTTATTATGAGGTAGTTGTTTTATGAGGTAGTTGTTTTATGAGGTAGTTTTCTTATGAGGTTTTATGAGGTTGCTGAATCCTCCCTTCTCCCCTCCCATTCCCAAAGTCTGTACAGTTGCTACCCATGGTAACGATAACAGTGGACCACATGAAAGCAAGGGAAAGTTAGAAATACCCCAAGGACAGAACTGCTTCCATCGCAAAGTGAAAGAACACGAGCAACAAGGCATACAAGGAGTCCTTCGCACCAAAAACTTGAGAACTGAATGGCCCACCAACACACAGCAGACAACCAGGTAGCCCCGTGACTCAACAGTAAAGTAAAAGATAGCTGGGAAAGGGCAGCTCATATGTGGAAGAACAAAAGGGTACAAAGTCACCTTAATAAGGAAGCAGTTGCACGCATAGAGCAGAGAGTCGTGGTTATTCCCGAGGATAGTCTGGGATGAAGTACTGGCCTACACTCAGCAGCCAGGCAGACAGACAATTTTTACATCTGTAGAAGATGTCACACTGAAGATGTCATCCTTCGATGCCACTCAGGAGCACATAACTAACCGGACAAGCTCAGTGATACGTCAGCAAGGAGCAGCCAAACTGCATATGGGGTATTCACACCACAAACAACAGAGAGAGGGAGGAAAAAGTACCATTAGCCATAAGAGAATGGTAAGGCACCCAACAAGGATAGCTGTTTTGTAGTGGTGTTTGAGTAATGCAGCGCCATAATGTGTGGCTAAAGGGGGCACCCATCCCTCCGAAACGGAAAGAGAAGACTCACAGAACTGCCCTGTAAGAAATCGTGAATGAGAAGAACAGTCGACTATGTATGCCAGTATTACAGCAAATCTAAATCTCTCTAAATCTCTCTAAATCTCTTTCTCTATGAACGATAGCTGTCCTCCACAGAGCAGACAAGCTGACACTCCCACATTCCAAAAATACTGGATTGATACCATGGAAAAAGGATTAGGAGATTGAGATGATTCCAACCTACCCACCCTAACACCAGCGCAACCCTTGTAATTGCAAAAAGCTACCCAAATATGCCTAGAATGAAACTCCTACTGGCCAAGGGAAAGTACATTGGATCCACCATGGAGGAGTGCACTAATATATTATAAAGCAGTAAAGTAGACACACCTCTGATTCCCCCTTGGGTGTAGAGAAGTAAAGGGTTTTAAAACTAAAAGCAGAAATCAAATTATGGAAAAATGATATGAACCAACATTGTGATAATGAATATCAGATAATAACATTACATTAGCCAATGAATTAAAGACAAGAGAACATTAGGGGGTGAAATCGTTCCAGAGAAAGCATAAAGTAACAGGAGGAACAAGGAAAATAAGGTAGCCTTTCGGAAAATGTATGCTGCAGACCTTTAATCGGCCACCACAACACAGCAGACATACAGAGAACCCTCAAGGACAGGAAACCTATTGTAAGCTACAGAGGGAAGAGAGTACGCAACGTAAGCAGACTCTTGAAAAACATGGCAGACTCAGAACAAGCAAGAAGCAATAGCACCCATGGAGCAGAGGGTACTGTTTATTCCAGATGAAACTCTGAGAAAAAGGAACTGGCCTACACAAAGCAGCCACACAGACATAACCCTCATGATATACCATATTACTAACGCGTTAGGAAAACAAATCTCTTAATAATACTCCTTATTTGTAAAATAAAGAAGTTAGGAGGCCACCCAGGAGTTGCACGCATAAGTTGATCTGAGGCAAGCAGAGTAATACCAGATGACAGCACACGTAACACAGAACTTTGGAATGTTCCAGGAGATAGGGAAGAGGATTTAAGATTTCTGAGCCAACGATCACCTACTGGTTCATAGGGGTTAGTGCAAACACATATGTCATTTCTCACAAGAACTACGAAGACGTTGCCTGCAAAGCTCAATACTGAACTTCTGAATGTACCCAAAGATGGGTAAGAGGATTAAAAATTCCTGAACCAACAAACACCTCCTGGTACACAGGGGTTGCTAGAGGAATACTATGGGCTCGTTCCTCTAGAGAGACTGTCTATAAGCTATCCCGGGTGGTATCGAGCCTTAACCACCCCTGAGTTTATCTCTGAATGGCTGGAAGCGCCCCTTTCTGGCCACCACAATGCCCTAGAAGGGGTGCATTTACCCTTTCATCCGTGGTCAAGGAAGAATAACGGGAAAAAGAGAAACAGGGGCACAGGGAGATTGAAGCCAAGGATACCGTGGCCATGCTCTAGGTATGCTGCAGGGTTTGATCTGAGGAGAAAACCAACACTGTTTTGGATGTCAAAGGGAAGAGGAAGAAACCAGGTGCCAGCTATGCATAGAAAATGTCATCCAAAGACAAAGGAAACGTCAGAACACATCACTGTGATCATAACTGCTAGGGGCCCCGAGAATGACGGCTCCCCTGTTATGAAAGCCCAACACAAACGGCCTCTCTTCTGGGCACCTCAGAGACGTTGCCTGCCAGGCTGAAAAGTGGACTTGCGACTCTACCCAAAGATATAGGGAGCAAGGATTAAAAACCTCCGAACCAACAAACACCTACTGGTTCACGGGGGGTTGGAGGGGAATGGCAGAGATGGTGTGAAAGGTAAATGCACACATGCAAGGGCTGACGGGAAATGACTAAGGAAAGGGTGCATAAAAGGGCATCGAGGGAAGCAGACAGTAGTACTTTGGCCACATCATGAAGAAAGGGGAAGTTAAGCTGGCCTTTGACAGAGATTGCCCGCCCTCGATGGAGGGGGACAGCAGAGATGCTGTGAAAGATAAATGCACACATGACAACTGCAAGGGCGGACGGGAATGACTAAGGAAAGGGTGCATAAAAGGGCGTCGAGGGAAGCAGACAGTAGTACTTTGGCCACATCCTGAGGAAAGGGGAAGTCAAGCTGGCCTTTGACAGAGATTGCCCGCCCTCGATGGAGGGGGACAGCAGAGATGCTGTGAAAGATAAATGCACACATGACAACTGCAAGGGCGGATGGAAAGGGCTAAGGAAAGGGTGCATAAAAGGGCGTCGAGGGAAGCAGACAGTAGTACTTTGGCCACATCATGAGGAAAGGGGAAGTCAAGCTGGCCTTTGACAGAGAATGCCCGCCCTCAATGGAGGGGGACGGCAGAGATGCTTTGAAAGATAAATGCACACATGACAACTGCAAGGGCAGACAAGAATGACTAAGGAAAGGGTGCATAAAAGGGCATCGAGGGAAGCAGACAGTAGTACTTTGGCCACATCCTGCGGAAAGGGGAAGTCAAGCTGGCCTTTGAGCGAGAATGCCCGCCCTCGATGGAGGCGGATGGCAGAGATGCTGTGAAAGCTAAATGCATACATGACAACCGGAAAGGGGCCTGGGAATGACTAAGGAAAGCGGCTGTAAGTACTTTGAGGTAACAGAAAAGCAAAACACACTGGTTTTTGCAGAAGGGCTTGACCCGCAAAGGGCCAATTAGCGCGCCGGGAATGCCTGCCTGCCTGCTGTGAAAGATAAATGCACACATGACATCTGCAAGGGCGGACGGGAATGACTAAGGAAAGGGTGCATAAAAGGGTGTCGAGGGAAGCAGACAGTAATACTTTGGCCACATCATGAAGAAAGGGGAAGTCAAGCTTGCCTTTGAGTGAGAATGCCTGCCCTCGATGGAGGGGGATGGCAGAGATGCTGTGAAAGATAAATGCACACATGGCAACTGCAAGGGCGGACGGGAATGACTAAGGAAAGGGTGCATAAAAGAGCGTTGAGGGAAGCAGACAGTAGTACTTTGGCCACATCATGAGGAAAGGGGAAGTCAAGCTGGCCTTTGACAGAGAATGCCCACCCTAGATGGAGGGGGATGGCAGAGATGCTGTGAAAGATAAATGCACACATGATAACTGCAAGGGCGGAAGGAAATGACTAAGGAAAGGGTGCATAAAAGGGCGTCGAGGGAAGCAGACAGTAGTACTTTTGCCACATCATGAGGAAAGGGGAAGTCAAGCTGGCATTCAAAAAAGATTGCCCGCCCTTGATGGAGGGGGACGGCAGAGATGTTGTGAAAGCTAAATGCATACATGACAACCGGAAGTGGCCCCGGGAATGACGGGCCCCCTGTTATAAAAGCCAGACGCAAACGCCCCCTCTTCCGGGCACCTCAGAGACGTTGCCGGCCAGGCTGAAAGGTGGTCTTCTGACTCCACCTAAAGATATAGGGAGCAAGGATTAAAAACCTCCGAACCAACGAACACCTACTGATTCATGGGGGGTTGGAAGGGGACAGCAGAGATGCAGTGAAAGATAAAGGCACACATGACATCCGGAAGGGGCCCTGGTTTTTGCATAAGGCCAATTAGCCCGCAGTCAGCAGGTGTAAGTACTTTGAGATAACAGAAAGCAAAGCACACTGGTTTTTGCAGAAGGGCACTACCCCAAAGGGCCAATTAGCCTGCAGTCAGCAGGTGTAACTACTTTGAGATTAAAACAAAGCAAAGTCTTTGAACATTTCTGATTGTAAGTAACAGCACTCAAAGGGGAAACCTAATCAACAGACGGTGTACTTTAACCGCAGTAGGAGTGAGGGGTACAGACCAAAATACTAAAAGGAAACGTAAGGCAAGGCAAGGCTAATTTAAGGAGGAAAAAAAGGAGGAAAATAGCGTCTAAGTTTACATTTGAATGGTGTTTCTTCATGTGCATCCTTAGCCCTGTGGTGGCAAGATGCCTCACATCTTTTCCTCTGCTGACGCTCACACCGCAATGCCAACAAACTGCCATACATGACAACCGGAAGGGCGGCCAGGCCAGGAATGACTGCTTGCCTACTGTGAAAGCTAAATGCATACATGATAACCAGAAGGGCAGCCGGGAATGACTAAGGAAAGGGTGCAGAAAAGGGCGTTGAGGGAAGCAGACAGTAGTACTTTGGCCACATCATGAGGAAAGGGGAAGTCAAGCTGGCCTTTGAGAAAGAATGCTCGCCCTCGATGGAGGGGGATGGCAGAGATGCTGTGAAAGCTAAATGCATACATAACAACCGGAAGGGACCCCGGGAATGACGGCTCCCCTGTTATGAAAGCCCAATGCAAACGGCCTCTCTTCCGGGCACCTCAGAGACATTGCCTGCCAGGCTGAAAAGTGAACTTCTGACTCTACCCAAAGATAGGGAACAAGGATTAGAAACCTCCAAACCAACGAACACCTTCTGGTTCACGGGGGGTTGGAGGGGGATGGCACAGATGCAGTGAAAGAGAAATGCACACATGACAACCGGAAGGGGCCCCGGGAATGACGGCTCCCCTGTTATGAAAGCCCAACGCACGCGCCTTCTCTTCCAGGCACCACAGAGACGTTACCTGCCAGACTGAAAAGTGAACTTTTGACTCTACCCAAAGATAGGGAACAAGGAATAGAAACCTCCGAACCAACGAACAACTAGTGGTTCAGGGGGGGGGGGGTTGGAGGGGGACGGCAGAGATTTAGTGAAAAAGAAATGCACACATGATAACCGGAAGGGGCCCAGGGATTGAAGACTCCCCTGTTATGAACGCCCGCAGTCAGCAGGTGAAACTACTTTGAGGTAACAGAAAGAAAAGTATACTGGACTAGCTGTACCTGCCACGCGTTGCTGTGGCCAACCTTTCCTCCCTCTTTCCCACTTTTTTCTTTTTCTTTCCCTTCTTATTTCTTCCTTCTCTACATGTTTCTTTTCTCACCTCTTTTGCTCTTTGTTTCCACCCTTCCTTGTCTCTTTCCTTCCTTCCCTCCCTCTTTCTCTTTCCTTCTCTCCTTCCTCCCCCTTTTACTTTTTACTTCATTCTCTCCCTCCTCTCCTTCCTTCTCTTCTTTCTTTCCTTCATTTTCTCCTTCCCTCCTTCTTTCCCTCCTTCTCTCCTTCCTTCCTTCTCTACCCTTTTCTTTCCTTCCTTCTCTCCTTCCCTCTTTCTCTCCCTCCTTATCTTCCTCCTGCTCTCCTTCCTTCCTTCTTTACACTGGTTTTTGCAGAAGAGCTCGACCCCCCAGGGCCAATTAGCCCACAGTCAGCAACCTTTGTTTTTTGGACATTGATTTCGATTCTACCTTTGAATACAGTGTCATATGGGGTGAGGTAGTTTTAGTGGATAGGGTGGTGTTAATCATTGGTGTGGTTTTTGTGTAGGAGACTTGGATTGCACGCCAGTGTGAAATGTTGGGGGGAGGGGAGAGGTAGTTGAAGTGGATTGATTAAAGATGAGATCAATAGTTAATGTGAGTAGTCTATAGATCCAAAGTAGAGTAGCAGCAGTTTTCATGTAAACTCAATGGCCTCCCTTTTTAAAGGGTTTTTTAAAAGGGTTTTTAAAGGGTTTTTTAATAAAGTGTTTTTTATTTTTAAGGGGTTTTTTTAGAAGGGTTTTTTTGAAGGGTTTTTTTAAAAAGGGTTTCTTTTAAAGGATTTTTTAAAGGTTTTTTAAAAAGGTTTTTAAAGGTTATTTAAAAGGTTTTTAAAGGTTTTTTAAAAGGTTTTTTAAAGGGTTTTTTTAAAGGTTTTTTTATAATCTTTTAATTAAAAATCGTTTTTAAGATAAATTTGGTTCATTGATTGAAATCATTTCGGGTTTTTGAAATCAGAAGGCTATAGTGATCTACGGGACGGTGCTCTCAAAATCAATCTCTGGATAGCCCAGAAGTGGCAGGTTGGCCTTCAGAAACACCAGCTTTTCCACTGCAAGGGGGTCGAGCAAGCTACGTTGGAGGGTTACAACATCTCCTGCCAGGCTGAAGACCCTCTGCACGATAGTAGGTGGATAGCTGAGTAACCTGCGTGTGACGGTTGAGAAGTCAGGCCATGCCTTGCTTCGGGAGGACCAGTAAGTCAGTTGATTGGTGGAGAAACTCTCCTGAGGCTCCTCAAAGTATCGGTTGATGGAGTACTCGGCCAAGTCTATCTTTGCCGCCTGGGCTGACATAGATTTTCCTTCCTCTGAAAGAAAAGCGATACTCTCCTGTATGAAATTTTCCTCGCACCTCCTTTTCTGCTGCACTGCCCTACCGTCATTCCTTGTAGGTGGCAAGGTGGGGCTGTTGGAATCGGCGCTGGCATAACCACTGGGGTTTTGGGGAACAACGGCATCAACGATTTGCTCTGAGTGTTCCCCCACCCTCCGAGAGTATTTTCCTCTCACGAGCAAGACAAGTTCGGCCTTCCACCTCGGCAAATCTTTGGGGCAGATGGTGTCCTTGATGCAAGGGTTGCAGAGTGCTGCCAAAACATGAGTCTTACTCTCCATCAGCGGGAGGAGACGTTTATGGAGGGCAAAAGTCAACTTTCTGACCAACTCCTGGGCCTGTGGAGTCAGGGGCCCAGCCATAGAATGCAATGTACTGTGTCCACCCAGCGTCTCCAAATGCCTCTTCAACTGTAAGATGACAGGGAGCACCTGGCTGAGTAGAGCATTGTGGCCTGAAAGTTTCTCGGTGGCTATTTTAAATGGTTCTAGGATCTCGACCAGCTGAGCAATGGTCATCCACTCCTGGTTGTTGGGGACCAGCTTGTTTATCAGAGCCGCGATTGACAGTGAGACGGCGTGGACTGCCGTCTGTTGCTCCACCATGCGCTCCAACATCTTGTAGGTGGAGTTCCAGCGGGTGGAGACATCCTGCAGTAACCTGTGTTGTGGGAGGCAATCCAGGGTCTGTCTGTCATGGAGCATTTTTGAGGACTTTCTGCTACAGTGGAAGAAGCCCGCGATTCTGTGGCAGCGGTCAATGAGTTGAGTGACGCTGTGTTGCTGTTCTCTTTGGGCCCCTTGAAGCCATCTTTTACACAGTTATGCAGCAAGTGCGCCATGCATGTGACGTTGGTGAAGCCCGCACTTTGAACCGCCCGGATCATGTTCCTTCCTGTGTCTATGACCATGAATCCCGAGTTACCACTGGAATGAGTATGCCGCATCCAATCTCTCATCATGTCTCGCAAGTACTCAGAGATGGTGTCGGCACTGTGATCCGTATCTATAACCTCAAGGCACAGGAGGGCCCATCGATGACCCGAGGCGAGGCAACCCTCCGTCTCCCACCAGTGAGCGGTGAGGGACAGATAGGAATGCCCTCCTCCCGTGCTGGACCAAATGTCCGAGGCAAAATGTACATTGAGGGGTCGTGTTTTATTCAGCAGGGTTCTGAGGCGTTGCTTGCATCACTCGATGCAAGCAATGCCTACAAACTGCCAAAGTGGCCTTCTGAGCATGGACGTCATAATGATCACAGAGGAGCGATCTCGGCCTACCCACATGCACTACCGGTATAATACTTGTGTTTGGAGTGACGGTGCTTGTGGAAGGGAGTGGGATTGTTGGTGGTTCCTCTACCTCGCCCTCCAGCAGCATGCAGTCCTCTGGATCACTAAGTCCCGAGGTGGAAGCAGAATCCATGTTGTCTTCCTCCCACTCCTCAGACACGTCCTCCCCACCCTCCTCTTCATAACCAGTGGTAGTTTGATCTAAGGTACTTTGTAGTACATCTCGAGCGCAACGTTGAGACTTTTGAACTGATGAAGAAGATTCTCCCATCTCACAGCTTGATAAAACATTTGTGTCTGTTTCAGTAGCCATGTCGTTGGTTGAATGTTCCCCCCTTCTTGATGTGTTCATCATAGTTCCCCTGCCTTTCTTATATGTTTGTGATACCCACACTGGGCCCTTGCATCCCGAAGAGCTTGAAAGGAAATGTTTCATAACACAAGTCAAAAGCAAAGGCTGCTATGAGTGGGTGAGGTTTCCTCAGAGTATTAGAACATTTCTGATTGTAACTAACTGCACTCAGAGGGGAAACCTAATCAACATAGGATGAACTTAAACGGCACTAGGAGTGAGGGGTGCAGGCCAAAATAACAACTAAGAGGGAACGTAAGGCAAGGAAAATTGGAGGACAAAAAAAAAGAGGAAAATTGTATTGACCTCTTGGGCCAATGACACGGCAGTAACTGGTTGGAACTACTTTGAGGTAACAGAAAAGCAAAATAGAGGGTTTTTTCAAAAGAGCTTGACCCCTTGGGCCAATGACCCCGCAGTAACTGGTTGGAACTATTTTGAGGTAACAGAAAAGCAAAATAGAACTTTTGTTTCAGAGGAGCAAGACCCCTTGGGGCAATGAGCCTGGTTGGAACTACTTTGTTCCAACTGGTTGGAACTACTTTGAGGAAACAGAAAATCAAAATAGAGGGCTTTGTTCAAGAGTGCTTCACCCCCGCTTTTTAAGTTTGTCAGTCAGGAAATAATATTTCTTCCTACTGCTCATTGAGCTATAGGAGAATTCCTTAAGGATTATTACTTTTTTCCCTTTGTAGTTTATCTTCTCTTTCGCCTTCGTTCTAAGAATCTCTTCCCTTGTATTTCTTCTACAAAAGGTAATCACGATATCTCTTGGGACTCCATTTCTTCTGGCATAATTGGAGTTCACTCTCTGAACGAAGTCGATCTCTTTGTTCATTTCTTCTATTGAGATTCCTAATATCTCCGCAGAGATCTCGGATACTATGCTTCGTAGGTTATCCTCTTCTTTCTCCTCGATGTTTCTATATCTTAGTTGGAATTCCACTTCTTTATTTGCTATTATTTCCTGCTGTCTCTCTAATTTCCCGTTTAATTCTTCAAGTCTTTTTATCCTGGCTTCTGATTTCTCCTGATTTTTCTTTGCCAGTGCATTTTCTTTTTTCAGCTCTTTTATCTCTGTTTGTGCGCCGTCCACCTCCTTTTTGATCTGTGCCAAGTCTACTTTCAGTTCCTGTCTCATTTTGCCCATTTCTTTCTGGAAAAGCTTTTCCATGTTGTCCTGGATTTTTATTTGGTTGTCCTCAATTTTTTTCTCTATATTCTCTTGTATTTTAAACATTTCCGCCATCAGGTCTTTTAAGGTGGGCTCCCCTTGCATTGAGTGTCGTCTTGCTGGGATGGGCGGTATTCCCTGAGCCACTATTGGGCTAGATGGGATTGGAGCTGGTGCCACATTAGATGCTTTGCTTTGTTTGTTTAAGAATTCCTCCATCCTTCCCTCGGCCATTGGCGGGGCTTCTTTCTTGCTTTCTTGTAATATATATATATATATATATATATATACTCTTACTGATATTATTATTATATTTAATTAAATTGTCCTAGATATGCTGTTTAAACATGCATCAGTTTCTGTGCCCTCCTCTCTCTCCCTGCTTCCAGTTTTCCTACCTCTATGGCACCTTCTTCTCCGCTTCCTTCCCCGATTGATTCCTACTTGTCTCCTAGTTCTTCTTTCTCCGCTCTCCCCAGCTGTACACTCACTCCGCACTCCGCCGCCACTTTTCTCTCCCTTGGGCTTCCCTTCCTGGATAGCCTCCTATTGCACGTGCGTCCTTACGTCCTTCAGCTGGGCTCTCCGCGCATGCGCGGCGCGCTCTGAGCGCCGCGCGTAAGGCATCTGGCGTCCCCTCTGCCCGCTCGTGGCTCGTGAGGAGACCAACACGTGAAGACCCGAGGAGCTGAAGGTACAGAGCCTTCTTAAAAAATAAAGGAAAAGTTCGGGGGGGGGGGGAGCGTTTTTCGACTTTGTGTTCCTTTCTCTGCCGCTTTCCTCTGTCTGTCTTCGTCTTCCTCTGTTCTCCTATTCTCCTCTATATTACTCTGTATTTAGTTTTACAATGCTTCTTTTAGGCTTCGCTTCTTGTTGTCTCTCCTTGATTCCTCTCTCTTCTCTCTTCTTTTCTTCTCTCCTTTTGGAGTAAGGGTCAGTGGCGTTTGCGACCCTTTCGGGCCGTGTTTCCCCTCTGGGCGCCGGCTCGCCGCCTTGCCCGACGAGTGATGGCCGCCTCCCTTGAGGGGAGACCGCTCCACCCGTCCCTGCAAGGCTTTCCGAGCTTTGCCAACAAGCAGTCCTCCAGTCCGACTGCTTGTGAGGCTACAAAGAGCCCCTTCCCTCTGAGGGGTACACAGGAGGCTTCAGGCTTTCGGGAGCCTCAAAGTCCTGCGTCCGCCGCCATTCAACCCTTACCGGAAATCCCTCTTGAACATTAACTATAAGATCTTTGCGAATGTCATCACTAGCAGACTAAAAAGCTTCCTAAATGAAACCATCAATGAAGATTTCTTACCTAACAGACAAATGAGTGAAAATATCAGAACCATATATAACATTATAGAGTTCTACGAGGCTAATCCTCATAGAGAAATGGGTCTCCTATTCCTTGACGTGGAAAAAGCTTTAGACTGTGTGAATTGGGAATTTATGTTCCAATTAGCTAAAGAAAAAGACATGGGTTTTCAATTTATTAATGTGTTAAGAGCTATTATGCGAACCAAAAGGCTAAAATCAGAGTAAACGGTCAGCTTTCAGAGGCGATAAATGTGGAAAAGGGAACTAGACAGGGTTGCCCCCTGTCCCCATTGTTGTATATTATGTCGTTGGAAATACTGTTGGATGAAATTAGGAGGGATTGTAACTTGAGAGGTACCAGAATTAGGAAAGAAGAATTTAAGTTAAAAGGATATGCAGACGATATAGTTTGTATAATGGAAACTCCGGTTGAAACTGTAACAGAATGGGTGAAGAAAATTAAAGACTACGGGAAGGTAACAGGATTGAGAATTAACGAAACAAAAACTAAATTCCTAACCAAGAATATAGGGGAGAAAAAGAAAAGAGAACTAGAGAAGATCTCAGGTTATAAGGTTACTAATAAAATCAAGTATCTGGGGATCCATTTAACTACTAGTAACTCACAACTTGTGAAAAACAATTATGAAGAAGTGTGGAAGGACATAAGTAAAAAATTAGATAGCTGGAAAGAGCTGAATTTAAGCTTGACAGGAAGAGTATCAATGATAAAAATGAATGTACTTCCAAAAATGATATTTTTACTTAATATGATCCCGGTACTAAGAACTAACTATTGCTTTGTTCGTTGGAAAAAAGACATTCTGAAATTTATATGGTGTGGTCGAAAGGCAAGGATAAGATATAAGACTATGATTGATTCAAGGGAGAGAGGGGATATGGGCCTACCTGACTTGCAATTGTACTTCGAGGCGTGTGCCCTGTCCTGGGTAAGGGAGTGGGCATTGCTCAGGAAGAAGAGATTATTAAATCTGGAGGGAGCGGACATTAGGAGAGGCTGGCATGCCTACTTATGGCTAGGGAAAGCAAAGATTGAAAAAAACTTTTTGAATCATTTTATCAGAGCAGCCCTATTCAAGGTATGGGGCAAATATAAAGATAGGCTCTACACGCAAACACCCCTCTGGCTGTCTCCTATAGAGGCACTTCATAAAAGAGAGCTCCCCAGTAGTAAATGGTACACATACAGGGACCTGTTAGAAAAGAAAGAGAACCAGTGGAAATTAAAATCGCTTGAATCTCTGAGATATATGGATGAAAACTTTTCCTGGTTCCATTATCTCCAAGTGTTAGAAAGCTACAAAGATGATCACAAAATGGGTTTTGCTCCTCAGGAGACTTTTTGGGAATCAACTATGAAGAGAGAAAAGAAGGTAATAAAAAGTCTATATCAGAAATTGCTGGAATGGCTCACAGAAACCGATTTAATAAAAGAGAACATGATCTCCTGGGCTATAGATCTAGGGCATTCCATTCTTCTTAAGGAATGGGAGGATATATGGAGATTTAAAATTACATTTGCCAAGTCTGTAAGTATTTTGGAAAGCTGGTACAAAATGTTTGTGCGGTGGCATCTAACCCCCCAAAGGTTAGCGAAATTTCAAAAAGGGGTTAACAACCTATGTTGGAAATGCGGGAAACACCTGGGCACATACCTACACATATGGTGGGACTGTAGAAGAGTCAGGGCTTTTTGGAGGGAAATTCACGTCGAAGTGCAGGGAATACTTCAAGTAAGGTTTGAGCTGAAAGCGGAATATTACCTTCTGCACCTGATTGACTTTAAATTAGATTACAATAAGATGCTATTGTACCACTTCAGGGCAGCGGCTAGAACCGTATTTGCCAGCAAATGGAAAACAAAGGAGCTCCCGACGACAGAAGCATGGACATTAAAAATTAGAGATTTCATGGAACTAGACTCTCTGGCAAGCATTGTTTATGATACCAGCAAAAAAAGAGGATTGACTGGCTTCCTTTGAGACAATACTTGAAGGAGAAGAAAAGTATTGTTTTATGAATATATTATGATTAAAGTGGAAAGGTTACGATGCTTAATTATGTTCATTTATGGAAAGTTTATCTAATATATCTACAAAGTAGATATGGCCTCGCGGAAGGTTGAGGAAGTTCATTTGATGTATTTGTGTGCACTGTATTGTGTTGTAGTGTAATTGTCCCCCACTACCCTACCCCACCCCCATTAACACCCCCCCCCCACTCGACACACCATGCTCCATCACCACGCTTCCCAATCCTTGGCTACCGTTAACTTCCTTTTACCAGCAAGGTCTCTGACAGGAGGGTGAAAATTGGGAAATCTAGGTGTTTCGAGGTGTGGCAGATACGTTTTATGTACCAGCTGTGTTTATATTGTATTATTATGTATTATGTGGTCTGTGTATATAACTGTATTACGTGGTCTGTGAATATAACGGGTTTATCTGAAAAAAACCTTAATAAAATATATTTTTTAAAAAAAGAGTGCTTCACCCCTTGGGGCAATGAGCCCGCAGTAACTGGTTTGAACTACTTTGAGGAAACAGAAAAGCAAAATACTTAGATGGTTTTTCTCAAGAGTGCTTCACCCCTTGAGGCAAGGAACCCGCAGTAACTGGTTGGAACTACTTTGAGGAAACAGAAAATCAAAATAGAGGGCTGTGTTCAAGAGTGCTTCACCCCTTAGGGCAATGAGCCCGCAGTAACTGGTTGGAACTACTTTGAGGAAAGAGATAAGGAAAATAGATGGGTTTTTTCAGAGGAGCAAGACCCCTTGGGGCAATGAGCCCGCAGTAACTGGTTGGAAGTAGTTTGACAAAACAGAAAAGCAAAATACTTAGAGGGTTTTTCTCAAGAGTGCTTCACCCCTTGGGGCAATGAGCCCACAGTAACTGGTTACAACTACTTAGAGGTAACAGAAAAGCAAAATAGAGAGCTTTGTTCAAGAGTGCTTGACCCCTTGGGGCAATGAGCCCGCAGTAACTGGTTGGAACTACTTTGAGGTAATAGAAAAGCAAAATAGAGGGCTTTTTTTTTAGAGTTGCAAGACCCCTTGGGGCAATGAGCCCGCAGTAACTGGTTGGAACTACTTTGAGGAAACAGAAAAGGAAAATACTTAAAGGGTTTTTCTCAAGAGTGCTTCACCCCTTGGGGCAATGAGGCCGCAGTAACTGGTTGGAACTACTTTGAGGAAACAGAAAAGCCAAATACTTAGAGGGTTTTTCTCAAGAATGTTTCACCCCTTGGGGCAATGAGCCCGCAGTAACTGGTTGCAACTACTTTGAGGTAACAGATAAGCAAAATAGAGCTTTGTTTCAGAGGAGCAAGACCCCTTGGGGCAATGAGCCTGCAGTAATTGGTTGGAACTGCATTGAGGAAACAGATAAGCAAAATAGAGCATTTTTTTCAGAGGAGCAAGACCCCTTGGGGCAATGAGCCTGCAGTAACTTGTTGGAACTACTTTGAGGAAACAGAAAATCAAAATAGAGGGCTTTGTTCAGGAGTGCTTCACCCCTTGGGGCAATAAGCCCACAGAACCTGGTTGGAAATACTTTGAGGAAACAGAAAAGCATAATACTTAGATGGATTTTCTCAGGAGTGCTTCACCTCTTGGGACAATGAGCGCGGAGTAACTGGTTGGAACTACTTTGAGGAAAGAGAAAATCAAAATAGAGGGCTTTGTTCAAGAGTGCTTCACCCCTTAGGGCATGAGCCTGCAGTAACTGGCTGGAACTACTTTGAGGAAACAGATAAGCAAAATAGATGGGGTTTTTTAGAGGAGCAAGACCCCTTGGGGGATAAGCCCGCAGTAACTGGTTGGAACTGCATTGAGGAAATAGAAAAGGAAAATACTTACAGGGCTTTTCTCAAGAGTGCTTCATCCCTTGGGTCAATGAGCCTGCAGTAACTGGTTGGAACTACTTTGAGGAAACAGAAAAGCAAAATACTTAGAGGGTTTTTCTCAAGAGTGCTTCACCACTTGGGGCAATGAGCCCGCAGTAACTGGTTGGAACTACTTTGAGGAAACAGAAAATCAAAATAGAGGGCTTTGTTCAAGAATGCTACACCCCTTAGGGCAATGAGCCCGCAGTAACTGGTTGGAACTACTTTGAGGAAACAGATAAGCAAAATAGAGGGTGTTTTTCAGAGGAGCAAGACCCCTTGGGGTAATGAGCCCGCAGTAACTGGTTGTAACAACTTTAATGAAAAAGAAAAGCAATATACTTAGAGGGTTTTTCTCAACAGTGGCTCACCCCTTGGGGCAATGAGCCCGCAGTAACTGGTTGCAACTACTAGAGGTAACAGAAAAGCAAAATAGAGGGCTTTGTTCAAGAGTGCTTGACCCCTTGGGGCAATGAGCGCGCAGTAACTGGTTGTAACTACTTTTTGGAAACAGAAAAGCAAAATACTTAGAGGGTTTTTCTAAAGAGTGCTTCACCCCTTGGGGCAATGAGCCCGCAGTAACTGGTTGGAACTACTTTGAGGAAACAGAAAATCAAAGTAGAGGGCTTTGTTCAAGAGTGCTTGACCCCTAGGGGCAATGAGCGCTCCGTAACTGGTTGGAACTACTTTGTGGAAACAGAAAATCAAAAGAGGGCTTTGTTCAAGAGTGCTTCACCCCTTAGGGCAATGAGTCCGCAGTAACAGGTTGGAACTACTTTGAGGAAACAGAAAAGCAAAATAGAGGGTGTTTTTCAGAGGAGGAAGACCCCTTGGGGCAATGAGGCCGCAGTAACTGGTTGGAACTACTGTAACAAAACAGAAAAGCGAAATACTTAGAGGGTTTTTCTCAAAAGTGCTTCACCCCTTGGGGCAATGAGCACGCAGTAACTGGTTGGAACTACTTTGAGGAAACAGAAAAGAAAAATACTTAGAGGGCTTTGTTCAAGAGTGCTTCACCCCTTGGGGCAATGAGCCCGCAGTAACTGGTTGCAACTACTTTGAGGTAACAGAAAAGCAAAATAGAGGGGTTTTTTTCAGAGGAGCAAAACCCATTGGGGAAATGAGCCTGCAGTAAATTGTTTGAACTGCTTTGAGGAAACACATAAGCAAAACAGGGGGTTTTTTTCACAGGACATTTACTTACAGGGCTTTTCTCAAGAGTGCTTCACCCCTTGGGGCAATGAGCCAGAAGTAACTGGTTGGAAGTACTTTGAGGTAACAGAAAAGGAAAATACTTAGAGGGTTTTTTTTCCATAGGAGCAAGACCCCTTGGGGCAGTGAGCTCGCAGTAACGGGTTTTAACTACTTTGAGGAAACAGATAAGCAAAACAGAGGGTTTTTTTTCAGAGGACATTTACCCCTTGGGGCAATGACCCTGCAGTAACTGGTTGGAACTACTTTGAGGAAACGGAAGAGGAAAATACTTAGAGGGTTTTTCTCAAGAGTGCTTCACCCCTTGGGGCAATGAGCCCACAGTAAATGGTTGGAACTACTTTGAGGAACAGAAAATCAAAATAGAGGGCTTTGTTCAAGAATGCTTCACCCCTTAGGGCAATGAGCCCGCAGTAACTGGTTGGAACTACTTTGAGGAAACAGATAAGCAAAATAGAGGGTGTTTGTCAGAGGAGCAAGACCCTTTGGGGCAATGACCCCGCAGTAACTTGTTGGAACTACTTTAACGAAACAGAAAAGCAAAATACTTAGAGGGTTTTTCTAAAGAGTGCTTCACCCCTTGGGGCAATGAGCCCGCAGTAACTGGTTGGAACTACTTTGAGGAAACAGAAAATCAAAGTAGAGGGCTTTGTTCAAGAGTGCTTGACCCCTAGGGGCAATGAGCGCTCCGTAACTGGTTGGAACTACTTTGTGGAAACAGAAAATCAAAAGAGGGCTTTGTTCAAGAGTGCTTCACCCCTTAGGGCAATGAGTCCGCAGTAACAGGTTGGAACTACTTTGAGGAAACAGATAAGCAAAATAGAGGGTGTTTTTCAGAGGAGGAAGACCCCTTGGGGCAATGAGGCCGCAGTAACTGGTTGGAACTACTGTAACAAAACAGAAAAGCGAAATACTTAGAGGGTTTTTCTCAAAAGTGCTTCACCCCTTGGGGCAATGAGCACGCAGTAACTGGTTGGAACTACTTTGAGGAAACAGAAAAGAAAAATACTTAGAGCGTTTTTCTCAAGAGTGCTTCCCCCCTTGGGGCAATGAGCCCGCAGTAACTGGTTGGAACTACTTTGAGGAAACAGAAAAGAAAAATACTTAGAGGGCTTTGTTCAAGAGTGCTTCACCCCTTGGGGCAATGAGCCCGCAGTAACTGGTTGCAACTACTTTGAGGTAACAGAAAAGCAAAATAGAGGGGTTTTTTTCAGAGGAGCAAAACCCATTGGGGAAATGAGCCTGCAGTAAATTGTTTGAACTGCTTTGAGGAAACAGATAAGCAAAACAGGGGGTTTTTTTCACAGGACATTTACTTACAGGGCTTTTCTCAAGAGTGCTTCACCCCTTGGGGCAATGAGCCAGAAGTAACTGGTTGGAAGTACTTTGAGGTAACAGAAAAGGAAAATACTTAGAGGGTTTTTTTTCCATAGGAGCAAGACCCCTTGGGGCAGTGAGCTCGCAGTAACGGGTTTTAACTACTTTGAGGAAACAGATAAGCAAAACAGAGGGTTTTTTTTCAGAGGACATTTACCCCTTGGGGCAATGACCCCGCAGTAACTGGTTGGAACTACTTTGAGGAAACGGAAGAGGAAAATACTTAGAGGGTTTTTCTCAAGAGTGCTTCACCCCTTGGGGCAATGAGCCCACAGTAAATGGTTGGAACTACTTTGAGGAACAGAAAATCAAAATAGAGGGCTTTGTTCAAGAATGCTTCACCCCTTAGGGCAATGAGCCCGCAGTAACTGGTTGGAACTACTTTGAGGAAACAGATAAGCAAAATAGAGGGTGTTTGTCAGAGGAGCAAGACCCTTTGGGGCAATGACCCCGCAGTAACTTGTTGGAACTACTTTAACGAAACAGAAAAGCAAAATACTTAGAGGGTTTTTCTCAAGAGCGCTTCACCCGTTGGGGCAATGAGCCCGCAGTAACTGGTTTGAACTGCTTTGAGGAAAAAGATAAGCAAAACAGAGGGGGTTTTTTCAGAGGACATCTACCCCTTGGGTCAATGAGCCCGCAGTAACTGGTTGGAACTACTTTGAGGAAACAGATAAGCAAAATAGAGGGTGTTTGTCAGAGGAGCAAGACCCTTTGGGGCAATGACCCCGCAGTAACTTGTTGGAACTACTTTAACGAAACAGAAAAGCAAAATACTTAGAGGGTTTTTCTCAAGAGCGCTTCACCCATTGGGGCAATGAGCCCGCAGTAACTGGTTTGAACTGCTTTGAGGAAAAAGATAAGCAAAACAGAGGGGGGTTTTTCAGAGGACATCTACCCCTTGGGGCAATGAGCCCGCAGTAACTGGTTGGAACTGCTTTGAGGAAACAGAAAAGCAAAATACTTACAGGGCTTTTCTCAAGAGTGCTTCACCCCTTGGGGCAATGAGCCAGCAGTAACTGGTTGGAACTACTTTGAGGAAACAGAAAATCAAAATAGAGGCCTTTGTTCAAGAATGCTACACCCCTTAGGGCAATGAGCCCGCAGTAACTGGTTGGAACTACTTTGAGGAAACAGATAAGCAAAATAGATGGTGTTTTTCAGAGGAGCTAGACCTCTTGGGTCAATGAGCCCGCAGTAACTGGTTGGAACTACTTTGAGGAAACAGAAAAGCAAAATACTTAGAGAGTTTTCCTCAAGAGTGCTTCACCCCTTGGGTCAATGAGCCAGCAGTAACTGGTTGGAACTACTTTGAGGAAACAGAAAATCAAAATAGAGGGCTTTGTTCAAGAATGCTACACCCCTTAGGGCAATGAGCCCACAGTAACTGGTTGGAACTACTTTGAGGAAACAGATAAGCAAAATAGATGGTGTTTTTCAGAGGAGCTAGACCTCTTGGGTCAATGAGCCCGCAGTAACTGGTTGGAACTACTTTGAGGAAACAGAAAAGCAAAATACTTAGAGAGTTTTCCTCAAGAGTGCTTAACCCCTTGGGGCAATGAGCCCACAGTAACTGGTTGGAACTACTTTGAGGAAAGAGAAAATCAAAATAGAGGGCTTTGTTCAAGAATGCCACACCCCTTAGGGCAATGAGCCCGCAGTACCTGGTTGGAACTACTTTAACGAAACAGAAAAGCAAAATACTTAGAGGGTTTTTCTCAAGAGTGCTTCACCCCTTGCGGCAATGAGCCCACAGTAACTGGTTGGAACTTCTTTGAGGAAAGAGAAAAGCAAAATACTTAGAGGGTTTTTCTCAAGAGTGCTTCACCCCTTGGGTCAATGAGCCCGCAGTAACTGGTTGGAACTACTTTGAGGAAACAGAAAAGCAAAATACTTAGAGGGTTTTTCTCAAGAGCGCTTCACCCCTTGGGGCAATGAAGCCGCAGTAACTGGTTGGAACTACTTAGAGGTAACAGAAAAGCAAAATAGCGGGCTTTGTTCAAGAGTGCTTGACCCCTTGGGGCAATGAGCGCTCAGTAACTGGTTGGAAGTACTTTGAGGAAACAGAAAAGCAAAATACTTAGAGGGTTTTTCTCAAGAGTGCTTCACCCCTTGGGGCACTGAGCCCGCAGTAACTGGTTGTAACTACTTTGAGGAAACAGAAAATCAAAATAGAGGGCTTTGTTCAAGAATGCTACATCCCTTAGGTCAATGAGCCCGCAGTAACTGGTTGGAACTACTTTGAGGAAACAGATAAGCAAAATAGAGGGTGTTTTTTAGAGGAGCAAGACACTTTGGGGTAATGAGCCCGCAGTAACTGGTTGGAACTTTTTTGAGGAAACAGAAAAGGAAAAGATTTAGAGGGTTTTTCTCAAGAATGTTTCAACCCTTGGGGCAATGCGCCCGCAGTAACTGGTTGCAACTGCTTTGAGGTAACAGATAAGCAAAATAGAGCTTTTGTTTCAGAGGAGCAAGACACCTTGGGGCAATGAGCCCGCAGTAACTGGTTGGAACTACTTTGAGAAAACAGAAAATCAAAATAGAGGGCTTAGTTCAAGAGTACTTCACCCCTTGGGGCAATGAGCCCACAGTAACTGGTTGCAACTACTCTGAGGAAACAGAAAAGCAAAATACTTAGAGGGTTTTTCTCAAGAGTGCTTCACCCCTTGGGGCAATGAACTCGCAGTAACTGTTTGGAACTACTTTGAGGTAACAGAATATCCAAATAGAGGGCTTTGTTCAAGAGTGCTTCACCCCTTAGGGCAAATAGCCCGCAGTAACTGGTTGGAACTACTTTGAGGAAACAGATAAGCAAAATAGAGGGTTTTTCTCAAGAGTGCTTCACCCCTTGGGGCAATGAGCCCGCAGTAATTGGTAAGTTCTTCTTTGAGGTAACAGAAAAGCAAAAGACTTAGAGGGCTTTTCTCAAGAGTGCTTCACCCATTGGGGCAATGGGCCCGCAGTAAATGGTTGGAACTACTTTAAAGAAACAGAAAAGCAAAATAGAAGGCTTTGTTCAAGAATGCTTCACCCTTATGGCAATGAGCCCGCAGTAACTGGTTGGAACTACTTCGAGGAAAGAGAAAAGCAAAATAGAGTGTGTTTTTCAGAGGAGCAAGACCCCTTGGGGCAATGAACCCGCAGTAAGTCGTTGGAACTACTTTAACGAAACAGAAAAGAGAAATACTTAGAAGGTTTTTCTCAAGCGTGCTTCACCCCTTGGGGCAAGGAGCCCGCAGTAACTGGTTGCAACTACTTAGAGGTAACATAAAAGCAAAATAGCGGGCTTTGTTCAAGAGTGCTTGACCCCTTGGGGCAATGAGCGCACAGTAACTGGTTGTAACTACTTTGAGGAAACAGAAAAGCAAAATACTTAGAGGGTTTTTCTCAAGAGTGCTTCACCCCTTGGGGCAATGAGCCCGCAGTAATTGGTTGGTTCTTCTTTGAGGAAACAGAAAAGCAAAATACTTAGAGGGCTTTTCTCAAGAGTGCTTCACCCTTATGGCAATGAGCCCGCAGTAACTGGTTGGAACTACTTCGAGGAAAGAGAAAAGCAAAATACTTAGAGGGCTTTTCTCAAGAGTGTTTCATCCATTGGGGCAATGGGCCCGCAGTAAATGGTTGGAACTACTTTAAAGAAACAGAAAAACAAAATAGAGGGCTTTGTTCAAGAGTGCTTCACCCTTATGGCAATGAGCCCGCAGTAACTGGTTGGAACTACTTTGAGGAAACAGAAAAGCTAATACTTAGAGGGTATTTCTCAAGAGTGCTTCACCCCTTGGGGCAATGAGCCCACAGTAACTGCTTGGAACTACTTTGAGGAAAGAGAAAATCAAAATAGAGGGCTTTGTTCAAGAATGCTACACCCCTTAGGGCAATGATTCCGCAGTAACTGGTTGGAACTACTTTGAGGAAACAGATAAGCAAGATAGAGGGTGTTTTTCAGAGGAGCAAGACCCCTTGGGGTAATGAGCCTGCAGTTACTGGTTGGAACTACTTTAACGAAACAGAAAAGCAAAATAGTTAGAGGGTTTTTCGCAAGAGTACTTCACCCGTTAGGGCAATGAGCCTGCAGTAACTGGTTGCAACTACTTAGAGGAAACAGAAAAGCAAACTAGAGGGCTTTGTTCAAGAGTGCTTGACCCCTTGAAGCAATGAGCGCGCCTTAACTGTTTGGAACTACTTTGAGGAAACAGAAAAGCAAAATACTTAGAGGGTTTTTCTCAAGAGTGCTTCACCCCTTGGGTCAATGAGCCCAAAGTAACTGGTTGGAACAACTTTGAGGAAAGAGAAAAGCAAAATTCTTAGAGGGTTTTTCTCAAGAGTGCTTCACCCCTTGGGGCAATGAGCCCGCAGTAATTGGTTGGTTCTTCTTTGAGGAAACAGAAAAGCAAAATACTTAGAGGGCTTTTCTCAAGAGTGCTTCACCCATTGGGGCAATGAAGCCGCAGTAACTGGTTGGAACTACTTTAAAGAAACAGAAAAGCAAAATACTTAGAGGGCTTTTCTGAAGAGTGCTTCACCCTTATGGCAATGAGCCCGCAGTAACTGGTTGGAACTACTTCGAGGAAAGAGAAAAGCAAAATACTTAGAGGGCTTTTCTCAAGAGTGTTTCATCCATTGGGGCAATGGGCCCGCAGTAAATGGGTGGAACTACTTTAAAGAAACAGAAAAGCAAAATAGAGGGCTTTGTTCAAGAGTGCTTCACCCTTATGGCAATGAGCCCGCAGTAACTGGTTGGAACTACTTCGAGGAAAGAGAAAAGCAAAATAGAGTGTGTTTTTCAGAGGAGCAAGACCCCTTGGGGCAATGAACCCGCAGTAAGTCGTTGGAACTACTTTAACGAAACAGAAAAGAGAAATACTTAGAAGGTTTTTCTCAAGCGTGCTTCACCCCTTGGGGCAATGAGCGCGCAGTAACTGGTTGTAACTACTCTGAGGAAACAGAAAAGCAAAATACTTAGAGGGTTTTTCTCAAGAGTGCTTCACCCCTTGGGTCAATGAGCCCGCAGTAACTGGTTGGAACTACTTTGAGGAAACAGAAAAGCAAAATACTTAGAGGGTTTTTGTCAAGAGCGCTTCACCCCTTGGGGCAATGAAGCCGCAGTAACTGGTTGCAACTACTTAGAGGTAACAGAAAAGCAAAATAGCGGGCTTTGTTCAAGAGTGCTTGACCCCTTGGGGCAATGAGCGCGCAGTAACTGGTTGGAACTACTTAGAGGAAACAGAAAAGCAAAATACTTAGAGGGTTTTTCTCAAGAGTGCTTCACCCCTTGGGGCACTGAGCCCGCAGTAACTGGCTGGAACTACTTTGAAGAAACAGAAAATCAAAATAGAGGGCTTTGTTCAAGAATGCTTCATCCCTTGGGTCAATGAGCCTGCAGTAACTGGTTGGAACTACTTTGAGGAAACAGAAAAGCAAAATACTTAGAGGGTTTTTCTCAAGAGTGCTTCACCACTTGGGGCAATGAGCCCGCAGTAACTGGTTGGAACTACTTTGAGGAAACAGATAAGCAAAATAGAGGGAGTTTTTTAGAGGAGCAAGACACTTTGGGGTAATGAGCCCGCAGTAACTGGTTGGAACTTTTTTGAGGAAACAGAAAAGGAAAAGATTTAGAGGGTTTTTCTCAAGAATGTTTCAACCCTTGGGGCAATGAGCCCGCAGTAACTGCTTGCAACTACTTTGAAGTAACAGATAAGCAAAATAGAGGTTTTGTTTCAGAGGAGCAAGACACCTTGGGGCAATGAGCCCGCAGTAACTGGTTGGAACTACTTTGAGGAAACAGAAAATCAAAATAGACGGCTTTGTTCAAGAATGCTTGACCCCTTGGGGCAATGAGCCCACAGTAACTGGTTGCAACTACTCTGAGGAAACAGAAAAGCAAAATACTTAGAGGGTTTTTCTCAAGAGTGCTTCACCCCTTGGGGCAATGAACTCGCAGTAACTGATTGGAACTACTTTGAGGAAACAGAAAAGAAAAATACTTACAGGGGTTTTCTCAAGAGTGCTTCACCCCTTGGGGCAATGAGGCCGCAGTAACTAGTTGGAACTACTTTGAGGTAACAGAAAAGCAAAATAGAGGTGTTTTTTCAGAGGAGCAAGACCCCTTGGGGCAATGAGCCCGCAGTAACTGGTTGGAAGTAGTTTGACGAAACAGAAAAGCAAAATACTGGGGACTTCCGGTGGACATGGCGACGGGATAGCCTCGTCGAGAGGGAGCTCCCGACGAGGACCTGTGTAGTGGTGGCTGGGTTGAGCTGAACGCTCCCCCCTTTGCCGGATTGAGTTTGCAAAGGTGTCGCGAATCCCAGAGTGGGCTTGAGACCCCAGAGATCTCTCCCCCCTCAAGGAGGAGAGGTCGGGAGGGTTCGAGCAGCACAGGGGAAAGCGAGCCACCCCACAAGGATCGAGCCGCAAGGCTTGTTTAACCGCCGCCAATCCATTCACAAATTGAAGAAGAAAGAAGAATTAAGAAGCCCCAGTTTGGGGAGAGACACAAGAAAGACCCCATCTTCAGGTAATGGGAACTCATTCCCGAATTTTAAAGAAGAAAAAGCTAAGCTAGAAATAGCTGGGGAGAATATGGAAAGATAAAGAACTAAAGAAGAAGTTATAGAAATTAACAAAGAAGAGATTGCATTAACTGGCTTTTTGATAGATAATTTAAGGATTTAAAGGAGCAGAGTGACTGAATCAAGATCTATTTAAGATTAAATACAATTAAATACGATATTCTGGCAACTGGGACAATTTGAATGAATTTTTAAATTAGTAAATAGTGAGCGGGGCCGCTCTATTTAACTTAAATTAATTCTAAATTTAATTTAAAGTACAAGAAGACGGGATATCTCCCCCCCATCACCCCCCCCCCCTGTTGGGGAAGTAAAGGGAAAAAGCGATAGTGAGCCCGACCTTGACGCCATAACTGTTGTGTCTAGCTCCAACCTTCTTCATAAACAAGCAGGCTGAGTGGAGGAGAAGGAAGTGACGAAACGGAAGGTTGATTGCAGGGACGAACGAGAAACCGGAAGAAACAAAGAAAGGAAGGAAGGGCGGAAGTGACGGAAGTGACGGGGCGGAAGGAGGGCAGACGCCATTTTGGAAACCATAGAGAAAGTCCGATAGTGACGGAAGTGACGGGGCGGAAGGAGGGCAGACGCCATTTTGGAAACCATAGAGAAAGTCCGATACAGAGCGGCCAGAAATAAAATTGAGAATAAACCTGTAATAAAGGGATTTTCTGAAACAAATTTTGATAAACCTGGAAGAGAAGAGGAGTGGAGGACAGGAGGAGACAGAACAAGGATGAGAAGCAGACGATACAAGGACGAGAAGTAGACGACGACGGCGGTGACGTGGAAGAGAAGCAGACGAAGGGCGAGGGGCGTCAAAGACGAGGACGAGAAGCAGACGAACTTTGATCAATCGAGGACAAGAAGTAGACGAGTAATAAAGGATAAAGTAGAGGGGAGAAGCAGAAGAAGAAAGTAGACTTTCTCCTTTTTTTAGGGAGAAGGGATCCGAGATGACAACTCAAGGAAAACCAGAGTCCCGGAGGGGATCTTTGGACATAAACCCAAAAATGGACAATCTTCTAAAAGAAATAAAAAAGATATCAGAAAAACAAGATGCATTGAAGGTGGAATTGAAGGAGGAGGTCAAGACTAAGCATGAGGAATACTATAAGAAACAAGAGGGAATTATCACGAAGATGACAGAGGAATTTAAGGCAATGAAAACTGAAATAAAAGAAGAATTTGGCCAGATCAAAAAAGATATATCACAATTACATGGGGAAGTGAATGAATTAAAAGTTTCTAAAGAGAAAATTGAGGGAACTCAATCAGAAATGGCGCAGAAGATAAAAGGACTGGATAAACAAAGAGAGAAAATGGAACTAGAACAAGAGAGACTACTGCAAATGCAAATGGACTTCCAATTAAGACTTAGAAATATAGCGGAGGAGGAAAAAGAAGATATAAGACAAATGGTAATTAAAATGCTGGCAAGTTGTTTGGAGTGTGAGGAAGATGAATTGGAACAAGAGGTGGATCAAATTTACAGGATTTCATCATTCTATTCAAGGAGAAATAAGACGGATAGGGATGTGATTGTGAAGTTTACAAGAAAGAAGGTACGGGATGACATCTTGTATAATAGCAATAGAAACCCAATCCGTTATAAAGGAAAGAAAGTTGTGGTCTTGAAGGAATTTCCGCAGATGACTTTAGCAAGAAGAAGAAAATATTTTTTCCTAACAGAGGAGCTGAAAAAGAGGGAGATAAGATTCAGGTGGGAAAGAAGAGAAGGAATAATGGTGACTTACAATGAAGAAAGACTCTGGTTGACATCTGAACATAAGGCAAAGGTATTTTATGATAAACTTATGAGTCAAAAGGAGGGAGAAGAAGAGATGGGAGAAGGGGGGAAGAAGAAGAAGAAGAAGAAACAGAAGGAGCTGAAGGAGCTGAAGAAAGAAGATTATCCACCCCCAGAAAAGGAATTAAAGCTAAAAAAGCAAGATATAAATCACCAAAGGATTATAGTTACCTCTCGAAAGATCCAAAACCACAGAGAATGACACCACGAAAAAAAGAAGGAAAAGAAGGACAGAGTATGGAACAACCAACAACTGGAACAGCGGAAACGGCTTCAGGCGACATAGGACTGGGATTAGATCAGAATGAATAACAAGATGGAGCGACAAATAAAATGTTTTTCTAACAATATTAATGGATTGAACTCCCCCCAAAAACGTAAGAAAGTCTGGAATAGTTTGAAGAAATCTAGTTATGACGTAATAGCTCTTCAGGAGACGCACATCTGTGATAGACATACAGCACACTTACCGAACAAAAAATTAGGAAAAGAATATCATTCGTCATACGAGAAAAAGAAGAGAGGAGTAGTCACATACGTAAAGGAAACAATAGAATCAGAATTGGCTTTTAGAGATTTAGAAGGAAGATGTGTTGCAGTAAAGATGATAATTGGAGATTCTAAAATTCTGATTTGTAACATCTACGCGCCTAACGGTCCCAAGATAAAATTTGTTGAATTTTTAAATGTTAAACTGAAAGAAGTGGAATTTGATGAATTGATTCTGGTAGGAGATTTTAATGGGGTATTGGACTCCCAAATGGACAAAAGCTTGAAGACTAGAAAGTCCAAGGAAGGCAAACTTCCACAAAAATTTACAGACCTTCAGAAAGAATTTGATTTAGAAGATATATGGAGAAACAGAAATAAAGATAAAAAAGACTATACCTTCTTCTCGAATAGACATCAATCTTGGTCGAGGATAGACATGGCTTGGATAACTAGGAATCTCTCCGCAAAAGTCAAGGAGATCAATATATTACCACGAGATCTGTCTGACCACTGCCCTCTAGAAATTGTTATTAATCACAAAAACTGTCTCAGAAAATGGAGATTAAATGAGAACCTGATAAAAACAGAAGAAGATAAAGAATACTACAATAAAATAATCCAAGACTTTTTGCAAATAAACAAATTGGATGAAATGGAGCCACGAGTGGTGTGGGATGCATTTAAAGCAGTTCTGAGAGGACATTTTATACAACAAGGATCAAGGAAGAATAGAGAAAGGAATAAAAGAATAAAGGAATTGGCAGCAGAAATAGCAGCCAAGGAAATGGAATCAAAACGAAAACCATCGAAAAGAATAGAGAGACAACTGTTGGCACTAAAACAAGAGAAAAACCATGTGGAGTTAGAACTCCAGTCAAGACAAATGAAAATTTTAAAACAACAGACTTTTGAAAATGCGAATAAACCTGGTAAATGGTTAGCAAATCAAATCCGGAAAAAAAGACAAATAAATTATATATCTAAAATAACAACTGCAGACAAAGACTTGAGGACGGATAAAGAAATCATAGAGGAGTTCAGGAGATTTTATACTCAATTATATACAAAGGACAATATAATGAAAGAAGACATTATGGAGTACATAGGCCAAATGAAGCTAGATAAAATAACGGATGAAGATAGAGAAGCATTGAATAAAGAGATATCTGAGGAAGAAATTGGAAAAGCAATTAATAAAATGGAGGCAGATAAGGCCCCTGGACCTGATGGGTTTACGGCGGGATTTTATAAATCCTTCAAACAACAGCTATTACCAAC
Source organism: Anolis sagrei (assembly GCF_037176765.1). NCBI lineage: Eukaryota > Metazoa > Chordata > Lepidosauria > Squamata > Anolidae > Anolis > Anolis sagrei. The sequence goes on along the minus strand of NC_090035.1, from coordinate 23,370,429 downwards.
ACTTAAAGTTATTGTAAATGAAGCAATGAAATATCAGAAGGTACCAGATTCTTGGAAGGAAGCGGAGATCACAGTGATACACAAAGAAGGCTCCCCGGAAACTGATATTAAAAATTATAGGCCAATTTCCCTCTTAAACACGGATTATAAAATATTTGCAAACATCATGGCCACAAGATTAAAAATATTCTTAAATAAATGGATTGGAGAAGAGCAAACAGGTTTTCTGCCAAATAGACATATGAAAGAAAACATACGCAACGTTCTAGATCTTTTGGAATATTATGAGATGAACCATCAAAAAGAATTCGCTATTCTATCAATAGATGCAGAGAAAGCTTTTGATAATTTGAATTGGGATTTTTTCAAGATACTAATACAAGAATTGGACATGGGGGAAAAATTTAATAATGCTATTAATGCGATCTACGAATTTCAAAAAGCTAAAGTGAAAATAAATGGTCAAATGACACAAGAATTTGAAATAGCAAAGGGTACCAGGCAAGGGTGCCCATTATCCCCATTGATTTTCATAATGGCAGTGGAGATCCTAATGAAGAAAATTAGAGAAGATGAAAAGATAAAAGGAGCGAAAATTGGAAAATTTGAATACAAGATACGAGCGTTTGCGGATGATCTATTAGGAACAATTGAGGATCCGGAGAAAAATTTACAAAATTGGATAACTAAAATAGAACAATTCGGAAAAGTGGCAGGCTTTAAAATGAATATGAAGAAAACAAAGCTCCTATTTAAGAATGTGGAAAAGGAGAAACAAGCAAAGATACAACAACAAGTGGGGATAGAGAGTGTTAAGAAAATTAGATACCTCGGAGTCTGGATTACAGCGAGAAATGGTCAACTTCTGAAGAATAATTACGAAATAGTTTGGAAGAAAATTCAAAAAGATCTACTAAAATGGAACTCTTTAAACCTATCACTTCTTGGCCGGATATCTTTAATAAAGATGAATGTTCTACCAAAACTTATATTTCTATTTCAAAATATTCCGATAATAAGAAATCAAACCCTATTCAAAAAATGGAAGAAGGATTTATTGAAATTTGTCTGGAAAGGAAAAAGGCCAAGAATAAACTACATAAATCTGATAGATAAAAAATCTAGAGGAGGGTTGGGATTTCCTGATTTGAAGACTTATCATGAGGCATGTGCTCTGTCATGGATAAGAGACTGGATGACGTTAGACAAAGAAAAGTGCTTAAATTTAGAAGGTCATGACCTGAGAGTAGGATGGCACGCATATGTTTGGTATAATAGAGAATTAAAAGAAAAAAATTTTGGTAATCATTTTGTGCGAGCCTCCCTACTGAGGACATGGATGAAATATAAAGCTCTCTTTTACAAAAACACACCATTGTGGGTCTCAGCAATGGAGGCACATCAAAGAAGATTGTTAGGATGGAGGGTTTGGCCAAGATATAAGGATATCTTGGTAAAAGGGAAAATGGAGATTAAATCTTTTGAACAACTCAAGAACTCTTATGGCAATATAACTTGGTTACATTATTTACAAATTAAAGAATATTTCAAACAAGATCAAAAAATTGGTTTTGACTGGGAAGAAAACACATGGGATAAAGTATTAAGAATACAAAAGAAAACAGTGACAATACTCTATAATAAATTGGTCCAATGGCAAACGGAAACTGAACAGGTGAAAACATGTATGATTAAGTGGGCCGAAAATTTAAGACGACCCATCCAGTTTAGAGAATGGGAGCAAATATGGAATAAAAAGTTGAAATACACATATGCCATGGACCTGAAAGAAAATTGGTATAAAATGTTTTATAGATGGTATTTGACACCGAATAAACTTAGCCATATGTATCAAAATGTCTCAGATAAATGTTGGAAATGTGGGGAACAAACAGGCACATTCTACCATATGTGGTGGACTTGTAAGGATACAACTAAGTTTTGGGCTTCGGTCCATGAGGAAACACAAAAGATGTTGAAGAAGAGATTCAAAAAGAAACCTGAGTATTATTTATTGGGATTTACAGATTCGGATTTTAAACTGGATGAGAACGAAGACAAATTATTTACATACTACACTACAGCGGCAAGGATTGTTTTTGCCAAATATTGGAAGAATGACCAAATACCGACCATTGAAGAATGGTTGGAGAAAGTTAAAGAAACAAGAGACATGGATGAACTAACTTTTTTGATGAGAAGAAATACTGGAAAATCGCTAAAGAGAACAGACTGGACCTTTTTCTATGACTACGAAAAGAAACTTAAAGATAAAAGTTTTAGAGGACAAGAATAGATAAGTAAGTTGGAGAAGTAGAGTGAGAAGATCCTGAGGTTGGAGTGGAGGTCATTTTAGATTAGTTTAGGTGTTTTTTTTTGTTGTGTTTTTGTGCTACCCTTCCTTCTTTTCTATCCTCTTGTTATTGTTCCCCCTCTTTCCCTGTGTTGATTTATAAAATGTTTAATAAAAATTATTTGGAAAAAAAAGAAAAGAAAAGCAAAATACTTAGAGGGTTTTTCTCAAGCGTGCTTCACCCCTTGGGGCAATGAGCCCGCAGTAACTGGTTGGAACTGCTTTGAGGAAACAGAAAATAAAAATAGAGGCCTTTGTTCAAGAGTGCTTCACCCCTTGGGGCAATGAGCCCACAGTAACTCGTTGGAACTACTCTGAGGAAACAGAAAAGCAAAATACTTAGAGGGTTTTTCTCAAGAGTGCTTCTCCCCTTGGGGCAATGAACCCGCAGTAACTGGTTGGAACTACTTTGAGGAAACAGAAATTCCAAATAGAGGGCTTTGTTCAAGAGTGCTTCACCATTTAGGGCAATGAGCTTGCAGGAACTGGTTGGAACTAGTTTGAGGAAACAGATAAGCAAAATAAATGGTTTTTTTCAGAGGAGCAAGACCCCTTTGGCCAATGAGCCTGCAGGAACTGGTTGGAACTACTTTGAGGAAACAGATAATCAAAATAGAGGGCTTTGTTGAAGAGTGCTTCACCCCTTGGGGCAATGAGCCCGCAGTAACTAGTTGGAACTACTTTGAGGAAACAGATAAGCAAAATAGAGGGTGTTTTTCAGAGGAGCAAGACCTTGGGGTAATGAGCCCGCAGTAACTGGTTGGAACTACTTTAACGAAACAGAATAGCAAAATAGTTAGAGGGTTTTTCGCAAGAGTACTTCACTTGTTGGGGCAATGAGCCCGCAGTAACTGGTTGCAACTACTTAGAGGAAACAGAAAAGCAAACTAGAGGGCTTTGTTCAAGAGTGCTTCACCCCTTGAAGCAATAAGCACGCAGTAACTGTTTGGAACTACTTTGAGGAAACAGAAAAGCAAAATACGTAGAGGGTTTTTCTCAAGAGTGCTTCACACGTTGCGGCAATGAGCCCGCAGTAACTGGTTGGAACTATTTTGAGGTAACAGAAAAGCAAAATAGAGGGTTTTTTTTGCAGAGGACCTTTACCCCTTGGGGGAATAATCCCGCAGTAACTGGTTGGAACTGCTTTGATGAAACAGAAGAGCAAAATACTTACAGGGCTTTTCTCAAGAGTGCCTCACCCCTTGGAGCAATGACCCAGAACTGGTTGGAACTACTTTGAGGTAACAGAAAAGCAAAATAGGGGGGTTTTTTTCATAGGAGCAAGACCCCTTGGGGCAGTGAGCCCGCAGTAACTGGTTTGAACTGCTTTGAGGAAACATAAGCAAAAAAGAAGTTTTTTTTTCAGAGGACATTTACCCCTTGGGGCAATGAGCCCGCAGTAACTGGTTGGAACTACTTTGAGGAAACAGAAAAGGAAAATACTTAGAGGGTTTTTCTCAAGAGTGCTTCAGCCCTTGGGGCAATGAGCCCGCATTAACTGGTTGCAACTACTTTGAGGTAACAGAAAAGCAAAATAGAGGGCTTTGTTCAAGAGTGCTTCACCCTTATGGCAATGAGCCCACAGTAACTGGTTGGAACTACTTCGAGGAAAGAGAAAAGCAAAATAGAGGGTGTTTTTCAGAGGAGCAAGACCCCTTGGGGCAATGAACCCGCAGTAAGTCGTTGGAACTACTTTAACGAAACAGAAAAGAGAAATACTTAGAGGGTTTTTCTCAAGCGTGCTTCACCCCTTGGGGCAATGAGCCCGCAGTAACTGGTTGCAACTACTTAGAGGTAACAGAAAGCAAAATTGCGGGCTTTGTTCAAGAGTGCTTGACCCCTTTGGGCAATGAGCGCGCAGTAACTGGTTGGGACTACTTTGAGGAAACAGAAAAGCAAAATAGTTAGAGGGCTTTTCTCAAGAATGCTTCACCCGTTTGGGGCAATGAGCCCGCAGTAACTGGTTGGAACTACTTTGAGGTAACAGAAAAGCAAAATAGAGGGTTCTTTTCAGAGGACCTTTACCCCTTGATGCAATAAGCCTGCAGTAACTGGTTGGAACTGCCTTGAGGAAACAGAAAAGCAAAATACTTACAGATCTTTTCTCAAGAGTGCTTCACCCCTTGGGGCAATGAGCCAGCAGTAACTGGTTGGAACTACTTTGAGGTAACAGAAAAGCAAAATAGAGGTTTTTTTCAGAGGACCTTTACCCCTTGGGGCAATGAGCTTGCAGTAACTGGTTGTAACGACTTTGAGGAAACAGAAAAGCAAAATACTTAGAGGGTTTTTCTCAAGAGTGTTTCACCCCTTGGGTCAATGAGCCCGCAGTAACTGGTTGGAACTACTTTGAGGAAACAGAAAAGCAAAATACTTAGAGCGTTTTTCTCAAGAGTGCTTCACCCCTTGGGGCAATGAGCCCGCAGTAATCGGTTGGTTCTTCTTTGAGGTAACAGAAAAGCAAAATACTTAGAGGGCTTTTCTCAAGAATGCTTCACCCATTGGGGCAATGGGCCCGCAGTAAATGGTTGGAACTACTTTAAAGAAACAGAAAAGCAAAGTAGAGGGCTTTGTTCAAGAGTGCTTCACCCCTTGGGGCAATGAGACCGCAGTAACTAGTTGGAACTACTTTGAGGTAACAGAAAAGCAAAATAGAGGTGTCTTTTCAGAGGAGCAAGACCCTGCAGTAACTGGTTGCAACTATTTTGAGGAAACAGAAAATAAAAATAGAGGGCTTTGTTCAAGAATGCTACACCCCTTAGGGCAATGAGCCCGCAGTAACTGGTTGGAACTACTTTGAGGAAACAGAAAAGGAAAATACTTAAAGGGTTTTTCTCAATAGTCCTTCACCCCTTGTGGCAATGAGACACAGTAACTGGTTTGAACTACTTTGAGGAAACAGAAAATCAAAATAGAGGGCTTTGTTCAAAAGTGCTTCACCCTTTGCAGCAATGAGCCCGCAGTTACTGGTTGGAACTACTTTGAGGAAACAGAAAAGCCAAATACTTAGAGGGTTTTTCTCAAGAATGTTTCACCTCTTGGGGCAATGAGCCCGCAGTAACTGGTTGCAACTGCTTTGAGGTAAAAGATAAGTAAAATAGAGCTTTTGTTTCAGAGGAGCAAGACCCCTTAGGGCAATGAGTCTGCAATTACTGGTTGGAACTGCTTTGAGGAAACAGATAAGCAAAATAGAGCTTTTGTTTCAGAGAAGCAAGACACCTTGGGGCAATGAGCCTGCAGTAACCGATTGGAACTACTTTGAGGAAACAGAAAATCAAAATAGAGGGCTTTGTTCAAGAGTGCTTCACACCTTGGGGCAATGAGCCCACAGTAACTGGTTGGAACTGCTCTGAGGTAACAGAAAAGCAAAATACTTAGAGGGTTTTTCTCAAGAGTGCTTCACCCCTTGGGGCAATGAACCTGCAGTAACTGGTTGGAACAACTTTGAGGAAACAGAAAATCCAAATAGAGGGCTTTGTTCAAGAGTGCTTCACCCCTTAGGGCAATGAGCCCGCAGTAACTGGTTGGAACTACTTTGAGGAAACAGATAAGCAAAATTGATGGGTTTTTTCAGAGGAGCAAGACCCCTTGGGCCAATGAGCCTGCAGTAAGTGGTTGGAACTACTTTAAGGAAACAGATAATCAAGACAGAGGGCTGTGTTGAAGAGTGCTTCACCCCTTGGGGCAATGGGCCCGCAGTAAATGGTTGGAACTACTTTAAAGAAACAGAAAAGCAAAGTAGAGGGCTTTGTTCAAGAGTGCTTCACCCCTTGGGGCAATGAGACCGCAGTAACTAGTTGGAACTACTTTGAGGTAACAGAAAAGCAAAATAGAGGTGTCTTTTCAGAGGAGCAAGACCCTGCAGTAACTGGTTGCAACTATTTTGAGGAAACAGAAAATAAAAATAGAGGGCTTTGTTCAAGAATGCTACACCCCTTAGGGCAATGAGCTCGCAGTAACTGGTTGGAACTACTTTGAGGAAACAGAAAAGGAAAATACTTAAAGGGTTTTTCTCAATAGTCCTTCAGCCCTTGTGGCAATGAGACACAGTAACTGGTTGGAACTACTTTGAGGAAACAGAAAAGCAAAATAAGAGGACATTTTTCAAGAGCGCTTCACCCCTTGGGACAATGAGCCCGCAGTAACGGGTTGGAACTACTTTGAGGAAACAGAACATCAAAGTAAGAGGGCTTTTTTCAAGAGCGCTTCACCCCTTGGGGCAATGAGCCTGCAGTAACTGGTTGGAACTACTTTGAGGAAACAGAAAAGCCAAATAAGAGGGATTTTTTCAAGAGCGCTTCTCTCCTTGGGGAAAGGAGCCTGCAGTAACTGGTTGGAGCTACTTTGAGGTAAAAGAAAAGCAAAATAAGAGGGCTTTTTTCAAGACCGCTTCAACCCTTGGGGCAATGAGCCCGCAGTAACTGGTTGGAACTACTTTGAGGAAACAGAAATGCAAAATAAGAGGGCTTTTTTCAAGAGCGCTTCACCCCTTGGGGCAATGAGCCCACAGTAACTGGTGGGAACTACTTTGAAGTAACAGAAAAGCAAAATAAGAGGGCTTTTTTCAAGAGCACTTCTATCCTTGGGGCAAGGAGCCTGCAGTAACTGGTTGGAGCTAATTTGAGGTAACAGAAAAGCAAAATAAGAGGGCTTTTTTCAAGAGCGCTTCAACCCTTGGGGCAATAAGCCTGCAGTAACTGGATGGAACTACTTTGAGGAAACAGAAAAGCAAAATAAGAGGGCTTTTTTCAATAACACTTCACCCCTTGGGGCAATGAGCCCGCAGTAACTGGTTGGAACTACTTTGAGGAAACAGAATATCAAAGTAAGAGGGCTTTTTTTGAAGAGCGCTTCACCCCTTGGGGCAATGAGCCCACAGTAACTGGTTGGAAGTAATTTCAAGTAACAGAAAAGCAAAATAAGAGGGCTTTTTTCAAGAGCGCTTCACTCCTTGGGGCAATGAGCCTGCAGTAACTGGTTGGAACAACTTTGAAGTAACAGAAAAGCAAAATAAGAGGGCCTTTTTTCAAGAGCGCTTCATCCCGTGGGGCAATGAGACTACAGTAACTGGTTGGAACTATTTGAAGAAACAGAAAAGCAAAATAAGAGGGCGTTTTTCAAGAGTGCATCACCCTGTGGGGCAATGAGACTGCAGTAACTGGTTGGAACTACTTTGAGGTAACAGAGAAGCAAAAAAAGAGGGCGTTTTTCAAGAGCACTTCACCCCTGGGGCAATTAGCCCGCAGTAACTGGTTGAAACTACTTTGAAGTAACGGAAAAACAAAGAGGGCTTTGTTCAAGAGCGCCCCTTGGGGCAATGATTCCACAGTAAGTGGTTGGAACTACTTTGAGGTAACAGAAAAGCAAAATAAGAGGGCGTTTTTCAAGAGCGTTTCACTCCTTGGGGCAATGAGCCTGCAGTAACTGGTTGGAACTACTTTGAGGTAACCGAAAAGCAGAGTTAGTTGGCCTTTTTCAAGAGTGCTTCACCCCTTGGGGCAATGAGCCCGCAGTATCTATTTGGAACTACTTTGATGTAACAGAAAAGCAAAATAAAAGGGTTTTTTTCAATAGCGCTTCACCCCTTGGGGCAATGAGCACTGCAGAAACTGGTTGGAACTACTTTGAATAAACAGAAAAGCAAAATAAGAGGGCTTTTTTCAAGAGTGCTTCACCCCTTGGGGCAATGAGCCTGCAGTAACTGGTTGAAACTACTTTGAGGTAACAGAAAACAAAAGTAAGAGGGCTTTCTTCAAGTGCGCTTCACCCCTTGGGGCAATGAGCCAACAGTAACCGGTTGGAACAACTTTGAAGAAACAGAAAAGCAAAATAAGAGGACTTTTTTCTAGGGCCCTTCACTTCCTGGGGGAATGAGTTCGCAGTAACCTATTGGAACTACTTTGAGGAAACAGAATATCAAAGTAAGACGGTTTTTTCAAGAGCGCTTCACCCCTTGGGGCAATAAGCCCACAGTAACTGGTTGGAACCACTTTGAAGTAACAGAAAAGCAAAATAAGAGGGCTTTTTAAAAGAGCGCTTCACTCCTTGGGGCAATGAACCTGAAGTAACTGGTTGGAACTACTTTGAGGTAACACAAAAGCAAAATAAGAGGGCTTTTTTCCAGAGCGCTTCACCCATTGGGGCAATGAGCCCGCAATAACTGGTTGAAACTACATTGAGGTAACAGAAAACCAAAGTAAGAGGGCTTTTTTCAAGAGTGTTTCACCCCTAGGGGCAATGAGCCCGCAGTAACTGGTTGGAACTGCTTTGAGGTAACAGAAAAGTGAAATAAGAGGGCTTTTTTCAAGAGCGTTTAACCCCTTCGGGCAATGAGCCCGCAATAACTGGTTGCGACTACTTTGAGTTAACAGAAAAGCAAAATATGAGGGCTTTTTTCAAGAGCGTTTAACCCCTTCGGGCAATGAGCCCGCAATAACTGGTTGCGACTACTTTGAGGTAACAGAAAAGCAAAATAAGAGGGCTTTTTTCAAGAGCGCTTAACCCCTTGAGGCAATGCGCCCACAGAACACGTTGGAACTACTTTGAGGTAACAGAAAAGCAAAATAAGAGGACATTTTTCAAGAGCGCTTCACCGCTTGGGGCAATGAGCCCACAGTAACTGGTTGGAACTACTTTGAGTAAATAGAATATCAAAGTAAGAGGGCTTTTTTCAAGATCGCTTCACCCCTTGGGGCAATGAGCCCACAGTAACTGGTTGGAACTATTTTGAAGTAACAGAAAAGCAAAATAAGAGGGCTTTTTTCAAGAGCGCTTCACTACTAGGGGCAATGAGCCTGCAGTAACTGGTTCGAACTACTTTGAGGTAACAGAAAAGCAAGATAAGAGGGCTTTTTTTCAAGAGCGCTTCACCCCTTGGGGCAATGAGCCCGCAGTAACTGGGTGGAACTGCTTTGAGGTAACAGAAAAGCAAAATAAGAGGGTTTTTTTCACGAGCGCTTCACTTCTTCGGGCAATGAGCCTGCAATAACTGGTTGGAACAACTTTGTAGTAACAGAAAGCAAAATAAGAGGGCTTTTTTCAAGAGCGCTTCACCCCTGGGGCAATGAGCCCGCAGTAACTGGTTGAAACTACTTTGAAGTAACGGAAAAACAAAGAGGGCTTTTTTCAAGAGCGCCCCTTGGGGCAATGAGCCCACAGTAACTGGTTGAAACTACTTTGAAGGAACAGAAAAGCAAAATAAGAGGGCTTTTTTCAAGAGCGCTTCACTCCTTGGGTCAATGAACCTGCAGTAACTGGTTGGAACTACTTTGAGGTAACACAAAAGCAAAATAAGAGGGCTTTCTTCAAGAGCGCTTCACCCCTTGGGGCAATGAGCCCACAGTAACTGGTTGGAACAACTTTGAAGTAACAGAAAAGCAAAATAAGAGGACTTTTTTCTAGGGCCCTTCACTTCTTGGGGCAATGAGTTCGCAGTAACCTATTGGAACTACTTTGAGGAAACAGAATATCAAAGTAAGACGGTTTTTTCAAGAGCACTTCACCCCTTGGGGCAATAAGCCCACAGTAACTGGTTGGAACTACTTTGAGGTAACAGAAAAGCAAAATAAGAGGGCTTTTTAAAGAGCGCTTCACTCCTTGGGGCAATGAACCTGAAGTAACTGGTTGGAACTACTTTGAGGTAACACAAAAGCAAAGAAAGAGGGCTTTTTTCAAGAGCGCTTCACCCATTGGGGCAATGAGCCCGCAATATCTGGTTGAAACTACTTTGAGGTAACAGAAAACCAAAGTAAGAGGGCTTTTTTCAAGAGTGTTTCACCCCTAGGGGCAATGAGCCCGCAGTAACTGGTTGGAACTGCTTTGAGGTAACAGAAAAGCGAAATAAGAGGGCTTTTTTCAAGAGCGTTTAACCCCTTCGGGCAATGAGCCCGCAATAACTGGTTGCGACTACTTTGAGTTAACAGAAAAGCAAAATATGAGGGCTTTTTTCAAGAGCGTTTCACTCCTTGGAGCAATGAGCCTTCAGTAACTGGTTGGAAGTGTTTTGAGGTAACAGAAAAGCAAAATAAGAGGGCTTTTTTCAAGAGCGCTTAACCCCTTGAGGCAATGCGCCCACAGAACAGGTTGGAACTACTTTGAGGTAACAGAAAAGCAAAATAAGAGGACATTTTTCAAGAGCGCTTCACCCCTTGGGGCAATGAGCCCACAGTAACTGGTTGGAACTACTTTGAGTAAACAGAATATCAAAGTAAGATGGCTTTTTTCAAGATCGCTTCACCCCTTGGGGCAATGAGCCCACAGTAACTGGTTGGAACTACTTTGAAGTAACAGAAAAGCAAAATAAGAGGGTTTTTTTCAAGAGCGCTTCACTCCTAGGGGCAATGAGCCTGCAGTAACTGGTTGGAACTACTTTGAGGTAACAGAAAAGCAAAATAAGAGGGCTTTTTTTCAAGAGCGCTTCACCCCTTGGGGCAATGAGCCCGCAGTAACTGGGTGGAACTGCTTTGAGGTAACAGAAAAGCAAAATAAGAGGGCTTTTTTCACGAGCGCTTCACTCCTTCGGGCAATGAGCCTGCAATAACTGGTTGGAACAACTTTGTAGTAACAGAAAGCAAAATAAGAGGGCTTTTTTCAAGAGCGCTTCACCCCTGGGGCAATGAGCCCGCAGTAACTGGTTGAAACTACTTTGAAGTAACGGAAAAACAAAGAGGGCTTTTTTCAAGAGCGCCCCTTGGGGCAATGAGCCCACAGTAACTGGTTGGAACTACTTTGAAGGAACAGAAAAGCAAAATAAGAGGGCTTTTTTCAAGAGCGCTTCACTCCTTGGGTCAATGAACCTGCAGTAACTGGTTGGAACTACTTTGAGGTAACACAAAAGCAAAATAAGAGGGCTTTCTTCAAGAGCGCTTCACCCCTTGGGGCAATGAGCCCACAGTAACTGGTTGGAACAACTTTGAAGTAAGAGAAAAGCAAAATAAGAGGACTTTTTTCTAGGGCCCTTCACTTCTTGGGGCAATGAGTTCGCAGTAACCTATTGGAACTACTTTGAGGAAACAGAATATCAAAGTAAGACGGTTTTTTCAAGAGCACTTCACCCCTTGGGGCAATAAGCCCACAGTAACTGGTTGGAACTACTTTGAAGTAACAGAAAAGCAAAATAAGAGGGCTTTTTCAAAGAGCGCTTCACTCCTTGGGGCAATGAACCTGAAGTAACTGGTTGGAACTACTTTGAGGTAACACAAAAGCAAAGAAAGAGGGCTTTTTTCAAGAGCGCTTCACCCATTGGGGCAATGAGCCCGCAATATCTGGTTGAAACTACTTTGAGGTAACAGAAAACCAAAGTAAGAGGGCTTTTTTCAAGAGTGTTTCACCCCTAGGGGCAATGAGCCCGCAGTAACTGGTTGGAACTGCTTTCAGGTAACAGAAAAGCGAAATAAGAGGGCGTTTTTCAAGAGCGTTTTACTCCTTGGGGCAATGAGCCTGCAGTAACTGGTTGGAACTACTTTGAGGTAACCGAAAAGCAGAGTTAGTTGGCCTTTTTCAAGAGTGCTTCACCCCTTGGGGCAATGAGCCCGCAGTATCTATTTGGAACTACTTTGATGTAACAGAAAAGCAAAATAAAAGGGTTTTTTTCAATAGCGCTTCACCCCTTGGGGCAATGAGCACTGCAGAAACTGGTTGGAACTACTTTGAATAAACAGAAAAGCAATATAAGAGGGCTTTCTTCAAGTGCGCTTCACCCCTTGGGGCAATGAGCCCACAGTAACTGGTTTGAACTACTTTGAAATAACAGAAAAGCAAAATAAGAGGGCTTTTTTCAAGAGTGCTTCACACCTTGGGGCAATGAGCCTGCAGTAACTGGTTGAAACTACTTTGAGGTAACAGAAAACAAAAGTAAGAGGGCTTTCTTCAAGTGCGCTTCACCCCTTGGGGCAATGAGCCAACAGTAACCGGTTGGAACAACTTTGAAGTAACAGAAAAGCAAAATAAGAGGACTTTTTTCTAGGGCCCTTCACTTCTTGGGGCAATGAGTTCGCAGTAACCTATTGGAACTACTTTGAGGAAACAGAATATCAAAGTAAGACGGTTTTTTCAAGAGCGCTTCACCCCTTGGGGCAATAAGCCCACAGTAACTGGTTGGAACCACTTTGAAGTAACAGAAAAGCAAAATAAGAGGGCTTTTTAAAAGAGCGCTTCACTCCTTGGGGCAATGAACCTGAAGTAACTGGTTGGAACTACTTTGAGGTAACACAAAAGCAAAATAAGAGGGCTTTTTTCCAGAGCGCTTCACCCATTGGGGCAATGAGCCCGCAATAACTGGTTGAAACTACTTTGAGGTAACAGAAAACCAAAGTAAGAGGGCTTTTTTCAAGAGTGTTTCACCCCTAGGGGCAATGAGCCCGCAGTAACTGGTTGGAACTGCTTTGAGGTAACAGAAAAGTGAAATAAGAGGGCTTTTTTCAAGAGTGTTTAACCCCTTCGGGCAATGAGCCCGCAATAACTGGTTGCGACTACTTTGAGTTAACAGAAAAGCAAAATATGAGGGCTTTTTTCAAGAGCGTTTAACCCCTTCGGGCAATGAGCCCGCAATAACTGGTTGCGACTACTTTGAGGTAACAGAAAAGCAAAATAAGAGGGCTTTTTTCAAGAGCGCTTAACCCCTTGAGGCAATGCGCCCGTAGAACACGTTGGAACTACTTTGAGGTAACAGAAAAGCACAATAAGAGGACATTTTTCAAGAGCGCTTCACCGCTTGGGGCAATGAGCCCACAGTAACTGGTTGGAACTACTTTGAGTAAATAGAATATCAAAGTAAGAGGGCTTTTTTCAAGATCGCTTCACTCCTTGGGGCAATGAGCCCACAGTAACTGGTTGGAACTACTTTGAAGTAACAGAAAAGCAAAATAAGAGGGCTTTTTTCAAGAGCGCTTCACTACTAGGGGCAATGAGCCTGCAGTAACTGGTTCGAACTACTTTGAGGTAACAGAAAAGCAAAATAAGAGGGCTTTTTTTCAAGAGCGCTTCACCCCTTGGGGCAATGAGCCCGCAGTAACTGGGTGGAACTGCTTTGAGGTAACAGAAAAGCAAAATAAGAGGGTTTTTTTCACGAGCGCTTCACTTCTTCGGGCAATGAGCCTGCAATAACTGGTTGGAACAACTTTGTAGTAACAGAAAGCAAAATAAGAGGGCTTTTTTCAAGAGCGCTTCACCCCTGGGGCAATGAGCCTGCAGTAACTGGTTGAAACTACTTTGAAGTAACGGAAAAACAAAGAGGGCTTTTTTCAAGAGCGCCCCTTGGGGCAATGAGCCCACTGTAACTGGTTGCAACTACTTTGAAGGAACAGAGAAGCAAAATAAGAGGGCTTTTTTCAAGAGCGCTTCACTCCTTGGGTCAATGAACCTGCAGTAACTGGTTGGAACTACTTTGAGGTAACACAAAAGCAAAATAAGAGGGCTTTCTTCAAGAGCGCTTCACCCCTTGGGGCAATGAGCCCACAGTAACTGGTTGGAACAACTTTGAAGTAACAGAAAAGCAAAATAAGAGGACTTTTTTCTAGGGCCCTTCACTTCTTGGGGCAATGAGTTCGCAGTAACCTATTGGAACTACTTTGAGGAAACAGAATATCAAAGTAAGACGGTTTTTTCAAGAGCACTTCACCCCTTGGGGCAATAAGCCCACAGTAACTGGTTGGAACTACTTTGAAGTAACAGAAAAGCAAAATAAGAGGGCTTTTTAAAAGAGCGCTTCACTCCTTGGGGCAATGAACCTGAAGTAACTGGTTGGAACTACTTTGAGGTAACACAAAAGCAAAGAAAGAGGGCTTTTTTCAAGAGCGCTTCACCCATTGGGGCAATGAGCCCGCAATATCTGGTTGAAACTACTTTGAGGTAACAGAAAACCAAAGTAAGAGGGCTTTTTTCAAGAGTGTTTCACCCCTAGGGGCAATGAGCCCGCAGTAACTGGTTGGAACTGCTTTGAGGTAACAGAAAAGCGAAATAAGAGGGCTTTTTTCAAGAGCGTTTAACCCCTTCGGGCAATGAGCCCGCAATAACTGGTTGCGACTATTTGAGTTAACAGAAAAGCAAAATATGAGGGCTTTTTTCAAGAGCGTTTCACTCCTTGGTGCAATGAGCCCGCAATAACTGGTTGGAAGTGTTTTGAGGTAACAGAAAAGCAAAATAAGAGGGCTTTTTTCAAGAGCGCTTAACCCCTTGAGGCAATGCGCCCACAGAACACGTTGGAACTACTTTGAGGTAACAGAAAAGCAAAATAAGAGGACATTTTTCAAGAGCGCTTCACCCCTTGGGGCAATGAGCCCACAGTAACTGGTTGGAACTACTTTGAGTAAACAGAATATCAAAGTAAGATGGCTTTTTTCAAGATCGCTTCACCCCTTGGGGCAATGAGCCCACAGTAACTGGTTGGAACTACTTTGAAGTAACAGAAAAGCAAAATAAGAGGGTTTTTTTCAAGAGCGCTTCACTCCTAGGGGCAATGAGCCTGCAGTAACTGGTTGGAACTACTTTGAGGTAACAGAAAAGCAAAATAAGAGGGCTTTTTTTCAAGAGCGCTTCACCCCTTGGGGCAATGAGCCCGCAGTAACTGGGTGGAACTGCTTTGAGGTAACAGAAAAGCAAAATAAGAGGGCTTTTTTCACGAGCGCTTCACTCCTTCGGGCAATGAGCCTGCAATAACTGGTTGGAACAATTTTGTAGTAACAGAAAGCAAAATAAGAGGGCTTTTTTCAAGAGCGCTTCACCCCTGGGGCAATGAGCCCGCAGTAACTGGTTGAAACTACTTTGAAGTAACGGAAAAACAAAGAGGGCTTTTTTCAAGAGCGCCCCTTGGGGCAATGAGCCCACAGTAACTGGTAGGAACTACTTTGAAGGAACAGAAAAGCAAAATAAGAGGGCTTTTTTCAAGAGCGCTTCAGTCCTTGGGTCAATGAGCCTGCAGTAACTGGTTGGAACTACTTTGAGGTAACACAAAAGCAAAATAAGAGGGCTTTTCTCAAGAGCGCTTCACCCATTGGGGCAATTAGCCCGCAATAACTGGTTGAAACTACTTTGAGGTAACAGAAAACCAAAGTAAGAGGGCTTTATTGAAGAGCGCTTCTCTCCTTGTGGCAATCAGCCTACAGTAACTGGTTGGAACTACTGTGAGGTAACAGAAAAGCAAAATAAGAGGGCTTTTTTCAAGAGCGCTTCAACCCTTGGGGCAATGAGCCCGCAGTAACTGGTAGGAAGTAATTTCAAGTAACAAAAAAGCAAAATAAGAGGGCTTTTTTCAAGAGCGCTTCACTCCTTGGGGCAATGAGCCTGCAGTAACTGGTTGGAACTACTTTGAGGTAACAGAAAAGCAAAATAAGAGGGCTTTTTTTTCAATAGCGCATCACCCCGTGGGGCAATGAGCCTTCAGTAACTGGTTGGAACTACTTTGAGTAAACAGAAAAGCAAAATAAGAGGGCGTTTTTCAAGAGCACTTCACCACTGGGGCAATTAGCCCGCAGTAATGGGTTGAAACTACATTGAAGTAACGGAAAAACAAAGAGGGCTTTATTCAAGAGCGCCCCTTGGGGCAATGAGCCCACACTAACTGGTTGGAACTACTTTGAAGTAACAGAAAAGCAAAATAAGAGGGCTTTTTTCAAGAGCGCTTCACTCCTTGGGGCAATGAGCCTGCAGTAACTGGTTGGAACTACTTTGTGGTAACAGAAAAGCAAAATAAGAGGGCTTTTTTCAAGAGCGCTTCACTCCTTGGGGCAATGAGCCTGCAGTAACGGGTTGGAACTACTTTGAGGTAACAGAAAAGCAGAGTTAGTTGGCCTTCTTGAAGAGCGCTTCACCCCTTCGGGCACTGAGCCTGCAGTAACTGGTTGGAACTACTTTGAGGTAAAAGAAAAGCAGAGTTAGTTGGCCTTCTTGAAGAGCGCTTCACCCCTTGGGGCAATGAGCTGGCAGTAACTAGGTGGAACTACTTTGATTTAACAGGAAAGCAAAATAAAAGGGCTTTTTTCAAGAGCGCTTCACCCCTTGGGGCAATGAGCCCGCAGTAACTGGTTGGAACTACTTTGAAGTAACAGAAAAGCAAAATAAGAGGGCTTTTATCAAGATCGCTTCACTCCTTGGTGCAATGAGCCTGCAGTAACTGGTTGGAACTACTTTGAGGTAACAGAAAAGCAAAATACGAGGGCTTTTTTTCAAGAGGTCTTCACCCCATGGGGCAATGAGCCTGCAGTAACTGGTTGGAACTGCTTTGAGGTAACAGAAAAGTAAAATAAGAGGGTTTTTTTCAAGAGAGCTTCACCCCTTCGGGCAATGAGCCCACAATAAACGGTTGGAACTACTTGAAGTATCAGAAAAGCAAAATAAGAGGGCTTTTATCAAGAGCGCTTCACTCCTTGGGGCAATGAGCCAGCAATAACTGGTTGGAACTACTTTGAGGTAACAGAAAAGCAAATAAGAGGGCTTTTTTTTTTCAAGAGCGCTTCACCCCTTGGGGCAATGAGCCCGCAGTAACTGCTTGGAACTTCTTTGAGGTAACAGAAAATCGAAATAAGAGGGGTTTTTTCAAGAGCGCTTCACCCCTTGGGGCAATGAGCCCGCAGTAACTGCTTGGAACTACTTTGAGGTAACAGAACAGCAAAATAAGAGGGCTTTTTTTAGAGCGCTTCACCCCTTGGGGCACTGGGCCCGCAGTACCTGGTTGAAACTACTTTGAGGTAACAGAAAACCAAAGTAAGAGGGCTTTTTTCAAGAGTGCTTCACCCTTGGGGCAATGAGCCCACAGTAACTGGTTGGAACTACTTTGAAGTAACAGAAAAGCAAAATAAGAGGGATTTTTTCAAGTGAGCTTCCCTCCATGGGGTAATGAGCCTGCAGTAACTGGTTGGAACTTCTTTGAGGAAACAGAAAAGCAAAATAAGAGGGCTTTTTTCAAGAGCACTTCACCCCTTGGGGCAATGAGCCCGCAGTAACTGGTTGGAACTACTTTGAGGAAACAGAATATCAAAGTAAGAGGGCTTTTTTTTGAAGAGTGCTTCACCCCTTGGGGCAATGAGCCCACAGTAACTGGTTGGAACTACTTTGAAGTAACAGAAAAGCAAAATAAGAGGGCTTTTTTTCAAGAGCGCTTCACCCCTTGGGGCAATGAGCCTGCAGTAACTGGTTGGAACTACTTTGAGGTAACAGAAAAGCAAAATAAGAGGGCGTTTTTCAAGAGCACGTCAACCTTGGGGCAATGAGCCCGCAGTAACTGGTTGGAACTACTTTGAGGATACAGAATATCAAAGTAAGGGGGCTTTTTTTAAAGAGAGCATCACCCCTTGGGGCAATGAGCCTGCAGTAACTGGTTGGAACTACTTTGAAGTAACAAAAAAAAATAAGAGGGCTTTTTTCAAGAGCGCTTCACTCCTTGGGGCAATGAGCCTGCAGTAACTGGTTGGAACTACTTTGAGGTAACAGAAAAGCAAAATAAGAGGGATTTTTTTCAAGAGCGCTTCACCCCATGGGGCAATGAGCCTGCAGTAACTGGTTGGAACTGCTTTGAGGTAACAGAAAAGCAAAATAAGAGGACTTTTTTCAAGAGCCCTTCACTCCTTGGGGCAATGAGCCCGCAGTACCCTGTTGGAACTACTTTGAGGAAACAGAATATCAAAGTAAGAGGGCTTTTTTCAAGAGAGCTTCACCCCTTCGGGCAATGAGGCCGCAGTAACTGCTTGGAACTACTTTGAAGTAACAGAAAAGCAAAATAAGAGGGCTTTTTTCAAGAGCGCTTCACCCCTTGGGGCAATAAGCCCGCAGTAACTGGTTGAAACTACTGTGAGGTAACAGAAAAGCAAAATAAGAGGGCTTTTTTTTCAATAGCGCATCACCCCGTGGGGCAATGAGCCTTCAGTAACTGGTTGGAACTACTTTGAGTAAACAGAAAAGCAAAATAAGAGGGCGTTTTTCAAGAGCACTTCACCACTGGGGCAATTAGCCCGCAGTAATGGGTTGAAACTACATTGAAGTAACGGAAAAACAAAGAGGGCTTTTTTCAAGAGCGCCCCTTGGGGCAATGAGCCCACACTAACTGGTTGGAACTACTTTGAAGTAACAGAAAAGCAAAATAAGAGGGCTTTTTTCAAGAGCGCTTCACTCCTTGGGGCAATGAGCCTGCAGTAACTGGTTGGAACTACTTTGTGGTAACAGAAAAGCAAAATAAGAGGGCTTTTTTCAAGAGCGCTTCACTCCTTGGGGCAATGAGCCTGCAGTAACAGGTTGGAACTACTTTGAGGTAACAGAAAAGAAGAGTTAGTTGGCCTTCTTGAAGAGCGCTTCACCCCTTCGGGCACTGAGCCTGCAGTAACTGGTTGGAACTACTTTGAGGTAACAGAAAAGCAGAGTTAGTTGGCCTTCTTGAAGAGCGCTTCACCCCTTGGGGCAATGAGCCCGCAGTAACTGGTTGGAACTACTTTGAGGAAACAGAATATCAAAGTAAGAGGGCTTTTTTTTGAAGAGTGCTTCACCCCTTGGGGCAATGAGCCCGCAGTAACTGGTTGGAACTACTTTGAAGTAACAGAAAAGCAAAATAAGAGGGCTTTTATCAAGATTGCTTCACTCCTTGGTGCAATGAGCCTGCAGTAACTGGTTGGAACTACTTTGAGGTAACAGAAAAGCAAAATACGAGGGCTTTTTTTCAAGAGCTCTTCACCCCTTGGGGCAATGAGCCTGCAGTAACTGGTTGGAACTGCTTTGAGGTAACAGAAAAGTAAAATAAGAGGGTTTTTTTCAAAAGAGCTTCACCCCTTCGGGCAATGAGCCCACAATAAACGGTTGGAACTACTTGAAGTATCAGAAAAGCAAAATAAGAGGGCTTTTATCAAGAGCGCTTCACTCCTTGGGGCAATGAGCCAGCAATAACTGGTTGGAACTACTTTGAGGTAACAGAAAAGCAAATAAGAGGGCTTTTTTTTTTCAAGAGCGCTTCACCCCTTGGGGCAATGAGCCCGCAGAAACTGCTTGGAACTTCTTTGAGGTAACAGAAAATCGAAATAAGAGGGGTTTTTTCAAGAGCGCTTCACCCCTTGGGGCAATGAGCCCGCAGTAACTGCTTGGAACTACTTTGAGGTAACAGAACAGCAAAATAAGAGGGCTTTTTTTAGAGCGCTTCACCCCTTGGGGCACTGGGCCCGCAGTACCTGGTTGAAACTACTTTGAGGTAACAGAAAACCAAAGTAAGAGGGCTTTTTTCAAGAGTGCTTCACCCTTGGGGCAATGAGCCCACAGTAACTGGTTGGAACAACTTTGAAGTAACAGAAAAGCAAAACAAGAGGGCTTTTTTCAAGTGAGCTTCACTCCATGGGGTAATGAGCCTGCAGTAACTGGTTGGAACTTCTTTGAGGAAACAGAAAAGCAAAATAAGAGGGCTTTTTTCAAGAGCACTTCACCCCTTGGGGCAATGAGCCCGCAGTAACTGGTTGGAACTACTTTGAGGAAACAGAATATCAAAGTAAGAGGGCTTTTTTTTGAAGAGTGCTTCACCCCTTGGGGCAATGAGCCCACAGTAACTGGTTGGAACTACTTTGAAGTAACAGAAAAGCAAAATAAGAGGGCTTTTTTTCAAGAGCGCTTCACCCCTTGGGGCAATGAGCCTGCAGTAACTGGTTGGAACTACTTTGAGGTAACAGAAAAGCAAAATAAGAGGGCGTTTTTCAAGAGCACGTCAAACTTGGGGCAATGAGCCCGCAGTAACTGGTTGGAACTACTTTGAGGATACAGAATATCAAAGTAAGGGGGCTTTTTTTAAAGAGAGCTTCACCTCTTGGGGCAATGAGCCTGCAGTAACTGGTTGGAACTACTTTGAAGTAACAAAAAAAAATAAGAGGGCTTTTTTCAAGAGCGCTTCACTCCTTGGGGCAATGAGCCTGCAGTAACTGGTTGGAACTACTTTGAGGTAACAGAAAAGCAAAATAAGAGGGATTTTTTTCAAGAGCGCTTCACCCCATGGGGCAATGAGCATGCAGTAACTGGTTGGAACTGCTTTGAGGTAAGAGAAAAGCAAAATAAGAGGACTTTTTTCAAGAGCCCTTCACTCCTTGGGGCAATGAGCCCGCAGTAACCTGTTGGAACTACTTTGAGGAAACAGAATATCAAAGTAAGAGGGTTTTTTTCAAGAGAGCTTCACCCCTTCGGGCAATGAGGCCGCAGTAACTGCTTGGAACTACTTTGAAGTAACAGAAAAGCAAAATAAGAGGGCTTTTTTCAAGAGCGCTTCACCGCTTGGGGCAATAAGCCCGCAGTAACTGGTTGAAACTACTGTGAGGTAACAGAAAACCAAAGTAAGAGGGCTTTTTTCAAGAGCGCTTCACCCCTTGGGGCAATGAGCCCACAGTAACTGGTTGGAACAACTTTGAAGTAACAGAAAAGCAAAGTAAGAGGACTTTTTTCAAGAGCCCTTCACTGCTTGGGGCAAAGAGCCCGCAGTAACCTGTTGGAACTACTTTGAGGAAACAGAATATCAAAGTAAGAGGGCTTTTTTCAAGATCGCTTCACCCCTTGGGGCAATGAGCCCACAGTAACTGGTTGGAACTACTTTGAAGTAACAGAAAAGCAAGATAAGAGGGCTTTTTTCAAGAGCGCTTCACTCCTTTGGGTAATGAGCCTGCAGTAACTTGTTGGAACTACTTTGAGGTAACAGAAAAGCAAAATAAGGGGGCTTTTTTCAAGAGCGCTTCACCCTTGGCGCAATTTGCCCGCAGTAACTGGTTGGAACTACTTTGAGGAAAGAGAAAAGCAAAATAAGAGGCCTTTTTTCAAGAGCACTTCACCACTTGGGGCAATGAGCCCGCAGTAACTGGTTGGAACTACTTTGAGGAAACAGAATATCAAAGTAAGAGGCCTTTTTTTGAAGAGCGCTTCACCCCTTGGGGCAATGAGCCCACAGTAACTGGTTTGAAGTAATTTGAAGTAACAGAAAAGCAAAATAAGAGGGCTTTTTTCAAGAGCGCTTCACTCCCTGGGGCAATGAGCCTGCAGTAACTGGTTGGAACTACTTTGAGGTAACAGAAAAGCAAAATAAAGGACTTTTTTTCAAGAGCGCTTCACCCCTTGGGGCAATGAGCCTGCAGTAAAAGGTTAGAACTACTTTGAGGAAACAGAAAAGGAAAATAAGAGGGCGTTTTTCAAGAGCTCTTCACCCTTGGAGCAATGTGCCTGCAGTAAATGGTTGGAACTACTTTGAAGTAACAGAAAAGCAAGATAAGAGGGCTTTTTTGAAGAGCGCTTCACTCCTTTGGGTAATGAGCCTGCAGTAACTTTTTGGAACTACTTTGAGGTAACAGAAAAGCAAAATAAGGGGGCTTTTTTCAAGAGCGCTTCACCCTTGGGGCAATTTGCCTGCAGTAACTGGTTGGAACTACTTTGAGGAAACAGAATATCAAAGTAAGAGGCCTTTTTTCAAGTGCGCTTCAGCCCTTGGGGCAATGAGCCCGCAGTAACTGGTTGAAACTACTTTGAGGTAACAGAAAACCAAAGTAAGAGGGCTTTTTTCAAGAGCGCTTCACACCTTGGGGCAATGAGCCCACAGTAATTGGTTGGAACAACTTTGAAGTAACAGAAAAGCAAAATAAGAGGAATTTTTTCAAGAGCCCGTCACTCCTTGGGGCAATGAGCCCGCAGTAACCAGTTGGAACTACCTTGAGGAAACAGAATATCAAAGTAAGAGGGCTTTTTTTGAAGAGCGCTTCACCCCTTGGGGCAATGAGCCCACAGTAACTGGTTGGAACTTCTTTGAAGTAACAAAAAAGAAAATAAGAGGGCTTGTTTCAAGAGCGCTTCACTCCTTGGGGCAATGAGCCTGCAGTAACTGGTTGGAACTACTTTGAGGTAACAGAAAAGCAAAATAAGAGGCCTTTTTTAAGAGCGCTTCATTCCATGGGGCAATGAGCCTGCAGTAACTGGTCGGAACTGCTTTGAGGTAACAGAAAAGTGAAATAAGAGGGCTTTTTTAAAGAGCGCTTCACCCCTTTGGGCAATGAGCCCGCAGTAACTGTTTGGAACTACTTTGAAGTAACAGAAAAGCAAAATAAGAGGGCTTTTTTCAAGAGCTCTTCACCCCTTGGGGCAATGTGCCTGCAGTAACCTGTTGGAACTACTTTGAGGAAACAGAATATCAAAGTAAGAGGGTTTTTTTCAAGAGAGCTTCACCCCTTCGGGCAATGAGGCCGCAGTAACTGCTTGGAACTACTTTGAAGTAACAGAAAAGCAAAATAAGAGGGCTTTTTTCAAGAGCGCTTCACCGCTTGGGGCAATAAGCCCGCAGTAACTGGTTGAAACTACTGTGAGGTAACAGAAAACCAAAGTAAGAGGGCTTTTTTCAAGAGCGCTTCACCCCTTGGGGCAATGAGCCCACAGTAACTGGTTGGAACAACTTTGAAGTAACAGAAAAGCAAAGTAAGAGGACTTTTTTCAAGAGCCCTTCACTGCTTGGGGCAAAGAGCCCGCAGTAACCTGTTGGAACTACTTTGAGGAAACAGAATATCAAAGTAAGAGGGCTTTTTTCAAGATCGCTTCACCCCTTGGGGCAATGAGCCCACAGTAACTGGTTGGAACTACTTTGAAGTAACAGAAAAGCAAGATAAGAGGGCTTTTTTCAAGAGCGCTTCACTCCTTTGGGTAATGAGCCTGCAGTAACTTGTTGGAACTACTTTGAGGTAACAGAAAAGCAAAATAAGGGGGCTTTTTTCAAGAGCGCTTCACCCTTGGCGCAATTTGCCCGCAGTAACTGGTTGGAACTACTTTGAGGAAAGAGAAAAGCAAAATAAGAGGCCTTTTTTCAAGAGCACTTCACCACTTGGGGCAATGAGCCCGCAGTAACTGGTTGGAACTACTTTGAGGAAACAGAATATCAAAGTAAGAGGCCTTTTTTTGAAGAGCGCTTCACCCCTTGGGGCAATGAGCCCACAGTAACTGGTTTGAAGTAATTTGAAGTAACAGAAAAGCAAAATAAGAGGGCTTTTTTCAAGAGCGCTTCACTCCCTGGGGCAATGAGCCTGCAGTAACTGGTTGGAACTACTTTGAGGTAACAGAAAAGCAAAATAAAGGACTTTTTTTCAAGAGCGCTTCACCCCTTGGGGCAATGAGCCTGCAGTAAAAGGTTAGAACTACTTTGAGGAAACAGAAAAGGAAAATAAGAGGGCGTTTTTCAAGAGCTCTTCACCCTTGGAGCAATGTGCCTGCAGTAAATGGTTGGAACTACTTTGAAGTAACAGAAAAGCAAGATAAGAGGGCTTTTTTGAAGAGCGCTTCACTCCTTTGGGTAATGAGCCTGCAGTAACTTTTTGGAACTACTTTGAGGTAACAGAAAAGCAAAATAAGGGGGCTTTTTTCAAGAGCGCTTCACCCTTGGGGCAATTTGCCTGCAGTAACTGGTTGGAACTACTTTGAGGAAACAGAATATCAAAGTAAGAGGCCTTTTTTCAAGTGCGCTTCAGCCCTTGGGGCAATGAGCCCGCAGTAACTGGTTGAAACTACTTTGACGTAACAGAAAACCAAAGTAAGAGGGCTTTTTTCAAGAGCGCTTCACACCTTGGGGCAATGAGCCCACAGTAATTGGTTGAAACAACTTTGAAGTAACAGAAAAGCAAAATAAGAGGAATTTTTTCAAGAGCCCGTCACTCCTTGGGGCAATGAGCCCGCAGTAACCAGTTGGAACTACCTTGAGGAAACAGAATATCAAAGTAAGAGGGCTTTTTTTGAAGAGCGCTTCACCCCTTGGGGCAATGAGCCCACAGTAACTGGTTGGAACTTCTTTGAAGTAACAAAAAAGAAAATAAGAGGGCTTGTTTCAAGAGCGCTTCACTCCTTGGGGCAATGAGCCTGCAGTAACTGGTTGGAACTACTTTGAGGTAACAGAAAAGCAAAATAAGAGGCCTTTTTTAAGAGCGCTTCATTCCATGGGGCAATGAGCCTGCAGTAACTGGTCGGAACTGCTTTGAGGTAACAGAAAAGTGAAATAAGAGGGCTTTTTTAAAGAGCGCTTCACCCCTTTGGGCAATGAGCCCGCAGTAACTGTTTGGAACTACTTTGAAGTAACAGAAAAGCAAAATAAGAGGGCTTTTTTCAAGAGCTCTTCACCCCTTGGGGCAATGTGCCTGCAGTAACTGGTTGGAACTACTTTGAGGTAACTGAAAAGCAAAATAAGAGGGATTTTTTTCAAGAGCGCTTCACCCCATGGGGCAATGAGCCTGCAGTAACTGGTTGGAACTGCTTTGAGGTAAGAGAAAAGCAAAATAAGAGGACTTTTTTCAAGCGCCCTTCACTCCTTGGGGCAATGAGCCCGCAGTAACCTGTTGGAACTACTTTGAGGAAACAGAATATCAAAGTAAGAGGGCTTTTTTCAAGAGCGCTTCACCCCTTTGGGCAATGAGCCCGCAGTAACTGGTTGGAACTACTTTGAAGTAACAGAAAAGCAAAATAAGAGGGCTTTTTTCAAGAGCGCTTCTTCCCTGGGGCAATTTGCCTGAAGAAATTGGTTGAAACTACTTTGAAGTAACAGAAAAACAAAGAGGGCTTTTTTCAAGAGCACTCGTTGGGGCAATGAGCCCACAGTAACTGGTTGGAACTACTTTGAAGTAACAGAAAAGCAAGATAAGAGGGCTTTTTTCAAGAGCGCTTCACTCCTTGGGGCAATGAGCCCGCAGTAACTGTTTGGAACTGCTTTGAGGTAACAGAAAAGCAAAATAAGAGGGTTTTTTTCAAGAGCGCTTCAACCCTTGGGGCAATTTGCCAGCAGTAACTGGTTGGAACTTCTTTGAGGAAACAGAAAAGCAAAATAAGAGGGCTTTTTTCAAGAGCACTTCACCCCTTGGGGCAATGAGCCCGCACTAACTGGTTGGAACTACTTTGAGGAAACAGAATATCAAAGTAGGAGGGCTTTTTTTGAAGAGCGCTTCACCCCTTGGGGCAATGAGCCCACAGTAACTGGTTGGAACTACTTTGAAGTAACAGAAAAGCAAAATAAGAGGGCTTCTTTTCAAGAGCGCTTCACCCCTTGGGGCAATGAGCCTGCAGTAACTGGTTGGAACTACTTTGAGGAAACAGAAAAGCAAAATAAGAGGGCGTTTTTCAAGAGCACTTCAACCTTGGGGCAATGAGCCCACAGTAACTGGTTGGAACTACTTTGAGGATACAGAATATCAAAGTAAGGGGGCTTTTTTTAAAGAGAGCTTCACCCCTTGGGGCAATGAGCCCGCAGTAACTGCTTGGAACTACTTTGAAGTAACAGAAAAGCAAAATAAGAGGGCTTTTTTCAAGAGTGCTTCACCCCTTGGGGCATTGAGCCCGCAGTAACTGGTTGAAACTACTGTGTGGTAACAGAAAACCAAAGTAAGAGGTCTTTTTTTTGAAGAGTGCTTCACCCCTTGGGGCAATGAGCCCACAGTAACTGGTTGGAACTACTTTGAAGTAACAGAAAAGCAAAATAAGAGGGCTTTTTTTCAAGAGCGCTTCACCCCTTGGGGCAATGAGCCTGCAGTAACTGGTTGGAACTACTTTGAGGAAACAGAAAAGCAAAATAAGTTGTCGTTTTTCAAGAGCACTTCAACCTTGGGGCAATGAGCCCGCAGTAACTGGTTGGAACTACTTTGAGGATACAGAATATCAAAGTAAGGGCCTTTATTTAAAGAGAGCTTCACCCCTTGTGGCAATGAGCCCACAGTAACTGGTTGGAACTACTTTGAAGTAACAAAAAAGAAAATAGGAGGGCTTTTTTCAAGAGCTCTTCACCCCTTGGGGCAATGAGCCTGCAGTAACTGGTTGGAACTACTTTGAGGTAACTGAAAAGCAAAATAAGAGGGATTTTTTTCTAGAGCGCTTCACCCCATGGGGCAATGAGCATGCAGTAACTGGTTGGAACTGCTTTGAGGTAAGAGAAAAGCAAAATAAGAGGACTTTTTTCAAGAGCCCTTCACTCCTTGGGGCAATGAGCCCACAGGAACCTGTTGGAACGACTTTGAGGAAACAGAATATCAAAGTAAGAGGGCTTTTTTCAAGAGTGCTTCACCCCTTTGGGCAATGAGCCCGCAGTAACTGCTTGGAACTACTTTGAAGTAACAGAAAAGCAAAATAAGAGGGCTTTTTTCAAGAGCGCTTCTTCCCTGGGGCAATTTGCCTGCAGAAATTGGTTGAAACTACTTTGAAGTAACAGAAAAACAAAGAGGGCTTTTTTCAAGAGCACTCGTTGGGGCAATGAGCCCACAGTAACTGGTTGGAACTACTTTGAAGTAACAGAAAAGCAAGATAAGAGGGCTTTTTTCAAGAGCGCTTCACTCCTTGGGGCAATGAGCCCGCAGTAACTGTTTGGAACTGCTTTGAGGTAACAGAAAAGCAAAATAAGAGGGTTCTTTTCAAGAGCGCTTCAACCCTTGGGGCAATTTACCCGCAGTAACTGGTTGGAACTTCTTTGAGGAAACAGAAAAGCAAAATAAGAGGGCTTTTTTCAAGAGCACTTCACCCCTTGGGGCAATGAGCCCGCAGTAACTGGTTGTAACTACTTTGAGGAAACAGAATATCAAAGTAAGAGGGCTTTTTTTTGAAGAGTACTTCACCCCTTGGGGCAATGAGCCTGCAGTAACTGGTTGGAACTACTTTGAGGAAACAGAAAAGCAAAATAAGAGGGCGTTTTTCAAGAGCACTTCAACCTTGGGGCAATGAGCCCGCAGTAACTGGTTGGAACTACTTTGAGGATACAGAATATCAAAGTAAGGGGGCTTTTTTTAAAGAGAGCTTCACCCCTTGGGGCAATGAGCCTACAGTAACTGGTTGGAACTACTTTGAAGTAACAAAAAAGAAAATAAGAGGGCTTTTTTCAAGAGCGCTTCACTCTTTGGGGCAATGAGCCTGCAGTAACTGGTTGGAACTACTTTGAGGTAACAGAAAAACAAAATAAGAGGGATTTTTTTCAAGAGCGCCTCACCCCATGGGGCAATGAGCCTGCAGTAACTGGTTGGAACTGCTTTGAGGTAACAGAAAAGCAAAATAAGAAGACTTTTTTCAAGAGCCCTTCACTCCTTGGGGCAATGAGCCCGCAGAAACCTGTTGGAACTACTTTGAGGAAACAGAATATAAAAGTAAGAGGGCTTTTTTCAAGAGCGCTTCACCCCTTCGGGCAATGAGCCCGCAGTAACTGCTTGGAACTAATTTGAAGTAACAGAAAAGCAAAATAAGAGGGCAATGAGCCCGCAGTAACTGGTTGAAACTACTGTGAGGTAACAGAAAACCAAAGTAAGAGGGCTTTTATTTGAAGAGTGCTTCACCCCTTTGGGCAATGAGCCCACAGTAACTGGTTGGAAATACTTTGAAGTAAGAGAAAAGCAAAATAAGAGGGCTTTTTTTCAAGAGCGCTTCACCCCTTGGGGCAATGAGCCTGCAGTAACTGCTTGGAACTACTTTGAGGAAACAGAAAAGCAAAATAAGTTGTCGTTTTTCAAGAGCACTTCAACCTTGGGGCAATGAGCCCGCAGTAACTGGTTGGAACTACTTTGAGGATACAGAATATCAAAGTAAGGGGGCTTTTTTTAAAGAGAGCTTCACCCCTTGGGGCAATGAGCCTACAGTAACTGGTTGGAACTACTTTGAAGTAACAAAAAAGAAAATAAGAGGGCTTTTTTCAAGAGCGCTTCACTCCTTGGGGCAATGAGCCTGCAGTAACTGGTTGGAACTACTTTGAGGTAACAGAAAAGCAAAATAAGGGGGCTTTTTTCAAGAGCGCTTCACCCTTGGGGCAATTTGCCCGCAGTAACTGGTTGGAACTACTTTGAGGAAACAGAAAAGGAAAATAAGAGGCCTTTTTTCAAGAGCACTTCACCCCTTGGGGCAATGAGCCCACAATAACTGGTTGGAACTACTTTGAGGAAACAGAATATCAAAGTAAGAGGCCTTTTTTTGAAGAGCGCTTCACCCCTTGGGGCAATGAGCCCACAGTAACTGGTTTGAAGTAATTTGAAGTTACAGAAAAGCAAAATAAGAGGGCTTTTTTCAAGAGCGCTTCACTCCCTGGGGCAATGAGCCTGCAGTAACTGGTTGGAACTACTTTGAGGTAACTGAAAAGCAAAATAAAGGACTTTTTTTCAAGAGCGCTTCACCCCTTGGGGCAATGAGCCTGCAGTAACAGGTTAGAACTACTTTGAGGAAACAGAAAAGAAAAATAAGAGGGCGTTTTTCAAGAGCTCTTCACCCTTGGAGCAATGTGCCTGCAGTAACTGCTTGGAACTACTTTGAAGTTAGAGAAAAGCAAAATAAGAGTGCTTTTTTCAAGTGGCGCTTCACCCCTTGGGACAATGAGCCCGCAGTAACTGTTTGAAACTACTTTGAGGTAACAGAAAACCAAAGTAAGAGGGCTTTTTTCAAGAGCGCTTCACACCTTGGGGCAATGTGCCCACAGTAACTGGTTAGAACAACTTTGAAGTAACAGAAAAGCAAAATAAGAGGACTTTTTTCAAGAGCCCTTCACTCCTTGGGGCAATGAGCCCGCAGTAACCAGTTGGAACTACCTTGAGGAAACAGAATAACAAAGTAAGAGGGCTTTTGTTGAAGAGCGCTTCACCCCTTGGGGCAATGAGCCCACAGTAACTGGTTGGAACTTCTTTGAAGTAACAAAAATGAAAATAAGAGGGCTTTTTTCAAGAGCGCTTCACTCCTTGAGGCAATGAGCCTGCAGTAACTGGTTGGAACTACTTTGAGGTAACAGAAAAGCAAAATAAGAGGGCTTTTTGCAAGAGCGCTTCATTCCATGGGGCAATGAGCCTGCAGTAACTGGTCGGAACTGCTTTGAGGTAACAGAAAAGCGAAATAAGAGGGCTTTTTTCAAGAGCGCTTCACCCCTTTGGGCAATGAGCCCGCAGTAACTGCTTGGAACTACTTTGAAGTAACAGAAAAGCAAAATAAGAGGGCTTTTTCAAGAGCTCTTCACCCCATGGGGCAATGAGCCTGCAGTAACTGGTTGGAACTGCTTTGAGGTAAGAGAAAAGCAAAATAAGAGGACTTTTTTCAAGAGCCCTTCACTGCTTGGGGAAATGAGCCCGCATTAACCTGTTGGAACTACTTTGAGGAAAAAGAATATCAAAGTAAGAGGGCTTTTTTCAAGAGCGCTTCACCATTGGGGCAATGTGCCCACAGTAACTGGTTGGAACAACTTTGAAGTAACAGAAAAGCAAAGTAAGAGGACTTTTTTCAAGAGCCCTTCACTGCTTGGGGCAATGAGCCCGCAGTAACCTGTTGGAACTACTTTGAGGAAACAGAATATCAAAGTAAGAGGGTTTTTTTCAAGAGCGCTTCACCCCTTGGGGCAATGAGCCCACAGTAACTGGTTGGAACTACTTTGAAGTAACAGAAAAGCAAAATAAGAAGGATTTTTTAGAGAGCGCTTCACCCCTGCGGCAATTTGCCTGCAGTAACTGGTTTAAACTACTTTGAAGTAACAAAAAAACAAAGAGGGCTTTTTTTAAGAGCACCCCCTGGGGCAATGAGCCCGCAGTAACTGCTTGGAACTACTTTGAAGTAACAGAAAAGCAAAATAAGAGGGCTTTTTTCAAGAGCTCTTCACCCCTTGGGGCAATGAGCCTGCAGTAACTGGTTGGAACTACTTTGAGGTAACTGAAAGGCAAAATAAGAGGGATTTTTTTCAAGAGCGCTTCACCCCATGGGGCAATGAGCCTGCAGTAACTGGTTGGAACTGCTTTGAGGTAAGAGAAAAGCAAAATAAGAGGACTTTTTTCAAGAGCCCTTCACTGCTTGGGGAAATGAGCCCGCAGTAACCTGTTGGAACTACTTTGAGGAAACAGAATATCAAAGTAAGAGGGCTTTTTTCAAGAGCGCTTCACCCCTTGGGGCAATGAGCCCACAGTAACTGGTTGGAACAACTTTGAAGTAACAGAAAAGCAAAGTAAGAGGACTTTTTTCAAGAGCCCTTCACTGCTTGGGGCAATGAGCCCGCAGTAACCTGTTGGAACTACTTTGAGGAAACAGAATATCAAAGTAAGAGGGCTTTTTTCAAGAGCGCTTCACCCCTTGGGGCAATGAGCCCGCAGTAACTGGTTGGAACTACTTTGAAGTAACAGAAAAGCAAAATAAGAAGGATTTTTTAGAGAGTGCTTCACCCCTGGGGCAATTTGCCTGCAGTAACTGCTTGAAACTACTTTGAAGTAACAAAAAAACAAAGAGGGCTTTTTTCAAGAGCACCCCTTGGGGCAATGAGCCCACAGTAACTGGTTGGAACTACTTTGAAGTAACAGAAAAGCAAGATAAGAGAGCTTTTTTCAAGAGCGCTTCACTCCTGTGGGTAATGAGCCTGCAGTAACTTGTTGGAACTACTTTGAGGTAACAGAAAAGCAAAATAAGGGGGCTTTTTTCAAGAGCGCTTCACCCCTTGGGGCAATGAGCCCACAGTAACTGGTTTGAAGTAATTTGAAGTAACAGAAAAGCAAAATAAGAGGGCTTTTTTCAAGAGCGCTTCACTCCCTGAGGCAATGAGCCTGCAGTAACTGGTTGGAACTACTTTGAGGTAACAGAAAAGCAAAATAAAAGACTTTTTTTCAAGAGCGCTTCACCCCTTAGGGCAATGAGCCTGCAGTAACAGGTTAGAACTACTTTGAGGAAACAGAAAAGCAAAATAAGAGGGCGTTTTTCAAGAGCTCTTCACCCTTGGAGCAATGTGCCTGCAGTAACTGCTTGGAACTACTTTGAAGTTAGAGAAAAGCAAAATAAGAGGGCTTTTTTCAAGTGCGCTTCACCCCTTGGGGAAATGAGCCCGCAGTAACTGGTTGAAACTACTTTGTGGTAACAGAAAACCAAAGTAAGAGGGCTTTTTCCAAGAGCGCTTCACACCTTGGGGCAATGAGCCCACAGTAATTGGTTGGAACAACTTTGAAGTAACAGAAAAGCAAAATAAGAGGACTTTTTTCAAGAGCCCTTCACTCCTTGGGGCAATGAGCCCACAGTAACCAGTTGGAACTACCTTGAGGAAACAGAATATCAAAGTAAGAGGGCTTTTTTTGAAGAGCGCTTCACCCCTTGGTGCAATGAGCCCACAGTAACTGGTTGGAACTTCTTTGAAGTGACAAAAAAGAAAATAAGAGGGCTTTTTTCAAGAGCGCTTCACTGCTTGGGGCAATGAGCCTGCAGTAACTGGTTGAAACTACTTTGAGGTAACAGAAAAGCAAAATAAGAGGGCGTTTTTCAAGAGAGCTTCATTCCATGGGGCAATGAGCCTGCAGTAACTGGTCGGAACTGCTTTGAGGTAACAGAAAAGCGAAATAAGAGGGCTTTTTCAAAGAGCGCTTCACCCGTTTGGGCAATGAGCCCGCAGTAACTGCTTGGAACTACTTTGAAGTAACTGAAAAGCAAAATAAGAGGGCTTTTTTCAAGAGCGCTACACCCCTTCGAGCAATGAGCCCGCAGAAACTGCTTGGAACTACTTTGAGGTAACAGAAAAGCAAAATAAGAGGGCTTTTTTCAAGAGTGCTTCACCCCTTGGGGCAATGAGCCCGCAGTAACTGGTTGGAACTACTTGAAGTATCAGAAAAGCAAAATAAGAGGGCTTTTTTCAAGAGCGCTTCACCCCATGGGGCAATGAGCCCGCAGTAACTGGTTGGAACTACTTTGAAGTAACAAAAAAGAAAAGAAGAGGTATTTCTTCAAGAGCGCTTCACTCCTTGGAGCAATGAGCCTTCAGTAACTGGTTGGAACTACTTTGAAGTAACAGAAAAGCAAAGTAAGAGGACTTTTTTCAAGAGCCCTTCACTGCTTGGGGCAATGAGCCCTCAGTAACCTGTTGGAACTACTTTGAGGAAACAGAATATCAAAGTAAGAGGGCTTTTTTCCAGAGCGCTTCACCCCTTGGGGAATGAGCCCACAGTAACTGGTTGGAACTACTTTGAAGTAACAGAAAAGCAAAATAAGAAGGATTTTTTAGAGAGTGCTTCACCCCTGGGGCAATTTGCCTGCAGTAACTGGTTGAAACTACTTTGAAGTAACAAAAAAACAAAGAGGGCTTTTTTCAAGAGCACCCCTTGGGGCAATGAGCCCACAGTAACTGGTTGGAACTACTTTGAAGTAACAGAAAAGCAAGATAAGAGAGCTTTTTTCAAGAGCGCTTCACTCCTGTGGGTAATGAGCCTGCAGTAACTTGTTGGAACTACTTTGAGGTAACAGAAAAGCAAAATAAGGGGGCTTTTTTCAAGAGCGCTTCACCCCTTGGGTCAATGAGCCCACAGTAACTGGTTTGAAGTAATTTGAAGTAACAGAAAAGCAAAATAAGAGGGCTTTTTTCAAGAGCGCTTCACTCCCTGGGGCAATGAGCCTGCAGTAACTGGTTGGAACTACTTTGAGGTAACTGAAAAGCAAAATAAGAGGGCTTTTTTCAAGAGCGCTTCACCCATTGGGGCAATGAGCCCGCAGTAACTGGTTGGAACTACTTGAAGTATCAGAAAAGCAAAATAAGAGGTCTTTTTTCAAGAGCGCTTCACTCCTTGGGGCAATCAGCCTGCAGTAACTGGTTTGAAGTAATTTGAAGTAACAGAAAAGCAAAATAAGAGGGCTTTTTTCAAGAGCGCTTCACTCCCTGGGGCAATGAGCCTGCAGTAACTGGTTGGAACTACTTTGAGGTAACAGAAAAGCAAAATAAAGGACTTTTTTTCAAGAGCGCTTCACCCCTTGGGGCAATGAGCCTGCAGTAACACGTTAGAACTACTTTGAGGAAACAGAAAAGCAGAATAGGAGGGCGTTTTTCAAGAGCTCTTCACCCTTGGAGCAATGTGCCTGCAGTAACTGCTTGGAACTACTTTGAAGTTAGAGAAAAGCAAAATAAGAGGGCTTTTTTCAAGTGCGCTTCACCCCTTGGGGAAATGAGCCCGCAGTAACTGGTTGAAACTACTTTGTGGTAACAGAAAACCAAAGTAAGAGTGCTTTTTTCAAGAGCTCTTCACACCTTGGGGCAATGAGCCCACAGTAACTGGTTGGAACAACTTTGAAGTAACAGAAAAGCAAAATAAGAGGACTTTTTTCAAGAGCCCTTCACTCCTTGGGGCAATGAGCCCGCAGTAACCAGTTGGAACTACCTTGAGGAAACAGAATATCAAAGTAAGAGGGCTTTTTTTGAAGAGCGCTTCACCCCTTGGTGCAATGAGCCCACAGTAACTGGTTGGAACTTCTTTGAAGTAACAAAAAAGAAAATAAGAGGGCTTTTTTCAAGAGCGCTTCACTCCTTGGGGCAATGAGCCTGCAGTAACTGGTTGGAACTACTTTGAGGTAACAGAAAAGCAAAATAAGAGGGCGTTTTTCAAGAGCGCTTCATTCCATGGGGCAATGAGCCTGCAGTAACTGGTCGGAACTGCTTTGAGGTAACAGAAAAGCGAAATAAGAGGGCTTTTTTAAAGAGCGCTTCACCCCTTTGGGCAATGAGCCCGCAGTAACTGCTTGGAACTACTTTAAAGTAACAGAAAAGCAAAATAAGAGGGCTTTTTTCAAGAGCTCTTCACCCCTTGGGGCAATGAGCCTGCAGTAACTGCTTGGAACTACTTTGAAGTAACAGAAAAGCAAAATAAGAGGGCTTTTTTCAAGAGCGCTACACCCCTTCGAGCAATGAGCCCGCAGTAACTGCTTGGAACTACTTTGAGGTAACAGAAAAGCAAAATAAGAGGGCTTTTTTCAAGAGTGCTTCACCCCTTGGGGCAATGAGCCCGCAGTAACTGGTTGGAACTACTTGAAGTATCAGAAAAGCAAAGTAAGAGGGCTTTTTTCAAGAGCGCTTCACCCCATGGGGCAATGAGCCCGCAGTAACTGGTTGGAACTACTTTGAAGTAACAAAAAAGAAAAGAAGAGGGATATCTTCAAGAGCGCTTCACTCCTTGGGGCAATGAGCCTTCAGTAACTGGTTGGAACTACTTTGAGGTAACAGAAAAGCAAAATAAGAGGGCTTTTTTCAAGAGTGCTTTACCCCATGGGACAATGAGCCTGCAGTAGCTGGTCAGAACTGCTTTGAGGTAACAGAAAAGTGAAATAAGAGGGCTTATTTCAAGAGCGCTTCACCCCTTCGGGCAATGAGCCCGCAGTAACTGCTTGGAACTACTTTGAAGTAACAGAAAAGCAAAATAAGAGGGCTTTTTTCAAGAGCTCTTCACCCCTTGGGGCAATGATCCTGCAGTAACTGGTTGGAACTGCTTGTAGCTAACAGAAAAGCAAAATAAGAGGGCTTTTTTCAAGAGCGCTTCACCCCTTCGAGCAATGAGCCCGCAGAAACTGCTTGGAACTACTTTGAGGTAACAGAAAAGCAAAATAAGAGGGCTTTTTTCAAGAGCACTTCACCCCTGGGGCAATTTGCCTGCAGTAACTGGTTGAAACTACTTCGAAGTAATGGAAAAACAAAGAGGGCTTTTTTCAAGAGCGCCCCTTGGGGCAATGAGCCCACAGTAACTGGTTGGAACTACATTGAAATAACAGAAAAGCAAGATAAGAGGGCATTTTTCCAGAGCGCTTCACTCCTTGGGGCAATGAGCCTGCAGTAACTTGTTGGAACTACTTTGAGGTAACAGAAAATCAAAATAAGAGGGCTTTTTTCAAGAGCGCTTCAACCCTTGGGGCAATTTGCCCGCAGTAACTGGTTGGAACTACTTTGAGGAAACAGAAAAGCAAAATAAGAGGGCTTTTTTCAAGAGCACTTCACCCCTTGGGGCAATGAGCCCACAGTAACTGGTTGGAACAACTTTGAAGTAACAGAAAAGCAAAATAAGAGGACTTTTTTCAAGAGCCCTTCACTCCTTGGGGCAATGAGCCTGCAGTAACTGGTTGGAACTACTTTGAGGTAACAGAAAAGCAAAATAAGAGGGCTTTTTTCAAGAGCGCTTCATTCCGTGGGGCAATGAGCCTGATGTAACTGGTCGGAACTGCTTTGAGGTAACAGAAAAGCGAAATAAGAGGGCTTTTTTCAAGAGCGCTTCACCCCATGGGGCAATGAGCCTGCAGTAACTGGTTGGAACTCCTTTGAGGTAAGAGAAAAGCAAAATAAGAGGACTTTTTTCAAGAGCCCTTCACTCCTTGGGGCAATGAGCCCGCAGTAACTGGTTGAAACTACTTTGAGGAAACAGAATATCAAAGTAAGAGGGCTTTTTTCAAGAGCGCTTCACCCCTTCGGGCAATGAGCCCGCAGTAACTGCTTGGAAGTACTTTGAAGTAACAGAAAAGCAAAATAAGAGGGCTTTTTTCAAGAACGCTTCACCCCTTCGGGCAATGAGCCCGCAGTAACTGGTTGAAACTACTGTGAGGTAACAGAAAACCAAAGTAAGAGGGCTTTTTTCAAGAGCGCTTCACCCCTTGGGGCAATGAGCCCACAGTAACTGGTTGGAACAACTTTGAAGTAACAGAAAAGCAAAGTAAGAGGACTTTTTTCAAGAGCCTTTACTGCTTGGGGCAATGAGCCCGCAGTAACCTGTTCGAACTACTTTGAGGAAACAGAATATCAAAGTAAGAGGGCTTTTTTCAAGAGCGCTTCACCCCTTGGGGCAATGAGCCCACAGTAACTGGTTGGAACTACTTTGAAGTAACAGATAAGCAAAATAAGAAGGATTTTTTAGAGAGCGCTTCACCCCTGGGGCAATGAGCCTGCAGTAACTGTTTGAAACTACTTTGAAGTAACAAAAAAACAAAGAGGGCTTTTTTCAAGAGCACCCACTGAGGCAATGAGCCCACAGTAACTGGTTGGAACTACTTTGATGTAACAGAAAAGCAAGATAAGAGGGCTTTTTTTCAAGAGCGCTTCACTCCTTTGGGTAATGAGCCTGCAGTAACTTGTTGGAACTACTTTGAGGTAACAGAAAAGCAAAATAAGGGGGCTTTTTTCAAGAGCGCTTCACCCTTGGGGCTATTTGCCCGCAGTAACTGGTTGGAACTACTTTGAGGAAACAGAAAAGCAAAATAAGAGTCCTTTTTTCAAGAGCACTTCACCCCTTGGGGCAATAAGCCCGCAGTAACTGGTTGGAACTACTTTGAGGAAACAGAATATCAAAGTAAGAGGCCTTTTTTTGAAGAGCGTTTCACCCCTTGGGGCAATGAGCCCGCAGTAACTGGTTTGAAGTAATTTGAAGTAACAGAAAAGCAAAATAAGAGGGCTTTTTTCAAGAGCCCTTCACTCCCTGGGGCAATGAGCCTGCAGTAACTGGTTGGAACTACTTTGAGGTAACAGAAAAGCAAAATAAAGGACTTTTTTTCAAGAGCGCTTCACCCCTTGGGGCAATGAGCCTGCAGTAACAGGTTAGAACTACTTTGAGGAAACAGAAAAGCAAAATAAGAGGGCGTTTTTGAAGAGTGCTTCATCCCATGGGGAAATGAGCCTGCAGTAGCTGGTCGGAACTGCTTTGAGGTAACAGAAAAGTGAAATAAGAGGGCTTTTTTCAAGAGCTCTTCACCCTTGGAGCAATGTGCCTGCAGTAACTGCTTGGAACTACTTTGAAGTTAGAGAAAAGCAAAATAAGAGGGCTGTTTTCAAGTGCGCTTCACCCCTTGGGGCAATGAGCCCACAGTAACTGGTTGGAACAACTTTGATGTAACAGAAAAGCAAAATAAGAGGACTCTTTTCAAGAGCCCTTCACTCCTTGGGGCAATGAGCCCGCAGTAACCAGTTGGAACTACTTTGAGGTAACAGAAAAGCAAAATAAGAGGGCTTTTTTCAAGAGCGCTTCATTCCATGGGGCAATGAGCCTGCAGTAACTGGTCGGAACTGCTTTGAGGTAACAGAAAAGCGAAATAAGAGGGCTTGTTTCAAGAGCGCTTCACCCCTTGGGGCAATGAGCCTGCAGTAACTGGTTGGAACTACTTTGAAGTAACAGAAAAGCAAAATAAGAGGGCTTTTTTCAAGAACTCTTCACCCCTTGGGGCAATGAGCCTGCAGTAACTGGTTGGAACTACTTTGAGGTAACAGAAAAGCAAAATAAGAGGGCTTTTTTCAAGAGCGCTTCATTCCATGGGGCAATGAGCCTGCAGTAACTGGTTCGAACTGCTTTGAGGTAACAGAAAAGCGAAATAAGAGGGCTTTTTTCAAGAGCGCTTCACCCCTTGGGGCAATGAGCCCGCAGTAACTGCTTGGAACTACTTTGAAGTAACAGAAAACTAAAGTAAGAGGGCTTTTTTCAAGAACTCTTCACCCCTTGGGGCAATGAGCCTGCAGTAACTGGTTGGAACTGCTTTGAGGTAACAGAAAAGCAAAATAAGAGGGCTTTTTTGAAGAGCGCTTCACCCCTTCGAGCAATGAGCCCGCAGAAACTGCTTGGAACTACTTTGAGGTAACAGAAAAGCAAAATAAGAGGGCTTTTTTCAAGAGCGCTTCACCCCTTGGGACAATGAGCCCGCAGTAACTGGTTGGAACTACTTTGAAGTAACAAAAAAGAAAAGAAGAGGGATTTCTTCAAGAGCGCTTCACTCCTTGGGG
The DNA here is from genome assembly GCF_037176765.1 of Anolis sagrei. NCBI lineage: Eukaryota > Metazoa > Chordata > Lepidosauria > Squamata > Anolidae > Anolis > Anolis sagrei. The sequence continues at coordinate 23,332,663 of NC_090035.1, read as the reverse complement.
CAATGAGCCTTCAGTAACTGGTTGGAACTACTTTGAGGTAACAGAAAAGCAAAATAAGAGGGCTTTTTTCAAGAGCGCTTTACCCCATGGGGCAATGAGCCTGCAATAACTGGTTGGAACTGCTTTGAGGTAACAGAAAAGCAAAATAAGAGGGCTTTTTTGAAGAGCGCTTCACCCCTTCGAGCAATGAGCCCGCAGAAACTGCTTGGAACTACTTCGAGGTAACAGAAAAGCAAAATAAGAGGGCTTTTTTCAAGAGCGCTTCACCCCTTGGGGCAATGAGCCCGCAGTAACTGGTTGGAACTACTTGAAGTATCAGAAAAGCAAAATAAGAGGGCATTTTTCAAGAGCGCTTCACTCCTTGGGGCAATCAGCCTGCAGTAACTGGTTGGAGCTACTTTGAGGTAACAGAAAAGCAAAATAAGAGGGATTTTTTTTCAAGAGCGCTTCATCCCTTGGGGCAATGAGCCCGAAGTAACTGGTTGGAACTGCTTTGAGGTAACAGAAAAGCGAAATAAGAGGGGTTTTTTAAAGAGCGCTTCACCCCTTCGGGCAATGAGCCCGCAGTAACTGCTTGGAACAAATTTGAGGTAATAGACAAGCAAAATAAGAAAGCATTTTTAAAGAGCGCTTCACCGCTTGGGGCAATGAGTCCGCAGTAACTGGGTGGAACTACTTTGAGGTAACAGAAAAGCAAAATAAGAGGCCTTTTTTTTTGGAGCGCTTCAACCCTTGGGGTAATGAGCCCACAGTAACTGGTTGGAACTACTTTGAGGTAACAGAAAAGCAAAATAAGAGGGCTTTTTTCAAGAGCACTTCAACCCTGGGGCAATTTGCATGCAGTAACTGGTTGAAACTACTTCGAAGTAATGAAAAAACAAAGAGGGCTTTTTTCAAGAGTGCCCCTTGGGGCAATGAGCCCACAGTAACTGGTTGGAACTACTTTGAAGTAACAGAAAAGCAAGATAAGAGGGATTTTTTCAAGAGCGCTTCACTCCTTGGGGCAATGAGCCTGCAGTAACTGGTTGGAACTACTTTGAGGAAACAGAAAAGCAAAATAAGAGGGCTTTTTTCAAGAGTACTTCACCCCTTGGGGCAATGAGCCCACAGTAACTGGTTGGAACTACTTTGAGGAAACAGAAAATCAAAGTAAGAGGGCTTTTTTCAAGAGCGCTTCACTCCCTGGGGCAATGAGCCTGCAGTAACTGGTTGGAACTACTTTGAGGTAACAGAAAAGCAAAATAAAGGGCTTTTTTTCAAGAGCGCTTCACCCCTGGGGCAATGAGCCTGCAGTAACTGGTTGGAACTACTTTGAGGAAACAGAAAAGCAAAATAAGAGGACGTTTTTCAAGAGCACTTTACCCTTGGGGCAATGAGCCCGCAGTAACTGGTTGGAACTACTTTGAGGATACAGAATATCAAAGTTATAGGGCTTTTTTTGAAGAGCGCTTCACTCCTTGGGGCAATGAGCCTACAGTAACTGGTCGGAACTACTTTGAAGTAACAAAAAAGAAAATAAGAGGGCTTTTTTCAAGAGCGCTTCACTCTTTGGCGCAATGAGCCTGCAGTAACTGGTTGGAACTACTTTGAAGTAACAGAAAAGCAAAATAAGAGGGCTTTTTTTCAAGAGCGCTTCACCCCATGGGGCAATGAGCCTGCAGTAACTGGATGGAACTGCTTTGAGGTAACAGAAAAGCAAAATAAGAGGACTTTTTTCAAGAGCTCTTCACTCCTTGGGGCAAAGAGACCGCAGTAACCTGTTGGAACTACTTTGAGGAAACAGAATATCAAAGTAAGAGGGCTTTTTTCAAGAGCGCTTCACACCTTGGGGCATTGAGCCCACAGTAACTGGTTGAAACAACTTTGAGATAACAGAAAAGCAAAATAAGAGGACTTTTTTCAAGAGCCCTTCACTCCTTGGGGCAATGAGCCCGCAGTAATCAGTTGGAACTACCTTGAGGAAACAAAATATCAAACTAAGAGGGCTTTTTTTGAAGAGCGCTTCACCCCTTTGGGCAATGAGCCCGCAGTAACTGCTTGGAACTACTTTGAAGTAACAGAAAAGCAAAATAAGAGGGCTTTTTTCAAGAGCTCTTCACCCCTTGGGGCAATGAGCCTGCAGTAACTGGTTGGAACTGCTTTGAGGTAACAGAAAAGCGAAATAAGAGGGGTTTTTTAAAGAGCTCTTCACCCCATGAGGCAAAGAGCCCGAAGTAACTGCTTGGAACAAATTTGAAGTAATAGACAAGCAAAATAAGAGGGCTTTTTTAAAGAGCGCTTCACTGCTTGGGGCAATGAGCCCGCAGTAACTGCATGGAACTGCTTTGAGGTAACAGAAAAGCAAAATAAGAGGGCTTTTTCAAGAGCGCTTCACCCCTTCGGGCAATGAGCCCACAGTAACTGGTTGGAACTACTTTGAGGTAACAGAAAAGCAAAATAAGAGGCCTTTTTTTTTTGGAGCACTTCAACCCTTGGGGCAATGAGCCCACAGTAACTGGTTGGAACTACTTTGAAGTAACAGAAAATCAAAATAAGAGGGCTTTTTTCAAGAGCACTTCACCCCTGGGGCAATTTGCCTGCAGTAACTGGTTGAAACTACTTCGAAGTAATGGAAAAACAAAGATGGCATTTTTCAAGAGCGCCCCTTGGGGCAATGAGCCCACAGTAACTGGTTGGAACTACTTTGAAGTAACAGAAAAGCAAGATAAGAGGGCTTTTTTCAAGAGCCCTTTACCCCTTGGGGCAATGAGCCCACAGTAACTGGTTGGAACTACTTTGAGGAAGCAGAATATCAAAGTAAGAGGGGGTTTTTCAAGAGCGCTTCACTCCCTGGGGCAATGAGCCTGCAGTAACTGGTTGGAACTACTTTGAAGTAACAGAAAAGCAAAATAAGAGGGCTTTTTTTCAAGAGCGCTTCACCCCAAGGGGCAATGAGCCCGCAGTAACTGGTTGGAACTACTTTGAAGTAACAAAAAAGAAAAGAAGAGGGATTTCTTCAAGAGCGCTTCACTCCTTGGGGCAATGAGCCTTCAGTAACTGGTTGGAACTACTTTGAGGTAACAGAAAAGCAAAATAAGAGGGCTTTTTTCAAGAGCGCTTCACCCCTTTGGGCAATGAGCCCGCAGTAACTGGTTGGAACTGCTTTGAGGTAACAGAAAAGCGAAATAAGAGGGGTTTTTTAAAGAGCGCTTCACCCCTTCGGGCAATGAGCCCGCAGTAACTGGTTGGAACTACTTTGAAGTAACAAAAAAGAAAAGAAGAGGGATTTCTTCAAGAGCGCTTCACTCCTTGGGGCAATGAGCCTTCAGTAACTGGTTGGAACTACTTTGAGGTAACAGAAAAGCAAAATAAGAGGGCTTTTTTCAAGAGCGCTTCACCTTTTTGGGCAATGAGCCCGCAGTAACTGGTTGGAACTGCTTTTAGGTAACAGTAAAGCAAAATAAGAGGGCTTTTTCAAGAGCGCTTCATTCCATGGGGCAATGAGCCTGCAGTAACTGGTTGGAACTGCTTTGAGGTAACAGAAAAGCAAAATAAGAGGGCTTTTTTGAACAGCACTTCACCCCTTTGGGCAATGAGCCTGCAGTAACTGCTTGGAACTACTTTGAAGTAACAGAAAAGCAAAATAAGAGGGCTTTTTTCAAGAGCTCTTCACCCCTTGGGGCAATGAGCCTGCAGTAACTAGTTGGAACTACTTTAAGGTAACTGAAACGCAAAATAAGAGGGATTTTTTTCAAGAGCGCCTCACCCCATGGGACAATGAGCCTGCAGTAACTGGTTGGAACTGCTTTGAGGTAAGAGAAAAGCAAAATTAGAGGACTTTTTTCAAGAGCCCTTCACTCCTTGGGGCAATGAGCCCGCAGTAACCTGTTGGAACTACTTTCAGGAAACAGAATATCAAAGTAAGAGGGCTTTTTTCAAGAGCGGTTCACCCCTTCGGGCAATGAGCCCGCAGTAACTGCTTGGAACTACTTTGAAGTAACAGAAAAGCAAAATAAGAGGGCTTTTTTCAAGAGCGCTTCACCCCTTGGGGCAATGAGCCCGCAGTAACTGGATGAAACTACTTTGAGGTAACAGAAAACCAAAGTAAGAGGGCTTTTTTCAAGAGCGCTTCACCCCTTGGGGAATGAGCCCACAGTAACTGGTTGGAACAACTTTGAAGTAACAGAAAAGCAAAGTAAGAGGACTTTTTCAAGAGCCCTTCACTGCTTGGGGCAATGAGCCCGCAGTAACCTGTCGGAACTACTTTGAGGAAACAGAATATCAAAATAAGAGGGCTATTTTCAAGAGCTCTTCACCCCTTGGGGCAATGAGCCTGCAGTAACTGGTTGGAACTGCTTTGAGGTAACAGAAAAGCGAAATAAGAGGGGTTTTTTAAAGAGCGCTTCACCCCATGAGGCAAAGAGCCCGAAGTAACTGCTTGGAACAAATTTGAAGTAATAGACAAGCAAAATAAGAGGGCTTTTTTAAAGAGCGCTTCACTGCTTGGGGCAATGAGCCCGCAGTAACTGCATGGAACTGCTTTGAGGTAACAGAAAAGCAAAATAAGAGGGCTTTTTCAAGAGCGCTTCACCCCTTCGGGCAATGAGCCCACAGTAACTGGTTGGAACTACTTTGAGGTAACAGAAAAGCAAAATAAGAGGCCTTTTTTTTGGAGCACTTCAACCCTTGGGGCAATGAGCCCACAGTAACTGGTTGGAACTACTTTGAAGTAACAGAAAAGCAAAATAAGAGGGCTTTTTTCAAGAGCACTTCACACCTTGGGGCCATTTGCCTGCAGTAACTGGTTGAAACTACTTCGAAGTAATGGAAAAACAAAGATGGCATTTTTCAAGAGCGCCCCTTGGGGCAATGAGCCCACAGTAACTGGTTGGAACTACTTTGAAGTAACAGAAAAGCAAGATAAGAGGGCTTTTTTCAAGAGCCCTTCACCCCTTGGGGCAATGAGCCCACAGTAACTGGTTGGAACTACTTTGAGGAAGCAGAATATCAAGGTAAGAGGAATTTTTTCAAGAGCGCTTCACTCCCTGGGGCAATGAGCCTGCAGTAACTGGTTGGAACTACTTTGAAGTAACAGAAAAGCAAAATAAGAGGGCTTTTTTTCAAGAGCGCTTCACCCCAAGGGGCAATGAGCCCGCAGTAACTGGTTGGAACTACTTTGAAGTAACAAAAAAGAAAAGAAGAGGGATTTCTTCAAGAGCGCTTCACTCCTTGGGGCAATGAGCCTTCAGTAACTGGTTGGAACTACTTTGAGGTAACAGAAAAGCAAAATAAGAGGTCTTTTTTCAAGAGCGCTTCACCCCTTTGGGCAATGAGCCCGCAGTAACTGGTTGGAACTGCTTTGAGGTAACAGAAAAGCGAAATAAGAGGGGTTTTTTAAAGAGCGCTTCACCCCTTCGGGCAATGTGCCCGCAGTAACTGCTTGGAACAAATTTGAGGTAATAGACAAGCAAAATAAGAGGGCTTTTTTAAAGAGTGCTTCACCCCTTGTGGCAATGAGCCCGCAGTAACTGGGTGGAACGGCTTTTAGGTAACAGAAAAGCAAAATAAGAGGGCTTTTTCAAGAGCGCTTCATTCCATGGGGCAATGAGCCTGCAGTAACTCGTTGGAACTGCTTTGAGGTAACAGAAAAGCAAAATAAGAGGGCTTTTTTGAACAGCGCTTCACCCCTTTGGGCAATGAGCCTGCAGTAACTGCTTGGAACTACTTTGAAGTAACAGAAAAGCAAAATAAGAGGGCTTTTTTCAAGAGCTCTTCACCCCTTGGGGCAATGAGCCTGCAGTAACTAGTTGGAACTACTTTGAGGTAACTGAAAAGCAAAATAAGAGGGATTTTTTTCAAGAGCGCCTCACCCCATGGGGCAATGAGCCTGCAGTAACTGGTTGGAACTGCTTTGTGGTAAGAGAAAAGCAAAATAAGAGGACTTTTTTCAAGAGCCCTTCACTTCTTGGGGCAATGAGCCCGCAGTAACCTGTTGGAACTACTTTGAGGAAACAGAATATCAAAGTAAGAGGGCTTTTTTCAAGAGCGGTTCACCCCTTCGGGCAATGAGCCCGCAGTAACTGCTTGGAACTACTTTGAAGTAACAGAAAAGCAAAATAAGAGGGCTTTTTTCAAGAGCGCTTCACCGCTTGGGGCAATGAGCCCGCAGTAACTGGTTGAAACTACTTTGAGGTAACAGAAAACCAAAGTAAGAGGGCTTTTTTCAAGAGCGCTTCACCCCTTGGGGAATGAGCCCACAGTAACTGGTTGGAACAACTTTGAAGTAACAGAAAAGCAAAGTAAGAGGACTTTTTTCAAGAGCCCTTCACTGCTTGGGGCAATGAGCCCGCAGTAACCTGTCGGAACTACTTTGAGGAAACAGAATATCAAAGAGGGCTTTTTTCAACAGCGCTTCACCCCTTGGGGCAATGTGCCCACAGTAACTGGTTGGAACTACTTTGAAGTAACAGAAAAGCAAAATAAGAAGGAATTTTTAGAGAGCGCTTCACCCCTGGGGCAATTTGCCTGCAGTAACTTGTTGAAACTACTTTGAAGTAACAAAAAAAACAAAGAGGGCTTTTTTCAAGAGCACCCCTTGGGGCAATGAGCCCACAGTAACTGGTTGGAACTACTTTGAAGTAACAGAAAAGCAAGATAAGAGGGCTTTTTTCAAGAGCGCTTCACTCCTTTGGGTAATGAGCCTGCAGTAACTTGTTGGAACTACTTTGAGGTAACAGAAAAGCAAAATAAGGGGGCTTTTTTCAAGAGCGCTTCACCCTTGGGGCAATGAGCCCGCAGTAACTGGTTGGAACTACTTTGTGGTAACAGAAAAGCAAAATAAGAGGGCTTTTTTCAAGAGCGCTTCACACCTTGGGGAAATGAGCCTGCAGTAACAGGTTAGAACTACTTTGAGGAAACAGAAAAGCAAAATAAGAGGGCGTTTTTGAAGAGTGCTTCATCCCATGGGGAAATGAGCGTGCAGTAGCTGGTCGGAACTGCTTTGAGGTAACAGAAAAGTGAAATAAGAGGGCTTTTTTCAAGAGCTCTTCACCCTTGGAGCAATGTGCCTGCAGTAACTGCTTGGAACTACTTTGAAGTTAGAGAAAAGCAAAATAAGAGGGCTGTTTTCAAGTGCGCTTCACCCCTTGGGGCAATGAGCCCACAGTAACTGGTTGGAACAACTTTGATGTAACAGAAAAGCAAAATAAGAGGACTCTTTTCAAGAGCCCTTCACTCCTTGGGGCAATGAGCCCGCAGTAACCAGTTGGAACTACTTTGAGGTAACAGAAAAGCAAAATAAGAGGGCTTTTTTCAAGAGCGCTTCATTCCATGGGGCAATGAGCCTGCACTAACTGGTCGGAACTGCTTTGAGGTAACAGAAAAGCGAAATAAGAGGGCTTTTTTCAAGAGAGCTTCACCCCTTGGGGCAATGAGCCTGCAGTAACTGGTTGGAACTACTTTGAAGTAACAGAAAAGCAAAATAAGAGGGCTTTTTTCAAGAACTCTTCACCCCTTGGGGCAATGAGCCTGCAGTAACTGGTTGGAACTACTTTGAGGTAACAGAAAAGCAAAATAAGAGGGCTTTTTTCAAGAGCGCTTCATTCCATGGGGCAATGAGCCTGCAGTAACTGGTTCGAACTGCTTTGAGGTAAAAGAAAAGCGAAATAAGAGGGCTTTTTTCAAGAGCGCTTCACCCCTTGGGGCAATGAACCCGCAGTAACTGCTTGGAACTACTTTGAAGTAACAGAAAACTAAAGTAAGAGGGCTTTTTTCAAGAACTCTTCACCCCTTGGGGCAATGAGCCTGCAGTAACTGGTTGGAACTGCTTTGAGGTAACAGAAAAGCAAAATAAGAGGGCTTTTTTGAAGAGCGCTTCACCCCTTCGAGCAATGAGCCCGCAGAAACTGCTTGGAACTACTTTGAGGTAACAGAAAAGCAAAATAAGAGGGCTTTTTTCAAGAGCGCTTCACCCCTTGGGACAATGAGCCCGCAGTAACTGGTTGGAACTACTTTGAAGTAACAAAAAAGAAAAGAAGAGGGATTTCTTCAAGAGCGCTTCACTCCTTGGGGCAATGAGCCTTCAGTAACTGGTTGGAACTACTTTGAGGTAACAGAAAAGCAAAATAAGAGGGCTTTTTTCAAGAGCGCTTTACCCCATGGGGCAATGAGCCTGCAGTAGCTGGTCGGAACTGCTTTGAGGTAACAGAAAAGTGAAATAAGAGGGCTTTTTTCAAGAGCGCTTAACCCCTTTGGCCAATGAGCCCGCAGTAACTGCTTGGAACTACTTTGAAGTAACAGAAAAGCAAAATAAGTGGGCTTTTTTCAAGAGCTCTTCACCCCTTGGGGCAATGAGCCTGCAATAACTGGTTGGAACTGCTTTGAGGTAACAGAAAAGCAAAATAAGAGGGCTTTTTTGAAGAGCGCTTCACCCCTTCGAGCAATGAGCCCGCAGAAACTGCTTGGAACTACTTCGAGGTAACAGAAAAGCAAAATAAGAGGGCTTTTTTCAAGAGCGCTTCACCCCTTGGGGCAATGAGCCCGCAGTAACTGGTTGGAACTACTTGAAGTATCAGAAAAGCAAAATAAGAGGGCATTTTTCAAGAGCGCTTCACTCCTTGGGGCAATCAGCCTGCAGTAACTGGTTGGAACTACTTTGAGGTAACAGAAAAGCAAAATAAGAGGGATTTTTTTTCAAGAGCGCTTCATCCCTTGGGGCAATGAGCCCGCAGTAACTGGTTGGAACTGCTTTGAGGTAACAGAAAAGCGAAATAAGAGGGGTTTTTTAAAGAGCGCTTCACCCCTTCGGGCAATGAGCCCGCAGTAACTGCTTGGAACAAATTTGAGGTAATAGACAAGCAAAATAAGAAAGCATTTTTAAAGTGCGCTTCACCGCTTGGGGCAATGAGTCCGCAGTAACTGGGTGGAACTACTTTGAGGTAACAGAAAAGCAAAATAAGAGGCCTTTTTTTTTGGAGCGCTTCAACCCTTGGGGTAATGAGCCCACAGTAACTGGTTGGAACTACTTTGAGGTAACAGAAAAGCAAAATAAGAGGGATTTTTTTTCAAGAGCGCTTCATCCCTTGGGGCAATGAGCCCACAGTAACTGGTTGGAACTACTTTGAGGAAACAGAAAATCAAAGTAAGAGGGCTTTTTTCAAGAGCGCTTCACTCCCTGGGGCAATGAGCCTGCAGTAACTGGTTGGAACTACTTTGAGGTAATAGAAAAGCAAAATAAGAGGGCTTTTTTCAAGAGCGCTTCACCCCTTGGGGCAATGAGCCCGCAGTAACTGTTTGGAACTACTTGAAGTATCAGAAAAGCAAAATAAGAGGGCATTTTTCAAGAGCGCTTCACTCCTTGGGGCAATCAGCCTGCAGTAACTGGTTGGAACTACTTTGAGGTAACAGAAAAGCAAAATAAGAGGGATTTTTTTTCAAGAGCGCTTCATCCCTTGGGGCAATGAGCCCGCAGTAACTGGTTGGAACTACTTGAAGTATCAGAAAAGCAAAATAAGAGGGCATTTTTCAAGAGCGCTTCACTCCTTGGGGCAATCGGCCTGCAGTAACTGGTTGGAACTACTTTGAGGTAACAGAAAAGCAAAATAAGAGGGAATTTTTCAAGAGCGCTTCATCCCTTGGGGCAATGAGCCCGCAGTAACTGGTTGGAACTGCTTTGAGGTAACAGAAAAGCGAAATAAGAGGGGTTTTTTAAAGAGCGCTTCACCCCTTCGGGCAATGAGCCCGCAGTAACTGCTTGGAACAAATTTGAGGTAATAGACAAGCAAAATAAGAAAGCATTTTTAAAGTGCGCTTCACCGCTTGGGGCAATGAGTCCGCAGTAACTGGGTGGAACTACTTTGAGGTAACAGAAAAGCAAAATAAGAGGCCTTTTTTTTTGGAGCGCTTCAACCCTTGGGGTAATGAGCCCACAGTAACTGGTTGGAACTACTTTGAGGTAACAGAAAAGCAAAATAAGAGGGATTTTTTTTCAAGAGCGCTTCATCCCTTGGGGCACTTTACCCTTGGGGCAATGAGCCCGCAGTAACTGGTTGGAACTACTTTGAGGATACAGAATATCAAAGTTATAGGGCTTTTTTTGAAGAGCGCTTCACTCCTTGGGGCAATGAGCCTACAGTAACTGGTCGGAACTACTTTGAAGTAACAAAAAAGAAAATAAGAGGGCTTTTTTCAAGAGCGCTTCACTCTTTGGCGCAATGAGCCTGCAGTAACTGGTTGGAACTACTTTGAAGTAACAGAAAAGCAAAATAAGAGGGCTTTTTTTCAAGAGCGCTTCACCCCATGGGGCAATGAGCCTGCAGTAACTGGATGGAACTGCTTTGAGGTAACAGAAAAGCAAAATAAGAGGACTTTTTTCAAGAGGTCTTCACTCCTTGGGGCAAAGAGACCGCAGTAACCTGTTGGAACTACTTTGAGGAAACAGAATATCAAAGTAAGAGGGCTTTTTTCAAGAGCGCTTCACACCTTGGGGCATTGAGCCCACAGTAACTGGTTGAAACAACTTTGAGATAACAGAAAAGCAAAATAAGAGGACTTTTTTCAAGAGCCCTTCACTCCTTGGGGCAATGAGCCCGCAGTAATCAGTTGGAACTACCTTGAGGAAACAAAATATCAAACTAAGAGGGCTTTTTTTGAAGAGCGCTTCACCCCTTTGGGCAATGAGCCCGCAGTAACTGCTTGGAACTACTTTGAAGTAACAGAAAAGCAAAATAAGAGGGCTTTTTCAAGAGCGCTTCACCCCTTCGAGCAATTAGCCCGCAGAAACTACTTGGAACTACTTTGAGGTAACAAAAAAGAAAAGAAGAGGGATTTCTTCAAGAGCGCTTCACTCCTTGGGGCAATGAGCCTTCAGTAACTGGTTGGAACTACTTTGAGGTAACAGAAAAGCAAAATAAGAGGGCTTTTTTCAAGAGCCCGTCACCCCTTTGGGCAATGAGCCCGCAGGAACTGCTTGGAACTACTTTGAAGTAACAGAAAAGCAAAATAAGAGGGCTTTTTTCAAGAGCTCTTCACCCCTTGGGGCAATGAGCCTGCAGTAACTGGTTGGAACTGCTTTGAGGTAACAGAAAAGCGAAATAAGAGGGGTTTTTTAAAGAGCTCTTCACCCCATGAGGCAAAGAGCCCGAAGTAACTGCTTGGAACAAATTTGAAGTAATAGACAAGCAAAATAAGAGGGCTTTTTTAAAGAGCGCTTCACTGCTTGGGGCAATGAGCCCGCAGTAACTGCATGGAACTGCTTTGAGGTAACAGAAAAGCAAAATAAGAGGGCTTTTTCAAGAGCGCTTCACCCCTTCGGGCAATGAGCCCACAGTAACTGGTTGGAACTACTTTGAGGTAACAGAAAAGCAAAATAAGAGGCCTTTTTTTTTGGAGCACTTCAACCCTTGGGGCAATGAGCCCACAGTAACTGGTTGGAACTACTTTGAAGTAACAGAAAAGCAAAATAAGAGGGCTTTTTTCAAGAGCACTTCACCCCTGGGGCAATTTGCCTGCAGTAACTGGTTGAAACTACTTCGAAGTAATGGAAAAACAAAGATGGCATTTTTCAAGAGCGCCCCTTGGGGCAATGAGCCCACAGTAACTGGTTGGAACTACTTTGAAGTAACAGAAAAGCAAGATAAGAGGGCTTTTTTCAAGAGCCCTTTACCCCTTGGGGCAATGAGCCCACAGTAACTGGTTGGAACTACTTTGAGGAAGCAGAATATCAAAGTAAGAGGGGTTTTTTCAAGAGCGCTTCACTCCCTGGGGCAATGAGCCTGCAGTAACTGGTTGGAACTACTTTGAAGTAACAGAAAAGCAAAATAAGAGGGCTTTTTTTCAAGAGCGCTTCACCCCAAGGGGCAATGAGCCCGCAGTAACTGGTTGGAACTACTTTGAAGTAAGAAAAAAGAAAAGAAGAGGGATTTCTTCAAGAGCGCTTCACTCCTTGGGGCAATGAGCCTTCAGTAACTGGTTGGAACTACTTTGAGGTAACAGAAAAGCAAAATAAGAGGGCTTTTTTCAAGAGCGCTTCACCCCTTTGGGCAATGAGCCCGCAGTAACTGGTTGGAACTGCTTTGAGGTAACAGAAAAGCGAAATAAGAGGGGTTTTTTAAAGAGCGCTTCACCCCTTCGGGCAATGAGCCCGCAGTAACTGGTTGGAACTACTTTGAAGTAACAAAAAAGAAAAGAAGAGGGATTTCTTCAAGAGCGCTTCACTCCTTGGGGCAATGAGCCTTCAGTAACTGGTTGGAACTACTTTGAGGTAACAGTAAAGCAAAATAAGAGGGCTTTTTCAAGAGCGCTTCATTCCATGGGGCAATGAGCCTGCAGTAACTGGTTGGAACTGCTTTGAGGTAACAGAATAGCAAAATAAGAGGGCTTTTTTGAACAGCACTTCACCCCTTTGGGCAATGAGCCTGCAGTAACTGCTTGGAACTACTTTGAAGTAACAGAAAAGCAAAATAAGAGGGCTTTTTTCAAGAGCTCTTCACCCCTTGGGGCAATGAGCCTGCAGTAACTAGTTGGAACTACTTTAAGGTTACTGAAATGCCAAATAAGAGGGATTTTTTTCAAGAGCGCCTCACCCCATGGGGCAATGAGCCTGCAGTAACTGGTTGGAACTGCTTTGAGGTAAGAGAAAAGCAAAATAAGAGGACTTTTTTCAAGAGCCCTTCACTCCTTGGGGCAATGAGCCCGCAGTAACCTGTTGGAACTACTTTCAGGAAACAGAATATCAAAGTAAGAGGGCTTTTTTCAAGAGCGGTTCACCCCTTCGGGCAATGAGCCCGCAGTAACTGCTTGGAACTACTTTGAAGTAACAGAAAAGCAAAATAAGAGGGCTTTTTTCAAGAGCGCTTCACCCCTTGGGGCAATGAGCCCGCAGTAACTGGATGAAACTACTTTGAGGTAACAGAAAACCAAAGTAAGAGGGCTTTTTTCAAGAGCGGTTCACCCCTTGGGGAATGAGCCCACAGTAACTGGTTGGAACAACTTTGAAGTAACAGAAAAGCAAAGTAAGAGGACTTTTTCAAGAGCCCTTCACTGCTTGGGGCAATGAGCCCGCAGTAACCTGTCGGAACTACTTTGAGGAAACAGAATATCAAAATAAGAGGGCTTTTTTCAAGAGCTCTTCACCCCTTGGGGCAATGAGCCTGCAGTAACTGGTTGGAACTGCTTTGAGGTAACAGAAAAGCGAAACAAGAGGGCTTTTTTCAAGAGCGCTTCACCCCTTCGAGCAATTAGCCCGCAGAAACTACTTGGAACTACTTTGAGGTAACAAAAAAGAAAAGAAGAGGGATTTCTTCAAGAGCGCTTCACTCCTTGGGGCAATGAGCCTTCAGTAACTGGTTGGAACTACTTTGAGGTAACAGAAAAGCAAAATAAGAGGGCTTTTTTCAAGAGCGCGTCACCCCTTTGGGCAATGAGCCCGCAGGAACTGCTTGGAACTACTTTGAAGTAACAGAAAAGCAAAATAAGAGGGCTTTTTTCAAGAGCTCTTCACCCCTTGGGGCAATGAGCCTGCAGTAACTGGTTGGAACTGCTTTGAGGTAACAGAAAAGCGAAATAAGAGGGGTTTTTTAAAGAGCTCTTCACCCCATGAGGCAAAGAGCCCGAAGTAACTGCTTGGAACAAATTTGAAGTAATAGACAAGCAAAATAAGAGGGCTTTGTTAAAGAGCGCTTCACTGCTTGGGGCAATGAGCCCGCAGTAACTGCATGGAACTGCTTTGAGGTAACAGAAAAGCAAAATAAGAGGGCTTTTTCAAGAGCGCTTCACCCCTTCGGGCAATGAGCCCACAGTAACTGGTTGGAACTACTTTGAGGTAACAGAAAAGCAAAATAAGAGGCCTTTTTTTTTGGAGCACTTCAACCCTTGGGGCAATGAGCCCACAGTAACTGGTTGGAACTACTTTGAAGTAACAGAAAAGCAAAATAAGAGGGCTTTTTTCAAGAGCACTTCACCCCTGGGGCAATTTGCCTGCAGTAACTGGTTGAAACTACTTCGAAGTAATGGAAAAACAAAGATGGCATTTTTCAAGAGCGCCCCTTGGGGCAATGAGCCCACAGTAACTGGTTGGAACTACTTTGAAGTAACAGAAAAGCAAGATAAGAGGGCTTTTTTCAAGAGCCCTTTACCCCTTGGGGCAATGAGCCCACAGTAACTGGTTGGAACTACTTTGAGGAAGCAGAATATCAAAGTAAGAGGGGTTTTTTCAAGAGCGCTTCACTCCCTGGGGCAATGAGCCTGCAGTAAATGGTTGGAACTACTTTGAAGTAACAGAAAAGCAAAATAAGAGGGCTTTTTTTCAAGAGCGCTTCACCCCAAGGGGCAATGAGCCCGCAGTAACTGGTTGGAACTACTTTGAAGTAACAAAAAAGAAAAGAAGAGGGATTTCTTCAAGAGCGCTTCACTCCTTGGGGCAATGAGCCTTCAGTAACTGGTTGGAACTACTTTGAGGTAACAGAAAAGCAAAATAAGAGGGCTTTTTTCAAGAGCGCTTCACCCCTTTGGGCAATGAGCCCGCAGTAACTGGTTGGAACTGCTTTGAGGTAACAGAAAAGCGAAATAAGAGGGGTTTTTTAAAGAGCGCTTCACCCCTTCGGGCAATGAGCCCGCAGTAACTGGTTGGAACTACTTTGAAGTAACAAAAAAGAAAAGAAGAGGGATTTCTTCAAGAGCGCTTCACTCCTTGGGGCAATGAGCCTTCAGTAACTGGTTGGAACTATTTTGAGGTAACAGAAAAGCAAAATAAGAGGGCTTTTTTCAAGAGCGCTTCACCCCTTTGGGCAATGAGCCCGCAGTAACTAGTTGGAACTGCTTTTAGGTAACAGTAAAGCAAAATAAGAGGGCTTTTTCAAGAGCGCTTCATTCCATGGGGCAATGAGCCTGCAGTAACTGGTTGGAACTGCTTTGAGGTAACAGAAAAGCAAAATAAGAGGGCTTTTTTGAACAGCACTTCACCCCTTTGGGCAATGAGCCTGCAGTAACTGCTTGGAACTACTTTGAAGTAACAGAAAAGCAAAATAAGAGGGCTTTTTTCAAGAGCTCTTCACCCCTTGGGGCAATGAGCCTGCAGTAACTAGTTGGAACTACTTTAAGGTAACTGAAACGCAAAATAAGAGGGATTTTTTTCAAGAGCGCCTCACCCCATGGGGCAATGAGCCTGCAGTAACTGGTTGGAACTACTTTGAGGTAAGAGAAAAGCAAAATAAGAGGACTTTTTTCAAGAGCCCTTCACTCCTTGGGGCAATGAGCCCGCAGTAACCTGTTGGAACTACTTTCAGGAAACAGAATATCAAAGTAAGAGGGCTTTTTTCAAGAGCGGTTCACCCATTCGGGCAATGAGCCCGCAGTAACTGCTTGGAACTACTTTGAAGTAACAGAAAAGCAAAATAAGAGGGCTTTTTTCAAGAGCGCTTCACCCCTTGGGGCAATGAGCCCGCAGTAACTGGATGAAACTACTTTGAGGTAACAGAAAACCAAAGTAAGAGGGCTTTTTTCAAGAGCGCTTCACCCCTTGGGGAATGAGCCCACAGTAACTGGTTGGAACAACTTTGAAGTAACAGAAAAGCAAAGTAAGAGGACTTTTTCAAGAGCCCTTCACTGCTTGGGGCAATGAGCCCGCAGTAACCTGTCGGAACTACTTTGAGGAAACAGAATATCAAAATAAGAGGGCTTTTTTCAAGAGCTCTTCACCCCTTGGGGCAATGAGCCTGCAGTAACTGGTTGGAACTGCTTTGAGGTAACAGAAAAGCGAAATAAGAGGGGTTTTTTAAAGAGCGCTTCACCCCATGAGGCAAAGAGCCCGAAGTAACTGCTTGGAACAAATTTGAAGTAATAGACAAGCAAAATAAGAGGGCTTTTTTAAAGAGCGCTTCACTGCTTGGGGCAATGAGCCCGCAGTAACTGCATGGAACTGCTTTGAGGTAACAGAAAAGCAAAATAAGAGGGCTTTTTCAAGAGCGCTTCACCCCTTCGGGCAATGAGCCCACAGTAACTGGTTGGAACTACTTTGAGGTAACAGAAAAGCAAAATAAGAGGCCTTTTTTTTGGAGCACTTCAACCCTTGGGGCAATGAGCCCACAGTAACTGGTTGGAACTACTTTGAAGTAACAGAAAAGCAAAATAAGAGGGCTTTTTTCAAGAGCTCTTCACCCCTTGGGGCAATGAGCCTGCAGTAACTAGTTGGAACTACTTTAAGGTAACTGAAACGCAAAATAAGAGGGATTTTTTTCAAGAGCGCCTGACCCCATGGGGCAATGAGCCTGCAGTAACTGGTTGGAACTACTTTGAGGTAAGAGAAAAGCAAAATAAGAGGACTTTTTTCAAGAGCCCTTCACTCCTTGGGGCAATGAGCCCGCAGTAACCTGTTGGAACTACTTTCAGGAAACAGAATATCAAAGTAAGAGGGCTTTTTTCAAGAGCGCTTCACCCCTTGGGGCAATGAGCCCGCAGTAACTGGTTGGAACTACTTTGAGGTAAGAGAAAAGCAAAATAAGAGGACTTTTTTCAAGAGCCCTTCACCCCTTCGGGCAATGAGCCCGCAGTAACTGCTTGGAACTACTTTGAAGTAACAGAAAAGCAAAATAAGAGGGCTTTTTTCAAGAGCGCTTCACCCCTTGGGGCAATGAGCCCGCAGTAACTGGATGAAACTACTTTGAGGTAAGAGAAAACCAAAGTAAGAGGGCTTTTTTCAAGAGCGCTTCACCCCTTGGGGAATGAGCCCACAGTAACTGGTTGGAACAACTTTGAAGTAACAGAAAAGCAAAGTAAGAGGACTTTTTCAAGAGCCCTTCACTGCTTGGGGCAATGAGCCCGCAGTAACCTGTCGGAACTACTTTGAGGAAACAGAATATCAAAATAAGAGGGCTTTTTTCAAGAGCTCTTCACCCCTTGGGGCAATGAGCCTGCAGTAACTGATTGGAACTGCTTTGAGGTAACAGAAAAGCGAAATAAGAGGGGTTTTTTAAAGAGCGCTTCACCCCATGAGGCAAAGAGCCCGAAGTAACTGCTTGGAACAAATTTGAAGTAATAGACAAGCAAAATAAGAGGGCTTTTTTAAAGAGCGCTTCACTGCTTGGGGCAATGAGCCCGCAGTAACTGCATGGAACTGCTTTGAGGTAACAGAAAAGCAAAATAAGAGGGCTTTTTCAAGAGCGCTTCACCCCTTCGGGCAATGAGCCCACAGTAACTGGTTGGAACTACTTTGAGGTAACAGAAAAGCAAAATAAGAGGCCTTTTTTTTGGAGCACTTCAACCCTTGGGGCAATGAGCCCACAGTAACTGGTTGGAACTACTTTGAAGTAACAGAAAAGCAAAATAAGAGGGCTTTTTTCAAGAGCACTTCACACCTTGGGGCAATTTGCCTGCAGTAACTGGTTGAAACTACTTCGAAGTAATGGAAAAACAAAGATGGCATTTTTCAAGAGCGCCCCTTGGGGCAATGAGCCCACAGTAACTGGTTGGAACTACTTTGAAGTAACAGAAAAGCAAGATAAGAGGGCTTTTTTCAAGAGCCCTTCACCCCTTGGGGCAATGAGCCCACAGTAACTGGTTGGAACTACTTTGAGGAAGCAGAATATCAAGGTAAGAGGAATTTTTTCAAGAGCGCTTCACTCCCTGGGGCAATGAGCCTGCAGTAACTGGTTGTTACTACTTTGAAGTAACAGAAAAGCAAAATAAGAGGGCTTTTTTTCAAGAGCGCTTCACCCCAAGGGGCAATGAGCCCGCAGTAACTGGTTGGAACTACTTTGAAGTAACAAAAAAGAAAAGAAGAGGGATTTCTTCAAGAGCGCTTCACTCCTTGGGGCAATGAGCCTTCAGTAACTGGTTGGAACTACTTTGAGGTAACAGAAAAGCAAAATAAGAGGGCTTTTTTCAAGAGCGCTTCACCCCTTTGGGCAATGAGCCCGCAGTAACTGGTTGGAACTGCTTTGAGGTAACAGAAAAGCGAAATAAGAGGGGTTTTTTAAAGAGCGCTTCACCCCTTCGGGCAATGTGCCCGCAGTAACTGCTTGGAACAAATTTGAGGTAATAGACAAGCAAAATAAGAGGGCTTTTTTAAAGAGCGCTTCACCCCTTGTGGCAATGAGCCCGCAGTAACTGGGTGGAACGGCTTTTAGGTAACAGAAAAGCAAAATAAGAGGGCTTTTTCAAGAGCGCTTCATTCCATGGGGCAATGAGCCTGCAGTAACTGGTTGGAACTGCTTTGAGGTAACAGAAAAGCAAAATAAGAGGGCTTTTTTGAACAGCGCTTCACCCCTTTGGGCAATGAGCCTGCAGTAACTGCTTGGAACTACTTTGAAGTAACAGAAAAGCAAAATAAGAGGGCTTTTTTCAAGAGCTCTTCACCCCTTGGGGCAATGAGCCTGCAGTAACTAGTTGGAACTACTTTGAGGTAACTGAAAAGCAAAATAAGAGGGATTTTTTTCAAGAGCGCCTCACCCCATGGGGCAATGAGCCTGCAGTAACTGGTTGGAACTGCTTTCTGGTAAGAGAAAAGCAAAATAAGAGGACTTTTTTCAAGAGCCCTTCACTCCTTGGGGCAATGAGCCCGCAGTAACCTGTTGGAACTACTTTGAGGAAACAGAATATCAAAGTAAGAGGGCTTTTTTCAAGAGCGGTTCACCCCTTCGGGCAATGAGCCCGCAGTAACTGCTTGGAACTACTTTGAAGTAACAGAAAAGCAAAATAAGAGGGCTTTTTTCAAGAGCGCTTCACCCCTTGGGGCAATGAGCCCGCAGTAACTGGTTGAAACTACTTTGAGGTAACAGAAAACCAAAGTAAGAGGGCTTTTTTCAAGAGCGCTTCACCCCTTGGGGAATGAGCCCACAGTAACTGGTTGGAACAACTTTGAAGTAACAGAAAAGCAAAGTAAGAGGACTTTTTTCAAGAGCCCTTCACTGCTTGGGGCAATGAGCCCGCAGTAACCTGTCGGAACTACTTTGAGGAAACAGAATATCAAAGTAAGAGGGCTTTTTTCAACAGCGCTTCACCCCTTGGGGCAATGTGCCCACAGTAACTGGTTGGAACTACTTTGAAGTAACAGAAAAGCAAAATAAGAAGGAATTTTTAGAGAGCGCTTCACCCCTGGGGCAATTTGCCTGCAGTAACTTGTTGAAACTACTTTGAAGTAACAAAAAAACAAAGAGGGCTTTTTTCAAGAGCACCCCTTGGGGCAATGAGCCCACAGTAACTGGTTGGAACTACTTTGAAGTAACAGAAAAGCAAGATAAGAGGGCTTTTTTCAAGAGCGCTTCACTCCTTTGGGTAATGAGCCTGCAGTAACTTGTTGGAACTACTTTGAGGTAACAGAAAAGCAAAATAAGGGGGCTTTTTTCAAGAGCGCTTCACCCTTGGGGCAATGAGCCCGCAGTAACTGGTTGGAACTACTTTGAGGAAACAGAAAAGCAAAATAATAGGCCTTTTTTCAAGAGCACTTCACCCCTTCGGGTAATGAGCCCGCAGTAACTGGTTGGAACTACTTTGAGGAAACAGAATTTCAAAGTAAGAGGCCTTTTTTTGAAGAGCACTTCACCCCTTGGGGCAATGAGCCCACAGTAAATGGTTTGAAGTAATTTGAAGTAACAGAAAAGCAAAATAAGAGGGCTTTTTTCAAGAGCGCTTCACTCCCTGGGGCAATGAGCCCGCAGAAACTGGTTGGAACTACTTTGAGGTAACAGAAAAGCAAAATAAAGGACTTTTTTTCAAGAGCGCTTCACCCCTTGGGGCAATGAGCCTGCAGTAAAAGGTTAGAACTACTTTGAAAAAACAGAAAAGCAAAATAAGAGGGCGTTTTTCAAGAGCTCTTCACCCTTGGAGCAATGTGCCTGCAGTAACTGCTTGGAACTACTTTGAAGTTAGAGAAAAGCAAAATAAGAGTGCTTTTTTCAAGTGCGCTTCACCCCTTGGGGCAATGAGCCCGCAGTAACTGGTTGAAACTACTTTGAGGTAACAGAAAACCAAAGGAAGAGGGCTTTTTTCAAGAGCGCTTCACACCTTGGGGCAATGAGCCCACAGTAACTGGTTGGAACAACTTTGAAGTAACAGAAAAGCAAAATAAGAGGACTTTTTTCAAGAGCCCTTCACTCCTTGGGGCAATGAGCCCGCAGTAACCAGTTGGAACTACCTTGAGGAAACAGAATATCAAAATAAGAGGGATTTTTTTGAAGAGAGCTTCACCCCTTGGGGCAATGAGCCTGCAGTAACTGGTTGTAACTACTTTGAGGTAACTGAAAAGCAAAATAAGAGGGCTTTTTTTCAAAGCTCTTCACCCCTTGGGGCAATGAGCCTGCAGTAACTGGTTGGAACTACTTTGAGGTACCAGAAAAGCAAAATAAGAGGGCTTTTTTCAAGAGCACTTCACCCCTGGGGCAATGAGCCTGCAGTAACTGGTTGGAACTACTTTGAGGTACCAGAAAAGCAAAATAAGAGGGCTTTTTTCAAGAGCACTTCACCCCTTTGGGCAATGAGCCCGCAGTAACTGCTTGGAACTACTTTGAAGTAACAGAAAAGCAAAATAAGAGGGCTTTTTTCAAGAGCTCTTCACCCCTTGGGGCAATGAGCCTGCAGTAACTGGTTGGAACTACTTTGAGGTAACTGAAAAGCAAAATAAGAGGGCTTGTTTCAAGAGCGCTTCATTCCATGGGGCAATGAGCCTGCAATAACTGGTCGGAACTGCTTTGAGGTAACAGAAAAGCGAAATAAGAGGGCTTTTTTCAAGAGCGCTTCACCCCTTTGGGCAATGAGCCCGCAGTAACTGCTTGGAACTACTTTGAAGTAACAGAAAAGCAAAATAAGAGGGCTTTTTTCAAGAGCTCTTCACCCCTTGGGGCAATGAGCCTGCAGTAACTGGTTGGAACTACTTTGAGGTAACTGAAAAGCAAAATAAGAGGGCTTTTTTCAAGAGCTCTTCACCCCTTTGGGCAATCAGCCTGCAGTAACTGGTTGGAACTACTTTGAGGTAACAGAAAAGCAAAATAAGAGGGCTTTTTTCAAGAGTGCTTCACCCCTTGGGGCAATGAACTTACAGTAACTGGTTGGAACTACTTCAAGTATCAGAAAAGCAAAATAAGAGGGCTTTTTTCAAGAGCGCTTCACCCCATGGGGCAATGAGCCCGCAGTAACTGGTTGGTACTACTTTGAAGTAACAAAAAAGAAAAGAAGAGGGCTTTTTTCAAGAGCGCTTCACTCCTTGGGGCAATGAGCCTTCAGTAACTGGTTGGAACTACTTTGAGGTAACAAAAAAGCAAAATAAGAGGGCTTTTTTCATGAGCGCTTTACCCCTTGGGGCAATGAGCCTGCAGTAGCTGGTCGTAACTGCTTTGAGGTAACAGAAAAGCGAAATAAGAGGGCTTTTTTCAAGAGCACTTCACCCCTTTGGGCAATGAGCCCGCAGGAACTGCTTGGAACTACTTTGAAGTAACAGAAAAGCTAAATAAGAAGGCTTTTTTCAAGAGCACTTCACCCCTTGGGGCAATGAGCCTGCAGTAACTGGTTGGAACTGCTTTGAGGTAACAGAAAAGCAAAATAAAAGGGCTTTTTTCAAGAGCGCTTCACCCCTGGGGGCAGTGAGCCTGCAGTAACTGCTTGGAACTACTTTGAGGTAACAGAAATGCAAAATAAGAGGGCTTTTTTCAAGAGCGCTTCACCCCTTGGGGCAATGAGCCCGCAGTAACTGGTTGGAACTACTTGAAGTATCAGAAAAGCAAAATAAGAGGGCTTTTTTCAAGAGCGCTTCACTCCTTGGGGCAATCAGCCTGCAGAAACTGGCTGGAACTACTTTGAGGTAACAGAAAAGCAAAATAAGAGGGATTTTTTTTCAAGAACGCTTCACCCCTTGGGGCAATGAGCCCGCAGTAACTGGTTGGAACTGCTTTGAGGTAACAGAAAAGCGAAATAAGAGGGCTTTTTTAAAGAGCGCTTCACCCCATGAGGCAATGAGCCCGCAGTAACTGCTTGGAACAAATTTGAGGTAATAGACAAGCAAAATAAGAGGGCTTTTTTAAAGAGCGCTTCACCGCTTGGGGCAATGAGCCCGCAGTAACTGGGTGGAACTGCTTTGAGGTAACAGAAAAGCAAAATAAGAGGGCTTTTTCAGGAGCGCTTCACCCTTTGGGGCAATGAGCCCACAGTAACTTGTTGGAACTACTTTGAGGTAACAGAAAAGCAAAATAAGAGGGCTTTTTTTTGGCGCGCTTCACCCCTTGGGGCAATGAGCCCACAGAAACTGGTTGGAACTACTTTGAGGTAACAGAAAAAAAAAATAAGAGGGCTTTTTTCAAGAACGCTTCACCCCTTGGGGCAATGAGCCCGCAGTAACTGGTTGGAACTACTTGAAGTATCAGAAAAGCAAAATAAGAGGGCTTTTTTCAAGAGCGCTTCACTCCTTGGGGCAATCAGCCTGCAGTAACTGGTTGGAACTACTTTGAGGTAACAGAAAAGCAAAATAAGAGGGATTTTTTTTTCAAGAGCGCTTCACCCCTTGGGGCAATGAGCCCGCAGTAACTGGTTGGAACTGCTTTGAGGTAACAGAAAAGTGAAATAAGAGGGGTTTTTTAAAGAGCGCTTCACCCCTTCGGGCAATGAGCCCGCAGTAACTGCTTGGAACAAATTTGAGGTAATAGACAAGCAAAATAAGAGGGCTTTTTTAAAGAGCGCTTCACCGCTTGGGGCAATGAGCCCGCAGTAACTGGGTGGAACTGCTTTGAGGTAACAGAAAAGCAAAATAAGAGGGCTTTTTCAGGAGCGCTTCACCCTTTGGGGCAATGAGCCCACAGTAACTTGTTGGAACTACTTTGAGGTAACAGAAAAGCAAAATAAGAGGGCTTTTTTTTGGCGCGCTTCACCCCTTGGGGCAATGAGCCCGCAGTAACTGGGTGGAACTGCTTTGAGGTAACAGAAAAGCAAAATAAGAGGGCTTTTTCAAGAGCGCTTCACCCCTTCGGGCAATGAGGCCACAGTAACTGGTTGGAACTACTTTGAGGTAACAGAAAAGCAAAATATAAGAGGCCTTTTTTTTGGAGCACTTCAACCCATGGGGCAATGAGCCCACAGTAACTGGTTGGAACTACTTTGAGGTAACAGAAAAGCAAAATAAGAGGGCTTTTTTCAAGAGCACTTCACCCCTGGGGCAATTTGCCTGCAGTAACTGGTTGAAACTACTTCGAAGTAATGGAAAAACAAAGAGGGCTTTTTTCAAGAGCGCCCCTTGGGGCAATGAGCCCACAGTAACTGGTTGGAACTACATTGAAATAACAGAAAAGCAAGATAAGAGGGCATTTTTCAAGAGCGCTTCACTCCTTGGGGCAATGAGCCTGCAGTAACTTGTTGGAACTACTTTGAGGTAACAGAAAATCAATATAAGAGGGCTTTATTCAAGAGCGCTTCAACCCTTGGGGCAATTTGCCCGCAGTAACTGATTGGAACTACTTTGAGGAAACAGAAAAGCAAAATAAGAGGACTTTTTTCAAGAGCACTTCACCCCTTGGGGCAATGAGCCCACAGTAACTGGTTGGAACAACTTTGAAGTAACAGAAAAGCAAAATAAGAGGACTTTTTTCAAGAGCCCCTCACTCCTTGGGGCAATGAGCCCGCAGTAACCAGTTGGAACTACCTTGAGGAAACAGAATATCAAAGTAAGAGGGCTTTTTTTGAAGAGCGCTTCACCCCTTGGGGCAATGAGCCCACAGTAACTGGTTGGAACTTCTTTGAAGTAACAAAAAAGAAAATAAGAGGGCTTTTTTCAAGAGCGCTTCACTCCTTGGGGCAATGAGCCTGCAGTAACTGGTTGCAACTACTTTGAGGTAACAGAAAAGCAAAATAAGAGGGCTTTTTTCAAGAGCGCTTCATTCCATGGGCCAATGAGCCTGCAGTAACTGGTCGGAACTGCTTTGAGGTAACAGAAAAGCGAAATAAGAGGGCTTTTTTCAAGAGCGCTTCACCCCATGGGGCAATGAGCCTGCAGTAACTGGTTGGAACTGCTTTGAGGAAACAGAAAAGCAAAATAAGAGGACTTTTTTCAAGAGCCCTTCACTCCTTGGGGCAATGAGCCCGCAGTAACCTGTTGGAACTATTTTGAGGAAACAGAATATCAAAGTAAGAGGGCTTTTTTCAAGAGCGCTTCACCCCTTCGGGCAATGAACCCGCAGTAACTGCTTGGAACTACTTTGAAGTAACAGAAAAGCAAAATAAGAGGGCTTTTTTCAAGAGCGCTTCACTCCTTTGGGTAATGAGCCTGCAGTAACTTGTTGGAACTACTTTGAGGTAACAGAAAAGCAAGATAAGGGGGCTTTTTTCAAGAGCGCTTCACCCTTGGGGCAATTTGTCCGCAGTAACTGGTTGGAACTACTTTGAGGAAACAGAAAAGCAAAATAAGAGGCCTTTTTTCAACAGCACTTCACCCCTTGGGGCAATGAGCCCGCAGTAACTGGTTGGAACTACTTTGAGGAAACAGAATATCAAAGTAAAAGGCCTTTTTTTGAAGAGCACTTCACCCCTTGGGGCAATGAGCCCACAGAAACTGGTTTGAAGTAATTTGAAGTAACAGAAAAGCAAAATAAGAGGGCCTTTTTCAAGAGCGCTTCACTCCCTGGGGCAATGAGCCTGCAGTAACTGGTTGGAACTACTTTGAGGTAACAGAAAAGCAAAATAAAGGACTTTTTTTCAAGAGCGCTTCACCCCTTGGGGCAATGAGCCTGCAGTAACAGGTTAGAACTACTTTGAGGAAACAGAAAAGCAAAATAAGAGGGCGTTTTTCAAGAGCTCTTCACTCTTGGAGCAATGTGCCTGCAGTAACTGCTTGGAACTACTTTGAAGTTAGAGAAAAGCAAAATAAGAGGGCTTTTTTCAAGTGCGCTTCACCCCTTGGGGAAATGAGCCCGCAGTAACTGTTTGAAACTACTTTGTGGTAACAGAAAACCAAAGTAAGAGTGCTTTTTTCAAGAGCTCTTCACACCTTGGGGCAATGAGCCCACAGTAATTGGTTGGAACAACTTTGAAGTAACAGAAAAGCAAAATAAGAGGAATTTTTTCAAGAGCCCTTCACTCCTTGGGGCAATGAGCCCGCAGTAACCAGTTGGAACTACCTTGAGGAAACAGAATATCAAAGTAAGAGGGCTTTTTTTGAAGAGCGCTTCACCCCTTGGTGCAATGAGCCCACAGTAACTGGTTGGAACTTCTTTGAAGTAACAAAAAAGAAAATAAGAGGGCTTTTTTCAAGAGCGCTTCACTCCTTGGGGCAATGAGCCTGCAGTAACTGGTTGGAACTACTTTGAGGTAACAGAAAAGCAAAATAAGAGGGCTTTTTTCAAGAGCTCTTCACTCCCTGGGGCAATGAGCCTGCAGTAACTGGTTGGAACTACTTTGAGGTAACAGAAAAGCAAAATAAAGGACTTTTTTTCAAGAGCGCTTCACCCCTTGGGGCAATGAGCCTGCAGAAACACGTTAGAACTACTTTGAGGAAACAGAAAAGCAAAATAAGAGGGCGTTTTTCAAGAGCTCTTCACCCTTGGAGCAATGTGCCTGCAGTAACTGCTTGGAACTACTTTGAAGTTAGAGAAAAGCAAAATAAGAGGGCTTTTTTCAAGTGCGCTTCACCCCTTGGGGAAATGAGCCCGCAGTAACTGGTTGAAACTACTTTGTGGTAACAGAAAACCAAAGTAAGAGGGCTTTTTTCAAGAGCGCTTCACACCTTGGGGCAATGAGCCCACAGTAATTGGTTGGAACAACTTTGAAGTAACAGAAAAGCAAAATAAGAGGACTTTTTTCAAGAGCCCTTCACTCCTTGGGGCAATGAGCCCGCAATAACCAGTTGGAACTACCTTGAGGAAACAGAATATCAAAGTAAGAGGGCTTTTTTTGAAGAGCGCTTCACCCCTTGGTGCAATGAGCCCACAGTAACTGGTTGGAACTTCTTTGAAGTAACAAAAAAGAAAATAAGAGGGCTTTTTTCAAGAGCGCTTCACTCCTTGGGGCAATGAGCCTGCAGTAACTGGTTGGAACTACTTTGAGGTAACAGAAAAGCAAAATAAGAGGGCGTTTTTCAAGAGCGCTTCATCCCATGGGGCAATGAGCCTGCAGTAACTGGTCGGAACTGCTTTGAGGTAACAGAAAAGCGAAATAAGAGGGCTTTTTTAAAGAGCGCTTCACCCCTTTGGGCAATGAGCCCGCAGTAACTGCTTGGAACTACTTTGGAGTAACAGAAAAGCAAAATAAGAGGGCTTTTTTCAAGAGCTCTTCACCCCTTGGGGCAATGAGCCTGCAGTAACTGGTTGGAACTACTTTGAGGTAACTGAAAAGCAAAATAAGAGGGCTTTTTTCAAGAGCGCTACACCCCTTCGAGCAATGAGCCCGCAGAAACTGCTTGGAACTACTTTGAAGTAACAGAAAAGCAAAATAAGAGGGCTTTTTTCAAGAGTGCTTCACCCCTTGGGGCAATGAGCCCGCAGTAACTGGTTGGAACTACTTGAAGTATCAGAAAAGCAAAATAAGAGGGCTTTTTTCAAGAGCGCTTCACCCCAATTGGGCAATGAGTCCGCAGTAACTGGTTGGAACTACTTTGAAGTAACAAAAAAGAAAAGAAGAGGGATTTCTTCAAGAGCGCTTCACTCCTTGGGGCAATGAGCCTTCAGTAACTGGTTGGAACTACTTTGAGGTAACAGAAAAGCAAAATAAGAGGGCTTTTTTCAAGAGCGCTTTACCCCATGGGGCAATGAGCCTGCAGTAACTGGTTGGAACTACTTTGAGGTAACTGAAAAGCAAAATAAGAGGGCTTTTTTCAAGAGCGCTACAACCCTTCGAGCAATGAGCCCGCAGAAACTGCTTGGAACTACTTTGAAGTAACAGAAAAGCAAAATAAGAGGGCTTTTTTCAAGAGTGCTTCACCCCTTGGGGCAATGAGCCCGCAGTAACTGGTTGGAACTACTTGAAGTATCAGAAAAGCAAAATAAGAGGGCTTTTTTCAAGAGCGCTTCACCCCAATTGGGCAATGAGCCCGCAGTAACTGGTTGGAACTACTTTGAAGTAACAAAAAAGAAAAGAAGAGGGATTTCTTCAAGAGCGCTTCACTCCTTGGGGCAATGAGCCTTCAGTAACTGGTTGGAACTACTTTGAGGTAACAGAAAAGCAAAATAAGAGGGCTTTTTTCAAGAGCGCTTTACCCCATGGGGCAATGAGCCTGCAGTAGCTGGTCAGAACTGCTTTGAGGTAACAGAAAAGTGAAATAAAAGGGCTTTTTTCAAGAGCGCTTCACCCCGTTGGGCAATGAGCCCGCAGCAACTGCTTGGAACTACTTTGAAGTAACAGAAAAGCAAAATAAAGGACTTTTTTTCAAGAGCGCTTCACCCCTTGGGGCAATGAGCCTGCAGTAACAGGTTAGAACTACTTTGAGGAAACAGAAAAGCAAAATAAGAGGGCGTTTTTCAAGAGCTCTTCACTCTTGGAGCAATGTGCCTGCAGTAACTGCTTGGAACTACTTTGAAGTTAGAGAAAAGCAAAATAAGAGGGCTTTTTTCAAGTGCGCTTCACCCCTTGGGGAAATGAGCCCGCAGTAACTGTTTGAAACTACTTTGTGGTAACAGAAAACCAAAGTAAGAGTGCTTTTTTCAAGAGCTCTTCACACCTTGGGGCAATGAGCCCACAGTAATTGGTTGGAACAACTTTGAAGTAACAGAAAAGCAAAATAAGAGGACTTTTTTCAAGAGCCCTTCACTCCTTGGGGCAATGAGCCCGCAGTAACCAGTTGGAACTACCTTGAGGAAACAGAATATCAAAGTAAGAGGGCTTTTTTTGAAGAGCGCTTCACCCCTTGGTGCAATGAGCCCACAGTAACTGGTTGGAACTTCTTTGAAGTAACAAAAAAGAAAATAAGAGGGCTTTTTTCAAGAGCGCTTCACTCCTTGGGGCAATGAGCCTGCAGTAACTGGTTGGAACTACTTTGAGGTAACAGAAAAGCAAAATAAGAGGGCTTTTTTCAAGAGCTCTTCACTCCCTGGGGCAATGAGCCTGCAGTAACTGGTTGGAACTACTTTGAGGTAACAGAAAAGCAAAATAAAGGACTTTTTTTCAAGAGCGCTTCACCCCTTGGGGCAATGAGCCTGCAGAAACACGTTAGAACTACTTTGAGGAAACAGAAAAGCAAAATAAGAGGGCGTTTTTCAAGAGCTCTTCACCCTTGGAGCAATGTGCCTGCAGTAACTGCTTGGAACTACTTTGAAGTTAGAGAAAAGCAAAATAAGAGGGCTTTTTTCAAGTGCGCTTCACCCCTTGGGGAAATGAGCCCGCAGTAACTGGTTGAAACTACTTTGTGGTAACAGAAAACCAAAGTAAGAGGGCTTTTTTCAAGAGCGCTTCACACCTTGGGGCAATGAGCCCACAGTAATTGGTTGGAACAACTTTGAAGTAACAGAAAAGCAAAATAAGAGGACTTTTTTCAAGAGCCCTTCACTCCTTGGGGCAATGAGCCCGCAATAACCAGTTGGAACTACCTTGAGGAAACAGAATATCAAAGTAAGAGGGCTTTTTTTGAAGAGCGCTTCACCCCTTGGTGCAATGAGCCCACAGTAACTGGTTGGAACTTCTTTGAAGTGACAAAAAAGAAAATAAGAGGGCTTTTTTCAAGAGCGCTTCACTCCTTGGGGCAATGAGCCTGCAGTAACTGGTTGGAACTACTTTGAGGTAACAGAAAAGCAAAATAAGAGGGCGTTTTTCAAGAGCGCTTCATCCCATGGGGCAATGAGCCTGCAGTAACTGGTCGGAACTGCTTTGAGGTAACAGAAAAGCGAAATAAGAGGGCTTTTTTAAAGAGCGCTTCACCCCTTTGGGCAATGAGCCCGCAGTAACTGCTTGGAACTACTTTGGAGTAACAGAAAAGCAAAATAAGAGGGCTTTTTTCAAGAGCTCTTCACCCCTTGGGGCAATGAGCCTGCAGTAACTGGTTGGAACTACTTTGAGGTAACTGAAAAGCAAAATAAGAGGGCTTTTTTCAAGAGCGCTACACCCCTTCGAGCAATGAGCCCGCAGAAACTGCTTGGAACTACTTTGAAGTAACAGAAAAGCAAAATAAGAGGGCTTTTTTCAAGAGTGCTTCACCCCTTGGGGCAATGAGCCCGCAGTAACTGGTTGGAACTACTTGAAGTATCAGAAAAGCAAAATAAGAGGGCTTTTTTCAAGAGCGCTTCACCCCAATTGGGCAATGAGTCCGCAGTAACTGGTTGGAACTACTTTGAAGTAACAAAAAAGAAAAGAAGAGGGATTTCTTCAAGAGCGCTTCACTCCTTGGGGCAATGAGCCTTCAGTAACTGGTTGGAACTACTTTGAGGTAACAGAAAAGCAAAATAAGAGGGCTTTTTTCAAGAGCGCTTTACCCCATGGGGCAATGAGCCTGCAGTAACTGGTTGGAACTACTTTGAGGTAACTGAAAAGCAAAATAAGAGGGCTTTTTTCAAGAGCGCTACAACCCTTCGAGCAATGAGCCCGCAGAAACTGCTTGGAACTACTTTGAAGTAACAGAAAAGCAAAATAAGAGGGCTTTTTTCAAGAGTGCTTCACCCCTTGGGGCAATGAGCCCGCAGTAACTGGTTGGAACTACTTGAAGTATCAGAAAAGCAAAATAAGAGGGCTTTTTTCAAGAGCGCTTCACCCCAATTGGGCAATGAGCCCGCAGTAACTGGTTGGAACTACTTTGAAGTAACAAAAAAGAAAAGAAGAGGGATTTCTTCAAGAGCGCTTCACTCCTTGGGGCAATGAGCCTTCAGTAACTGGTTGGAACTACTTTGAGGTAACAGAAAAGCAAAATAAGAGGGCTTTTTTCAAGAGCGCTTTACCCCATGGGGCAATGAGCCTGCAGTAGCTGGTCAGAACTGCTTTGAGGTAACAGAAAAGTGAAATAAAAGGGCTTTTTTCAAGAGCGCTTCACCCCGTTGGGCAATGAGCCCGCAGCAACTGCTTGGAACTACTTTGAGGTAACAGAAAAGCAAAATAAGAGGGATTTTTTTTCAAGAGCGCTTCATCCCTTGGGGCAATGAGCCCGCAGTAACTGGTTGGAACTGCTTTGAGGTAACAGAAAAGCGAAATAAGAGGGGTTTTTTAAAGAGCGCTTCACCCCTTCGGGCAATGAGCCCGCAGTAACTGCTTGGAACAAATTTGAGGTAATAGACAAGCAAAATAAGAAAGCATTTTTAAAGTGCGCTTCACCGTTTGGGGCAATGAGTCCGCAGTAACTGGGTGGAACTACTTTGAGGTAACAGAAAAGCAAAATAAGAGGCCTTTTTTTTTGGAGCGCTTCAACCCTTGGGGTAATGAGCCCACAGTAACTGGTTGGAACTACTTTGAGGTAACAGAAAAGCAAAATAAGAGGGATTTTTTTTCAAGAGCGCTTCATCCCTTGGGGCACTTTACCCTTGGGGCAATGAGCCCGCAGTAACTGGTTGGAACTACTTTGAGGATACAGAATATCAAAGTTATAGGGCTTTTTTTGAAGAGCGCTTCACTCCTTGGGGCAATGAGCCTACAGTAACTGGTCGGAACTACTTTGAAGTAACAAAAAAGAAAATAAGAGGGCTTTTTTCAAGAGCGCTTCACTCTTTGGCGCAATGAGCCTGCAGTAACTGGTTGGAACTACTTTGAGGTAACAGAAAAGCAAAATAAGAGGGCGTTTTTCAAGAGCGCTTCATCCCATGGGGCAATGAGCCTGCAGTAACTGGTCGGAACTGCTTTGAGGTAACAGAAAAGCGAAATAAGAGGGCTTTTTTAAAGAGCGCTTCACCCCTTTGGGCAATGAGCCCGCAGTAACTGCTTGGAACTACTTTGGAGTAACAGAAAAGCAAAATAAGAGGGCTTTTTTCAAGAGCTCTTCACCCCTTGGGGCAATGAGCCTGCAGTAACTGGTTGGAACTACTTTGAGGTAACTGAAAAGCAAAATAAGAGGGCTTTTTTCAAGAGCGCTACACCCCTTCGAGCAATGAGCCCGCAGAAACTGCTTGGAACTACTTTGAAGTAACAGAAAAGCAAAATAAGAGGGCTTTTTTCAAGAGTGCTTCACCCCTTGGGGCAATGAGCCCGCAGTAACTGGTTGGAACTACTTGAAGTATCAGAAAAGCAAAATAAGAGGGCTTTTTTCAAGAGCGCTTCACCCCAATTGGGCAATGAGTCCGCAGTAACTGGTTGGAACTACTTTGAAGTAACAAAAAAGAAAAGAAGAGGGATTTCTTCAAGAGCGCTTCACTCCTTGGGGCAATGAGCCTTCAGTAACTGGTTGGAACTACTTTGAGGTAACAGAAAAGCAAAATAAGAGGGCTTTTTTCAAGAGCGCTTTACCCCATGGGGCAATGAGCCTGCAGTAACTGGTTGGAACTACTTTGAGGTAACTGAAAAGCAAAATAAGAGGGCTTTTTTCAAGAGCGCTACAACCCTTCGAGCAATGAGCCCGCAGAAACTGCTTGGAACTACTTTGAAGTAACAGAAAAGCAAAATAAGAGGGCTTTTTTCAAGAGTGCTTCACCCCTTGGGGCAATGAGCCCGCAGTAACTGGTTGGAACTACTTGAAGTATCAGAAAAGCAAAATAAGAGGGCTTTTTTCAAGAGCGCTTCACCCCAATTGGGCAATGAGCCCGCAGTAACTGGTTGGAACTACTTTGAAGTAACAAAAAAGAAAAGAAGAGGGATTTCTTCAAGAGCGCTTCACTCCTTGGGGCAATGAGCCTTCAGTAACTGGTTGGAACTACTTTGAGGTAACAGAAAAGCAAAATAAGAGGGCTTTTTTCAAGAGCGCTTTACCCCATGGGGCAATGAGCCTGCAGTAGCTGGTCAGAACTGCTTTGAGGTAACAGAAAAGTGAAATAAAAGGGCTTTTTTCAAGAGCGCTTCACCCCGTTGGGCAATGAGCCCGCAGCAACTGCTTGGAACTACTTTGAGGTAACAGAAAAGCAAAATAAGAGGGATTTTTTTTCAAGAGCGCTTCATCCCTTGGGGCAATGAGCCCGCAGTAACTGGTTGGAACTGCTTTGAGGTAACAGAAAAGCGAAATAAGAGGGGTTTTTTAAAGAGCGCTTCACCCCTTCGGGCAATGAGCCCGCAGTAACTGCTTGGAACAAATTTGAGGTAATAGACAAGCAAAATAAGAAAGCATTTTTAAAGTGCGCTTCACCGTTTGGGGCAATGAGTCCGCAGTAACTGGGTGGAACTACTTTGAGGTAACAGAAAAGCAAAATAAGAGGCCTTTTTTTTTGGAGCGCTTCAACCCTTGGGGTAATGAGCCCACAGTAACTGGTTGGAACTACTTTGAGGTAACAGAAAAGCAAAATAAGAGGGATTTTTTTTCAAGAGCGCTTCATCCCTTGGGGCACTTTACCCTTGGGGCAATGAGCCCGCAGTAACTGGTTGGAACTACTTTGAGGATACAGAATATCAAAGTTATAGGGCTTTTTTTGAAGAGCGCTTCACTCCTTGGGGCAATGAGCCTACAGTAACTGGTCGGAACTACTTTGAAGTAACAAAAAAGAAAATAAGAGGGCTTTTTTCAAGAGCGCTTCACTCTTTGGCGCAATGAGCCTGCAGTAACTGGTTGGAACTACTTTGAAGTAACAGAAAAGCAAAATAAGAGGGCTTTTTTTCAAGAGCGCTTCACCCCATGGGGCAATGAGCCTGCAGTAACTGGATGGAACTGCTTTGAGGTAACAGAAAAGCAAAATAAGAGGACTTTTTTCAAGAGCTCTTCACTCCTTGGGGCAAAGAGACCGCAGTAACCTGTTGGAACTACTTTGAGGAAACAGAATATCAAAGTAAGAGGGCTTTTTTCAAGAGCGCTTCACACCTTGGGGCATTGAGCCCACAGTAACTGGTTGAAACAACTTTGAGATAACAGAAAAGCAAAATAAGAGGACTTTTTTCAAGAGCCCTTCACTCCTTGGGGCAATGAGCCCGCAGTAATCAGTTGGAACTACCTTGAGGAAACAAAATATCAAACTAAGAGGGCTTTTTTTGAAGAGCGCTTCACCCCTTTGGGCAATGAGCCCGCAGTAACTGCTTGGAACTACTTTGAAGTAACAGAAAAGCAAAATAAGAGGGCTTTCTTCAAGAGCTCTTCACCCCTTGGGGCAATGAGCCTGCAGTAACTGGTTTGAACTACTTTGAGGTAACTGAAAAGCAAAATAAGAGGGCTTTTTTCAAGAGCGCTTCACCCCTTCGAGCAATTAGCCCGCAGAAACTACTTGGAACTACTTTGAGGTAACAAAAAAGAAAAGAAGAGGGATTTCTTCAAGAGCGCTTCACTCCTTGGGGCAATGAGCCTTCAGTAACTGGTTGGAACTACTTTGAGGTAACAGAAAAGCAAAATAAGAGGGCTTTTTTCAAGAGCCCGTCACCCCTTTGGGCAATGAGCCCGCAGGAACTGCTTGGAACTACTTTGAAGTAACAGAAAAGCAAAATAAGAGGGCTTTTTTCAAGAGCTCTTCACCCCTTGGGGCAATGAGCCTGCAGTAACTGGTTGGAACTGCTTTGAGGTAACAGAAAAGCGAAATAAGAGGGGTTTTTTAAAGAGCTCTTCACCCCATGAGGCAAAGAGCCCGAAGTAACTGCTTGGAACAAATTTGAAGTAATAGACAAGCAAAATAAGAGGGCTTTTTTAAAGAGCGCTTCACTGCTTGGGGCAATGAGCCCGCAGTAACTGCATGGAACTGCTTTGAGGTAACAGAAAAGCAAAATAAGAGGGCTTTTTCAAGAGCGCTTCACCCCTTCGGGCAATGAGCCCACAGTAACTGGTTGGAACTACTTTGAGGTAACAGAAAAGCAAAATAAGAGGCCTTTTTTTTTGGAGCACTTCAACCCTTGGGGCAATGAGCCCACAGTAACTGGTTGGAACTACTTTGAAGTAACAGAAAAGCAAAATAAGAGGGCTTTTTTCAAGAGCACTTCACCCCTGGGGCAATTTGCCTGCAGTAACTGGTTGAAACTACTTCGAAGTAATGGAAAAACAAAGATGGCATTTTTCAAGAGCGCCCCTTGGGGCAATGAGCCCACAGTAACTGGTTGGAACTACTTTGAAGTAACAGAAAAGCAAGATAAGAGGGCTTTTTTCAAGAGCCCTTTACCCCTTGGGGCAATGAGCCCACAGTAACTGGTTGGAACTACTTTGAGGAAGCAGAATATCAAAGTAAGAGGGGTTTTTTCAAGAGCGCTTCACTCCCTGGGGCAATGAGCCTG
This sequence comes from Anolis sagrei, assembly GCF_037176765.1. Taxonomy (NCBI): domain Eukaryota; kingdom Metazoa; phylum Chordata; class Lepidosauria; order Squamata; family Anolidae; genus Anolis; species Anolis sagrei. The sequence goes on along the minus strand of NC_090035.1, from coordinate 23,298,490 downwards.
CAGTAACTGGTTGGAACTACTTTGAAGTAACAGAAAAGCAAAATAAGAGGGCTTTTTTTCAAGAGCGCTTCACCCCAAGGGGCAATGAGCCCGCAGTAACTGGTTGGAACTACTTTGAAGTAACAAAAAAGAAAAGAAGAGGGATTTCTTCAAGAGCGCTTCACTCCTTGGGGCAATGAGCCTTCAGTAACTGGTTGGAACTACTTTGAGGTAACAGAAAAGCAAAATAAGAGGGCTTTTTTCAAGAGCGCTTCACCCCTTTGGGCAATGAGCCCGCAGTAACTGGTTGGAACTGCTTTGAGGTAACAGAAAAGCGAAATAAGAGGGGTTTTTTAAAGAGCGCTTCACCCCTTCGGGCAATGAGCCCGCAGTAACTGGTTGGAACTACTTTGAAGTAACAAAAAAGAAAAGAAGAGGGATTTCTTCAAGAGCGCTTCACTCCTTGGGGCAATGAGCCTTCAGTAACTGGTTGGAACTACTTTGAGGTAACAGTAAAGCAAAAAAAGAGGGCTTTTTCAAGAGCGCTTCATTCCATGGGGCAATGAGCCTGCAGTAACTGGTTGGAACTGCTTTGAGGTAACAGAATAGCAAAATAAGAGGGCTTTTTTGAACAGCACTTCACCCCTTTGGGCAATGAGCCTGCAGTAACTGCTTGGAACTACTTTGAAGTAACAGAAAAGCAAAATAAGAGGGCTTTTTTCAAGAGCTCTTCACCCCTTGGGGCAATGAGCCTGCAGTAACTAGTTGGAACTACTTTAAGGTAACTGAAACGCAAAATAAGAGGGATTTTTTTCAAGAGCGCCTCACCCCATGGGGCAATGAGCCTGCAGTAACTGGTTGGAACTGCTTTGAGGTAAGAGAAAAGCAAAATAAGAGGACTTTTTTCAAGAGCCCTTCACTCCTTGGGGCAATGAGCCCGCAGTAACCTGTTGGAACTACTTTCAGGAAACAGAATATCAAAGTAAGAGGGCTTTTTTCAAGAGCGGTTCACCCCTTCGGGCAATGAGCCCGCAGTAACTGCTTGGAACTACTTTGAAGTAACAGAAAAGCAAAATAAGAGGGCTTTTTTCAAGAGCGCTTCACCCCTTGGGGCAATGAGCCCGCAGTAACTGGATGAAACTACTTTGAGGTAACAGAAAACCAAAGTAAGAGGGCTTTTTTCAAGAGCGCTTCACCCCTTGGGGAATGAGCCCACAGTAACTGGTTGGAACAACTTTGAAGTAACAGAAAAGCAAAGTAAGAGGACTTTTTCAAGAGCCCTTCACTGCTTGGGGCAATGAGCCCGCAGTAACCTGTCGGAACTACTTTGAGGAAACAGAATATCAAAATAAGAGGGCTTTTTTCAAGAGCTCTTCACCCCTTGGGGCAATGAGCCTGCAGTAACTGGTTGGAACTGCTTTGAGGTAACAGAAAAGCGAAATAAGAGGGCTTTTTTCAAGAGCGCTTCACCCCTTCGAGCAATTAGCCCGCAGAAACTACTTGGAACTACTTTGAGGTAACAAAAAAGAAAAGAAGAGGGATTTCTTCAAGAGCGCTTCACTCCTTGGGGCAATGAGCCTTCAGTAACTGGTTGGAACTACTTTGAGGTAACAGAAAAGCAAAATAAGAGGGCTTTTTTCAAGAGCGCGTCACCCCTTTGGGCAATGAGCCCGCAGGAACTGCTTGGAACTACTTTGAAGTAACAGAAAAGCAAAATAAGAGGGCTTTTTTCAAGAGCTCTTCACCCCTTGGGGCAATGAGCCTGCAGTAACTGGTTGGAACTGCTTTGAGGTAACAGAAAAGCGAAATAAGAGGGGTTTTTTAAAGAGCTCTTCACCCCATGAGGCAAAGAGCCCGAAGTAACTGCTTGGAACAAATTTGAAGTAATAGACAAGCAAAATAAGAGGGCTTTGTTAAAGAGCGCTTCACTGCTTGGGGCAATGAGCCCGCAGTAACTGCATGGAACTGCTTTGAGGTAACAGAAAAGCAAAATAAGAGGGCTTTTTCAAGAGCGCGTCACCCCTTCGGGCAATGAGCCCACAGTAACTGGTTGGAACTACTTTGAGGTAACAGAAAAGCAAAATAAGAGGCCTTTTTTTTGGAGCACTTCAACCCTTGGGGCAATGAGCCCACAGTAACTGGTTGGAACTACTTTGAAGTAACAGAAAAGCAAAATAAGAGGGCTTTTTTCAAGAGCACTTCACCCCTGGGGCAATTTGCCTGCAGTAACTGGTTGAAACTACTTCGAAGTAATGGAAAAACAAAGATGGCATTTTTCAAGAGCGCCCCTTGGGGCAATGAGCCCACAGTAACTGGTTGGAACTACTTTGAAGTAACAGAAAAGCAAGATAAGAGGGCTTTTTTCAAGAGCCCTTTACCCCTTGGGGCAATGAGCCCACAGTAACTGGTTGGAACTACTTTGAGGAAGCAGAATATCAAAGTAAGAGGGGTTTTTTCAAGAGCGCTTCACTCCCTGGGGCAATGAGCCTGCAGTAAATGGTTGGAACTACTTTGAAGTAACAGAAAAGCAAAATAAGAGGGCTTTTTTTCAAGAGCGCTTCACCCCAAGGGGCAATGAGCCCGCAGTAACTGGTTGGAACTACTTTGAAGTAACAAAAAAGAAAAGAAGAGGGATTTCTTCAAGAGCGCTTCACTCCTTGGGGCAATGAGCCTTCAGTAACTGGTTGGAACTACTTTGAGGTAACAGAAAAGCAAAATAAGAGGGCTTTTTTCAAGAGCGCTTCACCCCTTTGGGCAATGAGCCCGCAGTAACTGGTTGGAACTGCTTTGAGGTAACAGAAAAGCGAAATAAGAGGGGTTTTTTAAAGAGCGCTTCACCCCTTCGGGCAATGAGCCCGCAGTAACTGGTTGGAACTACTTTGAAGTAACAAAAAAGAAAAGAAGAGGGATTTCTTCAAGAGCGCTTCACTCCTTGGGGCAATGAGCCTTCAGTAACTGGTTGGAACTATTTTGAGGTAACAGAAAAGCAAAATAAGAGGGCTTTTTTCAAGAGCGCTTCACCCCTTTGGGCAATGAGCCCGCAGTAACTGGTTGGAACTGCTTTTAGGTAACAGTAAAGCAAAATAAGAGGGCTTTTTCAAGAGCGCTTCATTCCATGGGGCAATGAGCCTGCAGTAACTGGTTGGAACTGCTTTGAGGTAACAGAAAAGCAAAATAAGAGGGCTTTTTTGAACAGCACTTCACCCCTTTGGGCAATGAGCCTGCAGTAACTGCTTGGAACTACTTTGAAGTAACAGAAAAGCAAAATAAGAGGGCTTTTTTCAAGAGCTCTTCACCCCTTGGGGCAATGAGCCTGCAGTAACTAGTTGGAACTACTTTAAGGTAACTGAAACGCAAAATAAGAGGGATTTTTTTCAAGAGCGCCTCACCCCATGGGGCAATGAGCCTGCAGTAACTGGTTGGAACTACTTTGAGGTAAGAGAAAAGCAAAATAAGAGGACTTTTTTCAAGAGCCCTTCACTCCTTGGGGCAATGAGCCCGCAGTAACCTGTTGGAACTACTTTCAGGAAACAGAATATCAAAGTAAGAGGGCTTTTTTCAAGAGCGGTTCACCCCTTCGGGCAATGAGCCCGCAGTAACTGCTTGGAACTACTTTGAAGTAACAGAAAAGCAAAATAAGAGGGCTTTTTTCAAGAGCGCTTCACCCCTTGGGGCAATGAGCCCGCAGTAACTGGATGAAACTACTTTGAGGTAACAGAAAACCAAAGTAAGAGGGCTTTTTTCAAGAACGCTTCACCCCTTGGGGAATGAGCCCACAGTAACTGGTTGGAACAACTTTGAAGTAACAGAAAAGCAAAGTAAGAGGACTTTTTCAAGAGCCCTTCACTGCTTGGGGCAATGAGCCCGCAGTAACCTGTCGGAACTACTTTGAGGAAACAGAATATCAAAATAAGAGGGCTTTTTTCAAGAGCTCTTCACCCCTTGGGGCAATGAGCCTGCAGTAACTGGTTGGAACTGCTTTGAGGTAACAGAAAAGAGAAATAAGAGGGGTTTTTTAAAGAGCGCTTCACCCCATGAGGCAAAGAGCCCGAAGTAACTGCTTGGAACAAATTTGAAGTAATAGACAAGCAAAATAAGAGGGCTTTTTTAAAGAGCGCTTCACTGCTTGGGGCAATGAGCCCGCAGTAACTGCATGGAACTGCTTTGAGGTAACAGAAAAGCAAAATAAGAGGGCTTTTTCAAGAGCGCTTCACCCCTTCGGGCAATGAGCCCACAGTAACTGGTTGGAACTACTTTGAGGTAACAGAAAAGCAAAATAAGAGGCCTTTTTTTTGGAGCACTTCAACCCTTGGGGCAATGAGCCCACAGTAACTGGTTGGAACTACTTTGAAGTAACAGAAAAGCAAAATAAGAGGGCTTTTTTCAAGAGCTCTTCACCCCTTGGGGCAATGAGCCTGCAGTAACTAGTTGGAACTACTTTAAGGTATCTGAAACGCAAAATAAGAGGGATTTTTTTCAAGAGCGCCTCACCCCATGGGGCAATGAGCCTGCAGTAACTGGTTGGAACTACTTTGAGGTAAGAGAAAAGCAAAATAAGAGGACTTTTTTCAAGAGCCCTTCACTCCTTGGGGCAATGAGCCCGCAGTAACCTGTTGGAACTACTTTCAGGAAACAGAATATCAAAGTAAGAGGGCTTTTTTCAAGAGCGGTTCACCCCTTCGGGCAATGAGCCCGCAGTAACTGCTTGGAACTACTTTGAAGTAACAGAAAAGCAAAATAAGAGGGCTTTTTTCAAGAGCGCTTCACCCCTTGGGGCAATGAGCCCGCAGTAACTGGATGAAACTACTTTGAGGTAACAGAAAACCAAAGTAAGAGGGCTTTTTTCAAGAGCGCTTCACCCCTTGGGGAATGAGCCCACAGTAACTGGTTGGAACAACTTTGAAGTAACAGAAAAGCAAAGTAAGAGGACTTTTTCAAGAGCCCTTCACTGCTTGGGGCAATGAGCCCGCAGTAACCTGTCGGAACTACTTTGAGGAAACAGAATATCAAAATAAGAGGGCTTTTTTCAAGAGCTCTTCACCCCTTGGGGCAATGAGCCTGCAGTAACTGGTTGGAACTGCTTTGAGGTAACAGAAAAGCGAAATAAGAGGGGTTTTTTAAAGAGCGCTTCACCCCATGAGGCAAAGAGCCCGAAGTAACTGCTTGGAACAAATTTGAAGTAATAGACAAGCAAAATAAGAGGGCTTTTTTAAAGAGCGCTTCACTGCTTGGGGCAATGAGCCCGCAGTAACTGCATGGAACTGCTTTGAGGTAACAGAAAAGCAAAATAAGAGGGCTTTTTCAGGAGCGCTTCACCCTTTGGGGCAATGAGCCCACAGTAACTTGTTGGAACTACTTTGAGGTAACAGAAAAGCAAAATAAGAGGGCTTTTTTTTGGCGCGCTTCACCCCTTGGGGCAATGAGCCCGCAGTAACTGGGTGGAACTGCTTTGAGGTAACAGAAAAGCAAAATAAGAGGGCTTTTTCAAGAGCGCTTCACCCCTTCGGGCAATGAGGCCACAGTAACTGGTTGGAACTACTTTGAGGTAACAGAAAAGCAAAATATAAGAGGCCTTTTTTTTGGAGCACTTCAACCCATGGGGCAATGAGCCCACAGTAACTGGTTGGAACTACTTTGAGGTAACAGAAAAGCAAAATAAGAGGGCTTTTTTCAAGAGCACTTCACCCCTGGGGCAATTTGCCTGCAGTAACTGGTTGAAACTACTTCGAAGTAATGGAAAAACAAAGAGGGCTTTTTTCAAGAGCGCCCCTTGGGGCAATGAGCCCACAGTAACTGGTTGGAACTACATTGAAATAACAGAAAAGCAAGATAAGAGGGCATTTTTCAAGAGCGCTTCACTCCTTGGGGCAATGAGCCTGCAGTAACTTGTTGGAACTACTTTGAGGTAACAGAAAATCAATATAAGAGGGCTTTATTCAAGAGCGCTTCAACCCTTGGGGCAATTTGCCCGCAGTAACTGATTGGAACTACTTTGAGGAAACAGAAAAGCAAAATAAGAGGACTTTTTTCAAGAGCACTTCACCCCTTGGGGCAATGAGCCCACAGTAACTGGTTGGAACAACTTTGAAGTAACAGAAAAGCAAAATAAGAGGACTTTTTTCAAGAGCCCCTCACTCCTTGGGGCAATGAGCCCGCAGTAACCAGTTGGAACTACCTTGAGGAAACAGAATATCAAAGTAAGAGGGCTTTTTTTGAAGAGCGCTTCACCCCTTGGGGCAATGAGCCCACAGTAACTGGTTGGAACTTCTTTGAAGTAACAAAAAAGAAAATAAGAGGGCTTTTTTCAAGAGCGCTTCACTCCTTGGGGCAATGAGCCTGCAGTAACTGGTTGCAACTACTTTGAGGTAACAGAAAAGCAAAATAAGAGGGCTTTTTTCAAGAGCGCTTCATTCCATGGGCCAATGAGCCTGCAGTAACTGGTCGGAACTGCTTTGAGGTAAAAGAAAAGCGAAATAAGAGGGCTTTTTTCAAGAGCGCTTCACCCCATGGGGCAATGAGCCTGCAGTAACTGGTTGGAACTGCTTTGAGGAAACAGAAAAGCAAAATAAGAGGACTTTTTTCAAGATCCCTTCACTCCTTGGGGCAATGAGCCCGCAGTAACCTGTTGGAACTATTTTGAGGAAACAGAATATCAAAGTAAGAGGGCTTTTTTCAAGAGCGCTTCACCCCTTCGGGCAATGAACCCGCAGTAACTGCTTGGAACTACTTTGAAGTAACAGAAAAGCAAAATAAGAGGGCTTTTTTCAAGAGCGCTTCACTCCTTTGGGTAATGAGCCTGCAGTAACTTGTTGGAACTACTTTGAGGTAACAGAAAAGCAAGATAAGGGGGCTTTTTTCAAGAGCGCTTCACCCTTGGGGCAATTTGTCCGCAGTAACTGGTTGGAACTACTTTGAGGAAACAGAAAAGCAAAATAAGAGGCCTTTTTTCAACAGCACTTCACCCCTTGGGGCAATGAGCCCGCAGTAACTGGTTGGAACTACTTTGAGGAAACAGAATATCAAAGTAAAAGGCCTTTTTTTGAAGAGCACTTCACCCCTTGGGGCAATGAGCCCACAGAAACTGGTTTGAAGTAATTTGAAGTAACAGAAAAGCAAAATAAGAGGGCCTTTTTCAAGAGCGCTTCACTCCCTGGGGCAATGAGCCTGCAGTAACTGGTTGGAACTACTTTGAGGTAACAGAAAAGCAAAATAAAGGACTTTTTCAAGAGCGCTTCACTCCCTGGGGCAATGAGCCTGCAGTAACTGGTTGGAACTACTTTGAGGTAACAGAAAAGCAAAATAAAGGACTTTTTTTCAAGAGCGCTTCACCCCTTGGGGCAATGAGCCTGCAGTAACAGGTTAGAACTACTTTGAAGTTAGAGAAAAGCAAAATAAGAGGGCTTTTTTCAAGTGCGCTTCACCCCTTGGGGAAATGAGCCCGCAGTAACTGTTTGAAACTACTTTGTGGTAACAGAAAACCAAAGTAAGAGTGCTTTTTTCAAGAGCTCTTCACACCTTGGGGCAATGAGCCCACAGTAATTGGTTGGAACAACTTTGAAGTAACAGAAAAGCAAAATAAGAGGACTTTTTTCAAGAGCCCTTCACTCCTTGGGGCAATGAGCCCGCAGTAACCAGTTGGAACTACCTTGAGGAAACAGAATATCAAAGTAAGAGGGCTTTTTTGAAGAGCGCTTCACCCCTTGGTGCAATGAGCCCACAGTAACTGGTTGGAACTTCTTTGAAGTAACAAAAAAGAAAATAAGAGGGCTTTTTTCAAGAGCGCTTCACTCCTTGGGGCAATGAGCCTGCAGTAACTGGTTGGAACTACTTTGAGGTAACAGAAAAGCAAAATAAGAGGGCTTTTTTCAAGAGCTCTTCACTCCCTGGGGCAATGAGCCTGCAGTAACTGGTTGGAACTACTTTGAGGTAACAGAAAAGCAAAATAAAGGACTTTTTTTCAAGAGCGCTTCACCCCTTGGGGCAATGAGCCTGCAGAAACACGTTAGAACTACTTTGAGGAAACAGAAAAGCAAAATAAGAGGGCGTTTTTCAAGAGCTCTTCACCCTTGGAGCAATGTGCCTGCAGTAACTGCTTGGAACTACTTTGAAGTTAGAGAAAAGCAAAATAAGAGGGCTTTTTTCAAGTGCGCTTCACCCCTTGGGGAAATGAGCCCGCAGTAACTGGTTGAAACTACTTTGTGGTAACAGAAAACCAAAGTAAGAGGGCTTTTTTCAAGAGCGCTTCACACCTTGGGGCAATGAGCCCACAGTAATTGGTTGGAACAACTTTGAAGTAACAGAAAAGCAAAATAAGAGGACTTTTTTCAAGAGCCCTTCACTCCTTGGGGCAATGAGCCCGCAATAACCAGTTGGAACTACCTTGAGGAAACAGAATATCAAAGTAAGAGGGCTTTTTTTGAAGAGCGCTTCACCCCTTGGTGCAATGAGCCCACAGTAACTGGTTGGAACTTCTTTGAAGTAACAAAAAAGAAAATAAGAGGGCTTTTTTCAAGAGCGCTTCACTCCTTGGGGCAATGAGCCTGCAGTAACTGGTTGGAACTACTTTGAGGTAACAGAAAAGCAAAATAAGAGGGCGTTTTTCAAGAGCGCTTCATCCCATGGGGCAATGAGCCTGCAGTAACTGGTCGGAACTGCTTTGAGGTAACAGAAAAGCGAAATAAGAGGGCTTTTTTAAAGAGCGCTTCACCCCTTTGGGCAATGAGCCCGCAGTAACTGCTTGGAACTACTTTGGAGTAACAGAAAAGCAAAATAAGAGGGCTTTTTTCAAGAGCTCTTCACCCCTTGGGGCAATGAGCCTGCAGTAACTGGTTGGAACTACTTTGAGGTAACTGAAAAGCAAAATAAGAGGGCTTTTTTCAAGAGCGCTACACCCCTTCGAGCAATGAGCCCGCAGAAACTGCTTGGAACTACTTTGAAGTAACAGAAAAGCAAAATAAGAGGGCTTTTTTCAAGAGTGCTTCACCCCTTGGGGCAATGAGCCCGCAGTAACTGGTTGGAACTACTTGAAGTATCAGAAAAGCAAAATAAGAGGGCTTTTTTCAAGAGCGCTTCACCCCAATTGGGCAATGAGTCCGCAGTAACTGGTTGGAACTACTTTGAAGTAACAAAAAAGAAAAGAAGAGGGATTTCTTCAAGAGCGCTTCACTCCTTGGGGCAATGAGCCTTCAGTAACTGGTTGGAACTACTTTGAGGTAACAGAAAAGCAAAATAAGAGGGCTTTTTTCAAGAGCGCTTTACCCCATGGGGCAATGAGCCTGCAGTAACTGGTTGGAACTACTTTGAGGTAACTGAAAAGCAAAATAAGAGGGCTTTTTTCAAGAGCGCTACAACCCTTCGAGCAATGAGCCCGCAGAAACTGCTTGGAACTACTTTGAAGTAACAGAAAAGCAAAATAAGAGGGCTTTTTTCAAGAGTGCTTCACCCCTTGGGGCAATGAGCCCGCAGTAACTGGTTGGAACTACTTGAAGTATCAGAAAAGCAAAATAAGAGGGCTTTTTTCAAGAGCGCTTCACCCCAATTGGGCAATGAGCCCGCAGTAACTGGTTGGAACTACTTTGAAGTAACAAAAAAGAAAAGAAGAGGGATTTCTTCAAGAGCGCTTCACTCCTTGGGGCAATGAGCCTTCAGTAACTGGTTGGAACTACTTTGAGGTAACAGAAAAGCAAAATAAGAGGGCTTTTTTCAAGAGCGCTTTACCCCATGGGGCAATGAGCCTGCAGTAGCTGGTCAGAACTGCTTTGAGGTAACAGAAAAGTGAAATAAAAGGGCTTTTTTCAAGAGCGCTTCACCCCGTTGGGCAATGAGCCCGCAGCAACTGCTTGGAACTACTTTGAAGTAACAGAAAAGCAAAATAAGAGGGCTTTTTTCAAGAGCGCTTTACCCCTTGGGGCAATGAGCCTGCAGAAACACGTTAGAACTACTTTGAGGAAACAGAAAAGCAAAATAAGAGGGCGTTTTTCAAGAGCTCTTCACCCTTGGAGCAATGTGCCTGCAGTAACTGCTTGGAACTACTTTGAAGTTAGAGAAAAGCAAAATAAGAGGGCTTTTTTCAAGTGCGCTTCACCCCTTGGGGAAATGAGCCCGCAGTAACTGGTTGAAACTACTTTGTGGTAACAGAAAACCAAAGTAAGAGGGCTTTTTTCAAGAGCGCTTCACACCTTGGGGCAATGAGCCCACAGTAATTGGTTGGAACAACTTTGAAGTAACAGAAAAGCAAAATAAGAGGACTTTTTTCAAGAGCCCTTCACTCCTTGGGGCAATGAGCCCGCAATAACCAGTTGGAACTACCTTGAGGAAACAGAATATCAAAGTAAGAGGGCTTTTTTTGAAGAGCGCTTCACCCCTTGGTGCAATGAGCCCACAGTAACTGGTTGGAACTTCTTTGAAGTAACAAAAAAGAAAATAAGAGGGCTTTTTTCAAGAGCGCTTCACTCCTTGGGGCAATGAGCCTGCAGTAACTGGTTGGAACTACTTTGAGGTAACAGAAAAGCAAAATAAGAGGGCGTTTTTCAAGAGCGCTTCATCCCATGGGGCAATGAGCCTGCAGTAACTGGTCGGAACTGCTTTGAGGTAACAGAAAAGCGAAATAAGAGGGCTTTTTTAAAGAGCGCTTCACCCCTTTGGGCAATGAGCCCGCAGTAACTGCTTGGAACTACTTTGGAGTAACAGAAAAGCAAAATAAGAGGGCTTTTTTCAAGAGCTCTTCACCCCTTGGGGCAATGAGCCTGCAGTAACTGGTTGGAACTACTTTGAGGTAACTGAAAAGCAAAATAAGAGGGCTTTTTTCAAGAGCGCTACACCCCTTCGAGCAATGAGCCCGCAGAAACTGCTTGGAACTACTTTGAAGTAACAGAAAAGCAAAATAAGAGGGCTTTTTTCAAGAGTGCTTCACCCCTTGGGGCAATGAGCCCGCAGTAACTGGTTGGAACTACTTGAAGTATCAGAAAAGCAAAATAAGAGGGCTTTTTTCAAGAGCGCTTCACCCCAATTGGGCAATGAGTCCGCAGTAACTGGTTGGAACTACTTTGAAGTAACAAAAAAGAAAAGAAGAGGGATTTCTTCAAGAGCGCTTCACTCCTTGGGGCAATGAGCCTTCAGTAACTGGTTGGAACTACTTTGAGGTAACAGAAAAGCAAAATAAGAGGGCTTTTTTCAAGAGCGCTTTACCCCATGGGGCAATGAGCCTGCAGTAACTGGTTGGAACTACTTTGAGGTAACTGAAAAGCAAAATAAGAGGGCTTTTTTCAAGAGCGCTACAACCCTTCGAGCAATGAGCCCGCAGAAACTGCTTGGAACTACTTTGAAGTAACAGAAAAGCAAAATAAGAGGGCTTTTTTCAAGAGTGCTTCACCCCTTGGGGCAATGAGCCCGCAGTAACTGGTTGGAACTACTTGAAGTATCAGAAAAGCAAAATAAGAGGGCTTTTTTCAAGAGCGCTTCACCCCAATTGGGCAATGAGCCCGCAGTAACTGGTTGGAACTACTTTGAAGTAACAAAAAAGAAAAGAAGAGGGATTTCTTCAAGAGCGCTTCACTCCTTGGGGCAATGAGCCTTCAGTAACTGGTTGGAACTACTTTGAGGTAACAGAAAAGCAAAATAAGAGGGCTTTTTTCAAGAGCGCTTTACCCCATGGGGCAATGAGCCTGCAGTAGCTGGTCAGAACTGCTTTGAGGTAACAGAAAAGTGAAATAAAAGGGCTTTTTTCAAGAGCGCTTCACCCCGTTGGGCAATGAGCCCGCAGCAACTGCTTGGAACTACTTTGAAGTAACAGAAAAGCAAAATAAGAGGGCTTTTTTCAAGAGCGCTTTACCCCATGGGGCAATGAGCCTGCAGTAACTGGTTGGAACTACTTTGAGGTAACTGAAAAGCAAAATAAGAGGGCTTTTTTCAAGAGCACTACACCCCTTCGAGCAATGAGCCCGCAGAAACTGCTTGGAACTACTTTGAAGTAACAGAAAAGCAAAATAAGAGGGCTCTTTTCAAGAGCGCTTCCCTCCTTGGGCCAATGAGCCCGCAGAAACTGCTTGGAACTACTTTGAGGTAACAGAAAAGCAAAATAAGAGGGCTTTTTTCAAGAGCGCTTCACCCCTTGGGGCAATGAGCCCACAGTAACTGGTTGGTACTACTTGAAGTATCAGAAAAGCAAAATAAGAGGGCTTTTTTCAAGAACTCTTCACCCCTTGGGGCAATGAGCCTGCAGTAACTGGTTGGAACTACTTTGAGGTAACAGAAAAGCAAAATAAGAGGGCTTTTTTCAAGAGCGCTTCATTCCATGGGGCAATGAGCCTGCAGTAACTGGTTCGAACTGCTTTGAGGTAAAAGAAAAGCGAAATAAGAGGGCTTTTTTCAAGAGCGCTTCACCCCTTGGGGCAATGAGCCCGCAGTAACTGCTTGGAACTACTTTGAAGTAACAGAAAACTAAAGTAAGAGGGCTTTTTTCAAGAACTCTTCACCCCTTGGGGCAATGAGCCTGCAGTAACTGGTTGGAACTGCTTTGAGGTAACAGAAAAGCAAAATAAGAGGGCTTTTTTGAAGAGCGCTTCACCCCTTCGAGCAATGAGCCCGCAGAAACTGCTTGGAACTACTTTGAGGTAACAGAAAAGCAAAATAAGAGGGCTTTTTTCAAGAGCGCTTCACCCCTTGGGACAATGAGCCCGCAGTAACTGGTTGGAACTACTTTGAAGTAACAAAAAAGAAAAGAAGAGGGATTTCTTCAAGAGCGCTTCACTCCTTGGGGCAATGAGCCTTCAGTAACTGGTTGGAACTACTTTGAGGTAACAGAAAAGCAAAATAAGAGGGCTTTTTTCAAGAGCGCTTTACCCCATGGGGCAATGAGCCTGCAGTAGCTGGTCGGAACTGCTTTGAGGTAACAGAAAAGTGAAATAAGAGGGCTTTTTTCAAGAGCGCTTCACCCCTTTGGCCAATGAGCCCGCAGTAACTGCTTGGAACTACTTTGAAGTAACAGAAAAGCAAAATAAGTGGGCTTTTTTCAAGAGCTCTTCACCCCTTGGGGCAATGAGCCTGCAATAACTGGTTGGAACTGCTTTGAGGTAACAGAAAAGCAAAATAAGAGGGCTTTTTTGAAGAGCGCTTCACCCCTTCGAGCAATGAGCCCGCAGAAACTGCTTGGAACTACTTCGAGGTAACAGAAAAGCAAAATAAGAGGGCTTTTTTCAAGAGCGCTTCACCCCTTGGGGCAATGAGCCCGCAGTAACTGGTTGGAACTACTTGAAGTATCAGAAAAGCAAAATAAGAGGGCATTTTTCAAGAGCGCTTCACTCCTTGGGGCAATCAGCCTGCAGTAACTGGTTGGAACTACTTTGAGGTAACAGAAAAGCAAAATAAGAGGGATTTTTTTTCAAGAGCGCTTCATCCCTTGGGGCAATGAGCCCGCAGTAACTGGTTGGAACTGCTTTGAGGTAACAGAAAAGCGAAATAAGAGGGGTTTTTTAAAGAGCGCTTCACCCCTTGGGGCAATGAGCCCGCAGTAACTGCTTGGAACAAATTTGAGGTAATAGACAAGCAAAATAAGAAAGCATTTTTAAAGTGCGCTTCACCGCTTGGGGCAATGAGTCCGCAGTAACTGGGTGGAACTACTTTGAGGTAACAGAAAAGCAAAATAAGAGGCCTTTTTTTTTGGAGCGCTTCAACCCTTGGGGTAATGAGCCCACAGTAACTGGTTGGAACTACTTTGAGGTAACAGAAAAGCAAAATAAGAGGGATTTTTTTTCAAGAGCGCTTCATCCCTTGGGGCAATGAGCCCACAGTAACTGGTTGGAACTACTTTGAGGAAACAGAAAATCAAAGTAAGAGGGCTTTTTTCAAGAGCGCTTCACTCCCTGGGGCAATGAGCCTGCAGTAACTGGTTGGAACTACTTTGAGGTAACAGAAAAGCAAAATAAGAGGGCTTTTTTCAAGAGCGCTTCACCCCTTGGGGCAATGAGCCCGCAGTAACTGGTTGGAACTACTTGAAGTATCAGAAAAGCAAAATAAGAGGGTATTTTTCAAGAGCGCTTCACTCCTTGGGGCAATCAGCCTGCAGTAACTGGTTGGAACTACTTTGAGGTAACAGAAAAGCAAAATAAGAGGGATTTTTTTTCAAGAGCGCTTCATCCCTTGGGGCAATGAGCCCGCAGTAACTGGTTGGAACTACTTGAAGTATCAGAAAAGCAAAATAAGAGGGCATTTTTCAAGAGCGCTTCACTCCTTGGGGCAATCGGCCTGCAGTAACTGGTTGGAACTACTTTGAGGTAACAGAAAAGCAAAATAAGAGGGATTTTTTTTCAAGAGCGCTTCATCCCTTGGGGCAATGAGCCCGCAGTAACTGGTTGGAACTGCTTTGAGGTAACAGAAAAGCGAAATAAGAGGGGTTTTTTAAAGAGCGCTTCACCCCTTCGGGCAATGAGCCCGCAGTAACTGCTTGGAACAAATTTGAGGTAATAGACAAGCAAAATAAGAAAGCATTTTTAAAGTGCGCTTCACCGCTTGGGGCAATGAGTCCGCAGTAACTGGGTGGAACTACTTTGAGGTAACAGAAAAGCAAAATAAGAGGCCTTTTTTTTTGGAGCGCTTCAACCCTTGGGGTAATGAGCCCACAGTAACTGGTTGGAACTACTTTGAGGTAACAGAAAAGCGAAATAAGAGGGATTTTTTTTCAAGAGCGCTTCATCCCTTGGGGCACTTTACCCTTGGGGCAATGAGCCCGCAGTAACTGGTTGGAACTACTTTGAGGATACAGAATATCAAAGTTATAGGGCTTTTTTTGAAGAGCGCTTCACTCCTTGGGGCAATGAGCCTACAGTAACTGGTCGGAACTACTTTGAAGTAACAAAAAAGAAAATAAGAGGGCTTTTTTCAAGAGCGCTTCACTCTTTGGCGCAATGAGCCTGCAGTAACTGGTTGGAACTACTTTGAAGTAACAGAAAAGCAAAATAAGAGGGCTTTTTTTCAAGAGCGCTTCACCCCATGGGGCAATGAGCCTGCAGTAACTGGATGGAACTGCTTTGAGGTAACAGAAAAGCAAAATAAGAGGACTTTTTTCAAGAGCTCTTCACTCCTTGGGGCAAAGAGACCGCAGTAACCTGTTGGAACTACTTTGAGGAAACAGAATATCAAAGTAAGAGGGCTTTTTTCAAGAGCGCTTCACACCTTGGGGCATTGAGCCCACAGTAACTGGTTGAAACAACTTTGAGATAACAGAAAAGCAAAATAAGAGGACTTTTTTCAAGAGCCCTTCACTCCTTGGGGCAATGAGCCCGCAGTAATCAGTTGGAACTACCTTGAGGAAACAAAATATCAAACTAAGAGGGCTTTTTTTGAAGAGCGCTTCACCCCTTTGGGCAATGAGCCCGCAGTAACTGCTTGGAACTACTTTGAAGTAACAGAAAAGCAAAATAAGAGGGCTTTCTTCAAGAGCTCTTCACCCCTTGGGGCAATGAGCCTGCAGTAACTGGTTTGAACTACTTTGAGGTAACTGAAAAGCAAAATAAGAGGGCTTTTTTCAAGAGCGCTTCACCCCTTCGAGCAATTAGCCCGCAGAAACTACTTGGAACTACTTTGAGGTAACAAAAAAGAAAAGAAGAGGGATTTCTTCAAGAGCGCTTCACTCCTTGGGGCAATGAGCCTTCAGTAACTGGTTGGAACTACTTTGAGGTAACAGAAAAGCAAAATAAGAGGGCTTTTTTCAAGAGCCCGTCACCCCTTTGGGCAATGAGCCCGCAGGAACTGCTTGGAACTACTTTGAAGTAACAGAAAAGCAAAATAAGAGGGCTTTTTTCAAGAGCTCTTCACCCCTTGGGGCAATGAGCCTGCAGTAACTGGTTGGAACTGCTTTGAGGTAACAGAAAAGCGAAATAAGAGGGGTTTTTTAAAGAGCTCTTCACCCCATGAGGCAAAGAGCCCGAAGTAACTGCTTGGAACAAATTTGAAGTAATAGACAAGCAAAATAAGAGGGCTTTTTTAAAGAGCGCTTCACTGCTTGGGGCAATGAGCCCGCAGTAACTGCATGGAACTGCTTTGAGGTAACAGAAAAGCAAAATAAGAGGGCTTTTTCAAGAGCGCTTCACCCCTTCGGGCAATGAGCCCACAGTAACTGGTTGGAACTACTTTGAGGTAACAGAAAAGCAAAATAAGAGGCCTTTTTTTTTGGAGCACTTCAACCCTTGGGGCAATGAGCCCACAGTAACTGGTTGGAACTACTTTGAAGTACAGAAAAGCAAAATAAGAGGGCTTTTTTCAAGAGCACTTCACCCCTGGGGCAATTTGCCTGCAGTAACTGGTTGAAACTACTTCGAAGTAATGGAAAAACAAAGATGGCATTTTTCAAGAGCGCCCCTTGGGGCAATGAGCCCACAGTAACTGGTTGGAACTACTTTGAAGTAACAGAAAAGCAAGATAAGAGGGCTTTTTTCAAGAGCCCTTTACCCCTTGGGGCAATGAGCCCACAGTAACTGGTTGGAACTACTTTGAGGAAGCAGAATATCAAAGTAAGAGGGGTTTTTTCAAGAGCGCTTCACTCCCTGGGGCAATGAGCCTGCAGTAACTGGTTGGAACTACTTTGAAGTAACAGAAAAGCAAAATAAGAGGGCTTTTTTTCAAGAGCGCTTCACCCCAAGGGGCAATGAGCCCGCAGTAACTGGTTGGAACTACTTTGAAGTAACAAAAAAGAAAAGAAGAGGGATTTCTTCAAGAGCGCTTCACTCCTTGGGGCAATGAGCCTTCAGTAACTGGTTGGAACTGCTTTGAGGTAACAGAAAAGCAAAATAAGAGGGCTTTTTTGAAGAGCGCTTCACCCCTTCGAGCAATGAGCCCGCAGAAACTGCTTGGAACTACTTCGAGGTAACAGAAAAGCAAAATAAGAGGGCTTTTTTCAAGAGCGCTTCACCCCTTGGGGCAATGAGCCCGCAGTAACTGGTTGGAACTACTTGAAGTATCAGAAAAGCAAAATAAGAGGGCATTTTTCAAGAGCGCTTCACTCCTTGGGGCAATCAGCCTGCAGTAACTGGTTGGAACTACTTTGAGGTAACAGAAAAGCAAAATAAGAGGGATTTTTTTTCAAGAGCGCTTCATCCCTTGGGGCAATGAGCCCGCAGTAACTGGTTGGAACTGCTTTGAGGTAACAGAAAAGCGAAATAAGAGGGGTTTTTTAAAGAGCGCTTCACCCCTTGGGGCAATGAGCCCGCAGTAACTGCTTGGAACAAATTTGAGGTAATAGACAAGCAAAATAAGAAAGCATTTTTAAAGTGCGCTTCACCGCTTGGGGCAATGAGTCCGCAGTAACTGGGTGGAACTACTTTGAGGTAACAGAAAAGCAAAATAAGAGGCCTTTTTTTTTGGAGCGCTTCAACCCTTGGGGTAATGAGCCCACAGTAACTGGTTGGAACTACTTTGAGGTAACAGAAAAGCAAAATAAGAGGGATTTTTTTTCAAGAGCGCTTCATCCCTTGGGGCAATGAGCCCACAGTAACTGGTTGGAACTACTTTGAGGAAACAGAAAATCAAAGTAAGAGGGCTTTTTTCAAGAGCGCTTCACTCCCTGGGGCAATGAGCCTGCAGTAACTGGTTGGAACTACTTTGAGGTAACAGAAAAGCAAAATAAGAGGGCTTTTTTCAAGAGCGCTTCACCCCTTGGGGCAATGAGCCCGCAGTAACTGGTTGGAACTACTTGAAGTATCAGAAAAGCAAAATAAGAGGGTATTTTTCAAGAGCGCTTCACTCCTTGGGGCAATCAGCCTGCAGTAACTGGTTGGAACTACTTTGAGGTAACAGAAAAGCAAAATAAGAGGGATTTTTTTTCAAGAGCGCTTCATCCCTTGGGGCAATGAGCCCGCAGTAACTGGTTGGAACTACTTGAAGTATCAGAAAAGCAAAATAAGAGGGCATTTTTCAAGAGCGCTTCACTCCTTGGGGCAATCGGCCTGCAGTAACTGGTTGGAACTACTTTGAGGTAACAGAAAAGCAAAATAAGAGGGATTTTTTTTCAAGAGCGCTTCATCCCTTGGGGCAATGAGCCCGCAGTAACTGGTTGGAACTGCTTTGAGGTAACAGAAAAGCGAAATAAGAGGGGTTTTTTAAAGAGCGCTTCACCCCTTCGGGCAATGAGCCCGCAGTAACTGCTTGGAACAAATTTGAGGTAATAGACAAGCAAAATAAGAAAGCATTTTTAAAGTGCGCTTCACCGCTTGGGGCAATGAGTCCGCAGTAACTGGGTGGAACTACTTTGAGGTAACAGAAAAGCAAAATAAGAGGCCTTTTTTTTTGGAGCGCTTCAACCCTTGGGGTAATGAGCCCACAGTAACTGGTTGGAACTACTTTGAGGTAACAGAAAAGCAAAATAAGAGGGATTTTTTTTCAAGAGCGCTTCATCCCTTGGGGCACTTTACCCTTGGGGCAATGAGCCCGCAGTAACTGGTTGGAACTACTTTGAGGATACAGAATATCAAAGTTATAGGGCTTTTTTTGAAGAGCGCTTCACTCCTTGGGGCAATGAGCCTACAGTAACTGGTCGGAACTACTTTGAAGTAACAAAAAAGAAAATAAGAGGGCTTTTTTCAAGAGCGCTTCACTCTTTGGCGCAATGAGCCTGCAGTAACTGGTTGGAACTACTTTGAAGTAACAGAAAAGCAAAATAAGAGGGCTTTTTTTCAAGAGCGCTTCACCCCATGGGGCAATGAGCCTGCAGTAACTGGATGGAACTGCTTTGAGGTAACAGAAAAGCAAAATAAGAGGACTTTTTTCAAGAGCTCTTCACTCCTTGGGGCAAAGAGACCGCAGTAACCTGTTGGAACTACTTTGAGGAAACAGAATATCAAAGTAAGAGGGCTTTTTTCAAGAGCGCTTCACACCTTGGGGCATTGAGCCCACAGTAACTGGTTGAAACAACTTTGAGATAACAGAAAAGCAAAATAAGAGGACTTTTTTCAAGAGCCCTTCACTCCTTGGGGCAATGAGCCCGCAGTAATCAGTTGGAACTACCTTGAGGAAACAAAATATCAAACTAAGAGGGCTTTTTTTGAAGAGCGCTTCACCCCTTTGGGCAATGAGCCCGCAGTAACTGCTTGGAACTACTTTGAAGTAACAGAAAAGCAAAATAAGAGGGCTTTCTTCAAGAGCTCTTCACCCCTTGGGGCAATGAGCCTGCAGTAACTGGTTTGAACTACTTTGAGGTAACTGAAAAGCAAAATAAGAGGGCTTTTTTCAAGAGCGCTTCACCCCTTCGAGCAATTAGCCCGCAGAAACTACTTGGAACTACTTTGAGGTAACAAAAAAGAAAAGAAGAGGGATTTCTTCAAGAGCGCTTCACTCCTTGGGGCAATGAGCCTTCAGTAACTGGTTGGAACTACTTTGAGGTAACAGAAAAGCAAAATAAGAGGGCTTTTTTCAAGAGCCCGTCACCCCTTTGGGCAATGAGCCCGCAGGAACTGCTTGGAACTACTTTGAAGTAACAGAAAAGCAAAATAAGAGGGCTTTTTTCAAGAGCTCTTCACCCCTTGGGGCAATGAGCCTGCAGTAACTGGTTGGAACTGCTTTGAGGTAACAGAAAAGCGAAATAAGAGGGGTTTTTTAAAGAGCTCTTCACCCCATGAGGCAAAGAGCCCGAAGTAACTGCTTGGAACAAATTTGAAGTAATAGACAAGCAAAATAAGAGGGCTTTTTTAAAGAGCGCTTCACTGCTTGGGGCAATGAGCCCGCAGTAACTGCATGGAACTGCTTTGAGGTAACAGAAAAGCAAAATAAGAGGGCTTTTTCAAGAGCGCTTCACCCCTTCGGGCAATGAGCCCACAGTAACTGGTTGGAACTACTTTGAGGTAACAGAAAAGCAAAATAAGAGGCCTTTTTTTTTGGAGCACTTCAACCCTTGGGGCAATGAGCCCACAGTAACTGGTTGGAACTACTTTGAAGTACAGAAAAGCAAAATAAGAGGGCTTTTTTCAAGAGCACTTCACCCCTGGGGCAATTTGCCTGCAGTAACTGGTTGAAACTACTTCGAAGTAATGGAAAAACAAAGATGGCATTTTTCAAGAGCGCCCCTTGGGGCAATGAGCCCACAGTAACTGGTTGGAACTACTTTGAAGTAACAGAAAAGCAAGATAAGAGGGCTTTTTTCAAGAGCCCTTTACCCCTTGGGGCAATGAGCCCACAGTAACTGGTTGGAACTACTTTGAGGAAGCAGAATATCAAAGTAAGAGGGGTTTTTTCAAGAGCGCTTCACTCCCTGGGGCAATGAGCCTGCAGTAACTGGTTGGAACTACTTTGAAGTAACAGAAAAGCAAAATAAGAGGGCTTTTTTTCAAGAGCGCTTCACCCCAAGGGGCAATGAGCCCGCAGTAACTGGTTGGAACTACTTTGAAGTAACAAAAAAGAAAAGAAGAGGGATTTCTTCAAGAGCGCTTCACTCCTTGGGGCAATGAGCCTTCAGTAACTGGTTGGAACTACTTTGAGGTAACAGAAAAGCAAAATAAGAGGGCTTTTTTCAAGAGCGCTTCACCCCTTTGGGCAATGAGCCCGCAGTAACTGGTTGGAACTGCTTTGAGGTAACAGAAAAGCGAAATAAGAGGGGTTTTTTAAAGAGCGCTTCACCCCTTCGGGCAATGAGCCCGCAGTAACTGGTTGGAACTACTTTGAAGTAACAAAAAAGAAAAGAAGTGGGATTTCTTCAAGAGCGCTTCACTCCTTGGGGCAATGAGCCTTCAGTAACTGGTTGGAACTACTTTGAGGTAACAGTAAAGCAAAATAAGAGGGCTTTTTCAAGAGCGCTTCATTCCATGGGGCAATGAGCCTGCAGTAACTGGTTGGAACTGCTTTGAGGTAACAGAATAGCAAAATAAGAGGGCTTTTTTGAACAGCACTTCACCCCTTTGGGCAATGAGCCTGCAGTAACTGCTTGGAACTACTTTGAAGTAACAGAAAAGCAAAATAAGAGGGCTTTTTTCAAGAGCTCTTCACCCCTTGGGGCAATGAGCCTGCAGTAACTAGTTGGAACTACTTTAAGGTAACTGAAACGCAAAATAAGAGGGATTTTTTTCAAGAGCGCCTCACCCCATGGGGCAATGAGCCTGCAGTAACTGGTTGGAACTGCTTTGAGGTAAGAGAAAAGCAAAATAAGAGGTCTTTTTTCAAGAGCCCTTCACTCCTTGGGGCAATGAGCCCGCAGTAACCTGTTGGAACTACTTTCAGGAAACAGAATATCAAAGTAAGAGGGCTTTTTTCAAGAGCGGTTCACCCCTTCGGGCAATGAGCCCGCAGTAACTGCTTGGAACTACTTTGAAGTAACAGAAAAGCAAAATAAGAGGGCTTTTTTCAAGAGCGCTTCACCCCTTGGGGCAATGAGCCCGCAGTAACTGGATGAAACTACTTTGAGGTAACAGAAAACCAAAGTAAGAGGGCTTTTTTCAAGAGCGCTTCACCCCTTGGGGAATGAGCCCACAGTAACTGGTTGGAACAACTTTGAAGTAACAGAAAAGCAAAGTAAGAGGACTTTTTCAAGAGCCCTTCACTGCTTGGGGCAATGAGCCCGCAGTAACCTGTCGGAACTACTTTGAGGAAACAGAATATCAAAATAAGAGGGCTTTTTTCAAGAGCTCTTCACCCCTTGGGGCAATGAGCCTGCAGTAACTGGTTGGAACTGCTTTGAGGTAACAGAAAAGCGAAATAAGAGGGCTTTTTTCAAGAGCGCTTCACCCCTTCGAGCAATTAGCCCGCAGAAACTACTTGGAACTACTTTGAGGTAACAAAAAAGAAAAGAAGAGGGATTTCTTCAAGAGCGCTTCACTCCTTGGGGCAATGAGCCTTCAGTAACTGGTTGGAACTACTTTGAGGTAACAGAAAAGCAAAATAAGAGGGCTTTTTTCAAGAGCGCGTCACCCCTTTGGGCAATGAGCCCGCAGGAACTGCTTGGAACTACTTTGAAGTAACAGAAAAGCAAAATAAGAGGGCTTTTTTCAAGAGCTCTTCACCCCTTGGGGCAATGAGCCTGCAGTAACTGGTTGGAACTGCTTTGAGGTAACAGAAAAGCGAAATAAGAGGGGTTTTTTAAAGAGCTCTTCACCCCATGAGGCAAAGAGCCTGAAGTAACTGCTTGGAACAAATTTGAAGTAATAGACAAGCAAAATAAGAGGGCTTTGTTAAAGAGCGCTTCACTGCTTGGGGCAATGAGCCCGCAGTAACTGCATGGAACTGCTTTGAGGTAACAGAAAAGCAAAATAAGAGGGCTTTTTCAAGAGCGCTTCACCCCTTCGGGCAATGAGCCCACAGTAACTGGTTGGAACTACTTTGAGGTAACAGAAAAGCAAAATAAGAGGCCTTTTTTTTTGGAGCACTTCAACCCTTGGGGCAATGAGCCCACAGTAACTGGTTGGAACTACTTTGAAGTAACAGAAAAGCAAAATAAGAGGGCTTTTTTCAAGAGCACTTCACCCCTGGGGCAATTTGCCTGCAGTAACTGGTTGAAACTACTTCGAAGTAATGGAAAAACAAAGATGGCATTTTTCAAGAGCGCCCCTTGGGGCAATGAGCCCACAGTAACTGGTTGGAACTACTTTGAAGTAACAGAAAAGCAAGATAAGAGGGCTTTTTTCAAGAGCCCTTTACCCCTTGGGGCAATGAGCCCACAGTAACTGGTTGGAACTACTTTGAGGAAGCAGAATATCAAAGTAAGAGGGGTTTTTTCAAGAGCGCTTCACTCCCTGGGGCAATGAGCCTGCAGTAAATGGTTGGAACTACTTTGAAGTAACAGAAAAGCAAAATAAGAGGGCTTTTTTTCAAGAGCGCTTCACCCCAAGGGGCAATGAGCCCGCAGTAACTGGTTGGAACTACTTTGAAGTAACAAAAAAGAAAAGAAGAGGGATTTCTTCAAGAGCGCTTCACTCCTTGGGGCAATGAGCCTTCAGTAATTGGTTGGAACTACTTTGAGGTAACAGAAAAGCAAAATAAGAGGGCTTTTTTCAAGAGCGCTTCACCCCTTTGGGCAATGAGCCCGCAGTAACTGGTTGGAACTGCTTTGAGGTAACAGAAAAGCGAAATAAGAGGGGTTTTTTAAAGAGCGCTTCACCCCTTCGGGCAATGAGCCCGCAGTAACTGGTTGGAACTACTTTGAAGTAACAAAAAAGAAAAGAAGAGGGATTTCTTCAAGAGCGCTTCACTCCTTGGGGCAATGAGCCTTCAGTAACTGGTTGGAACTATTTTGAGGTAACAGAAAAGCAAAATAAGAGGGCTTTTTTCAAGAGCGCTTCACCCCTTTGGGCAATGAGCCCGCAGTAACTGGTTGGAACTGCTTTTAGGTAACAGTAAAGCAAAATAAGAGGGCTTTTTCAAGAGCGCTTCATTCCATGGGGCAATGAGCCTGCAGTAACTGGTTGGAACTGCTTTGAGGTAACAGAAAAGCAAAATAAGAGGGCTTTTTTGAACAGCACTTCACCCCTTTGGGCAATGAGCCTGCAGTAACTGCTTGGAACTACTTTGAAGTAACAGAAAAGCAAAATAAGAGGGCTTTTTTCAAGAGCTCTTCACCCCTTGGGGCAATGAGCCTGCAGTAACTAGTTGGAACTACTTTAAGGTAACTGAAACGCAAAATAAGAGGGATTTTTTTCAAGAGCGCCTCACCCCATGGGGCAATGAGCCTGCAGTAACTGGTTGGAACTACTTTGAGGTAAGAGAAAAGCAAAATAAGAGGACTTTTTTCAAGAGCCCTTCACTCCTTGGGGCAATGAGCCCGCAGTAACCTGTTGGAACTACTTTCAGGAAACAGAATATCAAAGTAAGAGGGCTTTTTTCAAGAGCGGTTCACCCCTTCGGGCAATGAGCCCGCAGTAACTGCTTGGAACTACTTTGAAGTAACAGAAAAGCAAAATAAGAGGGCTTTTTTCAAGAGCGCTTCACCCCTTGGGGCAATGAGCCCGCAGTAACTGGATGAAACTACTTTGAGGTAACAGAAAACCAAAGTAAGAGGGCTTTTTTCAAGAGCGCTTCACCCCTTGGGGAATGAGCCCACAGTAACTGGTTGGAACAACTTTGAAGTAACAGAAAAGCAAAGTAAGAGGACTTTTTCAAGAGCCCTTCACTGCTTGGGGCAATGAGCCCGCAGTAACCTGTCGGAACTACTTTGAGGAAACAGAATATCAAAATAAGAGGGCTTTTTTCAAGAGCTCTTCACCCCTTGGGGCAATGAGCCTGCAGTAACTGGTTGGAACTGCTTTGAGGTAACAGAAAAGCGAAATAAGAGGGGTTTTTTAAAGAGCGCTTCACCCCATGAGGCAAAGAGCCCGAAGTAACTGCTTGGAACAAATTTGAAGTAATAGACAAGCAAAATAAGAGGGCTTTTTTAAAGAGCGCTTCACTGCTTGGGGCAATGAGCCCGCAGTAACTGCATGGAACTGCTTTGAGGTAACAGAAAAGCAAAATAAGAGGGCTTTTTCAAGAGCGCTTCACCCCTTCGGGCAATGAGCCCACAGTAACTGGTTGGAACTACTTTGAGGTAACAGAAAAGCAAAATAAGAGGCCTTTTTTTTGGAGCACTTCAACCCTTGGGGCAATGAGCCCACAGTAACTGGTTGGAACTACTTTGAAGTAACAGAAAAGCAAAATAAGAGGGCTTTTTTCAAGAGCTCTTCACCCCTTGGGGCAATGAGCCTGCAGTAACTAGTTGGAACTACTTTAAGGTAACTGAAACGCAAAATAAGAGGGATTTTTTTCAAGAGCGCCTCACCCCATGGGGCAATGAGCCTGCAGTAACTGGTTGGAACTACTTTGAGGTAAGAGAAAAGCAAAATAAGAGGACTTTTTTCAAGAGCCCTTCACTCCTTGGGGCAATGAGCCCGCAGTAACCTGTTGGAACTACTTTCAGGAAACAGAATATCAAAGTAAGAGGGCTTTTTTCAAGAGCGGTTCACCCCTTCGGGCAATGAGCCCGCAGTAACTGCTTGGAACTACTTTGAAGTAACAGAAAAGCAAAATAAGAGGGCTTTTTTCAAGAGCGCTTCACCCCTTGGGGCAATGAGCCCGCAGTAACTGGATGAAACTACTTTGAGGTAACAGAAAACCAAAGTAAGAGGGCTTTTTTCAAGAGCGCTTCACCCCTTGGGGAATGAGCCCACAGTAACTGGTTGGAACAACTTTGAAGTAACAGAAAAGCAAAGTAAGAGGACTTTTTCAAGAGCCCTTCACTGCTTGGGGCAATGAGCCCGCAGTAACCTGTCGGAACTACTTTGAGGAAACAGAATATCAAAATAAGAGGGCTTTTTTCAAGAGCTCTTCACCCCTTGGGGCAATGAGCCTGCAGTAACTGGTTGGAACTGCTTTGAGGTAACAGAAAAGCGAAATAAGAGGGGTTTTTTAAAGAGCGCTTCACCCCATGAGGCAAAGAGCCCGAAGTAACTGCTTGGAACAAATTTGAAGTAATAGACAAGCAAAATAAGAGGGCTTTTTTAAAGAGCGCTTCACTGCTTGGGGCAATGAGCCCGCAGTAACTGCATGGAACTGCTTTGAGGTAACAGAAAAGCAAAATAAGAGGGCTTTTTCAAGAGCGCTTCACCCCTTCGGGCAATGAGCCCACAGTAACTGGTTGGAACTACTTTGAGGTAACAGAAAAGCAAAATAAGAGGCCTTTTTTTTGGAGCACTTCAACCCTTGGGGCAATGAGCCCACAGTAACTGGTTGGAACTACTTTGAAGTAACAGAAAAGCAAAATAAGAGGGCTTTTTTCAAGAGCACTTCACACCTTGGGGCAATTTGCCTGCAGTAACTGGTTGAAACTACTTCGAAGTAATGGAAAAACAAAGATGGCATTTTTCAAGAGCGCCCCTTGGGGCAATGAGCCCACAGTAACTGGTTGGAACTACTTTGAAGTAACAGAAAAGCAAGATAAGAGGGCTTTTTTCAAGAGCCCTTCACCCCTTGGGGCAATGAGCCCACAGTAACTGGTTGGAACTACTTTGAGGAAGCAGAATATCAAGGTAAGAGGAATTTTTTCAAGAGCGCTTCACTCCCTGGGGCAATGAGCCTGCAGTAACTGGTTGTTACTACTTTGAAGTAACAGAAAAGCAAAATAAGAGGGCTTTTTTTCAAGAGCGCTTCACCCCAAGGGGCAATGAGCCCGCAATAACTGGTTGGAACTACTTTGAAGTAACAAAAAAGAAAAGAAGAGGGATTTCTTCAAGAGCGCTTCACTCCTTGGGGCAATGAGCCTTCAGTAACTGGTTGGAACTACTTTGAGGTAACAGAAAAGCAAAATAAGAGGGCTTTTTTCAAGAGCGCTTCACCCCTTTGGGCAATGAGCCCGCAGTAACTGGTTGGAACTGCTTTGAGGTAACAGAAAAGCGAAATAAGAGGGGTTTTTTAAAGAGCGCTTCACCCCTTCGGGCAATGTGCCCGCAGTAACTGCTTGGAACAAATTTGAGGTAATAGACAAGCAAAATAAGAGGGCTTTTTTAAAGAGCGCTTCACCCCTTGTGGCAATGAGCCCGCAGTAACTGGGTGGAACGGCTTTTAGGTAACAGAAAAGCAAAATAAGAGGGCTTTTTCAAGAGCGCTTCATTCCATGGGGCAATGAGCCTGCAGTAACTGGTTGGAACTGCTTTGAGGTAACAGAAAAGCAAAATAAGAGGGCTTTTTTGAACAGCGCTTCACCCCTTTGGGCAATGAGCCTGCAGTAACTGCTTGGAACTACTTTGAAGTAACAGAAAAGCAAAATAAGAGGGCTTTTTTCAAGAGCTCTTCACCCCTTGGGGCAATGAGCCTGCAGTAACTAGTTGGAACTACTTTGAGGTAACTGAAAAGCAAAATAAGAGGGATTTTTTTCAAGAGCGCCTCACCCCATGGGGCAATGAGCCTGCAGTAACTGGTTGGAACTGCTTTCTGGTAAGAGAAAAGCAAAATAAGAGGACTTTTTTCAAGAGCCCTTCACTCCTTGGGGCAATGAGCCCGCAGTAACCTGTTGGAACTACTTTGAGGAAACAGAATATCAAAGTAAGAGGGCTTTTTTCAAGAGCGGTTCACCCCTTCGGGCAATGAGCCCGCAGTAACTGCTTGGAACTACTTTGAAGTAACAGAAAAGCAAAATAAGAGGGCTTTTTTCAAGAGCGCTTCACCGCTTGGGGCAATGAGCCCGCAGTAACTGGTTGAAACTACTTTGAGGTAACAGAAAACCAAAGTAAGAGGGCTTTTTTCAAGAGCGCTTCACCCCTTGGGGAATGAGCCCACAGTAACTGGTTGGAACAACTTTGAAGTAACAGAAAAGCAAAGTAAGAGGACTTTTTTCAAGAGCCCTTCACTGCTTGGGGCAATGAGCCCGCAGTAACCTGTCGGAACTACTTTGAGGAAACAGAATATCAAAGTAAGAGGGCTTTTTTCAACAGCGCTTCACCCCTTGGGGCAATGTGCCCACAGTAACTGGTTGGAACTACTTTGAAGTAACAGAAAAGCAAAATAAGAAGGAATTTTTAGAGAGCGCTTCACCCCTGGGGCAATTTGCCTGCAGTAACTTGTTGAAACTACTTTGAAGTAACAAAAAAACAAAGAGGGCTTTTTTCAAGAGCACCCCTTGGGGCAATGAGCCCACAGTAACTGGTTGGAACTACTTTGAAGTAACAGAAAAGCAAGATAAGAGGGCTTTTTTCAAGAGCGCTTCACTCCTTTGGGTAATGAGCCTGCAGTAACTTGTTGGAACTACTTTGAGGTAACAGAAAAGCAAAATAAGGGGGCTTTTTTCAAGAGCGCTTCACCCTTGGGGCAATGAGCCCGCAGTAACTGGTTGGAACTACTTTGAGGAAACAGAAAAGCAAAATAAGAGGCCTTTTTTCAAGAGCACTTCACCCCTTCGGGTAATGAGCCCGCAGTAACTGGTTGGAACTACTTTGAGGAAACAGAATTTCAAAGTAAGAGGCCTTTTTTTGAAGAGCACTTCACCCCTTGGGGCAATGAGCCCACAGTAAATGGTTTGAAGTAATTTGAAGTAACAGAAAAGCAAAATAAGAGGGCTTTTTTCAAGAGCGCTTCACTCCCTGGGGCAATGAGCCCGCAGAAACTGGTTGGAACTACTTTGAGGTAACAGAAAAGCAAAATAAAGGACTTTTTTTCAAGAGCGCTTCACCCCTTGGGGCAATGAGCCTGCAGTAAAAGGTTAGAACTACTTTGAAAAAACAGAAAAGCAAAATAAGAGGGCGTTTTTCAAGAGCTCTTCACCCTTGGAGCAATGTGCCTGCAGTAACTGCTTGGAACTACTTTGAAGTTAGAGAAAAGCAAAATAAGAGTGCTTTTTTCAAGTGCGCTTCACCCCTTGGGGCAATGAGCCCGCAGTAACTGGTTGAAACTACTTTGAGGTAACAGAAAACCAAAGGAAGAGGGCTTTTTTCAAGAGCGCTTCACACCTTGGGGCAATGAGCCCACAGTAACTGGTTGGAACAACTTTGAAGTAACAGAAAAGCAAAATAAGAGGACTTTTTTCAAGAGCCCTTCACTCCTTGGGGCAATGAGCCCGCAGTAACCAGTTGGAACTACCTTGAGGAAACAGAATATCAAAATAAGAGGGATTTTTTTGAAGAGAGCTTCACCCCTTGGGGCAATGAGCCTGCAGTAACTGGTTGTAACTACTTTGAGGTAACTGAAAAGCAAAATAAGAGGGCTTTTTTCAAAGCTCTTCACCCCTTGGGGCAATGAGCCTGCAGTAACTGGTTGGAACTACTTTGAGGTACCAGAAAAGCAAAATAAGAGGGCTTTTTTCAAGAGCACTTCACCCCTGGGGCAATTTGCCTGCAGTAACTGGTTGAAACTACTTCAAAGTAATGGAAAAATAACGAGGGCTTTTTTCAATAGTGCCCCTTGGGGCAATGAGCCCACAGTAACTGTTTGGAACTTCTTTGAAGTAACAAAAAAGAAAATAAGAGGGCTTTTTTCAAGAGCGCTTCACTCCTTGGGGCAATAAGCCCACAGTAACTGGTTGGAACTACTTTGAGGTAACAGAAAAGCAAAATAAGAGGGCTTGTTTCAAGAGCGCTTCATTCCATGGGGCAATGAGCCTGCAATAACTGGTCGGAACTGCTTTGAGTTAACAGAAAAGCGAAATAAGAGGGCTTTTTTCAAGAGCGCTTCACCCCTTTGGGCAATGAGCCCGCAGTAACTGCTTGGAACTACTTTGAAGTAACAGAAAAGCAAAATAAGAGGGCTTTTTTCAAGAGCTCTTCACCCCTTGGGGCAATGAGCCTGCAGTAACTGGTTGGAACTACTTTGAGGTAACTGAAAAGCAAAATAAGAGGGCTTTTTTCAAGAGCTCTTCACCCCTTTGGGCAATCAGCCTGCAGTAACTGGTTGGAACTACTTTGAGGTAACAGAAAAGCAAAATAAGAGGGCTTTTTTCAAGAGTGCTTCACCCCTTGGGGCAATGAACTTACAGTAACTGGTTGGAACTACTTGAAGTATCAGAAAAGCAAAATAAGAGGGCTTTTTTCAAGAGCGCTTCACCCCATGGGGCAATGAGCCCGCAGTAACTGGTTGGTACTACTTTGAAGTAACAAAAAAGAAAAGAAGAGGGCTTTTTTCAAGAGCGCTTCACTCCTTGGGGCAATGAGCCTTCAGTAACTGGTTGGAACTACTTTGAGGTAACAAAAAAGCAAAATAAGAGGGCTTTTTTCATGAGCGCTTTACCCCTTGGGGCAATGAGCCTGCAGTAGCTGGTCGTAACTGCTTTGAGGTAACAGAAAAGCGAAATAAGAGGGCTTTTTTCAAGAGCGCTTCACCCCTTTGGGCAATGAGCCCGCAGGAACTGCTTGGAACTACTTTGAAGTAACAGAAAAGCTAAATAAGAAGGCTTTTTTCAAGAGCACTTCACCCCTTGGGGCAATGAGCCTGCAGTAACTGGTTGGAACTGCTTTGAGGTAACAGAAAAGCAAAATAAAAGGGCTTTTTTCAAGAGCGCTTCACCCCTGGGGGCAGTGAGCCTGCAGTAACTGCTTGGAACTACTTTGAGGTAACAGAAATGCAAAATAAGAGGGCTTTTTTCAAGAGCGCTTCACCCCTTGGGGCAATGAGCCCGCAGTAACTGGTTGGAACTACTTGAAGTATCAGAAAAGCAAAATAAGAGGGCTTTTTTCAAGAGCGCTTCACTCCTTGGGGCAATCAGCCTGCAGAAACTGGCTGGAACTACGTTGAGGTAACAGAAAAGCAAAATAAGAGGGCTTTTTCAGGAGCGCTTCACCCTTTCGGGCAATGAGCCCACAGTAACTGGTTGGAACTACTTTGAGGTAACAGAAAAGCAAAATAAGAGGGCTTTTTTTTGGCGCGCTTCACCCCTTGGGGCAATGAGCCCACAGAAACTGGTTGGAACTACTTTGAGGTAACAGAAAAGCAAAATAAGAGGGCTTTTTTCAAGAACGCTTCACCCCTTGGGGCAATGAGCCCGCAGTAACTGGTTGGAACTACTTGAAGTATCAGAAAAGCAAAATAAGAGGGCTTTTTTCAAGAGCGCTTCACTCCTTGGGGCAATCAGCCTGCAGTAACTGGTTGGAACTACTTTGAGGTAACAGAAAAGCAAAATAAGAGGGATTTTTTTTTCAAGAGCGCTTCACCCCTTGGGGCAATGAGCCCGCAGTAACTGGTTGGAACTGCTTTGAGGTAACAGAAAAGTGAAATAAGAGGGGTTTTTTAAAGAGCGCTTCACCCCTTCGGGCAATGAGCCCGCAGTAACTGCTTGGAACAAATTTGAGGTAATAGACAAGCAAAATAAGAGGGCTTTTTTAAAGAGCGCTTCACCGCTTGGGGCAATGAGCCCGCAGTAACTGGGTGGAACTGCTTTGAGGTAACAGAAAAGCAAAATAAGAGGGCTTTTTCAGGAGCGCTTCACCCTTTGGGGCAATGAGCCCACAGTAACTTGTTGGAACTACTTTGAGGTAACAGAAAAGCAAAATAAGAGGGCTTTTTTTTGGCGCGCTTCACCCCTTGGGGCAATGAGCCCGCAGTAACTGGGTGGAACTGCTTTGAGGTAACAGAAAAGCAAAATAAGAGGGCTTTTTCAAGAGCGCTTCACCCCTTCGGGCAATGAGGCCACAGTAACTGGTTGGAACTACTTTGAGGTAACAGAAAAGCAAAATATAAGAGGCCTTTTTTTTGGAGCACTTCAACCCATGGGGCAATGAGCCCACAGTAACTGGTTGGAACTACTTTGAGGTAACAGAAAAGCAAAATAAGAGGGCTTTTTTCAAGAGCACTTCACCCCTGGGGCAATTTGCCTGCAGTAACTGGTTGAAACTACTTCGAAGTAATGGAAAAACAAAGAGGGCTTTTTTCAAGAGCGCCCCTTGGGGCAATGAGCCCACAGTAACTGGTTGGAACTACATTGAAATAACAGAAAAGCAAGATAAGAGGGCATTTTTCAAGAGCGCTTCACTCCTTGGGGCAATGAGCCTGCAGTAACTTGTTGGAACTACTTTGAGGTAACAGAAAATCAATATAAGAGGGCTTTATTCAAGAGCGCTTCAACCCTTGGGGCAATTTGCCCGCAGTAACTGATTGGAACTACTTTGAGGAAACAGAAAAGCAAAATAAGAGGACTTTTTTCAAGAGCACTTCACCCCTTGGGGCAATGAGCCCACAGTAACTGGTTGGAACAACTTTGAAGTAACAGAAAAGCAAAATAAGAGGACTTTTTTCAAGAGCCCCTCACTCCTTGGGGCAATGAGCCCGCAGTAACCAGTTGGAACTACCTTGAGGAAACAGAATATCAAAGTAAGAGGGCTTTTTTTGAAGAGCGCTTCACCCCTTGGGGCAATGAGCCCACAGTAACTGGTTGGAACTTCTTTGAAGTAACAAAAAAGAAAATAAGAGGGCTTTTTTCAAGAGCGCTTCACTCCTTGGGGCAATGAGCCTGCAGTAACTGGTTGCAACTACTTTGAGGTAACAGAAAAGCAAAATAAGAGGGCTTTTTTCAAGAGCGCTTCATTCCATGGGCCAATGAGCCTGCAGTAACTGGTCGGAACTGCTTTGAGGTAACAGAAAAGCGAAATAAGAGGGCTTTTTTCAAGAGCGCTTCACCCCATGGGGCAATGAGCCTGCAGTAACTGGTTGGAACTGCTTTGAGGAAACAGAAAAGCAAAATAAGAGGACTTTTTTCAAGAGCCCTTCACTCCTTGGGGCAATGAGCCCGCAGTAACCTGTTGGAACTATTTTGAGGAAACAGAATATCAAAGTAAGAGGGCTTTTTTCAAGAGCGCTTCACCCCTTCGGGCAATGAACCCGCAGTAACTGCTTGGAACTACTTTGAAGTAACAGAAAAGCAAAATAAGAGGGCTTTTTTCAAGAGCGCTTCACTCCTTTGGGTAATGAGCCTGCAGTAACTTGTTGGAACTACTTTGAGGTAACAGAAAAGCAAGATAAGGGGGCTTTTTTCAAGAGCGCTTCACCCTTGGGGCAATTTGTCCGCAGTAACTGGTTGGAACTACTTTGAGGAAACAGAAAAGCAAAATAAGAGGCCTTTTTTCAACAGCACTTCACCCCTTGGGGCAATGAGCCCGCAGTAACTGGTTGGAACTACTTTGAGGAAACAGAATATCAAAGTAAAAGGCCTTTTTTTGAAGAGCACTTCACCCCTTGGGGCAATGAGCCCACAGAAACTGGTTTGAAGTAATTTGAAGTAACAGAAAAGCAAAATAAGAGGGCCTTTTTCAAGAGCGCTTCACTCCCTGGGGCAATGAGCCTGCAGTAACTGGTTGGAACTACTTTGAGGTAACAGAAAAGCAAAATAAAGGACTTTTTTTCAAGAGCGCTTCACCCCTTGGGGCAATGAGCCTGCAGTAACAGGTTAGAACTACTTTGAGGAAACAGAAAAGCAAAATAAGAGGGCGTTTTTCAAGAGCTCTTCACTCTTGGAGCAATGTGCCTGCAGTAACTGCTTGGAACTACTTTGAAGTTAGAGAAAAGCAAAATAAGAGGGCTTTTTTCAAGTGCGCTTCACCCCTTGGGGAAATGAGCCCGCAGTAACTGTTTGAAACTACTTTGTGGTAACAGAAAACCAAAGTAAGAGTGCTTTTTTCAAGAGCTCTTCACACCTTGGGGCAATGAGCCCACAGTAATTGGTTGGAACAACTTTGAAGTAACAGAAAAGCAAAATAAGAGGACTTTTTTCAAGAGCCCTTCACTCCTTGGGGCAATGAGCCCGCAGTAACCAGTTGGAACTACCTTGAGGAAACAGAATATCAAAGTAAGAGGGCTTTTTTTGAAGAGCGCTTCACCCCTTGGTGCAATGAGCCCACAGTAACTGGTTGGAACTTCTTTGAAGTAACAAAAAAGAAAATAAGAGGGCTTTTTTCAAGAGCGCTTCACTCCTTGGGGCAATGAGCCTGCAGTAACTGGTTGGAACTACTTTGAGGTAACAGAAAAGCAAAATAAGAGGGCTTTTTTCAAGAGCTCTTCACTCCCTGGGGCAATGAGCCTGCAGTAACTGGTTGGAACTACTTTGAGGTAACAGAAAAGCAAAATAAAGGACTTTTTTTCAAGAGCGCTTCACCCCTTGGGGCAATGAGCCTGCAGAAACACGTTAGAACTACTTTGAGGAAACAGAAAAGCAAAATAAGAGGGCGTTTTTCAAGAGCTCTTCACCCTTGGAGCAATGTGCCTGCAGTAACTGCTTGGAACTACTTTGAAGTTAGAGAAAAGCAAAATAAGAGGGCTTTTTTCAAGTGCGCTTCACCCCTTGGGGAAATGAGCCCGCAGTAACTGGTTGAAACTACTTTGTGGTAACAGAAAACCAAAGTAAGAGGGCTTTTTTCAAGAGCGCTTCACACCTTGGGGCAATGAGCCCACAGTAATTGGTTGGAACAACTTTGAAGTAACAGAAAAGCAAAATAAGAGGACTTTTTTCAAGAGCCCTTCACTCCTTGGGGCAATGAGCCCGCAATAACCAGTTGGAACTACCTTGAGGAAACAGAATATCAAAGTAAGAGGGCTTTTTTTGAAGAGCGCTTCACCCCTTGGTGCAATGAGCCCACAGTAACTGGTTGGAACTTCTTTGAAGTAACAAAAAAGAAAATAAGAGGGCTTTTTTCAAGAGCGCTTCACTCCTTGGGGCAATGAGCCTGCAGTAACTGGTTGGAACTACTTTGAGGTAACAGAAAAGCAAAATAAGAGGGCGTTTTTCAAGAGCGCTTCATCCCATGGGGCAATGAGCCTGCAGTAACTGGTCGGAACTGCTTTGAGGTAACAGAAAAGCGAAATAAGAGGGCTTTTTTAAAGAGCGCTTCACCCCTTTGGGCAATGAGCCCGCAGTAACTGCTTGGAACTACTTTGGAGTAACAGAAAAGCAAAATAAGAGGGCTTTTTTCAAGAGCTCTTCACCCCTTGGGGCAATGAGCCTGCAGTAACTGGTTGGAACTACTTTGAGGTAACTGAAAAGCAAAATAAGAGGGCTTTTTTCAAGAGCGCTACACCCCTTCGAGCAATGAGCCCGCAGAAACTGCTTGGAACTACTTTGAAGTAACAGAAAAGCAAAATAAGAGGGCTTTTTTCAAGAGTGCTTCACCCCTTGGGGCAATGAGCCCGCAGTAACTGGTTGGAACTACTTGAAGTATCAGAAAAGCAAAATAAGAGGGCTTTTTTCAAGAGCGCTTCACCCCAATTGGGCAATGAGTCCGCAGTAACTGGTTGGAACTACTTTGAAGTAACAAAAAAGAAAAGAAGAGGGATTTCTTCAAGAGCGCTTCACTCCTTGGGGCAATGAGCCTTCAGTAACTGGTTGGAACTACTTTGAGGTAACAGAAAAGCAAAATAAGAGGGCTTTTTTCAAGAGCGCTTTACCCCATGGGGCAATGAGCCTGCAGTAACTGGTTGGAACTACTTTGAGGTAACTGAAAAGCAAAATAAGAGGGCTTTTTTCAAGAGCGCTACAACCCTTCGAGCAATGAGCCCGCAGAAACTGCTTGGAACTACTTTGAAGTAACAGAAAAGCAAAATAAGAGGGCTTTTTTCAAGAGTGCTTCACCCCTTGGGGCAATGAGCCCGCAGTAACTGGTTGGAACTACTTGAAGTATCAGAAAAGCAAAATAAGAGGGCTTTTTTCAAGAGCGCTTCACCCCAATTGGGCAATGAGCCCGCAGTAACTGGTTGGAACTACTTTGAAGTAACAAAAAAGAAAAGAAGAGGGATTTCTTCAAGAGCGCTTCACTCCTTGGGGCAATGAGCCTTCAGTAACTGGTTGGAACTACTTTGAGGTAACAGAAAAGCAAAATAAGAGGGCTTTTTTCAAGAGCGCTTTACCCCATGGGGCAATGAGCCTGCCGTAGCTGGTCAGAACTGCTTTGAGGTAACAGAAAAGTGAAATAAAAGGGCTTTTTTCAAGAGCGCTTCACCCCGTTGGGCAATGAGCCCGCAGCAACTGCTTGGAACTACTTTGAAGTAACAGAAAAGCAAAATAAGAGGGCTTTTTTCAAGAGCGCTTTACCCCATGGGGCAATGAGCCTGCAGTAACTGGTTGGAACTACTTTGAGGTAACTGAAAAGCAAAATAAGAGGGCTTTTTTCAAGAGCGCTACACCCCTTCGAGCAATGAGCCCGCAGAAACTGCTTGGAACTACTTTGAAGTAACAGAAAAGCAAAATAAGAGGGCTCTTTTCAAGAGCGCTTCCCTCCTTGGGCCAATGAGCCCGCAGAAACTGCTTGGAACTACTTTGAGGTAACAGAAAAGCAAAATAAGAGGGCTTTTTTCAAGAGCGCTTCACCCCTTGGGGCAATGAGCCCACAGTAACTGGTTGGTACTACTTGAAGTATCAGAAAAGCAAAATAAGAGGGCTTTTTTCAAGAGCTCTTCACCCCTTGGGGCAATGAGCCTGCAGTAACTGGTTGGAACTGCTTTGAGGTAACAGAAAAGCAAAATAAAAGGGCTTTTTTCAAGAGCGCTTCACCCCTTGGGGCAATGAGCCTGCAGTAACTGCTTGGAACTAATTTGAGGTAACAGAAAAGCAAAATAAGAGGGCTTTTTTCAAGAGCGCTTCACCCCTTGGGGCAATGAGCCCGCAGTAACTGGTTGGAACTACTTGAAGTATCAGAAAAGCCAAATAAGAGGGCTTTTTTCAAGAGCGCTTCACTCCTTGGGGCAATCAGCCTTCAGAAACTGGTTGGAACTACTTTGAGGTAACAGAAAAGCAAAATAAGACGGATTTTTTTTCAAGAACGCTTCACCCCTTGGGGCAATGAGCCCGCAGTAACTGCTTGGAACAAATTTGAGGTAATAGACAAGCAAAATAAGAGGGCTTTTTTCAAGAGCACTTCACCCCTGGGGCAATTTGCCTGCAGTAACTGGTTGAAACTACTTCGAAGTAATGGAAAAACAAAGAGGGCTTTTTTCAAGAGCACTCCTTGGGGAAATGAGCCCACAGTAACTGGTTGGAACTACTTTGAAGTAACAGAAAAGCAAGATAAGAGGGCTTTTTTCAAGAGCGCTTCACTCCTTGGGGCAATGAGCCTGCAGTAACTTGTTGGAACTACTTTGAGGTAACAGAAAAGCAAAAAAAGAGGGCTTTTTTCAAGAGCGCTTCAACCCTTCGGCAATTTGCCCGCAGTAACTGGTTGGAACTACTTTGAGGAAACAGAAAAGCGAAATAAGAGGGCTTTTTTCAAGAGCACTTCACCCCTTGGGGCAATGAGCCCGCAGTAACTGGTTGGAACTACTTTGAGGAAACAGAATATAAAAGTAAGAGAGCTTTTTTTGAAGCGCGCTTCACCCCTTGGGGCAATGAGCCCACAGTAAAGGGTTTGACGTAATTTGAAGTAACAGAAAAGCAAAATAAGAGGGCTTTTTTCAAGAGCGCTTCACTCCCTCGGGCAATGAGCCTGCAGTAACTGGTTGGAACTACCTTGAGGTAACAGAAAAGCAAAATAAAGGGCTTTTTTTCAAGAGCACTTCACCCCTGGGACAATGAGCCTGCAGTAACTGGTTGGAACTACTTTGAGGACACAGAAAAGCAAAATAAGTGGGCGTTTTTGAAGAGCGCTTCACCCCATGGGGCAATGAGCCCGCAGTAACTGGTTGGAACTACTTTGAAGTAACAAAAAAGAAAAGAAGAGGGATTTCTTCAAGAGCGCTTCACTCCTTGGGGCAATGAGCCTTCAGTAACTGGTTGGAACTACTTTGAGGTAACAGAAAAGCAAAATAAGAGGGCTTTTTTCAAGAGCGCTTTTCCGCATGGGGCAATGAGCCTGCAGTAGCTGGTCGGAACTGCTTTGAGGTAACAGAAAAGTGAAATAAGAGGGCTTTTTTCAAGAGCGCTTCACCCCTTTGGGCAATGAACCCGCAGTAACTGGTTGGAACTACTTTGAGGTAACAGAAAAGCAAAATAAGAGGGCTTTTTTCAAGAGCGCTTCACCCCTTGGGGCAATGAGCCCGCAGTAACTGGTTGGAACAGCTTTGAGGTAACAGAAAAGCGAAATCAGAGGGGTTTTTTAAAGAGCGCTTCACCCCTTCGGGCAATGAGCCCGCAGTAACTGCTTGGAACAAATTTGAGGTTATAGACAAGCAAAATAAGAGGGCTTTTTTAAAGAGCGCTTCACCGCTTGGGGCAATGAGCCCGCAGTAACTGGGTGGAACTGTTTTGAGGTAACAGAAAAGCAAAATAAGAGGGCTTTTTCAAGAGCGCTTCACCCCTTCGGGCAATGAGCCCACCGTAACTGGTTGGAACTACTTTGAGGTAACAGAAAAGCAAAATAAGAGGCCTTTTTTTTGGAGCACTTCAACCCTTGGGGTAATGAGCCCACAGTAACTGGTTGGAACTACTTTGAGGTAACAGAAAAGCAAAATAAAAGGGCTTTTTTTCAAGAGCACTTCACCCCTGGGGCAATTTGCCTGCAGTAACTGGGTGAAACTACTTCGAAGTAATGGAAAAACAAAGAGGGCTTTTTTCAAGAGCGCCCCTTGAGGCAATGAGCCCACAGTAACTGGTTGGAACTACTTTGAAGTAACAGAAAAGCAAGATAAGAGGGCTTTTTTCAAGAGCGCTTCACTCCTTGGGGCAATGAGCCTGCAGTAACTTGTTGGAACTACTTTGAGGTAACAGAAAAGCAAAATAAGAGGGCTTTTTTCAAGAGCGCTTCAACCCTTGGGGCAATTTGCCCGCAGTAACTGGTTGGAACTACTTTGAGGAAACAGAAAAGCAAAATAAGAGGGCTTTTTTCAAGAGCACTTCACCCCTTGGGGCAATGAGCCCGCAGTAACTGGTTGGAACTACTTTGAGGAAACAGAATATCAAAGTAAGAGGGCTTTTTTCAAGAGCGCTTCACTCCCTGGGGCAATGAGCCTGCAGTAACTGGTTGGAACTACTTTGAAGTAACAAAAAAGAAAATAAGAGGCCTTTTTTCAAGAGCGCTTCACTCCTTGGGGCAATGAGCCTGCAGTACCTGGTTGGAACTACTTTGAAGTAACACAAAAGCAAAATAAGAGGGCTTTTTTTCAAGAGCGCTTCACCCCATGGGGCAATGAGCCTGCAGTAACTGGATGGAACTGCTTTGAGGTAACAGAAAAGCAAAATAAGAAGACTTTTCTCAATAGGCCTTCACTCCTTGGGGCAAAGAGACCGCAGTAACCTGTTGGATCTACTTTGAGGAAACAGATTATCAGAGTAAGAGGGCTTTTTTCAAGAGCGCTTCACACCTTGGGGCAATGAGCCCACAGTAACTGGTTGGAACAACTTTGAAGAAACAGAAAAGCAAAATAAGAGGACTTTTTTCAAGAGCGCTTCACTCCTTGGGGCAATGATCCCACAGTAACCAGTTGGAACTACCTTGAGGAAACAAAATATCAAAGTAAGAGGCCTTTTTTTCAAGAGCGCTTCACCCCTTTGGGCAATGAGCCTGCAGTAACTGGTTGGAACTACTTTGAGGTAACTGAAAAGCAAAATAAGAGGGCTTTTTTTTCAAGAGCGCTTCACCCCTTCGAGCAATGAGCCCGCAGAAATTGCTTGTAACTACTTTGAGGTAACAGAAAAGCAAAATAAGAGGGCTTTTTTCAAGAGCGCTTCACCCCTTGGGGCAATGAGCCCACAGTAACTGGTTGGAACTACTTGAAGTATCAGAAAAGCAAAATAAGAGGGCTTTTTTCAAGAGCGCTTCACTCCTTGGGGCAATCAGCCTGCAGTAACTGGTTGGAACTACTTTGAGGTAACAGAAAAGCAAAATAAGAGGGATTTTTTTTCAAGAGCGCTTCACCCCTTGGGGCAATGAGCCCGCAGTAACTGTTTGGAACTGCTTTGAGGTAACAGAAAAGCGAAATAAGAGGGGTTTTTTAAAGAGCGCTTTACCCCTTCGGGCAATGCGCCCGCAGTAACTGCTTGGAACTACTTTGAAGTAACAGAAAAGCAAAATAAGAGGGCTTTTTTCAAGAGCTTTTCACCCCTTGGGGCAATGAGCCTGCAGTAACTGGTTGGAACTGCTTTGAGGTAACAGAAAAGCAAAATAAGAGGGCTTTTTTCAAGAGCGCTTCACCCCTTCGAGCAATGAGCCCGCAGTAACTGGTTGGAACTACTTGAAGTATCAGAAAAGCAAAATAAGAGGGCTTTTTTCAAGAGCGATTCACTCCTTCGGGCAATCAGCCTGCAGTAACTGGTTGGAACTACTTTGAGGTAAGAGAAAAGCAAAATAAGAGGGATTTTTTTTCAAGAGCGCTTCACCCCTTGGGGCAATGAGCCCGCAGTAACTGGGTGGAACTGCTTTGAGGTAACAGAAAAGCGAAATAAGAGGGATTATTTAAAGAGCGCTTCACCCCATGAGGCAATGAGCCTGCAGTAACTGCTTGGAACAAATTTGAGGTAATAGACAAGCAAAATAAGAGGGCTTTTTAAAAGAGCGCTTCACCGCTTTGGGGAATGAGCCCGCAGTAACTGGGTGGAACTGCTTTGAGGTAACAGAAAAGCAAAATAAGAGGGCTTTTTCAAGAGCACTTCACCGCTGGGGCAATTTGCCTGCAATAACTGTTTGAAACCACTTTGAAGTAATTGACAAACAAAGAGGGTTTTTTTCAAGAGCGCCCCTTGGGGCAATGAGCCCACAGTAACTGGTTGGAACTACTTTGAAGTAACAGAAAAGCAAGATTAGAGGGCTTTTTTCAAGAGCGCTTCACTCCTTGGGGCAATGAGCCTGCAGTAACTTGTTGGAACTACTTTGAGGTAACAGAAAAGCAAAATAAGAGGGCTTTTTTTTTGGAGCGCTTCACCCCTTGGGGTAATTTGCCCGCAGTAACTGGTTGGAACTACTTTGAGGAAAGAGAAAAGCGAAATAAGAGGGCTTTTTTCAAGAGCACTTCACCCCTGGGGCAATTTGCCTGCAGTAACTGGTTGGAACTACTTTGAGGAAACAGAATATCAAAGTAAGAGAGATTTTTTTGAAGAGCGCT
Source organism: Anolis sagrei (assembly GCF_037176765.1). Classification (NCBI taxonomy): domain Eukaryota; kingdom Metazoa; phylum Chordata; class Lepidosauria; order Squamata; family Anolidae; genus Anolis; species Anolis sagrei. Next base: position 23,258,140 of record NC_090035.1, on the reverse strand, counting down.
TCACCCCTTGGGGCAATGAGCCCATTGTAACTGGTTTGACGTAATTTGAAGTAACAGAAAAGCAGAATAAGAGGGCATTTTTCAAGAGCGCTTCACTCCCTGGGGCAATGAGCCTGCAGTAACTGTTTGGAACTACTTTGAGGTAACAGAAAAGCAAAATAAAGGGCTTTTTTTCAAGAACGCTTCACCCCTGGGGCAATGAGCCTGCAGTAACCTGTTCGAACCACTTTGAGGAAACAGAAAAGCTAAATAAGAGGGCGTTTTTCAAGAGCACTTCGCCCTTGGGGCAATGAGCCCGCAGTAACTGGTTGGAACAACTTTGAGGATACAGAATATCAAAGTAATAGGGCTTTTTTTGAAGAGCGCTTCACCCCTTGGGGCAATGAGCCTGCAGTAACTTGTTGGAACTACTTTGAAGTAACAAAAAAGAAAAGAAGTGGGATTTCTTCAAGAGCGCTTCACTCCTTGGGGCAATGAGCCTTCAGTAACTGGTTGGAACTACTTTGAGGTAACAGAAAAGCAAAATAAGAGGGCTTTTTTCAAGAGCGCTTCACCCCTTGGGGCAATGAGCCCGCAGTAACTGGTTGGAACTACTTGAAGTATCAGAAAAGCAAAATAAGAGGGCTTTTTGCAAGAGCGCTTCACTCCTTGGGGCAATCAGCCTGCAGTAACTGGTTGGAACTACTTTGAGGTAACAGAAAAGCAAAATAAGACGGATTTTTTTTCAAGAGCGCTTCACCCCTTGGGGCAATGAGCCTGCAGTAACTGTTTGGAACTGCTTTGAGGTAACAGAAAAGCGAAATAAGAGGGGTTTTTTAAAGAGCGCTTCACCCCTTCGGGCAATGAGCCCGCAGTAACTGCTTGGAACTACTTTGAAGTAACAGAAAAGCAAAATAAGAGGGCTTTTTTCAAGAGCGCTTCACCCCTTCGAGCAATGAGCCCGCAGTAACTGGTTGGAACTACTTGAAGTATCAGAAAAGCAAAATAAGAGGGCTTTTTTCAAGAGCGCTTCACTCCTTCGGGCAATCAGCCTGCAGTAACTGGTTGGAACTACTTTGAGGTAAGAGAAAAGCAAAATAAGAAGGATTTTTTTTCAAGAGCGCTTCACCCCTTGGGGCAATGAGCCCGCAGTAACTGGGTGGAACTGCTTTGAGGTAACAGAAAAGCGAAATAAGAGGGGTTATTTAAAGAGCGCTTCACCCCATGAGGCAATGAGCCCGCAGTAACTGCTTGGAACAAATTTGAGGTAATAGACAAGCAAAATAAGAGGGCTTTTTTAAAGAGCGCTTCACTCCTTGGGGCAATGAGCCTGCAGTAACTTGTTGGAACTACTTTGAGGTAACAGAAAAGCAAAATAAGAGGGCTTTTTTCAAGAGCGCTTCAACCCTTGGGGCAATTTGCCCGCAGTAACTGGTTGGAACTACTTTGAGGAAACAGAAAAGCAAAATAAGAGGGCTTTTTTCAAGAGCGCTTCACCCCTTGGGGCAATGAGCCTGCAGTAACTGGTTGGAATTGCTTTGAGGTAACAGAAAAGCAAAATAAGAGGGCTTTTTTCAAGAGCGCTTCACCTCTTCGAGCAATGAGCCCGCAGACACTGCTTGGAACTACTTTGAGGTAACAGAAAAGCAAAATAAGAGGGCTTTTTTCAAGAGCGCTTCACCCCTTGGGGCAATGAGCCCGCAGTAACTGGTTGTAACTACTTGAAGTATCAGAAAAGCAAAATAAGAGGGCTTTTTTCAAGAGCGCTTCACCCCTTGGGGCAATGAGCCCGCAGTAACTGCTTGGAACAAATTTGAGGTAATAGACAAGCAAAATAAGAGGGCTTTTTTAAAGAGCGCTTCACCGCTTGGGGCAATGAGCCCGCAGTAACTGGGTGGAACTGCTTTGAGGTAACAGAAAAGCAAAATAAGAGGGCTTTTTCAAGAGCGCTTCACCCTTTCGGGCAATGAGCCCACAGTAACTGGTTGGAACTACTTTGAGGTAACAGAAAAGCAAAATAAGAGGGCTTTTTTTTTGAAGCGCTTCACCCCTTGGGGCAATGAGCCCACAGAAACTGGCTGGAACTACTTTGAGGTAACAGAAAAGCAAAATAAGAGGGCTTTTTTGTAGAGCACTTCACCCCTGGGGCAATTTGCCTGCAGTAACTGGTTGAAACTACTTCGAAGTAATGGAAAAACAAAGAGAGCTTTTTTCAAGAGCGCCCCTTGGGGCAATGAGCCCACAGTAACTGGTTGGAACTACTTTGAAGTAACAGAAAACCAAGATAAGAGGGCTTTCTTCAAGAGCGCTTCACTCCTTGGGGCAATGAGCCTGCAGTAACTTGTTGGAACTACTTTGAGGTAACAGAAAAGCAAAATAAGAGGGCTTTTTTCAAGAGCGCTTCAATCCTTGCGGCAATTTGCCCGCAGTAACTGGTTGGAACTACTTTGAGGAAACAGAAAAGCAAAATAAGAGGGCTTTTTTCAAGAGCACTTCACCGCTTGGGGCAATGAGCCCGCAGTAACTGGTTGGAACTACTTTGAGGAAACAGAATATCAAAGTAAGAGAGCTTTTTTTGAAGAGCTCTTCACCCCTTTGGGCAATGAGCCTGCAGTAACTGGTTGGAACTACTTTGAGGTAACTGAAAAGCAAAATAAGAGGGCTTTTTTTTCAAGAGCGCTTCACCCCTTCGAGCAATGAGCCCGCAGAAACTGCTTGTAACTACTTTGAGGTAACAGAAAAGCAAAATAAGAGGGCTTTTTTCAAGAGCGCTTCACCCCTTGGGGCAATGAGCCCACAGTAACTGGTTGGAACTACTTGAAGTATCAGAAAAGCAAAATAAGAGGGCTTTTTTCAAGAGCGCTTCACTCCTTGGGGCAATCAGCCTGCAGTAACTGGTTGGAACTACTTTGAGGTAACAGAAAAGCAAAATAAGAGGGCTTTTTTCAAGAGCGCTTCACCCCTTGGGGCAATGAGCCCGCAGTAACTGCTTGGAACAAATTTGAGGTAATAGACAAGCAAAATAAGAGGGCTTTTTTAAAGAGCGCTTCACCGCTTGGGGCAATGAGCCCGCAGTAACTGGGTGGAACTGCTTTGAGGTAACAGAAAAGCAAAATAAGAGGGCTTTTTCAAGAGCGCTTCACCCTTTCGGGCAATGAGCCCACAGTAACTGGTTGGAACTACTTTGAGGTAACAGAAAAGCAAAATAAGAGGGCTTTTTTTTTGAAGCGCTTCACCCCTTGGGGCAATGAGCCCACAGAAACTGGCTGGAACTACTTTGAGGTAACAGAAAAGCAAAATAAGAGGGCTTTTTTCAAGAGCACTTCACCCCTGGGGCAATTTGCCTGCAGTAACTGGTTGAAACTACTTCGAAGTAATGGAAAAACAAAGAGAGCTTTTTTCAAGAGCGCCCCTTGGGGCAATGAGCCCACAGTAACTGGTTGGAACTACTTTGAAGTAACAGAAAACCAAGATAAGAGGGCTTTCTTCAAGAGCGCTTCACTCCTTGGGGCAATGAGCCTGCAGTAACTTGTTGGAACTACTTTGAGGTAACAGAAAAGCAAAATAAGAGGGCTTTTTTCAAGAGCGCTTCAATCCTTGCGGCAATTTGCCCGCAGTAACTGGTTGGAACTACTTTGAGGAAACAGAAAAGCAAAATAAGAGGGCTTTTTTCAAGAGCACTTCACCGCTTGGGGCAATGAGCCCGCAGTAACTGGTTGGAACTACTTTGAGGAAACAGAATATCAAAGTAAGAGAGCTTTTTTTGAAGAGCTCTTCACCCCTTTGGGCAATGAGCCTGCAGTAACTGGTTGGAACTACTTTGAGGTAACTGAAAAGCAAAATAAGAGGGCTTTTTTTTCAAGAGCGCTTCACCCCTTCGAGCAATGAGCCCGCAGAAACTGCTTGTAACTACTTTGAGGTAACAGAAAAGCAAAATAAGAGGGCTTTTTTCAAGAGCGCTTCACCCCTTGGGGCAATGAGCCCACAGTAACTGGTTGGAACTACTTGAAGTATCAGAAAAGCAAAATAAGAGGGCTTTTTTCAAGAGCGCTTCACTCCTTGGGGCAATCAGCCTGCAGTAACTGGTTGGAACTACTTTGAGGTAACAGAAAAGCAAAATAAGACGGATTTTTTTTCAAGAGCGCTTCACCCCTTGGGGCAATGAGCCTGCAGTAACTGTTTGGAACTGCTTTGAGGTAACAGAAAAGCGAAATAAGAGGGGTTTTTTAAAGAGCGCTTCACTCCTTTGGGCAATGAGCCCGCAGTAACTGCTTGGAACTACTTTGAAGTAACAGAAAAGCAAAATAAGAGGGCTTTTTTCAAGAGCGCTTCACCCCTTCGAGCAATGAGCCCGCAGTAACTGGTTGGAACTACTTGAAGTATCAGAAAAGCAAAATAAGAGGGCTTTTTTCAAGAGCGCTTCACTCCTTCGGGCAATCAGCCTGCAGTAACTGGTTGGAACTACTTTGAGGTAAGAGAAAAGCAAAATAAGAAGGATTTTTTTTCAAGAGCGCTTCACCCCTTGGGGCAATGAGCCCGCAGTAACTGGGTGGAACTGCTTTGAGGTAACAGAAAAGCGAAATAAGAGGGGTTATTTAAAGAGCGCTTCACCCCATGAGGCAATGAGCCCGCAGTAACTGCTTGGAACAAATTTGAGGTAATAGACAAGCAAAATAAGAGGGCTTTTTTAAAGAGCGCTTCATCGCTTTGGGGAATGAGCCCGCAGTAACTGGGTGGAACTGCTTTGAGGTAACAGAAAAGCAAAATAAGAGGGCTTTTTCAAGAGCACTTCACCGTGGGGCAATTTGCCTGCAGTAACTGTTTGAAACCACTTTGAAGTAATTGAAAAACAAAGAGGGTTTTTTTCAAGAGCGCCCCTTGGGGCAATGAGCCCACAGTAACGTGTTGGAACTACTTTGAAGTAACAGAAAAGCAAGATTAGAGGGCTTTTTTCAAGAGCGCTTCACTCCTTGGGGCAATGAGCCTGCAGTAACTTGTTGGAACTACTTTGAGGTAACAGAAAAGCAAAATAAGAGGGCTTTTTTCAAGAGCGCTTCAACCCTTGGGGCAATTTGCCCGCAGTAACTGGTTGGAACTACTTTGAGGAAAGAGAAAAGCGAAATAAGAGGGCTTTTTTCAAGAGCACTTCACCCCTTGGGGCAATGAGCCCGCAGTAACTGGTTGGAACTACTTTGAGGAAACAGAATATCAAAGTAAGAGAGATTTTTTTGAGGAGCGCTTCACCCCTTGGGGCAATGAGCCCATTGTAACTGGTTTGACGTAATTTGAAGTAACAGAAAAGCAAAATAAGAGGGCTTTTTTCAAGAGCGCTTCACTCCCTGGGGCAATGAGCCTGCAGTAACTGTTTGGAACTACTTTGAGGTAACAGAAAAGCAAAATAAAGGGCTTTTTTTCAAGAGCGCTTCACCCCTGGGGCAATGAGCCTGCAGTAACCTGTTCGAACCACTTTGAGGAAACGGAAAAGCAAAATAAGAGGGTGTTTTTCAAGAGCACTTCACCCTTGGGGCAATGAGCCCGCAGTAACTGATTGGAACAACTTTGAGGATACAGAATATCAAAGTTATAGGGCTTTTTTTGAAGAGCGCTTCACCCCTTGGGGCAATGAGCCTACAGTAACTGGTTGGAACTACTTTGAAGTAACAAAAAAGAAATTAAGAAAGCTTTTTTCAAGAACGCTTCACCCCTTTGGGCAATGAGCCCGCAGTAACTGCTTGGAACTACTTTGAAGTAACAGAAAAGCAAAATAAGAGGGCTTTTTTTCAAGAGCTCTTCACCCCTTGGGGCAATGAGCCTGCAGTAACTGGGGGGAACTGCTTTGAGGTAACAGAAAAGCAAAATAAGAGGGCTTTTTCAAGAGCGCTTCACCCCTTCGGGCAATGAGCCCACAGTAACTGGTTGGAACTACTTTGAGGTAACAGAAAAGCAAAATAAGAGGGCTTTTTTTTTGGAACGCTTCACCCCTTGGGGCAATGAGCCCACAGTAACTGGTTGAAACTACTTTGAGGTAACAGAAAAGCAAAATAAGAGGTCTTTTTTCAAGAGCACTTCACCCCTGGGGCAATTTGCCTGCAGTAACTGGTTGAAACTACTTCGAAGTAATGGAAAAACAAAGAGGGCTTTTTTCAAGAGTGCCCCTTGGGGCAATGAGCCCACAGTAACTGTTTGGAACTACTTTGAAGTAACAGAAAATCAAGATAAGAGGGCTTTTTTCAAGAGCACTTCACTCCTGGGGCAATTTGCCTGCAGTAACTGGTTGAAACTACTTTGAAGTAATGGAAAAACAAAGAGGGCTTTTTTCAAGAGCACCCCTTGGGGCAATGAGCCCACAGTAACTGGTTGGAACTACTTTGAAGTAACAGAAAAGCAAAATAAGAGGCTTTTTTCAAGAGCGCTTCACCCCTTCGGGCAATGAGCCCGCAGTAACTGGTTGGAACTACTTTGAGGAAACAGAATATCAAAGTAAGAGAGCTTTTTTTGAAGAGTGCTTCACCCCTTGGGGCAATGAGCCCACAGTAACTGGTTTGACGTAATTTGAGGTAACAGAAAAGCAATATAAGAGGGCTTTTTTCAAGAGCGCTTCACCCCTTGGGGCAATGAGCCCACAGTAACTGGTTGGAACTACTTGAAGTATCAGAAAAGCAAAATAAGAGGGCTTTTTTCAAGAGTGCTTCACCCCATGGGGCAATGAGCCCGCAGTAACTGTTTGGAACTAATTTGAAGTAACAAAAAAGAAAAGAAGAGGGATTTCTTCAAGAGCGCTTCACTCCTTGGGGCAATGAGCCTTCAGTAACTGGTTGGAACTACTTTGAGGTAACAGAAAAGCAAAATAAGAGGGCTTTTTTCAAGAGCGCTTCACCCCATGGGGCAATGAGTCTGCAGTAGCTGGTCGTAACTGCTTTGAGGTAACAGGAAAGTGAAATAAGGTGGGCTTTTTTCAAGAGTGATTCTCCCCTTTGGGCGATGAGCCTGCAGTAACTGCTTGGAACTACTTTGAGGTAACAGAAAAGCAAAATAAGAGGGCTTTTTTCAAGAGCTCTTCACCCCTTGGGGCAATGAGCCTGCAGTAACTGGTTGGAACTGCTTTGAGGTAACAGAAAAGCAAAATAAGAGGGCTTTTTTCAAGAGCGCTTCACCTCTTCGAGCAATGAGCCCGCAGACACTGCTTGGAACTACTTTGAGGTAACAGAAAAGCAAAATAAGAAGGCTTTTTTCAAGAGCGCTTCACCCCTTGGGGCAATGAGCCCGCAGTAACTGGTTGTAACTACTTGAAGTATCAGAAAAGCAAAATAAGAGGGCTTTTTTCAAGAGCGCTTCACCTCTTGGGGCAATGAGCCCGCAGTAACTGCTTGGAACAAATTTGAGGTAATAGACAAGCAAAATAAGAGGGCTTTTTTAAAGAGCGCTTCACCGCTTGGGGCAATGAGCCCGCAGTAACTGGGTGGAACTGCTTTGAGGTAACAGAAAAGCAAAATAAGAGGGCTTTTTCAAGAGCGCTTCACCCTTTCGGGCAATGAGCCCACAGTAACTGGTTGGAACTACTTTGAGGTAACAGAAAAGCAAAATAAGAGGGCTTTTTTTTTGGAGCGCTTCACCCCTTCGGGCAATGAGCCTGCAGTAACTGGTTGGAACTACTTTGAGGAAACAGAATATCAAAGTAAGAGAGCTTTTTTTGAAGAGTGCTTCACCCCTTGGGGCAATGAGCCCACAGTAACTGGTTTGACGTAATTTGAGGTAACAGAAAAGCAATATAAGAGGGCTTTTTTCAAGAGCGCTTCACCCCATGGGGCAATGAGCCCGCAGTAACTGGTTGGAACTACTTTGAAGTAAAAAAACGAAAAGAAGAGGGATTTCTTCAAGAGCGCTTCACTCCTTGGGGCAATGAGCCTTCAGTAACTGGTTGGAACTGCTTTGAGGTAACAGAAAAGCAAAATAAGAGGGCTTTTTTCAAGAGCGCTTCACCCCATGGGGCAATGAGTCTGCAGTAGCTGGTCGTAACTGTTTTGAGGTAACAGGAAAGTGAAATAAGAGGGCTTTTTTCAAGAGCGCTTCACCCCTTTGGGCAATGAGCCCGCAGTAACTGCTTGGAACTACTTTGAAGTAACAGAAAAGCAAAATAAGAGGACTTTTTTCAAGAGCTCTTCACCCCTTGGGGCAATGAGCCTGCAGTAACTGGTTGGAACTGCTTTGAGGTAACAGAAAAGCAAAATAAAAGGGCTTTTTTCAAGAGCGCTTCACCCTTTCGGGCAATGAGCCCACAGTAACTGGTTGGAACTACTTTGAGGTAACAAAAAAGCAAAATAAGAGGGCTTTTTTTTTGGAGCACTTCACCCCTTGGGGCAATGAGCCCACAGAAACTGGCTGGAACTACTTTGAGGTAACAGAAAAGCAAAATAAGAGGGCTTTTTTCAAGAGCACTTCACCCCTGGGGCAATTTGCCTGCAGTAACTCGTTGAAACTACTTCGAAGTAATGGAAAAACAAAGAGAGCTTTTTTCAAGAGCGCCCCTTGGGGCAATGAGCCCACAGTAACTGGTTGGAACTACTTTGAAGTAACAGAAAACCAAGATAAGAGGGCTTTCTTCAAGAGCGCTTCACTCCTTGGGGCAATGAGCCTGCAGTAACTTGTTGGAACTACTTTGAGGTAACAGAAAAGCAAAATAAGAGGGCTTTTTTCAAGAGCGCTTCAACCCTTGCGGCAATTTGCCCGCAGTAACTGGTTGGAACTACTTTGAGGAAACAGAAAAGCAAAATAAGAGGGCTTTTTTCAAGAGCACTTCACCGCTTGGGGCAATGAGCCCGCAGTAACTGGTTGGAACTACTTTGAGGAAACAGAATATCAAAGTAAGAGACCTTTTTTTGAACAGCGCTTCACACCTTGGGGCAATGAGCCTGCAGTAACTGGTTGGAACTACTTTGAGGTAACTGAAAAGCAAAATAAGAGGGCTTTTTTCAAGAGCGCTTCACCCCTTGGAGCAATGAGCCCGCAGAAACTGCTTGGAACTACTTTGAGGTAACAGAAAAGCAAAATAAGAGGGCTTTTTTCAAGAGCGCTTCACCCCTTGGGGCAATGAGCCCACAGTAACTGGTTGGAACTACTTGAAGTATCAGAAAAGCAAAATAAGAGGGCTTTTTTCAAGAGCGCTTCACCCCATGGGGCAATGAGCCCGCAGTAACTGGTTGGAACTACTTTGAAGTAACAAAAACGAAAAGAAGAGGGATTTCTTCAAGAGCGCTTCACTCCTTGGGGCAATGAGCCTTCAGTAACTGGTTGGAACTGCTTTGAGGTAACAGAAAAGCAAAATAAGAGGGCTTTTTTCAAGAGCGCTTCACCCCATGGGGCAATGAGTCTGCAGTAGCTGGTCGTAACTGTTTTGAGGTAACAGGAAAGTGAAATAAGAGGGCTTTTTTCAAGAGCGCTTCACCCCTTTGGGCAATGAGCCCGCAGTAACTGCTTGGAACTACTTTGAAGTAACAGAAAAGCAAAATAAGAGGACTTTTTTCAAGAGCTCTTCACCCCTTGGGGCAATGAGCCTGCAGTAACTGGTTGGAACTGCTTTGAGGTAACAGAAAAGCAAAATAAAAGGGCTTTTTTCAAGAGCGCTTCACCCCTTCGAGCAATGAGCCCGCAGAAACTGCTTGGAACTACTTTGAGGTAACAGAAAAGCAAAATAAGAGGGCTTTTTTCAAGAGCGCTTCACTCCTTGGGGCAATCAGCCTGCAGTAACTGGTTGGAACTACTTTGAGGTAACAGAAAAGCAAAAGAAGAGGGATTTTTTTTCAAGATCGCTTCACCCCTTCGGGCAATGAGCCCGCAGTAACTGCTTGGAACAAATTTGAGGTAATAGATAAGCAAAATAAGAGGGCTTTTTTTTGGAGCGCTTCACCCCTTGGGGCAATGAGCCCGAAGTAACTGGGTGGAACTGCTTTGAGGTAACAGAAAAGCAAAATAAGAGGGCTTTTTCAAGAGCGCTTCACCCTTTCGGGCAATGAGCCCACAGTAACTGGTTGGAACTACTTTGAGGTAACAGAAAAGCAAAATAAGAGGGCTTTTTTTCGGAGCGCTTCACCCCTTGGGGCAATGAGCCCACAGTAACTGGGTGGAACTACTTTGAGGTAACAGAAAAGCAAAATAAGAGGGCTTTTTTCAAGAGCACTTCACCCCTGGGGCAATTTGCCTGCAGTAACTGGTAGAAACTACTTCGAAGTTATGGAAAAACAAAGAGGGCTTTTTTCAAGAGCGCCCCTTGGGGCAATGAGCCCACAGTAACTGGTTGGAACTACTTTGAAGTAACAGAAAAGCAAGATAAGAGGGCTTTTTTCAAGAGCGCTTCACTCCTTTGGGCAATGAGCCTGCAGTAACTTGTTGGAACTATTTTGAGGTAACAGAAGAGCAAAATAAGAGGGATTTTTTCAAGAGCGCTTCAACCCTTGGGGCAATTTGCCCGCAGTAACTGGTTGGAACTACTTTGAGGAAACAGAAAAGCAAAATAAGAGGGCTTTTTTCAAGAGCACTTCACCCCTTGGGGCAATGAGCCCGCAGTAACTGGTTGGAACTACTTTGAGGAAACAGAATATCAAAGTAAGAGAGCTTTTTTTGAAGAGCGCTTCACCCCTTGGGGCAATGAGCCCACAGTAACTGGTTTGACGTAATCTGCAGTAACAGAAAAGCAAAATAAGAGGGCTTTTTTCAAGAGCGCTTCACTCCCTGGGGCAATAAGCCTGCAGTAACTGGTTGGAACTGCTTTGAGGTAACAGAATAGCAAAATAAAGGGCTTTTTTTCAAGAGCGCTTCACCCCTGGGGCAATGAGCCTGCAGTAACTGGTTGGAACTACTTTGAGGAAACAGAAAAGCAAAATAAGACGGCGTTTTTCAAGAGCACTTCACCCTTGGAGCAATGAGCCCGCAGTAACTGGTTGGAACTACTTTGAGGTAACAGAAAAGCAAAATAAGAGGGCATTTCTTTTGGAGCGCTTCACCCCTTGGGGCAATGAGCCCACAGAAACTGGCTGGAACTACTTTGAGGTAACAGAAAAGCAAAATAAGAGGGCTTTTTTCAAGAGCACTTCACCCCTGGGGCAATTTGCCTGCAGTAACTGGTTGAAACTACTTCGAAGTAATGGAAAAACAAAGAGAGCTTTTTTCAAGAGCGCCCCTTGGGGCAATGAGCCCACAGTAACTGGTTGGAACTACTTTGAAGTAACAGAAAACCAAGATAAGAGGGCTTTCTTCAAGAGCGCTTCACTCCTTGGGGCAATGAGCCTGCAGTAACTTGTTGGAACTACTTTGAGGTAACAGAAAAGCAAAATAAGAGGGCTTTTTTCAAGAGCGCTTCAACCCTTGCGGCAATTTGCCCGCAGTAACTGGTTGGAACTACTTTGAGGAAACAGAAAAGCAAAATAAGAGGGCTTTTTTCAAGAGCACTTCACCGCTTGGGGCAATGAGCCCGCAGTAACTGGTTGGAACTACTTTGAGGAAACAGAATATCAAAGTAAGAGACCTTTTTTTGAACAGCGCTTCACACCTTGGGGCAATGAGCCTGCAGTAACTGGTTGGAACTACTTTGAGGTAACTGAAAAGCAAAATAAGAGGGCTTTTTTCAAGAGCGCTTCACCCCTTGGAGCAATGAGCCCGCAGAAACTGCTTGGAACTACTTTGAGGTAACAGAAAAGCAAAATAAGAGGGCTTTTTTCAAGAGCGCTTCACCCCTTGGGGCAATGAGCCCACAGTAACTGGTTGGAACTACTTGAAGTATCAGAAAAGCAAAATAAGAGGGCTTTTTTCAAGAGCGCTTCACCCCATGGGGCAATGAGCCCGCAGTAACTGGTTGGAACTACTTTGAAGTAAAAAAACGAAAAGAAGAGGGATTTCTTCAAGAGCGCTTCACTCCTTGGGGCAATGAGCCTTCAGTAACTGGTTGGAACTGCTTTGAGGTAACAGAAAAGCAAAATAAGAGGGCTTTTTTCAAGAGCGCTTCACCCCATGGGGCAATGAGTCTGCAGTAGCTGGTCGTAACTGTTTTGAGGTAACAGGAAAGTGAAATAAGAGGGCTTTTTTCAAGAGCGCTTCACCCCTTTGGGCAATGAGCCCGCAGTAACTGCTTGGAACTACTTTGAAGTAACAGAAAAGCAAAATAAGAGGACTTTTTTCAAGATCGCTTCACCCCTTCGGGCAATGAGCCCGCAGTAACTGCTTGGAACAAATTTGAGGTAATAGATAAGCAAAATAAGAGGGCTTATTTAAAGAGCGCTTCACCACTTGGGGCAATGAGCCCGAAGTAACTGGGTGGAACTGCTTTGAGGTAACAGAAAAGCAAAATAAGAGGGCTTTTTCAAGAGCGCTTAACCCTTTCGGGCAATGAGCCCACAGTAACTGGTTGGAACTACTTTGAGGTAACAGAAAAGCAAAATAAGAGGGCTTTTTTTCGGAGCGCTTCACCCCTTGGGGCAATGAGCCCACAGTAACTGGGTGGAACTACTTTGAGGTAACAGAAAAGCAAAATAAGAGGGCTTTTTTCAAGAGGACTTCACGCCTGGGGCAATTTGCCTGCAGTAACTGGTAGAAACTACTTCGAAGTTATGGAAAAACAAAGAGGGCTTTTTTCAAGAGCGCCCCTTGGGGCAATGAGCCCACAGTAACTGGTTGGAACTACTTTGAAGTAACAGAAAAGCAAGATAAGAGGGCTTTTTTCAAGAGCGCTTCACTCCTTGGGGCAATGAGCCTGCAGTAACTTGTTGGAACTATTTTGAGGTAACAGAAGAGAAAAATAAGAGGGATTTTTTCAAGAGCGCTTCAACCCTTGGGGCAATTTGCCCGCAGTAACTGGTTGGAACTACTTTGAGGAAACAGAAAAGCAAAATAAGAGGGCTTTTTTCAAGAGCACATCACCCCTTGGGGCAATGAGCCCGCAGTAACTGGTTGGAACTACTTTGAGGAAACAGAATATCAAAGTAAGAGAGCTTTTTTCAAGAGCGCTTCACCCCTTGGGGCAATGAGCCTGCAGTAACTGGTTGGAACTGCTTTGAGGTAACAGAAAAGCAAAATAAGAGGGCTTTTTTCAAGAGCGCTTCACCTCTTCGAGCAATGAGCCCGCAGACACTGCTTGGAACTACTTTGAGGTAACAGAAAAGCAAAATAAGAAGGCTTTTTTCAAGAGCGCTTCACCCCTTGGGGCAATGAGCCCGCAGTAACTGGTTGTAACTACTTGAAGTATCAGAAAAGCAAAATAAGAGGGCTTTTTTCAAGAGCGCTTCACCCCTTGGGGCAATGAGCCCGCAGTAACTGCTTGGAACAAATTTGAGGTAATAGACAAGCAAAATAAGAGGGCTTTTTTAAAGAGCGCTTCACCGCTTGGGGCAATGAGCCCGCAGTAACTGGGTGGAACTGCTTTGAAGTAACAGAAAAGCAAAATAAGAGGGCTTTTTCAAGAGCGCTTCACCCTTTCGGGCAATGAGCCCACAGTAACTGGTTGGAACTACTTTGAGGTAACAGAAAAGCAAAATAAGAGGGCTTTTTTTTTGGAGCGCTTCACCCCTTGGGGCAATGAGCCCACAGAAACTGGCTGGAACTACTTTGAGGTAACAGAAAAGCAAAATAAGTGGGCTTTTTTCAAGAGCACTTCACCCCTGGGGCAATTTGCCTGCAGTAACTCGTTGAAACTACTTCGAAGTAATGGAAAAACAAAGAGAGCTTTTTTCAAGAGCGCCCCTTGGGGCAATGAGCCCACAGTAACTGGTTGGAACTACTTTGAAGTAACAGAAAACCAAGATAAGAGGGCTTTCTTCAAGAGCGCTTCACTCCTTGGGGCAATGAGCCTGCAGTAACTTGTTGGAACTACTTTGAGGTAACAGAAAAGCAAAATAAGAGGGCTTTTTTCAAGAGCGCTTCAACCCTTGCGGCAATTTGCCCGCAGTAACTGGTTGGAACTACTTTGAGGAAACAGAAAAGCAAAATAAGAGGGCTTTTTTCAAGAGCACTTCACCCCTTGGGGCAATGAGCCCGCAGTAACTGGTTGGAACTACTTTGAGGAAACAGAATATCAAAGTAAGAGAGCTTTTTTCAAGAGCGCTTCACCCCTTGGGGCAATGAGCCTGCAGTAACTGGTTGGAACTGCTTTGAGGTAACAGAAAAGCAAAATAAGAGGGCTTTTTTCAAGAGCGCTTCACCTCTTCGAGCAATGAGCCCGCAGACACTGCTTGGAACTACTTTGAGGTAACAGAAAAGCAAAATAAGAAGGCTTTTTTCAAGAGCGCTTCACCCCTTGGGGCAATGAGCCCGCAGTAACTGGTTGTAACTACTTGAAGTATCAGAAAAGCAAAATAAGAGGGCTTTTTTCAAGAGCGCTTCACCCCTTGGGGCAATGAGCCCGCAGTAACTGCTTGGAACAAATTTGAGGTAATAGACAAGCAAAATAAGAGGGCTTTTTTAAAGAGCGCTTCACCGCTTGGGGCAATGAGCCCGCAGTAACTGGGTGGAACTGCTTTGAGGTAACAGAAAAGCAAAATAAGAGGGCTTTTTCAAGAGCGCTTCACCCTTTCGGGCAATGAGCCCACAGTAACTGGTTGGAACTACTTTGAGGTAACAGAAAAGCAAAATAAGAGGGCTTTTTTTTTGGAGCGCTTCACCCCTTGGGGCAATGAGCCCACAGAAACTGGCTGGAACTACTTTGAGGTAACAGAAAAGCAAAATAAGAGGGCTTTTTTCAAGAGCACTTCACCCCTGGGGCAATTTGCCTGCAGTAACTCGTTGAAACTACTTCGAAGTAATGGAAAAACAAAGAGAGCTTTTTTCAAGAGCGCCCCTTGGGGCAATGAGCCCACAGTAACTGGTTGGAACTACTTTGAAGTAACAGAAAACCAAGATAAGAGGGCTTTCTTCAAGAGCGCTTCACTCCTTGGGGCAATGAGCCTGCAGTAACTTGTTGGAACTACTTTGAGGTAACAGAAAAGCAAAATAAGAGGGCTTTTTTCAAGAGCGCTTCAACCCTTGCGGCAATTTGCCCGCAGTAACTGGTTGGAACTACTTTGAGGAAACAGAAAAGCAAAATAAGAGGGCTTTTTTCAAGAGCACTTCACCGCTTGGGGCAATGAGCCCGCAGTAACTGGTTGGAACTACTTTGAGGAAACAGAATATCAAAGTAAGAGAGCTTTTTTTGAACAGCGCTTCACACCTTGGGGCAATGAGCCTGCAGTAACTGATTGGAACTACTTTGAGGTAACTGAAAAGCAAAATAAGAGGGCTTTTTTCAAGAGCGCTTCACCCCTTGGAGCAATGAGCCCGCAGAAACTGCTTGGAACTACTTTGAGGTAACAGAAAAGCAAAATAAGAGGGCTTTTTTCAAGAGCGCTTCACCCGTTGGGGCAATGAGCCCACAGTAACTGGTTGGAACTACTTGAAGTATCAGAAAAGCAAAATAAGAGGGCTTTTTTCAAGAGCGCTTCACCCCATGGGGCAATGAGCCCGCAGTAACTGGTTGGAACTACTTTGAAGTAAAAAAACGAAAAGAAGAGGGATTTCTTCAAGAGTGCTTCACTCCTTGGGGCAATGAGCCTTCAGTAACTGGTTGGAACTGCTTTGAGGTAACAGAAAAGCAAAATAAGAGGGCTTTTTCAAGAGCGCTTCACCCCATGGGGCAATGAGTCTGCAGTAGCTGGTCGTAACTGTTTTGAGGTAACAGGAAAGTGAAATAAGAGGGCTTTTTTCAAGAGCGCTTCACCCCTTTGGGCAATGAGCCCGCAGTAACTGCTTGGAACTACTTTGAAGTAACAGAAAAGCAAAATAAGAGGTCTTTTTTCAAGAGCTTTTCACCCCTTGGGGCAATGAGCCTGCAGTAACTGGTTGGAACTACTTTGAGGTAACAGAAAAGCAAAATAAGAGGGCTTTTTTCAAGAGCGCTTCACTCCTTGGGGCAATGAGCCTGCAGTAACTGCTTGGAACTACTTTGAAGTAACAGAAAAGCAAAATAAGAGGTCTTTTTTCAAGAGCTTTTCACCCCTTCGAGCAATGAGCCCGCAGAAACTGCTTGGAACTACTTTGAGGTAACAGAAAAGCAAAATAAGAGGGCTTTTTTCAAGAGCGCTTCACTCCTTGGGGCAATCAGCCTGCAGTAACTGGTTGGAACTACTTTGAGGTAACAGAAAAGCAAAAGAAGAGGGATTTTTTTTCAAGATCGCTTCACCCCTTCGGGCCATGAGCCCGCAGTAACTGCTTGGAACAAATTTGAGGTAATAGATAAGCAAAATAAGAGGGCTTATTTAAAGAGCGCTTCACCACTTGGGGCAATGAGCCCGAAGTAACTGGGTGGAACTGCTTTGAGGTAACAGAAAAGCAAAATAAGAGGGCTTTTTCAAGAGCGCTTCACCCTTTCGGGCAATGAGCCCACAGTAACTGGTTGGAACTACTTTGAGGTAACAGAAAAGCAAAATAAGAGGGCTTTTTTTTGGAGCGCTTCACCCCTTGGGGCAATGAGCCCACAGTAACTGGGTGGAACTACTTTGAGGTAACAGAAAAGCAAAATAAGAGGGCTTTTTTCAAGAGCACTTCACCCCTGGGGCAATTTGCCTGCAGTAACTGGTAGAAACTACTTCGAAGTTATGGAAAAACAAAGAGGGCTTTTTTCAAGAGCGCCCCTTGGGGCAATGAGCCCACAGTAACTGGTTGGAACTACTTTGAAGTAACAGAAAAGCAAGATAAGAGGGCTTTTTTCAAGAGCGCTTCACTCCTTGGGGCAATGAGCCTGCAGTAACTTGTTGGAACTATTTTGAGGTAACAGAAGAGCAAAATAAGAGGGATTTTTTCAAGAGCGCTTCAATCCTTGGGGCAATTTGCCCGCAGTAACTGGTTGGAACTACTTTGAGGAAACAGAAAAGCAAAATAAGAGGGCTTTTTTCAAGAGCACTTCACCCCTTGGGGCAATGAGCCCGCAGTAACTGGTTGGAACTACTTTGAGGAAACAGAATATCAAAGTAAGAGAGCTTTTTTTGAAGAGCGCTTCACCCCTTGGGGCAATGAGCCCACAGTAACTGGTTTGACGTAATTTGCAGTAACAGAAAAGCAAAATAAGAGGGCTTTTTTCAAGAGCGCTTCACTCCCTGGGGCAATAAGCCTGCAGTAACTGGTTGGAACTGCTTTGAGGTAACAGAATAGCAAAATAAAGGGCTTTTTTTCAAGAGCGCTTCACCCCTGGGGCAATGAGCCTGCAGTAACTGGTTGGAACTACTTTGAGGAAACAGAAAAGCAAAATAAGACGGCGTTTTTCAAGAGCACTTCACCCTTGGAGCAATGAGCCCGCAGTAACTGGTTGGAACTACTTTGAGGTAACAGAAAAGCAAAATAAGAGGGCTTTTCTTTTGGAGCGCTTCACCCCTTGGGGCAATGAGCCCACAGAAACTGGCTGGAACTACTTTGAGGTAACAGAAAAGCAAAATAAGAGGGCTTTTTTCAAGAGCACTTCACCCCTGGGGCAATTTGCCTGCAGTAACTGGTTGAAACTACTTCGAAGTAATGGAAAAACAAAGAGAGCTTTTTTCAAGAGCGCCCCTTGGGGCAATGAGCCCACAGTAACTGGTTGGAACTACTTTGAAGTAACAGAAAACCAAGATAAGAGGGCTTTCTTCAAGAGCGCTTCACTCCTTGGGGCAATGAGCCTGCAGTAACTTGTTGGAACTACTTTGAGGTAACAGAAAAGCAAAATAAGAGGGCTTTTTTCAAGAGCGCTTCAACCCTTGCGGCAATTTGCCCGCAGTAACTGGTTGGAACTACTTTGAGGAAACAGAAAAGCAAAATAAGAGGGCTTTTTTCAAGAGCACTTAACCGCTTGGGGCAATGAGCCCGCAGTAACTGGTTGGAACTACTTCGAGGAAACAGAATATCAAAGTAAGAGACCTTTTTTTGAACAGCGCTTCACACCTTGGGGCAATGAGCCTGCAGTAACTGGTTGGAACTACTTTGAGGTAACTGAAAAGTAAAATAAGAGGGCTTTTTTCAAGAGCGCTTCACCCCTTGGAGCAATGAGCCCGCAGAAACTGCTTGGAACTACTTTGAGGTAACAGAAAAGCAAAATAAGAGGGCTTTTTTCAAGAGCGCTTCACCCCTTGGGGCAATGAGCCCACAGTAACTGGTTGGAACTACTTGAAGTATCAGAAAAGCAAAATAAGAGGGCTTTTTTCAAGAGCGCTTCACCCCATGGGGCAATGAGCCCGCAGTAACTGGTTGGAACTACTTTGAAGTAACAAAAACGAAAAGAAGAGGGATTTCTTCAAGAGCGCTTCACTCCTTGGGGCAATGAGCCTTCAGTAACTGGTTGGAACTGCTTTGAGGTAACAGAAAAGCAAAATAAGAGGGCTTTTTTCAAGAGCGCTTCACCCCATGGGGCAATGAGTCTGCAGTAGCTGGTCGTAACTGTTTTGAGGTAACAGGAAAGTGAAATAAGAGGGCTTTTTTCAAGAGCGCTTCACCCCTTTGGGCAATGAGCCCGCAGTAACTGCTTGGAACTACTTTGAAGTAACAGAAAAGAAAAATAAAAGGACTTTTTTCAAGAGCTCTTCACCCCTTGGGGCAATGAGCCTGCAGTAACTGGTTGGAACTGCTTTGAGGTAACAGAAAAGCAAAATAAAAGGGCTTTTTTCAAGAGCGCTTCACCCCTTCGAGCAATGAGCCCGCAGAAACTGCTTGGAACTACTTTGAGGTAACAGAAAAGCAAAATAAGAGGGCTTTTTTCAAGAGCGCTTCACTCCTTGGGGCAATCAGCCTGCAGTAACTGGTTGGAACTACTTTGAGGTAACAGAAAAGCAAAAGAAGAGGGATTTTTTTTCAAGATCGCTTCACCCCTTCGGGCAATGAGCCCGCAGTAACTGCTTGGAACAAATTTGAGGTAATAGATAAGCAAAATAAGAGGGCTTTTTTTTGGAGCGCTTCACCCCTTGGGGCAATGAGCCCGAAGTAACTGGGTGGAACTGCTTTGAGGTAACAGAAAAGCAAAATAAGAGGGCTTTTTCAAGAGCGCTTCACCCTTTCGGGCAATGAGCCCACAGTAACTGGTTGGAACTACTTTGAGGTAACAGAAAAGCAAAATAAGAGGGCTTTTTTTCGGAGCGCTTCACCCCTTGGGGCAATGAGCCCACAGTAACTGGGTGGAACTACTTTGAGGTAATAGAAAAGCAAAATAAGAGGGCTTTTTTCAAGAGCACTTCACCCCTGGGGCAATTTGCCTGCAGTAACTGGTAGAAACTACTTCGAAGTTATGGAAAAACAAAGAGGGCTTTTTTCAAGAGCGCCCCTTGGGGCAATGAGCCCACAGTAACTGGTTGGAACTACTTTGAAGTAACAGAAAAGCAAGATAAGAGGGCTTTTTTCAAGAGCGCTTCACTCCTTTGGGCAATGAGCCTGCAGTAACTTGTTGGAACTATTTTGAGGTAACAGAAGAGCAAAATAAGAGGGATTTTTTCAAGAGCGCTTCAACCCTTGGGGCAATTTGCCCGCAGTAACTGGTTGGAACTACTTTGAGGAAACAGAAAAGCAAAATAAGAGGGCTTTTTTCAAGAGCACTTCACCCCTTGGGGCAATGAGCCCGCAGTAACTGGTTGGAACTACTTTGAGGAAACAGAATATCAAAGTAAGAGAGCTTTTTTTGAAGAGCGCTTCACCCCTTGGGGCAATGAGCCCACAGTAACTGGTTTGACGTAATTTGCAGTAACAGAAAAGCAAAATAAGAGGGCTTTTTTCAAGAGCGCTTCACTCCCTGGGGCAATAAGCCTGCAGTAACTGGTTGGAACTGCTTTGAGGTAACAGAATAGCAAAATAAAGGGCTTTTTTTCAAGAGCGCTTCACCCCTGGGGCAATGAGCCTGCAGTAACTGGTTGGACCTACTTTGAGGAAACAGAAAAGCAAAATAAGACGGCGTTTTTCAAGAGCACTTCACCCTTGGAGCAATGAGCCCGCAGTAACTGGTTGGAACTACTTTGAGGATACAGAATATCAAAGTTATAGGGCTTTTTTTGAAGAGCGCTTCACCCCTTGGGGCAATGAGCCCACAGAAACTGGCTGGAACTACTTTGAGGTAACAGAAAAGCAAAATAAGAGGGCTTTTTTCAAGAGCACTTCACCCCTGGGGCAATTTGCCTGCAGTAACTGGTTGAAACTACTTCGAAGTAATGGAAAAACAAAGAGAGCTTTTTTCAAGAGCGCCCCTTGGGGCAATGAGCCCACAGTAACTGGTTGGAACTACTTTGAAGTAACAGAAAACCAAGATAAGAGGGCTTTCTTCAAGAGCGCTTCACTCCTTGGGGCAATGAGCCTGCAGTAACTTGTTGGAACTGCTTTGAGGTAACAGAAAAGCAAAATAAGAGGGATTTTTTCAAGAGCGCTTCAACCCTTGGGGCAATTTGCCCGCAGTAACTGGTTGGAACTACTTTGAGGAAACAGAAAAGCAAAATAAGAGGGCTTTTTTCAAGAGCACTTCACCCCTTGGGGCAATGAGCCCGCAGTAACTGGTTGGAACTACTTTGAGGAAACAGAATATCAAAGTAAGAGAGCTTTTTTTGAAGAGCGCTTCACCCCTTGGGGCAATGAGCCCACAGTAACTGGTTTGACGTAATTTGCAGTAACAGAAAAGCAAAATAAGAGGGCTTTTTTCAAGAGCGCTTCACTCCCTGGGGCAATAAGCCTGCAGTAACTGGTTGGAACTGCTTTGAGGTAACAGAATAGCAAAATAAAGGGCTTTTTTTCAAGAGCGCTTCACCCCTGGGGCAATGAGCCTGCAGTAACTGGTTGGACCTACTTTGAGGAAACAGAAAAGCAAAATAAGACGGCGTTTTTCAAGAGCACTTCACCCTTGGAGCAATGAGCCCGCAGTAACTGGTTGGAACTACTTTGAGGATACAGAATATCAAAGTTATAGGGCTTTTTTTGAAGAGCGCTTCACCCCTTGGGGCAATGAGCCCACAGAAACTGGCTGGAACTACTTTGAGGTAACAGAAAAGCAAAATAAGAGGGCTTTTTTCAAGAGCACTTCACCCCTGGGGCAATTTGCCTGCAGTAACTGGTTGAAACTACTTCGAAGTAATGGAAAAACAAAGAGAGCTTTTTTCAAGAGCGCCCCTTGGGGCAATGAGCCCACAGTAACTGGTTGGAACTACTTTGAAGTAACAGAAAACCAAGATAAGAGGGCTTTCTTCAAGAGCGCTTCACTCCTTGGGGCAATGAGCCTGCAGTAACTTGTTGGAACTGCTTTGAGGTAACAGAAAAGCAAAATAAGAGGGCTTTTTTCAAGAGCGCTTCAACCCTTGGGGCAATTTGCCCGCAGTAACTGGTTGGAACTACTTTGAGGAAACAGAAAAGCAAAATAAGAGGGCTTTTTTCAAGAGCGCTTCACACCTTGGGGCAATGAGCCTGCAGTAACTGGTTGGAACTACTTTGAGGTAACTGAAAAGCAAAATAAGAGGGCTTTTTTCAAGAGCGCTTCACCCCTTGGAGCAATGAGCCCGCAGAAACTGCTTGGAACTACTTTGAGGTAACAGAAAAGCAAAATAAGAGGGCTTTTTTCAAGAGCGCTTCACCCCTTGGTGCAATGAGCCCACAGTAACTGGTTGGAACTACTTGAAGTATCAGAAAAGCAAAATAAGAGGGCTTTTTTCAAGAGCGCTTCACCCCATGGGGCAATGAGCCCGCAGTAACTGGTTGGAACTACTTTGAAGTAACAAAAACGAAAAGAAGAGGGATTTCTTCAAGAGCGCTTCACTCCTTGGGGCAATGAGCCTTCAGTAACTGGTTGGAACTGCTTTGAGGTAACAGAAAAGCAAAATAAGAGGGCTTTTTTCAAGAGCGCTTCACCCCATGGGGCAATGAGTCTGCAGTAGCTGATCGTAACTGTTTTGAGGTAACAGGAAAGTGAAATAAGAGGGCTTTTTTCAAGAGCGCTTCACCCCTTGGGGCAATGAGCCTGCAGTAACTGGTTGGAACTGCTTTGAGGTAACAGAAAAGCAGAATAAGAGGGCTTTTTTCAAGAGCGCTTCACTCCTTGGGGCAATCAGCCTGCAGTAACTGGTTGGAACTACTTTGAGGTAACAGAAAAGCAAAAGAAGAGGGATTTTTTTTCAAGATCGCTTCACCCCTTGGGGCAATGAGCCCGCAGTAACTGATTGGAACTGCTTTGAGGTAACAGAAAAGCGAAATAAGAGGGCTTTTTCAAGAGCGCTTCACCCCTTCGGGCAATGAGCCCGCAGTAACTGCTTGGAACAAATTTGAGGTAATAGATAAGCAAAATAAGAGGGCTTTTTTAAAGAGCGCTTCACCACTTGGGGCAATGAGCCCGAAGTAACTGGGTGGAACTGCTTTGAGGTAACAGAAAAGCAAAATAAGAGGGCTTTTTCAAGAGCGCTTCACCCTTTCGGGCAATGAGCCCACAGTAACTGGTTGGAACTACTTTGAGGTAACAGAAAAGCAAAATAAGAGGGCTTTTTTTTGGAGCGCTTCACCCCTTGGGGCAATGAGCCGACAGAAACTGGTTGGATCTACTTTGAGGTAACAGAAAAGCAAAATAAGAGGGCTTTTTTCAAGAGCACTTCACCCCTGGGGCAATTTGTCTGCAGTAACTGGTAGAAACTACTTCGAAGTAATGGAAAAACAAAGAGGGCTTTTTTCAAGAGCGCCCCTTGGGGCAATGAGCCCACAGTAACTGGTTGGAACTACTTTGAAGTAACAGAAAAGCAAGATAAGAGGGCTTTTTTCAAGAGCGCTTCACTCCTTGGGGCAATGAGCCTGCAGTAACTTGTTGGAACTACTTTGAGGTAACAGAAGAGCAAAATAAGAGGGATTTTTTCAAGAGCGCTTCAACCCTTGGGGCAATTTGCCCGCAGTAACTGGTTGGAACTACTTTGAGGAAACAGAAAAGCAAAATAAGAGGGCTTTTTTCAAGAGCGCTTCACCCCTTGGGGCAATGAGCCCGCAGTAACTGGTTGGAACTACTTTGAGGAAACAGAATATCAAAGTAAGAGAGCTTTTTTTGAAGAGCGCTTCACCCCTTGGGGCAATGAGCCCACAGTAACTGGTTTGACGTAATTTGCAGTAACAGAAAGGCAAAATAAGAGGGCTTTTTTCAAGAGCGCTTCACTCCCTGGGGCAATAAGCCTGCAGTAACTGGTTGGAACTGCTTTGAGGTAACAGAATAGCAAAATAAAGGGCTTTTTTTCAAGAGCGCTTCACCCCTGGGGCAATGAGCCTGCAGTAACTGGTTGGAACTACTTTGAGGAAACAGAAAAGCAAAATAAGACGGCGTTTTTCAAGAGCACTTCACCCTTGGAGCAATGAGCCCGCAGTAACTGGTTGGAACTACTTTGAGGATACAGAATATCAAAGTTATAGGGCTTTTTTTGAAGAGCGTTTCACCCCTTGGGGCAATGAGCCCACAGAAACTGGCTGGAACTACTTTGAGGTAACAGAAAAGCAAAATAAGAGGGCTTTTTTCAAGAGCACTTCACGCCTGGGGCAATTTGCCTGCAGTAACTGGTTGAAACTACTTCGAAGTAATGGAAAAACAAAGAGAGCTTTTTTCAAGAGCGCCCCTTGGGGCAATGAGCCCACAGTAAATGGTTGGAACTACTTTGAAGTAACAGAAAACCAAGATAAGAGGGCTTTTTTCAAGAGCGCTTCACCCCATGGGGCAATGAGTCTGCAGTAGCTGATCGTAACTGTTTTGAGGTAACAGAAAAGCAAAATAAGAGGGCTTTTTTCAAGAGCGCTTCACCCTTTCGGGCAATGAGCCCACAGTAACTGGTTGGAACTACTTTGAGGTAACAGAAAAGCAAAATAAGAGGGCTTTTTTTTGGAGCGCTTCACCCCTTGGGGCAATGAGCCGACAGAAACTGGTTGGATCTACTTTGAGGTAACAGAAAAGCAAAATAAGAGGGCTTTTTTCAAGAGCACTTCACCCCTGGGGCAATTTGTCTGCAGTAACTGGTAGAAACTACTTCGAAGTAATGGAAAAACAAAGAGGGCTTTTTTCAAGAGCGCCCCTTGGGGCAATGAGCCCACAGTAACTGGTTGGAACTACTTTGAAGTAACAGAAAAGCAAGATAAGAGGGCTTTTTTCAAGAGCGCTTCACTCCTTGGGGCAATGAGCCTGCAGTAACTTGTTGGAACTACTTTGAGGTAACAGAAGAGCAAAATAAGAGGGATTTTTTCAAGAGCGCTTCAACCCTTGGGGCAATTTGCCCGCAGTAACTGGTTGGAACTACTTTGAGGAAACAGAAAAGCAAAATAAGAGGGCTTTTTTCAAGAGCGCTTCACCCCTTGGGGCAATGAGCCCGCAGTAACTGGTTGGAACTACTTTGAGGAAACAGAATATCAAAGTAAGAGAGCTTTTTTTGAAGAGCGCTTCACCCCTTGGGGCAATGAGCCCACAGTAACTGGTTTGACGTAATTTGCAGTAACAGTAAGGCAAAATAAGAGGGCTTTTTTCAAGAGCGCTTCACTCCCTGGGGCAATAAGCCTGCAGTAACTGGTTGGAACTGCTTTGAGGTAACAGAATAGCAAAATAAAGGGCTTTTTTTCAAGAGCGCTTCACCCCTGGGGCAATGAGCCTGCAGTAACTGGTTGGAACTACTTTGAGGAAACAGAAAAGCAAAATAAGACGGCGTTTTTCAAGAGCACTTCACCCTTGGAGCAATGAGCCCGCAGTAACTGGTTGGAACTACTTTGAGGATACAGAATATCAAAGTTATAGGGCTTTTTTTGAAGAGCGCTTCACCCCTTGGGGCAATGAGCCCACAGAAACTGGCTGGAACTACTTTGAGGTAACAGAAAAGCAAAATAAGAGGGCTTTTTTCAAGAGCACTTCACGCCTGGGGCAATTTGCCTGCAGTAACTGGTTGAAACTACTTCGAAGTAATGGAAAAACAAAGAGAGCTTTTTTCAAGAGCGCCCCTTGGGGCAATGAGCCCACAGTAAATGGTTGGAACTGCTTTGAGGTAACAGAAAAGCAGAATAAGAGGGCTTTTTTCAAGAGCGCTTCACTCCTTGGGGCAATGAGCCTGCAGTAACTTGTTGGAACTACTTTGAGGTAACAGAAAAGCAAAATAAGAGGGCTTTTTTCAAGAGCGCTTCAACCCTTGGGGCAATTTGCCCGCAGTAACTGGTTGGAACTACTTTGAGGAAACAGAAAAGCAAAATAAGAGGGCTTTTTTCAAGAGCACTTCACCCCTGGGGCAATGAGCCCGCAGTAACTGGTTGGAACTACTTTGAGGAAACAGAATATCAAAGTAAGAGAGCTTTTTTTGAAAAGCGCTTCACACCTTGGGGCAATGAGCCTGCAGTAACTGGTTGGAACTACTTTGAGGTAACTGAAAAGCAAAATAAGAGGGCTTTTTTCAAGAGCGCTTCACCCCTTGGAGCAATGAGCCCGCAGAAACTGCTTGGAACTACTTTGAGGTAACAGAAAAGTAACTGGTTGGAACTACTTGAAGTATCAGAAAAGCAAAATAAGAGGGCTTTTTTCAAGAGCGCTTCACCCCATGGGGCAATGAGCCCGCAGTAACTGGTTGGAACTACTTTGAAGTAACAAAAACGAAAAGAAGAGGGATTTCTTCAAGAGCGCTTCACTCCTTGGGGCAATGAGCCTTCAGTAACTGGCTGGAACTGCTTTGAGGTAACAGAAAAGCAAAATAAGAGGGCTTTTTTCAAGAGCGCTTCACCCCATGGGGCAATGAGTCTGCAGTAGCTGATCGTAACTGTTTTGAGGTAACAGGAAAGTGAAATAAGAGGGCTTTTTTCAAGAGCGCTTCACCCCTTGGGGCAATGAGCCTGCAGTAACTGGTTGGAACTGCTTTGAGGTAACAGAAAAGCAGAATAAGAGGGCTTTTTTCAAGAGCGCTTCACTCCTTGGGGCAATCAGCCTGCAGTAACTGGTTGGAACTACTTTGAGGTAACAGAAAAGCAAAAGAAGAGGGATTTTTTTTCAAGATCGCTTCACCCCTTGGGGCAATGAGCCCGCAGTAACTGGTTGGAACTGCTTTGAGGTAACAGAAAAGCGAAATAAGAGGGCTTTTTCAAGAGCGCTTCACCCCTTCAGGCAATGAGCCCGCAGTAACTGCTTGGAACAAATTTGAGGTAATAGACAAGCAAAATAAGAGGGCTTTTTAAAAGAGCGCTTCACCACTTGGGGCATTGAGCCCGAAGTAACTGGGTGGAACTGCTTTGAGGTAACAGAAAAGCAAAATAAGAGGGCTTTTTCAAGAGCGCTTCACCCTTTCGGGCAATGAGCCCACAGTAACTGGTTGGAACTACTTTGAGGTAACAGAAAAGCAAAATAAGAGGGCTTTTTTCAAGAGCGCTTTAACCCTTGGGGCAATTTGCCCGCAGTAACTGGTTGGAACTACTTTGAGGAAACAGAAAAGCAAAATAAGAGGGCTTTTTTCAAGAGCACTTCACCCCTTGGGGCAATGAGCCCGCAGTAACTGGTTGGAACTACTTTGAGGAAACAGAATATCAAAGGAAGAGAGCTTTTTTTGAAGAGCGCTTCACCCCTTGGGGCAATGAGCCCACAGTAACTGGTTTGACGTAATTTGCAGTAACAGAAAAGCAAAATAAGAGAGCTTTTTTCAAGAGCGCTTCACTCCCTGGTGCAATGAGCCTGCAGTAACTGGTTGGAACTGCTTTGAGGTAACAGAATAGCAAAATAAAGGGCTTTTTTTCAAGAGCGCTTCACCCCTGGGGCAATAAGCCTGCAGTAACTGGTTGGAACTACTTTGAGGAAACAGAAAAGCCAAATAAGAGGGCGTTTTTCAAGAGCACTTCACCCTTGGGGCAATGAGCCCGCAGTAACTGGTTGGAACTACTTTGAGGATACAGAATATCAAAGTTATAGGGCTTTTTTTGAAGAGCGCTTCACCCCTTGGGGCAATGAGCCTACAGTAACTGGTTGGAACTACTTGAAGTATCAGAAAAGCAAAATAAGAGGGCTTTTTTCAAGAGCGCTTCACCGCTTGGGGCAATGAGCCCACAGTAACTGGTTGGAACTACTTGAAGTTGCAGAAGGTGTTTATCATATTCTGCCACTTTGTAATTTCTCCGGCTGAGATTTTAATAGGTAGCATCCTAAACAAAAAGTTTATTTTAGGTAAAATTTTCATCTTTATTAGAGCTATTCTACCAAACCATGACAATTTGAGCTTAGCAAATTTAGCCAGAGTATCCTTCATATTTTTCCTTAATTTGATTAGATTCTCAAAAGAGTTAGAATTAACAAAGCAAAATGGTATAAACTACAAAAGAAGGGAGGTCTGGGGATACCAAACTTAAAACTATACTATATAGCAAACCAGTTAAGGTATATTGTTGAAGGGATTATGGGTCAAAAGGATTTAGAATGGTTAGAAGAAGAGAGTGAAGATATAGATATGAAACTAGAATATATTTTCTTTATAGGGAAAACTAGGAATCTAGACAAGAAATGGTATAACAAAATAGACAACCCTTTTCTAAAAAACATACTGGGAATATGGTCTAAATATGAAGAAAAATTAATACCATCGATATCCCCATTAACACCGGTGTTGATTACAAATAATTTCCCCATAAATCTCAAAAAGGAGTTGGAAAGTGAATTTAAGGAAAAAGGAATAACGAAATTAAAAGATTGGGAATCAAAGATGAAAAATATAGATGAGATAAAGGTCCAGTTATTAGGAGGGAACATTGGATGGTACAAAGTTCTACAACTTGAAAGATGGTTAAGGGAAATAAGAAAGAAATATAAAGGAGAGAGAGAACTTACCAAATTTGAAGAAATGATTAACCAAAGAGGAAGTAAGGAAGGAAAAGAAAGAACAAAAGGTATAACAAGTGATATCTACAAAATGCTGCTAGAAGGAGTCCAGGAGGAGGACCACCTTAAAAGAATGTGGGAGTTAGACTGTAATAAAGTAATAGACCCACAAAACTGGAAAGGAATGTGGAATATGCGTATTTTAAAAAATATGTCAATAAGAATAAAAGAGAACTATTATAAAGTGGTGTGGAGGTGGTACCTCACACCAATCAGATTAAATCAAATTGACAAGAAACATTCTAAGCAGTGCTGGAGGGGCTGTCAAGAAACTGGCACATATATACACATGTGGTGGTCTTGCAAATATGTTCAAAAATTTTGGGAAAATGTATTTCAAGAAATAAGAAAAATCACCCAAATAGAGATAACAGGAACACCGGAGATAGCACTGCTGTCATTTATTGACAATGTTAAAATACCAAAAGAACTAAAAGAATTAATTGCCAATCTGGTCACAGCAGCAAGATTATTAATAGCTAAAAAATGGAAAGAAGGAGGGGAGTGTCAATTGGAAGAGTGGTATAGGGAGATCTGGGACATCGCAATAAATGATAAACTGACAGGAAACATTAAGGTTAAAAGAGGATTATCAAAAAAAGATGATTTTGGGAAGATTTGGGGGAAATTGATAGAATATGTACATATAGAAGGTAAGGGGACCAAACCTGTAATAGAAACAACTGATTTTTGGGAATAAATATTGTAATTGGCTGGTCGGGGGTGAAGGGTTAGCACTGGGTGATTGGATGTATTGAAAAAAAATGTCCTTTGAAAAATAAAAAATAAAATGTTTTTTAAAAAAACAAAAAAAAAAAAAAAAAAAAAAGGAACTACTTGAAGTATCAGAAAAGCAAAATAAGAGGGCTTTTTTCAAGAGCGCTTCACCCCATGGGGCAATGAGCCCGCAGTAACTGGTTGGGACTGCTTTGAGGTAACAGAAAAGCAAAATAAGAGGGGTTTTTTAAAGAGCACTTCACCCCTTCGGGCAATGAGCCCGCAGTAACTGGTTGGAACTGCTTTGAGGTAACAGAAAAGCAAAATAAAGGGCTTTTTTTCAAGAGCGCTTCACCCCTGGGGCAATGAGCCTGCAGTAACTGGTTGGAACTACTTTGAGGAAACAGAAAAGCAAAATAAGAGGGCGTTTTTCAAGAGCACTTCACCCTTGGGGCAATGAGCCCGCAGTAACTGGTTGGAACTACTTTGAGGATACAGAATATCAAAGTTATAGGGCTTTTTTTGAAGAGCGCTTCACCCCTTGGGGCAATGAGCCTACAGTAACTGGTTGGAACTACATTGAAGTAACAAAAACGAAAATAAGAGGGCTTTTTTCAAGAGCGCTTCACCCCTTTGGGCAATGAGCCCGCAGTAACTGCTTGGAACTACTTTGAAGTAACAGAAAAGCAAAATAAGAGGGCTTTTTTCAAGAGCTCTTCACCCCTTGGGGCAATGAGCCTGCAGTAACTGGTTGGAACTGCTTTGAGGTAACAGAAAAGCAAAATAAGAGGGCTTTTTTGAAGAGCGCTTCACACCTTCGAGCAATGAGCCCGCAGAAACTGCTTGGAACTACTTTGAGGTAACAGAAAAGCAAAATAAGAGGGCTTTTTTCAAGAGCGCTTCACCCGTTGGGGCAATGAGCCCACAGTAACTGGTTGGAACTACTTGAAGTATCAGAAAAGCAAAATAAGAGGGCTTTTTTCAAGAGCGCTTCAACCCTTTGGGCAATTTGCCCGCAGTAACTGGTTGGAACTACTTTGAGGAAACAGAAAAGCAAAATAAGAGGAATTTTTTCAAGAGCACTTCACCCCTTGGGGCAATGAGCCTGCAGTAACTGGTTGGAACTACTTTGAGGAAACAAAATATAAAAGTAAGAGAGCTTTTTTTGAAGAGCGCTTCACCCCTTGGGGCAATGAGCCCACAGTAACTGGTTTGACGTAATTTGCAGTAACAGAAAAGCAATATAAGAGGGCTTTATTCAAGAGCGCTTCACTCCCTGGGGCAATGAGCCTGCAGTAACTGGTTGGAACTGCTTTGAGGTAACAGAATAGCAAAATAAAGGGCTTTTTTTCAAGAGCGCTTCACCCCTGGGGCAATAAGCCTGCAGTAACTGGTTGGAACTACTTTGAGGAAACAGAAAAGCCAAATAAGAGGGCGTTTTTCAAGAGCACTTCACCCTTGGGGCAATGAGCCCGCAGTAACTGGTTGGAACTACTTTGAGGATACAGAATATCAAAGTTATAGGGCTTTTTTTGAAGAGCGCTTCACCCCTTGGGGCAATGAGCCTTCAGTAACTGGTTGGAACTACATTGAAGTAACAAAAAAGAAAATAAGAGGGCTTTTTTCAAGAGCGCTTCACCCCTTTGGGCAATGAGCCCGCAGTAACTGCTTGGAACTACTTTGAAGTAACAGAAAAGCAAAATAAGAGGGCTTTTTTCAAGAGCTCTTCACCCCTTGGGGCAATGAGCCTGCAGTAACTGGTTGGAACTGCTTTGAGGTAACAGAAAAGCAAAATAAGAGGGCTTTTTTGAAGAGCGCTTCACACCTTCGAGCAATGAGCCCGCAGAAACTGCTTGGAACTACTTTGAGGTAACAGAAAAGCAAAATAAGAGGGCTTTTTTCAAGAGCGCTTCACCCGTTGGGGCAATGAGCCCACAGTAACTGGTTGGAACTACTTGAAGTATCAGAAAAGCAAAATAAGAGGGCTTTTTTCAAGAGCGCTTCAACCCTTTGGGCAATTTGCCCGCAGTAACTGGTTGGAACTACTTTGAGGAAACAGAAAAGCAAAATAAGAGGAATTTTTTCAAGAGCACTTCACCCCTTGGGGCAATGAGCCTGCAGTAACTGGTTGGAACTACTTTGAGGAAACAAAATATAAAAGTAAGAGAGCTTTTTTTGAAGAGCGCTTCACCCCTTGGGGCAATGAGCCCACAGTAACTGGTTTGACGTAATTTGCAGTAACAGAAAAGCAAAATAAGAGGGCTTTATTCAAGAGCGCTTCACTCCCTGGGGCAATGAGCCTGCAGTAACTGGTTGGAACTGCTTTGAGGTAACAGAATAGCAAAATAAAGGGCTTTTTTTCAAGAGCGCTTCACCCCTGGGGCAATAAGCCTGCAGTAACTGGTTGGAACTACTTTGAGGAAACAGAAAAGCCAAATAAGAGGGCGTTTTTCAAGAGCACTTCACCCTTGGGGCAATGAGCCCGCAGTAACTGGTTGGAACTACTTTGAGGATACAGAATATCAAAGTTATAGGGCTTTTTTTGAAGAGCGCTTCACCCCTTGGGGCAATGAGCCTTCAGTAACTGGTTGGAACTACATTGAAGTAACAAAAAAGAAAATAAGAGGGCTTTTTTCAAGAGCGCTTCACCCCTTTGGGCAATGAGCCCGCAGTAACTGCTTGGAACTACTTTGAAGTAACAGAAAAGCAAAATAAGAGGGCTTTTTTCAAGAGCTCTTCACCCCTTGGGGCAATGAGCCTGCAGTAACTGGTTGGATCTGCTTTGAGGTAACAGAAAAGCAAAATAAGAGGGCTTATTTGAAGAGCGCTTCACACCTTCGAGCAATGAGCCCGCAGAAACTGCTTGGAACTACTTTGAGGTAACAGAAAAGCAAAATAAGAGGGCTTTTTTCAAGAGCGCTTCACCCCTTGGGGCAATGAGCCCGCAGTAACTGGTTGGAACTGCTTTGAGGTAACAGAAAAGCGAAATAAGAGGGCTTTTTCAAGAGCGCTTCACCCCTTCGGGCAATGAGCCCGCAGTAACTGCTTGGAACAAATTTGAGGTAATAGATAAGCAAAATAAGAGGGCTTTTTTAAAAAGCGCTTCACCACTTGGGGCAGTGAGCCCGAAGTAACTGGGTGGAACTGCTTTGAGGTAACAGAAAAGCAAAATAAGAGGGCTTTTTCAAGAGCGCTTCACCCTTTCGGGCAATGAGCCCACAGTAACTGTTTGGAACTACTTTGAGGTAACAGAAAAGCAAAATAAGAGGGCTTTTTTTTGGAGCGCTTCACCCCTTGGGGCAATGAGCCGACAGAAACTGGTTGGATCTACTTTGAGGTAACAGAAAAGCAAAATAAGAGGGCTTTTTTCAAGAGCACTTCACCCCTGGGGCAATTTGCCTGCAGTAACTGGTAGAAACTACTTCGAAGTAATGGAAAAACAAAGAGGGCTTTTTTCAAGAGCGCCCCTTGGGGCAATGAGCCCACAGTAACTGGTTGGAACTACTTTGAAGTAACAGAAAAGCAAGATAAGAGGGCTTTTTTCAAGAGCGCTTCACTCCTTGGGGCAATGAGCCTGCAGTAACTTGTTGGAACTACTTTGAGGTAACAGAAAAGCAAAATAAGAGGGCTTCTTTCAAGAGCGCTTCAACCCTTTGGGCAATTTGCCCGCAGTAACTGGTTGGAACTACTTTGAGGAAACAGAAAAGCAAAGTAAGAGGGCTTTTTTCAAGAGCACTTCACCCCATGGGGCAATGAGCCCGCAGTAACTGGTTGGAACTACTTTGAGGAAACAGAATATCAAAGTAAGAGAGCTTTTTTTGAAGAGCGCTTCACCCCTTGGGGCAATGAGCCCACAGTAACTGGTTTGACGTAATTTGCAGTAACAGAAAAGCAAAATAAGAGGGCTTTTTTCAAGAGCGCTTCACTCCCTGGGGCAATGAGCCTGCAGTAACTGGTTGGAACTGCTTTGAGGTAACAGAAAAGCAAAATAAAGGGCTTTTTTTCAAGAGCGCTTCACCCCTGGGGCAATGAGCCTGCAGTAACTGGTTGGAACTACTTTGAGGAAACAGAAAAGCAAAATAAGAGGGCGTTTTTCAAGAGCACTTCACCCTTGGGGCAATGAGCCCGCAGTAACTGGTTGGAACTACTTTGAGGATACCGAATATCAAAGTTATAGGGCTTTTTTTGAAGAGCGCTTCACCCCTTGGGGCAATGAGCCTACAGTAACTGGTTGGAACTACATTGAAGTAACAAAAAAGAAAATAAGAGGGCTTTTTTCAAGAGCGCTTCACCCCTTTGGGCAATGAGCCCGCAGTAACTGCTTGGAACTACTTTGAAGTAACAGAAAAGCAAAATAAGAGGGCTTTTTTCAAGAGCTCTTCACCCCTTGGGGCAATGAGCCTGCAGTAACTGGTTGGAACTGCTTTGAGGTAACAGAAAAGCAAAATAAGAGGGCTTATTTGAAGAGCGCTTCACACCTTCGAGCAATGAGCCCGCAGAAACTGCTTGGAACTACTTGGAGGTAATAGAAAAGCAAAATAAGAGGGCTTTTTTCAAGAGCGCTTCACCCCTTGGGGCAATGAGCCCACAGTAACTGGTTGGAACTACTTTGAGGATACAGAATATCAAAGTTATAGGGCTTTTTTCAAGAGCGCTTCAACCCTTGGGGCAATTTGCCCGCAGTAACTGGTTGGAACTACTTTGAGGAAAAAGAAAAGCAAAATAAGAGGGCTTTTTTCAAGAGTACTTCACCCCTTGGGGCAATGAGCCCGCAGTAACTGGTTGGAACTACTTTGCGGAAACAGAATATAAAAATAAGAGAGCTTTTTTTGAAGAGCGCTTCACCCCTTGGGGCAATGAGCCCACAGTAACTGGTTTGACGTAATTTGCAGTAACAGAAAAGCAAAATAAGAGGGCTTTTTTCAAGAGCGCTTCACTCCCTGGGGCAATGAGCCTGCAGTAACTGGTTGGAACTGCTTTGAGGTAACAGAATAGCAAAATAAAGGGCTTTTTTTCAAGAGCGCTTCACCCCTGGGGCAATAAGCCTGCAGTAACTGGTTGGAACTACTTTGAGGAAACAGAAAAGCCAAATAAGAGGGCGTTTTTCAAGAGCACTTCACCCTTGGGGCAATGAGCCCGCAGTAACTGGTTGGAACTACTTTGAGGATACAGAATATCAAAGTTATAGGGCTTTTTTTGAAGAGCGCTTCACCCCTTGGGGCAATGAGCCTACAGTAACTGGTTGGAACTACATTGAAGTAACAAAAAGGAAAATAAGAGGGCTTTTTTCAAGAGCGCTTCACCCCTTTGGGCAATGAGCCCGCAGTAACTGCTTGGAACTACTTTGAAGTAACAGAAAAGCAAAATAAGAGGGCTTTTTTCAAGAGCTCTTCACCCCTTGGGGCAATGAGCCTGCAGTAACTGGTTGGAACTGCTTTGAGGTAACAGAAAAGCAAAATAAGAGGGCTTATTTGAAGAGCGCTTCACACCTTCGAGCAATGAGCCCGCAGAAACTGCTTGGAACTACTTTGAGGTAACAGAAAAGCAAAATAAGAGGGCATTTTTCAAGAGCGCTTCACCCCTTGGGGCAATGAGCCCACAGTAACTGGTTGGAACTACTTGAAGTATCAGAAAAGCAAAATAAGAGGGCTTTTTTCAAGAGCGCTTCAACCCTTGGGGCAATTTGCCCGCAGTAACTGCTTGGAACTACTTTGAGGAAACAGAAAAGCAAAATAAGAGGGCTTTTTTCAAGAGCACTTCACCCCTTGGGGCAATGAGCCCGCAGTAACTGGTTGGAACTACTTTGAGGAAACAGAATATCAAAGTAAGAGAGCTTTTTTTGACGAGCACTTCACCCCTTGGGGCAATGAGCCCACAGAAACTGCTTGGAACTACTTTGAGGTAACAGAAAAGCAAAATAATAGGGCTTTTTTCAAGAGCGCTTCACCCTTTGGGGCAATGAGCCCACAGTAACTGGTTGGAACTACTTGAAGTATCAGAAAAGCAAAATAAGAGGGCTTTTTTCAAGAGCGCTTCACCCCTTTGAACAATCAGCCCGCAGAAACTGCTTGGAACTACTTTGAGGTAACAGAAAAGCAAAAGAAGAGGGCTTTTTTCAAGAGCGCTTCACCACTTGGGGCAATGAGCCCACAGTAACTGGTTGGAACTGCTTTGAGGTAACAGAAAAGCAAAATAAGAGGGGTTTTTTAAAGAGCACTTCACCCCTTCGGGCAATGAGCCCGCAGTAACTGCTTGGAACAAATTTGAGGTAACAGAAAAGCAAAATAAGAGGGCTTTTTTTTGGAGCGCTTCACCCCTTGGGGCAATGAGCCCACAGTAACTGGTTGGAACTACTTTGAGTTAACAGAAAAGCAAAATAAGAGGGCTTTTTTCAAGAGCACTTCACCCCTGGGGCAATTTGCCTGCAGTAACTGGTTGAAACTACTTCGAAGTAATGGAAAAACAAAGAGGGCTTTTTTCAAGAGGGCCCCTTGGGGCAATGAGCCCACAGTAACTGGTTTGAACTACTTTGAGGAAACAGAAAAGCAAAATAAGAGGGCTTTTTTCAAGAGCACTTCACCCCTTGGGGCAATGAGCCCGCAGTAACTGGTTGGAACTACTTTGAGGAAACAGAATATCAAAGTAAGAGAGCTTTTTTTGAAGAGCGCTTCACTCCTTGGGGCAATGAGCCTGCAGTAACTGGTTGGAACTACTTTGAGGTAACAGAAAAGCAAAATAAGAGGGCTTTTTTTTGGAGCGCTTCACCCCTTGGGGCAATGAGCCCACAGAGACTGGTTGGAACTACTTTGAGGTAACAGAAAAGCAAAATAAGAGGGCTTTTTTAAAGAGCACTTCACCCCTGGGGCAATTTGCCTGCAGTAACTGGTTTAAACTACTTCGAAGTAATGGAAAAACAAAGAGGTCTTTTTTCAAGAGCGCCCCTTGGGGCAATGAGCCCACAGTAACTGGTTGGAACTACTTTGAAGTAACAGAAAAGCTAAATAAGAGGGCTTTTTTCAAGAGCGCTTCAACCGTTGGGGCAATTTGCCCGCAGTAACTGGTTGGAACTACTTTGAGGAAACAGAAAAGCAAAATAAGAGGGCTTTTTTCAAGAGCACTTCACCCCTTGGGGCAATGAGCCCGCAGTAACTGGTTGGAACTACTTTGAGGAAAAAGAATATCAAAGTAAGAGAGCTTTTTTTGAAGAGCGCTTCACCCCTTGGGGTAATGAGCCTGCAGTAACTGGTTGGAACTACTTTGAGGTAACTGAAAAGCAAAATAAGAGGGCTTTTTTCAAGAGCTCTTCAACCCTTGGGGCAATGAGCCTGCAGTAACTCGTTGGAACTGCTTTGAGGTAACAGAAAAGCAAAATAAAAGGGCTTTTTTCAAGAGCGCTTCACCCCTTCGAGCAATGAGCCCGCAGAAACTGCTTGGAACTACTTTGAGGTAACAGAAAAACAAAATAAGAGGGCTTTTTTCAAGAGCGCTTCACCCCTTGGGGCAATGAGCCCGCAGTAACTGGTTGGAACTACTTGAAGTATCAGAAAAGCAAAATAAGAGGGCTTTTTTCAAGAGCGCTTCACTCCTTCGGGCAATCAGCCTGCAGTAACTGGTTGGAACTACTTTGAGGTAACAGAAAAGCAAAATAAGAGGGATTTTTTTTCAAGAGCGCTTCACCCCTTGGGGCCATGAGCCCGCAGTAAATGGGTGGAACTGCTTTGAGGTAACAGAAAAGCGAAATAAGAGGGGTTATTTAAAGAGCGCTTCACCCCATGAGGCAATGAGCCCGCAGTAACTGCTTGGAACAAATTTGAGGTAATAGACAAGCAAAATAAGAGGGCTTTTTAAAAGAGCGCTTCACCGCTTTGGGGAATGAGCCCGCAGTAACTGGGTGGAACTGCTTTGAGGTAACAGAAAAGCAAAATAAGAGGGCTTTTTCAAGAGCACTTCACCGCTGGGGCAATTTGCCTGCAGTAACTGGTTGAAACCACTTTGAAGTAATTGAAAAACAAAGATGGTTTTTTTCAAGAGCGCCCCTTGGGGCAATGAGCCCACAGTAACTGTTTGGAACTACTTTGAAGTAACAGAAAAGCAAGATTAGAGGGCTTTTTTCAAGAGCGCTTCACTCCTTGGGGCAATGAGCCTGCAGTAACTTGTTGGAACTACTTTGAGGTAACAGAAAAGCAAAATAAGAGGGCTTTTTTCAAGAGCGCTTCACCCCTTGGGGCAATGAGTCTGCAGTAACTGGTTGGAACTACTTTGAGGAAACAGAATATCCAAGTAAGAGAGATTTTTTTGAAGAGCGCTTCACCCCTTGGGGCAATGAGCCCACAGTAACTGGTTTGACGTAATTTGAGGTAACAGAAAAGCAAAATAAGAGGGCTTTTTTCAAGAGCGCTTCACTCCCTGGGGCAATGAGACTGCAGTAACTGGTTGGAACTACTTTGAGGTAACAGAAAAGCAAAATAAAGGGCTTTTTTTCAAGAGCGCTTCACAACTGGGGAAATGAGCCTGCAGTAACCTGTTCGAACCACTTTGAGGAAACAGAAAAGCAATATAAGAGGGCGTTTTTCAAGAGCACTTCACCCTTGGGGCAATGAGCCCGCAGTAACTGGTTGGAACTACTTTGAGGATACAGAATATCAAAGTTATAGGGCTTTTCTTGAAGAGCGCTTCACCCCTTGGGGCAATGAGCCTACAGTAACTGGTTGGAACTACTTTGAAGTAACAAAAAAGAAATTAAGAAAGCTTTTTTCAAGAGCGCTTCACCCCTTTGGGCAATGAGCCCGCAGTAACTGCTTGGAACTACTTTGAAGTAACAGAAAAGCTAAATAAGAGGGCTTTTTTTCAAGAGCTCTTCACCCCTTGGGGCAATGAGCCTGCAGTAACTGGGTGGAACTGCTTTGAGGTAACAGAAAAGCAAAATAAGAGGGCTTTTTCAAGAGCGCTTCACCCCTTCGGGCAATGAGCCCAGAGTAACTGGTTGTAACTACTTGAAGTATCAGAAAAGCAAAATAAGAGGGCTTTTTTCAAGAGCGCTTCACTCCTTGGGGCAATCAGCCTGCAGTAACTGGTTGGAACTACTTTGAGGTAACAGAAAAGCAAAATAAGAGGGATTTTTTTTCAAGAGCGCTTCACCCCTTGGGGCAATGAGCCCACAGTAACTGGTTTGACGTAATTTGAAGTAACAGAAAAGCAAAATAAGAGGGCTTTTTTCAAGAGCGCTTCACTCCCTGGGGCAATGAGCCTGCTGTAACTGGTTGAAACTACTTTGAGGTAACAGAAAAGCAAAATAAAGGGCTTTTTTTCAAGAGCGCTTCACCCCTTTGGGCAATGAGCCCGCAGTAACTGCTTGGAACTACTTTGAAGTAACAGAAAAGCAAAATAAGAGGGCTTTTTTTCAAGAGCTCTTCACCCCTTGGGGCAATGAGCCCGAAGTAACTGGGTGGAACTGCTTTGAGGTAACAGAAAAGCAAAATAAGAGGGCTTTTTCAAGAGCGCTTCACCCTTTCGGGCAATGAGCCCACAGTAACTGGTTGGAACTACTTTGAGGTAACAGAGAAGCAAAATAAGAGGGCTTTTTTTTGGAGCGCTTCACCCCTTGGGGCAATGAGCCCACAGAGACTGGTTGGAACTACTTTGAGGTAACAGAAAAGCAAAATAAGAGGGCTTTTTTCAAGAGCACTTCACCCCTGGGGCAATTTGCCTGCAGTAACTGGTTTAAACTACTTCGAAGTAATGGAAGAACAAAGAGGGCTTTTTTCAATAGCGTCCCTTGGGGCAATGAGCCCACAGTAA
This sequence comes from Anolis sagrei, assembly GCF_037176765.1. Classification (NCBI taxonomy): domain Eukaryota; kingdom Metazoa; phylum Chordata; class Lepidosauria; order Squamata; family Anolidae; genus Anolis; species Anolis sagrei. The sequence goes on along the minus strand of NC_090035.1, from coordinate 23,219,811 downwards.
CTGGTTGGAACTACTTTGAAGTAACAGAAAAGCAAGATAAGAGGGCTTTCTTCAGGAGCGCTTCACTCCTTGGGGCAATGAGCCTGCAGTAACTTGTTGGAACTAATTGAGGTAACAGAAAAGCAAAGTAAGAGGGTTTTTTTCATGAGCGCTTCAACCGTTGGGGCAATTTGCACGCAGTAACTGGTTGGAACTACTTTGAGGAAACAGAAAAGCAAAATAAGAGGGCTTTTTTCAAGAGCACTTCACCCCTTGGGGCAATGAGCCCGCAGTAACTGGTTGGAACTACTTTGAGGAAACAGTATATCAAAGTAAGAGAGCTTTTTTTGAAGAGCGCTTCACCCCTTGGGGTAATGAGCCTGCAGTAACTCGTTGGAACTACTTTGAGGTAACTGAAAAGCAAAATAAGAGGGCTTTTTTCAAGAGCACTTCACCCCTTCGTGCAATGAGCCCGCAGAAACTGCTTGGAACTACTTTGAGGTAATAGAAAAGCAAAATAAGAGGGCTTTTTTCAAGAGCGCTTCACCCCTTGGGGCAATGAGCCCACAGTAACTGGTTGGAACTACTTGAAGTATCAGAAAAGCAAAATAAGAGGGCTTTTTTCAAGAGCGCTTCACCCCATGGGGCAATGAGCCCGCAGTAACTGGTTGGAACTACTTTGAAGTAACAAAAGAGAAAAGAAGAGGGATTTCTTCAAGAGCGCTTCACTCCTTGGGGCAATGAGCCTTCAGTAACTGGTTGGAACTACTTTGAGGTAACAGAAAAGCGAAATAAGAGGGCTTTTTTCAAGAGCGCTTCACCCCTTGGGGCAATGAGCCCGCAGTAACTGCTTGGAACAAATTTGAGGTAATAGACAAGCAAAATAAGAGGGCTTTTTTCAAGAGCGCTTCACCGCTTGGGGCAATGAGCCCGCAGTAACTGGGTGGAACTGCTTTGAGGTAACAGAAAAGCAAAATAAGAGGGCTTTTTCAAGAGCGCTTCACCCTTTCGGGCAATGAGCCCACAGTAACTGGTTGGAACTACTTTGAGGTAACAGAAAAGCAAAATAAGAGGGCTTTTTTTTTGGAGCGCTTCACCCCTTGGGGCAATGAGCCCACAGAAACTGGCTGGAACTACTTTGAGGTAACAGAAAAGCAAAATAAGAGGGCTTTTTTCAAGAGCACTTCACCCCTGGGGCAATTTGCCTGCAGTAACTGGTTGAAACTACTTCGAAGTAATGGAAAAACAAAGAGGGCTTTTTTCAAGAGCGCCCCTTGGGGCAATGAGCCCACAGTAACTGGTTGGAACTACTTTGAAGTAACAGAAAAGCAAGATAAGAGGGCTTTCTTCAAGAGCGCTTCACTCCTTGGGGCAATGAGCCTGCAGTAACTTGTTGGAACTACTTTGAGGTAACAGAAAAGCAAAGTAAGAGGGTTTTTTCATGAGCGCTTCAACCCTTGGGGCAATTTGCCCGCAGTAACTGGTTGGAACTACTTTGAGGAAACAGAAAAGCAAAATAAGAGGGCTTTTTTCAAGAGCACTTCACCCCTTGGGGCAATGAGCCCGCAGTAACTGGTTGGAACTACTTTGAGGAAACAGAATATCAAAGTAAGAGAGCTTTTTTTGAAGAACGCTTCACCCCTTGGGGCAATGAGCCCACAGTAACTGGTTTGACGTAATTTGAAGTAACAGAAAAGCAAAATAAGAGGGCTTTTTTCAAGAGCCCTTCACTCCCTGGGGCAATGAGCCTGCAGTAACTGGTTGGAACTACTTAGAGGTAACAGAAAAGCAAAATAAAGGATTTTTTTTCAAGAGCGCTTCACCCCTGGGGCAATGAGCCTGCAGTAACTGGTTGGAACTACTTTGAGGAAACAGAAAAGCAAAATAAGAGGGCTTTTTTCAAGAGCGCTTCACCCCTTGGGGCAATGAGCCCACAGTAACTGGTTGGAACTACTTGAAGTATCAGAAAAGCAAAATAAGAGGGCTTTTTTCAAGAGCGCTTCAACCCTTGGGGCAATTTGCCCGCAGTAACTGGTTGGAACTACTTTGAGGAAACAGAAAAGCAAAATAAGAGGGCTTTTTTCAAGAGTACTTCACCCCTTGGGGCAATGAGCCCGCAGTAACTGGTTGGAACTACTTTGAGGAAACAGAATATCAAAGTAAGAGAGCTTTTTTTGAAGAGCGCTTCACCCCTTGGGGCAATGAGCCCACAGTAACTGGTTTGACGTAATTTGCAGTAACAGAAAAGCAAAATAAGAGGGCTTTTTTCAAGAGCGCTTCACTCCCTGGGGCAATGTGCCTGCAGTAACTGGTTGGAACTGCTTTGAGGTAACAGAATAGCAAAATAAAGGGCTTTTTTTCAAGAGCGCTTCACCCCTGGGGCAATAAGCCTGCAGTAACTGGTTGGAACTACTTTGAGGAAACAGAAAAGCCAAATAAGAGGGCGTTTTTCAAGAGCACTTCACCCTTGGGGCAATGAGCCCGCAGTAACTGGTTGGAACTACTTTGAGGATACCGAATGTCAAAGTTATAGGGCTTTTTTTGAAGAGCGCTTCACCCCTTGGGGCAATGAGCCTACGGTAACTGGTTGGAACTACATTGAAGTAACAAAAAAGAAAATAAGAGGGCTTTTTTCAAGAGCGCTTCACCCCTTTGGGCAATGAGCCCGCAGTAACTGCTTGGAACTACTTTGAAGTAACAGAAATGCAAAATAAGAGGGCTTTTTTCAAGAGCTCTTCACCCCTTGGGGCAGTGAGTCTGCAGTAACTGGTTGGATCTGCTTTGAGGTAACAGAAAAGCAAAATAAGAGGGCTTATTTGAAGAGCGCTTCACACCTTCGAGCAATGAGCCCGCAGAAACTGCTTGGAACTACTTTGAGGTAACAGAAAAGCAAAATAAGAGGGCTTTTTTCAAGAGCGCTTCACCCCTTGGGGCAATGAGCCCACAGTAACTGGTTGGAACTACTTGAAGTATGAGAAAGGCAAAATAAGAGGGCTTTTTTGAAGAGCGCTTCACCGCTTGGGGCAATGAGCCCACAGTAACTGGTTCGAACTACTTGAAGTATCAGAAAAGCAAAATAAGAGGGCTTTTTTCAAGAGCGCTTCACCCCATGGGGCAATGAGCCCGCAGTAACTGGTTGGAACTGCTTTGAGGTAACAGAAAAGCAAAATAAGAGGGGTTTTTAAAAGAGCACTTCACCCCTGGGGCAATTTGCCTGCAGTAACTGGTTGAAACTACTTCGAAGCAATGGAAAAACAAAGAGGGCTTTTTTCAAGAGCGCCCCTTGGGGCAATGAGCCCACAGTAACTGGTTGGAACTATTTTGAAGTAACAGAAAAGCAAGATAAGAGGGCTTTTTTCAAGAGCGCTTCACTCCTTGGGGCTATGAGCCTGCAGTAACTTGTTGGAACTACTTTGAGGTAACAGAAAAGCAAAATAAGAGGGCTTATTTGAAGAGCGCTTCACCCCTTGGGGCAATGAGCCCACAGTAACTGGTTGGAACTACTTGAAGTATGAGAAAAGCAAAATAAGAGGGCTTTTTTGAAGAGCGCTTCACCGCTTGGGGCAATGAGCCCACAGTAACTGGTTCGAACTACTTGAAGTATCAGAAAAGCAAAATAAGAGGGCTTTTTTCAAGAGCGCTTCACCCCATGGGGCAATGAGCCCGCAGTAACTGGTTGGAACTGCTTTGAGGTAACAGAAAAGCAAAATAAGAGGGGTTTTTAAAAGAGCACTTCACCCCTTCGGGCAATGAGCCCGCAGTAACTGCTTGGAACAAATTTGAGGTAATAGACAAGCAAAATAAGAGGGCTTTTTTAAAGAGCGCTTCACCACTTGGGGCAATGAGCCCGCAGTAACTTGGCGGAACTGCTTTGAGGTAACAGAAAAGCAAAATTAGAGGGCTTTTTCAAGAGCGCTTCACCCCTTCGGGCAATGAGCCCACAGTAACTGGTTGGAACTACTTTGAGGTAACAGAAAAGCAAAATAAGAGGGCTTTTTTTTTGGAGCGCTTCACCCCTTGGGGCAATGAGCCCACAGAAACTGGTTGGAACTACTTTGAGGAAACAGAAAAGCAAAATAAGAGGGCTTTTTTCAAGAGCGCTTCAACCCTTGGGGCAATTTGCCCGCAGTAACTGGTTGGAACTACTTTGAGGAAACAGAAAAGCAAAATAAGAGGGCTTTTTTCAAGAGCACTTCACCCCTTGGGGCAATGAGCCCGCAGTAACTGGTTGGAACTACTTTGAGGAAACAGAATATCAAAGTAAGAGAGCTTTTTTTGAAGAGCGCTTCACCCCTTGGGGCAATGAGCCCACAGTAACTGGTTTGACGTAATTTGCAGTAACAGAAAAGCAAAATAAGAGGGCTTTTTTCAAGAGCACTTCACCCCTGGGGCAATTTGCCTGCAGTAATTGGTTGAAACTACTTCGAAGTAATGGAAAAACAAAGAGGGCTTTTTTCAAGAGCGCCCCTTGGGGCAATGAGCCCACAGTAACTGGTTTTAACTACTTTGAAGTAACAGAAAAGCAAGATAAGAGGGCTTTTTTCAAGAGTGCTTCACTCCTTGGGGCAATGAGCCTGCAGTAACTTGTTGGAACTACTTTGAGGTAACAGAAAAGCAAAATAAGAGGGCTTTTTTCAAGAGCGCTTCAACCCTTGGGGCAATTTGCCCGCAATAACTGGTTGGAACTACTTTGAGGAAACAGAAAAGCAAAATAAGAGGGCTTTTTTCAAGAGCACTTCACCCCTTGGGGCAATGAGCCCGCAGTAACTGGTTGGAACTACTTTGAGGAAACAGAATATCAAAGTAAGAGAGCTTTTTTTGAAGAGCGCTTCACCCCTTGGGGCAATGAGCCCACAGTAACTGGTTTGACGTAATTTGCAGTAACAGAAAAGCAAAATAAGAGGGCTTTTTTCAAGAGCGCTTCACTCCCTGGGGCAATGAGCCTGCAGTAACTGGTTGGAACTGCTTTGAGGTAACAGAAAAGCAAAATAAAGGATTTTTTTTCAAGAGCGCTTCACCCCTGGGGCACTGAGCCTGCAGTAACTCGTTGGAACTACTTTGAGGAAACAGAAAAGCAAAATAAGAGGGCGTTTTTCAAGAGCATTTCACCCTTGGGGCAATGAGCCCGCAGTAACTGGTTGGAACTACTTTGAGGGAATAGAAAAGCAAAATAAGAGGGCTTTTTTCAAGAGCGCTTCACCCCTTGGGGCAATGAGCCCACAGTAACTGGTTGGAACTACTTGAAGTATCAGAAAAGCAAAATAAGAGGGCTTTTTTCAAGAGCGCTTCAACCCTTGGGGCAATTTGCCCGCAGTAACTGGTTGGAACTACTTTGAGGAAACAGAAAAGCAAAATAAGAGGGCTTTTTTCAAGAGTACTTCACCCCTTGGGGCAATGAGCCCGCAGTAACTGGTTGGAACTACTTTGAGGAAACAGAATATCAAAGTAAGAGAGCTTTTTTTGAAGAGCGCTTCACCCCTTGGGGCAATGAGCCCACAGTAACTGGTTTGACGTAATTTGCAGTAACAGAAAAGCAAAATAAGAGGGCTTTTTTCAAGAGCGCTTCACTCCCTGGGGCAATGTGCCTGCAGTAACTGGTTGGAACTGCTTTGAGGTAACAGAATAGCAAAATAAAGGGCTTTTTTTCAAGAGCGCTTCACCCCTGGGGCAATAAGCCTGCAGTAACTGGTTGGAACTACTTTGAGGAAACAGAAAAGCCAAATAAGAGGGCGTTTTTCAAGAGCACTTCACCCTTGGGGCAATGAGCCCGCAGTAACTGGTTGGAACTACTTTGAGGATACAGAATGTCAAAGTTATAGGGCTTTTTTTGAAGAGCGCTTCACCCCTTGGGGCAATGAGCCTACAGTAACTGGTTGGAACTACATTGAAGTAACAAAAAAGAAAATAAGAGGGCTTTTTTCAAGAGCGCTTCACCCCTTTGGGCAATGAGCCCGCAGTAACTGCTTGGAACTACTTTGAAGTAACAGAAAAGCAAAATAAGAGGGCTTTTTTCAAGAGCTCTTCACCCCTTGGGGCAGTGAGCCTGCAGTAACTGGTTGGATCTGCTTTGAGGTAACAGAAAAGCAAAATAAGAGGGCTTATTTGAAGAGCGCTTCACACCTTCGAGCAATGAGCCCGCAGAAACTGCTTGGAACTACTTTGAGGTAACAGAAAAGCAAAATAAGAGGGCTTTTTTCAAGAGCGCTTCACCCCTTGGGGCAATGAGCCCACAGTAACTGGTTGGAACTACTTGAAGTATCAGAAAAGCAAAATAAGAGGGCTTTTTTCAAGAGCGCTTCACCCCTTTGAACAATCAGCCCGCAGAAACTGCTTGGAACTACTTGAAGTATCAGAAAAGCAAAATAAGAGGGCTTTTTTCAAGAGCGCTTCACCCCATGGGGCAATGAGCCCGCAGTAACTGGTTGGAACTGCTTTGAGGTAACAGAAAAGCAAAATAAGAAGGGTTTTTTAAAGAGCACTTCACCCCTTCGGGCAATGAGCCCGCAGTAACTGCTTGGAACAAATTTGAGGTAATAGACAAGCAAAATAAGAGGGCTTTTTTAAAGAGCGCTTCACCGCTTGGGGCAATGAGCCCGCAGTAACTTGGCGGAACTGCTTTGAGATAACAGAAAAGCAAAATAAGAGGGCTTTTTCAAGAGCGCTTCACCCCTTTGGGCAATGAGCCCACAGTAACTGGTTGGAACTACTTTGAGGTAACAGAAAAGCAAAATAAGAGGGCTTTTTTTTGGAGCGCTTCACCCCTTGGGGCAATGAGCCCACAGAAACTTGTTGGAACTACTTTGAGGTAACAAAAAAGCAAAATAAGAGGGCTTTTTTCAAGAGCACTTCACCCCTGGGGCAATTTGCCTGCAGTAACTGGTTGAAACTACTTCGAAGTAATGGAAAAACAAAGAGGGCTTTTTTCAAGAGCGCCCCTTGGGGCAATGAGCCCACAGTAACTGGTTGGAACTACTTTGAGGTAACAGAAAAGCAAGATAAGAGGGCTTTTTTCAAGAGCGCTTCACTCCTTGGGGCAATGAGTCTGCAGTAACTTGTTGGAACTACTTTGAGGTAACAGAAAAGCAAAATAAGAGGGCTTTTTTTAAGAGCGCTTCAACCCTTGGGGCAATTTGCCCGCAGTAACTGGTTGGAACTACTTTGAGGAAACAGAAAAGCGAAATAAGAGGGCTTTTTTCAAGAGCACTTCACCCCTTGGGGCAATGAGCCCGCAGTAACTGGTTGGAACTACTTTGAGGAAACAGAATATCAAAGTAAGAGAGATTTTTTTGAAGAGCGCTTCACCCCTTGGGGCAATGAGCCCACAGTAACTGGTTTGACGTAATTTGCAGTAACAGAAAAGCAAAATAAGAGGGCTTTTTTCAAGAGCGCTTCACTCCCTGGGGCAATGAGCCTGCAGTAACTGGTTGGAACTGCTTTGAGGTAACAGAAAAGCAAAATAAAGGGCTTTTTTTCAAGAGCGCTTCACCCCTGGGGCAATGAGCCTGCAGTAACTGGTTGGAACTACTTTGAGGAAACAGAAAAGCAAAATAAGAGGGCGTTTTTCAAGAGCACTTCACCCTTGGGGCAATGAGCCCGCAGTAACTGGTGGGAACTACTTTGAGGATACAGAATATCAAAGTTATAGGGCTTTTTTTGAAGAGCGCTTCACCCCTTGGGGCAATGAGCCTACAGTAACTGGTTGGAACTACATTGAAGTAACAAAAAAGATAATAAGAGGGCTTTTTTCAAGAGCGCTTCACCCCTTTGGGCAATGAGCCCGCAGTAACTGCTTGGAACTACTTTGAAGTAACAGAAAAGCAAAATAAGAGGGCTTTTTTCAAGAGCTCTTCACCCCTTGGGGCAATGAGCCTGCAGTAACTGGTTGGAACTGCTTTGAGGTAACAGAAAAGCAAAATAAGAGGGCTTATTTGAAGAGCGCTTCACACCTTCGAGCAATGAGCCCGCAGAAACTGGTTGGAACTACTTTGAGGTAACAGAAAAGCAAAATAAGAGGGCTTTTTTCAAGAGCGCTTCACCCCTTGGGGCAATGAGTCCACAGTAACTGGTTGGAACTACTTGAAGTATCAGAAAAGCAAAATAAGAGGGCTTTTTTCAAGAGCGCTTCACCCCTTCGAAGAATGAGCCCGCAGAAACTGCTTGGAACTACTTTGAGGTAACAGAAAAAAAATAAATAAGTGGGCTTTTTTCAAGATCGCTTCACCCCTTGGGGCAATGAGCCCAAAGTAACTGGTTGGAACTACTTGAAGTATCAGAAAAGCAAAATAAGAGGGCTTTTTTCAGGAGCGCTTCACCCCTTGGGGCAATGAGCCCACAGTAACTGGTTGGAACTACTTGAAGTATCAGAAAAGCAAAATAAGAGGGCTTTTTTCAAGAGCGCTTCACCCCTTGGGGCAATGAGCCCACAGTAACTGGTTGGAACTACTTGAAGTATCAGAAAAGCAAAATAAGAGGGCTTTTTTCAAGAGCGCTTCACCACTTGGGGCAATGAGCCCGCCGTAACTGGTTGGAACTGCTTTGAGTTAACAGAAAAGGAAAAATAAGAGGGGTTTTTTAAAGAGCACTTCACCCCTTCGGGCAATGAGCCCGCAGTAACTGCTTGGAAAAAATTTGAGGTAACAGACAAGCAAAATAAGAGGGCTTTTTTAAAAAGAGCGCTTCACCGCTTGGGGCAATGAGCCCGCAGTAACTGGGTGGAACTGCTTTGAGGTAACAGAAAAGCAAAATAAGAGGGCTTTTTCAAGAGCGCTTCACCCCTTCGGGCAATGAGCCCACAGTAACTGGTTGGAACTACTTTGAGGTAACAGAAAAGAAAATAAGAGGGCTTTTTTTTGGAGCGCTTCACCCCTTGGGGCAATGAGCCCACAGTAACTGGTTGGAACTAATTTGAGGTAACAGAAAAGCAAAATAAGAGGGCTTTTTTTCAAGAGCACTTCACCCCTGGGGCAATTTCCCTGCAGTAACTGGTTGAAACTACTTCGAAGTAATAGAAAAACAAAGAGGGCTTTATTCAAGAGTGCCCCTTGGGGCAATGAGCCCACAGTAACTGGTTGGAACTAATTTGAAGTAACAGAAAAGCAAGATAAGAGGGCTTTTTTCAAGAGCGCTTCACTCCTTGGGTCAATGAGCCTGCTGTAACTTGTTGGAACTACTTTGAGGTAACAGAAAAGCAAAATAAGAGGGCTTTTTTCAAGAATGCTTCAACCCTTGGGGCAATTTGCCCGCAGTAACTGGTTGGAATTACTTTGAGGAAACAGAAAAGCAAAATAAGAGGGCTTTTTTCAAGAGCACTTCACCCCTTGGGGCAATGAGCCCACAGTAACTGGTTGGAACTACTTTGAGGATACAAAATATCAAAGTTATAGGGCTTTTTTTGAAGAGCGCTTCGCCCCTTCGGGCATTGAGCCCACAGTAACTGGTTTGACGTAATTTGAAGTAACAGAAAAGCAAAATAAGAGGGCTTTTTTCAAGAGCGCTTCACTCCCTAGGGCAATCAGCCTGCAGTAACTGGTTGGAACTACTTTGAGGTAACAGAAAAGCAAAATAAAGGCCTTTTTTTCAAGAGCGCTTCACCCCTGGGGCAATGAGCCTGCAGTAACTGGTTGGAACTACTTTGAGGAAACAGAAAAGCAAAATAAGAGTGCGTTTATCAAGAGCACTTCACCCTTGGGGCAATGAGCCCGCAGTAACTGGTTGGAACTACTTTGAGGATACAGAATATCAAAGTTATAGGGCTTTTTTTGAAGAGCGCTTCACTCCTTGGGGCAATGAGCCTTCAGTAACTGGTTGGAACTACTTTGAAGTAACAAAAAATAAAATAAGAGGGCTTTTTTCAAGAGCGTTTCACTCCTTTTGGGCAATGAGCCTGCAGTAACTGGTTGGAACTACTTTAAAGTAACAGAAAAGCAAAATAAGAGGGCTTTTTTCAAGAGCGCTTCAACCCTTGGGGCAATTTGCCCGCAGCAACTGGTTTGAACTCCTTTGAGGAAACAGAAAAGCAAAATAAGAGGGCTTTTTTCAAGAGCACTTCACCCCTTGGGGCAATGAGCTCGCAGTAACTAGTTGGAACTACTTTGAGGAAACAGAATATCAAAGTAAGAGAGCTTTTTTTGAAGAGCGCTTCACCCCTTGGGGCAATGAGCCCACAGAAACTGCTTGGAACTACTTTGAGGTAACAGAAAAGCAAAATAAGAGGGCTTTTTTCAAGAGCGCTTCACCCTTTGGGGCAATGAGCCCACAGTAACTGGTTGGAACTACTTGAAGTATCAGAAAAGCAAAATAAGAGGGCTTTTTTCAAGAGCGCTTCACCCCTTTGAACAATCAGCCCGCAGAAACTGCTTGGAACTACTTTGAGGTAACAGAAAAGCAAAAGAAGAGGGCTTTTTTCAAGAGCGCTTCACCACTTGGGGCAATGAGCCCACAGTAACTGGTTGGAACTGCTTTGAGGTAACAGAAAAGCAAAATAAGAGGGGTTTTTTAAAGAGCACTTCACCCCTTCGGGCAATGAGCCCGCAGTAACTGCTTGGAACAAATTTGAGGTAATAGACAAGCAAAATAAGAGGGCTTTTTAAAAGAGCCCTTCACCGCTTGGGGCAATGAGCCCGCAGTAACTGGGTGGAACTGCTTTGAGGTAACAGAAAAGCGAAATAAGAGGGCTTTTTTCAAGAGTGCTTCACCCCTGGGGCAATTTGCCTGCAGTAACTGGTTGAAACTACTTCGAAGTAATGGAAAAACAAAGAGGGCTTTTTTCAAGAGGGCCCCTTGGGGCAATGAGCCCACAGTAACTGGTTGGAACTACTTTGAAGTAACAGAAAAGCAAGATAAGAGGGCTTTTTTCAAGAGCGCTTCACTCCTTGGGGCAATGAGCCTGCAGTAACTTGTTGGAACTACTTTGAGGTAACAGAAAAGCAAAATAAGAGGGCTTTTTTCAAGAGCGCTTCAACCCTTGGGGCAATTTGCCCGCAGTAACTGGTTGGAACCACTTTGAGGAAACAGAAAAGCAAAATAAGAGGGCTTTTTTCAAGAGCACTTCACCCCTTGGGGCAATGAGCCCGCAGTAACTGGTTGGAACTACTTTGAGGAAACAGAATATCAAGGTAAGAGAGCTTTTGATGAAGAGCGCTTTACCCCTTGGGGCAATGAGCCCACAGTAACAGGTTTGACGTAATTTGAAGTAACAGAAAAGCAAAATAAGAGGGCTTTTTTCAAGAGCGCTTCACTCCCTGGGGCAATCAGCCTGCAGTAACTGGTTGGAACTACTTTGAGGTAACAGAAAAGCAAAATAAAGGCTTTTTTTCAAGAGCGCTTCACCCCTGGGGCAATGAGCCTGCAGTAACTGGTTGGAACTACTTTGAGGAAACAGAAAAGCAAAATAAGAGGGTGTTTTTCAAGAGCACTTCACCCTTGGGGCAATGAGCCCGCAGTAACTGGTTGGAACTACTTTGAGGATACAGAATATCAAAGTTATAGGGCTTTTTTTGAAGAGCGCTTCACTCCTTGGGGCAATGAGCCTACAGTAACTGGTTGGAACTACTTTGAAGTAACAAAAAAGAAAATAAGAGGGCTTTTTTCAAGAGCGCTTCACTCCTTTTGGGCAATGAGCCTGCAGTAACTGGTTGTAACTACTTTGAGGTAACAGAAAAGCGAAATAAGAGGGCTTTTTTCAAGAGCGCTTTACCCCATGGGGCAATGAGCCTGCAGTAGCTGGTCGGAACTGCTTTGAGGTAATAGAAAAGTGAAATAAGAGGGCTTTTTTCAAGAGCGCTTCACCCCTTTGGGCAATGAGCCCGCAGTAACCTGTTGGAACTACTTTGAGGAAACAGAATATCAAAGTAAGAGGGCTTTTTTCAAGAGCGCTTCACACCTTGGGGCAATGACCCCACAGTAACTGGTTGGAACAACTTTGAAGTAACAGAAAAGTAAAATAAGAGGACCTTTTTCAAGAGCCCTTCACTCCTTGGGACAAAGAGACCGCAGTAACCTGTTGGAACTACTTTGAGGAAACAGAATATCAAAGTAAGAGGGCTTTTTTCAAGAGCGCTTCACACCTTGGGGCAATGACCCCACAGTAACTGGTTGGAACAACTTTGAAGTAACAGAAAAGTAAAATAAGAGAACTTTTTTCAAGAGCTCTTCACTCCTTGGGGCAATGAGCCCGCAGTAACCAGTAGGAACTACCTTGAGGAAACAGAATATCAAAGTAAGAGGGCTTTTTTTGAAGAGCGCTTCACCCCTTTGGGCAATGAGCCCGCAGTAACTGCTTGGAACTACTTTGAAGTAACAGAAAAGCAAAATAAGAGGGCTTTTTTTCAAGAGCACTTCACCCATGGGGCAATTTGCCTGCAGTAACTGGTTGAAACTACTTCGAAGTAATGGAAAAACAAAGAGGGAATTTTTCAAGACCGCCCCTTGGGGCAATGAGCCCACAGTAACTGGTTGGAACTACATTGAGGTAACAGAAAAGCAAGATAAGAGGGCTTTTTTCAAGAGCGCTTCATTCCTTGGGGCAATGAGCCCGCAGTAACTGGTTGGAACTACTTTGAAGTAACAAAAAAGAAAAGAAGAGGGATTTCTTCAAGAGCGCTTCACTCCTTGGGGCAATGAGCCTTCAGTAACTGGTTGGAACTACTTTGAGGTAACAGAAAAGCAAAATAAGAGGGCTTTTTTCAAGAAAGCTTCACCCCATGGGGCAATGAGTCTGCAGTAGCTGGTCGTAACTGCTTTGAGGTAACAGAAAAGTGAAATAAGAGGGCTTTTTTCAAGAGCGCTTCACCCCTTTAGGCAATGAGCCCGCAGTAACTGCTTGGAACTACTTTGAAGTAACAGAAAAGCAAAATAAGAGGGCTTTTTTCAAGAGCTCTTCACCCCTTGGGGCAATGAGCCTGCAGTAACTGGTTGGAACTGCTTTGAGGTAACAAAAAAGCAAAATAAGAGGGCTTTTTTCAAGAGCGCTTCACCCCTTCGAGCAATGAGCCCGCAGTAACTGGTTGGAACTACTTGAAGTATCAGAAAAGCAAAATAAGAGGAGTTATTTAAAGAGCGCTTCACCCCATGAGGCAATGAGCCCGCAGTAACTGCTTGGAACAAATTTTAGGTAATAGACAAGCAAAATAAGAGGGCTTTTTTAAAGAGCGCTTGACTGCTTTGGGGAATGAGCCCGCAGTAACTGGATGGAACTGCTTTGAGGTAACAGAAAAGCAAAATAAAAGGGCTTTTTCAAGAGCACTTCATCGCTGGGGCAATTTGCCTGCAGTAACTGGTTGGAACTACTTTGAGGTAACTGAAAAGCAAAATAAGATGGCTTTTTTCAAGAGCGCTTCACCCCATGGGGCAATGAGCCCGCAGAAACTGCTTGGAACTACTTTGAGGTAACAGAAAAGCAAAATAAGAGGGCTTTTTTCAAGAGCGCTTCACTCCTTGGGGCAATGAGCCCACAGTAACTGGTTGGAACTACTTGAAGTATCAGAAAAGCAAAATAAGAGGGCTTTTTTCAAGAGAGCTTCACCCCATGGGGCAATGAGCCCGCAGTAACTGGTTGGAACTACTTTGAAGTAACAAAAAAGAAAAGAAGAGGGATTTCTTCAAGAGCCCTTCACTCCTAGGGGCAATGAGCCTTCAGTAACTGATTGGAACTACTTCGAGGTAACATAAAAGCAAAATAAGAGGGCTTTTTTCAAGAGCGCTTCACCCCATGGGGGAATGAGCCTGAAGTAGCTGGTCGTAACTGCTTTGAGGTAACAGAAAAGTGATATAAGAGGGCTTTTTTCAAGAGCGCTTCACCCCTTTGGGCAATGATCCCGCAGTAACTGCTTGGAACTACTTTGAAGTAACAGAAAGGCAAAATAAGAGGGCTTTTTTCAAGAGCTCTTCACCCCTTGGGGTAATGAGCCTGCAGTAACTGGTTGGAAATGCTTTGAGGTAACAGAAAAGCAAAATAAGAGGGCTTTTTTCAAGAGCGCTTCACCCCTTCGAGCAATGAGCCCGCAGAAACTGCTTGGAACTACTTTGAGGTAACAGAAAAGCAAAATAAGAGGACTTTTTTCAAGAGCCCTTCACCCCTTCGGGCAATGAGCCCGCAGTAACTTTTTGGAATTACTTGAAGTATCAGAAAAGCAAAATAAGAGGGCTTTTTTCAAGAGCGCTTCACTCCTTGGGGCAAAGAGCCCGCAGTAACCTGTTGGAACTACTTTGAGGAAACAGAATATCAAAATAAGAGGGCTTTTTTCAAGAGCGCTTCACCCCTTGGGGAAATGAGCCAGCAGTAACTGGTTGAAACTACTTTGAGGTAACAGAAAACCAATGTTTTTTTTCAAGAGCGCTTCACCCCTTGGGGCAATAAGCCCACAGTAACCTGTTGGAACTACTTTGAGGAAACAGAATATCAAAGAAAGAGGGTTTTTTTCAAGAGCGCTTCACCCCTTGGGGCAATGAGCCCACAGTAACTGGTTGGAACTACTTTGAAGTAACAGAAAAGCAAAATAAGAGGGATTTTTTAGAGAGCGCTTCACCCCAGGGGCAATTTGCCTGCAGTAACTGGTTGAAACTACTTTGAAGTAACAAAAAAACAAAGAGGGCTTTTTTCAAGAGCGCCCCTTGGAGCAATGAGCCCACAGTAACTGGTTGGAACTGCTTTGAGGTAACAGAAAAGCGAAATAAGAGTGGTTTTTTAAAGAGCGCTTCACCCCTTCGGGCAATGAGCCCGCAGTAACTGCTTGGAACAAATTTGAGGTAATAGACAAGCAAAATAAGAGGGCTTTTTTAAAGAGCGCTTCACCGCTTGGGGCAATGAGCCCGCAGTAACTGGGTGGAACTGCTTTGAGGTAATAGAAAAGCAAAATAAGAGGGCTTTTTCAAGAGCGCTTCACCCTTTGGGGCAATGAGCCCACAGTAACTGGTTGGAAGTACTTTGAGGTAACAGAAAAGCAAATTAAGAGGGCTTTTTTTGGAGCGCTTCAGCCCTTGGGGCAATGAGCCCACAGTAACTGGTTGGAACCACTTTAAAGTAACAGAAAAGCAAAATAAGAGGGCTTTTTTCAAGAGCACTTCACCCCTGGGGCAATTTGCCTGCAGTAACTGGTTGAAACTACTTCGAAGTAATGGAAAAACAAAGAGGGCTTTTTTCAAGAGGGCCCCTTGGGGCAATGAGCCCACAGTAACTGGTTGGAACTACTTTGAAGTAAGAGATAAGCAAGATAAGAGGGCTTTTTTCAAGAGCGCTTCACCCTTGGGGCAATTTGCCTGCAGTAACTGCTTGGAACTACTTTGAAGTTACAGAAAAGCAAATTAAGAGGGCTTTTTTCAAGAGCGCTTCACCCCTTGGGGCAATGAGCCCGCAGTAACTGGTTGGAACTACTTTGAGGTAACAGAAAAGCAAAATAAGAGGGCTTTTTTCAAGAGCGCTTCACCCCATGGTGCAATGAGCCTGCAGTAACTGGTCGGAACTGCTTTGAGGTAAAAGAAACGCGAAATAAGAGGGCTTTTTTCAAGAGCGCTTCACCCCTTTGGGCAATGAGCCCGCAGAAACTGCTTGGAACTACTTTGAGATAACAGAAAAGCAAAATAAAGGACTTTTTTTCAAGAGCGCTTCACCCCTTGGGGTAATGAGCCCACAGTAACTGGTTGGAACTACTTTGAAGTAACAAAAAAGAAAATAAGAGGGCTTTTTTCAAGAGCGCTTCACTCCTTGGGGCAATGAGCCTGTAGAAACTGGTTGGAACTATTTTGAGGTAACAGAAAAGAAAATAAGAGGGCTATTTTTCAAGAGCGCTTCACCCCATGGGGCAATGAGCCTGCAGTAACTGGTTGGAACTGCTTTGAGGTAACAGAAACGCGAAATCAGAGGGCTTTTTTCAAGAGCGCTTCACCCCTTAGGGCAATGAGCCCGCAGTAACTGCTTGGAACTACTTTGAAGTTACAGAAAAGCAAAATAAGAGGGCTTTTTTCAAGAGCTCTTCACCCCTTGGGGCAATGAGCCTGCAGTAACTGTTTGGAACTGCTTGGAGGAAACAGAAAAGCAAAATAAGAGGGCTTTTTTCAAGAGCGCTTCACCCCTTCGAGCAATGAGCCCGCAGAAACTGCTTGGAACTACTTTGAGGTAACAGAAAAGCAAAATAAAGGCCTTTTTTTCAAGAGTGCTTCACCCCTTGGGGCAATGAGCCTGCAGTAACTGGTTGGAACTACTTTGAGGAAGCAGAAAAGCAAAATAAGAGGGCGTTTTTCAAGAGCTCTTCACCCTTGGGGCAATGAGCCCGCAGTAACTGGTTGGAACTAATTTAAGGATAGAGAATATCAAAGTAAGAGTGATTTTTTTGAAGAGTGCTTCACTCTTTGGGGTAATGAGCCCACAGTAACTGGTTGGAACTACTTTGAAGTAACAAAAAAGAAAATAAGAGGGCTTTTTTCAAGAGCGCTTCACTCCTTGGGGCAATGAGCCTGTAGTAACTTGTTGGAACTACTTTGAGGTAACAGAAAAGCAAAATAAGAGGGGTATTTTTAAAGAGCGCTTCACTCCTTGGGGGAATGAGCCTGCAGTAACTTGTTGGAACTACTTTGAGGTAACAGAAAAGCAAAATAAGAGGGCTTTTTTCTAGAGCGCTTCACCCCTGGGGCAATTTGCCTGCAGTAACTGGTTGAAACTACTTCGAAGTAATGGAAAAACAAAGAGGGCTTTTTTCAAGAGCGCCCGTTGGGGCAATGAGCCCACAGTAACTGGTTGGAACTACTTTGAAGTAACAGAATATCAAAATAAGAGGGCTTTTTTCAAGAGCGCTTCACTCCATGGGGCAATGAGCCCACAGTAACTTGTTGGAACTAATTTGAGGTAACAGAAAAGCAATATAAGAGGGCGTTTTTCAAGAGCACTTCACCCTTGGGGCAATGAGCCCACAGTAACTTGTTGGAACTAATTTGAGGTAACAGAAAAGCAATATAAGAGGGCTTTTTTCAAGAGCGCTTCACTCCTTGGGGCAATCAGCCTGCAGTAACTGGTTGGAACTACTTTGAGGTAACAGAAAAGCAAAATAAGACGGATTTTTTTTCAAGAGTGCTTCACCTTTTGGGGCAATGAGCCCGCAGTAACTGGTTGGAACTGCTTTGAGGTAACAGAAAAGCGAAATAAGAGGGCTTTTTTCAAGAGCGCTTCACCCCTTGGGGCAATGAGCCCGCAGTAACTGCTTGGAACAAATTTGAGGTAATAGACAAGCAAAATAAGAGGGCTTTTTTAAAGAGCGCTTCACCGCTTGGGGCAATGAGCCCGCAGTAACTGGGTGGAACCTCTTTCAGGTAACAGAAAAGCAAAATAAGAGGGCTTTTTCAAGAGCGCTTCACCCCTTCGGGCAATGAGCCCACAGTAACTGGTTGGAACTACTTTGAGGTAACAGAAAAGCAAAATAAGAGGGCTTTTTTTTGGAGCGCTTCACCCCTTGGGGCAATGAGCCCACTGGTTGGAACAACTTTGAAGTAACAAAAAAGAAAATAAGAGGGCTTTTTTGAAGAGCACTTCACCCCTGGGGCAATTTGCCTGCAGTAACTGGTTGAAACTACTTTGAAGTAATGGAAAAACAAAGAGGGCTTTTTTCAAGAGCGCCCCTTGGGGCAATGAGCCCACAGTAACTGGTTGGAACTACTTTGAAGTAACAGAAAAGCAAGATAAGAGGGCTTTTTTCAAGAGCACTTCCTCTTTGGGGCAGTGAGCCTGCAGTAACTGGTTGGAACTACTTTGAGGTAAAAGAAAAGCAAAATAACGGACTTTTTTTCAAGAGCGCTTCAGCCCTTGGGGCAATGAGCCTGCAGTAACTGGTTGGAACTACTTTGAGGATACAGAATATCAAAGTAAGAGGGCTCTTTTTGAAGAGCGCTTCACCCCTTGGGGCAATGAGCCCACAGTAACTGGTTGGAACTACTATGAAGTAACAAAAAAGAAAATAAGAGGGCTTTTTTCAAGAGCGCTTCACTCCTTGGGGCAATGAGCCTGCAGTAACTGGTTGGAACTACTTTGAGGAAACAGAAAAGCAAAATAAGAGGGCGTTTTTCAAGAGATCTTCACCCTTGGGGCAATGAGCCCGCAGTAACTGGTTGGAACTACTTTGAGGATACAGAATATCAAAGTAAGAGGGATTTTTTGGTGAGCGCTTCACCCTTTGGGGCAATGAGACCACAGTAACTGGTTGTAACTACTTTGAAGTAACAAAAAAGAAAATAAGAGGGCTTTTTTCAAGAGCGCTTCACTCCTTTGGGCAATGGGCCTGCAGTAACTGGTTGTAACTACTTTGAGGTAACAGATAAGCAAAATAAGAGGGCTTTATTTCAAGAGCGCTGCACCCCTTGGGGCAATGAGCCTGCAGTAACTGGTTGGAACTGCTTTGAGGTAACAGAAAAGTGTAATAAAAGGGCTTTTTTTCAAGAGCGCTTCACTCCTTGGGGCAATGAGCCTGCAGTAACTGGTTGGAACTACTTTGAGGTAACAGAAAAGCAAAATAAGAGGGCTTTTTTTCAAGAACGCTTCACTCCTTGGGGCAATGAGCCTGCAGTAACTGGTTGGAACTGCTTTGAGGTAACAGAAAAGTGAAGTAAGAGGGCTTTTTTCAAGAGCGCTTCACCCCTGGGGCAATTTGCCTTCAGAAACTGGTTGAAACTACTTTGAAGTAACAAAAAGACAAAGAGGGCTTTTTTCAATAGCGCCCCTTGGGGCAATGAGCCCACAGTAACGGGTTGGAACTACTTTGATGTAACAGAAAAGCAAGATAAGAGGGCTTTTTTCAAGAGCGCTTCACCCTTGGGGCAATTTGCCTGCAGTAACTGGTTGGAACTACTTTGAGGAAACAGAAAAGCAAAATAAGAGGGCTTTTTTCAAGAGCACTTCACCCCTTGGGGCAATGAGCCCACTGGTTGGAACAACTTTGAAGTAACAAAAAAGAAAATAAGAGGGCTTTTTTGAAGAGCACTTCACCCCTGGGGCAATTTGCCTGCAGTAACTGGTTGAAACTACTTTGAAGTAATGGAAAAACAAAGAGGGCTTTTTTCAAGAGCGCCCCTTGGGGCAATGAGCCCACAGTAACTGGTTGGAACTACTTTGAAGTAACAGAAAAGCAAGATAAGAGGGCTTTTTTCAAGAGCACTTCCTCTTTGGGGCAGTGAGCCTGCAGTAACTGGTTGGAACTACTTTGAGGTAAAAGAAAAGCAAAATAACGGACTTTTTTTCAAGAGCGCTTCAGCCCTTGGGGCAATGAGCCTGCAGTAACTGGTTGGAACTACTTTGAGGATACAGAATATCAAAGTAAGAGGGCTCTTTTTGAAGAGCGCTTCACCCCTTGGGGCAATGAGCCCACAGTAACTGGTTGGAACTACTATGAAGTAACAAAAAAGAAAATAAGAGGGCTTTTTTCAAGAGCGCTTCACTCCTTTGGGCAATGAGCCTGCAGTAACTGGTTGGAACTACTTTGAGGAAACAGAAAAGCAAAATAAGAGGGCGTTTTTCAAGAGATCTTCACCCTTGGGGCAATGAGCCCGCAGTAACTGGTTGGAACTACTTTGAGGATACAGAATATCAAAGTAATAGGGATTTTTTGGTGAGCGCTTCACCCTTTGGGGCAATGAGACCACAGTAACTGGTTGTAACTACTTTGAAGTAACAAAAAAGAAAATAAGAGGGCTTTTTTCAAGAGCGCTTCACTCCTTTGGGCAATGGGCCTGCAGTAACTGGTTGTAACTACTTTGAGGTAACAGATAAGCAAAATAAGAGGGCTTTATTTCAAGAGCGCTGCACCCCTTGGGGCAATGAGCCTGCAGTAACTGGTTGGAACTGCTTTGAGGTAACAGAAAAGTGTAATAAAAGGGCTTTTTTTCAAGAGCGCTTCACTCCTTGGGGCAATGAGCCTGCAGTAACTGGTTGGAACTACTTTGAGGTAACAGAAAAGCAAAATAAGAGGGCTTTTTTTCAAGAACGCTTCACTCCTTGGGGCAATGAGCCTGCAGTAACTGGTTGGAACTGCTTTGAGGTAACAGAAAAGTGAAGTAAGAGGGCTTTTTTCAAGAGCGCTTCACCCCTGGGGCAATTTGCCTTCAGTAACTGGTTGAAACTACTTTGAAGTAACAAAAAGACAAAGAGGGCTTTTTTCAATAGCGCCCCTTGGGGCAATGAGCCCACAGTAACGGGTTGGAACTACTTTGATGTAACAGAAAAGCAAGATAAGAGGGCTTTTTTCAAGAGCGCTTCACCCTTGGGGCAATTTGCCTGCAGTAACTGGTTGGAACTACTTTGAGGAAACAGAAAAGCAAAATAAGAGGCCTTTTTTCAAGAGTGCTTCACCCCATGGGGCAATGAGCCTGCAGTAACTGGTTGGAACTGCTTTGAGGTAACAGAAAAGCAAAATAAGAGGCCTTTTTTCAAGAGCGCTTCACCCCTTGGGGCAATGAGCCCGCAGTAACTGGTTGAAACTATTTTGAGGTAAGAGAAAACCAAAGTAAGAGGGCTTTTTTCAAGAGCGCTTCACCCCTTGGGGCAATGAGCCCACAGTAACTGGTTGGAACAACTTTGAAGTAACAGAAAAGCAAAATAAGAGGGGTGGTCCATGCCTTGGTCACCTCTAGAATGGATTACTGCAATGCGCTCTACGTGGGGCTGCCCTTGAAGACGGCTCGGAAACTTCAATTTGTCCAGCGGGCAGCAGCCAGGATGCTATCCGGGGCTCATTATCAAGAGAGGTCTACCCCTCTGTTCTAGGAGCTCCACTGGCTGCCATTTATTTTCCGAGCCCAATTCAAGGTGCAGGTGCTTACCTACAAAGCCCTAAACGGTTTGGGACCACCCTACCTGCGTGACCGCATCACCATCTACGAACCCACACGCTCGCTTCGGTCATCTGGAGAGGCCCTGCTCGTGATCCCACCCACGTCGCAAGCGCGCTTGGTGGGGACACGGGACAGGGCCTTTTCTGTGGCGGCCCCCCGACTTTGGAACGCCCTCCCAAAAGATCTCAGACAGGCCCCTACTCTAGCCGTTTTCAGAAGGAATTTAAAAACTTGGCTGTTCCGTTGTGCCTTCTCAGACTAGGAATCCCCACCCCAAGTCCTAGTAGCACCTTAGCATAACTAATTGTTGCTGCACACTGCACTTTTAATCCCACGTGCCTCCTGCCATTTCAGCACTTTTAACCCTTGTACCCCAGTGCGCCGGCCGAACCAGTTTTAATAATGTCTTGATGTACTGCTATTGTTGTTATTTTGCTTATTGTTTGATTTGCTTAGCTATTGTGGTGTTATGCTATTTTGTTTATTGCTGATTTGCTTGCTATTGTGATGTTATGCTCTCTATTGTATTGTTGTTTTGAGGCTCCGGCCTGTGTAAGCCGCATCGAGTCCTTCGGGAGATGCTAGCGGGGTACAAATAAAGTTAAAAATAATAATAATAATAATAATAATAATAAGAGGGCTTTTTTCAAGAGCGTTTAACTCCTTGGGGCAATGAGCCCACAGTAACTTGTTGGAACTACTTTGAGGTAACAGAAAAGCAAAATAAGAGGGCTTTTTTTCAAGAACGCTTCACTCCTTGGGGCAATGAGCCTGCAGTAACTGGTTGGAACTGCTTTGAGGTAACAGAAAAGCGAAGTAAGAGGGCTTTTTTCAAGAGCGCTTCACCCCTGGGGCAATTTGCCTTCAGTAACTGGTTGAAACTACTTTGAAGTAACAAAAAGACAAAGAGGGCTTTTTTCAAGAGCGCCCCTTGCGGCAATGAGCCCACAGTAACTGGTTGGAAATACTTTGAAGTAACAGAAAAGCAAGATAAGAGTGCTTTTTTCAAGAGCGTTTAACTCCTTGGGGCAATGAGCCCACAGTAACTTGTTGGAACTACTTTGAGGTAACAGAAAAGCAAAAAAAGAGGGCTTTTTTCAAGAGCGCTTCACCCCTTGGGGCAATGAGCCCGCAGTAACTGGTTGGAACTGCTTTGAGGTAACAGAAAAGCAAAATAAGAGGGCTTTTTTCAAGAGCGCTTCACCCCTTGGGGCAATGAGCCTGCAGTAACTGGTCGGAACTGCTTTGAGGTAACAGAAACGCGAAATAAGAGGCCTTTTTTCAAGAGCGCTTCACTCCTTTGGGCAATGAGCCCGCAGAAACTGCTTGGAACTACTTTGAGGTAACAGAAAAGCAAAATAAAGGACTTTTTTTCAAGAGCGCTTCACCCCTTGGGGCAATGAGCCTGCAGTAACTGGTTGGAACTACTTTGAGGAAACAGAAAAGCAAAATAAGAGGGCGTTTTTCAAGAGCTCTTCACCCCTTGGGGCAATGAGCCTGCAGTAACTGCTTGGAACTACTATGAAGTAAGAAAAAAGAAAATAAGAGGGCTTTTTTCAAGAGCGCTTCACTCCTTGGGGCAATGAGCCTGCAGTAACTGGTTGGAACTACTTTGAGGAAACAGAAAAGCAAAATAAGAGGGCGTTTTTCAAGAGATCTTCACCCTTGGGGCAATGAGCCCACAGTAACTGGTTGGAACTACTTTGCGGATACATAATATCAAACTAAGAGGGATTTTTTGGTGAGCGCTTCACCCTTTGGGGCAATGAGCCCACAGTAACTGATTGTAACTACTTTGAAGTAACAAAAAAGAAAATAAGAGGGCTTTTTTCAAGAGCGCTTCACTCCTTTGGGCAATGAGCCTGCAGTAACTGGTTGGAACTACTTTGAGGTAACAGAAAAGCAAAATAAGAGGGCTTTTTTCAAGAGCGCTTCACCCCTTAGGGCAATGAGCCTGCAGTAACTGGTTGGAACTGCTTTGAGGTAACAGAAGAGTGTAATAAAAGGGCTTTTTTTCAAGAGCGTTTCACTCCTTGGAGCAATGAGCCTGCAGTAACTGGTTGGAACTACTTTGAGGTAACAGAAAAGTAAAATAAGAGGGCTTTTTTTCAAGAACGCTTCACTCCTTGGGGCAATGAGCCTGCAGTAACTGGTTGGAACTGCTTTGAGGTAACAGAAAAGTGAAGTAAGAGGGCTTTTTTCAAGAGCGCTTCACCCCTGGGGCAATTTGCCTTCAGTAACTGGTTGAAACTACTTTGAAGTAACAAAAAGACAAAGAGGGCTTTTTTCAAGAGCGCCCCTTGGGGCAATGAGCCCACAGTAACTGGTTGGAAATACTTTGAAGTAACAGAAAAGCAAGATAAGAGGGCTTTTTTCAAGAGCGCTTCACCCTTGGGGCAATTTGCCTGCAGTAACTGGTTGGAACTACTTTGAGGAAACAGAAAAGCAAAATAAGAGGCCTTTTTTCAAGAGTGCTTCACCCCATGGGGCAATGAGCCTGCAGTAACTGGTTGGAACTGCTTTGAGGTTACAGAAAAGCGAAATAAGAGGGCTTTTTTCAAGAGCGTTTAACTCCTTGGGGCAATGAGCCCACAGTAACTTGTTGGAACTACTTTGAGGTAACAGAAAAGCAAAATAAGAGGGCTTTTTTTCAAGAGCGCTTCACCCCATGGGGCAATGAGCCTGCAGTAACTGGTTGGAACTACTTTGAGGTAACAGAAAAGCAAAATAAGAGGGCTTTTTTCAAGAGCGCTTCACCCCTTGGGGCAATGAGCCTGCAGTAACTGGTTGGAACTGCTTTGAGGTAACAGAAAAGTGTAATAAAAGGGCTTTTTTTCAAGAGCGCTTCACTCCTTGGGGCAATGAGCCTGCAGTAACTGGTTGGAACTACTTTGAGGTAACAGAAAAGTAAAATAAGAGGGCTTTTTTTCAAGAACGCTTCACTCCTTGGGGCAATGAGCCTGCAGTAACTGGTTGGAACTGCTTTGAGGTAACAGAAAAGTGAAGTAAGAGGGCTTTTTTCAAGAGCGCTTCACCCCTGCGGCAATTTGCCTTCAGTAACTGGTTGAAACTACTTTGAAGTAACAAAAAGACAAAGAGGGCTTTTTTCAAGAGCGCCCCTTGGGGCAATGAGCCCACAGTAACTGGTTGGAAATACTTTGAAGTAACAGAAAAGCAAGATAAGAGGGCTTTTTTCAAGAGCGCTTCACCCTTGGGGCAATTTGCCTGCAGTAACTGGTTGGAACTACTTTGAGGAAACAGAAAAGCAAAATAAGAGGCCTTTTTTCAAGAGTGCTTCACCCCATGGGGCAATGAGCCTGCAGTAACTGATTGGAACTGCTTTGAGGTAACAGAAAAGCGAAATAAGAGGGCTTTTTTCAAGAGCGTTTAACTCCTTGGGGCAATGAGCCCACAGTAACTTGTTGGAACTACTTTGAGGTAACAGAAAAGCAAAATAAGAGGGCTTTTTTTCAAGAGCGCTTCACCCCATGGGGCAATGAGCCTGCAGTAACTGGTTGGAACTGCTTTGAGGTAACAGAAAAGCGAAATAAGAGGGCTTTTTTCAAGAGCGCTTCACCCCTTCGGGCAATGAGCCCGCAGTAACTGCTTGGAACTACTTTGAAGTTACAGAAAAGCAAATTAAGAGGGCTTTTTTCAAGAGCGCTTCACCCCTTGGGGCAATGAGCCCGCAGAAACTGCTTGGAACTACTTTGAGGTAACAGAAAAGCAAAATAAAGGACTTTTTTTCCAAGAGCGCTTCACCCCTTGGGGCAATGAGCCTGCAGTAACTGGTTGGAACTACTTTGAGGAAACAGAAAAGCAAAATAAGAGGGCGTTTTTCAAGAGCTCTTCACCCCTTGGGGAAATGAGCCTGCAGTAACTGGTTGGAACTACTTTGAGGAAACAGAAAAGCAAAATAAGAGGGCGTTTTTCAAGAGCTCTTCACCCCTTGGGGCAATGAGCCTGCAGTAACTGGTTGGAACTACTATGAAGTAAGAAAAAAGAAAATAAGAGGGCTTTTTTCAAGAGCGCTTCACTCCCTGGGGCAATGAGCCTGCAGTAACTGGTTGGAACTACTTTGAGGAAACAGAAAAGCAAAATAAGAGGGCGTTTTTCAAGAGATCTTCACCCTTGGGGCAATGAGCCCACAGTAACTGGTTGGAACTACTTTGCGGATACATAATATCAAAGTAAGAGGGATTTTTTGGTGAGCGCTTCACCCTTTGGGGCAATGAGCCCACAGTAACTGATTGTAACTACTTTGAAGTAACAAAAAAGAAAATAAGAGGGCTTTTTTCAAGAGCGCTTCACTCCTTTGGGCAATGAGCCTGCAGTAACTGGTTGGAACTACTTTGAGGTAACAGAAAAGCAAAATAAGAGGGCTTTTTTCAAGAGCGCTTCACCCCTTGGGGCAATGAGCCTGCAGTAACTGGTTGGAACTGCTTTGAGGTAACAGAAAAGTGTAATAAAAGGGCTTTTTTTCAAGAGCGCTTCACTCCTTGGGGCAATGAGCCTGCAGTAACTGGTTGGAACTACTTTGAGGTAACAGAAAAGTAAAATAAGAGGGCTTTTTTTCAAGAACGCTTCACTCCTTGGGGCAATGAGCCTGCAGTAACTGGTTGGAACTGCTTTGAGGTAACAGAAAAGTGAAGTAAGAGGGCTTTTTTCAAGAGCGCTTCACCCCTGGGGCAATTTGCCTTCAGTAACTGGTTGAAACTACTTTGAAGTAACAAAAAGACAAAGAGGGCTTTTTTCAAGAGCGCCCCTTGGGGCAATGAGCCCACAGTAACTGGTTGGAAATACTTTGAAGTAACAGAAAAGCAAGATAAGAGGGCTTTTTTCAAGAGCGCTTCACCCTTGGGGCAATTTGCCTGCAGTAACTGGTTGGAACTACTTTGAGGAAACAGAAAAGCAAAATAAGAGGCCTTTTTTCAAGAGTGCTTCACCCCATGGGGCAATGAGCCTGCAGTAACTGGTTGGAACTGCTTTGAGGTAACAGAAAAGCGAAATAAGAGGGCTTTTTTCAAGAGCGTTTAACTCCTTGGGGCAATGAGCCCACAGTAACTTGTTGGAACTACTTTGAGGTAACAGAAAAGCAAAATAAGAGGGCTTTTTTTCAAGAGCGCTTCACCCCATGGGGCAATGAGCCTGCAGTAACTGGTTGGAACTACTTTGAGGTAACAGAAAAGCAAAATAAGAGGGCTTTTTTCAAGAGCGCTTCACCCCTTGGGGCAATGAGCCTGCAGTAACTTGTTGGAACTACTTTGAGGTAACAGAAAAGTGTAATAAAAGGGCTTTTTTTCAAGAACGCTTCACCCCATGGGGCAATGAGCCTGCAGTAACTGGTTGGAACTGCTTTGAGGTAACAGAAAAGTGAAGTAAGAGGGCTTTTTTCAAGAGCGCTTCACCCCTTGGGGCAATGAGCCCACAGTAACTGGTTGGAACTGCTTTGAGGTAACAGAAAAGCAAAATAAGAGGGCTTTTTTCAAGAGCGCTTCACCCCTTGGGGCAATGAGCCCACAGTAACTGGTTGAAACTACTTTGAGGTAAGAGAAAACCAAAGTAAGAGGGCTTTTTTCAAGAGCGCTTCACCCCTTGGGGCAATGAGCCCACAGTAACTGGTTGGAACAACTTTGAAGTAACAGAAAAGCAAAATAAGAGGGGTGGTCCATGCCTTGGCTACCTCTAGAATGGATTACTGCAATGCGCTCTATGTGGGGCTGCCCTTGAAGATGGTTCGGAAACTTCAATTGGTCCAGCGGGCAGCAGCCAGGATGCTAACCGGGGCTCATTATCAAGAGAGGTCTACCCCTCTGTTCAAAGAGCTCCACTGGCTGCCATTTATTTTCCGAGCCCAATTCAAGGTGCAGGTGCTTACCTACAAAGCCCTAAACGGTTTGGGACCACCCTACCTGCGTGACCGCATCACCATCTACGAACCCACACGCTCGCTTCGGTCATCTGGAGAGGCCCTGCTCGTGATCCCACCCACGTCGCAAGCGCGCTTGGTGGGGACACGGGACAGGGCCTTTTCTGTGGCGGCCCCCCGACTTTGGAACGCCCTCCCAAAAGATCTCAGACAGGCCCCTACTCTAGCCGTTTTCAGAAGGAATTTAAAAACTTAACTGTTCCGTTGTGCCTTCTCAGACTAGGAATCCCCACCCCAAGTCCTAGTAGCACCTTAGCATAACTAATTGTCGCTGCACACTGCACTTTTAATCCCACGTCCCTCCTGCCATTTCAGCACTTTTAACCCTTGTACCCCAGTGCGCCGGCCGAACCAGTTTTAATAATGTCTTGATGTACTGCTATTGTTGTTATTTTGCTTATTGTTTGATTTGCTTAGCTATTGTGGTGTTATGCTATTTTGTTTATTGCTGATTTGCTTGCTATTGTGATGTTATGCTCTCTATTGTATTGTTGTTTTGAGGCTTCGGCCTGTGTAAGCCGCATCGAGTCCTTCGGGAGATGCTAGCGGGGTACAAATAAAGTTAATAATAATAATAATAATAATAATAATAATAAGAGGGCTTTTTTCAAGAGCGTTTAACTCCTTGGGGCAATGAGCCCACAGTAACTTGTTGGAACTACTTTGAGGTAACAGAAAAGCAAAATAAGAGGGCTTTTTTTCAAGAGCGCTTCACCCCATGGGGCAATGAGCCTGCAGGAACTGGTTGGAACTGCTTTGAGGTAACAGAAAAGCGAAATAAGAGGGCTTTTTTCAAGAGCGCTTCACCCCTTCGGGCAATGAGCCCAGAGTAACTGCTTGGAACTACTTTGAAGTTACAGAAAAGCAAATTAGGAGGGCTTTTTTCAAGAGCGCTTCACCCCTTGGGGCAATGAACCCGCAGTAACTGGTTGGAACTACTTTGAGGTAACAGAAAAGCAAAATAAGAGGGCTTTTTTCAAGAGCGCTTCACCCCTGGGGCAATTTGCCTTCAGTAACTGGTTGAAACTACTTTGAAGTAACAAAAAGACAAAGAGGGCTTTTTTCAAGAGCGCCCTTTGGGGCAATGAGCCCACAGTAACTGGTTGGAACTACTTTGAAGTAACAGAAAAGCAAGATAAGAGGGCTTTTTTCAAGAGCGCTTCACCCTTGTGGCAATTTGCCTGCAGTAACTGGTTGGAACTACTTTGAGGAAACAGAAAAGCAAAATAAGAGGCCTTTTTTCAAGAGTGCTTCACCACATGGGGCAATGAGCCTGCAGTAACTGCGTGGAACTGCTTTGAGGTAACAGAAAACAAAATAAGAGGGCTTTTTCAAGAGTGCTTCACCCCTTCGGGCAATGAGCCCACAGTAACTGGTTGGAGCTACTTTGAGGTAACAGAAAAGCAAAATAAGAGGCCTTTTTTTTTGGAGCGCTTCAACCCTTGGGGCAATAAGCCCACAGTAACTGGTTGGAACTACTTTGAGGTAACAGAAAAGCAAAATAAGAGGGCTTTTTTCAAGAGCTCTTCACCCCTTGGGGCAATGAGCCGACAGAAACTGGTTGAAACTACTTCGAAGTAATGGAAAAACAAAGAGGGCTTTTTTCAAGAGCACTCCTTGGGGAAATGAGCCCACAGTAACTGGTTGGAACTACTTTGAAGTAACAGAAAAGCAAGATAAGAGGGCTTTTTTCAAGAGCGCTTCACTCCTTGGGGCAATGAGCCTGCAGTAACTTGTTGGAACTACTTTGAGGTAACAGAAAAGCAAAAAAAGAGGGCTTATTTCAAGAGCGCTTCAACCCTTCGGCAATTTGCCCGCAGTAACTGGTTGGAACTACTTTGAGGAAACAGAAAAGCGAAATAAGAGGGCTTTTTTCAAGAGCACTTCACCCCTTGGGGCAATGAGCCCGCAGTAACTGGTTGGAACTACTTTGAGGAAACAGAATATCAAAGTAAGAGAGCTTTTTTTGAAGCGCTTCACCCCTTGGGGCAATGAGCCCACAGTAACTGGTTTGACGTAATTTGAAGTAACAGAAAAGCAAAATAAGAGGGCTTTTTTCAAGAGCGCTTCACCCCTTCGGGCAATGAGCCCGCAGTAAGTGCTTGGAACTACTTTGAAGTTACAGAAAAGCAAATTAAGAGGGCTTTTTTCAAGAGCGCTTCACCCCTTGGGGCAATGAGCCCGCAGAAACTGCTTGGAACTACTTTGAGGTAACAGAAAAGCAAAATAAAGGACTTTTTTTCAAGAGCGCTTCACCCCTTGGGGCAATGAGCCTGCAGTAACTGGTTGGAACTACTTTGAGGAAACAGAAAAGCAAAATAAGAGGGCATTTTTCAAGAGCTCTTCACCCCTTGGGGCAATGAGCCTGCAGTAACTGGTTGGATCTACTATGAAGTAACAAAAAAGAAAATAAGAGGGCTTTTTTCAAGAGCGCTTCACCCCTTCGGGCAATGAGCCCGCAGTAAGTGCTTGGAACTACTTTGAAGTTACAGAAAAGCAAATTAAGAGGGCTTTTTTCAAGAGCGCTTCACCCCTTGGGGCAATGAGCCCGCAGAAACTGCTTGGAACTACTTTGAGGTAACAGAAAAGCAAAATAAAGGACTTTTTTTCAAGAGCGCTTCACCCCTTGGGGCAATGAGCCTGCAGTAACTGGTTGGAACTACTTTGAGGAAACAGAAAAGCAAAATAAGAGGGCATTTTTCAAGAGCTCTTCACCCCTTGGGGCAATGAGCCTGCAGTAACTGGTTGGATCTACTATGAAGTAACAAAAAAGAAAATAAGAGGGCTTTTTTCAAGAGCGCTTCACTCCTTGGGGCAATGAGCCTGCAGTAACTGGTTGGAACTACTTTGAGGAAACAGAAAAGCAAAATAAGAGGGCGTTTTTCAAGAGATCTTCACCATTGGGGCAATGAGCCCACAGTAACTGGTTGGAACTACTTTGCGGATACATAATATCAAAGTAAGAGGGATTTTTTGGTGAGCGCTTCACCCTTTGGTGCAATGAGCCCACAGTAACTGGTTGTAACTACTTTGAAGTAACAAAAAAGAAAATAAGAGGGCTTTTTTCAAGAGCGCTTCACTCCTTGGGGCAATGAGCCTGCAGTAACTGGTTGGAACTACTTTGAGGTAACAGAAAAGCAAAATAAGAGGGCTTTTTTCAGGAGCGCTTCACCCCTCTTGGCAATGAGCCTGCAGTAACTGGTTGGAACTGCTTTGAGGTAACAGAAAAGTGTAATAAAAGGGCTTTTTTTCAAGAGCGCTTCACTCCTTGGGGCAATGAGCCTGCAGTAACTGGTTGGAACTGCTTTGAGGTAACAGAAAAGTGTAATAAAAGGGCTTTTTTTCAAGAGCGCTTCACTCCTTGGGGCAATGAGCCTGCAGTAACTGGTTGGAACTACTTTGAGGTAACAGAAAAGTAAAATAAGAGGGCTTTTTTTCAAGAACGCTTCACTCCTTGGGGCAATGAGCCTGCAGTAACTGGTTGGATCTACTATGAAGTAACAAAAAAGAAAATAAGAGGGCTTTTTTCAAGAGCGCTTCACCCCTTCGGGCAATGAGCCCGCAGTAAGTGCTTGGAACTACTTTGAAGTTACAGAAAAGCAAATTAAGAGGGCTTTTTTCAAGAGCGCTTCACCCCTTGGGGCAATGAGCCCGCAGAAACTGCTTGGAACTACTTTGAGGTAACAGAAAAGCAAAATAAAGGACTTTTTTTCAAGAGCGCTTCACCCCTTGGGGCAATGAGCCTGCAGTAACTGGTTGGAACTACTTTGAGGAAACAGAAAAGCAAAATAAGAGGGCATTTTTCAAGAGCTCTTCACCCCTTGGGGCAATGAGCCTGCAGTAACTGGTTGGATCTACTATGAAGTAACAAAAAAGAACATAAGAGGGCTTTTTTCAAGAGCGCTTCACTCCTTGGGGCAATGAGCCTGCAGTAACTGGTTGGAACTACTTTGAGGAAACAGAAAAGCAAAATAAGAGGGCGTTTTTCAAGAGATCTTCACCATTGGGGCAATGAGCCCACAGTAACTGGTTGGAACTACTTTGCGGATACATAATATCAAAGTAAGAGGGATTTTTTGGTGAGCGCTTCACCCTTTGGTGCAATGAGCCCACAGTAACTGGTTGTAACTACTTTGAAGTAACAAAAAAGAAAATAAGAGGGCTTTTTTCAAGAGCCCTTCACTCCTTGGGGCAATGAGCCTGCAGTAACTGGTTGGAACTACTTTGAGGTAACAGAAAAGCAAAATAAGAGGGCTTTTTTCAGGAGCGCTTCACCCCTCTTGGCAATGAGCCTGCAGTAACTGGTTGGAACTGCTTTGAGGTAACAGAAAAGTGTAATAAAAGGGCTTTTTTTCAAGAGCGCTTCACTCCTTGGGGCAATGAGCCTGCAGTAACTGGTTGGAACTGCTTTGAGGTAACAGAAAAGTGTAATAAAAGGGCTTTTTTTCAAGAGCGCTTCACTCCTTGGGGCAATGAGCCTGCAGTAACTGGTTGGAACTACTTTGAGGTAACAGAAAAGTAAAATAAGAGGGCTTTTTTTCAAGAACGCTTCACTCCTTGGGGCAATGAGCCCGCAGTAACTGGTTGGAACTGCTTTGAGGTAACAGAAAAGTGAAGTAAGAGGGCTTTTTTCAAGAGCGCTTCACCCCTGGGGCAATTTGCCTTCAGTAACTGGTTGAAACTACTTTGAAGTAACAAAAAGACAAAGAGGGCTTTTTTCAAGAGCGCCCCTTGGGGCAATGAGCCCACAGTAACTGGTTGGATATACTTTGAAGTAACAGAAAAGCAAGATAAGAGGGCTTTTTTCAAGAGCGCTTCACCCTTGGGGCAATGAGCCCGCAGTAACTGGTTGAAACTACTTTGAGGTAAGAGAAAACCAAAGTAAGAGGGCTTTTTTCAAGAGCGCTTCACCCCTTGGGGCAATGAGCCCACAGTAACTGGTTGGAACAACTTTGAAGTAACAGAAAAGCAAAATAAGAGGGGTGGTCCATGGCTTGGCTACCTCTAGAATGGAATACTGCAATGCGCTCTATGTGGGGCTGCCCTTGAAGATGGCTCGGAAACTTCAATTGGTCCAGCGGGCAGCAGCCAGGATGCTAACCGGGGCTCATTATCAAGAGAGGTCTGCCCCTCTGTTCAAGGAGCTCCACTGGCTGCCATTTATTTTCCGAGCCCAATTCAAGGTGCAGGTGCTTACCTACAAAGCCCTAAACGGTTTGGGACCACCCTACCTGCGTGACCGCATCACCATCTACGAACCCACACGCTTGCTTCGGTCATCTGGAGAGGCCCTGCTCGTGATCCCACCCACGTCGCAAGCGCGCTTGGTGGGGACACGGGACAGGGCCTTTTCTGTGGCGGCCCCCCGACTTTGGAACGCCCTCCCAAAAGATCTCAGACAGGCCCCTACTCTAGCCGTTTTCAGAAGGAATTTAAAAACTTGGCTGTTCCGTTGTGCCTTCTCAGACTAGGAATCCCCACCCCAAGTCCTAGTAGCACCTTAGCATAACTAATTGTCGCTGCACACTGCACTTTTAATCCCACGTCCCTCCTGCCATTTCAGCACTTTTAACCCTTGTACCCCAGTGCGCCGGCCGAACCAGTTTTAATAATGTCTTGATGTACTGCTATTGTTGTTATTTTGCTTATTGTTTGATTTGCTTAGCTATTGTGGTGTTATGCTATTTTGTTTATTGCTGATTTGCTTGCTATTGTGATGTTATGCTCTCTATTGTATTGTTGTTTTGTGGCTTCGGCCTGTGTAAGCCGCATCGAGTCCTTCGGGAGATGCTAGCGGGGTACAAATAAAGTTAATAATAATAATAATAATAATAATAAGAGGGCTTTTTTCAAGAGCGTTTAACTCCTTGGGGCAATGAGCCCACAGTAACCTGTTGGAACTACTTTGAGGTAACAGAAAAGCAAAATAAGAGGGCTTTTTTTCAAGAGCGCTTCACCCCATGGGGCAATGAGCCTGCAGTAACTGGTTGGAACTGCTTTGAGGTAACAGAAAAGCGAAATAAGAGGGCTTTTTTCAAGAGCGCTTCACCCCTTCGGGCAATGAGCCCGCAGTAACTGCTTGGAACTACTTTGAAGTTACAGAAAGGCAAATTAAGAGGGCTTTTTTCAAGAGCGCTTCACCCCTTGGGGCAATGAACCCGCAGTAACTGGTTGGAACTACTTTGAGGTAACAGAAAAGCAAAATAAGAGGGCTTTTTTCAAGAGCACTTCACCCCTGGGGCAATTTGCCTTCAGTAACTGGTTGAAACTACTTTGAAGTAACAAAAAGACAAAGAGGGCTTTTTTCAAGAGCGCCCTTTGGGGCAATGAGCCCACAGTAACTGGTTGGAACTACTTTGAAGTAACAGAAAAGCAAGATAAGAGGGCTTATTTCAAGAGCACTTCACCCCTGGGGCAATTTGCCTGCAGTAACTGGTTGAAACTACTTCGAAGTAATGGAAAAACAAAGAGGGCTTTTTTCAAGAGAACTCCTTGGGGAAATGAGCCCACAGTAACTGGTTGGAACTACTTTGAAGTAACAGAAAAGCAAGATAAGAGGGCTTTTTTCAAGAGCGCTTCACTCCTTGGGGCAATGAGCCTGCAGTAACTTGTTGGAACTACTTTGAGGTAACAGAAAAGCAAAAAAAGAGGGCTTATTTCAAGAGCGCTTCAACCCTTCGGCTATTTGCCCGCAGTAACTGGTTGGAACTACTTTGAGGAAACAGAAAAGCGAAATAAGAGGGCTTTTTTCAAGAGCACTTCACCCCTTGGGGCAATGAGCCCGCAGTAACTGGTTGGAACTACTTTGAGGAAACAGAATATCAAAGTAAGAGAGCTTTTTTTGAAGCGCGCTTCACCCCTTGGGGCAATGAGCCCACAGTAACTGGTTTGACGTAATTTGAAGTAACAGAAAAGCAAAATAAGAGGGCTTTCTTCAAGAGCGCTTCACTCCCTGGGGCAATGAGCCTGCAGTAACTGGTTGGAACTACCTTGAGGTAACAGAAAAGCAAAATAAAGGGCTTTTTTTCAAGAGCGCTTCACCCCTGGGACAATGAGCCTGCAGTAACTGGTTGGAACTACTTTGAGGAAACAGAAAAGCAAAATAAGAGGGCGTTTTTGAAGAGCGCTTCACCCCATGGGGCAATGAGCCCGCAGTAACTGGTTGGAACTACTTTGAGGTAACAGAAAAGCAAAATAAGAGGGCTTTTTTCAAGAGCGCTTTACCGCATGGGGCAATGAGCCTGCAGTAGCTGGTCAGAACTGCTTTGAGGTAACAGAAAAGTGAAATAAGAGGGCTTTTTTCAAGAGCGCTTCACCCCTTTGGGCAATGAGCCCGCAGTAACTGGTTGGAACTACTTGAAGTATCAGAAAAGCCAAATAAGAGGGCTTTTTTCAAGAGCGCTTCACTCCTTGGGGCAATCAGCCTGCAGTAACCGGTTGGAACTACTTTGACGTAACAGAAAAGCGAAATAAGAGGGATTTTTTTTCAAGAGCGCTTCACCCCTTGGGGCAATGAGCCCGCAGTAACTGGTTGGAACTGCTTTGAGGTAACAGAAAAGCGAAATAAGAGGGGTTTTTTAAAGGGCGTTTCACCCCTTCGAGCAATGAGCCCGCAGTAACTGCTTGGAACAAATTTGAGGTTATAGACAAGCAAAATAAGAGGGCTTTTTTTAAGAGCGCTTCACCGCTTGGGGCAATGAGCCTGCAGTAACTGGTTGGAACTACCTTGAGGTAACAGAAAAGCAAAATAAAGGGCTTTTTTTCAAGAGCGCTTCACCCCTGGGACAATGAGCCTGCAGTAACTGGTTGGAACTACTTTGAGGAAACAGAAAAGCAAAATAAGAGGGCGTTTTTGAAGAGCGCTTCACCCCATGGGGCAATGAGCCCGCAGTAACTGGTTGGAACTACTTTGAGGTAACAGAAAAGCAAAATAAGAGGGCTTTTTTCAAGAGCGCTTTACCGCATGGGGCAATGAGCCTGCAGTAGCTGGTCGGAACTACTTTGAGGTAACAGAAAAGTGAAATAAGAGGGCTTTTTTCAAGAGCGCTTCACCCCTTTGGGCAATGAGCCCGCAGTAACTGGTTGGAACTACTTGAAGTATCAGAAAAGCCAAATAAGAGGGCTTTTTTCAAGAGCGCTTCACTCCTTGGGGCAATCAGCCTGCAGTAACTGGTTGGAACTACTTTGACGTAACAGAAAAGCGAAATAAGAGGGATTTTTTTTCAAGAGCGCTTCACCCCTTGGGGCAATGAGCCCGCAGTAACTGGTTGGAACTGCTTTGAGGTAACAGAAAAGCGAAATAAGAGGGGTTTTTTAAAGAGCGCTTCACCCCTTCGGGCAATGAGCCCGCAGTAACTGCTTGGAACAAATTTAAGGTTATAGACAAGCAAAATAAGAGGGCTTTTTTAAAGAGCGCTTCACCGCTTGGGCCAATGAGCCCGCAGTAACTGGGTGGAACTGCTTTGAGGTAACAGAAAAGCAAAATAAGAGGGCTTTTTCAAGAGCGCTTCACCCCTTCGGGCAATGAGCCCACCGTAACTGGTTGGAACTACTTTGAGGTAACAGAAAAGCAAAATAAGAGGCCTTTTTTTTGGAGCACTTCAACCATTGGGGCAATGAGCCCACAGTAACTGGTTGGAACTACTTTGAGGTAACAGAAAAGCAAAATAAGAGGGCTTTTTTTCAAGAGCACTTCACCCCTGGGGCAATTTGCCTGCAGTAACTGGTTGAAACTACTTCGAAGTAATGGAAAAACAAAGAGGGCTTTTTTCAAGAGCGCCCCTTGAGGCAATGAGCCCACAGTAACTGGTTGGAACTACTTTGAAGTAACAGAAAAGCAAGATAAGAGGGCTTTTTTCAAGAGCGCTTCACTCCTTGGGCCAATGAGCCTGCAGTAACTTGTTGGAACTACTTTGAGGTAACAGAAAAGCAAAATAAGAGGGCTTTTTTCAAGAGCGCTTCAACCCTTGGGGCAATTTGCCCGCAGTAACTGGTTGGAACTACTTTGAGGAAACAGAAAAGCAAAATAAGAGGGCTTTTTTCAAGAGCACTTCACCCCTGGGGCAATTTGCCTGCAGTAACTGGTTGAAACTACTTCAAAGTAATGGAAAAACAAAGGGGGCTTTTTTCAAGAGCGCCCCTTGGGGCAATGAGCCCACAGTAACTGGTTGGCACTACTTTGAAGTAAGAGAAAGCAAGATAAGAGGGCTTTTTTCAAGAGCGCTTCACTCCTTGGGGCAATGAGCCTGCAGTAACTGGTTGGAACTACTTTGAAGTAACAAAAAAGAAAATAAGAGGGCTTTTTTCAAGAGCGCTTCACTCCTTGGGGCAATGAGCCTGCAGTAACTGGTTGGAACCACTTTGAGGAAACAGAAAAGCAAAATAAGAGGGCTTTTTTCAAGAGCACTTCACCCCTTGGGGCAATGAGCCCGCAGTAACTGGTTGGAACTACTTTGAGGAAACAGAATATCAAGGTAAGAGAGCTTTTTTTGAAGAGCGCTTCACCCCTTGGGGCAATGAGCCCACAGTAACTGGTTTGACGTAATTTGAAGTAACAGAAAAGCAAAATAAGAGGGCTTTTTTCAAGAGCGCTTCACTCCCTGGGGCAATCAGCCTGCAGTAACTGGTTGGAACTACTTTGAGGTAACAGAAAAGCAAAATAAAGGCTTTTTTTCAAGAGCGCTTCACCCCTGGGGCAATGAGCCTGCAGTAACTGGTTGGAACTACTTTGAGGAAACAGAAAAGCAAAATAAGAGGGCTTTTTTCAAGAGCGCTTTACCGCATGGGGCAATGAGCCTGCAGTAGCTGGTCGGAACTACTTTGAGGTAACAGAAAAGTGAAATAAGAGGGCTTTTTTCAAGAGCGCTTCACCCCTTTGGGCAATGAGCCCGCAGTAACTGGTTGGAACTACTTGAAGTATCAGAAAAGCGAAATAAGAGGGCTTTTTTCAAGAGCGCTTCACTCCTTGGGGCAATCAGCCTGCAGTAACTGGTTGGAACTACTTTGACGTAACAGAAAAGCGAAATAAGAGGGATTTTTTTTCAAGAGCGCTTCACCCCTTGGGGCAATGAGCCCGCAGTAACTGGTTGGAACTGCTTTGAGGTAACAGAAAAGCGAAATAAGAGGGGTTTTTTAAAGAGCGCTTCACCCCTTCGGGCAATGAGCCCGCAGTAACTGCTTGGAACAAATTTAAGGTTATAGACAAGCAAAATAAGAGGGCTTTTTTAAAGAGCGCTTCACCGCTTGGGCCAATGAGCCCGCAGTAACTGGGTGGAACTGCTTTGAGGTAACAGAAAAGCAAAATAAGAGGGCTTTTTCAAGAGCGCTTCACCCCTTCGGGCAATGAGCCCACCGTAACTGGTTGGAACTACTTTGAGGTAACAGAAAAGCAAAATAAGAGGCCTTTTTTTTGGAGCACTTCAACCATTGGGGCAATGAGCCCACAGTAACTGGTTGGAACTACTTTGAGGTAACAGAAAAGCAAAATAAGAGGGCTTTTTTTCAAGAGCACTTCACCCCTGGGGCAATTTGCCTGCAGTAACTGGTTGAAACTACTTCGAAGTAATGGAAAAACAAAGAGGGCTTTTTTCAAGAGCGCCCCTTGAGGCAATGAGCCCACAGTAACTGGTTGGAACTACTTTGAAGTAACAGAAAAGCAAGATAAGAGGGCTTTTTTCAAGAGCGCTTCACTCCTTGGGGCAATGAGCCTGCAGTAACTTGTTGGAACTACTTTGAGGTAACAGAAAAGCAAAATAAGAGGGCTTTTTTCAAGAGCGCTTCAACCCTTGGGGCAATTTGCCCGCAGTAACTGGTTGGAACTACTTTGAGGAAACAGAAAAGCAAAATAAGAGGGCTTTTTTCAAGAGCACTTCACCCCTGGGGCAATTTGCCTGCAGTAACTGGTTGAAACTACTTCGAAGTAATGGAAAAACAAAGGGGGCTTTTTTCAAGAGCGCCCCTTGGGGCAATGAGCCCACAGTAACTGGTTGGCACTACTTTGAAGTAAGAGAAAGCAAGATAAGAGGGCTTTTTTCAAGAGCGCTTCACTCCTTGGGGCAATGAGCCTGCAGTAACTGGTTGGAACTACTTTGAAGTAACAAAAAAGAAAATAAGAGGGCTTTTTTCAAGAGCGCTTCACTCCTTGGGGCAATGAGCCTGCAGTAACTGGTTGGAACCACTTTGAGGAAACAGAAAAGCAAAATAAGAGGGCTTTTTTCAAGAGCACTTCACCCCTTGGGGCAATGAGCCCGCAGTAACTGGTTGGAACTACTTTGAGGAAACAGAATATCAAGGTAAGAGAGCTTTTTTTGAAGAGCGCTTCACCCCTTGGGGCAATGAGCCCACAGTAACTGGTTTGACGTAATTTGAAGTAACAGAAAAGCAAAATAAGAGGGCTTTTTTCAAGAGCGCTTCACTCCCTGGGGCAATCAGCCTGCAGTAACTGGTTGGAACTACTTTGAGGTAACAGAAAAGCAAAATAAAGGCTTTTTTTCAAGAGCGCTTCACCCCTGGGGCAATGAGCCTGCAGTAACTGGTTGGAACTACTTTGAGGAAACAGAAAAGCAAAATAAGAGGGCGTTTTTCAAGAGCACTTCACCCTTGGGGCAATGAGCCCGCAGTAACTGGTTGGAACTACTTTGAGGATACAGAATATCAAAGTTATAGGGCTTTTTTTGAAGAGCGCTTCACTCCTTGGGGCAATGAGCCTACAGTAACTGGTTGGAACTACTTTGAAGTAACAAAAAAGAAAATAAGAGGGCTTTTTTCAAGAGCGCTTCACTCCTTGGGGCAATGAGCCTGCAGTAACTGGTTGGAACTACTTTGAAGTAACAGAAAAGCAAAATAAGAGGGCCTTTTTTCAGGTGCGCTTCACCCCATGGGGCAATGAGCCTGCAGTAACTGGATGGAACTGCTTTGAGGTAACAGAAAAGCAAAATAAGAGGACTTTTCTCAAGAGCCCTTCACTCCTTGGGGCAAAGAGACCGCAGTAACCTGTTGGAACTACTTTGAGGAAACAGAAAAGCAAAATAAGAGGGCGTTTTTGAAGAGCGCTTCACCCCATGGGGCAATGAGCCCGCAGTAACTGGTTGGAACTACTTTGAGGTAACAGAAAAGCAAAATAAGAGGGCTTTTTTCAAGAGCGCTTTACCGCATGGGGCAATGAGCCTGCAGTAGCTGGTCGGAACTACTTTGAGGTAACAGAAAAGTGAACTAAGAGGGCTTTTTTCAAGAGCGCTTCACCCCTTTGGGCAATGAGCCCGCAGTAACTGGTTGGAACTACTTGAAGTATCAGAAAAGCCAAATAAGAGGGCTTTTTTCAAGAGCGCTTCACTCCTTGGGGCAATCAGCCTGCAGTAACTGGTTGGAACTACTTTGACGTAACAGAAAAGCGAAATAAGAGGGATTTTTTTTCAAGAGCGCTTCACCCCTTGGGGCAATGAGCCCGCAGTAACTGGTTGGAACTGCTTTGAGGTAACAGAAAAGCGAAATAAGAGGGGTTTTTTAAAGAGCGCTTCACCCCTTCGGGCAATGAGCCCGCAGTAACTGCTTGGAACAAATTTGAGGTTATAGACAAGCAAAATAAGAGGGCTTTTTTTAAGAGCGCTTCACCGCTTGGGCCAATGAGCCCGCAGTAACTGGGTGGAACTGCTTTGAGGTAACAGAAAAGCAAAATAAGAGGGCTTTTTCAAGAGCGCTTCACCCCTTCGGGCAATGAGCCCACCGTAACTGGTTGGAACTACTTTGAGGTAACAGAAAAGCAAAATAAGAGGCCTTTTTTTTGGAGCACTTCAACCATTGGGGCAATGAGCCCACAGTAACTGGTTGGAACTACTTTGAGGTAACAGAAAAGCAAAATAAGAGGGCTTTTTTTCAAGAGCACTTCACCCCTGGGGCAATTTGCCTGCAGTAACTGGTTGAAACTACTTCGAAGTAATGGAAAAACAAAGAGGGCTTTTTTCAAGAGCGCCCCTTGAGGCAATGAGCCCACA
Source organism: Anolis sagrei (assembly GCF_037176765.1). NCBI lineage: Eukaryota > Metazoa > Chordata > Lepidosauria > Squamata > Anolidae > Anolis > Anolis sagrei. The sequence goes on along the minus strand of NC_090035.1, from coordinate 23,180,109 downwards.
GTAACTGGTTGGAACTACTTTGAAGTAACAGAAAAGCAAGATAAGAGGGCTTTTTTCAAGAGCGCTTCACTCCTTGGGCCAATGAGCCTGCAGTAACTTGTTGGAACTACTTTGAGGTAACAGAAAAGCAAAATAAGAGGACTTTTCTCAAGAGCCCTTCACTCCTTGGGGCAAAGAGACCGCAGTAACCTGTTGGAACTACTTTGAGGAAACAGAAAAGCAAAATAAGAGGGCGTTTTTGAAGAGCGCTTCACCCCATGGGGCAATGAGCCCGCAGTAACTGGTTGGAACTACTTTGAGGTAACAGAAAAGCAAAATAAGAGGGCTTTTTTCAAGAGCGCTTTACCGCATGGGGCAATGAGCCTGCAGTAGCTGGTCGGAACTACTTTGAGGTAACAGAAAAGTGAACTAAGAGGGCTTTTTTCAAGAGCGCTTCACCCCTTTGGGCAATGAGCCCGCAGTAACTGGTTGGAACTACTTGAAGTATCAGAAAAGCCAAATAAGAGGGCTTTTTTCAAGAGCGCTTCACTCCTTGGGGCAATCAGCCTGCAGTAACTGGTTGGAACTACTTTGACGTAACAGAAAAGCGAAATAAGAGGGATTTTTTTTCAAGAGCGCTTCACCCCTTGGGGCAATGAGCCCGCAGTAACTGGTTGGAACTGCTTTGAGGTAACAGAAAAGCGAAATAAGAGGGGTTTTTTAAAGAGCGCTTCACCCCTTCGGGCAATGAGCCCGCAGTAACTGCTTGGAACAAATTTGAGGTTATAGACAAGCAAAATAAGAGGGCTTTTTTTAAGAGCGCTTCACCGCTTGGGCCAATGAGCCCGCAGTAACTGGGTGGAACTGCTTTGAGGTAACAGAAAAGCAAAATAAGAGGGCTTTTTCAAGAGCGCTTCACCCCTTCGGGCAATGAGCCCACCGTAACTGGTTGGAACTACTTTGAGGTAATAGAAAAGCAAAATAAGAGGCCTTTTTTTTGGAGCACTTCAACCATTGGGGCAATGAGCCCACAGTAACTGGTTGGAACTACTTTGAGGTAACAGAAAAGCAAAATAAGAGGGCTTTTTTTCAAGAGCACTTCACCCCTGGGGCAATTTGCCTGCAGTAACTGGTTGAAACTACTTCGAAGTAATGGAAAAACAAAGAGGGCTTTTTTCAAGAGCGCCCCTTGAGGCAATGAGCCCACAGTAACTGGTTGGAACTACTTTGAAGTAACAGAAAAGCAAGATAAGAGGGCTTTTTTCAAGAGCGCTTCACTCCTTGGGCCAATGAGCCTGCAGTAACTTGTTGGAACTACTTTGAGGTAACAGAAAAGCAAAATAAGAGGGCTTTTTTCAAGAGCGCTTCAACCCTTGGGGCAATTTGCCCGCAGTAACTGGTTGGAACTACTTTGAGGAAACAGAAAAGCAAAATAAGAGGGCTTTTTTCAAGAGCACTTCACCCCTGGGGCAATTTGCCTGCAGTAACTGGTTGAAACTACTTCGAAGTAATGGAAAAACAAAGAGGGCTTTTTTCAAGAGCGCCCCTTGGGGCAATGAGCCCACAGTAACTGGTTGGCACTACTTTGAAGTAAGAGAAAGCAAGATAAGAGGGCTTTTTTCAAGAGCGCTTCACTCCTTGGGGCAATGAGCCTGCAGTAACTGGTTGGAACTACTTTGAAGTAACAAAAAAGAAAATAAGAGGGCTTTTTTCAAGAGCGCTTCACTCCTTGGGGCAATGAGCCTGCAGTAACTGGTTGGAACCACTTTGAGGAAACAGAAAAGCAAAATAAGAGGGCTTTTTTCAAGAGCACTTCACCCCTTGGGGCAATGAGCCCGCAGTAACTGGTTGGAACTACTTTGAGGAAACAGAATATCAAGGTAAGAGAGCTTTTTTTGAAGAGCGCTTCACCCCTTGGGGCAATGAGCCCACAGTAACTGGTTTGACGTAATTTGAAGTAACAGAAAAGCAAAATAAGAGGGCTTTTTTCAAGAGCGCTTCACTCCCTGGGGCAATCAGCCTGCAGTAACTGGTTGGAACTACTTTGAGGTAACAGAAAAGCAAAATAAAGGCTTTTTTTCAAGAGCGCTTCACCCCTGGGGCAATGAGCCTGCAGTAACTGGTTGGAACTACTTTGAGGAAACAGAAAAGCAAAATAAGAGGGCGTTTTTCAAGAGCACTTCACCCTTGGGGCAATGAGCCCGCAGTAACTGGTTGGAACTACTTTGAGGATACAGAATATCAAAGTTATAGCGCTTTTTTTGAAGAGCGCTTCACTCCTTGGGGCAATGAGCCTACAGTAACTGGTTGGAACTACTTTGAAGTAACAAAAAAGAAAATAAGAGGGCTTTTTTCAAGTGCGCTTCACCCCATGGGGCAATGAGCCTGCAGTAACTGGATGGAACTGCTTTGAGGTAACAGAAAAGCAAAATAAGAGGACTTTTCTCAAGAGCCCTTCACTCCTTGGGGCAAAGAGACCGCAGTAACCTGTTGGAACTACTTTGAGGAAACAGATTATCAAAGTAAGAGGGCTTTTTTTCAAGAGCGCTTCACACCTTGGGGCAATGAGCCCACAGTAACTGGTTGGACAACTTTGAAGAAACAGAATAGCAAAATAAGAGGACTTTTTTCAAGAGCGCTTCACTCCTTGGGGCAATGAGCCCGCAGTAACCAGTTGGAACTACCTTGAGGAAACAAAATATCAAAGTAAGAGGGCTTTTTTTGAAGAGCGCTTCACCCCTTAGGGCAATGAGCCTGCAGTAACTGGTTGGAACTACTTTGAGGTAACTGAAAAGCAAAATAAGAGGGCTTTTTTCAAGAGCGCTTCACCCCTTCGAGCAATGAGCCTGCAGAAACTGCTTGGAACTACTTTGAGGTAACAGAAAAGCAAAATAAGAGGGCTTTTTTCAAGAGCGCTTCACCCCTTGGGGCAATGAGCCCACAGTAACTGGTTGGAACTACTTGAAGTATCAGAAAAGCAAAATAAGAGGGCTTTTTTCAAGAGCGCTTCACTCCTTGGGGCAATCAGCCTGCAGTAACTGGTTGGAACTACTTTGAGGTAACAGAAAAGCAAAATAAGAGGGATTTTTTTTCAAGAGCGCTTCACCCCTTCGGGCAATGAGCCCGCAGTAACTGGTTGGAACTGCTTTGAGGTAACAGAAAAGCGAAATAAGAGGGGTTTTTTAAAGAGCGCTTCACCCCTTCGGGCAATGAGCCCGCAGTAACTGCTTGGAACAAATTTGAGGTTATAGACAATCAAAATAAGAGGGCTTTTTTTAAGAGCGCTTCACCGCTTGGGGCAATGAGCCCGCAGTAACTGGGTGGAACTGCTTTGAGGTAACAGAAAAGCAAAATAAGAGGGCTTTTTCAAGAGCGCTTCACCCCTTCGGGCAATGAGCCCACCGTAACTGGTTGTAACTACTTTGAGGTAACAGAAAAGCAAAATAAGAGGGCTTTTTTCAAGAGCACTTCACCCCTGGGGCAATTTGCCTGCAGTAACTGGTTGAAACTACTTCGAAGTAATGGAAAAACAAAGAGGGCTTTTTTCAAGAGCACTCCTTGGGGAAATGAGCCCACAGTAACTGGTTGGAACTACTTTGAAGTAACAGAAAAGCAGGATAAGAGGGCTTTTTTCAAGAGCGCTTCACTCCTTGGGGCAATGAGCCTGCAGTAACTTGTTGGAACTACTTTGAGGTAACAGAAAAGCAAAAAAAGAGGGCTTTTTTCAAGAGCGCTTCAACCCTTCGGCAATTTGCCCGCAGTAACTGGTTGGAACTACTTTGAGGAAACAGAAAAGCGAAATAAGAGGGCTTTTTTCAAGAGCACTTCACCCCTTGGGGCAATGAGCCCGCAGTAACTGGTTGGAACTACTTTGAGGAAACAGAATATCAAAGTAAGAGAGATTTTTTTGAAGCGCGCTTCACCCCTTGGGGCAATGAGCCCACAGTAACTGGTTTGACGTAATTTGAAGTAACAGAAAAGCAAAATAAGAGGGTGTTTTTGAAGAGCGCTTCACCCCATGGGGCAATGAGCCCGCAGTAACTGGTTGGAACTACTTTGAAGTAACAAAAAAGAAAAGAAGAGGGATTTCTTCAAGAGCGCTTCACTCCTTGGGGCAATGAGCCTTCAGTAACTGGTTGGAACTACTTTAAGGTAACAGAAAAGCAAAATAAGAGGGCTTTTTTCAAGAGCGCTTTACCGCATGGGGCAATGAGCCTGCAGTAGCTGGTCGGAACTGCTTTGAGGTAACAGAAAAGTGAAATAAGAGGGCTTTTTTCAAGAGCGCTTCACCCCTTGGGGCAATGAGCCCGCAGTAACTGGTTGGAACTACTTGAAGTATCAGAAAAGCCAAATAAGAGGGCTTTTTTCAAGAGCGCTTCACTCCTTGGGGCAATCAGCCTGCAGTAACTGGTTGGAACTACTTTGAGGTAACAGAAAAGCGAAATAAGAGGGATTTTTTTTCAAGAGCGCTTCACCCCTTGGGGCAATGAGCCCGCAGTAACTGGTTGGAACTGCTTTGAGGTAACAGAAAAGCGAAATAAGAGGGGTTTTTTAAAGAGCGCTTCACCCCTTCGGGCAATAAGCCCGCAGTAACTGCTTGGAACAAATTTGAGGTTATAGACAAGCAAAATAAGAGGGCTTTTTTTAAGAGCGCTTCACCGCTTGGGGCAATGAGCCCGCAGTAACTGGGTGGAACTGCTTTGAGGTAACAGAAAAGCAAAATAAGAGGGCTTTTTCAAGAGCGCTTCACCCCTTCGGGCAATGAGCCCACCGTAACTGGTTGGAACTACTTTGAGGTAACAGAAAAGCAAAATAAGAGGCCTTTTTTTTGGAGCACTTCAACACTTGGGGCAATGAGCCCACAGTAACTGGTTGGAACTACTTTGAGGTAACAGAAAAGCAAAATAAGAGTGCTTTTTTTCAAGAGCACTTCACCCCTGGGGCAATTTGCCTGCAGTAACTGGTTGAAACTACTTCGAAGTAATGGAAAAACAAAGAGGTCTTTTTTCAAGAGCGCCCCTTGAGGCAATGAGCCCACAGTAACTGGTTGGAACTACTTTGAAGTAACAGAAAAGCAAGATAAGAGGGCTTTTTTCAAGAGCGCTTCACTCCTTGGGGCAATGAGCCTGCAGTAACTTGTTGGAACTACTTTGAGGTAACAGAAAAGCAAAATAAGAGGACTTTTTTCAAGAGCGCTTCAACCCTTGGGGCAATTTGCCCGCAGTAACTGGTTGGAACTACTTTGAGGAAACAGAAAAGCAAAATAAGAGGGCTTTTCTCAAGAGCACTTCACCCCTGGGGCAATTTGCCTGCAGTAACTGGTTGAAACTACTTCGAAGTAATCGAAAAACAAAGAGGGCTTTTTTCAAGAGCGCCCCTTGGGGCAATGAGCCCACAGTAACTGCTTGGAACTACTTTGAAGTAAGAGAAAAGCAAGATAAGAGGGCTTTTTTCAAGAGCGCTTCACTCCTTGGGGCAATGAGCCTGCAGTAACTGGTTGGAACTACTTTAAGGTAACAGAAAAGCAAAATAAGAGGGCTTTTTTCAAGAGCGCTTTACCGCATGGGGCAATGAGCCTGCAGTAGCTGGTCGGAACTGCTTTGAGGTAACAGAAAAGTGAAATAAGAGGGCTTTTTTCAAGAGCGCTTCACCCCTTTGGGCAATGAGCCCGCAGTAACTGGTTGGAACTACTTGAAGTATCAGAAAAGCCAAATAAGAGGGCTTTTTTCAAGAGCGCTTCACTCCTTGGGGCAATCAGCCTGCAGTAACTGGTTGGAACTACTTTGAGGTAACAGAAAAGCGAAATAAGAGGGATTTTTTTTCAAGAGCGCTTCACCCCTTGGGGCAATGAGCCCGCAGTAACTGGTTGGAACTGCTTTGAGGTAACAGAAAAGCGAAATAAGAGGGGTTTTTTAAAGAGCGCTTCACCCCTTCGGGCAATGAGCCCGCAGTAACTGCTTGGAACAAATTTGAGGTTATAGACAAGCAAAATAAGAGGGCTTTTTTAAAGAGCGCTTCACCGCTTGGGGCAATGAGCCCGCAGTAACTGGGTGGAACTGCTTTGAGGTAACAGAAAAGCAAAATAAGAGGGCTTTTTCAAGAGCGCTTCACCCCTTCGGGCAATGAGCCCACCGTAACTGGTTGGAACTACTTTGAGGTAACAGAAAAGCAAAATAAGAGGCCTTTTTTTTGGAGCACTTCAACACTTGGGGCAATGAGCCCACAGTAACTGGTTGGAACTACTTTGAGGTAACAGAAAAGCAAAATAAGAGGGCTTTTTTTCAAGAGCACTTCACCCCTGGGGCAATTTGCCTGCAGTAACTGGTAGAAACTACTTCGAAGTAATGGAAAAACAAAGAGGTCTTTTTTCAAGAGCGCCCCTTGAGGCAATGAGCCCACAGTAACTGGTTGGAACTACTTTGAAGTAACAGAAAAGCAAGATAAGAGGGCTTTTTTCAAGAGCGCTTCACTCCTTGGGGCAATGAGCCTGCAGTAACTTGTTGGAACTACTTTGAGGTAACAGAAAAGCAAAATAAGAGGGCTTTTTTCAAGAGCGCTTCAACCCTTGGGGCAATTTGCCTGCAGTAACTGGTTGAAACTACTTCGAAGTAATGGAAAAACAAAGAGGGCTTTTTTCAAGAGCGCCCCTTGGGGCAATGAGCCCACAGTAACTGGTTGGAACTACTTCGAAGCAATGGAAAAACAAAGAGGTCTTTTTTCTAGAGCGCCCCTTTGGGCAATGAGCCCGCAGTAACTGGTTGGAACTACTTGAAGTATCAGAAAAGCAAAATAAGAGGGCTTTTTTTAAGAGCGCTTCAGCGCTTGGGGCAATGAGCCCACAGTAACTGGGTGGAACTGCTTTGAGGTAACAGAAAAGCAAAATAAGAGGGCTTTTTCAAGAGCGTTTCACCCCTTCGGGCAATGAGCCCACCGTAACTGGTTGGAACTACTTTGAGGAAACAGAAAAGCAAAATAAGAGGGCTTTTCTCAAGAGCACTTCACCCCTGGGGCAATTTGATTGCAGTAACTGGTTGAAACTACTTCGAAGTAATGGAAAAACAAAGAGGGCTTTTTTCAAGAGCGCCCCTTGGGGCAATGAGCCCACAGTAACTGGTTGGAACTACTTTGAAGTAAGAGAAAAGCAAGATAAGAGGGCTTTTTTCAAGAGCGCTTCACTCCTTGGGGCAATGAGCCTGCAGTAACTGGTTGGAACTACTTTGAAGTAACAAAAAAGAAAATAAGAGGGCTTTTTTCAAGAGCGCTTCACTCCTTGGGGCAATGAGCCTGCGGTAACTGGTTGGAACTACTTTGAAGTAACAGAAAAGCAAAATAAGAGGGATTTTTTTTCAAGAGCGCTTCACCCCGTCGGGCAATGAGCCCGCAGTAACTGGTTGGAACTGCTTTGAGGTAACAGAAAAGCGAAATAAGAGGGGTTTTTTAAAGAGCGCTTCACCCCTTCGGGCAATGAGCCCGCAGTAACTGCTTGGAACAAATTTGAGGTTATAGACAATCAAAATAAGAGGGCTTTTTTAAAGAGCGCTTCACCGCTTGGGGCAATGTGCCCGCAGTAACTGGGTGGAACTGCTTTGAGGTAACAGAAAAGCAAAATAAGAGGGCTTTTTCAAGAGCGCTTCACCCCTTCGGGCAATGAGCCCACCGTAACTGGTTGGAACTACTTTGAGGTAACAGAAAAGCAAAATAAGAGGGCTTTTTTCAAGAGCACTTCACCCCTGGGGCAATTTGCCAGCAGTAACTGGTTGAAACTACTTTGAAGTAATGGAAAAACAAAGAGGGCTTTTTTCAAGAGCACTCCTTGGGGAAATGAGCCCACAGTAACTGGTTGGAACTACTTTGAAGTAACAGAAAAGCAGGATAAGAGGGATTTTTTCAAGAGCGCTTCACTCCTTGGGGCAATGAGCCTGCAGTAACTTGTTGGAACTACTTTGAGGTAACAGAAAAGCAAAAAAAGAGGGCTTTTTTCAAGAGCGCTTCAACCCTTCGGCAATTTGCCCGCAGTAACTGGTTGGAACTACTTTGAGGAAACAGAAAAGCGAAATAAGAGGGCTTTTTTCAAGAGCACTTCACCCCTTGGGGCAATGAGCCCGCAGTAACTGGTTGGAACTACTTTGAGGAAACAGAATATCAAAGTAAGAGAGCTTTTTTTGAAGCGCGCTTCACCCCTTGGGGCAATGAGCCCACAGTAACTGGTTTGACGTAATTTGAAGTAACAGAAAAGCAAAATAAGAGGGCTTTTTTCAAGAGCGCTTCACTCCCTGGGGCAATGAGCCTGCAGTAACTGGTTGGAACTACCTTGAGGTAACAGAAAAGCAAAATAAAGGGCTTTTTTTCAAGAGCGCTTCACCCCTGGGACAATGAGCCTGCAGTAACTGGTTGGAACTACTTTGAGGAAACAGAAAAGCAAAATAAGAGGGCGTTTTTGAAGAGCGCTTCACCCCATGGGGCAATGAGCCCGCAGTAACCGGTTGGAACTACTTTGAAGTAACAAAAAAGAAAAGAAGAGGGATTTCTTCAAGAGCGCTTCACTCCTTGGGGCAATGAGCCTTCAGTAACTGGTTGGAACTACTTTAAGGTAACAGAAAAGCAAAATAAGAGGGCTTTTTTCAAGAGCGCTTTACCGCATGGGGCAATGAGCCTGCAGTAGCTGGTCGGAACTGCTTTGAGGTAACAGAAAAATGAAATAAGAGGGCTTTTTTCAAGAGCACTTCACCCCTGGGGCAATTTGATTGCAGTAACTGGTTGAAACTACTTCGAAGTAATGGAAAAACAAAGAGGGCTTTTTTCAAGAGCGCCCCTTGGGGCAATGAGCCCACAGTAACTGGTTGGAACTACTTTGAAGTAAGAGAAAAGCAAGATAAGAGGGCTTTTTTCAAGAGCGCTTCACTCCTTGGGGCAATGAGCCTGCAGTAACTGGTTGGAACTACTTTGAAGTAACAAAAAAGAAAATAAGAGGGCTTTTTTCAAGAGCGCTTCACTCCTTGGGGCAATGAGCCTGCGGTAACTGGATGGAACTACTTTGAAGTAACAGAAAAGCAAAATAAGAGGGATTTTTTTTCAAGAGCGCTTCACCCCGTCGGGCAATGAGCCCGCAGTAACTGGTTGGAACTGCTTTGAGGTAACAGAAAAGCGAAATAAGAGGGGTTTTTTAAAGAGCGCTTCACCCCTTCGGGCAATGAGCCCGCAGTAACTGCTTGGAACAAATTTGAGGTTATAGACAATCAAAATAAGAGGGCTTTTTTAAAGAGCGCTTCACCGCTTGGGGCAATGAGCCCGCAGTAACTGGGTGGAACTGCTTTGAGGTAACAGAAAAGCAAAATAAGAGGGCTTTTTCAAGAGCGCTTCACCCCTTCGGGCAATGAGCCCACCGTAACTGGTTGTAACTACTTTGAGGTAACAGAAAAGCAAAATAAGAGGGCTTTTTTCAAGAGCACTTCACCCCTGGGGCAATTTGCCTGCAGTAACTGGTTGAAACTACTTCGAAGTAATGGAAAAACAAAGAGGGCTTTTTTCAAGAGCACTCCTTTAGGAAATGAGCCCACAGTAACTGGTTGGAACTACTTTGAAGTAACAGAAAAGCAGGATAAGAGGGTTTTTTTCAAGAGCGCTTCACTCCTTGGGGCAATGAGCCTGCAGTAACTTGTTGGAACTACTTTGAGGTAACAGAAAAGCAAAAAAAGAGGGCTTTTTTCAAGAGCGCTTCAACCCTTCGGCAATTTGCCCGCAGTAACTGGTTGGAACTACTTTGAGGAAACAGAAAAGCGAAATAAGAGGGCTTTTTTCAAGAGCACTTCACCCCTTGGGGCAATGAGCCCGCAGTAACTGGTTGGAACTACTTTGAGGAAACAGAATATCAAAGTAAGAGAGCTTTTTTTGAAGCGCGCTTCACCCCTTGGGGCAATGAGCCCACAGTAACTGGTTTGACGTAATTTGAAGTAACAGAAAAGCAAAATAAGAGGGCTTTTTTCAAGAGCGCTTCACTCCCTGGGGCAATGAGCCTGCAGTAACTGGTTGGAACTACCTTGAGGTAACAGAAAAGCAAAATAAAGGGCTTTTTTTCAAGAGCGCTTCACCCCTGGGACAATGAGCCTGCAGTAACTGGTTAGAACTACTTTGAGGAAACAGAAAAGCAAAATAAGAGGGCGTTTTTGAAGAGCGCTTCACCCCATGGGGCAATGAGCCCGCAGTAACCGGTTGGAACTACTTTGAAGTAACAAAAAAGAAAAGAAGAGGGATTTCTTCAAGAGCGCTTCACTCCTTGGGGCAATGAGCCTTCAGTAACTGGTTGGAACTACTTTAAGGTAACAGAAAAGCAAAATAAGAGGGCTTTTTTCAAGAGCGCTTTACCGCATGGGGCAATGAGCCTGCAGTAGCTGGTCGGAACTGCTTTGAGGTAACAGAAAAATGAAATAAGAGGGCTTTTTTCAAGAGCGCTTCACCCCTTTGGGCAATGAGCCCGCAGTAACTGGTTGGAACTACTTGAAGTATCAGAAAAGCCAAATAAGAGGGCTTTTTTCAAGAGCGCTTCACTCCTTGGGGCAATCAGCCTGCAGTAACTGGTTGGAACTACTTTGAGGTAACAGAAAAGCGAAATAAGAGGGATTTTTTTTCAAGAGCGCTTCACCCCTTGGGGCAATGAGCCCGCAGTAACTGGTTGGAACTGCTTTGAGGTAACAGAAAAGCGAAATAAGAGGGGTTTTTTAAAGAGCGCTTCACCCCTTCGGGCAATGAGCCCGCAGTAACTGCTTGGAACAAATATGAGGTTATATACAAGCAAAATAAGAGGGCTTTTTTTAAGAGCGCTTCACCGCTTGGGGCAATGAGCCCGCAGTAACTGGGTGGAACTGCTTTGAGGTAACAGAAAAGCAAAATAAGAGGGCTTTTTCAAGAGCGCTTCACCCCTTCGGGCAATGAGCCCACCGTAACTGGTTGGAACTACTTTGAGGTAACAGAAAAGCAAAATAAGAGGCCTTTTTTTTGGAGCGCTTCAACCCTTGGGGCAATGAGCCCACAGTAACTGGTTGGAACTACTTTGAGGTAACAGAAAAGCAAAATAAGAGGGCTTTTCTCAAGAGCACTTCACCCCTGGGGCAATTTGCCTGCAGTAACTGGTTGAAACTACTTCGAAGTAATGGAAAAACAAAGAGGGCTTTTTTCAAGAGCGCCCCTTGGGGCAATGAGCCCACAGTAACTGGTTGGAACTACTTTGAGGTAACAGAAAAGCAAAATAAGAGGGCTTTTCTCAAGAGCACTTCACCCTTGGGGCAATTTGCCTGCAGTAACTGGTTGAAACTACTTCGAAGTAATGGAAAAACAAAGAGGGCTTTTTTCAAGAGCGCTTCACTCCTTGGGGCAATGAGCCTGCAGTAACTGGTTGGAACTACTTTGAAGTAACAAAAAAGAAAATAAGAGGGCTTTTTTCAAGAGCGCTTCACTCCTTGGGGCAATGAGCCTCCGGTAACTGGTTGGAACTACTTTGAAGTAACAGAAAAGCAAAATAAGAGGGATTTTTTTTCAAGAGTGCTTCACCCCTTCGGGCAATGAGCCCGCAGGAACTGGTTGGAACTGCTTTGAGGTAACAGAAAAGCGAAATAAGAGGGGTTTTTTAAAGAGCGCTTCACCCCTTCGGGCAATGAGCCCGCAGTAACTGCTTGGAACAAATTTGAGGTTATAGACAATCAAAATAAGAGGGCTTTTTTAAAGAGCGCTTCACCGCTTGGGGCAATGAGCCCGCAGTAACTGGGTGGAACTGCTTTGAGGTAACAGAAAAGCAAAATAAGAGGGCTTTTTCAAGAGCGCTTCACCCCTTCGGGCAATGAGCCCACCGTAACTGGTTGGAACTACTTTGAGGTAACAGAAAAGCAAAATAAGAGGGCTTTTTTCAAGAGCACTTCACCCCTGGGGCAATTTGCCTGCAGTAACTGGTTGAAACTACTTCGAAGTAATGGAAAAACAAAGGGGGCTTTTTTCAAGAGCACTCCTTGGGGAAATGAGCCCACAGTAACTGGTTGGAACTACTTTGAAGTAACAGAAAAGCAGGATAAGAGGGCTTTTTTCAAGAGCGCTTCACTCCTTGGGGCAATGAGCCTGCAGTAACTTGTTGGAACTACTTTGAGGTAACAGAAAAGCAAAAAAAGAGGGCTTTTTTCAAGAGTGCTTCAACCCTTCGGCAATTTGCCCGCAGTAACTGGTTGGAACTACTTTGAGGAAACAGAAAAGCGAAATAAGAGGGCTTTTTTCAAGAGCACTTCACCCCTTGGGGCAATGAGCCCGCAGTAACTGGTTGGAACTACTTTGAGGAAACAGAATATCAAAGTAAGAGAGCTTTTTTTGAAGCGCGCTTCACCCCTTGGGGCAATGAGCCCACAGTAACTGGTTTGACGTAATTTGAAGTAACAGAAAAGCAAAATAAGAGGGCTTTTTTCAAGAGCGCTTCACTCCCTGGGGCAATGAGCCTGCAGTAACTGGTTGGAACTACCTTGAGGTAACAGAAAAGCAAAATAAAGGGCTTTTTTTCAAGAGCGCTTCACCCCTGGGACAATGAGCCTGCAGTAACTGGTTGGAACTACTTTGAGGAAACAGAAAAGCAAAATAAGAGGGCGTTTTTGAAGAGCGCTTCACCCCATGGGGCAATGAGCCCGCAGTAACCGGTTGGAACTACTTTGAAGTAACAAAAAAGAAAAGAAGAGGGATTTCTTCAAGAGCGCTTCACTCCTTGGGGCAATGAGCCTTCAGTAACTGGTTGGAACTACTTTAAGGTAACAGAAAAGCAAAATAAGAGGGCTTTTTTCAAGAGCGCTTTACCGCATAGGGCAATGAGCCTGCAGTAGCTGGTCGGAAATACTTTGAGGTAACAGAAAAGTGAAATAAGAGGGCTTTTTTCAAGAGCGCTTCACCCCTTTGGGCAATGAGCCCGCAGTAACTGGTTGGAACTACTTGAAGTATCAGAAAAGCCAAATAAGAGGGCTTTTTTCAAGAGCGCTTCACTCCTTGGGGCAATCAGCCTGCAGTAACTGGTTGGAACTACTTTGAGGTAACAGAAAAGCGAAATAAGAGGGATTTTTTTTCAAGAGCGCTTCACCCCTTGGGGCAATGAGCCCGCAGTAACTGGTTGGAACTGCTTTGAGGTAACAGAAAAGCGAAATAAGAGGGGTTTTTTAAAGAGCGCTTCACCCCTTCGGGCAATGAGCCCGCAGTAACTGCTTGGAACAAATTTGAGGTTATAGACAAGCAAAATAAGAGGGCTTTTTTTAAGAGCGCTTCACCGCTTGGGGCAATGAGCCCGCAGTAACTGGGTGGAACTGCTTTGAGGTAACAGAAAAGCAAAATAAGAGGGCTTTTTCAAGAGCGCTTCACCCCTTCGGGCAATGAGCCCACCGTAACTGGTTGGAACTACTTTGAGGTAACAGAAAAGCAAAATAAGAGGCCTTTTTTTTTGGAGCGCTTCAACCCTTGGGGCAATGAGCCCACAGTAACTGGTTGGAACTACTTTGAGGTAACAGAAAAGCAAAATAAGAGGGCTTTTCTCAAGAGCACTTCACCCCTGGGGCAATTTGCCTGCAGTAACTGGTTGAAACTACTTCGAAGTAATGGAAAAACAAAGAGGGCTTTTTTCAAGAGCGCCCCTTGGGGCAATGAGCCCACAGTAACTGGTTGGAACTACTTTGAGGTAACCGAAAAGCAAAATAAGAGGGCTTTTCTCAAGAGCACTTCACCCCTGGGGCAATTTGCCTGCAGTAACTGGTTGAAACTACTTCGAAGTAATGGAAAAACAAAGAGGGCTTTTTTCAAGAGCGCCCCTTGGGGCAATGAGCCCACAGTAACTGGTTGGAACTACTTTGAAGTAAGAGAAAAGCAAGATAAAAGGGCTTTTTTCAAGAGCGCTTCACTCCTTGGGGCAATGAGCCTGCAGTAACTGGTTGGAACTACTTTGAAGTAACAAAAAAGAAAATAAGAGGGCTTTTTTCAAGAGCGCTTCACTCCTTGGGGCAATGAGCCTGCGGTAACTTGTTGGAACTACTTTGAAGTAACAGAAAAGCAAAATAAGAGGGATTTTTTTTCAAGAGCGCTTCACCCCTTCGGGCAATGAGCCCGCAGTAACTGGTTGGAACTGCTTTGAGGTAACAGAAAAGCAAAATAAGAGGCCTTTTTTTTGGAGCGCTTCAACCCTTGGGGCAATGAGCCCACAGTAACTGGTTGGAACAACTTTGAGGTAACAGAAAAGCAAAATAAGAGGGCTTTTTTTCAAGAGCACTTCACCCCTGGGGCAATTTGCCTGCAGTAACTGGTTGAAACTACTTCGAAGTAATGGAAAAACAAAGAGGGCTTTTTTCAAGAGAGCCCCTTGAGGCAATGAGCCCACAGTAACTGGTTGGAACTACTTTGAAGTAACAGAAAAGCAAGATAAGAGGGCCTTTTTCAAGAGCGCTTCACTCCTTGGGGCAATGAGCCTGCAGTAACTTGTTGGAACTACTTTGAGGTAACAGAAAAGCAAAATAAGAGGGCTTTTTTCAAGAGCGCTTCAACCCTTGGGGCAATTTGCCCGCAGTAACTGGTTGGAACTACTTTGAGGAAACAGAAAAGCAAAATAAGAGGGCTTTTCTCAAGAGCACTTCACCCCTGGGGCAATTTGCCTGCAGTAAATGGTTGAAACTACTTTGAAGTAATGGAAAAACAAAGAGGGCTTTTTTCAAGAGCGCCCCTTGGGGCAATGAGCCCACAGTAACTGGTTGGAACTACTTTGAAGTAAGAGAAAAGCAAGATAAGAGGGCTTTTTTCAAGAGCGCTTCACTCCTTGGGGCAATGAGCCTGCAGTAACTGGTTGGAACTACTTTGAAGTAACAAAAAAGAAAATAAGAGGGCTTTTTTCAAGAGCGCTTCACTCCTTGGGGCAATGAGCCTGCAGTAACTGGTTGGAACTACTTTGAAGTAACAGAAAAGCAAAATAAGAGGGCTTTTTTTCAAGAGCGATTCACCCCATGGGGCAATGAGCCTGCAGTAACTGGATGGAACTGCTTTGAGGTAACAGAAAAGCAAAATAAGAGGACTTTTCTCAAGAGCCCTTCACTCCTTGGGGCAAAGAGACCGCAGTAACCTGTTGGAACTACTTTGAGGAAACAGATTATCAAAGTAAGAGGGCTTTTTTCAAGAGCGCTTCACACCTTGGGGCAATGAGCCCACAGTAACTGGTTGGAACAACTTTGAAGTAACAGAAAAGCAAAATAAGAGGGCTTTTTTCAAGAGCGCTTCACTCCCTGGGGCAATGAGCCTGCAGCAACTGGTTGGAACTACATTGAGGTAACAGAAAAGCAAAATAAAGGGCTTTTTTTCAAGAGCGCTTCACCCCTGGGACAATGAGCCTGCAGTAACTGGTTGGAACTACTTTGAGGAAACAGAAAAGCAAAATAAGAGGGCGTTTTTGAAGAGCGCTTCACCCCATGGGGCAATGAGCCCGCAGTAACTGGTTGGAACTACTTTGAAGTAACAAAAAAGAAAAGAAGAGGGATTTCTTCAAGAGCGCTTCACTCCTTGGGGCAACTGGTTGGAACTACTTTGAGGTAACAGAAAAGCAAAATAAGAGGGCTGTTTTCAAGAGCGCTTTACCGCATGGGGCAATGAGCCTGCAGTAACTGGTCGGAACTGCTTTGAGGTAACAGAAAAGTGAAATAAGAGGGCTTTTTTCAAGAGCGATTCACCCCTTTGGGCAATGAGCCCGCAGTAACTGGTTGGAACTACTTGAAGTATCAGAAAAGCCAAATAAGAGGGCTTTTTCAAGTGCGCTTCACCCCTTCAGGCAATGAGCCCACCGTAACTGGTTGGAACTACTTTGAGGTAACAGAAAAGCAAAATAAGAGGCCTTTTTTTTTGTAGCGCTTCAACCCTTGGGGCATTGAGCCCACAGTAACTGGTTGGAACTACTTTGAGGTAACAGAAAAGCAAAATAAGAGGGCTTTTTTCAAGAGCACTTCACCCCTGGGGCAATGAGCCCGCAGTAACTGGTTGGAACTACTTTGAAGTAACAAAAAAGAAAAGAAGAGGGATTTCTTCAAGAGCGCTTCACTCCTTGGGGCAATGAGCCTTCAGTAACTGGTTGAAACTACTTCGAAGTAATGGAAAAATAAAGAGGGCTTTTTTCAAGAGCGCCCCTTGGGGCAATGAGCCCACAGTAACTGGTTGGAACTACATTGAGGTAACAGAAAAGCAAGATAAGAGGGCTTTTTTCAAGAGCGCTTCACTCCTTGGGGCCATGAGCCCGCAGTAACTGGTTGGAACTACTTTGAAGTAACAAAAAAGAAAAGAAGAGGGATTTCTTCAAGAGTGCTTCACTCCTTGGGACAATGAGCCTTCAGTAACTGGTTGGAACTACTTTGAGGTAACAGAAAAGCAAAATAAGAGGGCTTTTTTCAAGAGTGCTTCACCCCATGGGGCAATGAGTCTGCAGTAGCTGGTCGTAACTGCTTTGAGGTAACAGAAAAGTGAAATAAGAGGGCTTTTTTCAAGAGCGCTTCACCCCTTTGGGCAATGAGCCCGCAGTAACTGCTTGGAACTACTTTGAAGTAACAGAAAAGCAAAATAAGAGGGCTTTTTTCAAGAGCTCTTCACTCCTTCGGGTAATCAGCCTGCAGTAACTGGTCGGAACTACTTTGAGGTAACAGAAAAGCAAAATAAGAGGGATTTTTTTTCAAGAGCGCTTCACCCCTTGGGGCAATGAGCCCGCAGTAACTGGGTGGAACTGCTTTGAGGAAACAGAAAAGCGAAATAAGAGGGTTTATTTTAAGAGCGCTTCACCCCATGAGGCAATGAGCCCGCAGTAACTGCTTGGAACAAATTTGAGGTAATAGACAAGCAAAATAAGAGGGCTTTTTTAAAGAGCGCTTCACCGCTTGGGGGAATGAGCCCGCAGTTACTGGGTGGAACTGCTTTGAGGTAACAGAAAAGCAAAATAAGAGGGCTTTTTCAAGAGCACTTCACCGCTGGGGCAATTTGCCTGCAGTAACTGGTTGAAACCACTTTGAAGTAATTGAAAAACAAAGAGGGTTTTTTTCAAGAGCGCCCCTTGGGGCAATGAGCCCACAGTAACTGGTTAGAACTACTTTGAAGTAACAGAAAAGCAAGATTAGAGGGCTTTTTTCAAGAGCGCTTCACTCCTTGGGGCACTGAGCCTGCAGTAACTGGTTTGACGTAATTTGAAGTAACAGAAAAGCAAAATAAGAGGGCTTTTTTCAAGAGCGCTTCACTCCCTGGGGCAATGAGCCTGCAGTAACTGGTTGGAACTACTTTGAGGTTACAGAAAAGCAAAATAAAGGGCTTTTTTTCAAGAGCGCTTCACCCCTGGGGCAATGAGCCTGCAGTAACCTGTTCGAACCACTTTGAGGAAACAGAAAAGCAAAATAAGAGGGCGTTTTTCAAGAGCACTTCACCCTTGGGGCAATGAGCCCGCAGTAACTGGTTGGAACTACTTTGAGGATACAGAATATCAAAGTTATAGGGCTTTTTTTGAAGAGCGCTTCACCCCTTGGGGCAATGAGCCTACAGTAACTGGTTGGAACTACTTTGAAGTAACAAAAAAGAAATTAAGAAAGCTCTTTTCAAGAGCGCTTCACCCCTTTGGACAATGAGCCCGCAGTATCTGCTTGGAACTACTTTGAAGTAACAGAAAAGCAAAATAAGAGGGCTTTTTTTCAAGAGCTCTTCACCCCTTGGGGCAATGAGCCTGCAGTAACTGGGTGGAACTGCTTTGAGGTAACAGAAAAGCAAAATAAGAGGGCTTTTTCAAGAGCGCTTCACCCCTTCGGGCAATGAGCCCACAGTAACTGGTTGGAACTACTTTGAGGTAACAGAAAAGCAAAATAAGAGGGCTTTTTTTTGGAACGCTTCACCCCTTGGGGCAATGAGCCCACAGTAACTGGTTGAAACTACTTTGAGGTAACAGAAAAGCAAAATAAGAGGGCTTTTTTCAAGAGCACTTCACCCCTGGGGCAATTTGCCTGCAGTAACTGGTTGAAACTACTTCGAAGTAATGGAAAAACAAAGAGGGCTCTTTTCAAGAGCGCCCCTTGGGGCAATGAGCCCACAGTAACTGGTTGGAACTACTTTGAAGTAACAGAATATCAAGATAAGAGGGCTTTTTTCAAGAGCACTTCACCCCTGGGGCAATTTGCCTGCAGTAACTGGTTGAAACTACTTTGAAGTAATGGAAAAACAAAGAGGGCTTTTTTCAAGAGCACCCCTTGGGGCAATGAGCCCACAGTAACTGGTTGGAACTTCTTTGAAGTAACAGAAAAGCAAAATGAGAGGGCCTTTTTCAAGAGCGCTTCACCCCTTCAGGCAATGAGCCCGCAGCAACTGGTTGGAACTACTTTGAGGAAACAGAATATCAAAGTAAGAGAGCTTTTTTTGAAGAGCGCTTCACCCCTTGGGGCAATGAGCCCACAGTAACTGGTTTGACGTAATTTGAAGTAACAGAAAAGCAAAATAAGAGGGCTTTTTTTCAAGAGCGCTTCACCCCATGGGGCAATGAGCCTGCAGTAACTGGATGGAACTGCTTTGAGGTAACAGAAAAGCAAAATAAGAGGACTTTTCTCAAGAGCCCTTCACTCCTTGGGGCAAAGAGACCGCAGTAACCTGTTGGAACTACTTTGAGGAAACAGATTATCAAAGTAAGAGGGCTTTTTTCAAGAGCGCTTCACACCTTGGGGCAATGAGCCCACAGTAACTGGTTGGAACAACTTTGAAGAAACAGAAAAGCAAAATAAGAGGACTTTTTTCAAGAGCGCTTCACTCCTTGGGGCAATGAGCCCACAGAAACCAGTTGGAACTACCTTGAGGAAACAAAATATCAAAGTAAGAGGGCTTTTTTTGAAGAGCGCTTCACCCCTTTGGGCAATGAGCCTGCAGTAACTGGTTGGAACTACTTTGAGGTAACTGAAAAGCAAAATAAGAGGGCTTTTTTTCAAGAGCGCTTCACCCATTCGAGCAATGAGCCCGCAGAAACTGCTTGGAACTACTTTGAGGTAACAGAAAAGCAAAATAAGAGGGCTTTTTTCAAGAGCGCTTCACCCCTTGGGGCAATGAGCCCACAGTAACTGGTTGGAACTACTTGAAGTATCAGAAAAGCAAAATAAGAGGGCTTTTTCAAGAGCGCTTCACTCCTTGGGGCAATCAGCCTGCAGTAACTGGTTGGAACTAATTTGAGGTAACAGAAAAGCAAAATAAGAGGGATTTTTTTTCAAGAGCGCTTCACCCCTTCGGGCAATGAGCCCGCCGTAACTGGTTGGAACAAATTTGAGGTTATAGACAATCAAAATAAGAGGGCTTTTTTAAAGAGCGCTTCACCGCTTGGGGCAATGAGCCCGCAGTAACTGGGTGGAACTCTTTTGAGGTAACAGAAAAGCAAAATAAGAGGGCTTTTTCAAGAGCGCTTCACCCCTTCAGGCAATGAGCCCACCGTAACTGGTTGGAACTACTTTGAGGTAACAGAAAAGCAAAATAAGAGGGCTTTTTTCAAGAGCACTTCACCCCTGGGGCAATTTGCCTGCAGTAACTGGTTGAAACTACTTCGAAGTAATGGAAAAACAATGAGGGCTTTTTTCAAGAGCACTCCTTGGGGAAATGAGCCCACAGTAACTGGTTGGAACTACTTTGAAGTAACAGAAAAGTAAGATAAGAGGGCTTTTTTCAAGAGCGTTTCACTCCTTGGGGCAATGAGCCTGCAGTAACTTGTTGGAACTACTTTGAGGTAACAGAAAACCAAAAAGGAGGGCTTTTTTCAAGAGCGCTTCAACCCTTCGGCAATTTGCCCGCAGTAACTGGTTGGTACTACTTTGAGGAAACAGAAAAGCGAAATAAGAGGGCTTTTTTCAAGAGCACTTCACCCCTTGGGGCAATGAGCCCGCAGTAACTGGTTGGAACTACTTTGAGGAAACAGAATATCAAAGTAAGAGAGCTTTTTTTGAAGCGCGCTTCACCCCTTGGGGCAATGAGCCCACAGTAACTGGTTTGACGTGATTTGAAGTAACAGAAAAGCAAAATAAGAGGGCTTTTTTCAAGAGCGCTTCACTCCCTGGGGCAATGAGCCTGCAGCAACTGGTTGGAACTACATTGAGGTAACAGAAAAGCAAAATAAAGGGCTTTTTTTCAAGAGCGCTTCACCCCTGGGACAATGAGCCTGCAGTAACTGGTTGGAACTACTTTGAGGAAACAGAAAAGCAAAATAAGAGGGCGTTTTTGAAGAGCGCTTCACCCCATGGGGCAATGAGCCCGCAGTAACTGGTTGGAACTACTTTGAAGTAACAAAAAAGAAAAGAAGAGGGATTTCTTCAAGAGCGCTTCACTCCTTGGGGCAACTGGTTGGAACTACTTTGAGGTAACAGAAAAGCAAAATAAGAGGGCTGTTTTCAAGAGCGCTTTACCGCATGGGGCAATGAGCCTGCAGTAACTGGTCGGAACTGCTTTGAGGTAACAGAAAAGTGAAATAAGAGGGCTTTTTTCAAGAGCGATTCACCCCTTTGGGCAATGAGCCCGCAGTAACTGGTTGGAACTACTTGAAGTATCAGAAAAGCCAAATAAGAGGGCTTTTTCAAGTGCGCTTCACCCCTTCAGGCAATGAGCCCACCGTAACTGGTTGGAACTACTTTGAGGTAACAGAAAAGCAAAATAAGAGGCCTTTTTTTTTGTAGCGCTTCAACCCTTGGGGCATTGAGCCCACAGTAACTGGTTGGAACTACTTTGAGGTAACAGAAAAGCAAAATAAGAGGGCTTTTTTCAAGAGCACTTCACCCCTGGGGCAATGAGCCCGCAGTAACTGGTTGGAACTACTTTGAAGTAACAAAAAAGAAAAGAAGAGGGATTTCTTCAAGAGCGCTTCACTCCTTGGGGCAATGAGCCTTCAGTAACTGGTTGAAACTACTTCGAAGTAATGGAAAAACAAAGAGGGCTTTTTTCAAGAGCGCCCCTTGGGGCAATGAGCCCACAGTAACTGGTTGGAACTATATTGAGGTAACAGAAAAGCAAGATAAGAGGGCTTTTTTCAAGAGCGCTTCACTCCTTGGGGCCATGAGCCCGCAGTAACTGGTTGGAACTACTTTGAAGTAACAAAAAAGAAAAGAAGAGGGATTTCTTCAAGAGTGCTTCACTCCTTGGGGCAATGAGCCTTCAGTAACTGGTTGGAACTACTTTGAGGTAACAGAAAAGCAAAATAAGAGGGCTTTTTTCAAGAGTGCTTCACCCCATGGGGCAATGAGTCTGCAGTAGCTGGTCGTAACTGCTTTGAGGTAACAGAAAAGTGAAATAAGAGGGCTTTTTTCAAGAGCGCTTCACCCCTTTGGGCAATGAGCCCGCAGTAACTGCTTGGAACTACTTTGAAGTAACAGAAAAGCAAAATAAGAGGGCTTTTTTCAAGAGCTCTTCACTCCTTCGGGTAATCAGCCTGCAGTAACTGGTCGGAACTACTTTGAGGTAACAGAAAAGCAAAATAAGAGGGATTTTTTTTCAAGAGCGCTTCACCCCTTGGGGCAATGAGCCCGCAGTAACTGGGTGGAACTGCTTTGAGGAAACAGAAAAGCGAAATAAGAGGGTTTATTTTAAGAGCGCTTCACCCCATGAGGCAATGAGCCCGCAGTAACTGCTTGGAACAAATTTGAGGTAATAGACAAGCAAAATAAGAGGGCTTTTTTAAAGAGCGCTTCACCGCTTGGGGGAATGAGCCCGCAGTTACTGGGTGGAACTGCTTTGAGGTAACAGAAAAGCAAAATAAGAGGGCTTTTTCAAGAGCACTTCACCGCTGGGGCAATTTGCCTGCAGTAACTGGTTGAAACCACTTTGAAGTAATTGAAAAACAAAGAGGGTTTTTTTCAAGAGCGCCCCTTGGGGCAATGAGCCCACAGTAACTGGTTAGAACTACTTTGAAGTAACAGAAAAGCAAGATTAGAGGGCTTTTTTCAAGAGCGCTTCACTCCTTGGGGCACTGAGCCTGCAGTAACTGGTTTGACGTAATTTGAAGTAACAGAAAAGCAAAATAAGAGGGCTTTTTTCAAGAGCGCTTCACTCCCTGGGGCAATGAGCCTGCAGTAACTGGTTGGAACTACTTTGAGGTTACAGAAAAGCAAAATAAAGGGCTTTTTTTCAAGAGCGCTTCACCCCTGGGGCAATGAGCCTGCAGTAACCTGTTCGAACCACTTTGAGGAAACAGAAAAGCAAAATAAGAGGGCGTTTTTCAAGAGCACTTCACCCTTGGGGCAATGAGCCCGCAGTAACTGGTTGGAACTACTTTGAGGATACAGAATATCAAAGTTATAGGGCTTTTTTTGAAGAGCGCTTCACCCCTTGGGGCAATGAGCCTACAGTAACTGGTTGGAACTACTTTGAAGTAACAAAAAAGAAATTAAGAAAGCTTTTTTCAAGAGCGCTTCACCCCTTTGGACAATGAGCCCGCAGTATCTGCTTGGAACTACTTTGAAGTAACAGAAAAGCAAAATAAGAGGGCTTTTTTTCAAGAGCTCTTCACCCCTTGGGGCAATGAGCCTGCAGTAACTGGGTGGAACTGCTTTGAGGTAACAGAAAAGCAAAATAAGAGGGCTTTTTCAAGAGCGCTTCACCCCTTCGGGCAATGAGCCCACAGTAACTGGTTGGAACTACTTTGAGGTAACAGAGAAGCAAAATAAGAGGGCTTTTTTTTTGGAGCGCTTCACCCCTTGGGTCAATGAGCCCACAGAGACTGGTTGGAACTACTTTGAGGTAACAGAAAAGCAAAATAAGAGGGCTTTTTTCAAGAGCACTTCACCCCTGGGGCAATTTGCCTGCAGTAACTGGTTGAAACTACTTCGAAGTAATGGAAAAACAAAGAGGGCTCTTTTCAAGAGCGCCCCTTGGGGCAATGAGCCCACAGTAACTGGTTGGAACTACTTTGAAGTAACAGAATATCAAGATAAGAGGGCTTTTTTCAAGAGCACTTCACCCCTGGGGCAATTTGCCTGCAGTAACTGGTTGAAACTACTTTGAAGTAATGGAAAAACAAAGAGGGCTTTTTTCAAGAGCACCCCTTGGGGCAATGAGCCCACAGTAACTGGTTGGAACTTCTTTGAAGTAACAGAAAAGCAAAATGAGAGGGCCTTTTTCAAGAGCGCTTCACCCCTTCAGGCAATGAGCCCGCAGCAACTGGTTGGAACTACTTTGAGGAAACAGAATATCAAAGTAAGAGAGCTTTTTTTGAAGAGCGCTTCACCCCTTGGGGCAATGAGCCCACAGTAACTGGTTTGACGTAATTTGAAGTAACAGAAAAGCAAAATAAGAGGGCTTTTTTCAAGAGCGCTTCACTCCCTGGGGAAATGAGCCTGCAGTAACTGGTTGGAACTACTTAGAGGTAAAAGAAAAGCAAAATAAAGGGCTTTTTTTCAAGAGCGCTTCACCCCTGGGGCAATGAGCCCACAGTAACTGGTTTGACGTGATTTGAAGTAACAGAGAAGCAAAATAAGAGGGCTTTTTTCAAGAGCGCTTCACTCCCTGGGGCAATGAGCCTGCAGCAACTGGTTGGAACTACATTGAGGTAACAGAAAAGCAAAATAAAGGGCTTTTTTTCAAGAGCGCTTCACCCCTGGGACAATGAGCCTGCAGTAACTGGTTGGAACTACTTTGAGGAAACAGAAAAGCAAAATAAGAGGGCGTTTTTGAAGAGCGCTTCACCCCATGGGGCAATGAGCCCGCAGTAACTGGTTGGAACTACTTTGAAGTAACAAAAAAGAAAAGAAGAGGGATTTCTTCAAGAGCGCTTCACTCCTTGGGGCAACTGGTTGGAACTACTTTGAGGTAACAGAAAAGCAAAATAAGAGGGCTGTTTTCAAGAGCGCTTTACCGCATGGGGCAATGAGCCTGCAGTAACTGGTCGGAACTGCTTTGAGGTAACAGAAAAGTGAAATAAGAGGGCTTTTTTCAAGAGCGATTCACCCCTTTGGGCAATGAGCCCGCAGTAACTGGTTGGAACTACTTGAAGTATCAGAAAAGCCAAATAAGAGGGCTTTTTCAAGTGCGCTTCACCCCTTCAGGCAATGAGCCCACCGTAACTGGTTGGAACTACTTTGAGGTAACAGAAAAGCAAAATAAGAGGCCTTTTTTTTTGTAGCGCTTCAACCCTTGGGGCATTGAGCCCACAGTAACTGGTTGGAACTACTTTGAGGTAACAGAAAAGCAAAATAAGAGGGCTTTTTTCAAGAGCACTTCACCCCTGGGGCAATGAGCCCGCAGTAACTGGTTGGAACTACTTTGAAGTAACAAAAAAGAAAAGAAGAGGGATTTCTTCAAGAGCGCTTCACTCCTTGGGGCAATGAGCCTTCAGTAACTGGTTGAAACTACTTCGAAGTAATGGAAAAACAAAGAGGGCTTTTTTCAAGAGCGCCCCTTGGGGCAATGAGCCCACAGTAACTGGTTGGAACTACATTGAGGTAACAGAAAAGCAAGATAAGAGGGCTTTTTTCAAGAGCGCTTCACTCCTTGGGGCCATGAGCCCGCAGTAACTGGTTGGAACTACTTTGAAGTAACAAAAAAGAAAAGAAGAGGGATTTCTTCAAGAGTGCTTCACTCCTTGGGGCAATGAGCCTTCAGTAACTGGTTGGAACTACTTTGAGGTAACAGAAAAGCAAAATAAGAGGGCTTTTTTCAAGAGTGCTTCACCCCATGGGGCAATGAGTCTGCAGTAGCTGGTCGTAACTGCTTTGAGGTAACAGAAAAGTGAAATAAGAGGGCTTTTTTCAAGAGCGCTTCACCCCTTTGGGCAATGAGCCCGCAGTAACTGCTTGGAACTACTTTGAAGTAACAGAAAAGCAAAATAAGAGGGCTTTTTTCAAGAGCTCTTCACTCCTTCTGGTAATCAGCCTGCAGTAACTGGTCGGAACTACTTTGAGGTAACAGAAAAGCAAAATAAGAGGGATTTTTTTTCAAGAGCGCTTCACCCCTTGGGGCAATGAGCCCGCAGTAACTGGGTGGAACTGCTTTGAGGAAACAGAAAAGCGAAATAAGAGGGTTTATTTTAAGAGCGCTTCACCCCATGAGGCAATGAGCCCGCAGTAACTGCTTGGAACAAGTTTGAGGTAATAGACAAGCAAAATAAGAGGGCTTTTTTAAAGAGCGCTTCACCGCTTGGGGGAATGAGCCCGCAGTTACTGGGTGGAACTGCTTTGAGGTAACAGAAAAGCAAAATAAGAGGGCTTTTTCAAGAGCACTTCACCGCTGGGGCAATTTGCCTGCAGTAACTGGTTGAAACCACTTTGAAGTAATTGAAAAACAAAGAGGGTTTTTTTCAAGAGCGCCCCTTGGGGCAATGAGCCCACAGTAACTGGTTAGAACTACTTTGAAGTAACAGAAAAGCAAGATTAGAGGGCTTTTTTCAAGAGCGCTTCACTCCTTGGGGCAATGAGCCTGCAGTAACTGGTTTGACGTAATTTGAAGTAACAGAAAAGCAAAATAAGAGGGCTTTTTTCAAGAGCGCTTCACTCCCTGGGGCAATGAGCCTGCAGTAACTGGTTGGAACTACTTTGAGGTTACAGAAAAGCAAAATAAAGGGCTTTTTTTCAAGAGCGCTTCACCCCTGGGGCAATGAGCCTGCAGTAACCTGTTCGAACCACTTTGAGGAAACAGAAAAGCAAAATAAGAGGGCGTTTTTCAAGAGCACTTCACCCTTGGGGCAATGAGCCCGCAGTAACTGGTTGGAACTACTTTGAGGATACAGAATATCAAAGTTATAGGGCTTTTTTTGAAGAGCGCTTCACCCCTTGGGGCAATGAGCCTACAGTAACTGGTTGGAACTACTTTGAAGTAACAAAAAAGAAATTAAGAAAGCTTTTTTCAAGAGCGCTTCACCCCTTTGGACAATGAGCCCGCAGTATCTGCTTGGAACTACTTTGAAGTAACAGAAAAGCAAAATAAGAGGGCTTTTTTTCAAGAGCTCTTCACCCCTTGGGGCAATGAGCCTGCAGTAACTGGGTGGAACTGCTTTGAGGTAACAGAAAAGCAAAATAAGAGGGCTTTTTCAAGAGCGCTTCACCCCTTCGGGCAATGAGCCCACAGTAACTGGTTGGAACTACTTTGAGGTAACAGAAAAGCAAAATAAGAGGGCTTTTTTTTGGAACGCTTCACCCCTTGGGGCAATGAGCCCACAGTAACTGGTTGAAACTACTTTGAGGTAACAGAAAAGCAAAATAAGAGGGCTTTTTTCAAGAGCACTTCACCCCTGGGGCAATTTGCCTGCAGTAACTGGTTGAAACTACTTCGAAGTAATGGAAAAACAAAGAGGGCTCTTTTCAAGAGCGCCCCTTGGGGCAATGAGCCCACAGTAACTGGTTGGAACTACTTTGAAGTAACAGAATATCAAGATAAGAGGGCTTTTTTCAAGAGCACTTCACCCCTGGGGCAATTTGCCTGCAGTAACTGGTTGAAACTACTTTGAAGTAATGGAAAAACAAAGAGGGCTTTTTTCAAGAGCACCCCTTGGGGCAATGAGCCCACAGTAACTGGTTGGAACTTCTTTGAAGTAACAGAAAAGCAAAATGAGAGGGCCTTTTTCAAGAGCGCTTCACCCCTTCAGGCAATGAGCCCGCAGCAACTGGTTGGAACTACTTTGAGGAAACAGAATATCAAAGTAAGAGAGCTTTTTTTGAAGAGCGCTTCACCCCTTGGGGCAATGAGCCCACAGTAACTGGTTTGACGTAATTTGAAGTAACAGAAAAGCAAAATAAGAGGGCTTTTTTCAAGAGCGCTTCACTCCCTGGGGAAATGAGCCTGCAGTAACTGGTTGGAACTACTTAGAGGTAAAAGAAAAGCAAAATAAAGGGCTTTTTTTCAAGAGCGCTTCACCCCTGGGGCAATGAGCCTGCAGTAACTGGTTGGAACTACTTTGAGGAAACAGAAAAGCAAAATAAGAGGGCGTTTTTCAAGAGCGCTTCACCCTTTCGGGCAATGAGCCCACAGTAACTGGTTGGAACTACTTTGAGGTAACAGAGAAGCAAAATAAGAGGGCTTTTTTTTGGAGCGCTTCACCCCTTGGGGCAATGAGCCCACAGAGACTGGTTGGAACTACTTTGAGGTAACAGAAAAGCAAAATAAGAGGGCTTTTTTCAAGAGCACTTCACCCCTGGGGCAATTTGCCTGCAGTAACTGGTTGAAACTACTTCGAAGTAATGGAAAAACAAAGAGGGCTCTTTTCAAGAGCGCCCCTTGGGGCAATGAGCCCACAGTAACTGGTTGGAACTACTTTGAAGTAACAGAATATCAAGATAAGAGGGCTTTTTTCAAGAGCACTTCACCCCTGGGGCAATTTGCCTGCAGTAACTGGTTGAAACTACTTTGAAGTAATGGAAAAACAAAGAGGGCTTTTTTCAAGAGCACCCCTTGGGGCAATGAGCCCACAGTAACTGGTTGGAACTTCTTTGAAGTAACAGAAAAGCAAAATGAGAGGGCCTTTTTCAAGAGCGCTTCACCCCTTCAGGCAATGAGCCCGCAGCAACTGGTTGGAACTACTTTGAGGAAACAGAATATCAAAGTAAGAGAGCTTTTTTTGAAGAGCGCTTCACCCCTTGGGGCAATGAGCCCACAGTAACTGGTTTGACGTAATTTGAAGTAACAGAAAAGCAAAATAAGAGGGCTTTTTTCAAGAGCGCTTCACTCCCTGGGGAAATGAGCCTGCAGTAACTGGTTGGAACTACTTAGAGGTAAAAGAAAAGCAAAATAAAGGGCTTTTTTTCAAGAGCGCTTCACCCCTGGGGCAATGAGCCCACAGTAACTGGTTGGAACTACTTTGAGGTAACAGAGAAGCAAAATAAGAGGGCTTTTTTTTGGAGCGCTTCACCCCTTGGGGCAATGAGCCCACAGAGACTGGTTGGAACTACTTTGAGGTAAAAGAAAAGCAAAATAAAGGGCTTTTTTTCAAGAGCGCTTCACCCCTGGGGCAATGAGCCTGCAGTAACTGGTGGGAACTACTTTGAGGAAACAGAAAAGCAAAATAAGAGGGCGTTTTTCAAGAGCGCTTCACCCTTTCGGGCAATGAGCCCACAGTAACTGGTTGGAACTACTTTGAGGTAACAGAGAAGCAAAATAAGAGGGCTTTTTTTTGGAGCGCTTCACCCCTTGGGGCAATGAGCCCACAGAGACTGGTTGGAACTACTTTGAGGTAACAGAAAAGCAAAATAAGAGGGCTTTTTTCAAGAGCACTTCACCCCTGGGGCAATTTGCCTGCAGTAACTGGTTGAAACTACTTCGAAGTAATGGAAAAACAAAGAGGGCTCTTTTCAAGAGCGCCCCTTGGGGCAATGAGCCCACAGTAACTGGTTGGAACTACTTTGAAGTAACAGAATATCAAGATAAGAGGGCTTTTTTCAAGAGCACTTCACCCCTGGGGCAATTTGCCTGCAGTAACTGGTTGAAACTACTTTGAAGTAATGGAAAAACAAAGAGGGCTTTTTTCAAGAGCACCCCTTGGGGCAATGAGCCCACAGTAACTGGTTGGAACTTCTTTGAAGTAACAGAAAAGCAAAATGAGAGGGCCTTTTTCAAGAGCGCTTCACCCCTTCAGGCAATGAGCCCGCAGCAACTGGTTGGAACTACTTTGAGGAAACAGAATATCAAAGTAAGAGAGCTTTTTTTGAAGAGCGCTTCACCCCTTGGGGCAATGAGCCCACAGTAACTGGTTTGACGTAATTTGAAGTAACAGAAAAGCAAAATAAGAGGGCTTTTTTCAAGAGCGCTTCACTCCCTGGGGAAATGAGCCTGCAGTAACTGGTTGGAACTACTTAGAGGTAAAAGAAAAGCAAAATAAAGGGCTTTTTTTCAAGAGCGCTTCACCCCTGGGGCAATGAGCCCACAGTAACTGGTTGGAACTACTTTGAGGTAACAGAGAAGCAAAATAAGAGGGCTTTTTTTTGGAGCGCTTCACCCCTTGGGGCAATGAGCCCACAGAGACTGGTTGGAACTACTTTGAGGTAACAGAAAAGCAAAATAAGAGGGCTTTTTTCAAAAGCACTTCACCCCTGGGGCAATTTGCCTGCAGTAACTGGTTTAAACTACTTCGAAGTAATGGAAAAACAAAGAGGTCTTTTTTCAAGAGCGCCCCTTGGGGCAATGAGCTCGCAGTAACTGGTTGGAACTACTTTGAGGAAACAGAATATCAAAGTAAGAGAGATTTTTTTGAAGAGCGCTTCACCCCTTGGGGCAATGAGCCCACAGTAACTGGTTTGACGTAATTTGAAGTAACAGAAAAGCAAAATAAGAGGGCTTTTTTCAAGAACGCTTCACTCCCTGGGGCAATGAGCCTGCAGTAACTGGTTGGAACTACTTTGAGGTTACAGAAAAGCAAAATAAAGGGCTTTTTTTCAAGAGCGCTTCACCCATGGGGCAATGAGCCTGCAGTAACCTGTTCGAACCACTTTGAGGAAACAGAAAAGCAAAATAAGAGGGCGTTTTTCAAGAGCACTTCACCCTTGGGGCAATGAGCCCGCAGTAACTGGTTGGAACTACTTTGAGGATACAGAGTATCAAAGTTATAGGGCTTTTTTTGAAGAGCGCTTCACCCCTTGGGGCAATGAGCCTACAGTAACTGGTTGGAACTACTTTGAAGTAACAAAAAAGAAATTAAGAAAGCTTTTTTCAAGAGCGCTTCACCCCTTTGGGCAATGAGCCCGCAGTATCTGCTTGGAACTACTTTGAAGTAACAGAAAAGCAAAATAAGAGGACTTTTTTTCAAGAGCTCTTCACCCCTTGGGGCAATGAGCCTGCAGTAACTGGGTGGAACTGCTTTGAGGTAACAGAAAAGCAAAATAAGAGGGCTTTTTCAAGAGCGCTTCACCCCTTCGGGCAATGAGCCCACAGTAACTGGTTGGAACTACTTTGAGGTAACAGAAAAGCAAAATAAGAGGGCTTTTTTTTGGAACGCTTCACCCCTTGGGGCAATGAGCGCACAGTAACTGGTTGAAACTACTTTGAGGTAACAGAAAAGCAAAATAAGAGGGCTTTTTTCAAGAGCACTTCACCCCTGGGGCAATTTGCCTGCAGTAACTGGTTGAAACTACTTCGAAGTAATGGAAAAACAAAGAGGGCTCTTTTCAAGAGCGCCCCTTGGGGCAATGAGCCCACAGTAACTGGTTGGAACTACTTTGAAGTAACAGAATATCAAGATAAGAGGGCTTTTTTCAAGAGCACTTCACCCCTGGGGCAATTTGCCTGCAGTAACTGGTTGAAACTACTTTGAAGTAATGGAAAAACAAAGAGGGCTTTTTTCAAGAGCACCCCTTGGGGCAATGAGCCCACAGTAACTGGTTGGAACTTCTTTGAAGTAACAGAAAAGCAAAATAAGAGGGCTTTTTTCAAGAGCGCTTCACCCCTTCGGGCAATGAGCCCGCAGTAACTGGTTGGAACTACTTTGAGGAAACAGAATATCAAAGTAAGAGAGCTTTTTTTGAAGAGCGCTTCACCCCTTGGGGCAATGAGCCCACAGTAACTGGTTTGACGTAATTTGAAGTAACAGAAAAGCAAAATAAGAGGGCTTTTTTCAAGAGCGCTTCACTCCCTGGGGCAATGAGCCTGCAGTAACTGGTTGGAACTACTTAGAGGTAAAAGAAAAGCAAAATAAAGGGCTTTTTTTCAAGAGCGCTTCACCCCTGGGGCAATGAGCCTGCAGTAACTGGTTGGAACTACTTTGAGGAAACAGAAAAGCAAAATAAGAGGGCGTTTTTCAAGAGCGCTTCACCCTTTCGGGCAATGAGCCCACAGTAACTGGTTGGAACTACTTTGAGGTAACAGAGAAGCAAAATAAGAGGGCTTTTTTTTTGGAGCGCTTCACCCCTTGGGGCAATGAGCCCACAGAGACTGGTTGGAACTACTTTGAGGTAACAGAAAAGCAAAATAAGGGGGCTTTTTTCAAGAGCACTTCACCCCTGGGGCAATTTGCCTGCAGTAACTGGTTTAAACTACTTCGAAGTAATGGAAAAACAAAGAGGTCTTTTTTCAAGAGCGCCCCTTGGGGCAATGAGCCCACAGTAACTGGTTGGAACTAATTTGAAGTAACAGAAAAGCAAAATAAGAGGGCTTTTTTCAAGAGCGCTTCAACCGTTGGGGCAATTTGCCCGCAGTAACTGGTTGGAACTACTTTGAGGAAACAGAAAAGCAAAATAAGAGGGCTTTTTTCAAGAGCACTTCACCCCTTGGGGCAATGAGCCTGCAGTAACTGGTTGGAACTACTTTGAGGAAACAGAATATCAAAGTAAGAGAGCTTTCTTTGAAGAGCGCTTCACCCCTTCGTGTAATGAGCCTGCAGTAACTGGTTGGAACTACTTTGAGGTAACTGAAAAGCAAAATAAGAGAGCTTTTTTCAAGAGCGCTTCACCCCTTCGAGCAATGATCCCGCAGAATCTGCTTGGAACTACTTTGAGGTAACAGAAAAGCAAAATAAGAGGGCTTTTTTCAAGAGCGCTTCACCACTTGGGGCAATGAGCCCACAGTAACTGGTTGGAACTACTTGAAGTATCAGAAAAGCAAAATAAGAGGGCTTTTTTCAAGAGCGCTTCACCCCATGGGGCAATGAGCCCGCAGTAACTGGTTGGAACTACTTAGAAGTAACAAAAAAGAAAAGAAGAGGGATTTCTTCAAGAGCGCTTCACTCCTTGGGGCAATGAGCCTTCAGTAACTGGTTGGAACTACTTTGAGGTAACAGAAAAGCAAAATAAGAGGGCTTTTTTCAAGAGCTCTTCACCCCTTGAGGCAATGAGCCTGCAGTAACTGGTTGGAACTGCTTTGAGGTAACAGAAAAGCAAAATAAGAGGGCTTTTTTCAAGAGCGCTTCACCTCTTCGAGCAATGAGCCCGCAGAAACTGCTTCGAACTACTTTGAGGTAACAGAAAAGCAAAATAAGAGGGCTTTTTTCAAGAGCGCTTCACCCCTTGGGGCAATGAGCCCACAGTAACTGGTTGTAACTACTTGAAGTATCAGAAAAGCAAAATAAGAGGGCTTTTTTCAAGAGGGCTTCACTCCTTGGGGCAATCAGCCTGCCGTAACTGGTTGGAACTACTTTGAGGTAACAGAAAAGCAAAATAAGAGGGATTTTTTTCAAGAGCGCTTCACCCCTTGGGGCAATGAGCCCACAGTAACTGGTTTGACGTAATTTGAAGTAACAGAAAAGCAAAATAAGAGGGCTTTTTTCAAGAGCGCTTCACTCCCTGGGGCAATGAGCCTGCAGTAACTGGTTGGAACTACTTTGAGGTAACAGAAAAGCAAAATGAAGGGCTTTTTTTCAAGAGCGCTTCACCCCTGGGGCAGTGAGCCTGCTGTAACCTGTTCAAACCACTTTGAGGAAACAGAAAAGCAAAATAAGAGGGCGTTTTTCAAGAGCACTTCACCCTTGGGGCAATGAGCCCGCAGTAACTGGTTGGAACTACTTTGAGGATACAGAATATCAAAGTTATAGGGCTTTTATTGAAGAGCGCTTCACCCCTTGGGGCAATGAGCCTACTGTAACTGGTTGGAACTACTTTGAAGTAACAAAAAAGAAATAAAGAAAGCTTTTTTCAAGAGCGCTTCACCCCTTTGGGCAATGAGCCCGCAGTAACTGCTTGGAACTACTTTGAAGTAACAGAAAAGCAAAATAAGAGGGCTTTTTTCAAGAGCTCTTCACCCCTTGGGGCAATGAGCCTGCAGTAACTGTGTGGAACTGCTTTGAGGTAACAGAAAAGCAAAATAAGAGGGCTTTTTCAAGAGCGCTTCACCCCTTCGGGCAATGAGCCCACAGTAACTGGTTGGAACTACTTTGAGGTAACAGAAAAGCAAAATAAGAGGGCTTTTTTTTGGAACGCTTCACCCCTTGGGGCAATGAGCCCACAGTAACTGGTTGAAACTACTTTGAGGCAACAGAAAAGCAAAATAAGAGGTCTTTTTTCAAGAGCACTTCACCCCTGGGGCAATTTGCCTGCAGTAACTGGTTGAAACTACTTCGAAGTAATGGAAAATCAAAGAGGGCTTTTTTCAAGAGTGCCCCTTGGGGCAATGAGCCCACAGTAACTGGTTGGAACTATTTTGAAGTAACAGAAAATCAAGATAAGAGGGCTTTTTTCAAGAGCACTTCACCCCTGGGGCAATTTGCCTGCAGTAACTGGTTGAAACTACTTTGAAGTAATGGAAAAACAAAGAGGGCTTTTTTCAAGAGCACCCCTTGGGGCAATGAGCCCACAGTAACTGGTTGGAAATACTTTGAAGTAACAGAAAAGCAAAATAAGAGGACTTTTTTCAAGAGCGCTTCACCCCTTCGGGCAATGAGCCCGCAGTAACTGGTTGGAACTACTTTGAGGAAACAGAATATCAAAGTAATAGAGCTTTTTTTGAAGAGCGCTTCACCCCTTGGGGCAATGAGCCCACAGTAACTGGTTTGACGTAATTTGAAGTAAGAGAAAAGCAAAATAAGAGGGCTTTTTTCAAGAGCACTTCACTCCCGGGGGCAATGAGCCTGCAGTAACTGGTTGGAACTACTTAGAGGTAAAAGAAAAGCAAAATAAAGGGCTTTTTTCAAGAGCGCTTCACCCCTTCGAGCAATGAGCCCGCAGAAACTGTTGGAACTACTTTGAGGTAACAGAAAAGCAAAATAAGAGGGCTTTTTTCAAGAGCGCTTCACCCCTTGGGGCAATGAGCCCACAGTAACTGGTTGAAACTACTTTGAGGCAACAGAAAAGCAAAATAAGAGGTCTTTTTTCAAGAGCACTTCACCCCTGGGGCAATTTGCCTGCAGTAACTGGTTGAAACTACTTCGAAGTAATGGAAAAACAAAGAGGGCTTTTATCAAGAGTGCCCCTTGGGGCAATTAGCCCACAGTAACTGGTTGGAACTACTTTGAAGTAACAGAAAATCAAGATAAGAGGGCTTTTTTCAAGAGCGCTTCACCCCTTCGGGCAATGAGCCCGCAGTAACTGGTTGGAACTACTTTGAGGAAACAGAATATCAAAGTAATAGAGCTTTTTTTGAAGAGCGCTTCACCCCTTGGGGCAATGAGCCCACAGTAACTGGTTTGACGTAATTTGAAGAAAGAGAAAAGCAAAATAAGAGGGCTTTTTTCAAGAGCGCTTCACTCCCTGGTGCAATGAGCCTGCAGTAACTGGTTGGAACTACTTAGAGGTAAAAGAAAAGCAAAATAAAGGGCTTTTTTTCAAGAGCGCTTCACCCCTGGGGCAATGAGCCTGCAGTAACTGGTTGGAACTACTTTGAGGAAACATAAAAGCAAAATAAGAGGGCGTTTTTCAAGAGCGCTTCACTCCCTGGGGCAATGAGCCCGCAGTAACTGCTTGGAACAAATTTGAGGTAATAGACTAGCAAAATAAGAGGGCTTTTTTTAAGAGCGCTTCACCGCTTGGGGCAATGAGCCCGCAGTAACTGGGTGGAACTGCTTTGAGGTAACAGAAAAGCAAAATAAGAGGGCTTTTTCAAGAGCTCTTCACCCTTTCGGGCAATGAGCCCACAGTAACTGGTTGGAACTACTTTGAGGTAACAGAGAAGCAACATAAGAGGGCTTTTTTTTGGAGCGCTTCACCCCTTGGGGCAATGAGCCCACAGAGACTGGTTGGAACTACTTTGAGGTAACAGAAAAGCAAAATAAGAGGGCTTTTTTCAAGAGCACTTCACCCCTGGGGCAATTTGCCTGCAGTAACTTGTTTAAACTACTTCGAAGCAATGGAAGAACAAATAGGGCTTTTTTCAATAACGCCCCTTGGGGCAATGAGCCCACAGTAACTGGTTGGAAATACTTTGAAGTAACAGAAAAGCAAGATAAGAGGGCTTTTTTCAGGAGCGCTTCACCCTTGGGGCAATTTGCCTGCAGTAACTGGTTGGAACTACTTTGAGGAAATAGAAAAGCAAAATAAGAGGCCTTTTTTCAAGAGTGCTTCACCCCATGGGGCAATGAGCCTGCAGTAACTGGTTGGAACTGCTTTGAGGTAACAGAAAAGCAAAATAAGAGGGCTTTTTTCAAGAGCGCTTCACCCCTTGGGGCAATGAGCCCGCAGTAACTGGTTGAAACTACTTTGAGGTAAGAGAAAACCAAAGTAAGAGGGCTTTTTTCAAGAGCGCTTCACCCCTTGGGGCAATGAGCCCACAGTAACTGGTTGGAACAACTTTGAAGTAACAGAAAAGCAAAATAAGAGGGTTTTTTTCAAGAGCGTTTAACTCCTTGGGGCAATGAGCCCACAGTAACTTGTTGGAACTACTTTGAGATAACAGAAAAGCAAAATAAGAGGGCTTTTTTTCAAGAGCGCTTCACCCCATGGGGCAATGAGCCTGCAGTAACTGGTTGGAACTGCTTTGAGGTAACAGAAAAGCGAAATAAGAGGGCTTTTTTCAAGAGCGCTTCACCCCTTCGGGCAATGAGCCCGCAGTAACTGCTTGGAACTACTTTGAAGTTACAGAAAAGCAAATTAAGAGGGTTTTTTTCAAGAGCGCTTCACCCCTTTGGCCAATGAGCCCGCAGTAACTGGTTGGAACTACTTTGAGGTAACAGAAAAGCAAAATAAGAGGGCTTTTTTCAAGAGCGCTTCACCCCATGGGGCAATGAGCCTGCAGTAACTGGTCGGAACTGCTTTGAGGTAACAGAAACGCGAAATAAGAGGGCTTTTTTCAAGAGCGCTTCACCCCTTTGGGCAATGAGCCCGCAGAAACTGCTTGGAACTACTTTGAGGTAACAGAAAAGCAAAATAAAGGACTTTTTTTTCAAGAGCGCTTCACCCCTTGGGGCAATGAGCCTGCAATAACTGGTTGGAACTACTTTGAGGAAACAGAAAAGCAAAATAAGAGGGCGTTTTTCAAGAGCTCTTCACCCCTTGGGGCAATGAGCCTGCAGTAACTGGTTGGAACTACTATGAAGTAACAAAAAAGAAAATAAGAGGGCTTTTTTCAAGAGCGCTTCACTCCTTGGGGCAATGAGCCTGCAGTAACTGGTTGGAACTGCTTTGAGGTAACAGAAAAGCGAAATCAGAGGGCTTTTTTCAAGAGCGCTTCACCCCATGGGGCAATGAGCCTGCAGTAACTGGTTGGAACTGCTTTGAGGTAACAGAAAAGCGAAATAAGAGGGCTTTTTTCAAGAGCGCTTCACCCCTTCGGGCAATGAGCCCGCAGTAACTGCTTGGAACTACTTTGAAGTTACAGAAAAGCAAATTAAGAGGGCTTTTTTCAAGAGCGCTTCACCCCTTGGGGCAATGAGCACGCAGTAACTGGTTGGAACTACTTTGAGGTAACAGAAAAGCAAAATAAGAGGGCTTTTTTCAAGAGCGCTTCACCCCTTCGGGCAATGAGCCTGCAGTAACTGGTCGGAACTGCTTTGAGGTAACAGAAACGCGAAATAAGAGGGCTTTTTAAAAGAGCGCTTCACCCCTTTGGGCAATGAGCCCGCAGAAACTGCTTGGAACTACTTTGAGGTAACAGAAAAGCAAAATAAAGGACTTTTTTTCAAGAGCGCTTCACCCCTTGGGGCAATGAACCTGCAGTAACTGGTTGGAACTACTTTGAGGAAACAGAAAAGCAAAATAAGAGGGCGTTTTTCAAGAGCTCTTCACCCCTTGGGGCAATGAGCCTGCAGTAACTGGTTGGAACTGCTTTGAGGTAACAGAAAAGCGAAATAAGAGTGTTTTTTTCAAGAGCGCTTCACCCCTTCGGGCAATGAGCCCGCAGTAACTGCTTGGAACTACTTTGAAGTTACACAAAAGCAAATTAAGAGGGCTTTTTTCAAGAGCGCTTCACCCCTTGGGGCAATGAGCCCGCAGTAACTGGTTGGAACTACTTTGAGGTGACAGAAAAGCAAAATAAGAGGGCTTTTTTCAAGAGCGCTTCACCCCATGGGGCAATGAGCCTGCAGTAACTGGTCGGAACTGCTTTGAGGTAAGAGAAACGCGAAATAAGAGGGCTTTTTTCAAGAGCGCTTCACCCCTTTGGGTAATGAGCCCGCAGAAACTGCTTGGAACTACTTTGAGGTAACAGAAAAGCAAAATAAAGGACTTTTCTTTCAAGAGCGCTTCACCCCTTGGGGCAATGAGCCTGCAGTAACTGGTTGGAACTACTTTGAGGAAACAGAAAAGCAAAATAAGAGGGCGTTTTTCAAGAGCTCTTCACCCCTTGGGGCAATGAGCCTGCAGTAACTGGTTGGAACTGCTTTGAGGTAACAGAAAAGCGAAATAAGAGTGTTTTTTTCAAGAGCGCTTCACCCCTTCGGGCAATGAGCCCGCAGTAACTGCTTGGAACTACTTTGAAGTTACACAAAAGCAAATTAAGAGGGCTTTTTTCAAGAGCGCTTCACCCCTTGGGGCAATGAGACCGCAGTAACTGGTTGGAACTACTTTGAGGTGACAGAAAAGCAAAATAAGAGGGCTTTTTTCAAGAGCGCTTCAC
Organism: Anolis sagrei; assembly: GCF_037176765.1. NCBI lineage: Eukaryota > Metazoa > Chordata > Lepidosauria > Squamata > Anolidae > Anolis > Anolis sagrei. The sequence goes on along the minus strand of NC_090035.1, from coordinate 23,142,729 downwards.
CCCATGGGGCAATGAGCCTGCAGTAACTGGTCGGAACTGCTTTGAGGTAACAGAAACGCGAAATAAGAGGGCTTTTTTCAAGAGCGCTTCACCCCTTTGGGTAATGAGCCCGCAGAAACTGCTTGGAACTACTTTGAGGTAACAGAAAAGCAAAATAAAGGACTTTTTTTTCAAGAGCGCTTCACCCCTTGGGGCAATGAGCCTGCAGTAACTGGTTGGAACTACTTTGAGGAAACAGAAGAGCATAATAAGAGGGCATTTTTCAAGAGCTCTTCACCCCTTGGGGCAATGAGCCTGCAGTAACTGGTTGGAACTACTATGAAGTAACAAAAAAGAAAATAAGAGGGCTTTTTTCAAGAGCGCTTCACTCCTTGGGGCAATGAGCCTGCAGTAACTGGTTGGAACTGCTTTGAGGTAACAGAAAAGCGAAATCAGAGGGCTTTTTTCAAGAGCACTTCACCCCTTAGGGCAATGAGCCCGCAGTAACTGCTTGGAACTACTTTGAGGTTACAGAAAAGCAAAATAAGAGGGCTTTTTTCAAGAGCTCTTCACCCCTTGGGGCAATGAGCCCGCAGTAACTGGTTGGAACTGCTTGGAGGAAACAGAAAAGCAAAATAAGTGGGCTTTTTTCAAGAGCGCTTCACCCCTTCGAGCAATGAGCCCGCAGAAACTGCTTGGAACTACTTTGAGGTAACAGAAAAGCAAAATAAAGGACTTTTTTTCAAGAGCGCTTCACCCCTTGGGGCAATGAGCCTGCAGTAACTGGTTGGAACTACTTTGAGGAAACAGAAAAGCAAAATAAGAGGGCGTTTTTCAAGAGCCCTTCACCCTTCGGGCAATGAGCCCGCAGTAACTGGTTGGAACTAATATAAGGATACAGAATATAAAAGTAAGAGTGATTTTTTTTGAAGAGTGCTTCAATCCTTGGGGTAATGAGCCCACAGTAACTGGTTGGAACTACTTTGAAGTAACAAAAAAGAAAATAAGAGGGCTTTTTTCAAGAGCGCTTCACTCCTTGGGGCAATGAGCCTGTAGTAAATGGTTGGAACTACTTTGAGGTAACAGAAAAGCAAAATAAGAGGGGTATTTTCAAAGAGCGCTTCACCCCATGGGGCAATGAGCCTGCAGTAACTGGTTGGAACTGCTTTGAGGTAACAGAAAAGCGAAATAAGAGTGTTTTTTTCAAGAGCGCTTCACCCCTTCGGGCAATGAGCCCGCAGTAACTGGTTGGAACTACTTTGAAGTTACACAAAAGCAAATTAAGAGGGCTTTTTTCAAGAGCGCTTCACCCCTTGGGGCAATGAGCCCGCAGTAACTGGTTGGAACTACTTTGAGGTGACAGAAAAGCAAAATAAGAGGGCTTTTTTCAAGAGCGCTTCACCCCATGGGGCAATGAGCCTGCAGTAACTGGTCGGAACTGCTTTGAGGTAACAGAAACGCGAAATAAGAGGGCTTTTTTCAAGAGCGCTTCACCCCTTTGGGTAATGAGCCCGCAGAAACTGCTTGGAACTACTTTGAGGTAACAGAAAAGCAAAATAAAGGACTTTTTTTTCAAGAGCGCTTCACCCCTTGGGGCAATGAGCCTGCAGTAACTGGTTGGAACTACTTTGAGGAAACAGAAGAGCAAAATAAGAGGGCATTTTTCAAGAACTCTTCACCCCTTGGGGCAATGAGCCTGCAGTAACTGGTTGGAACTGCTTTGAGGTAACAGAAAAGCGAAATCAGAGGGCTTTTTTCAAGAGCACTTCACCCCTTAGGGCAATGAGCCCGCAGTAACTGCTTGGAACTACTTTGAGGTTACAGAAAAGCAAAATAAGAGGGCTTTTTTCAAGAGCTCTTCACCCCTTGGGGCAATGAGCCCGCAGTAACTGGTTGGAACTGCTTGGAGGAAACAGAAAAGCAAAATAAGTGGGCTTTTTTCAAGAGCGCTTCACCCCTTCGAGCAATGAGCCCGCAGAAACTGCTTGGAACTACTTTGAGGTAACAGAAAAGCAAAATAAAGGACTTTTTTTCAAGAGCGCTTCACCCCTTGGGGCAATGAGCCTGCAGTAACTGGTTGGAACTACTTTGAGGAAACAGAAAAGCAAAATAAGAGGGCGTTTTTCAAGAGCTCTTCACCCTTCGGGCAATGAGCCCGCAGTAACTGGTTGGAACTAATATAAGGATACAGAATATAAAAGTAAGAGTGATTTTTTTTGAAGAGTGCTTCAATCCTTGGGGTAATGAGCCCACAGTAACTGGTTGGAACTACTTTGAAGTAACAAAAAAGAAAATAAGAGGGCTTTTTTCAAGAGCGCTTCACTCCTTGGGGCAATGAGCCTGTAGTAAATGGTTGGAACTACTTTGAGGTAACAGAAAAGCAAAATAAGAGGGGTATTTTCAAAGAGCGCTTCACCCCATGGGGCAATGAGCCTGCAGTAACTGGTTGGAACTGCTTTGAGGTAACAGAAAAGTGAAATCAGAGGGCTTTTTTCAAGAGCGCTTCACCCCTTAGGGCAATGAGCCCGCAGTAACTGCTTCGAACGACTTTGAAGTTACAGAAAAGCAAAAGAAGAGGGCTTTTTTCAAGAGCGCTTCACCCCTTGGAGCAATGTGCCCGCAGTAACTGTTTGAAACTTCTTTGAGGTAACAGAAAACCAAAGTAAGAGGGCTTTTTTTCAAGAGCGCTTCACCCCTTGGGGCAATGAGCCCACAGTAACTGGTTGGAACAACTTTGAAGTAACAGAAAAGCAAAATAAGAGGGCTTTTTTCAAGAGCTCTTCACCCCTTGGGGCAATGAGCCTGCAGTAACTGGTTGGAACTGCTTGGAGGAAACAGAATATCAAAGTAAGAGGGATTTTTTGGTGAGCGCTTCACCCCTTGGGGTTATGAGCCCACAGTAACTGGTTGGAACTACTTTGAAGTAACAGAAAAGCAAAATAAGAGGGCTTTTATCAAGAGTGCTTCACACCTTGGTGCAATGAGTCTGCAGTAAGTGGTTGGTACTATTTGAGGTAACAGAAAAGCAAAATAAGAGGTCTTTTTTTCAAGAGCTCTTCACCCCTTGGGGCAATGAGCCCACAGTAACTGGTTGGAACTACTTGAAGTATCAGAAAAGCAAAATAAGAGGGCTTTTCTCAAGAGCGCTTCACTCCTTGGGGCAATCAGCCTGCAGTAACTGGTTGGAACTACTATGAGGTAACAGAAAAGCAAAATAAGAGGGATTTTTTTTCAAGAGCGCTTCACCGCTTGGGGCAATGAGCCCGCAATAACTGGTTGGAACTGCTTTGAGGTAACAGAAAAGCGAAATCAGAAGTCTTTTTTCAAGAGCGCTTCACCCCTTAGGGCAATGAGCCTGCAGTAACTGCTTGGAACTACTTTGAAGTAATGGAAAAACAAAGAGGGCATTTTTCAAGAGCACCCCTTGGGGCAATGAGCCCACAGTAACTGGTTGGAACTACTTTGAAGTAACAGAAAAGCAAAATAAGAGGGCTTTTTTCAAGAGCGCTTCACCCCTTCGGGCAATGAGCCCGCAGTAACTGGTTGGAACTACTTTGAGGAAACAGAATATCAAAGTAAGAGAGCTTTTTTTGAAGAGCGCTTCACCCCTTGGGGCAATGAGCCCACAGTAACTGGTTTGAAGTAATTTGAAGTAACAGAAAAGCAAAATAAGAGGGCTTTTTTCAAGAGCGCTTCACTCCCTGGGGCAATGAGCCCGCAGTAACTGGTTGGAACTACTTTAAGGATACAGAATATCAAAGTAAGAGTGATTTTTTTGAAGAGTGCTTCACTCCTTGGGGTAATGAGCCCACAGTATCTGGTTGGAACTATTTTGAAGTAACAAAAAAGAAAATAAGAGGGTTTTTTCAAGAGCGCTTCTCTCCTTGGGGCAATGAGCCTGTAGTAACTGGTTGGAACTACTTTGAGGTAACAGAAAAGCAAAATAAGAGGGGTATTTTTAAAGAGCGCTTCACCCCATGGGGCAATGAGCCTGCAGTAACTGGTTGGAACTGTTTTAAGGTAACAGAAAAGCGAAATCAGAGGTCTTTTTTAAAGAGCGCTTCACCCCTTAGGGCAATGAGCCTGCAGTAACTGCTTGGAACTACTTTGAGGTAACAGAAAAGCAAAATAAAGGACTTTTTTTCAAGAGCGCTTCACCCCTTGGGGCAATGAGCCTGCAGTAACTGGTTGGAACTACTTTGAGGAAACAGAAAAGCAAAATACGAGGGCGTTTTTCAAGAGCTCTTCACCCCTTGGGGCAATGAACCTGCAGTAACTGGTTGGAACTACTATGAAGTAACAAAAAAGAAAATAAGAGGGCTTTTTTCAAGAGCGCTTCACTCCTTGGGGCAATGAGCCCACAGTAACTGGTTGGAACTGCTTTGAGGTAACAGAAAAGCGAAATCAGAGGGCTTTTTTCAAGAGCGCTTCACCCCTTAGGGCAATGAGCCCGCAGTAACTGCTTGGAACTACTTTGAGGTTACAGAAAAGCAAAATAAGAGGGCTTTTTTCAAGAGCTCTTCACCCCTTGGGGCAATGAGCCTGCAGTAACTGGTTGGAACTGCTTGGAGGAAACAGAAAAGCAAAATAAGTGGGCTTTTTTCAAGAGCGCTTCACCCCTTCGAGCAATGAGCCCGCAGAAACTGCTTGGAACTACTTTGAGGTAACAGAAAAGCAAAATAAAGGACTTTTTTTCAAGAGCGCTTCACCCCTTGGGGCAATGAGCCTGCAGTAACTGGTTGGAACTACTTCGAGGAAACAGAAAAGCAAAATAAGAGGGCGTTTTTCAAGAGCTCTACACCCTTCGGGCAATGAGCCCGCAGTAACTGGTTGGAACTAATTTAAGGATACAGCATATAAAAGTAAGAGTGATTTTTTTGAAGAGTGCTTCAATCCTTGGGGTAATGAGCCCACAGTAACTGGTTGGAACTACTTTGAAGTAACAAAAAAGAAAATAAGAGGGCTTTTTTCAAGAGCGCTTCACTCCTTGGCGCAATGAGCCTGTAGTAAATGGTTGGAACTACTTTGAGGTAACAGAAATGCAAAATAAGAGGGGTATTTTTAAAGAGCGCTTCACCCCATGGGGCAATGAGCCTGCAGTAACTGGTTGGAACTGCTTTGAGGTAACAGAAAAGTGAAATCAGAGGGCTTTTTTCAAGAGCGCTTCACCCCTTAGGGCAATGAGCCCGCAGTAACTGTTTCGAACGACTTTGAAGTTACAGAAAAGCAAAATAAGAGGGCTTTTTTCAAGAGCACTTCACCCCTTGGAGCAATGAGCCCGCAGTAACTGGTTGAAACTACTTTGAGGTAACAGAAAACCAAAGTAAGAGGGCTTTTTTTCAAGAGCGCTTCACCCCTTGGGGCAATGAGCCCACAGTAACTGGTTGGAACAACTTTGAAGTAACAGAAAAGCAAAATAAGAGGGCTTTTTTCAAGAGCTCTTCACCCCTTGGGGCAATGAGCCTGCAGTAACTGGTTGGAACTGCTTGGAGGAAACAGAATATCAAAGTAAGAGGGATTTTTTGGTGAGCGCTTCACCCCTTGGGGTTATGAGCCCACAGTAACTGGTTGGAACTACTTTGAAGTAACAGAAAAGCAAAATAAGAGGGCTTTTATCAAGAGTGCTTCACACCTTGGTGCAATGAGTCTGCAGTAAGTGGTTGGTACTATTTGAGGTAACAGAAAAGCAAAATAAAGGACTTTTTTTCAAGAGCGCTTCACCCCTTGGGGCAATGAGCCCACAGTAACTGGTTGGAACTACTTGAAGTATCAGAAAAGCAAAATAAGAGGGCTTTTCTCAAGAGCGCTTCACTCCTTGGGGCAATCAGCCTGCAGTAACTGGTTGGAACTACTATGAGGTAACAGAAAAGCAAAATAAGAGGGATTTCTTTTCAAGAGCGCTTCACCGCTTGGGGCAATGAGCCCGCAATAACTGGTTGGAACTGCTTTGAGGTAAAAGAAAAGCGAAATCAGAAGTCTTTTTTCAAGAGCGCTTCACCCCTTAGGGCAATGAGCCTGCAGTAACTGCTTGGAACTACTTTGAAGTAATGGAAAAACAAAGAGGGCTTTTTTCAAGAGCACCCCTTGGGGCAATGAGCCCACAGTAACTGGTTGGAACTACTTTGAAGTAACAGAAAAGCAAAATAAGAGGGCTTTTTTCAAGAGCGCTTCACCCCTTCGGGCAATGAGCCCGCAGTAACTGGTTGGAACTACTTTGAGGAAACAGAATATCAAAGTAAGAGAGCTTTTTTTGAAGAGCGCTTCACTCCTTGGGGTAATGAGCCCACAGTAACTGGTTGGAACTATTTTGAAGTAACAAAAAAGAAAATAAGAGGGTTTTTTCAAGAGCGCTTCACTCCTTGGGGCAATGAGCCTGTAGTAACTGGTTGGAACTACTTTGAGGTAACAGAAAAGCAAAATAAGAGGGGTATTTTTAAAGAGCGCTTCACCCCATGGGGCAATGAGCCTGCAGTAACTGGTTGGAACTGCTTTGAGGTAACAGAAAAGCGAAATCAGAGGTCTTTTTTCAAGAGCGCTTCACCCCTTAGGGCAATGAGCCTGCAGTAACTGCTTGGAACTACTTTGAAGTAATGGAAAAACAAAGAGGGCTTTTTTCAAGAGCACCCCTTGGGGCAATGAGCCCACAGTAACTGGTTGGAACTACTTTGAAGTAACAGAAAAGCAAAATAAGAGGGCTTTTTTCAAGAGCGCTTCACCCCTTCGGGCAATGAGCCCGCAGTAACTGGTTAGAACTACTTTGAGGAAACAGAATATCAAAGTAAGAGAGCTTTTTTTGAAGACCGCTTCACCCCTTGGGGCAATGAGCCCACAGTAACTGGTTTGACGTAATTTGAAGTAACAGAAAAGCAAAATAAGAGGGCTTTTATCAAGAGCGCTTCACTCCCTGGGGCAATGAGCCCGCAGTAACTGGTTGGAACTACTTTAAGGATACAGAATATCAAAGTAAGAGTGATTTTTTTGAAGAGTGCTTTACTCCTTGGGGTAATGAGCCCACAGTAACTGGTTGGAACTATTTTGAAGTAACAAAAAAGAAAATAAGAGGGTTTTTTCAAGAGCGCTTCACTCCTTGGGGCAATGAGCCTGTAATAACTGGTTGGAACTACTTTGAGGTAACAGAAAAGCGAAATAAGAGGGATTTTTTTTCAAGAGTGCTTCACCCCTTGGGGCAATGAGCCCGCAGTAACTGGTTGGAACTGCTTTGAGGTAACAGAAAAGCGAAATAAGAGGGGTTTTTTAAAGAGCGCTTCACCCCTTCGGGCAATGAGCCCGCAGTAACTGCTTGGAACAAATTTGAGGTTATAGACAAGCAAAATAAGAGGGCTTTTTTTAAGAGCGCTTCACCGCTTGGGGCAATGAGCCCGCAGTAACTGGGTGGAACTGCTTTGAGGTAACAGAAAAGCAAAATAAGAGGGCTTTTTCAAGAGCGCTTCACCCCTTCGGGCAATGAGCCCACCGTAACTGGTTGGAACTACTTTGAGGTAACAGAAAAGCAAAATAAGAGGACTTTTTTTTGGAGCACTTCAACCCTTGGGGAAATGAGCCCACAGTAACTGGTTGGAACTACTTTGAGGTAACAGAAAAGCAAAATAAGATGGCTTTTTTTCAAGAGCACTTCACCCCTGGGGCAATTTGCCTGCAGTAACTGGTTGAAACTAGTTCGAAGTAATGGAAAAACAAAGAGGGCTTTTTTCAAGAGCGCCCCTTGAGGCAATGAGCCCACAGTAACTGGTTGGAACTACTTTGAAGTAACAGAAAAGCAAGATAAGAGGGCTTTTTTCAAGAGCGCTTCACTCCTTGGGGCAATGAGCCTGCAGTAACTTGTTGGAACTACTTTGAGGTAACAGAAAAGCAAAATAAGAGGGCTTTTTGCAAGAGCGCTTCAACCCTTGGGGCAATTTGCCCGCAGTAACTGGTTGGAACTACTTTGAGGAAACAGAAAAGCAAAATAAGAGGGCTTTTTTCAAGAGCACTTCACCCCTGGGGCAATTTGCCTGCAGTAACTGGTTGAAACTACTTCGAAGTAATGGAAAAACAAAGAGGGCTTTTTTCAAGAGCGCCCCTTGGGGCAATGAGCCCACAGTAACTGGTTGGAACTACTTTGAAGTAAGAGAAAAGCAAGATAAGAGGGCTTTTTTCAAGAGCGCTTCACTCCTTGGGGCAATGAGCCTGCAGTAACTGGTTGGAACTACTTTGAAGTAAGAAAAAAGAAAATAAGAGGGCTTTTTTCAAGAGCGCTTCACTCCTTGGGGCAATGAGCCTGCAGTAACTGGTTGGAACCACTTTGAGGAATCAGAAAAGCAAAATATGAGGGCTTTTTTCAAGAGCACTTCACCCCTTGGGGCAATGAGCCCGCAGTAACTGGTTGGAACTACTTTGAGGAAACAGAATATCAAGGTAAGAGAGCTTTTTTTGAAGAGCGCTTCACCCCTTGGGGCAATGAGCCCACAGTAACTGGTTTGACGTAATTTGAAGTAACAGAAAAGCAAAATAAGAGGGCTTTTTTCAAGAGCGCTTCACTCCCTGGGGCAATGAGCCCGCAGTAACTGGTTGGAACTACTTTGAGGAAACAGAATATCAAAGTAAGAGAGCTTTTTTTGAAGCGCGCTTCACCCCTTGGGGCAATGAGCCCACAGTAACTGGTTTGACGTAATTTGAAGTAACAGAAAAGCAAAATAAGAGGGCTTTTTTCAAGAGCGCTTCACTCCCTGGGGCAATCAGCCTGCAGTAACTGGTTGGAACTACTGTGAGGAAACAGAAAAGCAAAATAAGAGGGTGTTTTTCAAGAGCACTTCACCCTTGGGGCAATGAGCCCGCAGTAACTGGTTGGAACTACTTTGAGGATACAGAATATCAAAGTTATAGGGCTTTTTTTGAAGAGCGCTTCACTCCTTGGGGCAATGTGCCTACAGTAACTGGTTGGAACTACTTTGAAGTAACAAAAAAGAAAATAAGAGGGCTTTCTTCAAGAGCGCTTCACTCCTTGGGGCAATGAGCCTGCAGTAACTGGTTGGAACTACTTTGAATTAACAGAAAAGCAAAATAAGAGGGCTTTTTTTCAAGAGCGCTTCAACCCATGGGGCAATGAGCCTGCAGTAAATGGATGGAACTGCTTTGAGGTAACAGAAAAGCAAAATAAGAGGACTTTTCTCAAGAGCCCTTCACTCCTTGGGGGAAAGAGACCGCAGTAACCTGTTGGAACTACTTTGAGGAAACAGATTATCAAAGTAAGAGGGCTTTTTTCAAGAGCGCTTCACACCTTGGGGCAATGAGCCCACAGTAACTGGTTGGAACTACTTTGAGGTAACAGAAAAGCGAAATAAGAGGGATTTTTTTTCAAGAGCGCTTCAACCCTTGGGGCAATGAGCCCGCAGTAACTGGTTGGATCTGCTTTGAGGTAACAGAAAAGCGAAATAAGAGGGGTTTTTTAAAGAGCGCTTCACCCCTTGGGGCAATGAGCCCGCAGTAACTGCTTGGAACAAATTTGAGGTTATAGACAAGCAAAATAAGAGGGCTTTTTTTAAGAGCGCTTCACCGCTTGGGGCAATGAGCCCGCAGTAACTGGTTGGAACTACTTTGAAGTAAGAGAAAAGCAAGATAAGAGGGCTTTTTTCAAGAGCGCTTCACTCCTTGGGGCAATGAGCCTGCAGTAACTGGTTGGAACTACTTTGAAGTAAGAAAAAAGAAAATAAGAGGGCTTTTTTCAAGAGCGCTTCACTCCTTGGGGCAATGAGCCTGCAGTAACTGGTTGGAACCACTTTGAGGAATCAGAAAAGCAAAATATGAGGGCTTTTTTCAAGAGCACTTCACCCCTTGGGGCAATGAGCCCGCAGTAACTGGTTGGAACTACTTTGAGGAAACAGAATATCAAGGTAAGAGAGCTTTTTTTGAAGAGCGCTTCACCCCTTGGGGCAATGAGCCCACAGTAACTGGTTTGACGTAATTTGAAGTAACAGAAAAGCAAAATAAGAGGGCTTTTTTCAAGAGCGCTTCACTCCCTGGGGCAATGAGCCCGCAGTAACTGGTTGGAACTACTTTGAGGAAACAGAATATCAAAGTAAGAGAGCTTTTTTTGAAGCGCGCTTCACCCCTTGGGGCAATGAGCCCACAGTAACTGGTTTGACGTAATTTGAAGTAACAGAAAAGCAAAATAAGAGGGCTTTTTTCAAGAGCGCTTCACTCCCTGGGGCAATCAGCCTGCAGTAACTGGTTGGAACTACTGTGAAGAAACAGAAAAGCAAAATAAGAGGGTGTTTTTCAAGAGCACTTCACCCTTGGGGCAATGAGCCCGCAGTAACTGGTTGGAACTACTTTGAGGATACAGAATATCAAAGTTATAGGGCTTTTTTTGAAGAGCGCTTCACTCCTTGGGGCAATGTGCCTACAGTAACTGGTTGGAACTACTTAGAAGTAACAAAAAAGAAAATAAGAGGGCTTTCTTCAAGAGCGCTTCACTCCTTGGGGCAATGAGCCTGCAGTAACTGGTTGGAACTACTTTGAATTAACAGAAAAGCAAAATAAGAGGGCTTTTTTTCAAGAGCGCTTCAACCCATGGGGCAATGAGCCTGCAGTAAATGGATGGAACTGCTTTGAGGTAACAGAAAAGCAAAATAAGAGGACTTTTCTCAAGAGCCCTTCACTCCTTGGGGGAAAGAGACCGCAGTAACCTGTTGGAACTACTTTGAGGAAACAGATTATCAAAGTAAGAGGGCTTTTTTCAAGAGCGCTTCACACCTTGGGGCAATGAGCCCACAGTAACTGGTTGGAACTACTTTGAGGTAACAGAAAAGCGAAATAAGAGGGATTTTTTTTCAAGAGCGCTTCAACCCTTGGGGCAATGAGCCCGCAGTAACTGGTTGGATCTGCTTTGAGGTAACAGAAAAGCGAAATAAGAGGGGTTTTTTAAAGAGCGCTTCACCCCTTGGGGCAATGAGCCCGCAGTAACTGCTTGGAACAAATTTGAGGTTATAGACAAGCAAAATAAGAGGGCTTTTTATAAGAGCGCTTCACCGCTTGGGGCAATGAGCCCGCAGTAACTGGGTGGAACTGCTTTGAGGTAACAGAAAAGCAAAATAAGAGGGCTTTTTCAAGAGCACTTCACCCCTTCGGGCAATGAGCCCACCGTAACTGGTTGGAACTACTTTGAGGTAACAGAAAAGAAAAATAAGAGGCCTTTTTTTTGGAGCACTTCAACCCTTGGGGCAATGAGCCCACAGTAACTGGTTGGAACTACTTTGAGGTAACAGAAAAGCAAAATAAGAGGGCTTTTTTTCAAGAGCACTTCACCCCTGGGGCAATTTGCCTGCAGTAACTGGTTGAAACTACTTCGAAGTAATGGAAAAACAAAGAGGGCTTTTTTCAAGAGCGCCCCTTGAGGCAATGAGCCCACAGTAACTGGTTGGAACTACTTTGAAGTAACAGAAAAGCAAGATAAGAGGGCTTTTTTCAAGAGCGCTTCACTCCTTGGGGCAATGAGCCTGCAGTAACTTGTTGAAACTACTTTGAGGTAACAGAAAAGCAAAATAAGAGGGCTTTTTTCAAGAGCGCTTCAACCCTTGGGGCAATTTGCCCGCAGTAACTGGTTGGAACTACTTTGAGGAAACAGAAAAGCAAAATAAGAGGGCTTTTTTCAAGAGCACTTCACCCCTGGGGCAACTTGCCTGCAGTAACTGGTTGAAACTACTTCGAAGTAATGGAAAAACAAAGAGGGCTTTTTTCAAGAGCGCCCCTTGGGGCAATGAGCCCACAGTAACTGGTTGGAACTACTTTGAAGTAAGAGAAAAGAAAGATAAGAGGGCTTTTTTGAAGAGCGCTTCACTCCTTGGGGCAATGAGCCTGCAGTAACTGGTTGGAACTACTTTGAAGTAAGAAAAAAGAAAATAAGAGGGCTTATTTCAAGAGCGCTTCACTCCTTGGGGCAATGAGCCTGCAGTAACTGGTTGGAACTACTTTGAAGTAACAGAAAAGCAAAATAAGAGGGCTTTTTTTCAAGAGCGCTTCACCCCATGGGGCAATGAGCCTGCAGTAACTGGATGGAACTGCTTTGAGGTAACAGAAAAGCAAAATAAGAGGACTTTTCTCAAGAGCCCTTCACTCCTTGGGGCAAAGAGACCGCAGTAACCTGTTGGAACAACTTTGAGGAAACAGATTATCAAAGTAAGAGGGCTTCTTTCAAGAGCGCTTCACACCTTGGGGCAATGAGCCCACAGTAACTGGTTGGAACAACTTTGAAGAAACAGAAAAGCAAAATAAGAGGACTTTTTTCAAGAGCGCTTCACTCCTTGGGGCAATGAGCCCACAGTAACCAGTTGGAACTACCTTGAGGAAACAAAATATCAAAGTAAGAGGGCTTTTTTTGAAGAGCGCTTCACCCCTTTGGGCAATGAGCCTGCAGTAACTGGTTGGAACTACTTTGAGGTAACTGAAAAGCAAAATAAGAGGGCTTTTTTTCAAGAGCGCTTCACCCCTTGGGGCAATGAGCCCACAATAACTGGTTGGAACTACTTGAAATATCAGAAAAGCAAAATAAGAGGGCTTTTTTCAAGAGCGCTTCACTCCTTGGGGCAATCAGCCTGCAGTAACTGGTTGGAACTACTTTGAGGTAACAGAAAAGCAAAATAAGAGGGATTTTTTTTCAAGAGCGCTTTACCCCTTCGGGCAATGAGCCCGCAGTAACTGGTTGGAACTGCTTTGAGGTAACAGAAAAGCGAAATAAGAGGGGTCTTTTAAAGAGCGCTTCACCCCTTCGGGCAATGAGCCCGCAGTAACTGCTTGGAACAAATTTGAGGTTATAGACAATCAAAATAAGAGGGCTTTTTTAAAGAGCGCTTCACCGCTTGGGGCAATGAGCCCGCAGTAACTGGGTGGAACTCTTTTGAGGTAACAGAAAAGCAAAATAAGAGGGCTTTTTCAAGAGCGCTTCACCCCTTCAGGCAATGAGCCCACTGTAACTGGTTGGAACTACTTTGAGGTAACAGAAAAGCAAAATAAGAGGGCTTTTTTCAAGAGAACTTCACCCCTGGGGCAATTTGCCTGCAGTAACTGGTTGAAACTACTTCGAAGTAATGGAAAAACAAAGAGGGCTTTTTTCAAGAGCACTCCTTGGGGAAATGAGCCCACAGTAACTGGTTGGAACTACTTTGAAGTAACAGAAAAGTAAGATAAGAGGGCTTTTTTCAAGAGCGTTTCACTCCTTGGGGCAATGAGCCTGCAGTAACTTGTTGGAACTACTTTGAGGTAAAAGAAAAGCAAAAAAAGAGGGCTTTTTTCAAGAGCGCTTGAACCCTTTGGCAATTTGCCGGCAGTAACTGGTTGGAACTACTTTGAGGAAACAGAAAAGCGAAATAAGAGGGCTTTTTTCAAGAGCACTTCACCCCTTGGGGCAATGACGCCGCATTAACTGGTTGGAAATACTTTGAGGAAACGGAAAAGCAAAACAAGAGGGCTTTTTTCAAGAGCACTTCACGCCTTCGGGCAAGAAGCCCGCGGTAACTGGTTGAAACTACTTCGAAGTAATGGAAAAACAAAGAGGTCTTTTTTCAAGAGCGCCCCTTGGGGCAATGAGCCCACAGTAACTGGTTGGAACTACTTTGAAGTAACAGAAAAGCAAAATAAGAGGGCTTTTTTCAAGAGCGCTTCAACCGTTGGGGCAATTTGCCCGCAGTAACTGGTTGGAACTACTTTGAGGAAACAGAAAAGCAAAATAAGAGGGCTTTTTTCAAGAGCACTTCACCCCTTGGGGCAATGAGCCCGCAGTAACTGGTTGGAACTACTTTGAGGAAACAGAATATCCAAGTAAGAGAGCTTTCTTTGAAGAGCGCTTCACCCCTTCGGGTAATGAGCCTGCAGTAACTGGTTGGAACTACTTTGAGGTAACTGAAAAGCAAAATAAGAGGGCTTTTTTCAAGAGCGCTTCACCCCTTCGAGCAATGAGCCCGCAGAAACTGCTTGGAACTACTTTGAGGTAACAGAAAAGCAAAATAAGAGGGCTTTTTTCAAGAGCGCTTCACCCCTTGGGGCAATGAGCCCACAGTAACTGGTTGGAACTACTTGAAGTTTCAAAAAAAAAGCAAAATAAGAGGGCTTTTTTCAAGAGCGCTTCACCCCATGGGGCAATTTGCCCGCAGTAACTGGTTGGAACTACTTTGAAGTAACAAAAAAGAAAAGAAGAGGGATTTCTTCAAGAGCGCTTCACTCCTTGGGGCAATGAGCCTTCAGTAACTGGTTGGAACTACTTTGAGGTAACAGAAAAGCAAAATAAGAGGGCTTTTTTCAAGAGCTCTTCACCCCTTGGGGCAATGAGCCTGCAGTAACTGGTTGGAACTGCTTTGAGGTAACAGAAAAGCAAAATAAGAGGGCTTTTTTCAAGAGCGCTTCAACCCTTGGGGCAATTTGCCCGCAGTAACTGGTTGGAACTACTTTGAGGAAACAGAAAAGCAAAATAAGAGGGCTTTTTTCAAGAGCACTTCACCCCTGGGGCAATTTGCCTGCAGTCACTGGTTGAAACTACTTCGAAGTAATGGAAAAACAAAGAGGGCTTTTTTCAAGAGCGCCCCTTGGGGCAATGAGCCCACAGTAACTGGTTGGAACTACTTTGAAGTAAGAGAAAAGAAAGATAAGAGGGCTTTTTTGAAGAGCGCTTCACTCCTTGGGGCAATGAGCCTGCAGTAACTGGTTGGAACTACTTTGAAGTAAGAAAAAAGAAAATAAGAGGGCTTATTTCAAGAGCGCTTCACTCCTTGGGGCAATGAGCCTGCAGTAACTGGTTGGAACTACTTTGAAGTAACAGAAAAGCAAAATAAGAGGGCTTTTTTTCAAGAGCGCTTCACCCCATGGGGCAATGAGCCTGCAGTAACTGGATGGAACTGCTTTGAGGTAACAGAAAAGCAAAATAAGAGGACTTTTCTCAAGAGCCCTTCACTCCTTGGGGCAAAGAGACCGCAGTAACCTGTTGGAACTACTTTGAGGAAACAGATTATCAAAGTAAGAGGGCTTTTTTCAAGAGCGCTTCACACCTTGGGGCAATGAGCCCACAGTAACTGGTTGGAACAACTTTGAAGAAACAGAAAAGCAAAATAAGAGGACTTTTTTCAAGAGCGCTTCACTCCTTGGGGCAATGAGCCCACAGTAACCAGTTGGAACTACCTTGAGGAAACAAAATATCAAAGTAAGAGGGCTTTTTTTGAAGAGCGCTTCACCCCTTTGGGCAATGAGCCTGCAGTAACTGGTTGGAACTACTTGAAGTATCAGAAAAGCAAAATAAGAGGGCTTTTTTCAAGAGCGCTTCACTCCTTGGGGCAATCAGCCTGCAGTAACTGGTTGGAACTACTTTGAGGTAACAGAAAAGCAAAATAAGAGGGATTTTTTTTCAAGAGCGCTTCACCCCTTGGGGCAATGAGCCCACAGTAACTGGTTTGACGTAATTTGACGTAACAGAAAAGCGAAATAAGAGGGCTTTTTTCAAGAGCGCTTCACTCCCTGGGGCAATGAGCCTGCAGTAACTGGTTGGAACTACTTTGAGGTAACAGAAAAGCAAAATAAAGGGCTTTTTTTCAAGAGCGATTCACCCCTGGGGCAATGAGCCTGCTGTAACCTGTTCGAACCACTTTGAGGAAACAGAAAAGCAAAATAAGAGGGCGTTTTTCAAGAGCACTTCACCCTTGGGGAAATGAGCCCGCAGTAACTGGTTGGAACTACTTTGAGGATACAGAATATCAAAGTTATAGGGCTTTTTTTGAAGAGCGCTTCACCTCTTGGGGCAATGAGCCTACAGTAACTGGTTGGAACTACTTTGAAGTAAAAAAAAGAAATTAAGAAAGCTTTTTTCAAGAGCGCTTCACCCCTTTGGGCAATGAGCCCGCAGTAACTGCTTGGAACTACTTTGAAGTAACAGAAAAGCAAAATAAGAGGGCTTTTTTTCAAGAGCTCTTCACCCCTTGGGGCAATGAGCCTGCAGTAACTGTGTGGAACTGCTTTGAGGTAACAGAAAAGCAAAATAAGAGGGCTTTTTCAAGAGCACTTCACCCCTTCGGGCAATGAGCCCACAGTAACTGGTTGGAACTACTTTGAGGTAACAGAAAAGCAAAATAAGAGGGCTTTTTTTTGGAACGCTTCACCCCTTGGGGCAATGAGCCCACAGTAACTGGTTGAAACTACTTTGAGGCAAAAGAAAAGCAAAATAAGAGGTCTTTTTTCAAGAGCACTTCACCCCTGGGGCAATTTGCCTGCAGTAACTGGTTGAAACTACTTCGAAGTAATGGAAAAACAAAGAGGGCTTTTTTCAAGAGTGCCCCTTGGGGCAATGAGCCCACAGTAACTGGTTGGAACTACTTTGAAGTAACAGAAAATCAAGATAAGAGGGCTTTTTTCAAGAGCACTTCACCCCTGGGGCAATTTGCCTGCAGTAACTGGTTGAAACTACTTTCAAGTAATGGAAAAACAAAGAGGGCTTTTTTCAAGAGCACCCCTTGGGGCAATGAGCCCACAGTAACTGGTTGGAACTACTTTGAAGTAAGAGAAAAGCAAAATAAGAGGACTTTTTTCAAGAGCGCTTCACCCCTTCGGGCAATGAGCCCGCAGTAACTGGTTGGAACTACTTTGAGGAAACAGAATATCAAAGTAATAGACCTTTTTTTGAAGAGCGCTTCACCCCTTGGGGCAATGAGCCCACAGTAACTGGTTTGACGTAATTTGAAGTAAGAGAAAAGCAAAATAAGAGGGCTTTTTTCAAGAGCGCTTCACTCCCTGGGGCAATGAGCCTGCAGTAACTGGTTGGAACTACTTAGAGGTAAAAGAAAAGCAAAATAAAGGGCTTTTTTTCAAGAGCGCTTCACCCCTGGGGCAATGAGCCTGCAGTAACTGGTTGGAACTACTTTGAGGAAACATAAAAGCAAAATAAGAGGGCGTTTTTCAGGAGCGCTTCACTCCCTGGGGCAATGAGCCCGCAGTAACTGCTTGGAACAAATTTGAGGTAATAGACAAGCAAAATAAGAGGGCTTTTTTTAAGAGCGCCTCACCGCTTGGGGCAATGAGCCCGCAGTAACTGGGTGGAACTGCTTTGAGGTAACAGAAAAGCAAAATAAGAGGGCTTTTTCAAGAGCGCTTCACCCTTTCGGGCAATGAGCCCACAGTAACTGGTTGGAACTACTTTGAGGTAACAGAGAAGCAACATAAGAGGGCTTTTTTTTGGAGCGCTTCACCCCTTGGGGCAATGAGCCCACAGAGACTGGTTGGAACTACTTTGAGGTAACAGAAAAGCAAAATAAGAGGGCTTTTTTCAAGAGCACTTCACCCCTGGGGCAATTTGCCTGCAGTAACTGGTTTAAACTACTTCGAAGTAATGGAAGAACAAATAGGGCTTTATTCAATAGCGCCCCTTGGGGCAATGAGCCCACAGTAACTGGTTGGAACTACTTTGAAGTAATAGAAAAGCAAGATAAGAGGGCTTTCTTCAAGAGCGCTTCACTCCTTGGGGCAATGAGCCTGCAGTAACTTGTTGGAACTACTTTGAGGTAACAGAAAAGCAAAGTAAGAGGGCTTTTTTCAAGAGCGCTTCAACCGTTGGGGCAATTTGCCCGCAGTAACTGGTTGGAACTACTTTGAGGAAACAGAAAAGCAAAATAAGAGGGCTTTTTTCAAGAGCACTTCACTCCTTGGGGCAATGAGCCCGCAGTAACTGGTTGGAACTACTTTGAGGAAACAGAATATCCAAGTAAGAGAGCTTTTTTTGAAGAGCGCTTCACCCCTTGGGGTAATGAGCCTGCAGTAACTCGTTGGAACTACTTTGAGGCAACTGAAAAGCAAAATAAGAGGGCTTTGTATTGTCGAAGGCTTTCATGGCCGGAATCACTCAGTTCTTGTGGGTTTTTTCGGGCTATATGGCCATGTTCTAGAGGCATTTCTCCTGACGTTTCGCCTGCATCTATGGCAGGCATCCTCAGAGGGTGAGGTCTGGAGCTGGGAAAAAAGAGGGTTTATATATCTGTGGAAAGACCAGGGTGAGACAAAAGGCTTTTGTAAGATGGGCTAGGTGTGAATCTTTTCAATTGACCACCTTGATTAGCATACAATGGGCTGACTGTGCCTGGAGCAAACTCTTAATGAAAGGTGATTAGATGTCCCTGCCTGTTTTTCTCTCTGTTGTTTTAATTTTAGAATTTTTTAAAACTGGCAGCCAAATTTTGTTCATTTTCATGGTTTCTTCCTTTCTGTTGAAATTGTCCACATGTTTGTGGATTTCAATGGCTTCTCTGTGTAGCCTGACATGGTGGTTGTGAGAGTGGTCCAGCATTTTTGTGTTCTCAAATAAAATGCTGTGTCCAGGTTGGTTCATCAGGTGCTCTGCTATGGCTGATTTCTCTGGTTGGAGTAGTCTGCAGTGCCTTTCGTGTTCCTGGATTCTTGTTTGGGCGCTGCGTTTGGTGGTCCCTATGTAGACTTGTCCACAGCTGCATGGTACACGGTAGACTCCTGCAGAGGTGAGAGGATCCCTCTTGTCCTTTGCTGAACGTAGCATTTGTTGAATTTTCTTGGTGGGTTTGTAGATAGTTTGTATGTTGTGTTTCCTCATCAGCTTCCCTATGCGGTCAGTGGTTCCCTTGATATATGGCAGGAACACTTTTCCTCTGGGTGGATCTTCATCTTTACTCTTGTGGCTTGTTCTTGGTCTTGCAGCTCTTCTGATGTCTGAGGTGGAGTATCCATTGGCCTGGAGAGCCCAGTTGAGGTGGTTCAGTTCATCTTGGAGGAGGTGGGGTTCACAGATTCTTTTTGCACGGTCTGCCAAGGCTTTGATGGTGCTTCTTTTTTGACTTGGGTGATGGTTGGAGTTTTTATGTAGATATCTATCTGTGTGTGTGGGTTTTCTGTAGACGGTGTGACCCAATTGTTGATCTGGTTTGCGGATGACTAGGACATCTAGAAAAGGCAGTCTTCCTTCCTTTTCTTTTTCCATAGTGAACTGGATGTTAGGGTGGATGCTGTTAAGATGTTCCAGGAACCTGTTGAGTTCTTCTTCTCCATGGCTCCAAATGGTGAAAGTGTCATCCACATATCTGAACCATATAGTGGGCTTTTTGGTTGCTGATTCAAGAGCTTGTTTTTCAAAGTGTTCCATGTAGAAGTTAGCTATGACTGGGCTGAGAGGGCTCCCCATAGCTACTCCATCTTTCTGTTCGTAGAATTCATTGTCCCACTGAAAATAGCTGGTGGTGAGGCAATGGTGAAACAATGGTTCCTGGAACATCTTAACAGCATCCACCCTAACATCCAGTTCACTATGGAAAAAGAAAAGGAAGGAAGACTGCCTTTTCTAGATGTCCTAGTCATCCGCAAACCAGATCAACAATTGGGTCACACCGTCTACAGAAAACCCACACACACAGATAGATATCTACATAAAAACTCCAACCATCACCCAAGTCAAAAAAGAAGCACCATCAAAGCCTTGGCAGACCGTGCAAAAAGAATCTGTGAACCCCACCTCCTCCAAGATGAACTGAACCACCTCAACTGGGCTCTCCAGGCCAATGGATACTCCACCTCAGACATCAGAAGAGCTGCAAGACCAAGAACAAGCCACAAGAGTAAAGATGAAGATCCACCCAGAGGAAAAGTGTTCCTGCCATATATCAAGGGAACCACTGACCGCATAGGGAAGCTGATGAGGAAACACAACATACAAACTATCTACAAACCCACCAAGAAAATTCAACAAATGCTACGTTCAGCAAAGGACAAGAGGGATCCTCTCACCTCTGCAGGAGTCTACCGTGTACCATGCAGCTGTGGACAAGTCTACATAGGGACCACCAAACGCAGCGCCCAAACAAGAATCCAGGAACACGAAAGGCACTGCAGACTACTCCAACCAGAGAAATCAGCCATAGCAGAGCACCTGATGAACCAACCTGGACACAGCATTTTATTTGAGAACACAAAAATGCTGGACCACTCTCACAACCACCATGTCAGGCTACACAGAGAAGCCATTGAAATCCACAAACATGTGGACAATTTCAACAGAAAGGAAGAAACCATGAAAATGAACAAAATTTGGCTGCCAGTTTTAAAAAATTCTAAAATTAAAACAACAGAGAGAAAAACAGGCAGGGACATCTAATCACCTTTCATTAAGAGTTTGCTCCAGGCACAGTCAGCCCATTGTATGCTAATCAAGGTGGTCAATTGAAAAGATTCACACCTAGCCCATCTTACAAAAGCCTTTTGTCTCACCCTGGTCTTTCCACAGATATATAAACCCTCTTTTTTCCCAGCTCCAGACCTCACCCTCTGAGGATGCCTGCCATAGATGCAGGCGAAACGTCAGGAGAAATGCCTCTAGAACATGGCCATATAGCCCGAAAAAACCCACAAGAACTAAGAGGGCTTTTTTCAAGAGCGCTTCACCCCTTGGAGCAATGAGCCCGCAGAAACTGCTTGGAACTACTTTGAGGTAGCAGAAAAGCAAAATAAGAGGGCTTTTTTTTGGAACGCTTCACCCCTTGGGGCAATGAGCCCACAGTAACTGGTTGAAACTACTTTGAGGTAACAGAAAAGCCAAATAAGAGGTCTTTTTTCAAGAGCACTTCACCCCTGGGGCAATTTGCCTGCAATAACTGGTTGAAACTACTTCGAAGTAATGGAAAAACAAAGAGGGCTTTTTTCAAGAGTGCCCCTTGGGGCAATGAGCCCACAGTAACTGGTTGGAACTACTTTGAAGTAACAGAAAATCAAGATAAGAGGTCTTTTTTCAAGAGCACTTCACCCCTGGGGCAATTTGCCTGCAGTAACTGGTTGAAACTACTTTGAAGTAATGGAAAAACAAAGAGGGCTTTTTTCAAGAGCACCCCTTGGGGCAATGAGCCCACAGTAACTGGTTGGAACTACTTTGAAGTAACAGAAAAGCAAAATAAGAGGGCTTTTTTCAAGAGCGCTTCACCCCTTCGGGCAATGAGCCCGCAGTAACTGGTTGGAACTACTTTGAGGAAACAGAATATCAAAGTAATAGAGCTTTTTTTGAAGAGCGCTTCACCCCTTGGGGCAATGAGCCCACAGTAACTGGTTTGACGTAATTTGAAGTAAGAGAAAAGCAAAATAAGAGGGCTTTTTTCAAGAGCGCTTCACTCCCTGGGGCAATGAGCCTGCAGTAACTGGTTGGAACTACTTAGAGGTAAAAGAAAAGCAAAATAAAGGGCTTTTTTTCAAGAGCACTTCACCCCTGGGGCAATGAGCCTGCAGTAACTGGTTGGAACTACTTTGAGGAAACAGAAAAGCAAAATAAGAGGGCGTTTTTCAAGAGCGCTTCACTCCCTGGGGCAATGAACCCGCAGTAACTGCTTGGAACAAATTTGAGGTAATAGACAAGCAAAATAACAGGGCTTTTTTCAAGAGCGCTTCACCCCTTGGGGCAATGAGCCCACAGTAACTGGTTGGAACTACTTTGAGGTAACAGAAAAGCAAAATAAGAGGGCTTTTTTTCAAGAGCACTTCACCCCTGGGGCAATTTGCCTGCAGTAACTGGTTGAAACTACTTCGAAGTAATGGAAAAACAAAGAGGGCTTTTTTCAAGAGCGCCCCTTGAGGCAATGAGCCCACAGTAACTGGTTGGAACTACTTTGAAGTAACAGAAAAGCAAGATAAGAGGGCTTTTTTCAAGAGCGCTTCACTCCTTGGGGCAATGAGCCTGCAGTAACTTGTTGGAACTACTTTGAGGTAACAGAAAAGCAAAATAAGAGGGCTTTTTTAAAGAGCGCTTCAACCCTTGGGGCAATTTGCCCGCAGTAACTGGTTGGAACTACTTTGAGGAAACAGAAAAGCAAAATAAGAGGGCTTTTTTCAAGAGCACTTCACCCCTGGGGCAATTTGCCTGCAGTAACTGGTTGAAACTACTTCGAAGTAATGGAAAAACAAAGAGGGCTTTTTTCAAGAGCGCCCCTTGGGGCAATGAGCCCACAGTAACTGGTTGGAACTACTTTGAAGTAAGAGAAAAGAAAGATAAGAGGGCTTTTTTGAAGAGCGCTTCACTCCTTGGGGCAATGAGCCTGCAGTAACTGGTTGGAACTACTTTGAAGTAACAGAAAAGCAAAATAAGAGGGCTTTTTTTCAAGAGCGCTTCACCCCATGGGGCAATGAGCCTGCAGTAACTGGATGGAACTGCTTTGAGGTAACAGAAAAGCAAAATAAGAGGACTTTTCTCAAGAGCCCTTCACTCCTTGGGGCAAAGAGACCGCAGTAACCTGTTGGAACTACTTTGAGGAAACAGATTATCAAAGTAAGAGGGCTTTTTTCAAGAGCGCTTCACACCTTGGGGCAATGAGCCCACAGTAACTGGTTGGAACAACTTTGAAGAAACAGAAAAGCAAAATAAGAGGACTTTTTTCAAGAGCGCTTCACTCCTTGGGGCAATGAGCCCACAGTAACCAGTTGGAACTACCTTGAGGAAACAAAATATCAAAGTAAGAGGGCTTTTTTTGAAGAGCGCTTCACCCCTTTGGGCAATGAGCCTGCAGTAACTGGTTGGAACTACTTGAAGTATCAGAAAAGCAAAATAAGAGGGCTTTTTTCAAGAGCGCTTCACTCCTTGGGGCAATCAGCCTGCATTAACTGGTTGGAACTACTTTGAGGTAACAGAAAAGCAAAATAAGAGGGATTTTTTTTCAAGAGCGCTTCACCCCTTGGGGCAATGAGCCCACAGTAACTGGTTTGACGTAATTTGACGTAACAGAAAAGCGAAATAAGAGGGCTTTTTTCAAGAGCGCTTCACTCCCTGGGGCAATGAGCCTGCAGTAACTGGTTGGAACTACTTTGAGGTAACAGAAAAGCAAAATAAAGGGCTTTTTTTCAAGAGCGATTCACCCCTGGGGCAATGAGCCTGCTGTAACCTGTTCGAACCACTTTGAGGAAACAGAAAAGCAAAATAAGAGGGCGTTTTTCAAGAGCACTTCACCCTTGGGGCAATGAGCCCGCAGTAACTGGTTGGAACTACTTTGAGGATACAGAATATCAAAGTTATAGGGCTTTTTTTGAAGAGCGCTTCACCTCTTGGGGCAATGAGCCTACAGTAACTGGTTGGAACTACTTTGAAGTAACAAAAAAGAAATTAAGAAAGCTTTTTTCAAGAGCGCTTCACCCCTTTGGGCAATGAGCCCGCAGTAACTGCTTGGAACTACTTTGAAGTAACAGAAAAGCAAAATAAGAGGGCTTTTTTTCAAGAGCTCTTCACCCCTTGGGGCAATGAGCCTGCAGTAACTGTGTGGAACTGCTTTGAGGTAACAGAAAAGCAAAATAAGAGGGCTTTTTCAAGAGCACTTCACCCCTTCGGGCAATGAGCCCGCAGTAACTGGTTGGAACTACTTTGAGGAAACGGAATATCCAAGTAAGAGAGCTTTCTTTGAAGAGCGCTTCACCCCTTGGGGTAATGAGCCTGCAGTAACTCGTTGGAACTACTTTGAGGCAACTGAAAAGCAAAATAAGAGGGCTTTTTTCAAGAGCGCTTCACCCCTTGGAGCAATGAGCCCGCAGAAACTGCTTGGAACTACTTTGAGGTAGCAGAAAAGCAAAATAAGAGGGCTTTTTTTTGGAACGCTTCACCCCTTGGGGCAATGAGCCCACAGTAACTGGTTGAAACTACTTTGAGGTAACAGAAAAGCAAAATAAGAGGTCTTTTTTCAAGAGCACTTCACCCCTGGGGCAATTTGCCTGCAGTAACTGGTTGAAACTACTTCGAAGTAATGGAAAAACAAAGAGGGCTTTTTTCAAGAGTGCCCCTTGGGGCAATGAGCCCACAGTAACTGGTTGGAACTACTTTGAAGTAACAGAAAATCAAGATAAGAGGGCTTTTTTCAAGAGCACTTCACCCCTGGGGAAATTTGCCTGCAGTAACTGGTTGAAACTACTTTGAAGTAATGGAAAAACAAAGAGGGCTTTTTTCAAGAGCACCCCTTGGGGCAATGAGCCCACAGTAACTGGTTGGAACTACTTTGAAGTAACAGAAAAGCAAAATAAGAGGGCTTTTTTCAAGAGCGCTTCACCCCTTCGGGCAATGAGCCCGCAGTAACTGGTTGGAACTACTTTGAGGAAACAGAATATCAAAGTAATAGAGCTTTTTTTGAAGAGCGCTTCACCCCTTGGGGCAATGAGCCCACAGTAACTGGTTTGACGTAATTTGAAGTAAGAGAAAAGCAAAATAAGAGGGCTTTTTTCAAGAGCGCTTCACTCCCTGGGGCAATGAGCCTGCAGTAACTGGTTGGAACTACTTAGAGGTAAAAGAAAAGCAAAATAAAGGGCTTTTTTTCAAGAGCACTTCACCCCTGGGGCAATGAGCCTGCAGTAACTGGTTGGAACTACTTTGAGGAAACAGAAAAGCAAAATAAGAGGGCGTTTTTCAAGAGCGCTTCACTCCCTGGGGCAATGAACCCGCAGTAACTGCTTGGAACAAATTTGAGGTAATAGACAAGCAAAATAACAGGGCTTTTTTCAAGAGCGCTTCACACCTTGGGGCAATGAGCCCACAGTAACTGGTTGGAACTACTTTGAGGTAACAGAAAAGCAAAATAAGAGGGCTTTTTTTCAAGAGCACTTCACCCCTGGGGCAATTTGCCTGCAGTAACTGGTTGAAACTACTTCGAAGTAATGGAAAAACAAAGAGGGCTTTTTTCAAGAGCGCCCCTTGAGGCAATGAGCCCACAGTAACTGGTTGGAACTACTTTGAAGTAACAGAAAAGCAAGATAAGAGGGCTTTTTTCAAGAGCGCTTCACTCCTTGGGGCAATGAGCCTGCAGTAACTTGTTGGAACTACTTTGAGGAAACAGAAAAGCAAAATAAGAGGGCTTTTTTCAAGAGCACTTCACCCCTGGGGCAATTTGCCTGCAGTAACTGGTTGAAACTACTTCGAAGTAATGGAAAAACAAAGAGGGCTTTTTTCAAGAGCGCCCCTTGGGGCAATGAGCCCACAGTAACTGGTTGGAACTACTTTGAAGTAAGAGAAAAGAAAGATAAGAGGGCTTTTTTGAAGAGCGCTTCACTCCTTGGGGCAATGAGCCTGCAGTAACTGGTTGGAACTACTTTGAAGTAAGAAAAAAGAAAATAAGAGGGCTTATTTCAAGAGCGCTTCACTCCTTGGGGCAATGAGCCTGCAGTAACTGGTTGGAACTACTTTGAAGTAACAGAAAAGCAAAATAAGAGGGCTTTTTTTCAAGAGCGCTTCACCCCATGGGGCAATGAGCCTGCAGTAACTGGATGGAACTGCTTTGAGGTAACAGAAAAGCAAAATAAGAGGACTTTTCTCAAGAGCCCTTCACTCCTTGGGGCAAAGAGACCGCAGTAACCTGTTGGAACTACTTTGAGGAAACAGATTATCAAAGTAAGAGGGCTTTTTTCAAGAGCGCTTCACACCTTGGGGCAATGAGCCCACAGTAACTGGTTGGAACAACTTTGAAGAAACAGAAAAGCAAAATAAGAGGACTTTTTTCAAGAGCGCTTCACTCCTTGGGGCAATGAGCCCACAGTAACCAGTTGGAACTACCTTGAGGAAACAAAATATCAAAGTAAGAGGGCTTTTTTTGAAGAGCGCTTCACCCCTTTGGGCAATGAGCCTGCAGTAACTGGTTGGAACTACTTGAAGTATCAGAAAAGCAAAATAAGAGGGCTTTTTTCAAGAGCGCTTCACTCCTTGGGGCAATCAGCCTGCAGTAACTGGTTGGAACTACTTTGAGGTAACAGAAAAGCAAAATAAGAGGGATTTTTTTTCAAGAGCGCTTCACCCCTTGGGGCAATGAGCCCACAGTAACTGGTTTGACGTAATTTGACGTAACAGAAAAGCGAAATAAGAGGGCTTTTTTCAAGAGCGCTTCACTCCCTGGGGCAATGAGCCTGCAGTAACTGGTTGGAACTACTTTGAGGAAACAGAAAAGCAAAATAAAGGGCTTTTTTTCAAGAGCGATTCACCCCTGGGGCAATGAGCCTGCTGTAACCTGTTCGAACCACTTTGAGGAAACAGAAAAGCAAAATAAGAGGGCGTTTTTCAAGAGCACTTCACCCTTGGGGCAATGAGCCCGCAGTAACTGGTTGGAACTACTTTGAGGATACAGAATATCAAAGTTATAGGGCTTTTTTTGAAGAGCGCTTCACCTCTTGGGGTAATGAGCCTACAGTAACTGGTTGGAACTACTTTGAAGTAACAAAAAAGAAATTAAGAAAGCTTTTTTCAAGAGCGCTTCACCCCTTTGGGCAATGAGCCCGCAGTAACTGCTTGGAACTACTTTGAAGTAACAGAAAAGCAAAATAAGAGGGCTTTTTTTCAAGAGCTCTTCACCCCTTGGGGCAATGAGCCTGCAGTAACTGTGTGGAACTGCTTTGAGGTAACAGAAAAGCAAAATAAGAGGGCTTTTTCAAGAGCACTTCACCCCTTCGGGCAATGAGCCCACAGTAACTGGTTGGAACTACTTTGAGGTAACAGAAAAGCAAAATAAGAGGGCTTTTTTTTGGAACGCTTCACCCCTTGGGGCAATGAGCCCACAGTAACTGGTTGAAACTACTTTGAGGCAACAGAAAAGCAAAATAAGAGGTCTTTTTTCAAGAGCACTTCACCCCTGGGGCAATTTGCCTGCAGTAACTGGTTGAAACTACTTCGAAGTAATGGAAAAACAAAGAGGGCTTTTTTCAAGAGTGCCCTTTGGGGCAATGAGCCCACAGTAACTGGTTGGAACTACTTTGAAGTAACAGAAAATGAAGATAAGAGGGCTTTTTTCAAGAGCACTTCACCCCTGGGGCAATTTGCCTGCAGTAACTGGTTGAAACTACTTTGAAGTAATGGAAAAACAAAGAGGGCTTTTTTCAAGAGCACCCCTTGGGGCAATGAGCCCACAGTAACTGGTTGGAACTACTTTGATGTAACAGAAAAGCAAAATAAGAGGACTTTTTTCAAGAGCGCTTCACCCCTTCGGGCAATGAGCCCGCAGTAACTGGTTGGAACTACTTTGAGGTAACAGAAAAGCAAAAAAAGAGGGCTTTTTTCAAGAGCGCTTCACCCCTTCGGGCAATGAGCCCGCAGTAACTGGTTGGAACTACTTTGAGGAAACAGAATATCAAAGTAATAGACCTTTTTTGAAGAGCGCTTCACCCCTTGGGGCAATGAGCCCACAGTAACTGGTTTGACGTAATTTGAAGTAAGAGAAAAGCAAAATAAGAGGGCTTTTTTCAAGAGCGCTTCACTCCCTGGGGCAATGAGCCTGCAGTAACTGGTTGGAACTACTTAGAGGTAAAAGAAAAGCAAAATAAAGGGCTTTTTTTCAAGAGCGCTTCACCCCTGGGGCAATGAGCCTGCAGTAACTGGTTGGAAATACTTTGAGGAAACATAAAAGCAAAATAAGAGGGCGTTTTTCAGGAGCGCTTCACTCCCTGGGGCAATGAGCCCGCAGTAACTGCTTGGAACAAATTTGAGGTAATAGACAAGCAAAATAAGAGGGCTTTTTTTAAGAGCGCCTCACCGCTTGGGGCAATGAGCCCGCAGTAACTGGGTGGAACTGCTTTGAGGTAACAGAAAAGCAAAATAAGAGGGCTTTTTCAAGAGCGCTTCACCCTTTCGGGCAATGAGCCCACAGTAACTGGTTGGAACTACTTTGAGGTAACAGAGAAGCAACATAAGAGGGCTTTTTTTTGGAGCGCTTCACCCCTTGGGGCAATGAGCCCACAGAGACTGGTTGGAACTACTTTGAGGTAACAGAAAAGCAAAATAAGAGGGCTTTTTTGAAGAGCACTTCACCCCTGGGGCAATTTGCCTGCAGTAACTGGTTTAAACTACTTCGAAGTAATGGAAGAACAAACAGGGCTTTATTCAATAGCGCCCCTTGGGGCAATGAGCCCACAGTAACTGGTTGGAACTACTTTGAAGTAATAGAAAAGCAAGATAAGAGGGCTTTCTTCAAGAGCGCTTCACTCCTTGGGGCAATGAGCCTGCAGTAACTTGTTGGAACTACTTTGAGGTAACAGAAAAGCAAAGTAAGAGGGCTTTTTTCAAGAGCGCTTCAACCGTTGGGGCAATTTGCCCGCAGTAACTGGTTGGAACTACTTTGAGGAAACAGAAAAGCAAAATAAGAGGGCTTTTTTCAAGAGCACTTCACTCCTTGGGGCAATGAGCCCGCAGTAACTGGTTGGAACTACTTTGAGGAAACAGAATATCCAAGTAAGAGAGCTTTTTTTGAAGAGCGCTTCACCCCTTGGGGTAATGAGCCTGCAGTAACTCGTTGGAACTACTTTGAGGCAACTGAAAAGCAAAATAAGAGGGCTTTTTTCAAGAGCGCTTCACCCCTTGGAGCAATGAGCCCGCAGAAACTGCTTGGAACTACTTTGAGGTAGCAGAAAAGCAAAATAAGAGGGCTTTTTTTTGGAACGCTTCACCCCTTGGGGCAATGAGCCCACAGTAACTGGTTGAAACTACTTTGAGGTAACAGAAAAGCAAAATAAGAGGTCTTTTTTCAAGAGCACTTCACCCCTGGGGCAATTTGCCTGCAGTAACTGGTTGAAACTACTTCGAAGTAATGGAAAAACACAGAGGGCTTTTTTCAAGAGTGCCCCTTGGGGCAATGAGCCCACAGTAACTGGTTGGAACTACTTTGAAGTAACAGAAAATCAAGATAAGAGGGCTTTTTTCAAGAGCACTTCACCCCTGGGGCAATTTGCCTGCAGTAACTGGTTGAAACTACTTTGAAGTAATGGGAAAAAAAAGAGGGCTTTTTTCAAGAGCACCCCTTGGGGCAATGAGCCCACAGTAACTGGTTGGAACTACTTTGAAGTAACAGAAAAGCAAAATAAGAGGGCTTTTTGCAAGAGCGCTTCACCCCTTCGGGCAATGAGCCCGCAGTAACTGGTTGGAACTACTTTGAGGAAACAGAATATCAAAGTAATAGAGCTTTTTTTGAAGAGCGCTTCACCCCTTGGGGCAATGAGCCCACAGTAACTGGTTTGACGTAATTTGAAGTAAGAGAAAAGCAAAATAAGAGGGCTTTTTTCAAGAGCGCTTCACTCCCTGGGGCAATGAGCCTGCAGTAACTGGTTGGAACTACTTAGAGGTAAAAGAAAAGCAAAATAAAGGGCTTTTTTTCAAGAGCACTTCACCCCTGGGGCAATGAGCCTGCAGTAACTGGTTGGAACTACTTTGAGGAAACAGAAAAGCAAAATAAGAGGGCGTTTTTCAAGAGCGCTTCACTCCCTGGGGCAATGAACCCGCAGTAACTGCTTGGAACAAATTTGAGGTAATAGACAAGCAAAATAACAGGGCTTTTTTTAAGAGCGCTTCACCGCTTGGCGCAATGAGCCCACAGAGACTGGTTGGAACTACTTTGAGGTAACAGAAAAGCAAAATAAGAGGGCTTTTTTCAAGAGCACTTCACCCCTGGGGCAATTTGCCTGCAGTAACTGGTTTAAACTACTTCGAAGTAATGGAAGAACAAATAGGGCTTTTTTCAATAGCGCCCCTTGGGGAATGAGCCCACAGTAACTGGTTGGAACTACTTTGAAGTAATAGAAAAGCAAGATAAGAGGGCTTTCTTCAAGAGCGCTTCACTCCTTGGGGCAATGAGCCTGCAGTAACTTGTTGGAACTACTTTGAGGTAACAGAAAAGCAAAGTAAGAGGGCTTTTTTCAAGAGCGCTTCAACCGTTGGGGCAATTTGCCCGCAGTAACTGGTTGGAACTACTTTGAGGAAACAGAAAAGCAAAATAAGAGGGCATTTTTCAAGAGCACATCACTCCTTGGGGCAATGAGCCCGTAGTAACTGGTTGGAACTACTTTGAGGAAACAGAATATCCAAGTAAGAGAGCTTTTTTTGAAGAGCGCTTCACCCCTTGGGGTAATGAGCCTGCAGTAACTCGTTGGAACTACTTTGCGGTAACTGAAAAGCAAAATAAGAGGGCTTTTTTCAAGAGCACTTCATCCCTGGGGCAATTTGCCTGCAGTAACTGGTTGAAACTACTTTGAAGTAATGGAAAAAGAAAGAGGGCTTTTTTCAAGAGCACCCCTTGGGGCAATGAGCCCACAGTAACTGGTTGGAACTACTTTGAAGTAACAGAAAAGCAAAATAAGAGGACTTTTTTCAAGAGCGCTTCACCCCTTCGGGCAATGAGCCCGCAGTAACCAGTTGGAACTACCTTGAGGAAACAAAATATCAAAGTAAGAGGGCTTTTTTTGAAGAGCGCTTCACCCCTTTGGGCAATGAGCCTGCAGTAACTGGTTGGAACTACTTTGAGGTAACTGAAAAGCAAAATAAGAGGGCTTTTTTCCAGAGCACTTCACTCCTTGGGGCAATGAGCCCGCAGTAACTGGTTGGAACTACTTTGAGGAAACAGAATATCAAAGTAATAGACCTTTTTTTGAAGAGCGCTTCACCCCTTGGGGCAATGAGCCCACAGTAACTGGTTTGACGTAATTTGAAGTAAGAGAAAAGCAAAATAAGAGGGCTTTTTTCAAGAGCGCTTCACTCCCTGGGGCAATGAGCCTGCAGTAACTGGTTGGAACTACTTAGAGGTAAAAGAAAAGCAAAATAAAGGGCTTTTTTTCAAGAGCGCTTCACGCCTGGGGCAAT
The DNA here is from genome assembly GCF_037176765.1 of Anolis sagrei. Classification (NCBI taxonomy): domain Eukaryota; kingdom Metazoa; phylum Chordata; class Lepidosauria; order Squamata; family Anolidae; genus Anolis; species Anolis sagrei. The sequence continues at coordinate 23,112,155 of NC_090035.1, read as the reverse complement.
GAGCCTGCAGTAACTGGTTGGAACTACTTTGAGGAAACATAAAAGCAAAATAAGAGGGCTTTTTTTAAGAGCGCCTCACCGCTTGGGGCAATGAGCCCGCAGTAACTGGGTGGAACTGCTTTGAGGTAACAGAAAAGCAAAATAAGAGGGCTTTTTCAAGAGCGCTTCACCCTTTCGGGCAATGAGCCCACAGTAACTGGTTGGAACTACTTTGAGGTAACAGAGAAGCAACATAAGAGGGCTTTTTTTTGGAGCGCTTCACCCCTGGGGCAATTTGCCTGCAGTAACTGGTTTAATCTACTTTGAAGTAATGGAAGAACAAAGAGGGCTTTTTTCAATAGCGCCCCTTGGGGCAATGAGCCCACAGTAACTGGTTGGAACTACTTTGAAGTAATAGAAAAGCAAGATAAGAGGGCTTTCTTCAAAAGCGCTTCACTCCTTGGGGCAATGAGCCTGCAGTAACTTGTTGGAACTACTTTGAGGTAACAGAAAAGCAAAGTAAGAGGGCTTTTTTCAAGAGCGCTTCAACCGTTGGGGCAATTTGCCCGCAGTAACTGGTTGGAAGTACTTTGAGGAAACAGAAAAGCAAAATAATACGGCTTTTTTCAAGAGCACTTCACTCCTTGGGGCAATGAGCCCGCAGTAACTGGTTGGAACTACTTTGAGGAAACAGAATATCCAAGTAAGAGAGCTTTTTTTGAAGAGCGCTTCACCCTTGGGGTAATGAGCATGCAGTAACTCGTTGGAACTACTTTGAGGCAACTGAAAAGCAAAATAAGAGGGCTTTTTTCAAGAGCGCTTCACCCCTTCGAGCAATGAGCCCGCAGAAACTGCTTGGAACTACTTTGAGATAACAGAAAAGCAAAATAAGAGGGCTTTTTTTTGGAACGCTTCACCCCTTGGGGCAATGAGCCCACAGTAACTGGTTGAAACTACTTTGAGGTAACAGAAAAGCAAAATAAGAGGTCTTTTTTCAAGAGCACTTCACCCCTGGGGCAATTTGCCTGCAGTAACTGGTTGAAACTACTTTGAAGTAATGGAAAAACAAAGAGGGCTTTTTTCAAGAGGACCCCTTGGGGCAATGAGCCCACAGTAACTGGTTGAAACTACTTTGAAGTAACAGAAAAGCAAAATAAGAGGGCTTTTTTCAAGAGCACTCCACCCCTTGGGGCAATGAGCCCGTAGTAACTGGGTGGAACTGCTTTGAAGTAACAGAAAAGCAAAATAAGAGGGCTTTTTTCAAGAGCGTTTCACTCCTTGGGGCAATGAGCCCACAGTAACTGGTTGGAACTACTTTGAGGAAACAGAATATCAAAGTAAGAGAGCTTTTTTTGAAGAGCGCTTCACCCCTTGGGGCAATGAGCCCACAGTAACTGGTTTGACGTAATTTGAAGTAACAGAAAAGCAAAATAAGAGGGCTTTTTTCAAGAGCGCTTCACTCCCTGGGGCAATGAGCCTGCAGTAACTGGTTGGAACTACTTAGAGGTAAAAGAAAAGCAAAATAAAGGGCTTTTTTCAAGAGCACTTCACCCCTGGGGCAATGAGCCTGCAGTAACTGGTTGGAACTACCTTGAGGAAACAGAAAAGCAAAATAAGAGGGCGTTTTTCAAGAGCGCTTCACTCCCTGTGGCAAAGAACCCGCAGTAACTGCTTGGAACAAATTTGAGGTAATAGACAAGCAAAATAAGAGGGCTTTTTTAAAGAGCGCTTCACCGCTTGGGGCAATGAGCCCGCAGTAACTGGGTGGAACTGCTTTGAGGTAACAGAAAAGCAAAGTAAGAGGGCTTTTTTCAAGAGCGCTTCACCCCTTGGGGCAATGAGCCCACAGTAACTGGTTGGAACTACTTGAATATCAGAAAAGCAAAATAAGAGGGCTTTTTTCAAGAGCGCTTCACCCCATGGGGCAATGAGCCCGCAGTAACTGCTTGGAACTACTTTGAAGTAAAAAGAAAGAAAAGAAGAGGGATTTCTTCAAGAGCGCTTCACTCCTTGGGGCAATGAGCCTTCAGTAACTGGTTGGAACTACTTTGAGGTAACAGAAAAGCAAAATAAGAGGGCTTTTTTCAAGAGCGCTTCACCCCATGGGGCAATGAGTCTGCAGTAGCTGGTCGTAACTGCTTTGAGGTAACAGAAAAGCAAAATAAGAGGGCTTTTTTCAAGAGCGCTTCACCTCTTCGAGCAAAGAGCCCGCAGAAACTGCTTGGAACTACTTTGAGGTAACAGAAAAGCAAAATAAGAGGGCTTTTTTCAAGAGCGCTTCACCCCTTGGGGCAATGAGCCCGCAGTAACTGGTTGTAACTACTTGAAGTATCAGAAAAGCAAAATAAGAGGGCTTTTTTCAAGAGCGCTTCACCCCTTGGGGCAATGAGACCGCAGTAACTGCTTGGAACAAATTTGAGGTAATAGACAAGCAAAATAAGAGGGCTTTTTTAAAGAGCGCTTCACCGCTTGGGGCAATGAGCCCACAGTAACTGGGTGGAACTGCTTTGAGGTAACAGAAAAGCAAAATAAGAGGGCTTTTTCAAGAGCGCTTCACCCTTTCGGGCAATGAGCCCACAGTAACTGGTTGGAACTACTTTGAGGTAACAGAAAAGCAAAATAAGAGGGCTTTTTTTTTGGAGCGCTTCACCCCTTGGGGCAATGAGCCCACAGAAACTGGCTGGAACTACTTTGAGGTAACAGAAAAGCAAAATAAGAGGGCTTTTTTCAAGAGCACTTCACCCCTGGGGCAATTTGCCTGCAGTAACTGGTTGAAACTACTTCGAAGTAATGGAAAAACAAAGAGGGCTTTTTTCAAGAGCGCCCCTTGGGGCAATGAGCCCACAGTAACTGGTTGGAACTACTTTGAAGTAACAGAAAAGCAAGATAAGAGGGCTTTCTTCAAGAGCGCTTCACTCCTTGGGGCAATGAGCCTGCAGTAACTTGTTGGAACTACTTTGAGGTAACAGAAAAGCAAAATAAGAGGGCTTTTTTCAAGAGCACTTCACCGCTTGGGGCAATGAGCCCGCAGTAACTGGTTGGAACTACTTTGAGGAAACAGAATATCAAAGTAAGAGAGCTTTTTTTGAAGAGCGCTTCACACCTTGGGGCAATGAGCCTGCAGTAACTGGTTGGAACTACTTTGAGGTAACTGAAAAGCAAAATAAGAGGGCTTTTTTCAAGAGCGCTTCACCCCTTGGAGCAATGAGCCCGCAGAAACTGCTTGGAACTACTTTGAGGTAACAGAAAAGCAAAATAAGAGGGCTTTTTTCAAGAGCGCTTCACCCCTTGGGGCAATGAGCCCACAGTAACTGGTTGGAACTACTTGAAGTATCAGAAAAGCAAAATAAGAGGCCTTTTTTCAAGAGCGCTTCACCCCAAGGGGCAATGAGCCCGCAGTAACTGGTTGGAACTACTTTGAAGTAACAAAAACGAAAAGAAGAGGGATTTCTTCAAGAGCGCTTCACTCCTTTGGGCAATGAGCCTTCAGTAACTGGTTGAAACTACTTTGAAGTAACAAAAAGACAAAGAGGGCTTTTTTCAAGAGCGCTTCACCCCTTGGGGCAATGAGCCCACAGTAACTGGTTGGAAATACTTTGAAGTAACAGAAAAGCAAGATAAGAGGGCTTTTTTCAGGAGCGCTTCACCCTTGGGGCAATTTGCCTGCAGTAACTGGTTGGAACTACTTTGAGGAAATAGAAAAGCAAAATAAGAGGCCTTTTTTCAAGAGTGCTTCACCCCATGGGGCAATGAGCCTGCAGTAACTGGTTGGAACTGCTTTGAGGTAACAGAAAAGCAAAATAAGAGGGCTTTTTTCAAGAGCGCTTCACCCCTTGGGGCAATGAGCCTGCAGTAACTGGTTGAAACTACTTTGAGGTAACAGAAAACCAAAGTAAGAGGGCTTTTTTTCAAGAGCGCTTCATCCCTTGGGGCAATGAGCCCACAGTAACTGGTTGGAACAACTTTGAAGTAACAGAAAAGCAAAATAAGAGGGCTTTTTTCAAGAGCTCTTCACCCCTTGGGGCAATGAGCCTGCAGTAACTGGTTGTAACTGCTTGGAGGAAACAGAATATCAAAGTAAGAGGGATTTCTTGGTGAGCGCTTCACCCCTTGGGGTTATGAGCCCACAGTAACTGGTTGGAACTACTTTGAAGTAACAGAAAAGCAAAATAAGAGGGCTTTTATCAAGAGTGCTTCACACCTTGGTGCAATGAGTCTGCAGTAAGTGGTTGGTACTATTTGAGGTAACAGAAAAGCAAAATAAGAGGTCTTTTTTTCAAGAGCTCTTCACCCCTTGGGGCAATGAGCCCACAGTAACTGGTTGGAACTACTTGAAGTATCAGAAAAGCAAAATAAGAGGGCTTTTTTCAAGAGCGCTTCACTCCCTGGGGCAATCAGTCTGCAGTAACTGGTTGGAACTACTATGAGGTAACAGAAAAGCAAAATAAGAGGGATTTTTTTTCAAGAGCGCTTCACCGCTTGGGGCAATGAGCCCGCAATAACAGGTTGGAACTGCTTTGAGGTAACAGAAAAGCGAAATCAGAGGTCTTTTTTCAAGAGTGCTTCACCACTTCGGGCAATGAGCCCGCAGTAACTGCTTGGAACTTCTTTGAAGTAATGGAAAAACAAAGAGGGCTTTTTTCAAGAGCACCCCTTGGGGCAATGAGCCCACAGTAACTGGTTGGAACTACTTTGAAGTAACAGAAAAGCAAAATAAGAGGGCTTTTTTCAAGAGCGCTTCACCCCTTCGGGCAATGAGCCCGCAGTAACTGGTTGGAACTACTTTGAGGAAACAGAATATCAAAGTAAGAGAGTTTTTTTTGAAGAGCGCTTCACCCCTTGGGGCAATGAGCCCACAGTAACTGGTTTGAAGTAATTTGAAGTAACAGAAAAGCAAAATAAGAGGGCTTTTTTCAAGAGCGCTTCACTCCCTGGGGCAATGAGCCTGCAGTAACTGGTTGGAACTATTTTGAAATAACAAAAAAGAAAATAAGAGGGTTTTTTCAAGAGCGCTTCACTCCTTGGGGCAATGAGCCTGTAGTAACTGGTTGGAACTACTTTGAGGTAACAGAAAAGCAAAATAAGAGGGGTATTTTTAAAGAGCGCTTCACCCCATGGGGCAATGAGCCTGCAGTAACTGGTTGGAACTGCTTTGAGGTAACAGAAAAGCGAAATCAGAGGTCTTTTTTCAAGAGCGCTTCACCCCTTAGGGCAATGAGCCTGCAGTAACTGCTTGGAACTACTTTGAAGTAATGGAAAAACAAAGAGGGCTTTTTTCAAGAGCACCCCTTGGGGCAATGAGCCCACAGTAACTGGTTGGAACTACTTTGAAGTAACAGAAAAGCAAAATAAGAGGGCTTTTTTCAAGAGCGCTTCACCCCTTCGGGCAATGAGCCCGCAGTAACTGGTTGGAACTACTTTGAGGAAACAGAATATCAAAGTAAGAGAGCTTTTTTTGAAGAGCGCTTCACCCCTTGGGGCAATGAGCCCACAGTAACTGGTTTGACGTAATTTGAAGTAACAGAAAAGCAAAATAAGAGGGCTTTTTTCAAGAGCGCTTCACTCCCTGGGGCAATGAGCCCGCAGTAACTGGTTGGAACTACTTTAAGGATACAGAATATCAAAGTAAGTGTGATTTTTTTGAAGAGTGCTTCACTCCTTGGGGTAATGAGCCCACAGTAACTGGTTGGAACTATTTTGAAGTACCAAAAAAGAAAATAAGAGGGTTTTTTCAAGAGCGCTTCACTCCTTGGGGCAATGAGCCTGTAGTAACTGGTTGGAACTACTTTGAGGTAACAGAAAAGCAAAATAAGAGGGGTATTTTTAAAGAGCACTTCACCCCATGGGGCAATGAGCCTGCAGTAACAGGTTGGAACTGCTTTGAGGTAACAGAAAAGCGAAATCCGAGGGCTTTTTTCAAGAGCGCTTCACCCCTTAGGGCACTGAGCCCGCAGTAACTGCTTGGAACTACCTCGAAGTTACAGAAAATCAAAATAAGAGGGCTTTTTTCAAGAGCTCTTCACCCCTTGGGGCAATGAGCCTGCAGTAACTGGTTGGAACTGCTTGGAGGAAACAGAAAAGCAAAATAAGAGGGCTTTTTTCAAGAGCGCTTCACCCCTTCGAGCAATGAGCCCGCAGAAACTGCTTGGAACTACTTTGAGGTAACAGAAAAGCAAAATAAAGGACTTTTTTTCAAGAGCTCTTCACCCTTGGGGCAATGAGCCCGCAGTAACTGGTTTGAACTGCTTGGAGGAAACAGAAAAGCAAAATAAGAGGGCTTTTTTCAAGAGCGCTTCACCCCTTCGAGCAATAAGCCCGCAGAAACTGCTTGGAACTACTTTGAGGTAACAGAAAAGCAAAATAAAGGACTTTTTTTCAAGAGCGCTTCACACCTTGGGGCAATGAGCCTGCAGTAACTGGTTGGAACTGCTTTGAGGTAACAGAAAAGCGAAATCAGAGGGCTTTTTTCAAGAGCGCTTCACCCCTTAGGGCAATGAGCCCGCAGTAACTGGTTGAAACTACCTTGAGGTAACAGAAAACCAAAGTAAGAGGGCTTTTTTTCAAGAGCGCTTCACCCCTTGGGGCAATGAGCCCGCAGTAACTGGTTGGAACTACTTTGAGGATACAGAATATCAAAGTAAGAGGGATTTTTTGGTGAGCGCTTCACCCCTTGGGGCAATGAGCACACAGTAAATGGTTGGAACTACTTTGAAGTAACAGAAAAGCAAAATAAGAGGGCTTTTTTCAAGAGCGCTTCTTCCCTGGGGCAATTTGCCTGCAGTAATTGGTTGAAACTACTTTGAAGTAATAGAAAAACAAAGAGGGCTTTTTTCAAGAGCACTCGTTGGGGCAATGAGCCCACAGTAACTGGTTGGAACTACTTTGAAGTAACAGAAAAGCAAGATAAGAGGGCTTTTTTCAAGAGCGCTTCACTCCTAAGGGCAATGAGTCCGCAGTAACTGTTTGGAACTGCTTTGAGGTAACAGAAAAGCAAAATAAGAGGGTTTTTTTCAAGAGCGCTTCGACCCTTGGGGCAATTTGCCCGCAGTAACTGGTTGGAACTTCTTTGAGGAAACAGAAAAGCAAAATAAAAGGGCTTTTTTCAAGAGCACTTCACCCCTTGGGGCAATGAGCCCGCAGTAACTGGTTGGAACTTCTTTGAGGAAACAGAAAAGCAAAATCAGAGGGCTTTTTTCAAGAGCGCTTCACCCCTTAGGGCAATGAGCCCGCAGTAACTGGTTGGAACTACTTTGAAGTTACAGAAAAGCAAAATAAGAGGGCTTTTTTCAAGAGCACTTCACCCCTTGGGGCAATGAACCCGCAGTAACTGGTTGAAACTACTTTGAGGTAACAGAAAACCAACGTAAGAGGGCTTTTTTTCAAGAGCGCTTCACCCCTTGGGGCAATGAGCCCACAGTAACTGGTTGGAACAACTTTGAAGTAACAGAAAAGCAAAATAAGAGGACTTTTTTCAAGAGTGCTTCACCCCTTGGGGCAATGAGCCCGCAGTAACTGGTTGGAACTACTTTGAGAATACAGAATATCAAAGTAAGAGGGATTTTTTGGTGAGCGCTTCACCCCTTGGGGCAATGAGCCCACAGTAACTGGTTGGAACTACTTTGAAGTAACAGAAAAGCAAAATAAGAGGGCTTTTATCAAGAGTGCTTCACTCCTTGGTGCAATGAGTTTGCAGTAACTGGTTGGTACTATTTTGAGGTAACAGAAAAGCAAAATAAGAGGTCTTTTTTTCAAGAGCTCTTCACCCCTTGGGGCAATGAGCCCACAGTAACTGGTTGGAACTACTTTGAAGTAACAAAAAAGAAAATAAGAGGGCTTTTTTCAAGAGCGCTTCACTCCTTGGGGCAATGAGCCTGTAGTAACTGGTTGGAACTACTTTGAGGTAACAGAAAAGCAAAATAAGAGGGCTATTTTTCAAGAGCGCTTCACCCCATGGGGCAATGAGCCTGGTAACTGGTTGGAACTGCTTTGAGGTAACAGAAAAGCGAAATCAGAGGGCTTTTTTCAAGAGCGCTTCACCCCTTAGGGCAATGAGCCCGCAGTAACTGCTTGGAACTACTTTGAAGTTACAGAAAAGTAAAATAAGAGGGCTTTTTTCAAGAACTCTTCAACCCTTGGGGCAATGAGCCTGCAGTAACTGGTTGGAACTGCTTGGAGGAAACAGAAAAGCAAAATAAGAGGGCTTTTTTCAAGAGCTCTTCAACCCTTCGAGCAATGAGCCCGCAGAAACTGCTTGGAACTACTTTGAGGTAACAGAAAAGCAAAATAAAGGACTTTATTTCAAGACCGCTTCACCCCTTGGGGCAATGAGCCTGCAGTAACTGCTTGGAACTACTTTGAGGAAACAGAAAAGCAAAATAAGAGGGCGTTTTTCAAGAGCTCTTCACCCTTGGGGCAATGAGCCCGCAGTAACTGGTTGGAACAACTTTGAAGTAACAGAAAAGCAAAATAAGAGGGCTTTTTTCAAGAGCTCTTCACCCCTTGGGGCAATGAGCCTGCAGTAACTGGTTGGAACTGCTTGGAGGAAACAGAATATCAAAGTAAGAGGGATTTCTTGGTGAGCGCTTCACCCCTTGGGGTTATGAGCCCACAGTAACTGGTTGGAACTACTTTGAAGTAACAGAAAAGCAAAATAAGAGGGCTTTTATCAAGAGTGCTTCACACCTTGGTGCAATGAGTCTGCAGTAAGTGGTTGGTACTATTTGAGGTAACAGAAAAGCAAAATAAGAGGTCTTTTTTTCAAGAGCGCTTCACCCCTTGGGGCAATGAGCCCACAGTAACTGGTTGGAACTACTTGAAGTATCAGAAAAGCAAAATAAGAGGGCTTTTTTCAAGAGCGCTTCACTCCTTGGGGCAATCAGCCTGCAGTAACTGGTTGGAACTACTATGAGGTAACAGAAAAGCAAAATAAGAGGGATATTTTTTCAAGAGCGCTTCACCGCTTGGGGCAATGAGCCCGCAATAACTGGTTGGAACTGCTTTGAGGTAACAGAAAAGCGAAATCAGAGGTCTTTTTTCAAGAGTGCTTCACCCCTTAGGGCAATGAGCCTGCAGTAACTGCTTGGAACTACTTTGAAGTAATGGAAAAACAAAGAGGGCTTTTTTCAAGAGCACCCCTTGGGGCAATGAGCCCACAGTAACTGGTTGGAACTACTTTGAAGTAACAGAAAAGCAAAATAAGAGGGCTTTTTTCAAGAGCGCTTCACCCCTTCGGGCAATGAGCCCGCAGTAACTGGTTGGAACTACTTTGAGGAAACAGAATATCAAAGTAAGAGAGTTTTTTTTGAAGAGCGCTTCACCCCTTGGGGCAATGAGCCCACAGTAACTGGTTTGAAGTAATTTGAAGTAACAGAAAAGCAAAATAAGAGGGCTTTTTTCAAGAGCGCTTCACTCCCTGGGGCAATGAGCCCGCAGTAACTGGTTGGAACTACTTTAAGGATACAGAATATCAAAGTAAGAGTGATTTTTTGAAGAGTGCTTCACTCCTTGGGGTAATGAGCCCACAGTAACTGGTTGGAACTATTTTGAAATAACAAAAAAGAAAATAAGAGGGTTTTTTCAAGAGCGCTTCACTCCTTGGGGCAATGAGCCTGTAGTAACTGGTTGGAACTACTTTGAGGTAACAGAAAAGCAAAATAAGAGGGGTATTTTTAAAGAGCGCTTCACCTCATGGGGCAATGAGCCTGCAGTAACTGGTTGGAACTGCTTTGAGGTAACAGAAAAGCGAAATCAGAGGTCTTTTTTTCAAGAGCGCTTCACTCCCTGGGGCAATGAGCCCGCAGTAACTGGTTGGAACTACTTTAAGGATACAGAATATCAAAGTAAGTGTGATTTTTTTGAAGAGTGCTTCACTCCTTGGGGTAATGAGCCCACAGTAACTGGTTGGAACTATTTTGAAGTACCAAAAAAGAAAATAAGAGGGTTTTTTCAAGAGCGCTTCACTCCTTGGGGCAATGAGCCTGTAGTAACTGGTTGGAACTACTTTGAGGTAACAGAAAAGCAAAATAAGAGGGGTATTTTTAAAGAGCACTTCACCCCATGGGGCAATGAGCCTGCAGTAACTGGTTGGAACTGCTTTGAGGTAACAGAAAAGCGAAATCCGAGGGCTTTTTTCAAGAGCGCTTCACCCCTTAGGGCACTGAGCCCGCAGTAACTGCTTGGAACTACTTTGAAGTTACAGAAAATCAAAATAAGAGGGCTTTTTTCAAGAGCTCTTCACCCCTTGGGGCAATGAGCCTGCAGTAACTGGTTGGAACTGCTTGGAGGAAACAGAAAAGCAAAATAAGAGGGCTTTTTTCAAGAGCGCTTCACCCCTTCGAGCAATGAGCCCGCAGAAACTGCTTGGAACTACTTTGAGGTAACAGAAAAGCAAAATAAAGGACTTTTTTTCAAGAGCTCTTCACCCTTGGGGCAATGAGCCCGCAGTAACTGGTTTGAACTGCTTGGAGGAAACAGAAAAGCAAAATAAGAGGGCTTTTTTCAAGAGCGCTTCACCCCTTCGAGCAATAAGCCCGCAGAAACTGCTTGGAACTACTTTGAGGTAACAGAAAAGCAAAATAAGAGGGGTATTTTTAAAGAGCGCTTCACCTCATGGGGCAATGAGCCTGCAGTAACTGGTTGGAACTGCTTTGAGGTAACAGAAAAGCGAAATCAGAGGTCTTTTTTTCAAGAGCGCTTCACTCCCTGGGGCAATGAGCCCGCAGTAACTGGTTGGAACTACTTTAAGGATACAGAATATCAAAGTAAGTGTGATTTTTTTGAAGAGTGCTTCACTCCTTGGGGTAATGAGCCCACAGTAACTGGTTGGAACTATTTTGAAGTACCAAAAAAGAAAATAAGAGGGTTTTTTCAAGAGCGCTTCACTCCTTGGGGCAATGAGCCTGTAGTAACTGGTTGGAACTACTTTGAGGTAACAGAAAAGCAAAATAAGAGGGGTATTTTTAAAGAGCACTTCACCCCATGGGGCAATGAGCCTGCAGTAACTGGTTGGAACTGCTTTGAGGTAACAGAAAAGCGAAATCCGAGGGCTTTTTTCAAGAGCGCTTCACCCCTTAGGGCACTGAGCCCGCAGTAACTGCTTGGAACTACTTTGAAGTTACAGAAAATCAAAATAAGAGGGCTTTTTTCAAGAGCTCTTCACCCCTTGGGGCAATGAGCCTGCAGTAACTGGTTGGAACTGCTTGGAGGAAACAGAAAAGCAAAATAAGAGGGCTTTTTTCAAGAGCGCTTCACCCCTTCGAGCAATGAGCCCGCAGAAACTGCTTGGAACTACTTTGAGGTAACAGAAAAGCAAAATAAAGGACTTTTTTTCAAGAGCTCTTCACCCTTGGGGCAATGAGCCCGCAGTAACTGGTTTGAACTGCTTGGAGGAAACAGAAAAGCAAAATAAGAGGGCTTTTTTCAAGAGCGCTTCACCCCTTCGAGCAATAAGCCCTCAGAAACTGCTTGGAACTACTTTGAGGTAACAGAAAAGCAAAATAAAGGACTTTTTTTCAAGAGCGCTTCACCCCTTGGGGCAATGAGCCTGCAGTAACTGGTTGGAACTGCTTTGAGGTAACAGAAAAGCGAAATCAGAGGGCTTTTTTCAAGAGCGCTTCACCCCTTAGGGCAATGAGCCCGCAGTAACTGGTTGAAACTACCTTGAGGTAACAGAAAACCAAAGTAAGAGGGCTTTTTTTCAAGAGCGCTTCACCCCTTGGGGCAATGAGCCCGCAGTAACTGGTTGAAACTACTTTGAGGATACAGAATATCAAAGTAAGAGGGATTTTTTGGTGAGCGCTTCACCCCTTGGGGCAATGAGCACACAGTAAATGGTTGGAACTACTTTGAAGTAACAGAAAAGCAAAATAAGAGGGCTTTTTTCAAGAGCGCTTCTTCCCTGGGGCAATTTGCCTGCAGTAATTGGTTGAAACTACTTTGAAGTAATAGAAAAACAAAGAGGGCTTTTTTCAAGAGCACTCGTTGGGGCAATGAGCCCACAGTAACTGGTTGGAACTACTTTGAAGTAACAGAAAAGCAAGATAAGAGGGCTTTTTTCAAGAGCGCTTCACTCCTAAGGGCAATGAGTCCGCAGTAACTGTTTGGAACTGCTTTGAGGTAACAGAAAAGCAAAATAAGAGGGTTTTTTTCAAGAGCGCTTCGACCCTTGGGGCAATTTGCCCGCAGTAACTGGTTGGAACTTCTTTGAGGAAACAGAAAAGCAAAATAAAAGGGCTTTTTTCAAGAGCACTTCACCCCTTGGGGCAATGAGCCCGCAGTAACTGGTTGGAACTTCTTTGAGGAAACAGAAAAGCAAAATCAGAGGGCTTTTTTCAAGAGCGCTTCACCCCTTAGGGCAATGAGCCCGCAGTAACTGGTTGGAACTACTTTGAAGTTACAGAAAAGCAAAATAAGAGGGCTTTTTTCAAGAGCACTTCACCCCTTGGGGCAATGAACCCGCAGTAACTGGTTGAAACTACTTTGAGGTAACAGAAAACCAACGTAAGAGGGCTTTTTTTCAAGAGCGCTTCACCCCTTGGGGCAATGAGCCCACAGTAACTGGTTGGAACAACTTTGAAGTAACAGAAAAGCAAAATAAGAGGACTTTTTTCAAGAGTGCTTCACCCCTTGGGGCAATGAGCCCGCAGTAACTGGTTGGAACTACTTTGAGAATACAGAATATCAAAGTAAGAGGGATTTTTTGGTGAGCGCTTCACCCCTTGGGGCAATGAGCCCACAGTAACTGGTTGGAACTACTTTGAAGTAACAGAAAAGCAAAATAAGAGGGCTTTTATCAAGAGTGCTTCACTCCTTGGTGCAATGAGTTTGCAGTAACTGGTTGGTACTATTTTGAGGTAACAGAAAAGCAAAATAAGAGGTCTTTTTTTCAAGAGCTCTTCACCCCTTGGGGCAATGAGCCCACAGTAACTGGTTGGAACTACTTTGAAGTAACAAAAAAGAAAATAAGAGGGCTTTTTTCAAGAGCGCTTCACTCCTTGGGGCAATGAGCCTGTAGTAACTGGTTGGAACTACTTTGAGGTAACAGAAAAGCAAAATAAGAGGGCTATTTTTCAAGAGCGCTTCACCCCATGGGGCAATGAGCCTGGTAACTGGTTGGAACTGCTTTGAGGTAACAGAAAAGCGAAATCAGAGGGCTTTTTTCAAGAGCGCTTCACCCCTTAGGGCAATGAGCCCGCAGTAACTGCTTGGAACTACTTTGAAGTTACAGAAAAGTAAAATAAGAGGGCTTTTTTCAAGAACTCTTCAACCCTTGGGGCAATGAGCCTGCAGTAACTGGTTGGAACTGCTTGGAGGAAACAGAAAAGCAAAATAAGAGGGCTTTTTTCAAGAGCTCTTCAACCCTTCGAGCAATGAGCCCGCAGAAACTGCTTGGAACTACTTTGAGGTAACAGAAAAGCAAAATAAAGGACTTTATTTCAAGACCGCTTCACCCCTTGGGGCAATGAGCCTGCAGTAACTGCTTGGAACTACTTTGAGGAAACAGAAAAGCAAAATAAGAGGGCGTTTTTCAAGAGCTCTTCACCCTTGGGGCAATGAGCCCGCAGTAACTGGTTGGAACAACTTTGAAGTAACAGAAAAGCAAAATAAGAGGGCTTTTTTCAAGAGCTCTTCACCCCTTGGGGCAATGAGCCTGCAGTAACTGGTTGGAACTGCTTGGAGGAAACAGAATATCAAAGTAAGAGGGATTTCTTGGTGAGCGCTTCACCCCTTGGGTTTATGAGCCCACAGTAACTGGTTGGAACTACTTTGAAGTAACAGAAAAGCAAAATAAGAGGGCTTTTATCAAGAGTGCTTCACACCTTGGTGCAATGAGTCTGCAGTAAGTGGTTGGTACTATTTGAGGTAACAGAAAAGCAAAATAAGAGGTCTTTTTTTCAAGAGCGCTTCACCCCTTGGGGCAATGAGCCCACAGTAACTGGTTGGAACTACTTGAAGTATCAGAAAAGCAAAATAAGAGGGCTTTTTTCAAGAGCGCTTCACTCCTTGGGGCAATCAGCCTGCAGTAACTGGTTGGAACTACTATGAGGTAACAGAAAAGCAAAATAAGAGGGATTTTTTTTCAAGAGCGCTTCACCGCTTGGGGCAATGAGCCCGCAATAACTGGTTGGAACTGCTTTGAGGTAACAGAAAAGCGAAATCAGAGGTCTTTTTTCAAGAGTGCTTCACCCCTTAGGGCAATGAGCCTGCAGTAACTGCTTGGAACTACTTTGAAGTAATGAAAAAACAAAGAGGGCTTTTTTCAAGAGCACCCCTTGGGGCAATGAGCCCACAGTAACTGGTTGGAACTACTTTGAAGTAACAGAAAAGCAAAATAAGAGGGCTTTTTTCAAGAGCGCTTCACCCCTTCGGGCAATGAGCCCGCAGTAACTGGTTGGAACTACTTTGAGGAAACAGAATATCAAAGTAAGAGAGTTTTTTTTGAAGAGCGCTTCACCCCTTGGGGCAATGAGCCCACAGTAACTGGTTTGAAGTAATTTGAAGTAACAGAAAAGCAAAATAAGAGGGCTTTTTTCAAGAGCGCTTCACTCCCTGGGGCAATGAGCCCGCAGTAACTGGTTGGAACTACTTTAAGGATACAGAATATCAAAGTAAGAGTGATTTTTTGAAGAGTGCTTCACTCCTTGGGGTAATGAGCCCACAGTAACTGGTTGGAACTATTTTGAAATAACAAAAAAGAAAATAAGAGGGTTTTTTCAAGAGCGCTTCACTCCTTGAGGCAATGAGCCTGTAGTAACTGGTTGGAACTACTTTGAGGTAACAGAAAAGCAAAATAAGAGGGGTATTTTTAAAGAGCGCTTCACCCCATGGGGCAATGAGCCTGCAGTAACTGGTTGGAACTGCTTTGAGGTAACAGAAAAGCGAAATCAGAGGTCTTTTTTCAAGAGCGCTTCACCCCTTAGGGCAATGAGCCTGCAGTAACTGCTTGGAACTACTTTGAAGTAATGGAAAAACAAAGAGGGATTTTTTCAAGAGCACCCCTTGGGGCAATGAGCCCACAGTAACTGGTTGGAACTACTTTGAAGTAACAGAAAAGCAAAATAAGAGGGCTTTTTTCAAGAGCGCTTCACCCCTTCGGGCAATGAGCCCGCAGTAACTGGTTGGAACTACTTTGAGGAAACAGAATATCAAAGTAAGAGAGCTTTTTTTGAAGAGCGCTTCACCCCTTGGGGTAATGAGCCCACAGTAACTGGTTTGACGTAATTTGAAGTAACAGAAAAGCAAAATAAGAGGGCTTTTTTCAAGAGCGCTTCACTCCCTGGGGCAATGAGCCCGCAGTAACTGGTTGGAACTACTTTAAGGATACAGAATATCAAAGTAAGTGTGATTTTTTTGAAGAGTGCTTAACTCCTTGGGGTAATGAGCCCACAGTAACTGGTTGGAACTATTTTGAAGTACCAAAAAAGAAAATAAGAGGGTTTTTTCAAGAGCGCTTCACTCCTTGGGGCAATGAGCCTGTAGTAACTGGTTGGAACTACTTTGAGGTAACAGAAAAGCAAAATAAGAGGGGAATTTTTAAAGAGCACTTCACCCCATGGGGCAATGAGCCTGCAGTAACTGGTTGGAACTGCTTTGAGGTAACAGAAAAGCGAAATCCGAGGGCTTTTTTCAAGAGCGCTTCACCCCTTAGGGCACTGAGCCCGCAGTAACTGCTTGGAACTACTTTGAAGTTACAGAAAATCAAAATAAGAGGGCTTTTTTCAAGAGCTCTTCACCCTTGGGGCAATGAGCCCGCAGTAACTGGTTGGAACTGCTTGGAGGAAACAGAAAAGCAAAATAAGAGGGCTTTTTTCAAGAGCGCTTCACCCCTTCGAGCAATAAGCCCACAGAAACTGCTTGGAACTACTTTGAGGTAACAGAAAAGCAAAATAAAGGACTTTTTTTCAAGAGCGCTTCACCCCTTGGGGCAATGAGCCTGCAGTAACTGGTTGGAACTGCTTTGAGGTAACAGAAAAGCGAAATCAGAGGGCTGTTTTCAAGAGCGCTTCACCCCTTAGGGCAATGAGCCCACAGTAACTGGTTGAAACTACCTTGAGGTAACAGAAAACCAAAGTAAGAGGGCTTTTTATCAAGAGCGCTTCACCCCTTGGGGCAATGAGCCCGCAGTAACTGATTGGAACTACTTTGAGGATACAGAATATCAAAGTAAGAGGGATTTTTTGGTGAGCGCTTCACCCCTTGGGGCAATGAGCACACAGTAAATGGTTGGAACTACTTTGAAGTAACAGAAAAGCAAAATAAGAGGGCTTTTTTCAAGAGTGCTTCTTCCCTGGGGCAATTTGCCTGCAGTAATTGGTTGAAACTACTTTGAAGTAATAGAAAAACAAAGAGGGATTTTTTCAAGAGCACTCGTTGGGGCAATGAGCCCACAGTAACTGGTTGGAACTACTTTGAAGTAACAGAAAAGCAAGATAAGAGGGCTTTTTTCAAGAGCGCTTCACTCCTAAGGGCAATGAGTCCGCAGTAACTGTTTGGAACTGCTTTGAGGTAACAGAAAAGCAAAATAAGAGGGTTTTTTTCAAGAGCGCTTCGACCCTTGGGGCAATTTGCCCGCAGTAACTGGTTGGAACTTCTTTGAGGAAACAGAAAAGCAAAATAAAAGGGCTTTTTTCAAGAGCACTTCACCCCTTGGGGCAATGAGCCCGCAGTAACTGGTTGGAACTTCTTTGAGGAAACAGAAAAGCAAAATCAGAGGGCTTTTTTCAAGAGCGCTTCACCCCTTAGGGCAATGAGCCCGCAGTAACTGGTTGGAACTACTTTGAAGTTACAGAAAAGCAAAATAAGAGGGCTTTTTTCAAGAGCGCTTCACCCCTTCGAGCAATAAGCCCACAGAAACTGCTTGGAACTACTTTGAGGTAACAGAAAAGCAAAATAAAGGACTTTTTTTCAAGAGCGCTTCACCCCTTGGGGCAATGAGCCTGCAGTAACTGGTTGGAACTGCTTTGAGGTAACAGAAAAGCGAAATCAGAGGGCTGTTTTCAAGAGCGCTTCACCCCTTAGGGCAATGAGCCCGCAGTAACTGGTTGAAACTACCTTGAGGTAACAGAAAACCAAAGTAAGAGGGCTTTTTATCAAGAGCGCTTCACCCCTTGGGGCAATGAGCCCGCAGTAACTGATTGGAACTACTTTGAGGATACAGAATATCAAAGTAAGAGGGATTTTTTGGTGAGCGCTTCACCCCTTGGGGCAATGAGCACACAGTAAATGGTTGGAACTACTTTGAAGTAACAGAAAAGCAAAATAAGAGGGCTTTTTTCAAGAGTGCTTCTTCCCTGGGGCAATTTGCCTGCAGTAATTGGTTGAAACTACTTTGAAGTAATAGAAAAACAAAGAGGGCTATTTTTCAAGAGCGCTTCACCCCATGGGGCAATGAGCCCACAGTAACTGGTTGGAACTACTTTGAAGTAACAGAAAAGCAAGATAAGAGGGCTTTTTTCAAGAGCACTTCACCCCTTGGGGCAATGAGCCCGCAGTAACTGGTTGGAACTTCTTTGAGGAAACAGAAAAGCAAAATCAGAGGGCTTTTTTCAAGAGCGCTTCACCCCTTAGGGCAATGAGCCCGCAGTAACTGGTTGGAACTACTTTGAAGTTACAGAAAAACAAAATAAGAGGGCTTTTTTCAAGAGCACTTCACCCCTTGGGGCAATGAACCCGCAGTAACTGGTTGAAACTACTTTGAGGTAACAGAAAACCAAAGTAAGAGGGCTTTTTTTCAAGAGCGCTTCACCCCTTGGGGCAATGAGCCCACAGTAACTGGTTGGAACAACTTTGAAGTAACAGAAAAGCAAAATAAGAGGACTTTTTTCAAGAGTGCTTCACCCCTTGGGGCAATGAGCCCGCAGTAACTGGTTGGAACTACTTTGAGAATACAGAATATCAAAGTAAGAGGGATTTTTTGGTGAGCGCTTCACCCCTTGGGGCAATGAGCCCACAGTAACTGGTTGGAACTACTTTGAAGTAACAGAAAAGCAAAATAAGAGGGCTTTTATCAAGAGTGCTTCACTCCTTGGTGCAATGAGTTTGCAGTAACTGGTTGGTACTACTTTGAGGTAACAGAAAAGCAAAATAAGAGGTCTTTTTTTCAAGAGCTCTTCACCCCTTGGGGCAATGAGCCCACAGTAACTGGTTGGAACTACTTTGAAGTAACAAAAAAGAAAATAAGAGGGCTTTTTTCAAGAGCGCTTCACTCCTTGGGGCAATGAGCCTGTAGTAACTGGTTGGAACTACTTTGAGGTAACAGAAAAGCAAAATAAGAGGGCTATTTTTCAAGAGCGCTTCACCCCATGGGGCAATGAGCCTGCAGTAACTGGTTGGAACTGCTTTGAGGTAACAGAAAAGCGAAATCAGAGGGCTTTTTTCAAGAGCGCTTCACCCCTTAGGGCAATGAGCCCGCAGTAACTGCTTGGAACTACTTTGAAGTTACAGAAAAGTAAAATAAGAGGGCTTTTTTCAAGAGCTCTTCAACCCTTGGGGCAATGAGCCTGCAGTAACTGGTTGGAACTGCTTGGAGGAAACAGAAGAGCAAAATAATAGGGCTTTTTTCAAGAGCTCTTCAACCCTTCGAGCAATGAGCCCGCAGAAACTGCTTGGAACTACTTTGAGGTAACAGAAAAGCAAAATAAAGGACTTTATTTCAAGACCGCTTCACCCCTTGGGGCAATGAGCCTGCAGTAACTGCTTGGAACTACTTTGAGGAAACAGAAAAGCAAAACAAGAGGGCGTTTTTCAAGAGCTCTTCACCCTTGGGGCAATGAGCCCGCAGTAACTGGTTGGAAGTACTTTAAGGATACAGAATATCAAAGTAAGAGTGATTTTTTTGAAGAGTGCTTCACTCCTTGGGGTAATGAGCCCACAGTAACTGGTTGGAACTACTTTGAAGTAACAAAAAAGAAAATAACAGGGCTTTTTTCAAGAGCGCTTCACTCCTTGGGGCAATGAGCCTGTAGTAACTGGTTGGAACTACTTTGAGGTAACAGAAAAGCAAAATAAGAGGGCTATTTTTCAAGAGCGCTTCACCCCATGGGGCAATGAGCCTGCAGTAACTGGTTGGAACTGCTTTGAGGTAACAGAAAAGCGAAATCAGAGGGCTTTTTTCAAGAGCGCTTCACCCCTTAGGGCAATGAGCCCACAGTAACTGCTTGGAACTACTTTGAAGTTACAGAAAAGCAAAATAAGAGGGCTTTTTTCAAGAGCGCTTCACCCCTTGGGGCAATGAGCCCGCAGTAACTGGTTGAAACTTCTTTGAGGTAACAGAAAACCAAAGTAAGAGGGCTTTTTTTCAAGAGCGCTTCACCCCTTGGGGCAATGAGCCCACAGTAACTGGTTGGAACAACTTTGAAGTAACAGAAAAGCAAAATAAGAGGACTTTTTTCAAGAGTGCTTCACCCCTTGGGGCAATGAGCTCGCAGTAACTGGTTGGAAATACTTTGAGGATACAGAATATCAAAGTAAGAGGGATTTTTTGGTGAGCGCTTCACCCCTTGGGGCAATGAGCCCACAGTAACTGGTTGGAACTACTTTGAAGTAACAGAAAAGCAAAAAAAGAGGGCTTTTATCAAGAGTGCTTCACTCCTTGGTGCAATGAGTCTGCAGTAACTGGTTGGTACTACTTTGAGGTAACAGAAAAGCAAAATAAGAGGTCTTTTTTTCAAGAGCACTTCACCCATTGGGGCAATGAGCCCACAGTGACTGGTTGGAACTACTTGAAGTATAAGAAAAGCAAAATAAGAGGGCTTTTTTCAAGAGCGCTTCACTCCTTGTGGCAATCAGCCTGCAGTAACTGGTTGGAACTACTTTGAGGTAACAGAAAAGCGAAATAAGAGGGGTTTTTTAAAGAGCGCTTCAACCCTTCGGGCAATGAGCCCGCAGTAACTGGTTGGAACAACTTTGAGGTAACAGAAAAGCAAAATAAGAGGCCTTTTTTTTGGAGCGCTTCACCCCTTGGGGAAATGAGCCCACAGTAACTGGTTGGAACAACTTTGAAGTAACAGAAAAGCAAAATAAGAGGGCTTTTTTCAAGAGCGCTTCTTCCCTGGGGCAATTTGCCTGCAGTAATTGGTTGAAACTACTTTGAAGTAACAGAAAAACAAAGAGGGCTTTTTTCAAGAGCACTCGTTGGGGCAATGAGCCCACAGTAACTGGTTGGAACTCCTTTGAAGTAACAGAAAAGCAAGATAAGAGGGCTTTTTTCAAGAGCGCTTCACTCCTTGGGGCAATGAGCCCGCAGTAACTGGTTGGAACTACTTTGAGGATACAGAATATCAAAGTAAGAGGGATTTTTTGGTGAGCGCTTCACCCCTTGGGGCAATGAGCACACAGTAAATGGTTGGAACTACTTTGAAGTAACAGAAAAGCAAAATAAGAGGGCTTTTTTCAAGAGCGCTTCTTCCCTGGGGCAATTTGCCTGCAGTAATTGGTTGAAACTACTTTGAAGTAACAGAAAAACAAAGAGGGTTTTTTCAAGAGCACTCGTTGGGGCAATGAGCCCACAGTAACTGGTTGGAACTACTTTGAAGTAACAGAAAAGCAAGATAAGAGGGCTTTTTTCAAGAGCGCTTCACTCCTAAGGGCAATGAGCCCGCAGTAACTGTTTGGAACTGCTTTGAGGTAACAGAAAAGCAAAATAAGAGGTTTTTTTTCAAGAGCGCTTCGACCCTTGGGGCAATTTGCCCGCAGTAACTGGTTGGAACTTCTTTGAGGAAACAGAAAAGCAAAATAAAAGGGCTTTTTTCAAGAGCACTTCACCCCTTGGGGCAATGAGCCCGCAGTAACTGGTTGGAACTTCTTTGAGGAAACAGAAAAGCAAAATCAGAGGGCTTTTTTCAAGAGCGCTTCACCCCTTAGGGCAATGAGCCCGCAGTAACTGGTTGGAACTACTTTGAAGTTACAGAAAAGCAAAATAAGAGGGCTTTTTTCAAGAGCACTTCACCCCTTGGGGCAATGAGCCCGCAGTAACTGGTTGAAACTACTTTGAGGTAACAGAAAACCAAAGTAAGAGGGCTTTTTTTCAAGAGCGCTTCACCCCTTGGGGCAATGAGCCCACAGTAACTGGTTGGAACAACTTTGAAGTAACAGAAAAGCAAAATAAGAGGACTTTTTTCAAGAGTGCTTCACCCCTTGGGGCAATGAGCCCGCAGTAACTGGTTGGAACTACTTTGAGAATACAGAATATCAAAGTAAGAGGGATTTTTTGGTGAGCGCTTCACCCCTTGGGGCAATGAGCCCACAGTAACTGGTTGGAACTACTTTGAAGTAACAGAAAAGCAAAATAAGAGGGCTTTTATCAAGAGTGCTTCACTCCTTGGTGCAATGAGTTTGCAGTAACTGGTTGGTACTACTTTGAGGTAACAGAAAAGCAAAATAAGAGGTCTTTTTTTCAAGAGCTCTTCACCCCTTGGGGCAATGAGCCCACAGTAACTGGTTGGAACTACTTTGAAGTAACAAAAAAGAAAATAAGAGGGCTTTTTTCAAGAGCGCTTCACTCCTTGGGGCAATGAGCCTGTAGTAACTGGTTGGAACTACTTTGAGGTAACAGAAAAGCAAAATAAGAGGGCTATTTTTCAAGAGCGCTTCACCCCATGGGGCAATGAGCCTGCAGTAACTGGTTGGAACTGCTTGGAGGAAACAGAAAAGCAAAATAAGAGGGCTTTTTTCAAGAGCTCTTCAACCCTTCGAGCAATGAGCCCGCAGAAACTGCTTGGAACTACTTTGAGGTAACAGAAACGCAAAATAAAGGACTTTTTTTCAAGAGCGCTTCACCCCTTGGGGCAATGAGCCTGCAGTAACTGCTTGGAACTACTTTGAGGAAACAGAAAAGCAAAATAAGAGGGCGTTTTTCAAGAGCTCTTCACCCTTGGGGCAATGAGCCCGCAGTAACTGGTTGGAAGTACTTTAAGGATACAGAATATCAAAGTAAGAGTGATTTTTTTGAAGAGTGCTTCACTCCTTGGGGTAATGAGCCCACAGTAACTGGTTGGAACTACTTTGAAGTAACAAAAAAGAAAATAATAGGGCTTTTTTCAAGAGCGCTTCACTCCTTGGGGCAATGAGCCTGTAGTAACTGGTTGGAACTACTTTGAGGTAACAGAAAAGCAAAATAAGAGGGCTATTTTTCAAGAGCGCTTCACCCCATGGGGCAATGAGCCTGCAGTAACTGGTTGGAACTGCTTTGAGGTAACAGAAAAGCGAAATCAGAGGGCTTTTTTCAAGAGCGCTTCACCCCTTAGGGCAATGAGCCCGCAGTAACTGCTTGGAACTACTTTGAAGTTACAGAAAAGCAAAATAAGAGGGCTTTTTTCAAGAACTCTTCAACCCTTGGGGCAATGAGCCTGCAGTAACTGGTTGGAACTGCTTGGAGGAAACAGAAAAGCAAAATAAGAGGGCTTTTTTCAAGAGCTCTTCAACCCTTCGAGCAATGAGCCCGCAGAAACTGCTTGGAACTACTTTGAGGTAACAGAAAAGCAAAATAAAGGACTTTTTTTCAAGAGCGCTTCACCCCTTGGGGCAATGAGCCTGCAGTTACTGCTTGGAACTACTTTGAGGAAACAGAAAAGCAAAATAAGAGGGCGTTTTTCAAGAGCTCTTCACCCTTGGGGCAATGAGCCCGCAGTAACTGGTTGGAAGTACTTTAAGGATACAGAATATCAAAGTAAGAGTGATTTTTTTGAAGAGTGCTTCACTCCTTGGGGTAATGAGCCCACAGTAACTGGTTGGAACTACTTTGAAGTAACAAAAGAGAAAATAATAGGGCTTTTTTCAAGAGCACTTCATTCCTTGGGGCAATGAGCCTGTAGTAACTGGTTGGAACTACTTTGAGGTAACAGAAAAGCAAAATAAGAGGGCTATTTTTCTAGAGCGCTTCACCCCATGGGGCAATGAGCCTGCAGTAACTGGTTGGAACTGCTTTGAGGTAACAGAAAAGTGAAATCAGAGGGCTTTTTTCAAGAGCGCTTCACCCCTTAGGGCAATGAGCCCACAGTAACTGCTTGGAACTACTTTGAAGTTACAGAAAAGCAAAATAAGAGGGCTTTTTTCAAGAGCGCTTCACCCCTTGGGGCAATGAGCCCGCAGTAACTGGTTGAAACTTCTTTGAGGTAACAGAAAACCAAAGTAAGAGGGCTTTTTTTCAAGAGCGCTTCACCCCTTGGGGCAATGAGCCCACAGTAACTGGTTGGAACAACTTTGAAGTAACAGAAAAGCAAAATAAGAGGACTTTTTTCAAGAGTGCTTCACCCCTTGGGGCAATGAGCCCGCAGTAACTGGTTGGAAATACTTTGAGGATACAGAATATCAAAGTAAGAGGGATTTTTTGGTGAGCGCTTCACCCCTTGGGGCAATGAGCCCACAGTAACTGGTTGGAACTACTTTGAAGTAACAGAAAAGCAAAAAAAGAGGGCTTTTATCAAGAGTGCTTCACTCCTTGGTGCAATGAGTCTGCAGTAACTGGTTGGTACTACTTTGAGGTAACAGAAAAGCAAAATAAGAGGCCTTTTTTTTGGAGCGCTTCACCCCTTGGGGAAATGAGCCCGCAGTAACTGGTTGGAACTACTTTGAGGTAACAGAAAAGCAAAATAAGAGGGATTTTTTTTCAAGAGCGCTTCACCCCTTGGGGCAATGGGCCCGCAATAACTGGTTGGAACTGCTTTGAGGTAACAGAAAAGCGAAATAAGAGGGGTTTTTTAAAGAGCGCTTCACCCCTTCGGGCAATGAGCCCGCAGTAACTGGTTGGAACAACTTTGAGGTAACAGAAAAGCAAAATAAGAGGCCTTTTTTTTGGAGCGCTTCACCCCTTGGGGAAATGAGCCCACAGTAACTGGTTGGAACAACTTTGAAGTAACAGAAAAGCAAAATAAGAGGGCTTTTTTCAAGAGCGCTTCTTCCCTGGGGCAATTTGCCTGCAGTAATTGGTTGAAATTACTTTGAAGTAACAGAAAAACAAAGAGGGCTTTTTTCAAGAGCACTCGTTGGGGCAATGAGCCCACAGTAACTGGTTGGAACTCCTTTGAAGTAACAGAAAAGCAAGATAAGAGGGCTTTTTTCAAGAGCGCTTCACTCCTTGGGGCAATGAGCCCGCAGTAACTGTTTGGAACTGCTTTGAGGTAACAGAAAAGCAAAATAAGAGGGTTTTTTTCAAGAGCGTTTCAACCCTTGGGGCAATTTGCCCGCAGTAACTGGTTGGAACTTTTTTGAGGAAACAGAAAAGCAAAATAGGATGGCTTTTTTCAAGAGCACTTCACCCCTTGGGGCAATGAGCCCGCAGTAACTGGTTGGAACTACTTTGAGGAAACAGAATATCAAAGTAAGAGGGCTTTTTTTTTGAAGAGTGCTTCACCCCTTGGGGCAATGAGCCCAAAGTAAAGGGTTGGAACTACTTTGAAGTAACAGAAAAGCAAAATAAGAGTGCTTTTTTTCAAGAGCGCTTCACCCCTTGGGGCAATGAGCCTGCAGTAACTGGTTGGAACTACTTTGAGGAAACAGAAAAGCAAAATAAGAGGGCGTTTTTCAAGAGCACTTCAACCTTGGGGCAATGAGCCCGCAGTAACTGGTTGGAACTACTTTGAGGATACAGAATATCAAAGTAAGGGGGCTTTTTTTGAAGAGAGCCTCACCCCTTGGGGCAATGAGCCTACAGTAACTGGTTGGAACTGCTTTGAGGTAACAGAAAAGCAAAATAAGAGGACTTTTTTCAAGAGCCCTTCACTCCTTGGGGCAATGAGCCCGCAGTAACCTGTTGGAACTACTTTGAGGAAACAGAATATCAAAGTAAGAGGGCTTTTTTCAAGAGCGCTTCACCCCTTCGGGCAATGAGCCCGCAGTAATTGCTTGGAACTACTTTGAAGTAACAGAAAAGCAAAATAAGAGGGCTTTTTTCAAGAGCGCTTCACCCCTTGGGGCAATGAGCCCACAGTAACTGGTTGAAACTACTGTCAGGTAAGAGAAAACCAAAGAAAGAGGGGTTTTTTAAAGAGCGCTTCACCCCTTCGGGCAATGAGCCCGCAGTAACTGCTTGGAACAAATTTGAGGTAATAGACAAGCAAAATAAGAGGGCTTTTTTAAAGAGCTCTTCACCCCTTGGGGCAATGAGCCTGCAGTAACTGGTTGGAACTACTTTGAGGTAACTGAAAAGCAAAATAAGAGTGCTTTTTTCAAGAGCGCTTCACCCCTTCGAGCAATGAGCCCGCAGAAACTGCTTGGAACTTGTCCTGGATCAAGTAAAGTTTCAGTCATCTCATAATTTTGAGGCCGTAAAGTGCTCCATCCTTTTTGACTTAATAATGTTCCTACCATTAGTGGCCATCCCTCACGCTGGGAAGTAGGCCCATGACTACAAATCCAACATTCAGTAACTTCTGTCTCATTCGCTATATCCTGAATCATCTGGTGGAATATATTCTGCTCCCATCCTCCCTGCACTATCTTCGGGACAAGCATACTTAACGTAATCAGGTAATATGTATACCACATGCCGAAATGTATAGGCTTTCCCCCAAAAAACATGCTTATAATTGTAACCCAACCAAACCAATCCCAATGCGATAAGAAGTCCCACAATTACACCTTCACCCCAAAAGTCCATTCAATCTTCTTTCTTCTTTCTTCTTTCTTCTTTCTTGCTTGCAGCTTCCAAAAGCTAGATCTCTCTCCTATTCAGGGCAATTTTATTCTCTTTTGGTTTAAGTCTTTTGAAATATGTCTTTTTATTTTATTTATGTATGGTTTTATTAGTTCTTTATTCAGTCATCCAACTCTTAAGTTTATTTGCTATAAGTCAGGGCCCTCTGCTGTATAATCTTCTTATTGAAGCAGGCTTAGTTCATCCACGATTTGTCACTTCCTTGTAACAGTGGGAATTCATCAAGTAGCAGACCCTCTTCCACTCCTGGTTCAGATGTCACACTCCCCAGGATCTTTCAGCCACTTTAAATCCTCTGGTAAGACAGGGGGATACTGTAACAGGCCAATGTAGTTAACAATTAATTAACATTTCCAAAATCTGTACTTCTTTCCTTAATGCTTAATTCTCCTTCACTTCCACATCATATTGCAATAGCTTATCTTCATTCCCCTACCAATTCCGTTACTAACATTTTTGAACCTTTAAAAAAACATCTCAATATTGACAAAGTAACCCCATAACATTCAATTTATCACAGCTCTCCCCACAAAATCTTCTATATTTAAATGTATCTCAAATTGCCACTACTTTTTCTCTCTCTGAGACAGTTCAAAACTAATATCCATTTTTTTCTTTCAAAAAGTTTCCAATTTTTTTCTTTCCCAATGAGGGCATTCAAGTGGCCACTCTTGAATACTCTCAACACATAATAATTTCCCTTTTTAACCCCACCAAGTATTTACACACAATCAACTTCACACAACAATCTAATTCATCCCAAAACTGATTTCATACATACATTCACTTATTCTTTACTGCAATTCCCTCCTCAAAAGGGAATCTAATCATTCACTACTCACACTTCCCAATCTCACACATTTCAACGATTTTCTTCCTTCATTATCTTTATTCACTCTTTACTTCTGTATGACTTTCTTCTACATTCTCATTCTCTCTCTTTTCATTTCTTTTCCACATGGTAATCACACACTCTGGTTTTTCTCCCGTGATTAACCATATTCTCTATTCTGACTTACCCCTGCTTTTCTATATCTCAACATACCTTAACTTTCTTCTTCTTGGTTTCTCTTACCCACATACTTGGCATTCCCCCATCATCATATGTATTGTTCCAAGTTTTTCCTGAATTATCCTCTTTCCTTTTATTTGAAACCTGTAAAGATTATTTTTCTCACAACGCAAACAGCTACACACATTCTTTTTGCTAGCCATACACACACATTCAAGTTTTCAGGAAATGTAAACAGACATTTTCCCTTTTTCCAAAAGACAGGCGCCATATTTCACATGTTTTTCTTTTTCTCTTTTCCTTTTTTTTTCTTCTCAGTTTTGTTTTTCCTTTTCCTTTTCTTTCTCTTTTTGGCTTTTTCCCGGAAGCCTATAACCATTAGTCTCTTTTCATTAAGAACATACTGACATTTGACAAAGAAACAAGGCAAAAACAGAAACAAACATAGGGTTGCAACATAGCGAGAAGGGATGATGCATATAGACACAGACAGATTCCATAACACACAACACATATGATCAACATGATTTTTAACCTGAACACTTTTTCCCTTTTTAAAAGTGCACTTTTCCAACCTTTCCAACCTGAGAGTGAGATTTCTGTGAAAGCATCACTCAGGGGGATTTTTCTTGAGGTCTGCAGTACCTCTTTTGAAAAAATGTTCCCCCAAAATGTTTCCCTTTGGCATATCCCCAAATGCCTTCCTATACCTTAAAAAGCTAGCTTCTCCCTTTTTCTGGAACTGCACAGCTGTTTACTTCTCAATGCACTTCAGTCAAGGGGCCGAGGAAGGAACAGGCCAGTGGAGACGATTTTTTCTTGTGGGTACCCTTTTTCATCTCCCCTGATTCATGCCTTGTCTCTCGCTCCTGAATGAGGCATTAGCCCCCCAAAAGGCTCATCTTTTCCTTCTTCCCTGTTCTCCCAGTGGTCCCTGCTCGGTGCGCCATATGTTACGGGAGAATCCCCAAATTCCAATTTTCCAGGATCCAGGAGATCAGTGAAGAAGGATGAGACAGAGACAGCTTTTGCAAGTTCACAGAATTTAATGCTTACCCAGGGTAAGGGTGCTCCAGCTTCCAAAAATGGCTGATGTGGCACAAAGCACTACCCCAAAACATCCAGTATTTATAGGCAGAATTACCTAGTTTGCACATGCGCATATGGGCCTGACATTTAACAATCTAATCATTATCAGTTTGTCCTCGAGAAACCGCGGCCAAGAACATTTGTTGGCAAAATACTATAATTTCCACTGCTCCCCTCTTGATCAGCTGACCAGCCACGTTCCCAAATGAATTACGTAAAGGTGAATCTTCAGAATGAATCATAACTTCATATATATCTCTTTACACATATACGACTCCATATATCTTCATATATGTATTTCTACTTTATTCAAAGCAAGCATTTCCCTCATTGATTCGTCTGTAATTACTCTCACAATACCTTATTTTCTTATATTCTTATTATAATACCATTGGGCTGAATTGCCTGCTATTTACATCAGATGGAGGATAGATGGCGCTGTTGTACCATATCTTCAAATGTCCTAGTTTTTGGATCAATAATTATCGATTTACCTGTAGTGCCAATTCTCTATATAGCCCATAACCTTGGCTTCCTCAAATATTGACTTAAGATATGACTCCTTCCTTGCTCTGTCATATTTTCCATCTGTTAGTTTTCCCTTCCACCAGAATTCTTTATTTCCCAGCCTCAAGAACGGACCGGTAAGCTTCTAAGGTAAGACTTCTTCATTAATTCCATTTTCCTAATTATTATTTTTTCCCTAATGACTGCCACACTTTGAGGTAACAGAAAAGCAAAATAAGAGGGCTTTTTTCAAGAGCGCTTCACCCCTTGGGGCAATGAGCCCACAGTAACTGGTTGGAACTACTTGAAGTATCAGAAAAGCAAAATAAGAGGGCTTTTTTCAAGAGCGCTTCACCCCATGGGGCTATGAGCCCGCAGTAACTGGTTGGAACTACTTTGAAGTAACAAAAAAGAAAAGAAGAGGGATTTCTTCAAGAGCGCTTCACTCCTTGGGGCAATGAGCCTTCAGTAACTGGTTGGAACTATATTGAGGTAACAGAAAAGCAAAATAAGAGGGCTTTTTTCAAGAGCGCTTCACCCCATGGGGCAATGAGCCTGCAGTAGCTGGTCGTAACTGCTTTGAGGTAACAGAAAAGTGAAATAAGAGGGCTTTTTTCAAGAGCGCTTCACCCCTTTGGGCAATGAGCACGCAGGAACTGCTTGGAACTACTTTGAAGTAACAGAAAAGCAAAATAAGAGGGCTTTTTTCAAGAGCTCTTCACCCCTTGGGGCAATGAGCCTGCTGTAACTGGTTGGAACTGCTTTGAGGTAACAGAAAAGCAAAATAAAAGGGCTTTTTTCAAGAGCGCTTCACCCCTTCGAGCAATGAGCCCGCAGAAACTGCTTGGAACTACTTTGAGGTAACAGAAAAGCAAAATAAGAGGGCTTTTTTCAAGAGCGCTTCACCCCTTGGGGCAATGAGCCCGCAGTAACTGGTTGGAACTACTTGAAGTATCAGAAAAGCAAAATAAGAGGGCTTTTTTCAAGAGCGCTTCACTCCTTGGGGCAATCAGCCTGCAGTAAAAGGTTGGAACTACTTTGAGGTAACAGAAAAGCAAAATAAGAGGGATTTTTTTTCAAGAGCGCTTCACCCCTTGGGGCAATGAGCCCACAGTAACTGGTTGGAACTGCTTTGAGGTAACAGAAAAGCGAAATAAGAGGGGTTTTTTAAAGAGCGCTTCACCCCATGAGGCAATGAGCCCGCAGTAACTGCTTGGAACAAATTTAAGGTAATAGACAAGCAAAATAAGAGGGCTTTTTAAAAGAGCGCTTCACCGCTTGGGGCAATGAGCCCGCAGTAACTGGGTGGAACTGCTTTGAGGTAACAGAAAAGCAAAATAAGAGGGCTTTTTCAAGAGCGCTTCAACCTTTCGGGCAATGAGACCACAGTAACTGGTTGGAACTACTTTGAGGTAACAGAAAAGCAAAATAAGAGGGCTTTCTTTTGGAGCGCTTCACCCCTTGGAGCAATGAGCCCACAGAAACTGGTTGGAACTACTTTGAGGTAACAGAAAAGAAAAATAAGAGGGCTTTTTTCAAGAGCACTTCACCCCTGGGGCAATTTGCCTGCAGTAACTGGTTGAAACTACTTTGAAGTAATGGAAAAACAAAGAGGGCTTTGTTCAAGAGCGCCCCTTGGGGCAATGAGCCCACAGTAACTGGTTGGAACTATTTTGAAGTAACAGAAAAGCAAGATAAGAGGGCTTTTTTCAAGAGCGCTTCACTCCTTGGGGCAATGAGCCTGTAGTAAATTGTTGGAACTACTTTGAGGTAACAGAAAAGCAAAATAAGAGGGCTTTTTTCAAGAGCGCTTCAACTCTTGGGGCAATTTGCCCGCAGTAACTGGTTGTAACTACTTTGAGGAAACAGAATATCAAAGTAAGAGAGCTTTTTTTGAAGAGCGCTTCACCCCTTGGAGCAATGAGCCCACAGTAACTGGTTTGACGTAATTTGAAGTAACAGAAAAGCAAAATAAGAGGGCTTTTTTCAAGAGCGCTTCACTCCCTGGGGCAATGAGCCCGCAGTAACTGGTTGGAACTACTTTGAAGTAACAAAAAAGAAAAGAAGAGGGATTTCTTCAAGAGCGCTTCACTCCTTGGGGCAATGAGCCTTCAGTAACTGGTTGGAACTACTTTGAGGTAACAGAAAAGCAAAATAAGAGGGCTTTTTTCAAGAGCGCTTTACCCCATTGGGCAATGAGCCTGCAGTAGCTGGTCGGAACTGCTTTGAGGTAACAGAAAAGCAAAATAAGAGGGCTTTTTTCAAGAGCGCTTCACCCCTTGGGGCAATGAGCCCGCAGTAACTGCTTGGAACTTCTTTGAAGTAACAGAAAAGCAAAATAAGATGGCTTTTTTCAAGAGCTCTTCACCCCTTGGGGCAATGAGCCTGCAGTAACTGGTTGGAACTGCTTTGAGGTAACAGAAAAGTAAAATAAGAGGGCTTTTTTGAAGAGCGCTTCACTCCTTGGGGCAATGAGCCTGCAGTAACTTGTTGGAACTACTTTGACGTAACAGAAAAGAAAAATAAGAGGGCTTTTTTCAAGAGCGCTTCAACCCTTGGGGCAATTTGCCCGCAGTAACTGGTTGGAACTACTTTGAGGAAACAGAAAAGCAAAATAAGAGGGCTTTTTTCAAGAGCACTTCACCCCTTGGGGCAATGAGCCCGCAGTAACTGGTTGGAACTACTTTGAGGAAACAGAATATCAAAGTAAGAGGGCTTTTTTCAAGAGCGCTTCACTCCCTGGGGCAATGAGCCTGCAGTAACTGGTTGGAACTACTTTGAGTTAACAGAAAAGCAAAATAAAGGGCTTTTTAAAAGAGCGCTTCACCCCATGAGGCAATGAGCCCGCAGTAACTGTTTGGAACAAATTTGAGGTAATAGACAAGCAAAATAAGAGGGCTTTTTTAAAGAGCGCTTCACCGCTTGCGGCAATGAGCCCGCAGTAACTGGGTGGAACTGCTTTGAGGTAACAGAAAAGCAAAATAAGAGGGCTTTTTCAAGAGCGCTTCACCCTTTCGGGCAATGAGCCCACAGTAACTGGTTGGAACTATTTTGAGGTAACAGAAAAGCAAAATAAGAGGGCTTTTTTTTGGAGCGCTTCACCCCTTGGGGCAATGAGCCCACAGAAACTGGTTGGAACTACTTTGAGGTAACAGAAAAGAAAAATAAGAGGGCTTTTTTCAAGAGCACTTCACCCCTGGGGCAATTTGCCTGCAGTAACTGGTTGAAACTACTTTGAAGTAATGGAAAAACAAAGAGGGCTTTTTTCAAGAGCGCCACTTGGGGCAATGAGCCCACAGTAACTGGTTGGAACTACTTTGAAGTAACAGAAAAGCAAGATAAGAGGGCTTTTTTCAAGAGCGCTTCACTCCCTGGGGCAATGAGCCTGTAGTAAACTGTTGGAACTACTTTGAGGTAACAGAAAAGAAAAATAAGAGGGCTTTTTTCAAGAGCGCTTCAACCCTTGGGGCAATTTGCCCGCAGTAACTGGGTGGAACTGCTTTGAGGTAACAGAAAAGCAAAATAAGAGGGCTTTTTCAAGAGCGCTTCACCCCTTGGGGCAATGAGCCCGCAGTAACTGCTTGGAACTTCTTTGAAGTAACAGAAAAGCAAAATAAGATGGCTTTTTTCAAGAGCTCTTCACCCCTTGGGGCAATGAGCCTGCAGTAACTGGTTGGAACTGCTTTGAGGTAACAGAAAAGTAAAATAAGAGGGCTTTTTTGAAGAGCGCTTCACTCCTTGGGGCAATGAGCCTGCAGTAACTTGTTGGAACTACTTTGACGTAACAGAAAAGAAAAATAAGAGGGCTTTTTTCAAGAGCGCTTCAACCCTTGGGGCAATTTGCCCGCAGTAACTGGTTGGAACTACTTTGAGGAAACAGAAAAGCAAAATAAGAGGGCTTTTTTCAAGAGCACTTCACCCCTTGGGGCAATGAGCCCGCAGTAACTGGTTGGAACTACTTTGAGGAAACAGAATATTAAAGTAAGAGGGCTTTTTTCAAGAGCGCTTCACTCCCTGGGGCAATGAGCCTGCA
Source organism: Anolis sagrei (assembly GCF_037176765.1). Taxonomy (NCBI): domain Eukaryota; kingdom Metazoa; phylum Chordata; class Lepidosauria; order Squamata; family Anolidae; genus Anolis; species Anolis sagrei. The sequence goes on along the minus strand of NC_090035.1, from coordinate 23,079,887 downwards.
GTAACTGGTTGGAACTACTTTGAGTTAACAGAAAAGCAAAATAAAGGGCTTTTTAAAAGAGCGCTTCACCCCATGAGGCAATGAGCCCGCAGTAACTGCTTGGAACAAATTTGAGGTAATAGACAAGCAAAATAAGAGGGCTTTTTTAAAGAGCGCTTCACCGCTTGGGGCAATGAGCCCGCAGTAACTGGGTGGAACTGCTTTGAGGTAACAGAAAAGCAAAATAAGAGGGCTTTTTCAAGAGCGCTTCACCCTTTCGGGCAATGAGCCCACAGTAACTGGTTGGAACTATTTTGAGGTAACAGAAAAGCAAAATAAGAGGGCTTTTTTTTGGAGCGCTTCACCCCTTGGGGCAATGAGCCCACAGAAACTGGTTGGAACTACTTTTAGGTAACATAAAAGCAAAATAAGAGGGCTTTTTTCAAGAGCACTTCACCCCTGGGGCAATTTGCCTGCAGTAACTGGTTGAAACTACTTTGAAGTAATGGAAAAACAAAGAGGGCTTTTTTCAAGAGCGCCACTTGGGGCAATGAGCCCACAGTAACTGGTTGGAACTACTTTGAAGTAACAGAAAAGCAAGATAAGAGGGCTTTTTTCAAGAGCGCTTCACTCCTTGGGGCAATGAGCCTGTAGTAAACTGTTGGAACTACTTTGAGGTAACAGAAAAGAAAAATAAGAGGGCTTTTTTCAAGAGCGCTTCAACCCTTGGGGCAATTTGCTCGCAGTAACTGGGTGGAACTGCTTTGAGGTAACAGAAAAGCAAAATAAGAGGGCTTTTTCAAGAGCGCTTCAACCTTTCGGGCAATGAGCCCACAGTAACTGGTTGGAACTACTTTGAGGTAACAGAAAAGCAAAATAAGAGGGCTTTCTTTTGGAGCGCTTCACCCCTTGGAGCAATGAGCCCACAGAAACTGGTTGGAACTACTTTGAGGTAACAGAAAAGAAAAATAAGAGGGCTTTTTTCAAGAGCACTTCACCCCTGGGGCAATTTGCCTGCAGTAACTGGTTGAAACTACTTTGAAGTAATGGAAAAACAAAGAGAGCGCCCCTTGGGGCAATGAGCCCACAGTAACTGGTTGGAACTACTTTGAAGTAACAGAAAAGCAAGATAAGAGGGCTTTTTTCAAGAGCGCTTCACTCCTTGGGGCAATGAGCCTGTAGTAAATTGTTGGAACTACTTTGAGGTAACAGAAAAGAAAAATAAGAGGGCTTTTTTCAAGAGCGCTTCAACCCTTGGGGCAATTTGCCCGCAGTAACTGGTTGTAACTACTTTGAGGAAACAGAATATCAAAGTAAGAGAGCTTTTTTTGAAGAGCGCTTCACCCCTTGGGGCAATGCGCCCACAGTAACTGGTTTGACGTAATATGAAGTAACAGAAAAGCAAAATAAGAGGGCTTTTTTCAAGAGCGCTTCACTCCCTGGGGCTATGAGCCCGCAGTAACTGGTTGGAACTACTTTGAAGTAACAAAAAAGAAAAGAAGAGGGATTTCTTCAAGAGCGCTTCACTCCTTGGGGCAATGAGCCTTCAGTAACTGGTTGGAACTACTTTGAGGTAACAGAAAAGCAAAATAAGAGGGCTTTTTTCAAGAGCGCTTTACCCCATTGGGCAATGAGCCTGCAGTAACTGCTTGGAACTTCTTTGAAGTAACAGAAAAGCAAAATAAGATGGCTTTTTTCAAGAGCTCTTCACCCCTTGGGGCAATGAGCCTGCAGTAACTGGTTGGAACTGCTTTGAGGTAACAGAAAACTAAAATAAGAGGGCTTTTTTGAAGAGCGCTTCACTCCTTGGGGCAATGAGCCTGCAGTAACTTGTTGGAACTATTTTGACGTAACAGAAAAGAAAAATAAGAGGGCTTTTTTCAAGAGCGCTTCAACCCTTGGGGCAATTTGCCCGCAGTAACTGGTTGGAACTACTTTGAGGAAAAAGAAAAGCAAAATAAGAGGGCTTTTTTCAAGAGCACTTCATCCCTTGGGGCAATGAGCCCGCAGTAACTGGTTGGAACTACTTGAAGTATCAGAAAAGCAAAATAAGAGGGCTTTTTTCAAGAGCGCTTCACCCCATGGGGCTATGAGCCCGCAGTAACTGGTTGGAACTACTTTGAAGTAACAAAAAAGAAAAGAAGAGGGATTTCTTCAAGAGCGCTTCACTCCTTGGGGCAATGAGCCTTCAGTAACTGGTTGGAACTACATTGAGGTAACAGAAAAGCAAAATAAGAGGGCTTTTTTCAAGAGCGCTTCACCCCATGGGGCAATGAGCCTGCAGTAGCTGGTTGGAACTGCTTTGAGGTAATAGAAAAGTGAAATAAGAGGGCTTTTTTCAAGAGCGCTTCACCCCTTTGGGCAATGAGCACGCAGGAACTGCTTGGAGCTACTTTGAAGTAACAGAAAAGCAAAATAAGAGGGCTTTTTTCAAGAGCTCTTCACCCCTTGGGGCAATGAGCCTGCTGTAACTGGTTGGAACTGCTTTGAGGTAACAGAAAAGCAAAATAAAAGGGCTTTTTTCAAGAGCGCTTCACCCCTTTGAGCAATGAGCCCGCAGAAACTGCTTGGAACTAATTTGAGGTAACAGAAAAGCAAAATAAGAGGGCTTTTTTCAAGAGCGCTTCACCCCTTGGGGCAATGAGCCCGCAGTAACTGGTTGGAACTACTTGAAGTATCAGAAAAGCAAAATAAGAGGGCTTTTTTCAAGAGCGCTTCACTCCTTGGGGCAATCAGCCTGCAGTAACAGGTTGGAACTACTTTGAGGTAACAGAAAAGCAAAATAAGAGGGATTTTTTTTCAAGAGCGCTTCACCCCTTGGGGCAATGAGCCCACAGTAACTGGTTGGAACTGCTTTGAGGTAACAGAAAAGCGAAATAAGAGGGGTTTTTTAAAGAGCGCTTCACCCCATGAGGCAATGAGCCCGCAGTAACTGCTTGGAACAAATTTAAGGTAATAGACAAGCAAAATAAGAGGGCTTTTTTAAAGAGCGCTTCACCGCTTGGGGCAATGAGCCCGCAGTAACTGGGTGGAACTGCTTTGAGGTAACAGAAAAGCAAAATAAGAGGGCTTTTTCAAGAGCGCTTCAACCTTTCGGGCAATGAGCCCACAGTAACTGGTTGGAACTACTTTGAGGTAACAGAAAAGCAAAATAAGAGGGCTTTCTTTTGGAGCGCTTCACCCCTTGGAGCAATGAGCCCACAGAAACTGGTTGGAACTACTTTGAGGTAACAGAAAAGAAAAATAAGAGGGCTTTTTTCAAGAGCACTTCACCCCTGGGGCAATTTGCCTGCAGTAACTGGTTGAAACTACTTTGAAGTAATGGAAAAACAAAGAGGGCTTTGTTCAAGAGCGCCCCTTGGGGCAATGAGCCCACAGTAACTGGTTGGAACTACTTTGAAGTAACAGAAAAGCAAGATAAGAGGGCTTTTTTCAAGAGCGCTTCACTCCTTGGGGCAATGAGCCTGTAGTAAATTGTTGGAACTACTTTGAGGTAACAGAAAAGCAAAATAAGAGGGCTTTTTTCAAGAGCGCTTCAACTCTTGGGGCAATTTGCCCGCAGTAACTGGTTGTAACTACTTTGAGGAAACAGAATATCAAAGTAAGAGAGCTTTTTTTGAAGAGCGCTTCACCCCTTGGAGCAATGAGCCCACAGTAACTGGTTTGACGTAATTTGAAGTAACAGAAAAGCAAAATAAGAGGGCTTTTTTCAAGAGCGCTTCACTCCCTGGGGCAATGAGCCCGCAGTAACTGGTTGGAACTACTTTGAAGTAACAAAAAAGAAAAGAAGAGGGATTTCTTCAAGAGCGCTTCACTCCTTGGGGCAATGAGCCTTCAGTAACTGGTTGGAACTACTTTGAGGTAACAGAAAATCAAAATAAGAGGGCTTTTTTCAAGAGCGCTTCACCCCATTGGGCAATGAGCCTGCAGTAGGTGGTCGGAACTGCTTTGAGGTAACAGAAAAGTGAAATAAGAGGGCTTTTTTCAAGAGCGCTTCACCCCTTTGGGCAATGAGCCCGCAGTAACTGCTTGGAACTTCTTTGAAGTAACAGAAAAGCAAAATAAGATGGCTTTTTTCAAGAGCTCTTCACCCCTTGGGGCAATGAGCCTGCAGTAACTGTTTGGAACTGCTTTGAGGTAACAGAAAAGTAAAATAAGAGGGCTTTTTTGAAGAGCGCTTCACTCCTTGGGGCATTGAGCCTGCAGTAACTTGTTGGAACTACTTTGACGTAACAGAAAAGAAAAATAAGAGGGCTTTTTTCAAGAGCGCTTCAACCCTTGGGGCAATTTGCCCGCAGTAACTGGTTGGAACTACTTTGAGGAAACAGAAAAGCAAAATAAGAGGGCTTTTTTCAAGAGCACTTCACCCCTTGGGGCAATGAGCCCGCAGTAACTGGTTGGAACTACTTTGAGGAAACAGTATATCAAAGTAAGAGGGCTTTTTTCAAGAGCGCTTCACTCCCTGGGGCAATGAGCCTGCAGTAACTGGTTGGAACTACTTTGAGTTAACAGAAAAGCAAAATAAAGGGCTTTTTAAAAGAGTGCTTCACCCCATGAGGCAATGAGCCCGCAGTAACTGCTTGGAACAAATTTGAGGTAATAGACAAGCAAAATAAGAGGGCTTTTTTAAAGAGCGCTTCACCGCTTGGGGCAATGAGCCCGCAGTAACTGGGTGGAACTGCTTTGAGGTAACAGAAAAGCAAAATAAGAGGGCTTTTTCAAGAGTGCTTCACTCCCTGGGGCAATGAGCCTGTAGTAAACTGTTGGAACTACTTTGAGGTAACAGAAAAGAAAAATCAGAGGGCTTTTTTCAAGAGCGCTTCAACCCTTGGGGCAATTTGCCCGCAGTAACTGGGTGGAACTGCTTTGAGGTAACAGAAAAGCAAAATAAGAGGGCTTTTTCAAGAGCGCTTCAACCTTTCGGGCAATGAGCCCACAGTAACTGGTTGGAACTACTTTGAGGTAACAGAAAAGCAAAATAAGAGGGCTTTCTTTTGGAGCGCTTCACCCCTTGGAGCAATGAGCCCACAGAAACTGGTTGGAACTACTTTGAGGTAACAGAAAAGAAAAATAAGAGGGCTTTTTTCAAAAGCACTTCACCCCTGGGGCAATTTGCCTGCAGTAACTGGTTGAAACTACTTTGAAGTAATGGAAAAACAAAGAGGGCTTTGTTCAAGAGCGCCCCTTGGGGCAATGAGCCCACAGTAACTGGTTGGAACTACTTTGAAGTAACAGAAAAGCAAGATAAGAGGGCTTTTTTCAAGAGCGCTTCACTCCTTGGGGCAATGAGCCTGTAGTAAATTGTTGGAACTACTTTGAGGTAACAGAAAAGAAAAATAAGAGGGCTTTTTTCAAGAGCGCTTCAACCCTTGGGGCAATTTGCCCGCAGTAACTGGTTGTAACTACTTTGAGGAAACAGAATATCAAAGTAAGAGAGCTTTTTTTGAAGAGCGCTTCACCCCTTGGGGCAATGCGCCCACAGTAACTGGTTTGACGTAATATGAAGTAACAGAAAAGCAAAATAAGAGGGCTTTTTTCAAGAGCGCTTCACTCCCTGGGGCAATGAGCCCGCAGTAACTGGTTGGAACTACTTTGAAGTAACAAAAAAGAAAAGAAGAGGGATTTCTTCAAGAGCGCTTCACTCCTTGGGGCAATGAGCCTTCAGTAACTGGTTGGAACTACTTTGAGGTAACAGAAAAGCAAAATAAGAGGGCTTTTTTCAAGAGCGCTTTACCCCATTGGGCAATGAGCCTGCAGTAGCTGGTCGGAACTGCTTTGAGGTAACAGAAAAGTGAAATAAGAGGGCTTTTTTCAAGAGCGCTTCACCGCTTGGGGCAATGAGCCCGCAGTAACTGGGTGGAACTGCTTTGAGGTAACAGAAAAGCAAAATAAGAGGGCTTTTTCAAGAGCGCTTCACCCTTTCGGGCAATGAGCCCACAGTAACTGGTTGGAACTATTTTGAGGTAACAGAAAAGCAAAATAAGAGGGCTTTTTTTTGGAGCGCTTCACCCCTTGGGGCAATGAGCCCACAGAAACTGGTTGGAACTACTTTGAGGTAACATAAAAGCAAAATAAGAGGGCTTTTTTCAAGAGCACTTCACCCCTGGGGCAATTTGCCTGCAGTAACTGGTTGAAACTACTTTGAAGTAATGGAAAAACAAAGAGGGCTTTTTTCAAGAGCGCCTCTTGGGGCAATGAGCCCACAGTAACTGGTTGGAACTACTTTGAAGTAACAGAAAAGCAAGATAAGAGGGCTTTTTTCAAGAGTGCTTCACTCCCTGGGGCAATGAGCCTGTAGTAAACTGTTGGAACTACTTTGAGGTAACAGAAAAGAAAAATAAGAGGGCTTTTTTCAAGAGCGCTTCAACCCTTGGGGCAATTTGCCCGCAGTAACTGGGTGGAACTGCTTTGAGGTAACAGAAAAGCAAAATAAGAGGGCTTTTTCAAGAGCGCTTCAACCTTTCGGGCAATGAGCCCACAGTAACTGGTTGGAACTACTTTGAGGTAACAGAAAAGCAAAATAAGAGGGCTTTCTTTTGGAGCGCTTCACCCCTTGGAGCAATGAGCCCACAGAAACTGGTTGGAACTACTTTGAGGTAACAGAAAAGAAAAATAAGAGGGCTTTTTTCAAAAGCACTTCACCCCTGGGGCAATTTGCCTGCAGTAACTGGTTGAAACTACTTTGAAGTAATGGAAAAACAAAGAGGGCTTTGTTCAAGAGCGCCCCTTGGGGCAATGAGCCCACAGTAACTGGTTGGAACTACTTTGAAGTAACAGAAAAGCAAGATAAGAGGGCTTTTTTCAAGAGCGCTTCACTCCTTGGGGCAATGAGCCTGTAGTAAATTGTTGGAACTACTTTGAGGTAACAGAAAAGAAAAATAAGAGGGCTTTTTTCAAGAGCGCTTCAACCCTTGGGGCAATTTGCCCGCAGTAACTGGTTGTAACTACTTTGAGGAAACAGAATATCAAAGTAAGAGAGCTTTTTTTGAAGAGCGCTTCACCCCTTGGGGCAATGCGCCCACAGTAACTGGTTTGACGTAATTTGAAGTAACAGAAAAGCAAAATAAGAGGGCTTTTTTCAAGAGCGCTTCACCCCTTTGGGCAATGAGCCCGCAGTAACTGCTTGGAACTTCTTTGAAGTAACAGAAAAGCAAAATAAGATGGCTTTTTTCAAGAGCTCTTCACCCCTTGGGGCAATGAGCCTGCAGTAACTGTTTGGAACTGCTTTGAGGTAACAGAAAAGTAAAATAAGAGGGCTTTTTTGAAGAGCGCTTCACTCCTTGGGGCATTGAGCCTGCAGTAACTTGTTGGAACTACTTTGACGTAACAGAAAAGAAAAATAAGAGGGCTTTTTTCAAGAGCGCTTCAACCCTTGGGGCAATTTGCCCGCAGTAACTGGTTGGAACTACTTTGAGGAAACAGAAAAGCAAAATAAGAGGGCTTTTTTCAAGAGCACTTCACCCCTTGGGGCAATGAGCCCGCAGTAACTGGTTGGAACTACTTTGAGGAAACAGTATATCAAAGTAAGAGGGCTTTTTTCAAGAGCGCTTCACTCCCTGGGGCAATGAGCCTGCAGTAACTGGTTGGAACTACTTTGAGTTAACAGAAAAGCAAAATAAAGGGCTTTTTAAAAGAGTGCTTCACCCCATGAGGCAATGAGCCCGCAGTAACTGCTTGGAACAAATTTGAGGTAATAGACAAGCAAAATAAGAGGGCTTTTTTAAAGAGCGCTTCACCGCTTGGGGCAATGAGCCCGCAGTAACTGGGTGGAACTGCTTTGAGGTAACAGAAAAGCAAAATAAGAGGGCTTTTTCAAGAGTGCTTCACTCCCTGGGGCAATGAGCCTGTAGTAAACTGTTGGAACTACTTTGAGGTAACAGAAAAGAAAAATCAGAGGGCTTTTTTCAAGAGCGCTTCAACCCTTGGGGCAATTTGCCCGCAGTAACTGGGTGGAACTGCTTTGAGGTAACAGAAAAGCAAAATAAGAGGGCTTTTTCAAGAGCGCTTCAACCTTTCGGGCAATGAGCCCACAGTAACTGGTTGGAACTACTTTGAGGTAACAGAAAAGCAAAATAAGAGGGCTTTCTTTTGGAGCGCTTCACCCCTTGGAGCAATGAGCCCACAGAAACTGGTTGGAACTACTTTGAGGTAACAGAAAAGAAAAATAAGAGGGCTTTTTTCAAAAGCACTTCACCCCTGGGGCAATTTGCCTGCAGTAACTGGTTGAAACTACTTTGAAGTAATGGAAAAACAAAGAGGGCTTTGTTCAAGAGCGCCCCTTGGGGCAATGAGCCCACAGTAACTGGTTGGAACTACTTTGAAGTAACAGAAAAGCAAGATAAGAGGGCTTTTTTCAAGAGCGCTTCACTCCTTGGGGCAATGAGCCTGTAGTAAATTGTTGGAACTACTTTGAGGTAACAGAAAAGAAAAATAAGAGGGCTTTTTTCAAGAGCGCTTCAACCCTTGGGGCAATTTGCCCGCAGTAACTGGTTGTAACTACTTTGAGGAAACAGAATATCAAAGTAAGAGAGCTTTTTTTGAAGAGCGCTTCACCCCTTGGGGCAATGCGCCCACAGTAACTGGTTTGACGTAATTTGAAGTAACAGAAAAGCAAAATAAGAGGGCTTTTTTCAAGAGCGCTTCACTCCCTGGGGCAATGAGCCCACAGTAACTGGTTGGAACTACTTTGAAGTAACAAAAAAGAAAAGAAGAGGGATTTCTTCAAGAGCGCTTCACTCCTTGGGGCAATGAGCCTTCAGTAACTGGTTGGAACTACTTTGAGGTAACAGAAAAGCAAAATAAGAGGGCTTTTTTCAAGAGCGCTTTTCCCCATTGGGCAATGAGCCTGCAGTAGCTGGTCGGAACTGCTTTGAGGTAACAGAAAAGTGAAATAAGAGGGCTTTTTTCAAGAGCGCTTCACCCCTTGGGGCAATGAGCCCGCAGTAACTGCTTGGAACTTCTTTGAAGTAACAGAAAAGCAAAATAAGATGGCTTTTTTCAAGAGCTCTTCACCCCTTGGGGCAATGAGCCTGCAGTAACTGGTTGGAACTGCTTTGAGGTAACAGAAAAGTAAAATAAGAGGGCTTTTTTGAAGAGCGCTTCACTCCTTGGGGCAATGAGCCTGCAGTAACTTGTTGGAACTATTTTGACGTAACAGAAAAGAAAAATAAGAGGGCTTTTTTCAAGAGCGCTTCAACCCTTGGGGCAATTTGCCCGCAGTAACTGGTTGGAACTACTTTGAGGAAACAGAAAAGCAAAATAAGAGGGCTTTTTTCAAGAGCACTTCACCCCTTGGGGCAATGAGCCCGCAGTAACTGGTTGGAACTACTTTGAGGAAACAGAATATCAAAGTAAGAGGGCTTTTTTCAAGAGCGCTTCACTCCCTGGGGCAATGAGCCTGCAGTAACTGGTTGGAACTAATTTGAGTTAACAGAAAAGCAAAATAAAGGGCTTCTTTAAAGAGCGCTTCACCCCATGAGGCAATGAGCCCGCAGTAACTGCTTGTAACAAATTTGAGGTAATAGACAAGCAAAATAAGAGGGCTTTTTTAAAGAGCGCTTCACCGCTTGGGGCAATGAGCCCGCAGTAACTGGGTGGAACTGCTTTGAGGTAACAGAAAAGCAAAATAAGAGGGCTTTTTCAAGAGCGCTTCACCCTTTCGGGCAATGAGCCCACAGTAACTGGTTGGAACTATTTTGAGGTAACAGAAAAGCAAAATAAGAGGGCTTTTTTTTGGAGCGCTTCACCCCTTGGGGCAATGAGCCCACAGAAACTGGTTGGAACTACTTTGAGGTAACATAAAAGCAAAATAAGAGGGCTTTTTTCAAGAGCACTTCACCCCTGGGGCAATTTGCCTGCAGTAACTGGTTGAAACTACTTTGAAGTAATGGAAAAACAAAGAGGGCTTTTTTCAAGAGCGCCTCTTGGGGCAATGAGCCCACAGTAACTGGTTGGAACTACTTTGAAGTAACAGAAAAGCAAGATAAGAGGGCTTTTTTCAAGAGCGCTTCACTCCCTGGGGCAATGAGCCTGTAGTAAACTGTTGGAACTACTTTGAGGTAACAGAAAAGAAAAATAAGAGGGCTTTTTTCAAGAGCGCTTCAACCCTTGGGGCAATTTGCCCGCAGTAACTGGGTGGAACTGCTTTGAGGTAACAGAAAAGCAAAATAAGAGGGCTTTTTCAAGAGCGCTTCAACCTTTCGGGCAATGAGCCCACAGTAACTGGTTGGAACTACTTTGAGGTAACAGAAAAGCAAAATAAGAGGGCTTTCTTTTGGAGCGCTTCACCCCTTGGAGCAATGAGCCCACAGAAACTGGTTGGAACTACTTTGAGGTAACAGAAAAGAAAAATAAGAGGGCTTTTTTCAAGAGCACTTCACCCCTGGGGCAATTTGCCTGCAGTAACTGGTTGAAACTACTTTGAAGTAATGGAAATACAAAGAGGGCTTTGTTCAAGAGCGCCCCTAGGGGCAATGAGCCCACAGTAACTGGTTGGAACTACTTTGAAGTAACAGAAAAGCAAGATAAGAGGGCTTTTTTCAAGAGCGCTTCACTCCTTGGGGCAATGAGCCTGTAGTAAATTGTTGGAACTACTTTGAGGTAACAGAAAAGAAAAATAAAAGGGCTTTTTTCAAGAGCGCTTCAACCCTTGGGGCAATTTGCCCGCAGTAACTGGTTGTAACTACTTTGAGGAAACAGAATATCAAAGTAAGAGAGCTTTTTTTGAAGAGCGCTTCACCCCTTGGGGCAATGCGCCCACAGTAACTGGTTTGACGTAATTTGAAGTAACAGAAAAGCAAAATAAGAGGGCTTTTTTCAAGAGCGCTTCACTCCCTGGGGCAATGAGCCCACAGTAACTGGTTGGAACTACTTTGAAGTAACAAAAAAGAAAAGAAGAGGGATTTCTTCAAGAGCGCTTCACTCCTTGGGGCAATGAGCCTTCAGTAACTGGTTGGAACTACTTTGAGGTAACAGAAAAGCAAAATAAGAGGGCTTTTTTCAAGAGCGCTTTTCCCCATTGGGCAATGAGCCTGCAGTAGCTGGTCGGAACTGCTTTGAGGTAACAGAAAAGTGAAATAAGAGGGCTTTTTTCAAGAGCGCTTCACCCCTTGGGGCAATGAGCCCGCAGTAACTGCTTGGAACTTCTTTGAAGTAACAGAAAAGCAAAATAAGATGGCTTTTTTCAAGAGCTCTTCAACCCTTGGGGCAATGAGCCTGCAGTAACTGGTTGGAACTGCTTTGAGGTAACAGAAAAGTAAAATAAGAGGGCTTTTTTGAAGAGCGCTTCACTCCTTGGGGCAATGAGCCTGCAGTAACTTGTTGGAACTATTTTGACGTAACAGAAAAGAAAAATAAGAGGGCTTTTTTCAAGAGCGCTTCAACCCTTGGGGCAATTTGCCCGCAGTAACTGGTTGGAACTACTTTGAGGAAACAGAAAAGCAAAATAAGAGGGCTTTTTTCAAGAGCACTTCACGCCTTGGGGCAATGAGCCCGCAGTAACTGGTTGGAACTACTTTGAGGAAACAGAATATCAAAGTAAGAGGGCTTTTTTCAAGAGCGCTTCACTCCCTGGGGCAATGAGCCTGCAGTAACTGGTTGGAACTAATTTGAGTTAACAGAAAAGCAAAATAAAGGGCTTCTTTAAAGAGCGCTTCACCCCATGAGGCAATGAGCCCGCAGTAACTGCTTGTAACAAATTTGAGGTAATAGACAAGCAAAATAAGAGGGCTTTTTTAAAGAGCGCTTCACCGCTTGGGGCAATGAGCCCGCAGTAACTGGGTGGAACTGCTTTGAGGTAACAGAAAAGCAAAATAAGAGGGCTTTTTCAAGAGCGCTTCACCCTTTCGGGCAATGAGCCCACAGTAACTGGTTGGAACTATTTTGAGGTAACAGAAAAGCAAAATAAGAGGGCTTTTTTTTGGAGCGCTTCACCCCTTGGGGCAATGAGCCCACAGAAACTGGTTGGAACTACTTTGAGGTAACATAAAAGCAAAATAAGAGGGCTTTTTTCAAGAGCACTTCACCCCTGGGGCAATTTGCCTGCAGTAACTGGTTGAAACTACTTTGAAGTAATGGAAAAACAAAGAGGGCTTTTTTCAAGAGCGCCTCTTGGGGCAATGAGCCCACAGTAACTGGTTGGAACTACTTTGAAGTAACAGAAAAGCAAGATAAGAGGGCTTTTTTCAAGAGCGCTTCACTCCCTGGGGCAATGAGCCTGTAGTAAACTGTTGGAACTACTTTGAGGTAACAGAAAAGAAAAATAAGAGGGCTTTTTTCAAGAGCGCTTCAACCCTTGGGGCAATTTGCCCGCAGTAACTGGGTGGAACTGCTTTGAGGTAACAGAAAAGCAAAATAAGAGGGCTTTTTCAAGAGCGCTTCAACCTTTCGGGCAATGAGCCCACAGTAACTGGTTGGAACTACTTTGAGGTAACAGAAAAGCAAAATAAGAGGGCTTTCTTTTGGAGCGCTTCACCCCTTGGAGCAATGAGCCCACAGAAACTGGTTGGAACTACTTTGAGGTAACAGAAAAGAAAAATAAGAGGGCTTTTTTCAAGAGCACTTCACCCCTGGGGCAATTTGCCTGCAGTAACTGGTTGAAACTACTTTGAAGTAATGGAAATACAAAGAGGGCTTTGTTCAAGAGCGCCCCTAGGGGCAATGAGCCCACAGTAACTGGTTGGAACTACTTTGAAGTAACAGAAAAGCAAGATAAGAGGGCTTTTTTCAAGAGCGCTTCACTCCTTGGGGCAATGAGCCTGTAGTAAATTGTTGGAACTACTTTGAGGTAACAGAAAAGAAAAATAAAAGGGCTTTTTTCAAGAGCGCTTCAACCCTTGGGGCAATTTGCCCGCAGTAACTGGTTGTAACTACTTTGAGGAAACAGAATATCAAAGTAAGAGAGCTTTTTTTGAAGAGCGCTTCACCCCTTGGGGCAATGAGCCCGCAGTAACTGGTTGGAACTACTTGAAGTATCAGAAAAGCAAAATAAGAGGGCTTTTTTCAAGAGCGCTTCACTCCTTGGGGCAATCAGCCTGCAGTAACAGGTTGGAACTACTTTGAGGTAACAAAAGCAAAATAAGAGGGATTTTTTTTCAAGAGCGCTTCACCCCTTGGGGCAATGAGCCCACAGTAACTGGTTGGAACTGCTTTGAGGTAACAGAAAAGCGAAATAAGAGGGGTTTTTTAAAGAGCGCTTCACCCCATGAGGCAATGAGCCCGCAGTAACTGCTTGGAACAAATTTAAGGTAATAGACAAGCAAAATAAGAGGGCTTTTTTAAAGAGCGCTTCACTGCTTGGGGCAATGAGCCCGCAGTAACTGGGTGGAACTGCTTTGAGGTAACAGAAAAGCAAAATAAGAGGGCTTTTTCAAGAGCGCTTCAACCTTTCGGGCAATGAGCCCACAGTAACTGGTTGGAACTACTTTGAGGTAACAGAAAAGCAAAATAAGAGGGCTTTCTTTTGGAGCGCTTCACCCCTTGGAGCAATGAGCCCACAGAAACTGGTTGGAACTACTTTGAGGTAACAGAAAAGAAAAATAAGAGGGCTTTTTTCAAGAGCACTTCACCCCTGGGGCAATTTGCCTGCAGTAACTGGTTGAAACTACTTTGAAGTAATGGAAAAACAAAGAGGGCTTTGTTCAAGAGCGCCCCTTGGGGCAATGAGCCCACAGTAACTGGTTGGAACTACTTTGAAGTAACAGAAAAGCAAGATAAGAGGGCTTTTTTCAAGAGCGCTTCACTCCTTGGGGCAATGAGCCTGTAGTAAATTGTTGGAACTACTTTGAGGTAACAGAAAAGCAAAATAAGAGGGCTTTTTTCAAGAGCGCTTCAACTCTTGGGGCAATTTGCCCGCAGTAACTGGTTGTAACTACTTTGAGGAAACAGAATATCAAAGTAAGAGAGCTTTTTTTGAAGAGCGCTTCACCCCTTGGAGCAATGAGCCCACAGTAACTGGTTTGACGTAATTTGAAGTAACAGAAAAGCAAAATAAGAGGGCTTTTTTCAAGAGCGCTTCACTCCCTGGGGCAATGAGCCCGCAGTAACTGGTTGGAACTACTTTGAAGTAACAAAAAAGAAAAGAAGAGGGATTTCTTCAAGAGCGCTTCACTCCTTGGGGCAATGAGCCTTCAGTAACTGGTTGGAACTACTTTGAGGTAACAGAAAAGCAAAATAAGAAGGCTTTTTTCAAGAGCGCTTTACCCCATTGGGCAATGAGCCTGCAGTAGCTGGTCGGAACTGCTTTGAGGTAACAGAAAAGTGAAATAAGAGGGCTTTTTTCAAGAGCGCTTCACCCTTTGGGGCAATGAGCCCGCAGTAACTGCTTGGAACTTCTTTGAAGTAACAGAAAAGCAAAATAAGATGGCTTTTTTCAAGAGCTCTTCACCCCTTGGGGCAATGAGCCTGCAGTAACTGGTTGGAACTGCTTTGAGGTAACAGAAAAGTAAAATAAGAGGGCTTTTTTGAAGAGCGCTTCACTCCTTGGGGCAATGAGCCTGCAGTAACTTGTTGGAACTACTTTGACGTAACAGAAAAGAAAAATAAGAGGGCTTTTTTCAAGAGCGCTTCAACCCTTGGGGCAATTTGCCCGCAGTAACTGGTTGGAACTACTTTGAGGAAACAGAAAAGCAAAATAAGAGGGCTTTTTTCAAGAGCACTTCACCCCTTGGGGCAATGAGCCCGCAGTAACTGGTTGGAACTACTTTGAGGAAACAGAATATCAAAGTAAGAGGGCTTTTTTCAAGAGCGCTTCACTCCCTGGGGCAATGAGCCTGCAGTAACTGGTTGGAACTACTTTGAGTTAACAGAAAAGCAAAATAAAGGGCTTTTTTAAAGAGCGCTTCACCCCATGAGGCAATGAGCCCGCAGTAACTGCTTGGAACAAATTTGAGGTAATAGACAAGCAAAATAAGAGGGCTTTTTTAAAGAGCGCTTCACCGCTTGGGGCAATGAGCCCGCAGTAACTGGGTGGAACTGCTTTGAGGTAACAGAAAAGCAAAATAAGAGGGCTTTTTCAAGAGCGCTTCAACCTTTCGGGCAATGAGCCCACAGTAACTGGTTGGAACTATTTTGAGGTAACAGAAAAGCAAAATAAGAGGGCTTTTTTCAAGAGCACTTCACCCCTGGGGCAATTTGCCTGCAGTAACTGGTTGAAACTACTTTGAAGTAATGGAAATACAAAGAGGGCTTTTTTCAAGAGCGCCTCTTGGGGCAATGAGCCCACAGTAACTGGTTGGAACTACTTTGAAGTAACAGAAAAGCAAGATAAGAGGGCTTTTTTCAAGAGCGCTTCACTCCCTGGGGCAATGAGCCTGTAGTAAACTGTTGGAACTACTTTGAGGTAACAGAAAAGAAAAATAAGAGGGCTTATTTCAAGAGCGCTTCAACCCTTGGGGCAATTTGCCCGCAGTAACTGGGTGGAACTGCTTTGAGGTAACAGAAAAGCAAAATAAGAGGGCTTTTTCAAGAGCGCTTCAACCTTTCGGGCAATGAGCCCACAGTAACTGGTTGGAACTACTTTGAGGTAACAGAAAAGCAAAATAAGAGGGCTTTCTTTTGGAGCGCTTCACCCCTTGGAGCAATGAGCCCACAGAAACTGGTTGGAACTACTTTGAGGTAACAGAAAAGAAAAATAAGAGGGCTTTTTTCAAGAGCACTTCACCCCTGGGGCAATTTGCCTGCAGTAACTGGTTGAAACTATTTTGAAGTAATGGAAAAACAAAGAGGGCTTTGTTCAAGAGCGCCCCTTGGGGCAATGAGCCCACAGTAACTGGTTGGAACTACTTTGAAGTAACAGAAAAGCAAGATAAGAGGGCTTTTTTCAAGAGCGCTTCACTCCTTGGGGCAATGAGCCTGTAGTAAATTGTTGGAACTACTTTGAGGTAACAGAAAAGAAAAATAAGAGGGCTTTTTTCAAGAGCGCTTCAACCCTTGGGGCAATTTGCCCGCAGTAACTGGTTGTAACTACTTTGAGGAAACAGAATATCAAAGTAAGAGAGCTTTTTTTGAAGAGCGCTTCACCCCTTGGGGCAATGCGCCCACAGTAACTGGTTTGACGTAATTTGAAGTAACAGAAAAGCAAAATAAGAGGGCTTTTTTCAAGAGCGCTTCACTCCCTGGGGCAATGAGCCCGCAGTAACTGGTTGGAACTACTTTGAAGTAACAAAAAAGAAAAGAAGAGTGATTTCTTCAAGAGCGCTTCACTCCTTGGGGCAATGAGCCTTCAGTAACTGGTTGGAACTACTTTGAGGTAACAGAAAAGCAAAATAAGAGGGCTTTTTTCAAGAGCGCTTTACCCCATTGGGCAATGAGCCTGCAGTAGCTGGTCGGAACTGCTTTGAGGTAACAGAAAAGTGAAATAAGAGGGCTTTTTTCAAGAGCGCTTCACCCCTTGGGGCAATGAGCCCGCAGTAACTGCTTGGAACTTCTTTGAAGTAACAGAAAAGCAAAATAAGATGGCTTCTTTCAAGAGCTCTTCACCCCTTGGGGCAATGAGCCTGCAGTAACTGGTTGGAACTGCTTTGAGGTAACAGAAAAGTAAAATAAGAGGGCTTTTTTGAAGAGCGCTTCACTCCTTGGGGCAATGAGCCTGCAGTAACTTGTTGGAACTATTTTGACGAAACAGAAAAGAAAAATAAGAGGGCTTTTTTCAAGAGCGCTTCAACCCTTGGGGCAATTTGCCCGCAGTAACTGGTTGGAACTACTTTGAGGAAACAGAAAAGCAAAATAAGAGGGCTTTTTTCAAGAGCACTTCACCCCTTGGGGCAATGAGCCCGCAGTAACTGGTTGGAACTACTTTGAGGAAACAGAATATCAAAGTAAGAGGGCTTTTTTCAAGAGCGCTTCACTCCCTGGGGCAATGAGCCTGCAGTAACTGGTTGGAACTACTTTGAGTTAACAGAAAAGCAAAATAAAGGGCTTTTTTAAAGAGCGCTTCACCCCATGAGGCAATGAGCCCGCAGTAACTGCTTGGAACAAATTTGAGGTAATAGACAAGCAAAATAAGAGGGCTTTTTTAAAGAGCGCTTCACCGCTTGGGGCAATGAGCCCGCAGTAACTGGGTGGAACTGCTTTGAGGTAACAGAAAAGCAAAATAAGAGGGCTTTTTCAAGAGCGCTTCAACCTTTCGGGCAATGAGCCCACAGTAACTGGTTGGAACTATTTTGAGGTAACAGAAAAGCAAAATAAGAGGGCTTTTTTTTGGAGCGCTTCACCCCTTGGGGCAATGAGCCCACAGAAACTGGTTGGAACTACTTTGAGGTAACATAAAAGCAAAATAAGAGGGCTTTTTTCAAGAGCACTTCACCCCTGGGGCAATTTGCCTGCAGTAACTGGTTGAAACTACTTTGAAGTAATGGAAAAACAAAGAGGGCTTTTTTCAAGAGCGCCTCTTGGGGCAATGAGCCCACAGTAACTGGTTGGAACTACTTTGAAGTAACAGAAAAGCAAGATAAGAGGGCTTTTTTTAAGAGCGCTTCACTCCCTGGGGCAATGAGCCTGTAGTAAACTGTTGGAACTACTTTGAGGTAACAGAAAAGAAAAATAAGAGGGCTTTTTTCAAGAGCGCTTCAACCCTTGGGGCAATTTGCCCGCAGTAACTGGGTGGAACTGCTTTGAGGTAACAGAAAAGCAAAATAAGAGGGCTTTTTCAAGAGCGCTTCAACCTTTCGGGCAATGAGCCCACAGTAACTGGTTGGAACTACTTTGAGGTAACAGAAAAGCAAAATAAGAGGGCTTTCTTTTGGAGCGCTTCACCCCTTGGAGCAATGAGCCCACAGAAACTGGTTGGAACTACTTTGAGGTAACAGAAAAGAAAAATAAGAGGGCTTTTTTCAAGAGCACTTCACCCCTGGGGCAATTTGCCTGCAGTAACTGGTTGAAACTACTTTGAAGTAATGGAAAAACAAAGAGGGCTTTGTTCAAGAGCGCCCCTTGGGGCAATGAGCCCACAGTAACTGGTTGGAACTACTTTGAAGTAACAGAAAAGCAAGATAAGAGGGCTTTTTTCAAGAGCGCTTCACTCCTTGGGGCAATGAGCCTGTAGTAAATTGTTGGAACTACTTTGAGGTAACAGAAAAGAAAAATAAGAGGGCTTTTTTCAAGAGCGCTTCAACCCTTGGGGCAATTTGCCCGCAGTAACTGGTTGTAACTACTTTGAGGAAACAGAATATCAAAGTAAGAGAGCTTTTTTTGAAGAGCGCTTCACCCCTTGGGGCAATGAGCCCGCAGTAACTGGTTGGAACTACTTGAAGTATCAGAAAAGCAAAATAAGAGGGCTTTTTTCAAGAGCGCTTCACTCCTTGGGGCAATCAGCCTGCAGTAACAGGTTGGAACTACTTTGAGGTAACAGAAAAGCAAAATAAGAGGGATTTTTTTTCAAGAGCGCTTCACCCCTTGGGGCAATGAGCCCACAGTAACTGGTTGGAACTGCTTTGAGGTAACAGAAAAGCGAAATAAGAGGGGTTTTTTAAAGAGCGCTTCACCCCATGAGGCAATGAGCCCGCAGTAACTGCTTGGAACAAATTTAAGGTAATAGACAAGCAAAATAAGAGGGCTTTTTTAAAGAGCGCTTCACCGCTTGGGGCAATGAGCCCGCAGTAACTGGGTGGAACTGCTTTGAGGTAACAGAAAAGCAAAATAAGAGGGCTTTTTCAAGAGCGCTTCAACCTTTCGGGCAATGAGCCCACAGTAACTGGTTGGAACTACTTTGAGGTAACAGAAAAGCAAAATAAGAGGGCTTTCTTTTGGAGCGCTTCACCCCTTGGAGCAATGAGCCCACAGAAACTGGTTGGAACTACTTTGAGGTAACAGAAAAGAAAAATAAGAGGGCTTTTTTCAAGAGCACTTCACCCCTGGGGCAATTTGCCTGCAGTAACTGGTTGAAACTACTTTGAAGTAATGGAGAAACAAAGAGGGCTTTTTTCAAGAGCGCCTCTTGGGGCAATGAGCCCACAGTAACTGGTTGGAACTACTTTGAAGTAACAGAAAAGCAAGATAAGAGGGCTTTTTTCAAGAGCGCTTCACTCCCTGGGGCAATGAGCCTGTAGTAACTGGTTGGAACTACTTTGAGGTAACAGAAAAGCAAAATAAAGGGCTTTATTTCAAGAGCGCTTTACCCCTGGGGGAATGAGCCTACAGTAAGTGGTTGGAACTACTTGAGGAAACAGAAAAGCAAAATAAGAGGGCGTTTTTCAAGAGCGCTTCACCCCATGGGGCAATGAGCCCGCAGTAACTGGTTGGAACTACTTTGAAGTAACAAAAAAGAAAAGAAGAGGGATTTCTTCAAGAGCGCTTCACTCCTTGGGGCAATGAGCCTTCAGTAACTGGTTGGAACTACTTTGAGGTAACAGAAAAGCAAAATAAGAGGGCTTTTTTCAAGAGCGCTTTACCCCATGGGGCAATGAGCCTGCAGTAGCTGGTCGGAACTGATTTGAGGTAACAGAAAAGTGAAATAAGAGGGCTTTTTTCAAGAGCGCTTCACCCCTTTGGGCAATGAGCCCGCAGTAACTGGTTGAAACTACTTTGAAGTAACAGAAAAGCAAAATAAGATGGTTTTTTTCAAGAGCTCTTCACCCCTTGGGGCAATGAGCCTGCAGTAACTGGTTGGAACTGCTTTGAGGTAACAGAAAAGCAAAATAAGAGGGCTTTTGTGAAGAGCGCTTCACCCCTTCGAGCAATGAGCCCGCAGAAACTGCTTGGAACTACTTTGAGGTAACAGAAAAGCAAAATAAGAGGGCTTTTTTCAAGAGCGCTTCACCCCTTGGGGCAATGAGCCCACAGTAACTGGTTGGAACTACTTTGAAGTAACAGAAAAGCAAGATAAGAGGGCTTTTTTCAAGAGCGCTTCACCCCTGGGGCAATGAGCCTGCAGTAACTGGTTGGAACTACTTTGAGGAAACAGAAAAGCAAAATAAGAGGGCGTTTTTCAAGAGCACTTCACCCGTGGGGCAATGAGCCCGCAGTAACTGGTTGGAACTACTTTGAGGATACAGAATATCAAAGTTATAGGGCTTTTTTTTGAAGAGCGCTTCACTCCTTGGGGCAATGAGCCTACAGTAACTGGTTGGAACTACTTTGAAGTAACAAAAAAGCAAAATAAGAGGGCTTTTTTCAAGAGCGCTTCACCCCATGGGGCAATGAGCCTGCAGTAACTGGATGGAACTGCTTTGAGGTAACAGAAAAAAAAATAAGAGGACTTTTTTCAAGAGCCCTTCACTCCTTGGGGCAAAGAGACCGCAGTAACATGTTGGAACTACTTTGAGGAAACAGAATATCAAAGTAAGAGGGCTTTTTTCAAGAGCGCTTCACACATTGGGGCAATGAGCCCACAGTAACTGGTTGGAACAACTTTGAAGTAACAGAAAAGCAAAATAAGAGGACTTTTTTCAAGAGCCCTTCACTCCTTGGGGCAATGAGCCCGCAGTAACCAGTTGGAACTACCTTGAGGAAACAAAATATCAAAGTAAGAGGGCTTTTTTTGAAGAACGCTTCACCCCTTTGGGCAATGAGCCCGCAGTAACTGCTTGGAACTACTTTGAAGTAACATATAAGCAAAATAAGAGGGCTTTTTTCAAGAGCTCTTCACCCCATGAGGCAATGAGCCCGCAGTAACTGCTTGGAACAAATTTGAGGTAATAGACAAGCAAAATAAGAGGGCTTTTTTTAAG
This sequence comes from Anolis sagrei, assembly GCF_037176765.1. NCBI lineage: Eukaryota > Metazoa > Chordata > Lepidosauria > Squamata > Anolidae > Anolis > Anolis sagrei. Next base: position 23,059,245 of record NC_090035.1, on the reverse strand, counting down.
AGCGCTTCACCGCTTGGGGCAATGAGCCCGCAGTAACTGGGTGGAACTGCTTTGAGGTAACAGAAAAGCAAAATAAGAGGGCTTTTTCAAGAGCGCTTCACCCTTTCAGGCAATGAGCCCACAGTAACTGGTTGGAACTACTTTGAGGTAACAGAAAAGCAAAATAAGAGCGCTTTTTTCAAGAGCACTTCACCCCTTGCTGCAATGAGCCCGCAGTAACTGGTTGGAACTACTTTGAAGTAACAGAAAAGCAAGATAAGAGGGCTTTTTTCAAGAGCGCTTCACTCCCTGGGGCAATGAGCCTGCAGTAACTTGTTGGAACTACTTTGAGGTAACAGAAAAGCAAAATAAGAGGGCTTTTTTCAAGAGCGCTTCAACCCTTTGGGCAATTTGCCCGCAGTAACTGGTTGGAACTACTTTGAGGAAACAGAAAAGCAAAATAAGAGGGCTTTTTTCAAGAGCACTTCACCCCTTGCTGCAATGAGCCCGCAGTAACTGGTTGGAACTACTTTGAGGAAACAGAATATCAAAGTAAGAGAGCTTTTTTTGAAGAGCGCTTCACCCCTTGGGGCAATGAGCCCACAGTAACTGGTTTGACGTAATTTGAAGTAACAGAAAAGCAAAATAAGAGGGCTTTTTTCAAGAGCGCTTCATTCCCTGGGGCAATGAGCCTGCAGTAACTGGTTGGAACTACTTTGAGGTAACAGAAAAGCAAAATAAAGGTCTTTTTTCAAGAGCGCTTCACCCCTGGGGCAATGAGCCTATAGTAACTGGTTGGAACTACTTTGAGGAAACAGAAAAGCAAAATAAGGGCGTTTTTCAAGAGCTCTTCACCCCATGGGGCAATGAGCCCGCAGTAACTGGTTGGAACTACTTTGAAATAACAAAAAAGAAAAGAAGAGGGATTTCTTCAAGAGCGCTTCACTCCTTGGGGCAATGAGCCTTCAGTAACTGGTTGGAACTACTTTGAGGTAACAGAAAAGCAAAATAACAGGGCTTTTTTCAAAAGCGCTTTACCCCATGGGGCAATGAGCCTGCAGTAGCTGGTCGGAACTGCTTTGAGGTAACAGAAAGTGAAATAAGAGGGCTTTTTTCAAGAGCGCTTCACCCCTTTGGGCAATGAGCCCGCAGTAACTGCTTGGAACTACTTTGAAGTAACAGAAAAGTAAAATAAGATGGCTTTTTTCAAGAGCTCTTCACCCCTTGGGGCAATGAGCCTGCAGTAACTGGTTGGAACTACTTTGAGGTAACAGAAAAGCAAAATAAGAGGGATTTTTTTTCAAGAGCGCTTCACCCCTTGGGGCAATGAGCCCGCAGTAACTGGTTGGAACTGCTTTGAGGTAACAGAAAAGCGAAATAAGAGGGGTTTTTTAAAGAGCGCGTCACCCCTTCGGGCAATGAGCCCGCAGTAACTGCTTGGAACAAATTTCAGGTAATAGACAAGCAAAATAAGAGGGCTTTTTTAAAGAGCGCTTCACCGCTTGGGGCAATGAGCCCGCAGTAACTGGGTGGAACTGCTTTGAGGTAACAGAAAAGCAAAATAAGAGGGCTTCTTTCAAGAGCGCTTCACACCTTGGGGCAATGAGCCCGCAGGAAGTGGTTCGAAATTTTTTGAGGAAACAGAAAAGCAAAATAAGAGGGCTTCTTTCAAGAGCACTTCACCCCTTGGGGAAAGAGCCTGCAGTAACTGGTTGGAACTGCTTTGAGGTAACAGAAAAGCAAAATAAGAGGGCTTTTTTCAAGAGCGCTTCACCCCTTCGGGCAATGAGCCCGCAGTAACTGGTTGGAACTACTTTGAGGTAACAGAAAAGCAAAATAAGAGGGCTTTTTTGAAGAACGCTTCACCCCTTTGGGCAATGAGCCCGCAGTAACTGGTTGAAACTACTTTGAGGTAACAGAAAACCAATGTAAGTTGGCTTTTTTGAAGAGTGCATCACCCCTTGGGGCAATGAGCCCACAGTAACTGGTTGGAAAAACTTTGAAGTAACAGAAAAGCAAAATGTGAGGGCTTTTTTCAAGAGCGCTTCACCCCTGGGGCAATGAACCCGCAGTAACTGGTTGAAACTACTTTGAAGTAACGGAAAAACAAGGAGGGCTTTTTTCAAGAGCGCCCTTTGGGGCAATGAGCCCACAGTAACTGGTTGGAACTACTTTGAAGTAACAGAAAAGCAAAGTAAGAGGGCTTTTTTCAAGAGCGCTTGACTCCTTGGGGCAATGAGCCTGCAGTAACTAGTTGGAACTACTTTGATGTAACAGAAAAGCAAAGTAAAAGGGCTTTTTTCAAGAGCGCTTCACCCCTTGGGGCAATGAGCCCGCAGTCACTGGTTGGAACTACTTTTGGAAACAGAAAGGCAAAATAAGAGGGCTTTTTTCACGAGCAATTCACCCATTCGGGCAATGAGCCCGCAGTAACTGGTTGGAACTACTTTGAAGAAACAGAATATCAAAGTAAGTGGGCTTTTTTCAAGAGCGCTTTACCCCTTGGGGTAATGAGCCCGCAGTAACTGCTTGGAACTACTTTGAAGTAACAGTAAAGCAATATAAGAGGCCTTTTTTTCAAGAGGGCTTCACCCCTTGGGGCAATGAGCCCGCAGTAACTGGTTGGAACTGCTTTGAGGTAACAGAAAAGCAAAATAAGAGGGCTTTTTTCAAGAGTGCTTCACCCCTTGGGGCAATGAGCCTGCATTAACTGGTTAGAACTACTTTGAGGAAACCGAAAAGCAAAATGGAGAGTTTGGCTTCAGAGGAGTAAGACCCCTTGGGCCAATGAGCGGGCAGTAACTGGTTGGAAATTTTTTGAGGAAACAGAAAAGCAAAATAAGAGGGCTTTTTTCAAGAGCACTTCACCCCTTAGGGCAATGAGCCTGCAGTAACTGGGTGGAACTGCTTTGAGGTAACAGAAAAGCAAAATAAGAGGGCTGTTTTCAAGAGCGCTTCCACCCTTGGGGCAATGAGCCTGCAGTAACTGGTTGGAACTGCTTTGAGGTAACAGAAAAGCAAAATAAGAGGGCTTTTTTCAAGAGCGCTTCAACCCTTCAGGCAATAAGCACGCAGTAACTGCTTGGAACTTCTTTGAGGTAACAAAAAAGCAAAATAAGAGGGCTTTTTTCAAGAGCGCTTCACCTCTTGGGGCAATGAGCCCGCAGTAACTGGTTGAAACTACTGTGAGGTAAAAGAAAACCAAAGAGGGCTTTTTTCAAGAGCGCTTCACCCCTTGGTGTAATGAGCCCACAGTAACTGGTTGGAACAACTTCGAAGTAACAGAAAAGCAAAATGAGAGAGCTTTTTTCCAGAGCGCTTCACCCCTGGGGCAATGAACCCGCAGTAACTGGTTGAAACTTCTTTGAAGTAACAGAAAAACAAAGAGGGCTTTTTTCAAGAGCGATTCACCCCTTGGGGTAATGAGCCCACAGTAACTGGTTGGAACAACTTTGAAGTCACAGAAAAGCAAAATAAGAGGACTTTTTTCAATAGCGCTTCACCCCTTGGGGCAATGAGCCCGCAGTAAACAGTTGGAACTACTTTGTGGTAACAGAAAAGCAAAATGGAGGGTTTGTTTTCAGAGGAGTAAGACCCCTTGGGCCGATGAACCTGCAGTAACTTTTTGGAACTCCTTTGAGGAAAGTGAAAAGAAAAATAAGAGGGCTTTTTTCAAGAGCGCTTCACCCCTTGGGGCAATGAGCCCGCAGTAACTCTTTGAAACTACTTTGTGTTAACAGAAAACCAAAGAAAGAGGGCTTTTTTCAAGAGCGCTTCACTCCTTGGGGCAATGAGCCTGCAGTAACTGGTTGGAACTACTTTGAGGATACAGAATATCAAAGTAAGAGTGATTTTTTTGAAGAGTGCTTCACTCCTTGGGGTAATGAGCCCACAGTAACTGGTTGGAACTACTTTGAAGTAACAAAAAAGAAAATAACAGGGCTTTTTTCAAGAGCGCTTCACTCCTTGGGGCAATGAGCCTGCAGTAACTGGTTGGAACTACTTTGAGGATACAGAATATCAAAGTAAGAGTGATTTTTTTGAAGAGTGCTTCACTCCTTGGTGTAATGAGCCCACAGTAACTGGTTGGAACAACTTCGAAGTAACAGAAAAGCAAAATGAGAGAGCTTTTTTCCAGAGCGCTTCACCCCTGGGGCAATGAACCCGCAGTAACTGGTTGAAACTTCTTTGAAGTAACAGAAAAACAAAGAGGGCTTTTTTCAAGAGCGATTCACCCCTTGGGGTAATGAGCCCACAGTAACTGGTTGGAACAACTTTGAAGTCACAGAAAAGCAAAATAAGAGGACTTTTTTCAATAGCGCTTCACCCCTTGGGGCAATGAGCCCGCAGTAAACAGTTGGAACTACTTTGTGGTAACAGAAAAGCAAAATGGAGGGTTTGTTTTCAGAGGAGTAAGACCCCTTGGGCCGATGAACCTGCAGTAACTTTTTGGAACTCCTTTGAGGAAAGTGAAAAGAAAAATAAGAGGGCTTTTTTCAAGAGCGCTTCACCCCTTGGGGCAATGAGCCCGCAGTAACTCTTTGAAACTACTTTGTGTTAACAGAAAACCAAAGAAAGAGGGCTTTTTTCAAGAGCGCTTCACTCCTTGGGGCAATGAGCCTGCAGTAACTGGTTGGAACTACTTTGAGGTAAGTGAAAAGCAAAAGAAGAGGGCTTTTTTTCAAGAGCGCTTCACGCCTTGGGGCAATGAGCCTGCAGTAACTGGTTGGAACTGCTTTGAGGTAACAGAAAAGCAAAATAAGAGGGCTTTTTTCAAGAGCGCTTCACCCCTTCAGGCAATAAGCCTGCAGTAACTGGTTGAAACTACTTTGAGGTAACAGAAAACCAAAGAGGGCTTTTTTCAAGAGCGCTCCACCCTTGGGGTAATGAGCCCACAGTAACTGGTTGGAACAACTTTGAAGTAAAAGAAACGCAAAATAAGTTGACTTTTTTCAAGAGCGCTTCACCCCTTGGGGCAATGAGCCCGCTATAACCTGTTGGAACTACTTTGTGGTAACAGAAAAGCAAAATGGAGGGTTTGTTTTCAGAGGAGTAAGACCCCTTGGGCCAATGAACCTGCAGTAACTGTTTGGAACTACTTTGTGTTAACAGATAACCAAAGAAAGAGGGCTTTTTTCAAGAGCGCTTCACCCCTTGGGGCAATGAGCCCGCAGTAACTGGTTGGAACTTCTTTAAAGTAACAGAAAAGCAAAATAAGAGGGCTTTTTTCAAGAGCGCTTCAACCCTTGGGTCAATGAGCCTGCAGTAACTGGTTAGAACTACTTTGTGGTAACAGAAAAGCAAAATGGAGAGTTTGTCTTCAGAGGAGTAAAACGCCTTGGGCCAATGAACCGGCAGTAACTGGTTGGAAATTCTTTGAGGAAACAGAAAAGCAAAATAAGAGGGCTTTTTTCAAGAGCACTTCACTCCTTGGGGCAATGAGCCCGCAGTAACTGGTTGGAACTACTTTGAGGAAACGGAAAAGCAAAACAAGAGGGCTTTTTTCAAGTGCACTTCACCCCTTTGAGCAATGAGCCTGCAGTAACTGGTTGAAACTACTTTGAGGAAATAGAATATCAAAGTAAGAGGGCTATTTTCAAGAGCACTTCACCCCTTGGGGTAATGAGCCCACAGTAACTGCTTGGAACTACTTTGAAGTAACAGAAAAGCAAAATAAGAGGCCTTTCTTCAAGAACGCTTCACTTCTTGGGGCAATGAGCCTACAGTAACTGGTTGGAACTACTTTGAGATAACAGAAAAGCAAAATAAGAGGGCTTTTTTTCAAGAGCGCTTCACCCCTTGAGGTAATGAGCCCACTGTAACTGGTTGGAACTGCCTTGAGGTAACAGAAAAGCAAAATAAGAGGGCTTCTTTCAAGAGCGCTCCACCCTTGGGGTAATGAGCCCACAGTAACTGGTTGGAACAACTTTGAAGTAAAAGAAACGCAAAATAAGTTGACTTTTTTCAAGAGCGCTTCACCCCTTGGGGCAATGAGCCCGCTATAACCTGTTGGAACTACTTTGTGGTAGCAGAAAAGCAAAATGGAGGGTTTGTTTTCAGAGGAGTAAGACCCCTTGGGCCAATGAACCTGCAGTAACTGTTTGAAACTACTTTGTGTTAACAGATAACCAAAGAAAGAGGGCTTTTTTCAAGAGCGCTTCACCCCTTGGGGCAATGAGCCCGCAGTAACTGGTTGGAACTTCTTTAAAGTAACAGAAAAGCAAAATAAGAGGGCTTTTTTCAAGAGCGCTTCACCACTTGGGTCAATGAGCCTGCAGTAACTGGTTAGAACTACTTTGTGGTAACAGAAAAGCAAAATGGAGAGTTTGTCTTCAGAGGAGTAAAACGCCTTGGGCCAATGAGCCCGCAGTAACTGGTTGGAACTACTTTGAGGAAACGGAAAAGCAAAACAAGAGGGCTTTTTTCAAGAGCACTTCACCCCTTTGAGCAATGAGCCTGCAGTAACTGGTTGAAACTACTTTGAGGAAATAGAATATCAAAGTAAGAGGGCTATTTTCAAGAGCGCTTCACCCCTTGGGGTAATGAGCCCACAGTAACTGCTTGGAACTACTTTGAAGTAACAGAAAAGCAAAATAAGAGGCCTTTCTTCAAGAGCGCTTCACTTCTTGGGGCAATGAGCCTACAGTAACTGGTTGGAACGACTTTGAGATAACAGAAAAGCAAAATAAGAGGGCTTTTTTTCAAGAGCGCTTCACCCCTTGAGGTAATGAGCCCACTGTAACTGGTTGGAACTGCCTTGAGGTAACAGAAAAGCAAAATAAGAGGGCTTCTTTCAAGAGCGCTCCACCCTTGGGGTAATGAGCCCACAGTAACTGGTTGGAACAACTTTGAAGTAAAAGAAACGCAAAATAAGTTGACTTTTTTCAAGAGCGCTTCACCCCTTGGGGCAATGAGCCCGCTATAACCTGTTGGAACTACTTTGTGGTAACAGAAAAGCAAAATGGAGGGTTTGTTTTCAGAGGAGTAAGACCCCTTGTGCCAATGAACCTGCAGTAACTGTTTGGAACTACTTTGTGGTAACAGAAAAGCAAAATGGAGAGTTTGTCTTCAGAGGAGTAAAACGCCTTGGGCCAATGAACCGGCAGTAACTGGTTGGAAATTCTTTGAGGAAACAGAAAAGCAAAATAAGAGGGCTTTTTTCAAGAGCACTTCACCCCTTTGAGCAATGAGCCTGCAGTAACTGGTTGAAACTACTTTGAGGAAATAGAATATCAAAGTAAGAGGGCTATTTTCAAGAGCGCTTCACCCCTTGGGGTAATGAGCCCACAGTAACTGGTTGGAACTACTTTGAAGTAACAGAAAAGCAAAATAAGAGGCCTTTCTTCAAGAGCGCTTCACTTCTTGGGGCAATGAGCCTACAGTAACTGGTTGGAACTACTTTGAGATAACAGAAAAGCAAAATAAGAGGGCTTTTTTTCAAGAGCGCTTCACCCCTTGAGGCAATGAGCCCACTGTAACTGGTTGGAACTGCCTTGAGGTAACAGAAAAGCAAAATAAGAGGGCTTCTTTCAAGAGCGCTTCACCCCTTGGGCTAAAGAGCCTGCTGTAACTGGGTGGAACTGCTTTGAGGTAACACAAAAGCAAAATAAGAGGGCTTTTTTCAAGAGCGCTTCCCCCCTTCGGGCAATGAGCCCGCAGTAACTGGTTGGAACTACTTTGAGTTAACAGAAAAGCAAAATAAGAGGGCTTTTTTTAAAGAGCGCTTCACCCCTTGGGGCAATGAGCCCGCAGTAACTGGTTGAAACTACTTTGAGGTAACAGAAAACCAATGTAAGAGGGCTTTTTTCAAGAGTGCTTCACCCCTTGGGGCAATGAGCCCGCAGGAACTGGTTGGAAATTTTTTGAGGAAACAGAAAAGCAAAATAAGAGGGCTTCTTTCAAGAGCACTTCACCCCTTGGGCTAAAGAGCCTGCTGTAACTGGGTGGAACTGCTTTGAGGTAACAGAAAAGCAAAATAAGAGGGCTTTTTTCAAGAGCGCTTCCCCCCTTCGGGCAATGAGCCCGCAGTAACTGGTTGGAACTACTTTGAGTTAACAGAAAAGCAAAATAAGAGGGCTTTTTTTAAAGAGCGCTTCACCCCTTGGGGCAATGAGCCCGCAGTAACTGGTTGAAACTACTTTGAGGTAACAGAAAACCAATGTAAGAGGGCTTTTTTCAAGAGTGCTTCACCCCTTGGGGCAATGAGCCCACAGTAACTGGTTGGAACAACTTTGAAGTAACAGAAAAGCAAAATGTGAGGGCTTTTTTCAAGAGCGCTTCACCCCTGGGGCAATGAACCCGCAGTAACTGGTTGAAACTACTTTGAAGTAACGGAAAAACAAAGAGGGCTTTTTTCAACAGCGCCTCTTGGGGCAATGAGCCCACAGTAACTGGTTGGAACTACTTTGAAGTAACAGAAAAGCAAAATAAGAGGACTTTTTTCAAGAGCGCTTGACTCCTTGGGGCATTGAGCCTGCAGTAACTCGTTGGAACTACATTGAGGTAACAGAAAAGCAGAGTTAGTTGGCCTTTTTCAAGAGCGCTTCAACCCTTGGGGCAATGAGCCCGCAGTAACTAGTTGGAACTACTTTGATGTAACAGAAAAGCAAAATAAAAGAGCTTTTTTCAAGATCGCTTCACCCCTTGGGGCAATGAGCCTGCAGACACTGGTTGGAACTACTTTTGGAAACAGAAAAGCAAAATAAGAAGGCTTTTTTCTAGAGCACTTCACCCCTTGGGCAATGAGCCCGCAGTAACTGGTTGGAACTACTTTGAGGAAACAGAATATCAAAGTAAGTGGGCTTTTTTCAAGAGCGCTTCACTCATTGGGGTAATGAGCCCGCAGTAACTCCTTGGAACTACTTTGAAGTAACAGAAAAGAGAAATAAGAGGGCATTTTTCAAGAGCGCTTCTCCCCTTCGGGCAATGAGCCCGCAGTAACTAGTTGGAACTACTTTGATGTAACAGAAAAGCAAAATAAAAGAGCTTTTTTCAAGAGCGCTTCACCCCTTGGGGCAATGAGCCTGCAGACACTGGTTGGAACTACTTTTGGAAACAGAAAAGCAAAATAAGAAGGCTTTTTTCTAGAGCACTTCACCCCTTGGGCAATGAGCCCGCAGTAACTGGTTGGAACTACTTTGAGGAAACAGAATATCAAAGTAAGTGGGCTTTTTTCAAGAGCGCTTCACTCATTGGGGTAATGAGCCCGCAGTAAGTCCTTGGAACTACTTTGAAGTAACAGAAAAGAGAAATAAGAGGGCATTTTTCAAGAGCGCTTCACCCCTTGGGGCAATGAGCCCGCAGTAACTGTTCGAAACTACTTTTGTTAACAGAAAACCAAAGAAAGAGGGCTTTTTTCAAGAGCGCTTCACACCTTGGGGCAATGAGCCCGCAGTAACTGGTTGGAACTTCTTTAAAGTAACAGAAAAGCAAAACAAGAGGGCTTTTTTCAAGAGCGCTTCCCCCCTTTGGGTCAATGAGCCTGCAGTAACTGGTTAGAACTACTTTGTGGTAACAGAAAAGCAAAATGGAAAGTTTGTCTTCAGAGGCGTAAAACGCCTTGGGCCAATGAACCGGCAGTAACTGTTTGGAAATTCTTTGAGGAAACAGAAAAGCAAAATAAGAGGGCTTTTTTCAAGAGCACTTCACTCCTTGGGGCAATGAGCCCGCAGTAACTGGTTGGAACTACTTTGAGGAAACGGAGAAGCAAAACAAGAGGGCGTTTTTCAAGAGCACTTCACCCCTTCAGGCAATAAGCCCGCAGTAACTGCTTGGAACTTCTTTGTGGTAACAGAAAAGCAAAATGGAGGGTTTGTTTTCAGAGGAGTAAGACCCCTTGTGCCAATGAACCTGCAGTAACTTTTTGGAACTCCTTTGAGGAAAGTGAAAAGAAAAATAAAAGAGCTTTTTTCAAGAGCGCTTCACCCCTTGGGGCAATGAGCCTGCAGTCACTGGTGGAACTACTCTTGGAAACAGAAAAGCAAAATAAGAGGGATTTTTTCAAGAGCACTTCATCCCTTTGGGCAATGAGCCCGCAGTAACTGGTTGGAACTACTTTGAGGAAACAGAATATCAAAGTAAGTGGGCTTTTTTCAAGAGTGCTTCACTCCTTGGGGTAATGAGCCCGCAGTAACTGCTTGGAACTACTTTGAAGTAACAGAAAAGAAAAATAAGAGGCCTTTTTTTCAAGAGCGCTTCACCCCTTGGGGCAATGAGCCCGCAGTAACTGGTTGGAACTGCTTTGAGGTAACAGAAAAACAAAATAAGAGGGCTTTTTTCAAGAGTCCTTCACCCCTTAGGGCAATGATCCTGCATTAACTGATTAGAACTACTTTAAAGAAACCGAAAAGAAAAATGGAGAGTTTGGCTTCAGAGGAGTAAGACTCCTTCGGCCAATGAGCCAGCAGTAACTGGTTGGAAATATTTTGAGGAAACAGAAAAGCAAAATAAGAGGGCTTCTTTCAAGAGCACTTCACCCCTTGGGGCAATGAGCCTGCAGTAACTAGGTGGAACTGCTTTGAGGTAACAGAAAAGCAAAATAAGAGGGCTTTTTTCAAGAGCGCTTCACCCTTGGGGCAATGAGCCCGCAGTAACTGGTTGGAACTACTTTGAGGAAACAGAATATCAAAGTAAGAGGGCTTTTTTTGAAGAGCGCTTCACCCTTTGGGGCAATGAGCCCACAGTAACTGGTTGGAAATACTTTGAAGTAACAGAAAAGCAAAATAAGAGGGCTTTTTTCAAGAGCGCTTCACTCCTTCGGGCCATGAGCCTGCAATAACTGGTTGGAACTACTTTGAGCTAACAGAAAAGCAAAAGAAGAGGGCTTTTTTTTAAAGAGATCTTCACCCCTTGGGGCAATGAGCCTGCAGTAACTGGTTGGAACTGCTTTGAGGTAACAGAAAAGTAAAGTAAGAGGTCTTTTTTCAAGAGCGCTTCACCCCTTGGGGCAATGAGCCGGCAGTAACTGGTTGAAACTACTTTGAGGTAACAGAAAACCAAAGAGGGCTTTTTTCAAGAGTGCATCACCCCTTGGGGTAATGAGCCCACAGTAACTGGTTGGAACTACTTTGAAGTAACAGAAAAGCAAAATAAGAGTGCTTTTTTCCAAGAGCGCTTCACCCCTTGGGGCAATGAGCCTGCAGTAACTGGTTGGAACTGCTTTGAGGTAACAGAAAAGCAAAATAAGAGGGCTTTTTTCAAGAGCGCTTCACCCCTTCAGGCCATAAGCCCGCAGTAACTGGTTGGAACTTCTTTGAGGTAACAAAAAAGCAAAATAAGAGGGCTTTTTTAAAGAGCGCTCCACCCCTTGGGGCAATGAGCCGGCCGTAACTGGTTGAAACTACTTTGAGGTAACAGAAAACCAAAGATGGCTTTCTTTTCAAGAGCGCTTCACCCCTTGGGGCAATTAGCCCGCAGTAACTGCTTGGAACTTCTTTGAGGTAACAGAAAACCAATGTAAGAGGGCTTTTTTCAATTGTGCTTCAACCCTTGGGGCAATGAGCACACAGTAACTGGTTGGAACAACTTTGAAGTAACAGAAAAGCAAAAAGAGAGGGCTTTTTTCAAGAGCGCTTCACCCCTTGGGCAATGAACCCGCAGTAACTGGTTGAAACTACTTTGAAGTAACAGAAAAACAAAGAAGGCTTTTTTCAAGAGCGCTTCACCCCTTGGGGCAATGAGCCCACAGTAACTGGTTGGAACAACTTTGAAGTAAAAGAAAAGCAAAATAAGAGGGCTTTTTTCAAGAGTGCTTCACCCCTTGGGGCAATGAGCCCACAGTAACCTGTTGGAACTACTTTGTGGTAACAGAAAAGCAAAATGGAGCGTTTGTTTTCAGAGGAGTAAGACCCCTTGGGCCGATGAACCTGCAGTAACTTTTTGGAACTCCTTTGAGGAAAGTGAAAAGAAAAATAAGAGGGCTTTTTTCAAGAGCGATTCACCCCTTGGGGCAATGAGCCCACAGTAACTGGTTGGAACAACTTTGAAGTAAAAGAAAAGCAAAATAAGAGGGCTTTTTTCAAGAGCGCTTCACCCCTTGGGTCAATGAGCCTGCAGTAACTGGTTAGAACTACTTTGAGGAAACAGAAAAGCAAAATAAGAGGGCTTTTTTCAAGAGCACTTCACTCCTTGGGGCTATGAGCCCGCAGTAACTGGTTGGAACTACTTTGAGGAAACGGAAAAGCATAACAAGAGGGCTTTTTTCAAGAGCGCGTCACCCCTTGGGGTAATGAGCCTTCAGTAACTGGTTGGAACTGCTTTGCGGTAACAGAAAAGCAAAATAAGAGGGCTTTTTTCAAGAGCACTTCACCCCTGGGGGGAACGAGCCCGCAGTAACTGGTTGGAACTACTTTGAGGAAACAGAATATCAAAGTAAGGGGGCGTTTTTCAAGAACCCTTCACCCCTTGGGGCAATGAGCCCACAGTAACTGGTTGGAACTACTGTGAAGTAACAGAAAAGCAAAATAAGAGGGCTTTATTCAAGAGCGCTTCACTCCTTGGGGCAATGAGCCGGCAGTAACTGGTTGAAACTACTTTAAGGTAACAGAAAACCAACGAGGGCTTTTTTCAAGAGCGCTTCACTCCTTGGGGCAATGAGCCTGCAATAACTTGTTGGAACTGCTTTGAGGTAACAGAAAAGCAAAAGAAGAGGGCTTTTTTTCAAGAGCGCTTCACCCCTTGGGGCAATGAGGCTGCAGTAACTGGTTGGAACTGCTTTGAGGTAACAGAAAAGCAAAATAAGAGGGCTTTTTTCAAGAGCGCTTCACCCCTTCAGGCAATAAGCCTGCAGTAACTGCTTGGAACTTCTTTGAGGTAACAAAAAAGCAAAATAAGAGGGCTTTTTTCAAGAGCGCTTCACCCCTTGGGGCAATGAGCCTGCAGTAACTGGTTGGAACTACTTTGAGGTAACAGAAAAGCAACATAAGAGGCCTTCTTTCAAGAGCGCTTCACCCCTTCAGGCAATAAGCCCGCAGTAACTGCTTGGAACTTCTTTGAGGTAACAAAAAAGCAAAATGAGAGGGCTTTTTTCAAGAGTGCTTCACCCCTTGGGGCAATGAGCCTGCATTAACTGGTTAGAACTACTTTGAGGAAACCGAAAAGCAAAATGGAGAGTTTGGCTTCAGAGGAGTAAGACCCCTTGGGCCAATGAGCCAGCAGTAACTGGTTGGAAATATTTTGAGGAAACAGAAAAGCAAAATAAGAGGGCTTTTTTCAAGAGCGCTTCACCCCTTAGGGTAATGAGCCTTCAGTAACTGGTTGGAACTGCTTTGCGGTAACAGAAAAGCAAAATAAGAGGGCTTTTTTCAAGAGCACTTCACCCCTTCGGGCAATGAGCACCCAGTAACTGGTTGGAACTACTTTGAGGAAACAGAATATCAAAGTAAGTGGGCTTTTTTCAAGAGTGCTTCACCCCTTGGGGCAATGAGCCCGCAGTAACTGTTTGAAACTACTTAGTGTTAACAGAAAACCAAAGAAAGAGGGCTTTTTTCAAGAGCGCTTCACCCCTTGGGGCAATGAACCCGCAGTAACTGGTTGGAACTTCTTTAAAGTAACAGAAAAGCAAAATAAGAGGGCTGTTTTTTCAAGAGCGCTTCACCCCTTTGGACCATGAGCCCGCAGTAACTGGTTGAAACTACTTTGAGGTAACAGATAACCAATGTAAGAGGGCTTTTTTCAAGAGCGTTTCACCCCTGGGGCAATGAACCTGCAGTAACTGGTTGAAACTACTTTGAAGTAACGGAAAAACAAAGAGGGCTTTTTTCAAGAGTGCCCCTTGGGGCAATGAGCCCACAGTAACTGGTTGGAACAACTTTGAAGTAACAGAAAAGCAAAATAAGAGTGCTTTTTTCAAGAGCGCTTCACCCCTTGGGGCAATGAGCCTGCAGTAACTGGTTGGAACTGCTTTGAGGTAACAGAAAAGCAAAATAAGAGGGCTTTTTTCAAGAGCGCTTCACCCCTTCAGGCAATAAGCCCGCAGTAACTGCTTGGAACTTCTTTGAGGTAACAAAAAAGCAAAATAAGAGGGCTTTTTTCAAGAGCGCTCCACCCCTTGGGGCAATGAGCCGGCCGTAACTGGTTGAAACTACTTTGAGGTAACAGAAAACCAAAGATGGCTTTTTTCAAGAGCGCTTCACCCCTTGGGGCAATTAGCCCGCAGTAACTGCTTGGAACTTCTTTGAGGTAACAGAAAACCAATGTAAGAGGGCTTTTTTCAAGAGTGCTTCAACCCTTGGGGCAATGAGCCCACAGTAACTGGTTGGAACAACTTTGAAGTAACAGAAAAGCAAAAAGAGAGGGCTTTTTTCAAGAGCGCTTCACTCCTTGGGGCAATGAGCCGGCAGTAACTGGTTGAAACTACTTTGAGGTAACAGAAAACCAAAGAGGGCTTTTTTCAAGAGCGCTTCACTCCTTGGGGCAATGAGCCTGCAGTAACTGGTTGGAACTGGTTTTAGGTAACAGAAAAGCAAAAGAAGAGGGCTTTTTTTCAAGAGCGCTTCACCCTTTGGGGCAATGAGGCTGCAGTAACTGGTTGGAACTGCTTTGAGGTAACAGAAAAGCAAAATAAGAGGGCTTTTTTCAAGAGCGCTTCACCCCTTGGGGCAATGAGCCTGCAGTAACTGGTTGGAACTGCTTTGAGGTAACAGAAAAGCAAAGAGGGCCTTTTTCAAGAGCGCTTCACCCCTTCAGGCAATAAGCCCGCAGTAACTGCTTGGAACTTCTTTGAAGTAACAAAAAAGCAAAATAAGAGGGCTTTTTTCAAGAGCGCTCCACCCCTTGGGGCAATGAGCCGGCCGTAACTGGTTGAAACTACTTTGAGGTAACAGAAAACCAAAGAGGGCTTTTTTCAAGAGCGCTTCACCCCTTGGGGAGTTTAGACCGCAGTAACTGCTTGGAACTTCTTTGAGGTAACAGAAAACCAATGTAAGAGGGCTTTTTTCAAGAGTGCTTCAAACCTTGGGGCAATGAGCCCACAGTAACTGGTTGGAACAACTTTGTAGAAACAGAAAAGCAAAAAGAGAGGGCTTTTTTCAAGAGCGCTTCACCCCTGGGGCAATGAACCTGCAGGAACTGGTTGAAACTACTTTGAAGTAACGGAAAAACAAAGAGGGCTTTTTTCAAGAGCGCCCCTTGGGGCAATGAGCCCACAGTAACTGGTTGGAACTACTTTGAAGTAACAGAAAAGCAAAATAAGAGTGCTTTTTTCCAAGAGCGCTTCACCCCTTGGGGCAATGAGCCTGCAGTAACTGGTTGGAACTGCTTTGAGGTAACAGAAAAGCAAAATAAGAGGGCTTTTTTCAAGAGCGCTTCACCCCTTCAGGCCATAAGCCCGCAGTAACTGGTTGGAACTTCTTTGAGGTAACAAAAAAGCAAAATAAGAGGGCTTTTTTAAAGAGCGCTCCACCCCTTGGGGCAATGAGCCGGCCGTAACTGGTTGAAACTACTTTGAGGTAACAGAAAACCAAAGATGGCTTTCTTTTCAAGAGCGCTTCACCCCTTGGGGCAATTAGCCCGCAGTAACTGCTTGGAACTTCTTTGAGGTAACAGAAAACCAATGTAAGAGGGCTTTTTTCAATTGTGCTTCAACCCTTGGGGCAATGAGCACACAGTAACTGGTTGGAACAACTTTGAAGTAACAGAAAAGCAAAAAGAGAGGGCTTTTTTCAAGAGCGCTTCACCCCTTGGGCAATGAACCCGCAGTAACTGGTTGAAACTACTTTGAAGTAACAGAAAAACAAAGAAGGCTTTTTTCAAGAGCGCTTCACCCCTTGGGGCAATGAGCCCACAGTAACTGGTTGGAACAACTTTGAAGTAAAAGAAAAGCAAAATAAGAGGGCTTTTTCAAGAGTGCTTCACCCCTTGGGGCAATGAGCCCACAGTAACCTGTTGGAACTACTTTGTGGTAACAGAAAAGCAAAATGGAGCGTTTGTTTTCAGAGGAGTAAGACCCCTTGGGCCGATGAACCTGCAGTAACTTTTTGGAACTCCTTTGAGGAAAGTGAAAAGAAAAATAAGAGGGCTTTTTTCAAGAGCGATTCACCCCTTGGGGCAATGAGCCCACAGTAACTGGTTGGAACAACTTTGAAGTAAAAGAAAAGCAAAATAAGAGGGCTTTTTTCAAGAGCGCTTCACCCCTTGGGTCAATGAGCCTGCAGTAACTGGTTAGAACTACTTTGAGGAAACAGAAAAGCAAAATAAGAGGGCTTTTTTCAAGAGCACTTCACTCCTTGGGGCTATGAGCCCGCAGTAACTGGTTGGAACTACTTTGAGGAAACGGAAAAGCATAACAAGAGGGCTTTTTTCAAGAGCGCGTCACCCCTTGGGGTAATGAGCCTTCAGTAACTGGTTGGAACTGCTTTGCGGTAACAGAAAAGCAAAATAAGAGGGCTTTTTTCAAGAGCACTTCACCCCTGGGGGGAACAAGCCCGCAGTAACTGGTTGGAACTACTTTGAGGAAACAGAATATCAAAGTAAGGGGGCGTTTTTCAAGAACCCTTCACCCCTTGGGGCAATGAGCCCACAGTAACTGGTTGGAACTACTGTGAAGTAACAGAAAAGCAAAATAAGAGGGCTTTATTCAAGAGCGCTTCACTCCTTGGGGCAATGAGCCGGCAGTAACTGGTTGAAACTACTTTAAGGTAACAGAAAACCAACGAGGGCTTTTTTCAAGAGCGCTTCACTCCTTGGGGCAATGAGCCTGCAATAACTTGTTGGAACTGCTTTGAGGTAACAGAAAAGCAAAAGAAGAGGGCTTTTTTTCAAGAGCGCTTCACCCCTTGGGGCAATGAGGCTGCAGTAACTGGTTGGAACTGCTTTGAGGTAACAGAAAAGCAAAATAAGAGGGCTTTTTTCAAGAGCGCTTCACCCCTTCAGGCAATAAGCCTGCAGTAACTGCTTGGAACTTCTTTGAGGTAACAAAAAAGCAAAATAAGAGGGCTTTTTTCAAGAGCGCTTCACCCCTTGGGGCAATGAGCCTGCAGTAACTGGTTGGAACTACTTTGAGGTAACAGAAAAGCAACATAAGAGGCCTTCTTTCAAGAGCGCTTCACCCCTTCAGGCAATAAGCCCGCAGTAACTGCTTGGAACTTCTTTGAGGTAACAAAAAAGCAAAATGAGAGGGCTTTTTTCAAGAGTGCTTCACCCCTTGGGGCAATGAGCCTGCATTAACTGGTTAGAACTACTTTGAGGAAACCGAAAAGCAAAATGGAGAGTTTGGCTTCAGAGGAGTAAGACCCCTTGGGCCAATGAGCCAGCAGTAACTGGTTGGAAATATTTTGAGGAAACAGAAAAGCAAAATAAGAGGGCTTTTTTCAAGAGCGCTTCACCCCTTAGGGTAATGAGCCTTCAGTAACTGGTTGGAACTGCTTTGCGGTAACAGAAAAGCAAAATAAGAGGGCTTTTTTCAAGAGCACTTCACCCCTTCGGGCAATGAGCACCCAGTAACTGGTTGGAACTACTTTGAGGAAACAGAATATCAAAGTAAGTGGGCTTTTTTCAAGAGTGCTTCACCCCTTGGGGCAATGAGCCCGCAGTAACTGTTTGAAACTACTTAGTGTTAACAGAAAACCAAAGAAAGAGGGCTTTTTTCAAGAGCGCTTCACCCCTTGGGGCAATGAACCCGCAGTAACTGGTTGGAACTTCTTTAAAGTAACAGAAAAGCAAAATAAGAGGGCTGTTTTTTCAAGAGCGCTTCACCCCTTTGGACCATGAGCCCGCAGTAACTGGTTGAAACTACTTTGAGGTAACAGATAACCAATGTAAGAGGGCTTTTTTCAAGAGCGTTTCACCCCTGGGGCAATGAACCTGCAGTAACTGGTTGAAACTACTTTGAAGTAACGGAAAAACAAAGAGGGCTTTTTTCAAGAGTGCCCCTTGGGGCAATGAGCCCACAGTAACTGGTTGGAACAACTTTGAAGTAACAGAAAAGCAAAATAAGAGTGCTTTTTTCAAGAGCGCTTCACCCCTTGGGGCAATGAGCCTGCAGTAACTGGTTGGAACTGCTTTGAGGTAACAGAAAAGCAAAATAAGAGGGCTTTTTTCAAGAGCGCTTCACCCCTTCAGGCAATAAGCCCGCAGTAACTGCTTGGAACTTCTTTGAGGTAACAAAAAAGCAAAATAAGAGGGCTTTTTTCAAGAGCGCTCCACCCCTTGGGGCAATGAGCCGGCCGTAACTGGTTGAAACTACTTTGAGGTAACAGAAAACCAAAGATGGCTTTTTTCAAGAGCGCTTCACCCCTTGGGGCAATTAGCCCGCAGTAACTGCTTGGAACTTCTTTGAGGTAACAGAAAACCAATGTAAGAGGGCTTTTTTCAAGAGTGCTTCAACCCTTGGGGCAATGAGCCCACAGTAACTGGTTGGAACAACTTTGAAGTAACAGAAAAGCAAAAAGAGAGGGCTTTTTTCAAGAGCGCTTCACTCCTTGGGGCAATGAGCCGGCAGTAACTGGTTGAAACTACTTTGAGGTAACAGAAAACCAAAGAGGGCTTTTTTCAAGAGCGCTTCACTCCTTGGGGCAATGAGCCTGCAGTAACTGGTTGGAACTGGTTTTAGGTAACAGAAAAGCAAAAGAAGAGGGCTTTTTTTCAAGAGCGCTTCACCCTTTGGGGCAATGAGGCTGCAGTAACTGGTTGGAACAACTTTGAAGTAACAGAAAAGCAAAATAAGAGGGCTTTTTTCAAGAGCGCTTCACCCCTTGGGGCAATGAGCCTGCAGTAACTGGTTGGAACTGCTTTGAGGTAACAGAAAAGCAAAGAGGGCCTTTTTCAAGAGCGCTTCACCCCTTCAGGCAATAAGCCCGCAGTAACTGCTTGGAACTTCTTTGAAGTAACAAAAAAGCAAAATAAGAGGGCTTTTTTCAAGAGCGCTCCACCCCTTGGGGCAATGAGCCGGCCGTAACTGGTTGAAACTACTTTGAGGTAACAGAAAACCAAAGAGGGCTTTTTTCAAGAGCGCTTCACCCCTTGGGGAGTTTAGATCGCAGTAACTGCTTGGAACTTCTTTGAGGTAACAGAAAACCAATGTAAGAGGGCTTTTTTCAAGAGTGCTTCAAACCTTGGGGCAATGAGCCCACAGTAACTGGTTGGAACAACTTTGTAGAAACAGAAAAGCAAAAAGAGAGGGCTTTTTTCAAGAGCGCTTCACCCCTGGGGCAATGAACCTGCAGGAACTGGTTGAAACTACTTTGAAGTAACGGAAAAACAAAGAGGGCTTTTTTCAAGAGCGCCCCTTGGGGCAATGAGCCCACAGTAACTGGTTGGAACTACTTTGAAGTAACAGAAAAGCAAAATAAGAGTGCTTTTTTCCAAGAGCGCTTCACCCCTTGGGGCAATGAGCCTGCAGTAACTGGTTGGAACTGCTTTGAGGTAACAGAAAAGCAAAATAAGAGGGCTTTTTTCAAGAGCGCTTCACCCCTTCAGGCCATAAGCCCGCAGTAACTGGTTGGAACTTCTTTGAGGTAACAAAAAAGCAAAATAAGAGGGCTTTTTTAAAGAGCGCTCCACCCCTTGGGGCAATGAGCCGGCCGTAACTGGTTGAAACTACTTTGAGGTAACAGAAAACCAAAGATGGCTTTCTTTTCAAGAGCGCTTCACCCCTTGGGGCAATTAGCCCGCAGTAACTGCTTGGAACTTCTTTGAGGTAACAGAAAACCAATGTAAGAGGGCTTTTTTCAATTGTGCTTCAACCCTTGGGGCAATGAGCACACAGTAACTGGTTGGAACAACTTTGAAGTAACAGAAAAGCAAAAAGAGAGGGCTTTTTTCAAGAGCGCTTCACCCCTTGGGCAATGAACCCGCAGTAACTGGTTGAAACTACTTTGAAGTAACAGAAAAACAAAGAAGGCTTTTTTCAAGAGCGCTTCACCCCTTGGGGCAATGAGCCCACAGTAACTGGTTGGAACAACTTTGAAGTAAAAGAAAAGCAAAATAAGAGGGCTTTTTTCAAGAGTGCTTCACCCCTTGGGGCAATGAGCCCACAGTAACCTGTTGGAACTACTTTGTGGTAACAGAAAAGCAAAATGGAGCGTTTGTTTTCAGAGGAGTAAGACCCCTTGGGCCGATGAACCTGCAGTAACTTTTTGGAACTCCTTTGAGGAAAGTGAAAAGAAAAATAAGAGGGCTTTTTTCAAGAGCGATTCACCCCTTGGGGCAATGAGCCCACAGTAACTGGTTGGAACAACTTTGAAGTAAAAGAAAAGCAAAATAAGAGGGCTTTTTTCAAGAGCGCTTCACCCCTTGGGTCAATGAGCCTGCAGTAACTGGTTAGAACTACTTTGAGGAAACAGAAAAGCAAAATAAGAGGGCTTTTTACAAGAGCACTTCACTCCTTGGGGCTATGAGCCCGCAGTAACTGGTTGGAACTACTTTGAGGAAACGGAAAAGCATAACAAGAGGGCTTTTTTCAAGAGCGCGTCACCCCTTGGGGTAATGAGCCTTCAGTAACTGGTTGGAACTGCTTTGCGGTAACAGAAAAGCAAAATAAGAGGGCTTTTTTCAAGAGCACTTCACCCCTGGGGGGAACAAGCCCGCAGTAACTGGTTGGAACTACTTTGAGGAAACAGAATATCAAAGTAAGGGGGCGTTTTTCAAGAACCCTTCACCCCTTGGGGCAATGAGCCCACAGTAACTGGTTGGAACTACTGTGAAGTAACAGAAAAGCAAAATAAGAGGGCTTTATTCAAGAGCGCTTCACTCCTTGGGGCAATGAGCCGGCAGTAACTGGTTGAAACTACTTTAAGGTAACAGAAAACCAAAGAGGGCTTTTTTCAAGAGCGCTTCACTCCTTGGGGCAATGAGCCTGCAATAACTTGTTGGAACTGCTTTGAGGTAACAGAAAAGCAAAAGAAGAGGGCTTTTTTTCAAGAGCGCTTCACCCCTTGGGGCAATGAGGCTGCAGTAACTGATTGGAACTGCTTTGAGGTAACAGAAAAGCAAAATAAGAGGGCTTTTTTCAAGAGCGCTTCACCCCTTCAGGCAATAAGCCTGCAGTAACTGCTTGGAACTTCTTTGAGGTAACAAAAAAGCAAAATAAGAGGGCTTTTTTCAAGAGCGCTTCACCCCTTGGGGCAATGAGCCTGCAGTAACTGGTTGGAACTACTTTGAGGTAACAGAAAAGCAACATAAGAGGCCTTCTTTCAAGAGCGCTTCACCCCTTCAGGCAATAAGCCCGCAGTAACTGCTTGGAACTTCTTTGAGGTAACAAAAAAGCAAAATGAGAGGGCTTTTTTCAAGAGTGCTTCACCCCTTGGGGCAATGAGCCTGCATTAACTGGTTAGAACTACTTTGAGGAAACCGAAAAGCAAAATGGAGAGTTTGGCTTCAGAGGAGTAAGACCCCTTGGGCCAATGAGCAGGCAGTAACTGGTTGGAAATATTTTGAGGAAACAGAAAAGCAAAATAAGAGGGCTTTTTTCAAGAGCGCTTCACCCCTTGGGGTAATGAGCCTTCAGTAACTGGTTGGAACTGCTTTGCGGTAACAGAAAAGCAAAATAAGAGGGCTTTTTTCAAGAGCGCTTCACTCCTTGGGGCAATGAGCCGGCAGTAACTGGTTGAAACTACTTTAAGGTAACAGAAAACCAAAGAGGGCTTTTTTCAAGAGCGCTTCACTCCTTGGGGCAATGAGCCTGCAATCACTTGTTGGAACTGCTTTGAGGTAACAGAAAAGCAAAAGAAGAGGGCTTTTTTTCAAGAGCGCTTCACCCCTTGGGGCAATGAGGCTGCAGTAACTGATTGGAACTGCTTTGAGGTAACAGAAAAGCAAAATAAGAGGGCTTTTTTCAAGAGCGCTTCACCCCTTCAGGCAATAAGCCTGCAGTAACTGCTTGGAACTTCTTTGAGGTAACAAAAAAGCAAAATAAGAGGGCTTTTTTCAAGAGCGCTTCACCCCTTGGGGCAATGAGCCTGCAGTAACTGGTTGGAACTACTTTGAGGTAACAGAAAAGCAACATAAGAGGCCTTCTTTCAAGAGCGCTTCACCCCTTCAGGCAATAAGCCCGCAGTAACTGCTTGGAACTTCTTTGAGGTAACAAAAAAGCAAAATGAGAGGGCTTTTTTCAAGAGTGCTTCACCCCATGGGGCAATGAGCCTGCATTAACTGGTTAGAACTACTTTGAGGAAACCGAAAAGCAAAATGGAGAGTTTGGCTTCAGAGGAGTAAGACCCCTTGGGCCAATGAGCCGGCAGTAACTCGTTGGAAATATTTTGAGGAAACAGAAAAGCAAAATAAGAGGGCTTTTTTCAAGAGCGCTTCACCCCTTGGGGTAATGAGCCTTCAGTAACTGGTTGGAACTGCTTTGCGGTAACAGAAAAGCAAAATAAGAGGGCTTTTTTCAAGAGCACTTCACCCCTTCGGGCAATGAGCACCCAGTAACTGGTTGGAACTACTTTGAGGAAACAGAATATCAAAGTAAGTGGGCTTTTTTCAAGAGTGCTTCACCCCTTGGGGCAATGAGCCCGCAGTAACCATTTGAAACTACTTAGTGTTAACAGAAAACCAAAGAAAGAGGGCTTTTTTCAAGAGCGCTTCACCCCTTGGGGCAATGAACCCGCAGTAACTGGTTGGAACTTCTTTAAAGTAACAGAAAAGCAAAATAAGAGGGCTGTTTTTTCAAGAGCGCTTCACCCCTTTGGACCATGAGCCCGCAGTAACTGGTTGAAACTACTTTGAGGTAACAGATAACCAATGTAAGAGGGCTTTTTTCAAGAGCGTTTCACCCCTGGGGCAATGAACCTGCGGTAACTGGTTGAAACTACTTTGAAGTAACGGAAAAACAAAGAGGGCTTTTTTCAAGAGTGCCCCTTGGGGCAATGAGCCCACAGTAACTGGTTGGAACTACTTTGAAGTAACAGAAAAGCAAAATAAGAGTGCTTTTTTCAAGAGCGCTTCACCCCTTGGGGCAATGAGGCTGCAGTAACTGATTGGAACTGCTTTGAGGTAACAGAAAAGCAAAATAAGAGGGCTTTTTTCAAGAGCGCTTCACCCCTTCAGGCAATAAGCCTGCAGTAACTGCTTGGAACTTCTTTGAGGTAACAAAAAAGCAAAATAAGAGGGCTTTTTTCAAGAGCGCTTCCCCCCTTGGGGCAATGAGCCTGCAGTAACTGGTTGGAACTACTTTGAGGTAACAAAAAAGCAACATAAGAGGCCTTCTTTCAAGAGCGCTTCACCCCTTCAGGCAATAAGCCCGCAGTAACTGCTTGGAACTTCTTTGAGGTAACAAAAAAGCAAAATGAGAGGGCTTTTTTCAAGAGTGCTTCACCCCTTGGGGCAATGAGCCTGCATTAACTGGTTAGAACTACTTTGAGGAAACCGAAAAGCAAAATGGAGAGTTTGGCTTCAGAGGAGTAAGACCCCTTGGGCCAATGAGCCGGCAGTAACTGGTTGGAAATATTTTGAGGAAACAGAAAAGCAAAATAAGAGGGCTTTTTTCAAGAGCGCTTCACCCCTTGGGGTAATGAGCCTTCAGTAACTGGTTGGAACTGCTTTGCGGTAACAGAAAAGCAAAATAAGAGGGCTTTTTTCAAGAGCACTTCACCCCTTCGGGCAATGAGCACCCAGTAACTGGTTGGAACTACTTTGAGGAAACAGAATATCAAAGTAAGTGGGCTTTTTTCAAGAGTGCTTCACCCCTTGGGGCAATGAGCCCGCAGTAACCATTTGAAACTACTTAGTGTTAACAGAAAACCAAAGAAAGAGGGCTTTTTTCAAGAGCGCTTCACCCCTTGGGGCAATGAACCCGCAGTAACTGGTTGGAACTTCTTTAAAGTAACAGAAAAGCAAAATAAGAGGGCTGTTTTTTCAAGAGCGCTTCACCCCTTTGGACCATGAGCCCGCAGTAACTGGTTGAAACTACTTTGAGGTAACAGATAACCAATGTAAGAGGGCTTTTTTCAAGAGCGTTTCACCCCTGGGGCAATGAACCTGCGGTAACTGGTTGAAACTACTTTGAAGTAACGGAAAAACAAAGAGGGCTTTTTTCAAGAGTGCCCCTTGGGGCAATGAGCCCACAGTAACTGGTTGGAACTACTTTGAAGTAACAGAAAAGCAAAATAAGAGTGCTTTTTTCAAGAGCGCTTCACCCCTTGGGGCAATGAGGCTGCAGTAACTGATTGGAACTGCTTTGAGGTAACAGAAAAGCAAAATAAGAGGGCTTTTTTCAAGAGCGCTTCACCCCTTCAGGCAATAAGCCTGCAGTAACTGCTTGGAACTTCTTTGAGGTAACAAAAAAGCAAAATAAGAGGGCTTTTTTCAAGAGCGCTTCCCCCCTTGGGGCAATGAGCCTGCAGTAACTGGTTGGAACTACTTTGAGGTAACAAAAAAGCAACATAAGAGGCCTTCTTTCAAGAGCGCTTCACCCCTTCAGGCAATAAGCCCGCAGTAACTGCTTGGAACTTCTTTGAGGTAACAAAAAAGCAAAATGAGAGGGCTTTTTTCAAGAGTGCTTCACCCCTTGGGGCAATGAGCCTGCATTAACTGGTTAGAACTACTTTGAGGAAACCGAAAAGCAAAATGGAGAGTTTGGCTTCAGAGGAGTAAGACCCCTTGGGCCAATGAGCCGGCAGTAACTGGTTGGAAATATTTTGAGGAAACAGAAAAGCAAAATAAGAGGGCTTTTTTCAAGAGCGCTTCACCCCTTGGGGTAATGAGCCTTCAGTAACTGGTTGGAACTGCTTTGCGGTAACAGAAAAGCAAAATAAGAGGGCTTTTTTCAAGAGCACTTCACCCCTTCGGGCAATGAGCACCCAGTAACTGGTTGGAACTACTTTGAGGAAACAGAATATCAAAGTAAGTGGGCTTTTTTCAAGAGTGCTTCACCCCTTGGGGCAATGAGCCCGCAGTAACCGTTTGAAACTACTTAGTGTTACCAGAAAACCAAAGAAAGAGGGCTTTTTTCAAGAGCGCTTCACCCCTTGGGGCAATGAACCCGCAGTAACTGGTTGGAACTTCTTTAAAGTAACAGAAAAGCAAAATAAGAGGGCTGTTTTTTCAAGAGCGCTTCACCCCTTTGGACCATGAGCCCGCAGTAACTGGTTGAAACTACTTTGAGGTAACAGATAACCAATGTAAGAGGGCTTTTTTCAAGAGCGTTTCACCCCTGGGGCAATGAACCTGCAGTAACTGGTTGAAACTACTTTGAAGTAACGGAAAAACAAAGAGGGCTTTTTTCAAGAGTGCCCCTTGGGGCAATGAGCCCACAGTAACTGGTTGGAACAACTTTGAAGTAACAGAAAAGCAAAAAGAGAGGGCTTTTTTCAAGAGCGCTTCACTCCTTGGGGCAATGAGCCGGCAGTAACTGGTTGAAACTACTTTGAGGTAACAGAAAACCAAAGAGGGCTTTTTTCAAGAGCGCTTCACTCCTTGGGGCAATGAGCCTGCAGTAACTGGTTGGAACTGGTTTTAGGTAACAGAAAAGCAAAAGAAGAGGGCTTTTTTTCAAGAGCGCTTCACCCTTTGGGGCAATGAGGCTGCAGTAACTGGTTGGAACTGCTTTGAGGTAACAGAAAAGCAAAATAAGAGGGCTTTTTTCAAGAGCGCTTCACCCCTTGGGGCAATGAGCCTGCAGTAACTGGTTGGAACTGCTTTGAGGTAACAGAAAAGCAAAGAGGGCCTTTTTCAAGAGCGCTTCACCCCTTCAGGCAATAAGCCCGCAGTAACTGCTTGGAACTTCTTTGAAGTAACAAAAAAGAAAAATAAGAGGGCTTTTTTCAAGAGCGCTCCACCCCTTGGGGCAATGAGCCGGCCGTAACTGGTTGAAACTACTTTGAGGTAACAGAAAACCAAAGAGGGCTTTTTTCAAGAGCGCTTCACCCCTTGGGGAGTTTAGACCGCAGTAACTGCTTGGAACTTCTTTGAGGTAACAGAAAACCAATGTAAGAGGGCTTTTTTCAAGAGTGCTTCAAACCTTGGGGCAATGAGCCCACAGTAACTGGTTGGAACAACTTTGTAGAAACAGAAAAGCAAAAAGAGAGGGCTTTTTTCAAGAGCGCTTCACCCCTGGGGCAATGAACCTGCAGTAACTGGTTGAAACTACTTTGAAGTAACGGAAAAACAAAGAGGGCTTTTTTCAAGAGCGCCCCTTGGGGCAATGAGCCCACAGTAACTGGTTGGAACTACTTTGAAGTAACAGAAAAGCAAAATAAGAGTGCTTTTTTCCAAGAGCGCTTCACCCCTTGGGGCAATGAGCCTGCAGTAACTGGTTGGAACTGCTTTGAGGTAACAGAAAAGCAAAATAAGAGGGCTTTTTTCAAGAGCGCTTCACCCCTTCAGGCAATAAGCCCGCAGTAACTGGTTGGAACTTCGTTGAGGTAACAAAAAAGCAAAATAAGAGGGCTTTTTTCAAGAGCGCTCCACCCCTTGGGGCAATGAGCCGGCCGTAACTGGTTGAAACTACTTTGAGGTAACAGAAAACCAAAGATGGCTTTCTTTTCAAGAGCGCTTCACCCCTTGGGGCAATTAGCCCGCAGTAACTGCTTGGAACTTCTTTGAGGTAACAGAAAACCAATGTAAGAGGGCTTTTTTCAATTGTGCTTCAACCCTTGGGGCAATGAGCACACAGTAACTGGTTGGAACAACTTTGAAGTAACAGAAAAGCAAAAAGAGAGGGCCTTTTTCAAGAGCGCTTCACCCCTGGGGCAATGAACCCGCAGTAACTGGTTGAAACTACTTTGAAGTAACGGAAAAAAAAGAGGGCTTTTTTTAACAGCGCCCCTTGGTGCAATGAGCCCACAGTAACTGGTTGGAACTACTTTGAAGTAACAGAAAAGCAAAATAAGAGGGCTTTATTCAAGAGCGCTTCACTCCTTGGGGCAATGAGCCGGCAGTAACTGGTTGAAACTACTTTGAGGTAACAGAAAACCAAAGAGGGCTTTTTTCAAGAGCGCTTCACTCCTTGGGGCAATGAGCCTGCAGTAACTGGTTGGAACTGGTTTGAGGTAACAGAAAAGCAAAAGAAGAGGGCTTTTTTTCAAGAGCGCTTCACCCTTTGGGGAAATGAGGCTGCAGTAACTGGTTGGAACTGCTTTGAGGTAACAGAAAAGCAAAATAAGAGGGATTTTTCAAGAGCGCTTCACCCCTTGGGGCAATGAGCCTGCAGTAACTGGTTGGAACTGCTTTGAGGTAACAGAAAAGCAAAGAGGGCTTTTTTCAAGAGCGCTTCACCCCTTCAGGCAATAAGCCCGCAGTAACTGCTTGGAACTTCTTTGAGGTAACAAAAAAGCAAAATAAGAGGGCTTTTTTCAAGAGCGCTCCACCCCTTGGGGCAATGAGCCGGCCGTAACTGGTTGAAACTACTTTGAGGTAACAGAAAACCAAAGAGGGCTTTTTTCAAGAGCGCTTCACCCCTTGGGGCAATGAGCCCACAGTAACTGGTTGGAACAACTTTGTAGAAACAGAAAAGCAAAAAGAGAGGGCTTTTTTCAAGAGCGTTTCACCCCTGGGGCAATGAACCTGCAGTAACTGGTTGAAACTACTTTGAAGTAACGGGAAAAAAAAGAGGACTTTTTTCAAGAGCGCCCCTTGGGGCAATGAGCCCACAGTAACTGGTTGGAACTACTTTGAAGTAACAGAAAAGCAAAATAAGAGTGCTTTTTTCAAGAGCGCTTCACCCCTTGGGGCAATAAGCCCGCAGTAACTGCTTGGAACTTCTTTGAGGTAACAAAAAAGCAAAATAAGAGGGCTTTTTTCAAGAGCGCTCCACCCCTTGGGGCAATGAGCCGGCCGTAACTGGTTGAAACTACTTTGAGGTATCAGAAAACCAAAGATGGCTTTTTTCAAGAGCGCTTCACCCCTTGGGGCAATTAGCCCGCAGTAACTGCTTGGAACTTCTTTGAGGTAACAGAAAACCAATGTAAGAGGGCTTTTTTCAATTGTGCTTCAACCCTTGGGGCAATGAGCACACAGTAACTGGTTGGACCAACTTTGAAGTAACAGAAAAGCAAAAAGAGAGGGCTTTTTTCAAGAGCGCTTCACTCCTTGGGGCAATGAGCCGGCAGTAACTGGTTGAAACTACTTTGAGGTAACAGAAAACCAAAGAGGGCATTTTTCAAGAGCGCTTCACTCCTTGGGGCAATGAGCCTGCAGTAACTGGTTGGAACTGGTTTTAGGTAACAGAAAAGCAAAAGAAGAGGGCTTTTTTTCAAGAGCGCTTCACCCTTTGGGGCAATGAGGCTGCAGTAACTGGTTGGAACTGCTTTGAGGTAACAGAAAAGCAAAATAAGAGGGCTTTTTTCAAGAGCGCTTCACCCCTTGGGGCAATGAGCCTGCAGTAACTGGTTGGAACTGCTTTGAGGTAACAGAAAAGCAAAGAGGGCCTTTATCAAGAGCGCTTCACCCCTTCAGACAATAAGCCCGCAGTAACTGCTTGGAACTTCTTTGAAGTAACAAAAAAGCAAAATAAGAGGGCTTTTTTCAAGAGCGCTCCACCCCTTGGGGCAATGAGCCTGCAGTCACTGGTTGGAACTACTTTTGGAAACAGAAAAGCAAAATAAGAGGGCTTTTTTCAAGAGCACTTCACCCCATCGGGCAATGAGCCCGTAGTAACTGGTTGGAACTACTTTGAGGAAACAGAATATCAAAGTAAGTGGGCTTTTTTCAAGAGCACTTCACTCCTTGGGGTAATGAGCCCGCAGTAACTGCTTGGAACTAATTTGAAGTAACAGAAAAGAAAAATAAGAGGGCTTTTTTCAAGAGCACTTCACCCCATCGGGCAATGAGCCCGTAGTAACTGGTTGGAACTACTTTGAGGAAACAGAATATCAAAGTAAGTGGGCTTTTTTCAAGAGCACTTCACTCCTTGGGGTAATGAGCCCGCAGTAACTGCTTGGAACTAATTTGAAGTAACAGAAAAGAAAAATAAGAGGGCTTTTTTCAAGAGTGCTTCACCCCTTGGGGCAATGAGCCCACAGTAACTGGTTGGAACAACTTTGAAGTAACAGAAAAGCAAAAAGAGAGGGCTTTTTTCAAGAGCGCTTCACCCCTGGGGCAATGAACCCGCAGTAACTGGTTGAAACTACTTTGAAGTAACGGAAAAACAAAGAGGGCTTTTTTCAACAGCGCCCCTTGGGGCAATGAGCCCACAGTAACTGGTTGGAACTACTTTGAAGTAACAGAAAAGCAAAATAAGAGGGCTTTTTTCAAGAGCGCTTGACTCCTTGGGGCAATGAGCCTGCAGTAACTCGTTGGAACTACATTGAGGTAACAGAAAAGCAGAGTTAGTTGGCCTTTTTCAAGAGCGCTTCACCCCTTGGGGCAATGAGCCCGCAGTAACTGGTTGGAACTACTTTGAAGTAACAGAAAAGCAAAATAAGAGTGCTTTTTTCAAGAGCGCTTCACCCCTTGGGGCAATAAGCCCGCAGTAACTGCTTGGAACTTCTTTGAGGTAACAAAAAAGCAAAATAAGAGGGCTTTTTTCAAGAGCGCTCCACCCCTTGGGGCAATGAGCCGGCCGTAACTGGTTGAAACTACTTTGAGGTAACAGAAAACCAAAGATGGCTTTTTTCAAAAGCGCTTCACCCCTTGGGGCAATTAGCCCGCAGTAACTGCTTGGAACTTCTTTGAGGTAACAGAAAACCAATGTAAGAGGGCTTTTTTCAATTGTGCTTCAACCCTTGGGGCAATGAGCACACAGTAACTGGTTGGAACAACTTTGAAGTAACAGAAAAGCAAAAAGAGAGGGCTTTTTTCAAGAGCGCTTCACTCCTTGGGGCAATGAGCCGGCAGTAACTGGTTGAAACTACTTTGAGGTAACAGAAAACCAAAGAGGGCTTTTTTCAAGAGCGCTTCACTCCTTGGGGCAATGAGCCTGCAGTAACTGGTTGGAACTGGTTTTAGGTAACAGAAAAGCAAAAGAAGAGGGCTTTTTTTCAAGAGCGCTTCACCCTTTGGGGCAATGAGGCTGCAGTAACTGGTTGGAACTGCTTTGAGGTAACAGAAAAGCAAAATAAGAGGGCTTTTTTCAAGAGCGCTTCACCCCTTGGGGCAATGAGCCTGCAGTAACTGGTTGGAACTGCTTTGAGGTAACAGAAAAGCAAAGAGGGCCTTTATCAAGAGCGCTTCACCCCTTCAGACAATAAGCCCGCAGTAACTGCTTGGAACTTCTTTGAAGTAACAAAAAAGCAAAATAAGAGGGCTTTTTTCAAGAGCGCTCCACCCCTTGGGGCAATGAGCCGGCCGTAACTGGTTGAAACTACTTTGAGGTAACAGAAAACCAAAGAGGGCTTTTTTCAAGAGCGCTTCACCCTTTGGGGCAATGAGGCTGCAGTAACTGGTTGGAACTGCTTTGAGGTAACAGAAAAGCAAAAAGAGAGGGCTTTTTTCAAGAGCGCTTCACCCCTGGGGCAATGAACCTGCAGTAACTGGTTGAAACTACTTTGAAGTAACGGAAAAACAAAGAGGGCTTTTTTCAAGAGCGCCCCTTGGGGCAATGATCCCACAGTAACTGGTTGGAACTACTTTGAAGTAACAGAAAAGCAAAATAAGAGGGCTTTTTTCAAGAGCGCTTCACCCCTTGGGGCAATGAGCCTGCAGTAACTGGTTGGAACTGCTTTGAGGTAACAGAAAAGCAAAATAAGAGGGCTTTTTTCAAGAGCGCTTCACCCCTTCAGGCAATAAGCCCGCAGTAACTGCTTGGAACTTCTTTGAGGTAACAAAAAAGCAAAATAAGAGGGCTTTTTTCAAGAGCGCTCCACCCCTTGGGGCAATGAGCCGGCCGTAACTGGTTGAAACTACTTTGAGGTAACAGAAAACCAAAGATGGCTTTTTTTCAAGAGCGCTTCACCCCTTGGGGCAATTAGCCCGCAGTAACTGCTTGGAACTTCTTTGAGGTAACAGAAAACCAATGTAAGAGGGCTTTTTTCAATTGTGCTTCAACCCTTGGGGCAATGAGCACACAGTAACTGGTTGGAACAACTTTGAAGTAACAGAAAAGCAAAAAGAGAGGTCTTTTTTCAAGAGCGCTTCACCCCTGGGGCAATGAACCCGCAGTAACTGGTTGAAACTACTTTGAAGTAACGGAAAAACAAAGAGGGCTTTTTTTAACAGCGCCCCTTGGGGCAATGACCCCACAGTACCTGGTTGGAACTACTTTGAAGTAACAGAAAAGCAAAATAAGAGGGCTTTTTCAAGAGCGCTTGACTCCTTGGGGCAATGAGCCTGCAGTAACTCGTTGGAACTATATTGAGGTAACAGAAAAGCAGAGTTAGTTGGCCTTTTTCAAGAGCGCTTCACCCCTTGGGGCAATGAGCCCGCAGTAACTAGTTGGAACTACTTTGATGTAACAGAAAAGCAAAATAAAAGAGCTTTTTTCAAGAGCGCTTCACCCCTTGGGGCAATGAGCCTGCAGTCACTGGTTGGAACTACTTTTGGAAACAGAAAAGCAAAATAAGAGGGCTTTTTTCAAGAGCACTTCACCCCATCGGGCAATGAGCCCGTAGTAACTGGTTGGAACTACTTTGAGGAAACAGAATATCAAAGTAAGTGGGCTTTTTTCAAGAGCACTTCACTCCTTGGGGTAATGAGCCCGCAGTAACTGCGTGGAACTAATTTGAAGTAACAGAAAAGAAAAATAAGAGGGCTTTTTACAAGAGCGCTTCACCCCTTGGGGCAATGAGCCCGTAGTAACTGTTTGAAACTACTTTGTGTTAACAGAAAACCAAAGAAAGAGGGCTTTTTTCAAGAGCGCTTCGCCCCTTGGGGCAATGAGCCCGCAGTAACTGGTTGGAACTTTTTAAAGTAACAGAAAAGCAAAATAAGAGGGCTTTTTTCAAGAGCGCTTCACCCCTTGGGTCAATGAGCCTGCAGTAACTGGTTAGAACTACTTTGTGGTAACAGAAAAGCAAAATGGAGAGTTTGTCTTCAGAGGAGTAAAACGCCTTGGGCCAATGAACCGGCAGTAACTGTTTGAAAATTCTTTGAGGAAACAGAAAAGCAAAATAAGTGGGCTTTTTTCAAGAGCACTTCACTCCTTGGGGCAATGAGCCCGCAGTAACTGGTTGGAACTACTTTGAGGAAACGGAAAAGCAAAACAAGAGGCTTTTTTCAAGAGCACTTCACCCCTTCGAGCAATGAGCCTGCAGTAACTGGTTGGAACTACTTTGAGGAAACAGAATATCAAAGTAAGAGGGCTTTTTTCAAGAGCGCTTCACTCCTTGGGGTAATGAGCCCACAGTAACTGCTTGGAACTACTTTGAAGTAACAGAAAAGCAAAAGAAGAGGTCTTTTTTTCAAGAGCGCTTCTCCCCCTGGGGCAATGAGCCTGCAGTAACAGGGTGGAACTGCTTTGAGGTAACAGAAAAGTAAAGTAAGAGGGCTTTTTTCCAAGAGCGCTTCACCCCTTGGGGCAATGAGCCGGCAGTAACTGGTTGAAACTACTTTGAGGTAACATAAAACCAAAGAGGGTTTTTTTCAGAACGCTTCACCCCTTGGGGTAATGAGCCCACAGTAACTGGTTGGAACAACTTTGAAGTAACAGAAAAGCAAAATGAGAGGGCTTTTTTCAAGAGCGCTTCACCCCTGGGGCAATGAACCCGCAGTAACTGGTTGAAACTACTTTGAAGTAACAGAAAAACAAATAAGGCTTTTTTCAAGAGCGCTTCACTCCTTGGGGTAATGAGCCCACAGTAACTGGTTGGAACTACTTTGAAGTAACAGAAAAGCAAAATAAGTGGACTTTTTTCAAGAGCGCTTCACCCCTTGGGGCAATGAGCCCACAGTAACCTGTTGGAACTACTTTGAGGTAACAGAAAAGCAAAATAAGAGGGCTTTTTTCAAGAGCGCTTCACCCCTTGGGGCAATGAGCCCGCAGTAACTGGTTGAAACTACTTTGAGGTAACAGAAAACCAATGTAAGAGGGCTTTTTTCAAGAGTGCTTCACCCCTTGGGGCAATGAGCCCACAGTAACTGGTTGGAACAACTTTGAAGTAACAGAAAAGCAAAAAGAGAGGGCTTTTTTCAAGAGCGCTTCACCCCTGGGGCAATGAACCCGCAGTAACTGGTTGAAACTACTTTGAAGTAACGGAAAAACAAAGAGGGCTTTTTTCAACAGCGCCCATTGGGGCAATGAGCCCACAGTAACTGGTTGGAACTACTTTGAAGTAACAGAAAAGCAAAATAAGAGGGCTTTTTTCAAGAGCGCTTGACTCCTTCGGGCAATGAGCCTGCAGTAACTCGTTGGAACTACATTGAGGTAACAGAAAAGCAGAGTTAGTTGGCCTTTTTCAAGAGCGCTTCACCCCTTGGGGCAATGAGCCCGCAGTAACTAGTTGGAACTACTTTGATGTAACAGAAAAGCAAAATAAAAGAGCTTTTTTCAAGAGCGCTTCACCCCTTGGGGCAATGAGCCTGCAGTCACTGGTTGGAACTACTTTTGGAAACAGAAAAGCAAAATAAGAGGGCTTTTTTCAAGAGCACTTCACCCCTTCGGGCAATGAGCCCGCAGAAACTGGTTGGAACTACTTTGAGGAAACAGAATATCAAAGTAAGTGGGCTTTTTTCAAGAGCACTTCACTCCTTGGGGTAATGAGCCCGCAGTAACTGCTTGGAACTAATTTGAAGTAACAGAAAAGAAGAATAAGAGGGCTTTTTTGAAGTTCGCTTCACCCCCTGGGGCAATGAGCCCATAGTAACTGTTTGAAACTACTTTGTGTTAACAGAAAACCAAAGAAAGAGGGCTTTTTTCAAGGGCGCTTCACCCCTTGGGGCAATGAGCCCGCAGTAACTGGTTGGAACTTCTTTAAAGTAACAGAAAAGCAAAATAAGAGGGCTTTTTTCAAGAGTGCTTCACCCCTTGCGGAAATGAGCCTGCAGTAACTGGTTAGAACTACTTTGAGTATATAGAAAAGCAGTTTGTCTTCAGAGGAGTAAAACGCTTTGGGCCAATGAACCGGCAGTAACTGGTTGGAAATTCTTTGAGGAAACAGAAAAGCAAAATAAGAGGGCTTTTTTCAAGAGCACTTCACTCCTTGGGGCAATGAGCCCGCAGTAACTGGTTGGAACTATTTTGAGGAAACGGAAAAGCAAAACAAGAGGCTTTTTTCAAAATCACTTCACCCCTTCGAGCAATGAGCCTGCAGTAACTGGTTGGAACTACTTTGAGGAAAAAGAATATCAAAGTAAGAGGGCTTTTTTCAAGAGCGTTTCACCCCTTGGGGTAATGAGCCCACAGTAACTGCTTGGAACTACTTTGAAGTAACAGAAAAGCCAAAGAAGACGGCTTTTTTTCAGGAGTGCTTCACCCCTTGGGGCAATGAGCCTGCAGTAACTGGATGGAACTGCTTTGAGGTAACAGAAAAGTAAAGTAAGAGGCCTTTTTTCAAGAGCGCTTCACCCCTTGGGACAATGAGCCCGCAGTAACTGGTTGGAACTGCTTTGAGGTAACAGAAAAGCAAAATAAGAGGGCTTCTTTCAAGAGCGCTTCACACCTTGGGGCAATGAGCCCGCAGGAACTGGTTGGAAATTTTTTGAGGAAACAGAAAGCGAAATAAGAGGGCTTCTTTCAAAGGCACTTCACCCCTTGGGCTAAAGAGCCTACAGTAACTGGGTGGAACTGCTTTGAGGTAACAGAAAAGCAAAATAAGAGGGCTTTTTTCAATAGCGCTTCACCCCTTCGGGCAATGAGCCCGCAGTAACTGGTTGGAACTACTTTGAGGTAACAGAAAAGCAAAATAAGAGGGCTTTTTTCAAGAGCGCTTCACCCCTTGGGGCAATGAGCCCGCAGTAACTGGTTGAAACTACTTTGAGGTAACAGAAAACCAATGTAAGAGGGCTTTTTTCAAGAGTGCTTCACCCCTTGGGGCAATGAGCCCACAGAAACTGGTTGGAACAACTTTGAAGTGACAGAAAAGCAAAATGTGAGGGCTTTTTTCAAGAGCGCTTCACACCTTTGGCAATGAACCCGCAGTAACTGGTTGAAACTACTTTGAAGTAACGGAAAAACAAAGAGGGCTTTTTTCAACAGCGCCCCTTGGGGCAATGAGCCCACAGTAACTGGTTGGAACTACTTTGAAGTAACAGAAAAGCAAAGATGGCTTTTTTTCAAGAGAGCTTGACCCCTTGGGGCAATGAACCTGCAGTAACTTGTTGGAACTACATTGAGGTAACAGAAAAGCAGAGTTAGTTGGCCTTTTTCAAGAGCGCTTCACCCCTTGGGGAAATGAGCCCGCAGTAACTAGTTGGAACTACTTTGATGTAACAGAAAAGCAAAATAAAAGAGCTTTTTTCAAAAGCGCTTCACCCCTTGGGGCAATGAGC
The DNA here is from genome assembly GCF_037176765.1 of Anolis sagrei. NCBI lineage: Eukaryota > Metazoa > Chordata > Lepidosauria > Squamata > Anolidae > Anolis > Anolis sagrei. The sequence goes on along the minus strand of NC_090035.1, from coordinate 23,024,034 downwards.
CTGCAGTCACTGGTTGGAACTACGTTTTTAAACAGAAAAGCAAAATAAGAGGGCTTTTTTCAAGAGCACTTCACCCCTTCGGGCAATGAGTCCGCAGTAACTGGTTGGAACTACTTTGAGGAAACAGAATATCAAAGTAAGTGGGCTGTTTTCAAGAGCACTTCACTCCTTGGGGTAATGAGCCCGCAGTAACTGCTTGGAACTAATTTGAAGTAACAGAAAAGAAAAATAAGAGGGCTTTTTTCAAGAGCGCTTTACCCCTTGGGGCAATGAGCCCGTAGTAACTGTTTGAAACTACTTTGTGTTAACAGAAAACCAAGAAAGAGGGCTTTTTTCAAGAGCGCTTCGCCCCTTGGGGCAATGAGCCCTCAGTAACTGGTTGGAACTACTTTGAGGTAACAGAAAACCAATGTAAGAGGGCTTTTTTCAAGAGTGCTTCACCCCTTGGGGCAATGAGCCCACAGAAACTGGTTGGAACAACTTTGAAGTGACAGAAAAGCAAAATGTGAGGGCTTTTTTCAAGAGCGCTTCACACCTTTGGCAATGAACCCGCAGTAACTGGTTGAAACTACTTTGATGTAACGGAAAAACAAAGAGGGCTTTTTTCAACAGCGCACCTTGGGGCAATGAGCCCACAGTAACTGGTTGGAACTACTTTGAAGTAACAGAAAAGCAAAGATGGCTTTTTTTCAAGAGCGCTTGACCCCTTGGGGCAATGAACCTGCAGTAACTTGTTGGAACTACATTGAGGTAACAGAAAAGCAGAGTTAGTTGGCCTTTTTCAAGAGCGCTTCACCCCTTGGGGAAATGAGCCCGCAGTAACTAGTTGGAACTACTTTGATGTAACAGAAAAGCAAAATAAAAGAGCTTTTTTCAAGAGCGCTTCACCCCTTGGGGCAATGAGCCTGCAGTCACTGGTTGGAACTACGTTTTTAAACAGAAAAGCAAAATAAGAGGGCTTTTTTCAGGAGCACTTCACCCCTTCGGGCAATGAGTCCGCAGTAACTGGTTGGAACTACTTTGAGGAAACAGAATATCAAAGTAAGTGAGCTTTTTTCAAGAGCACTTCACTCCTTGGGGTAATGAGCCCGCAGTAACTGCTTGGAACTAATTTGAAGTAACAGAAAAGAAAAATAAGAGGGCTTTTTTCAAGAGCGCTTTACCCCTTGGGGCAATGAGCCCGTAGTAACTGTTTGAAACTACTTTGTGTTAACAGAAAACCAAGAAAGAGGGCTTTTTTCAAGAGCGCTTCGCCCCTTGGGGCAATGAGCCCTCAGTAACTGGTTGGAACTTCTTTAAAGTAACAGAAAAGCAAAATAAGAGGGCTTTTTTTCAAGAGCGCTTCACCCCTTGGGTCAATGAGCCTGCAGTAACTGGTTAGAACTACTTTGAGAAAACAGAAAAGCAAAATGGAGAGTGTGTCTTCGAGCAATGAGCCTGCAGTAACTGGTTAGAACTACTTTGAGAAAACAGAAAAGCAAAATAAGAGGGCTTTTTTCAAGAGCACTTCACTCCTTGGGGCAATGAGCCCGCAGTAACTGGTTGGAACTACTTTGAGGAAACGGAAAAGCAAAACAAGAGGCTTTTTTCAAGAGCACTTCACCCCTTGGGGCAATGAGGCTGCAGTAACTGGTTGGAACTATTTTGAGGAAACAGAATATCAAAGTAAGAGGGATTTTTTCAAGAGCGCTTCACTCCTTGGGGTAATGAGCCCACAGTAACTGCTTGGAACTACTTTGAAGTAACAGAAAAGCAAGAGAAGAGGTCTTTTTTTCAAGAGCGCTTCACCCCCTGGGGCAATGAGCCTGCAGTAACTGGGTGGAACTGCTTTGAGGTAACAGAAAAGTAAAGTAAGAGGGCTTTTTTCAAGAGCGCTTCACCCCTTGGGGCAATGAGCCAGCAGTAACTGGTTGAAACTACTTTGAGGTAACATAAAACCAAAGAGGGCTTTTTTCAAGAACGCTTCACCCCTTGGGGTAATGAGCCCACAGTAACTGGTTGGAACTACTTTGAGGTAACAGAAAAGCAAAATAAGTGGACTTTTTTCAAGAGCGCTTCACCCCTTGGGGCAATGAGCCCACAGTAACCTGTTGGAACTACTTTGTGGTAACAGAAAAGCAAAATGGAGCGTTTGTTTTCAGAGGAGTAAGACCCCTTGGGCCGATGAACCTGCAGTAACTTTTTGGAACTCCTTTGAGGAAAGTGAAAAGAAAAATAAGAGGGCTTTTTTCAAGAGCGATTCACCCCTTGGGGCAATGAGCCCACAGTAACTGGTTGGAACAACTTTGAAATAAAAGGAAAGCAAAATAAGAGGGCTTTTTTCAAGAGCGCTTCACCCCTTGGGTCAATGAGCCTGCAGTAACTGGTTAGAACTACTTTGTGGTAACAGAAAAGCAAAATGGAGAGTTTGTCTTCAGAGGAGTAAAACGCCTTGGGCCACTGAACCGGCAGTAACTGGTTGGAAATTCTTTGAGGAAACAGAAAAGCAAAATAAGAGGGCTTTTTTCAAGAGCACTTCACTCCTTGGGGCAATGAGCCCGCAGTAACTGGTTGGAACTACTTTGAGGAAACGGAAAAGCAAAACAAGAGGGCTTTTTTCAAGTGCAATTCACCCCTTCGGGCAATGAGGCTGCAGTAACTGGTTGGAACTACTTTGAGGAAACAGAATATCAAAGTAAGAGGGCTTTTTTAAAGAGCGCTTCACCCCTTGGGGTAATGAGCCCACAATAACTGCTTGGAACTACTTTGAAGTAACAGAAAAGCAAAATAAGAGGGCTTTTTTAAGAGCGCTTCACTTCTTGGGGCCATGAGCCTACAGTAACTGGTTGGAATTAATTTGAGATAACAGAAAAGCAAAATAAGAGGGCTTTCTTTTGGAGCGCTTCACCCCTTGGAGCAATGAGTCCGCAGTAACTGGTTGGAACTACTTTGAGGAAACAGAATATCAAAGTAAGTGAGCTTTTTTCAAGAGCACTTCACTCCTTGGGGTAATGAGCCCGCAGTAACTGCTTGGAACTAATTTGAAGTAACAGAAAAGAAAAATAAGAGGGCTTTTTTCAAGAGCGCTTTACCCCTTGGGGCAATGAGCCCGTAGTAACTGTTTGAAACTACTTTGTGTTAACAGAAAACCAAGAAAGAGGGCTTTTTTCAAGAGCGCTTCGCCCCTTGGGGCAATGAGCCCTCAGTAACTGGTTGGAACTTCTTTAAAGTAACAGAAAAGCAAAATAAGAGGGCTTTTTTTCAAGAGCGCTTCACCCCTTGGGTCAATGACCCTGCAGTAACTGGTTAGAACTACTTTGAGAAAACAGAAAAGCAAAATGGAGAGTGTGTCTTCGAGCAATGAGCCTGCAGTAACTGGTTAGAACTACTTTGAGAAAACAGAAAAGCAAAATAAGAGGGCTTTTTTCAAGAGCACTTCACTCCTTGGGGCAATGAGCCCGCAGTAACTGGTTGGAACTACTTTGAGGAAACGGAAAAGCAAAACAAGAGGCTTTTTTCAAGAGCACTTCACCCCTTGGGGCAATGAGGCTGCAGTAACTGGTTGGAACTATTTTGAGGAAACAGAATATCAAAGTAAGAGGGATTTTTTCAAGAGCGCTTCACTCCTTGGGGTAATGAGCCCACAGTAACTGCTTGGAACTACTTTGAAGTAACAGAAAAGCAAGAGAAGAGGTCTTTTTTTCAAGAGCGCTTCACCCCCTGGGGCAATGAGCCTGCAGTAACTGGGTGGAACTGCTTTGAGGTAACAGAAAAGTAAAGTAAGAGGGCTTTTTTCAAGAGCGCTTCACCCCTTGGGGCAATGAGCCAGCAGTAACTGGTTGAAACTACTTTGAGGTAACATAAAACCAAAGAGGGCTTTTTTCAAGAACGCTTCACCCCTTGGGGTAATGAGCCCACAGTAACTGGTTGGAACTACTTTGAGGTAACAGAAAAGCAAAATAAGTGGACTTTTTTCAAGAGCGCTTCACCCCTTGGGGCAATGAGCCCACAGTAACCTGTTGGAACTACTTTGTGGTAACAGAAAAGCAAAATGGAGCGTTTGTTTTCAGAGGAGTAAGACCCCTTGGGCCGATGAACCTGCAGTAACTTTTTGGAACTCCTTTGAGGAAAGTGAAAAGAAAAATAAGAGGGCTTTTTTCAAGAGCGATTCACCCCTTGGGGCAATGAGCCCACAGTAACTGGTTGGAACAACTTTGAAATAAAAGAAAAGCAAAATAAGAGGGCTTTTTTCAAGAGCGCTTCACCCCTTGGGTCAATGAGCCTGCAGTAACTGGTTAGAACTACTTTGTGGTAACAGAAAAGCAAAATGGAGAGTTTGTCTTCAGAGGAGTAAAACGCCTTGGGCCAATGAACCGGCAGTAACTGGTTGGAAATTCTTTGAGGAAACAGAAAAGCAAAATAAGAGGGCTTTTTTCAAGAGCACTTCACTCCTTGGGGCAATGAGCCCGCAGTAACTGGTTGGAACTACTTTGAGGAAACAGAATATCAAAGTAAGAGGGCTTTTTTAAAGAGCGCTTCACCCCTTGGGGTAATGAGCCCACAATAACTGCTTGGAACTACTTTGAAGTAACAGAAAAGCAAAATAAGAGGGCTTTTTTAAGAGCGCTTCACTTCTTGGGGCCATGAGCCTACAGTAACTGGTTGGAATTACTTTGAGATAACAGAAAAGCAAAATAAGAGGGCTTTTTTTCAAGAGCGCTTCATCCCTTGGGGCCATGAGCCCACAGTAACTGTTTGGAACTGCTTTGAGGTAACTGAAAAGCAAAATAAGAGGGCTTCTTTCAAGAGCGCTTCACACCTTGGGGCAATGAGCCCGCAGGAACTGGTTGGAATTTTTTTGAGGAAACAGAAAAACAAAATAAGAGGGCTTCTTTCAAGAGCACTTCACCCTTTGGGGCAAAGAGCCTGCAGTAAGTGGGTGGAACTGCTTTGAGGTAACAGAAAAGCAAAATAAGAGGGCTTTTTTCATGAGCGCTTCACCCCTACGGGCAATGAGCCCGGAGTCACTGGTTGGAACAACTTTGAGGTAACAGAAAACCAAAATAAGAGGGCTTTTTTTCAAGAGCGCTTCACCCCTTGGGGCAATTAGCCCACAGTAACTGGTTGAAACTACTTTGAGGTAACAGAAAACCAATGTAAGAGGGCTTTTTTCAAGAGTGCTTCAACCCTTGGGGCAATGAGCCCACAGTAACTGGTTGGAACAACTTTGAAGTAACAGAAAAGCAAAAAGAGAGGGCTTTTTTCAAGAGCGCTTCACCCCTGGGGCAATGAACCCGCAGTAACTGGTTGAAACTACTTTGAAGTAGCGGAAAAACAAAGAGGGCTTTTTCAAGAGCGCCCCTTGGGGCAATGAGCCCACAGTAACCGGTTGGAATTATTTTGAAGTAACAGAAAAGCAAAATAAGAGGGCTTTTTTTCAAGAGCGCTTGACTCCTTGGGGCAATGAGCCTGCAGTAACTCGCTGGAACTACATTGAGGTAACAGAAAAGCAGAGTTAGTTGGCCTTTTTCAAGAGCGCTTCACCCCTTGGGGCAATGAGCCCGCAGTCACTGGTTGGAACTACTTTTGGAAACAGAAAAGCAAAAAAAGATGGCTTTTTTCAAGTGCACTTCACCCCTTCGGGCAATGAGCCCGCAGTAACTGGTTGGATCTACTTTGAGGAAACAGAATATCAAAGTAAGTGGGCTTTTTTCAAGAGTGCTTCACCCCTTGGGGTAATGAGCCCGCAGTAACAGCTTGGAACTACTTTAAAGTAACAGAAAAGCAAAATAAGATTCCTTTTTTTCAAGAGCGCTTCACCCCTTGGGGTAATGAGCCCGCAGTAACAGCTTGGAACTACTTTAAAGTAACAGAAAAGCAAAATAAGATTCCTTTTTTTCAAGAGCGCTTCACCCCTTGGGCCAATGAGCCCGCAGTAACTGGTTGGAACTGCTTTGAGGTAACAGAAAAGCAAAATAAGAGGGCTTTTTTCAAGAGTGCTTCACCCCTTGGGGCAATGAGCCTGCATTAACTGGTTAGAAGTACTTTGAGGAAACCGAAAAGAAAAATGGAGAGTTTGGCTTCAGAGGAATAAGACCCCTTGGGCCAATGAGCCGGCAGTAACTGGTTGGAAATATTTTGAGCAAACAGAAAAGCAAAATAAGAGGGCTTTTTTCAAGAGCGCTTCACCCCTTGGGGCAATGAGCCTTCAGTAACTGGTTGGAACTATTCTAAAGTAACAGAAAAGCAAAATAAGAGGGCTTTTTCAAGAGCGCTTGACTCCTTGGGGCAATGAGCCTGCAGTAACTCGTTGGAACTTCATTGAGGTAACAGAAAAGCAGAGTTAGTTGGCCTTTTTCAAGAGCGCTTCACCCCTTGGGGCAATGAGCCCGCAGTAACTAGTTGGAACTAATTTGATGTAACAGAAAAGCAAAATAAGTGGGCTTTTTTTTCAAGAGCGCTTGACTCCTTGGCGCAATGAGCCTGCAGTAACTCGTTGGAACTACATTGAGGTAACACAAAAGCAGAGTTAGTTGGCCTTTTTCAAGAGCGCTTCACCCCTTGGGGCAATGAGCCCGCAGTAACTAGTTGGAACTAATTTGATGTAACAGAAAAGCAAAATAAAAGGGCTTTTTTCAAGAGCGCTTCACCCCTTGGGGCAATGAGCCCGCAGTCACTGGTTGGAACTAGTTTTGGAAACAGAAAAGCAAAATAAGAGGGCTTTTTTCAAGAGCACTTCACCCCTTCGGGCAATGAGCCCGCAGTAACTGGTTGGAACTACTTTAAGGTAAAAGAAAAGCAGAGTTAGTTGGCCTTTTTCAAGAGCGCTACACCCCTTGGGGCAATGAGCCCGCAGTAACTAGTTGGAACTAATTTGATGTAACAGAAACGCAAAATAAAAGGGCTTTTTTCAAGAGCGCTTCACCCCTTGGGGCAATGAGCCCGCAGTCACTGGTTGGAACTACTTTTGGAAACAGAAAAGCAAAATAAGAGGGCTTTTTTCAAGAGCACTTCACCCTTTCGGGCAATGAGCCCGCAGTAACTGGTTGGAACTACTTTGAGGAAACAGAATATGAAAGTAAGTGGGCTTTTTTCAAGAGCGCTTCACCCCTTGGGGTAATGAGCCCGCAGTAACTGCTTGGAACTACTTTGAAGTAACAGAAAAGCAAAATAAGAGGCCTATTTTTCAAGAGCGCTTCACCCCTTGGGGCAATGAGCCCGCAGTAACTGCTTGGAACTGCTTTGAGGTAACAGAAAAGCAAAATAAGTGGACTTTTTTCAAGAGCGCTTCACCCCTTGGGGCAATGAGCCCACAGTAACCTGTTGGAACTACTTTGAGGTAACAGAAAAGCAAAATAAGAGGGCTTTTTTCAAGAGCGCTTCACCCCTTGGGGCAATGAGCCGGCAGTAACTGGTTGAAACTACTTTGAGGTAACAGAAAACCAATGTAAGAGGGCTTTTTTCAAGAGTGCTTCACCCCTTGGGGCAATGAGCCCACAGTAACTGGTTGGAACAACTTTGAAGTAACAGAAAAGCAAAAAGAGAGGGCTTTTTTCAAGAGCGCTTCACCCCTGGGGCAATGAACCCGCAGTAACTGGTTGAAACTACTTTGAAGTAACGGATAAACAAAGAGGGCTTTTTTCAACAGCGCCCCTTGTGGCAATGAGCCCACAGTAACTGGTTGGAACTACTTTGAAGTAACAGAAAAGCAAAATAAGAGGGCTTTTTTCAAGAGCGCTTGACTCCTTGGGGCAATGAGCCTGCAGTAACTCGTTGGAACTACATTGAGGTAACAGAAAAGCAGAGTTAGTTGGCCTTTTTCAAGAGCGCTTCACCCCTTGGGGCAATGAGCCCGCAGTAACTAGTTGGAACTACTTTGATGTAACAGAAAAGCAAAATAAAAGAGCTTTTTTCAAGAGAGCTTCACCCCTTGTGGCAATGAGCCTGCAGTCACTGGTTGGAACTACTTTTGGAAACAGAAAAGCAAAATAAGAGGGCTTTTTTCAAGAGCACTTCACCCCTTCGGGCAATGAGCCCGCAGTAACTGGTTGGAACTACTTTGAGGAAACAGAATATCAAAGTAAGTGGGCTTTTTTCAAGAGCACTTCACTCCTTGGGGTAATGAGCCCGCAGTAACTGCTTGGAACTAATTTGAAGTAACAGAAAAGAAGAATAAGAGGGCTTTTTTGAAGTTCGCTTCACCCCCTGGGGCAATGAGCCCATAGTAACTGTTTGAAACTACTTTGTGTTAACAGAAAACCAAAGAAAGAGGGCTTTTTTCAAGGGCGCTTCACCCCTTGGGGCAATGAGCCCGCAGTAACTGGTTGGAACTTCTTTAAAGTAACAGAAAAGCAAAATAAGAGGGCTTTTTTCAAGAGCACTTCACCCCTTGGGGAAATGAGCCTGCAGTAACTGGTTGGAAATTCTTTGAGGAAACAGAAAAGCAAAATAAGAGGGCTTTTTTCAAGAGCACTTCACTCCTTGGGGCAATGAGCCCGCAGTAACTGGTTGGAACTATTTTGAGGAAACGGAAAAGCAAAACAAGAGGCTTTTTTCAAAATCACTTCACCCCTTCGAGCAATGAGCCTGCAGTAACTGGTTGGAACTACTTTGAGGAAAAAGAATATCAAAGTAAGAGGGCTTTTTTCAAGAGCGTTTCACCCCTTGGGGTAATGAGCCCACAGTAACTGCTTGGAACTAATTTGAAGTAACAGAAAAGAAAAATAAGAGGGCTTTTTTCAAGAGCGCTTTACCCCTTGGGGCAATGAGCCCGTAGTAACTGTTTGAAACTACTTTGTGTTAACAGAAAACTACTTTGTGTTAACTGCTTGGAACTACTTTGAAGTAACAGAAAAGCCAAAGAAGACGGCTTTTTTTCAGGAGCGCTTTACCCCTTGGGGCAATGAGCCTGCAGTAACTGGATGGAACTGCTTTGAGGTAACAGAAAAGTAAAGTAAGAGGGCTTTTTTCAAGAGCGCTTCACCCCTTGGGACAATGAGCCCGCAGTAACTGGTTGGAACTGCTTTGAGGTAACAGAAAAGCAAAATAAGAGGGCTTCTTTCAAGAGCGCTTCACACCTTGGGGCAATGAGCCCGCAGGAACTGGTTGGAAATTTTTTGAGGAAACAGAAAGCAAAATAAGAGGGCTTCTTTCAAAGACACTTCACCCCTTGGGCTAAAGAGCCTACAGTAACTGGGTGGAACTGCTTTGAGGTAACAGAAAAGCAAAATAAGAGGGCTTTTTTCAATAGCGCTTCACCCCTTCGGGCAATGAGCCCGCAGTCACTGGTTGGAACTACTTTGAGGTAACAGAAAAGCAAAATAAGAGGGCTTTTTTCAAGAGCGCTTCACCCCTTGTGGCAATGAGCCCGCAGTAACTGGTTGAAACTACTTTGAGGTAACAGAAAACCAATGTAAGAGGGCTTTTTTCAAGAGTGCTTCACCCCTTGGGGCAATGAGCCCACAGAAACTGGTTGGAACAACTTTGAAGTGACAGAAAAGCAAAATGTGAGGGCTTTTTTCAAGAGCGCTTCACACCTTTGGCAATGAACCCGCAGTAACTGGTTGAAACTACTTTGAAGTAACGGAAAAACAAAGAGGGCTTTTTTCAACAGCGCCCCTTGGGGCAATGAGCCCACAGTAACTGGTTGGAACTATTTTGAAGTAACAGAAAAGCAAAGATGGCTTTTTTTCAAGAGCGCTTGACCCCTTGGGGCAATGAACCTGCAGTAACTTGTTGGAACTACATTGAGGTAACAGAAAAGCAGAGTTAGTTGGCCTTTTTCAAGAGCGCTTCACCCCTTGGGGAAATGAGCCCGCAGTAACTAGTTGGAACTACTTTGATGTAACAGAAAAGCAAAATAAAAGAGCTTTTTTCAAGAGCGCTTCACCCCTTGGGGCAATGAGCCTGCAGTCACTGGTTGGAACTACGTTTTTAAACAGAAAAGCAAAATAAGAGGGCTTTTTTCAAGAGCACTTCACCCCTTCGGGCAATAAGTCCGCAGTAACTGGTTGGAACTACTTTGAGGAAACAGAATATCAAAGTAAGTGGGCTTTTTTCAAGAGCACTTCACTCCTTGGGGTAATGAGCCCGCAGTAACTGCTTGGAACTAATTTGAAGTAACAGAAAAGAAAAATAAGAGGGCTTTTTTCAAGAGCGCTTTACCCCTTGGGGCAATGAGCCCGTAGTAACTGTTTGAAACTACTTTGTGTTAACAGAAAACCAAGAAAGAGGGCTTTTTTCAAGAGCGCTTTACCCCTTGGGGCAATGAGCCCGTAGTAACTGTTTGAAACTACTTTGTGTTAACAGAAAACCAAGAAAGAGGGCTTTTTTCATGAGCGCTTCGCCCCTTGGGGCATTGAGCCCTCAGTAACTGGTTGGAACTACTTTGAGGTAACAGAAAACCAATGTAAGAGGGCTTTTTTCAAGAGTGCTTCACCCCTTGGGGCAATGAGCCCACAGAAACTGGTTGGAACAACTTTGAAGTGACAGAAAAGCAAAATGTGAGGGCTTTTTTCAAGAGCGCTTCACACCTTTGGCAATGAACCCGCAGTAACTGGTTGAAACTACTTTGAAGTAACGGAAAAACAAAGAGGGCTTTTTTCAACAGCGCCCCTTGGGGCAATGAGCCCACAGTAACTGGTTGGAACTACTTTGAAGTAACAGAAAAGCAAAGATGGCTTTTTTTCAAGAGCGCTTGACCCCTTGGGGCAATGAACCTGCAGTAACTTGTTGGAACTACATTGAGGTAACAGAAAAGCAGAGTTAGTTGGCCTTTTTCAAGAGCGCTTCACCCCTTGGGGAAATGAGCCCGCAGTAACTAGTTGGAACTACTTTGATGTAACAGAAAAGCAAAATAAAAGAGCTTTTTTCAAGAGCGCTTCACCCCTTGGGGCAATGAGCCTGCAGTCACTGGTTGGAACTACGTTTTTAAACAGAAAAGCAAAATAAGAGGGCTTTTTTCAAGAGCACTTCACCCCTTCGGGCAATGAGTCCGCAGTAACTGGTTGGAACTACTTTGAGGAAACAGAATATCAAAGTAAGTGGGCTTTTTTCAAGAGCACTTCACTCCTTGGGGTAATGAGCCCGCAGTAACTGCTTGGAACTAATTTGAAGTAACAGAAAAGAAAAATAAGAGGGCTTTTTTCAAGAGCGCTTTACCCCTTGGGGCAATGAGCCCGTAGTAACTGTTTGAAACTACTTTGTGTTAACAGAAAACCAAGAAAGAGGGCTTTTTTCAAGAGCGCTTCGCCCCTTGGGGCAATGAGCCCTCAGTAACTGGTTGGAACTTCTTTAAAGTAACAGAAAAGCAAAATAAGAGGGCTTTTTTTCAAGAGCGCTTCACCCCTTGGGTCAATGAGCCTGCAGTAACTGGTTAGAACTACTTTGAGAAAACAGAAAAGCAAAATGGAGAGTGTGTCTTCGAGCAATGAGCCTGCAGTAACTGGTTAGAACTACTTTGAGAAAACAGAAAAGCAAAATAAGAGGGCTTTTTTCAAGAGCACTTCACTCCTTGGGGCAATGAGCCCGCAGTAACTGGTTGGAACTACTTTGAGGAAACGGAAAAGCAAAACAAGAGGCTTTTTTCAAGAGCACTTCACCCCTTGGGGCAATGAGGCTGCAGTAACTGGTTGGAACTATTTTGAGGAAACAGAATATCAAAGTAAGAGGGATTTTTTCAAGAGCGCTTCACTCCTTGGGGTAATGAGCCCACAGTAACTGCTTGGAACTACTTTGAAGTAACAGAAAAGCAAGAGAAGAGGTCTTTTTTTCAAGAGCGCTTCACCCCCTGGGGCAATGAGCCTGCAGTAACTGGGTGGAACTGCTTTGAGGTAACAGAAAAGTAAAGTAAGAGGGCTTTTTTCAAGAGCGCTTCACCCCTTGGGGCAATGAGCCAGCAGTAACTGGTTGAAACTACTTTGAGGTAACAGAAAAGCAAAATAAGTGGACTTTTTTCAAGAGCGCTTCACCCCTTGGGGCAATGAGCCCACAGTAACCTGTTGGAACTACTTTGTGGTAACAGAAAAGCAAAATGGAGCGTTTGTTTTCAGAGGAGTAAGACCCCTTGGGCCGATGAACCTGCAGTAACTTTTTGGAACTCCTTTGAGGAAAGTGAAAAGAAAAATAAGAGGGCTTTTTTCAAGAGCGATTCACCCCTTGGGGCAATGAGCCCACAGTAACTGGTTGGAACAACTTTGAAATAAAAGAAAAGCAAAATAAGAGGGCTTTTTTCAAGAGCGCTTCACCCCTTGGGTCAATGAGCCTGCAGTAACTGGTTAGAACTACTTTGTGGTAACAGAAAAGCAAAATGGAGAGTTTGTCTTCAGAGGAGTAAAACGCCTTGGGCCAATGAACCGGCAGTAACTGGTTGGAAATTCTTTGAGGAAACAGAAAAGCAAAATAAGAGGGCTTTTTTCAAGAGCACTTCACTCCTTGGGGCAATGAGCCCGCAGTAACTGGTTGGAACTACTTTGAGGAAACGGAAAAGCAAAACAAGAGGGCTTTTTTCAAGTGCAATTCACCCCTTCGGGCAATGAGGCTGCAGTAACTGGTTGGAACTACTTTGAGGAAACAGAATATCAAAGTAAGAGGGCTTTTTTAAAGAGCGCTTCACCCCTTGGGGTAATGAGCCCACAATAACTGCTTGGAACTACTTTGAAGTAACAGAAAAGCAAAATAAGAGGGCTTTTTTAAGAGCGCTTCACTTCTTGGGGCCATGAGCCTACAGTAACTGGTTGGAATTACTTTGAGATAACAGAAAAGCAAAATAAGAGGGCTTTTTTTCAAGAGCGCTTCATCCCTTGGGGCCATGAGCCCACAGTAACTGGTTGGAACTGCTTTGAGGTAACTGAAAAGCAAAATAAGAGGGCTTCTTTCAAGAGCGCTTCACACCTTGGGGCAATGAGCCCGCAGGAACTGGTTGGAATTTTTTTGAGGAAACAGAAAAGCAAAATAAGAGGGCTTCTTTCAAGAGCACTTCACCCCTTGGGGCAAAGAGCCTGCAGTAAGTGGGTGGAACTGCTTTGAGGTAACAGAAAACCAAAATAAGAGGGCTTTTTTCAAGAGCGCTTCACCCCTATGGGCAATGAGCCCGGAGTCACTGGTTGGAACTACTTTGAGGTAACAGAAAACCAAAATAAGAGGGCTTTTTTCAAGAGCGCTTCACCCCTTGGGGCAATTAGCCCACAGTAACTGGTTGAAACTACTTTGAGGTAACAGAAAACCAATGTAAGAGGGCTTTTTTCAAGAGTGCTTCAACCCTTGGGGCAATGAGCCCACAGTAACTGGTTGGAACAACTTTGAAGTAACAGAAAAGCAAAAAGAGAGGGCTTTTTTCAAGAGCGCTTCACCCCTGGGGCAATGAACCCGCAGTAGCTGGTTGAAACTACTTTGAAGTAGCGGAAAAACAAAGAGGGCTTTTTCAAGAGCGCCCCTTGGGGCAATGAGCCCACAGTAACCGGTTGGAATTATTTTGAAGTAACAGAAAAGCAAAATAAGAGGGCTTTTTTTCAAGAGCGCTTGACTCCTTGGGGCAATGAGCCTGCAGTAACTCGCTGGAACTACATTGAGGTAACAGAAAAGCAGAGTTAGTTGGCCTTTTTCAAGAGCGCTTCACCCCTTGGGGCAATGAGCCCGCAGTCACTGGTTGGAACTACTTTGGAAACAGAAAAGCAAAAAAAGATGGCTTTTTTCAAGTGCACTTCACCCCTTCGGGCAATGAGCCCGCAGTAACTGGTTGGATCTACTTTGAGGAAACAGAATATCAAAGTAAGTGGGCTTTTTTCAAGAGTGCTTCACCCCTTGGGGTAATGAGCCCGCAGTAACAGCTTGGAACTACTTTAAAGTAACAGAAAAGCAAAATAAGATTCCTTTTTTTCAAGAGCGCTTCACCCCTTGGGCCAATGAGCCCGCAGTAACTGGTTGGAACTGCTTTGAGGTAACAGAAAAGCAAAATAAGAGGGCTTTTTTCAAGAGTGCTTCACCCCTTGGGGCAATGAGCCTGCATTAACTGGTTAGAAGTACTTTGAGGAAACCGAAAAGAAAAATGGAGAGTTTGGCTTCAGAGGAATAAGACCCTTTGGGCCAATGAGCCGGCAGTAACTGGTTGGAAATATTTTGAGGAAACAGAAAAGCAAAATAAGAGGGCTTTTTTCAAGAGCGCTTCACCCCTTGGGGCAATGAGCCTTCAGTAACTGGTTGGAACTATTCTAAAGTAACAGAAAAGCAAAATAAGAGGGCTTTTTCAAGAGCGCTTGACTCCTTGGGGCAATGAGCCTGCAGTAACTCGTTGGAACTTAATTGAGGTAACAGAAAAGCAGAGTTAGTTGGCCTTTTTCAAGAGCGCTTCACCCCTTGGGGCAATGAGCCCGCAGTAACTAGTTGAAACTAATTTGATGTAACAGAAAAGCAAAATAAGTGGGCTTTTTTTTCAAGAGCGCTTGACTCCTTGGCGCAATGAGCCTGCAGTAACTCGTTGGAACTACATTGAGGTAACACAAAAGCAGAGTTAGTTGGCCTTTTTCAAGAGCGCTTCACCCCTTGGGGCAATGAGCCCGCAGTAACTAGTTGGAACTAATTTGATGTAACAGAAAAGCAAAATAAAAGGGCTTTTTTCAAGAGCGCTTCACCCCTTGGGGCAATGAGCCCGCAGTCACTGGTTGGAACTAGTTTTGGAAACAGAAAAGCAAAATAAGAGGGCTTTTTTCAAGAGCACTTCACCCCTTCGGGCAATGAGCCCGCAGTAACTGGTTGGAACTACTTTGAGGTAAAAGAAAAGCAGAGTTAGTTGGCCTTTTTCAAGAGCGCTACACCCCTTGGGGCAATGAGCCCGCAGTAACTAGTTGGAACTAATTTGATGTAACAGAAACACAAAATAAAAGGGCTTTTTTCAAGAGCGCTTCACCCCTTGGGGCAATGAGCCCGCAGTCACTGGTTGGAACTACTTTTGGAAACAGAAAAGCAAAATAAGAGGGCTTTTTTCAAGAGCACTTCACCCTTTCGGGCAATGAGCCCGCAGTAACTGGTTGGAACTACTTTGAGGAAACGGAATATGAAAGTAAGTGGGCTTTTTTCAAGAGCGCTTCACCCCTTGGGGTAATGAGCCCGCAGTAACTGCTTGGAACTACTTTGAAGTAACAGAAAAGCAAAATAAGAGGCCTATTTTTCAAGAGCGCTTCACCCCTTGGGGCAATGAGCCCGCAGTAACTGCTTGGAACTGCTTTGAGGTAACAGAAAAGCAAAATAAGAGGGCTTTTTTCAAGAGTGCTTCACCCCTTGGGGCAACTAGTTGGAACTAATTTGATGTAACAGAAAAGAAAAATAAAAGGGCTTTTTTCAAGAGCGCTTCACCCCTTGGGGCAATGAGCCCGCAGTCACTGGTTGGAACAACTTTGAAGTAACAGAAAAGAAAAATGAGAGGGCTTTTTTCAAGAGCGCTTCACCCCTGGGGCAATGAACCCGCAGTAACTGGTTGAAACTACTTTGAGGTAACAGAAAACCAAAAAGGGCTTTTTTCAAGAGCGCTTCACCCCTTGGGGCATTGAGCCCACAGTAACTGGTTGGAACAACTTTGAAGTAACAGAAAAGCAAAATAAGATGATGACTTTTTTCCAGAGCGCTTCACCCCTTGGGGCAATGAGCCCGCAATAACCTGTTGGAACTACTTTGTGGTAACAGAAAAGCAAAATGGAGGGTTTGATTTCAGAGGAGTAAGACCCCTTGGGGCAATAAACCTGCAGTAACTGTTTGGAACTCCTTTGAGAAAGAGAAAAGAAAAATAAGACGGCTCTTTTCAAAAGCGCTTCACCCCTTGGGGCAATGAGCCCGCAGTAACAGTTTGAAACTACTTTGTGTTAACAGAATACCAAAGAAAGAGGGCTTTTTTCAAGAGCGCTTCACCCCTTGGGGCAATGAGCCCGCATAAACTGGTTGGAACTTCTTTAATGTAACAGAAAAGCAAAATAAGAGGGCTTTTTCCAAGAGCGCTTCACCCCTTGGGTCAATGAGCCTGCAGTAACTGGTTAGAAGTACTTTGTGGTAACAGAAAAGCAAAATGGAGAGTTTGTCTTCAAAGGAGTAAAACGCCTTGGGCCAATGAACCGGCAGTAACTGGTTGGAAATTCTTTGAGGAAACAGAAAAGCAAAATAAGAGGGCTTTTTTCAAGAGCACTTCTCTCCTTGGGGCAATGAGCCCGCAGTAACTGGTTGGAAATACTTTGAGGAAACGGAAAAGCAAAACAAGAGGGCTTTTTTCAAGAGCACTTCACCCCTTGGGGCAATGAGCCCGCGGTAACTGGTTGGAACTACTTTGAGGAAACAGAATATCAAAGTAAGAGGGCTTTTTTCAAGAGCGCTTCACCCCTTGGGGCAAAGAGCCTGCAGTAACTGGGTGGAACTACTTTGAGGTAACAGAAAACCAATGTAAGAGGGCTTTTTTCAAGAGTGCTTCAACCCTTGGGGCAATAAGCTCACAGTAACTGGTTGGAACAACTTTGAAGTAACAGAAAAGCAAAAAGAGAGGGCTGTTTTAAAGAGCCCTTCACCCCTGGGGCAATGAACCCGCAGTAACTGGTTGAAACTACTTTGAAGTAACGGAAAAACAAAGAGGGCTTTTTTCAAGAGCGCCCCTTGGGACAATGAGCCCACAGTAACTGGTTGGAACTACTTTGAAGTAACAGAAAAGCAAAATAAAAGGGCTTTTTTTCAAGAGCGTTTTTACTCCTTGGGGCAATGAGCCTGCCGTAACTCGTTGGAACTACATTGAGGTAACAGAAATGCAGAGTTAGTTGGCATTTTTTAAGAGCGCTTCACCCCTTGGGGCAATGAGCCCGCAGTAACTAGTTAGAACTAATTTGATGTAACAGAAAAGCAAAATAAAAGGGCTTTTTTCAAGAGCGCTTCATCCCTTGGGGCAATGAGCCCGCAGTCACTAGTTGGAACTACTTTTGGAAACAGAAAAGCAAAATAAGAGGGCTTTTTTCCAGAGCACTTCACCCCTTCGGGCAATGAGCCCGCAGTAACTGGTTGGATCTACTTTGAGGAAACAGAATATCAAAGTAAGTGGGCTTTTTCCAAGAGCGCTTCACCCCTTGGGGTAATGAGCCCGCAGTAACAGCTTGGAACTACTTTGAAGTAACAGAAAAGCAAAATAAGAGTCCTTTTTTTCAAGAGCGCTTCACCCCTTGGGCCAATGAGCCCGCAGTAACTGGTTGGAACTGCTTTGAGGTAACAGAAAAGCAAAATAAGAGAGCTTTTTTTCAAGAGCGCTTGACTCCCTGGGGCAATGAGCCTGCAGTAACCCGTTGGAACTACATTGAGGTAACAAAAAAGCAGAGTTAGTTGGCCTTTTTCAAGAGCGCTTCACCCATTGGGGCAATGAGCCCGCAGTCACTGGTTGGAACTACTTTTGGAAGCAGAAAAGCAAAATAAGATGGCTTTTTTCAAGAGCACTTCACCCCTTCGGGCAATGAGCCCGCAGTAACTGGTTGGATCTACTTTGAGGAAACAGAATATCAAAGTAAGTGGGCTTTTTTCAAGAGCGCTTCACCCCTTGGGGTAATGAGCCCGCAGTAACAGCTTGGAACTAATTTGATGTAACAGAAAAGCAAAATAAGAGGGCTTTTTTCAAGAGCACTTCACCCCTTCGGGCAATGAGCCCACAGTAACTGGTTGGAACTACTTTGAGGAAACAGAACATGAAAGTAAGTGGGCTTTTTTCAAGAACGCTTCACCCCTTGGGGTAATGAGCCCGCAGTAACTGCTTGGAACTACTTTGAAGTAACAGAAAAGCAAAATACGAGGCCTATTTTTCAAGAGCGCTTCACCCCTTGGGGCAATGAGCCCGCAGTAACTGGTTGGAACTACTTTGAGGTAACAGAAAAGCAAAATAAGAGGGCTTTTTTCAAGAGTGCTTCACCCCTTGGGGCAATGAGCCTGCATTAACTGGTTAGAACTACTTTGAGGAAACCGAAAAGCAAAATGGAGAGTTTGGCTTCAGAGGAGTAAGACCCCTTGGGCCAATGAGCCGGCAGTAACTGGTTGGAAATATTTTGAGGAAACAGAAAAGCAAAATAAGAGGGCTTTTTTCAAGAGCGCTTCACCCCTTGCGGTAATGAGCCTTCAGTAACTGGTTGGAACTGCTTTGCCGTAACAGAAAAGCAAAATAAGAGGGCTTTTTTCAAGAGCACTTCACCCCTTCGGGCAATGACCCCGCAGTAACTGGTTGGAACTACTTTGAGGAAACAGAATATCAAAGTAAGAGGGCGTTTTTCAAGAGCGCTTCACCCCTTGGGGCAATGAGCCCACAGTAACTGGTTGGAACTACTTTGAAGTAATAGAAAAGCAAAATAAGAGGGCTTTATTCAAGAGCGATTCACTCCTTGGGGCAATGAGCCGGAAGTAACTGGTTGAAACTACTTTGAGGTAACAGAAAAACAAAGAGGGCTTTTTTCAAGAGCGCTTCACCCCTTGGGGCAATCAGGCTGCAGTAACTGGTTGGAACTGCTTTGAGGTAACAGAAAAGCAAAATAAGAGGGCTTTTTTCAAGAGCGCTTCACCCCTTGGGGCAATGAGCCTGCAGTAACTGGTTGGAACTGCTTTGAGGTAACAGAAAAGCAAAATAAGAGGGCTTTTTTCAAGAGCGCTTCACCCCTTCAGGCAATAAGCCCGCAGTAACTGCTTGGAACTTCTTTGAGGTAACAAAAAAGCAAAATAAGAGGGCGTTTTTCAAGAGCGCTCCACCCCTTGGGGCAATGAGCCGGCCGTAACTGGTTGAAATTACTTTGAGGTAACAGAAAACCAAAGAGGGCTTTTTTCAAGAGCGCTTCACCTCTTGGGGTAATGAGCCCACAGTAACTGGTTGGAACAACTTTGAAGTAACAGAAAAGCAAAATGAGAGGTCATTTTTCAAGAGCGCTTCACCCCTGGGGCAATGAACCCGCAGTAACTGGTTGAAACTACTTTGAAGTAACAGAAATACAAAGAGGGCTTTTTTCAAGAGCGCTTCACCCCTTGGGGTAATGAGCCCACAGTTACTGGTTGGAACAACTTTGAAGTAACAGAAAAGCAAAATAAGAGGACTTTTTTGAAGAGCGCTTCACCCCTTGGGGCAATGAGCCCGCAGTAACCTGTTGGAACTACTTTGTGGTAACAGAAAAGCAAAATGGAGGCTTTGTTTTCAGAGGAGCAAGATCCCTTGGGCCGATGAACCTGCAGTAACTTTTTGGAACTCCTTTGAGGAAAGTGAAAAGAAAAATAAGAGGGCTTTTTTCAAGAGCGCTTCACCCCTTGGGGCAATGAGCCCGCAGTAACTGTTTGAAACTACTTTGTGTTAACAGAAAACCAAAGAAAGAGGGCTTTTTTCAAGAGCGCTTCACCCCTTTGGGCAATGAGCTCGCAGTAACTGGTTGGAACTTCTTTGAGGTAACAGAAAAGCAAAATAATAGGGCTTTTTTCAAGAGCGCTTCACCCCTTGGGTCAATGAGCCTGCAGTAACTGGTTAGAACTACTTTGAGAAAACAGAAAAGCAAAATGGAGAGTGTGTCTTCTGAGGAGTAAAACCCCTTGGGCCAATGAGCCGACAGTAACTGGTTGGAAATTCTTTGAGAAAACAGAAAAGCAAAATAAGAGGGCTTTTTTCAAGAGCACTTCACCCCTTGGGTAAATGAGCCCGCAGTAACTGGTTGGAACTACTTTGAGGAAAAAGAATATCAAAGTAAGAGGGCTTTTTTTGAAGTTCGCTTCACCCCCTGGGGCAATGAGCCCACAGTAACTGGTTGGAACTACTTTGAAGTAACAGAAAATCAAAATAAGAGGGCTTTTTTCAAGAGCGCTTCACCCCTTGGGGCAAGGAGCCCGCAGTAACTGGTTGGAACTACTTTGAGGTAACAGAAAAGCAAAAGAAGAGGGCTTTTTTTCAAGAGCGCTTCACCCCTTGGGGCAATGAGCCTGCAGTAACTGGTTGGAACTGCTTTGAGGTAACAGAAAAGCAAAATAAGAGGGCTTTTTTCAAGAGCGCTTCACCCCTTCAGGCAATAAGCCCGCAGTAACTGCTTGGAACTTCTTTGAGGTAACAAAAAATCAACATAAGAGGGTTTTTTTCAAGAGCGCTTCACCCCTTGGGGTAATGAGCCGGCAGTAACTGGTTGAAACTACTTTGAGGTAACAGAAAACCAAAGAGGGCTTTTTTCAAGAGCGCTTCACCCCTTGGGGCAATGAGCCCACAGTAACTGGTTGGAACAACTTTGAAGTAACAGAAAAGCAAAATAAGATGACCTTTTTCAAGAGCGCTTCACCCCTTGGGGCAATGAGCCCGCAATAACCTGTTGGAACTACTTTGTGGTAACAGAAAAGCAAAATGGAGGGTTTGATTTCAGAGGAGTAAGACCCCTTGGGGCAATGAACCTGCAGTAACTGTTTGGAACTCCTTTGAGAAAGAGAAAAGAAAAATAAGACGGCTTTTTTCAAGAGTGCTTCACCCCTTGGGGCAATGAGCCCGCAGTAACTGGTTGGAACTTCTTTAAAGTAACAGAAAAGCAAAATAAGAGGGCTTTTTCCAAGAGCGCTTCACCCCTTGGGTCAATGAGCCTGCAGTAACTGGTTAGAAGTACTTTGTGGTAACAGAAAAGCAAAATGGAGAGTTTGTCTTCAAAGGAGTAAAACGCCTTGGGCCAATGAACCGGCAGTAACTGGTTGGAAATTCTTTGAGGAAACAGAAAAGCAAAATAAGAGGGCTTTTTTCAAGAGAACTTCTCTCCTTGGGGCAATGAGCCCGCAGTAACTGGTTGGAACAACTTTGAAGTAACAGAAAAGCAAAATGAGAGGGCTTTTTTCAAGAGCGCTTCACCCCTGGGGCAATGAACCCGCAGTAACTGGTTGAAACTACTTTGAAGTAACAGAAATACAAAGAAGGCTTTTTTCAAGAGCGCTTCACCCCTTGGGGTAATGAGCCCACAGTAACTGGTTGGAACAACTTTGAAGTAACAGAAAAGCAAAATAAGAGGACTTTTTTGAAGAGCGCTTCACCCCTTGGGGCAATGAGCCCGCAGTAACCTGTTGGAACTACTTGGTGGTAACAGAAAAGCAAAATGGAGGGTTTGTTTTCAGAGGAGTAAGACCCCTTTGGCCGATGAACCTGCAGTAACTTTTTGGAACTCCTTTGGGGAAAGTGAAAAGAAAAATAAGAGGGCTTTTTTCAAGAGCGCTTCACCCCTTGGGGCAATGAGCCCGCAGTAACTGTTTGAAACTACTTTGTGTTAACAGAAAACCAAAGAAAGAGGGCTTTTTTCAAGAGCACTTCACCCCTTGGGGCAATGAGCCCGCAGTAACTGGTTGGAACTTCTTTAAAGTAACAGAAAAGCAAAATAAGAGGGCTTTTTCCAAGAGCGCTTCACCCCTTGGGTCAATGAGCCTGCAGTAACTGGTTAGAAGTACTTTGTGGTAACAGAAAAGCAAAATGGAGAGTTTGTCTTCAAAGGAGTAAAACGCCTTGGGCCAATGAACCGGCAGTAACTGGTTGGAAATTCTTTGAGGAAACAGAAAAGCAAAATAAGAGGGCTTTTTTCAAGAGCACTTCTCTCCTTGGGGCAATGAGCCCGCAGTAACTGGTTGGAAATACTTTGAGGAAACGGAAAAGCAAAACAAGAGGGCTTTTTTCAAGAGCACTTCACCCCTTCGGGCAAGAAGCCCGCGGTAACTGGTTGGAACTACTTTGAGGAAACAGAATATCAAAGTAAGAGGGCTTTTTTCAAGAGCGCTTCACCCCTTGGGGAAATGAGCCCACAATAACTGCTTGGAACTACTTTGAAGTAACAGAAAAGCAAAATAAGAGGGCTTTTTTCAAGAGCGCTTCACCCCTTGGGGCAATAAGCCCGCAGTAACTGCTTGGAACTTCTTTGAGGTAACAAAAAATCAAAATAAGAGGGTTTTTTTCAAGAGCGCTTCACCCCTTGGGGTAATGAGCCGGCAGTAACTGGTTGAAACTACTTTGAGGTAACAGAAAACCAAAGAGGGCTTTTTTCAAGAGCGCTTCACCCCTTGGGGCAATGAGCCCACAGTAACTGGTTGGAACAACTTTGAAGTAACAGAAAAGCAAAATAAGATGACTTTTTTCAAGAGCGCTTCACCCCTTGGGGCAATGAGCCCGCAATAACCTGTTGGAACTACTTTGTGGTAACAGAAAAGCAAAATGGAGGGTTTGATTTCAGAGGAGTAAGACCCCTTGGGGCAATGAACCTGCAGTAACTGTTTGGAACTCCTTTGAGAAAGAGAAAAGAAAAATAAGACGGCTTTTTTCAAGAGCGCTTCACCCCTTGGGGCAATGAGCCCGCAATAACTGGTTGGAACTTCTTTAAAGTAACAGAAAAGCAAAATAAGAGGGCTTTTTCCAAGAGCGCTTCACCCCTTGGGTCAATGAGCCTGCAGTAACTGGTTAGAAGTACTTTGTGGTAACAGAAAAGCAAAATGGAGAGTTTGTCTTCAAAGGAGTAAAACGCCTTGGGCCAATGAACCGGCAGTAACTGGTTGGAAATTCTTTGAGGAAACAGAAAAGCAAAATAAGAGGGCTTTTTTCAAGAGCACTTCTCTCCTTGGGGCAATGAGCCCGCAGTAACTGGTTGGAAATACTTTGAGGAAACGGAAAAGCAAAACAAGAGGGCTTTTTTCAAGAGCACTTCACCCCTTCGGGCAAGAAGCCCGCGGTAACTGGTTGGAACTACTTTGAGGAAACAGAATATCAAAGTAAGAGGACTTTTTTCAAGAGCGCTTCACCCCTTGGGGTAATGAGCCCACAATAACTGCTTGGAACTACTTTGAAGTAAGAGAAAAGCAAAATAAGAGGGCTTTTTTCAAGAGTGCTTCACCCCTTCGCGGAATGAGCCCGCAGTAACTACTTGTAAATACTTTGAGGTAACAGAAAAGCAAAAAAAGAGGGCTTTTTTCAAGAGCGCTTCAACTCTTGGGGCAATGAGCCCACAGTAACTGGTTGGAACTACTTTGAGGAAACAGAATATCAAAGTAAGAGGGCGTTTTTCAAGAGCGCTTCACCCCTTGGGGCACTGAGCCCACAGTAACTGTTGGAACTACTTTGAAGTAACAGAAACGCAAAATAAGAGGGCTTTATTCAAGAGCGCTTCACTACTTGGGGCAATGAGCCGGCAGTAACTGGTTGAAACTACTTTGAGGTAACAGAAAACCAAAGAGGGCTTTTTTCAAGAGCGCTTACCCTTTGGGGTAATGAGCCCACAGTAACTGGTTGGAACAACTTTGAAGTAACAGAAAAGCAAAATAAGAGGACTTCTTTCAAGAGCGCTTCACCCCTTGGGGCAATGAGCCCGCAGTAACCTGTTGGAACTACTTTGTGGTAACAGAAAAGCAAAATAAGATGGCTTTTTTTCAAAAGTGCTTCACCCCATGGGGCAATGAGCCTGCAGTAACTGGTTGGAACTGCTTTGAGGTAACAGAAAAGTGATATAAGAGGGCTTTTTTCAAGAGCACTTCACCCCTTCGGGCAATGAGCTCGCAGTAACTGCTTGGAACTTCTTTGAAGTAACAGAAAAGCAAAATAAGAGGGCTTTTTTCAAGAGCGCTTCACCCCTTGGTGCAATGAGCCGGCAGTAACTGGTTGGAAATTTTTTGAGGAAACAGAAAAGCAAAATAAGAGGGCTTTTTTCAAGAGCACTTCACCCCTTGGGGCAATGAGCCTGCAGTAACTGGTTGGAACTACTTTGAGGTAACAGAAAAGCAAAATAAGAGGGCTTTTTTCAAGAGCGCTTCCACCCTTCAGGCAATGAGCCCGTAGTAACTGGTTGGAACTACTTTGAGGAAACAGAAAAGCAAAATAAGAGGGCTTTATTCAAGAGCGCTTCACTCCTTGGGGCAATGATCCAGCAGTAACTGGTTGAAACTACTTTGAGGTAACAGAAAACCAAAGAGGGCTTTTTTCAAGAGCACTTCACCCCTTGGTGCAATGAGCCGGCAGTAACTGGTTGGAATTTTTTTGAAGAAACAGAAAAGCAAAATAGGAGGGCTTTTTTCAAGAGTACTTCACCCCTTGGGGGAATGAGCCTGCAGTAACTGGGTGGAACTGCTTTGAGGTAACAGAAAAGCAAAATAAGAGGGCTTTTTTCAAGAGCGCTTCCACCCTTCGGGCAATGAGCCCGCAGTAACTGGTTGGAACTGCTTTGAGGAAACAGAAAAGCAAAATAAGAGGGCTTTTTTTCAAGAGCACTTCACCCCTCGGGGCAATTAGCCCGCAGTAACTGGTTGGAACGGCTTTGAGGAAACAGAAAAGCAAAATAAGAGGGCTTTTTTTCAAGAGCACTTCACCCCTTGGGGCAATTAGCCCGCAGTAACTGGTTGGAACTACTTTTGGAAAAAGAAAAGCAAAATAAGAGGGCTTTTTTCAAGAGCGCTTCACCCCTTGGGGCAATGAGCCCGCAGTAACTGTTTGAAACTACTTTGTGTTAACAGAATACCAAAGAAAGAGGGCTTTTTTCAAGAGCGCTTCACCCCTTCGGGCAATGAGCCCGCAGTAACTGGTTGGAACTACTTTGAGAAAACAGAATATGAAAGTAAGTGGGCTTTTTTCAAGAGCGCTTCACCCCTTGTGGTAATGAGCCCGCAGTAACTGCTTGGAACTACTTTGAAGTAACAGAAAAGCAAAATAAGAGGCCTATTTTTCAAGAGCGCTTCACCCCTTGGGGCAATGAGCCCGCAGTAACTGGTTGGAACTGCTTTGAGGTAACAGAAAAGCAAAATAAGAGGGGATTTTTCAAGAGTGCTTCACCCCTTGGGGCAATGAGCCTGCATTAACTGGTTAGAACTACTTTGAGGAAACCGAAAAGCAAAATGGAGAGTTTGGCTTCAGAGGAGTAAGACCCCTTGGGCCAATGAGCCGGCAGTAACTGGTTGGAAATATTTTGAGGAAACAGAAAAGCAAAATAAGAGGGCTTTTTTCAAGAGCGCTTCACCCCTTGGGGTAATGAGCCTTCAGTAACTGGTTGGAACTGCTTTGCGGTAACAGAAAAGCAAAATAAGAGGGCTTTTTTCAAGAGCACTTCACCCCTTCGGGCAATGAGCCCGCAGTAACTGGTTGGAACTACTTTGAGGAAACAGAATATCAAAGTAAGAGGGCGTTTTTCAAGAGCGCTTCACCCCTTGGGGCAATGAGCCCACAGTAACTGGTTGGAACTACTTTGAAGTAACAGAAAAGCAAAATAAGAGGGCTTTATTCAAGAGCGCTTCACACCTTGGGGCAATGAGCCGGCAGTAACTGGTTGAAACTACTTTGAGGTAACAGAAATCCAAAGAGGGCTTTTTTCAAGAGCGCTTCACTCCTTGGGGCAATGAGCCTGCTGTAACTGGTTGGAACTGCTTTGAGGTAACAGAAAAACAAAAGAAGAGGGCTTTTTTTCAAGAGCGCTTCACCCCTTGGGGCAATGAGGCTGCAGTAACTGGTTGGAACTGTTTTGAGCTAACAGAAAAGCAAAATAAGAGGGCTTTTTAAAAGAGCGCTTCACCCCTTGGGGCAATGATCCTGCAGTAACTGGTTGGAACTGCTTTGAGGTAACATAAAAGCAAAATAAGAGGGCTTTTTTCAAGAGCGCTTCACACCTTCAGGCAATAAGCCCGCAGTAACTGCTTGGAACTTCTTTGAGGTAACAAAAAAGCAAAATAAGAGGGCTTTTTTCAAGAGCGCTCCACCCCTTGGGGCAATGAGCCAGCCGTAACTGGTTGAAACTACTTTGAGGTAACAGAAAACCAAAGAGGGCTTTTTTCAAGAGCGCTTCACCCCTTGGGGTAATGAGCCCACAGTAAATGGTTGGAACAACTTTGAAGTAACAGAAAAGCAAAATGAGAGGGCTTTTTTCAAGAGCGCTTCACCCCTGGGGCAATGAACCCGCAGTAACTGGTTGAAACTACTTTGAAGTAACAGAAATACAAAGAGGGCTTTTTTCAAGAGCGCTTCACCCCTTGGGGTAATGAGCCCACAGTAACTGGTTGGAACAACTTTGAAGTAACAGAAAAGCAAAATAAGAGGACTTTTTTGAAGAGCGCTTCACCCCTTGGGGCAATGAGCCCGCAGTAACCTGTTGGAACTCCTTTGTGGTAACAGAAAAGCAAAATGGAGGGTTTGTTTTCAGAGGAGTAAGACTCCTTGGGCCGATGAACCTGCAGTAACTGTTTGGAACTCCTTTGAGGAAAGTGAAAAGAAAAATAAGAGGGCTTTTTTCAAGAGCGCTTCACCCCTTGGGGCAATGAGCCTGCAGTAACTGTTTGAAACTACTTTGTGTTAACAGAAAACCAAAGAAAGAGGGCTTTTTTCAAGAGCGCTTCACCCCTTTGGGCAATGAGCTGGCAGTAACTGGTTGGAACTTCTTTGAGGTAACAGAAAAGCAAAATAATAGGGCTTTTTTCAAGAGCGCTTCACCCCTTGGGTCAATGAGCCTGCAGTAACTGGTAAGAACTACTTTGAGGAAACAGAAAAGCAAAATGGAGAGTTTGTCTTCAGAGGAGTAAAACCCCTTGGGCCAATGAGCCGGCAGTAACTGGTTGGAAATTCTTTGAGGAAACAGAAAAGCAAAATAAGAGGGCTTTTTTCAAGAGCACTTCACCCCTTGGGGCAATGAGCCTGCAGTAACTGGGTGGAACTGCTTTGAGGTAACAGAAAAGCAAAATAAGAGGGCTTTTTTCAAGAGCGCTTCACCCCTTGGGGCAATGAGCCTGCAGTAACTGGTTGGAACTGCTTTGAGGTAACAGAAAAGCAAAGTAAGAGGGCTTTTTTTGAAGTTCGCTTCAACCCCTGGGGCAATGAGCCCACAGTAACTGGTTGGAACTACTTTGAAGTAACAGAAAAGAAAAATAAGCGGGCTTTTTTCAAGAGCGCTTCACTCCTTGGGGCAAGGAGCCCGCAGTAACTGGTTGGAACTACTTTGAGGTGACAGAAAAGCAAAAGAAGAGGGCTTTTTTTCAAGAGCGCTTCACCCCTTGGGGCAATGAGCCTGCAGTAACTGGTTGGAACTGCTTTGAGATAACAGAAAAGCAAAATAAGAGGGCTATTTTCAAGAGCGCTTCACCCCCTCAGGCAATAAGCCCGCAGTAACTGCTTGGAACATCTTTGAGGTAACAAAAAAGCAAAATAAGAGGGGTTTTTTCAAGAGCGCTTCACCCCTTGGGGTAATGAGCCGGCAGTAACTGGTTGAAACTACTTTGAGGTAACAGAAAACCAAAGAGGGCTTTTTTCAAGAGCGCTTCACCCCTTGGGGCAATGAGCCCACAGTAACTGGTTGGAACAAATTTGAAGGAACAGAAAAGCAAAATAAGATGACTTTTTTCAGGAGCGCTTCACCCCTTGGGTCAATGAGCCCGCAATAACCTGTTGGAATTACTTTGTGGTAACAGAAAAGCAAAATTGAGGGTTTGATTTCAGAGGAGTAAGACCCCTTGGGGCAATGAACCTGCAGTAACTGTTTGGAACTCCTTTGAGAAAGAGAAAAGAAAAATAAGAGGGCTTTTTTCAAGAGCGCTTCACCCCTTGGGGCAATGAGCCCGCAGTAACTGTTTGAAACTACTTTGTGTTAACAGAATACCAAAGAAAGAGGGCTTTTTTCAAGAGCGCTTCACCCCTTGGGGCAATGAGTCCGCAGTAACTGGTTGGAACTTCTTCAAAGTAACAGAAAAGCCAAATAAGAGGGCTTTTTTCAAGAGCACTTCACCCCTTCGGGCAATGAGCCCGCAGTAACTGGTTGGAACTACTTTGAGGAAACAGAATATCAAAGTAAGAGGGCGTTTTTCAAGAGCGCTTTACCCCTTGGGGCAATGTTTTCAGAGGAGTAAGACCCCTTGGGCCGATGAACCTGCAGTAACTGGTTGGAACTTCTTCAAAGTAACAGAAAAGCAAAATAAGAGGGCTTTTTTCAAGAGCGCTTCACCCCTTGGGTCAATGAGCCTGCAGTAACTGGTTAGAACTACTTTGTGGTAACAGAAAAGCAAAATGGAGAGTTTGTCTTTAAAGGAGTAAAACGCCTTGGGCCAATGAACCGGCAGTAACTGGTTGGAAATTCTTTGAGGAAACAGAAAAGCAAAATAAGAGGGCTTTTTTCAAGAGCACTTTTCTCCTTGGGGCAATGAGCCCGCAGTAACTGGTTGGAAATACTTTGAGGAAACGGAAAAGCAAAACAAGAGGGCTTTTCTCAAGAGCACTTCACCCCTTCGGGCAATGAGCCCGCGGTAACTGGTTGGAACTTCTTTGAGGAAACAGAATATCAAAGTAAGAGGGCTTTTTTCAAGAGCGCTTCACCCCTTGGGGCAATAAGCCTTCAGTAACTGGTTGGAACTACTTTGAAGTAACAGAAAACCAAAATAAGCGGGCTTTTTTCAAGAGCGCTTCACTCCTTGGGGCAAGGAGCCCGCAGTAACTGGTTGGAACTACTTTGAGGTAACAGAAAAGCAAAAGAAGAGGGATTTTTTTCAAGAGCGCTTCACCCCTTGGGGCAATGAGCCTGCAGTAACTGGTTGGAACTGCTTTGAGGTAACAGAAAAGCAAAATAAGAGGGCTTTTTTCAAGAGCACTTCACCCCCTCAGGCAATAAGCCCGCAGTAACTGCTTGGAACTTCTTTGAGGTAACAAAAAAGCAAAATAAGAGGGGTTTTTTCAAGAGCGCTTCACCCCTTGGGGTAATGAGCCGGCAGTAACTGGTTGAAACTACTTTGAGGTAACAGAAAACCAAAGAGGGCTTTTTTCAAGAGCGCTTTACCCCTTGGGGTAATGAGCCCACAGTAACTGGTTGGAACAACTTTGAAGTAACAGAAAAGCAAAATAAGATGACTTTTTTCAAGAGCGCTTCACCCCTTGGGGCAATGAGCCTGCAGTAAGTGGTTGGAACTGCTTTGAGGTAAGAAACAAGCAAAATAAGAGGGCTTTTTTTCAAGAGCGCTTCACCCCTTGGGGCAATGAGCCCATAGTAACTGGTTGGAACAACTTTGAAGGAACAGAAAAGCAAAATAAGATGACTTTTTTCAAGAGCGCTTCACCCCTTGGGGGATAAGCCCGCAATAACCTGTTGGAACTACTTTGTGGTAACAGAAAAGCAAAATGGAGGGTTTGATTTCAGAGGAGTAAGACCCCTTGGGGCAATGAGCCCGCAGTAACTGGTTGGAACTTCTTCAAAGTAACAGAAAAGCAAAATAAGAGGGCTTTTTTCAAGAGCGCTTCACCCCTTGGGTCAATGAGCCTGCAGTAACTGGTTAGAACTACTTTGTGGTAACAGAAAAGCAAAATGGAGAGTTTGTCTTTAAAGGAGTAAAACGCCTTGGGCCAATGAACCGGCAGTAACTGGTTGGAAATTCTTTGGGGAAACAGAAAAGCAAAATAAGAGGGCTTTTTTCAAGAGCGCTTCACCCCTTGGGGCAATGAGCCCGCAGTAACTGTTTGAAACTACTTTGTGTTAACAGAATACCAAAGAAAGAGGGCTTTTTTCAAGAGCGCTTCACCCCTTCGGGCAATGAGCCCGCAGTAACTGGTTGGAACTACTTTGAGAAAACAGAATATGAAAGTAAGTGGGCTTTTTTCAAGAGCGCTTCACCCCTTGTGGTAATGAGCCCGCAGTAACTGCTTGGAACTACTTTGAAGTAACAGAAAAGCAAAATAAGAGGCCTATTTTTCAAGAGCGCTTCACCCCTTGGGGCAATGAGCCCGCAGTAACTGGTTGGAACTGCTTTGAGGTAACAGAAAAGCAAAATAAGAGGGGATTTTTCAAGAGTGCTTCACCCCTTGGGGCAATGAGCCTGCATTAACTGGTTAGAACTACTTTGAGGAAACCGAAAAGCAAAATGGAGAGTTTGGCTTCAGAGGAGTAAGACCCCTTGGGCCAATGAGCCGGCAGTAACTGGTTGGAAATATTTTGAGGAAACAGAAAAGCAAAATAAGAGGGCTTTTTTCAAGAGCGCTTCACCCCTTGGGGTAATGAGCCTTCAGTAACTGGTTGGAACTGCTTTGCGGTAACAGAAAAGCAAAATAAGAGGGCTTTTTTCAAGAGCACTTCACCCCTTCGGGCAATGAGCCCGCAGTAACTGGTTGGAACTACTTTGAGGAAACAGAATATCAAAGTAAGAGGGCGTTTTTCAAGAGCGCTTCACCCCTTGGGGCAATGAGCCCACAGTAACTGGTTGGAACTACTTTGAAGTAACAGAAAAGCAAAATAAGAGGGCTTTATTCAAGAGCGCTTCACACCTTGGGGCAATGAGCCGGCAGTAACTGGTTGAAACTACTTTGAGGTAACAGAAATCCAAAGAGGGCTTTTTTCAAGAGCGCTTCACTCCTTGGGGCAATGAGCCTGCTGTAACTGGTTGGAACTGCTTTGAGGTAACAGAAAAACAAAAGAAGAGGGCTTTTTTTCAAGAGCGCTTCACCCCTTGGGGCAATGAGGCTGCAGTAACTGGTTGGAACTGTTTTGAGCTAACAGAAAAGCAAAATAAGAGGGCTTTTTAAAAGAGCGCTTCACCCCTTGGGGCAATGATCCTGCAGTAACTGGTTGGAACTGCTTTGAGGTAACATAAAAGCAAAATAAGAGGGCTTTTTTCAAGAGCGCTTCACACCTTCAGGCAATAAGCCCGCAGTAACTGCTTGGAACTTCTTTGAGGTAACAAAAAAGCAAAATAAGAGGGCTTTTTTCAAGAGCGCTCCACCCCTTGGGGCAATGAGCCAGCCGTAACTGGTTGAAACTACTTTGAGGTAACAGAAAACCAAAGAGGGCTTTTTTCAAGAGCGCTTCACCCCTTGGGGTAATGAGCCCACAGTAAATGGTTGGAACAACTTTGAAGTAACAGAAAAGCAAAATGAGAGGGCTTTTTTCAAGAGCGCTTCACCCCTGGGGCAATGAACCCGCAGTAACTGGTTGAAACTACTTTGAAGTAACAGAAATACAAAGAGGGCTTTTTTCAAGAGCGCTTCACCCCTTGGGGTAATGAGCCCACAGTAACTGGTTGGAACAACTTTGAAGTAACAGAAAAGCAAAATAAGAGGACTTTTTTGAAGAGCGCTTCACCCCTTGGGGCAATGAGCCCGCAGTAACCTGTTGGAACTACTTTGTGGTAACAGAAAAGCAAAATGGAGGGTTTGTTTTCAGAGGAGTAAGACTCCTTGGGCCGATGAACCTGCAGTAACTGTTTGGAACTCCTTTGAGGAAAGTGAAAAGAAAAATAAGAGGGCTTTTTTCAAGAGCGCTTCACCCCTTGGGGCAATGAGCCTGCAGTAACTGTTTGAAACTACTTTGTGTTAACAGAAAACCAAAGAAAGAGGGCTTTTTTCAAGAGCGCTTCACCCCTTTGGGCAATGAGCTGGCAGTAACTGGTTGGAACTTCTTTGAGGTAACAGAAAAGCAAAATAATAGGGCTTTTTTCAAGAGCGCTTCACCCCTTGGGTCAATGAGCCAGCAGTAACTGGTAAGAACTACTTTGAGGAAACAGAAAAGCAAAATGGAGAGTTTGTCTTCAGAGGAGTAAAACCCCTTGGGCCAATGAGCCGGCAGTAACTGGTTGGAAATTCTTTGAGGAAACAGAAAAGCAAAATAAGAGGGCTTTTTTCAAGAGCACTTCACCCCTTGGGGCAATGAGCCTGCAGTAACTGGGTGGAACTGCTTTGAGGTAACAGAAAAGCAAAATAAGAGGGCTTTTTTCAAGAGCGCTTCACCCCTTGGGGCAATGAGCCTGCAGTAACTGGTTGGAACTGCTTTGAGGTAACAGAAAAGCAAAGTAAGAGGGCTTTTTTTGAAGTTCGCTTCAACCCCTGGGGCAATGAGCCCACAGTAACTGGTTGGAACTACTTTGAAGTAACAGAAAAGAAAAATAAGCGGGCTTTTTTCAAGAGCGCTTCACTCCTTGGGGCAAGGAGCCCGCAGTAACTGGTTGGAACTACTTTGAGGTGACAGAAAAGCAAAAGAAGAGGGCTTTTTTTCAAGAGCGCTTCACCCCTTGGGGCAATGAGCCTGCAGTAACTGGTTGGAACTGCTTTGAGGTAACAGAAAAGCAAAATAAGAGGGCTATTTTCAAGAGCGCTTCACCCCCTCAGGCAATAAGCCCGCAGTAACTGCTTGGAACATCTTTGAGGTAACAAAAAAGCAAAATAAGAGGGGTTTTTTCAAGAGCGCTTCACCCCTTGGGGTAATGAGCCGGCAGTAACTGGTTGAAACTACTTTGAGGTAACAGAAAACCAAAGAGGGCTTTTTTCAAGAGCGCTTCACCCCTTGGGGCAATGAGCCCACAGTAACTGGTTGGAACAAATTTGAAGGAACAGAA
The DNA here is from genome assembly GCF_037176765.1 of Anolis sagrei. Lineage (NCBI taxonomy): Eukaryota > Metazoa > Chordata > Lepidosauria > Squamata > Anolidae > Anolis > Anolis sagrei. Next base: position 22,991,766 of record NC_090035.1, on the reverse strand, counting down.
AAGCAAAATAAGATAACTTTTTTCAGGAGCGCTTCACCCCTTGGGTCAATGAGCCCGCAATAACCTGTTGGAATTACTTTGTGGTAACAGAAAAGCAAAATTGAGGGTTTGATTTCAGAGGAGTAAGACCCCTTGGGGCAATGAACCTGCAGTAACTGTTTGGAACTCCTTTGAGAAAGAGAAAAGAAAAATAAGAGGGCTTTTTTCAAGAGCGCTTCACCCCTTGGGGCAATGAGCCCGCAGTAACTGTTTGAAACTACTTTGTGTTAACAGAATACCAAAGAAAGAGGGCTTTTTTCAAGAGCGCTTCACCCCTTGGGGCAATGAGTCCGCAGTAACTGGTTGGAACTTCTTCAAAGTAACAGAAAAGCCAAATAAGAGGGCTTTTTTCAAGAGCACTTCACCCCTTCGGGCAATGAGCCCGCAGTAACTGGTTGGAACTACTTTGAGGAAACAGAATATCAAAGTAAGAGGGCGTTTTTCAAGAGCGCTTTACCCCTTGGGGCAATGTTTTCAGAGGAGTAAGACCCCTTGGGCCGATGAACCTGCAGTAACTGGTTGGAACTTCTTCAAAGTAACAGAAAAGCAAAATAAGAGGGCTTTTTTCAAGAGCGCTTCACCCCTTGGGTCAATGAGCCTGCAGTAACTGGTTAGAACTACTTTGTGGTAACAGAAAAGCAAAATGGAGAGTTTGTCTTTAAAGGAGTAAAACGCCTTGGGCCAATGAACCGGCAGTAACTGGTTGGAAATTCTTTGAGGAAACAGAAAAGCAAAATAAGAGGGCTTTTTTCAAGAGCACTTTTCTCCTTGGGGCAATGAGCCCGCAGTAACTGGTTGGAAATACTTTGAGGAAACGGAAAAGCAAAACAAGAGGGCTTTTCTCAAGAGCACTTCACCCCTTCGGGCAATGAGCCCGCGGTAACTGGTTGGAACTTCTTTGAGGAAACAGAATATCAAAGTAAGAGGGCTTTTTTCAAGAGCGCTTCACCCCTTGGGGCAATAAGCCTTCAGTAACTGGTTGGAACTACTTTGAAGTAACAGAAAACCAAAATAAGCGGGCTTTTTTCAAGAGCGCTTCACTCCTTGGGGCAAGGAGCCCGCAGTAACTGGTTGGAACTACTTTGAGGTAACAGAAAAGCAAAAGAAGAGGGATTTTTTTCAAGAGCGCTTCACCCCTTGGGGCAATGAGCCTGCAGTAACTGGTTGGAACTGCTTTGAGGTAACAGAAAAGCAAAATAAGAGGGCTTTTTTCAAGAGCACTTCACCCCCTCAGGCAATAAGCCCGCAGTAACTGCTTGGAACTTCTTTGAGGTAACAAAAAAGCAAAATAAGAGGGGTTTTTTCAAGAGCGCTTCACCCCTTGGGGTAATGAGCCGGCAGTAACTGGTTGAAACTACTTTGAGGTAACAGAAAACCAAAGAGGGCTTTTTTCAAGAGCGCTTTACCCCTTGGGGTAATGAGCCCACAGTAACTGGTTGGAACAACTTTGAAGTAACAGAAAAGCAAAATAAGATGACTTTTTTCAAGAGCGCTTCACCCCTTGGGGCAATGAGCCTGCAGTAAGTGGTTGGAACTGCTTTGAGGTAAGAAACAAGCAAAATAAGAGGGCTTTTTTTCAAGAGCGCTTCACCCCTTGGGGCAATGAGCCCATAGTAACTGGTTGGAACAACTTTGAAGGAACAGAAAAGCAAAATAAGATGACTTTTTTCAAGAGCGCTTCACCCCTTGGGGGATAAGCCCGCAATAACCTGTTGGAACTACTTTGTGGTAACAGAAAAGCAAAATGGAGGGTTTGATTTCAGAGGAGTAAGACCCCTTGGGGCAATGAGCCCGCAGTAACTGGTTGGAACTTCTTCAAAGTAACAGAAAAGCAAAATAAGAGGGCTTTTTTCAAGAGCGCTTCACCCCTTGGGTCAATGAGCCTGCAGTAACTGGTTAGAACTACTTTGTGGTAACAGAAAAGCAAAATGGAGAGTTTGTCTTTAAAGGAGTAAAACGCCTTGGGCCAATGAACCGGCAGTAACTGGTTGGAAATTCTTTGGGGAAACAGAAAAGCAAAATAAGAGGGCTTTTTTCAAGAGCACTTTTCTCCTTGGGGCAATGAGCCCGCAGTAACTGGTTGGAAATACTTTGAGGAAACGGAAAAGCAAAACAAGAGGGCTTTTCTCAAGAGCACTTCACCCCTTCGGGCAATGAGCCCGCGGTAACTGGTTGGAACTTCTTTGAGGAAACAGAATATCAAAGTAAGAGGGCTTTTTTCAAGAGCGCTTCACCCCTTGGGGCAATAAGCCTTCAGTAACTGGTTGGAACTGCTTTGCAGTAACAGAAAAGCAAAATAAGAGGGCTTTTTTCAAGAGTGCTTCACCCCTTCGCGCAATGAGCCCGCAGTAACTACTTGTAAATACTTTGAGGTAACAGAAAAGCAAAAAAAGAGGGCTTTTTTCAAGAGCGCTTCACCTCTTGGGGCAATGAGCCCACAGTAACTGGTTGGAACTACTTTGAGGAAACAGAATATCAAAGTAAGAGGGCGTTTTTCAAGAGCGCTTCACCCCGTGGGGCAATGAGCCCACAGTAACTGTTGGAACTACTTTGAAGTAACAGAAAAGCAAAATAAGAGGGCTTTATTCAAGAGCGCTTCACTCCTTGGGGCAATGAGCCGGCAGTAACTGGTTGAAACTACTTTGAGGTAACAGAAAACCAAAGAGGGCTTTTTTCAAGAGCGCTTACCCCTTGGGGTAATGAGCCCACAGTAACTGGTTGGAACAACTTTGAAGTAACAGAAAAGCAAAATAAGAGGACTTCTTTCAAGAGCGCTTCACCCCTTGGGGCAATGAGCCCGCAGTAACCTGTTGGAACTACTTTGTGGTAACAGAAAAGCAAAATAAGAGGGCTTTTTTTCAAGAGCACTTCACCCCATGGGGCAATGAGCCTGCAGTAACTGGTTGGAACTGCTTTGAGGTAACAGAAAAGTGAAATAAGAGGGCTTTTTTCAAGAGCACTTCACCCCTTCGGGCAATGAGCTCGCAGTAACTGCTTGGAACTACTTTGAAGTAACAGAAAAGCAAAATAAGAGGGCTTTTTTCAAGAGCGCTTCACCCCTTGGTGCAATGAGCCGGCAGTAACTGGTTGGAAATTTTTTGAGGAAACAGAAAAGCAAAATAAGAGGGCTTTTTTCAAGAGCACTTCACCTCTTGGGGCAATGAGCCTGCAGTAACTGGTTGGAACTGCTTTGAGGTAACAGAAAAGCAAAATAAGAGGGCTTTTTTCAAGAGCGCTTCCACCCTTTGGGCAATGAGCCCGCAGTAACTGGTTGGAACTACTTTGAGGAAACAGAAAAGCAAAATAAGAGGGCTTTATTCAAGAGCACTTCACTCCTTGGGGCAATGAGCTGGCAGTAACTGGTTGAAACTACTTTGAGGTAACAGAAAACCAAAGAGGGCTTTTTTCAAGAGCGCTTACCCATTGGGGTAATGAGCCCACAGTAACTGGTTGGAACAACTTTGAAGTAACAGAAAAGCAAAATAAGAAGACTTCTTTGAAGAGCACTTCACCCCGTGGGGCAATGAGCCTGCAGTAACTGGGTGGAACTGCTTTGAGGTAACAGAAAAGCAAAATAAGAGGGCTTTTTTCAAGAGCGCTTCCACCCTTCGGGCAATGAGCCCGCAGTAACTGGTTGGAACTGCTTTGAGGAAACAGAAAAGCAAAATAAGAGGGCTTTTTTTCAAGAGCACTTCACCCCTTGGGGCAATTAGCCCGCATTAACTGGTTGGAAATACTTTGAGGAAACAGAATATCAAAGTAAGAGGGCTTTTTTTGAAGAGCGCTTCACCCCTTGGGGCAATGAGCCCACAGTAACTGGTTGGAACTAATTTGAGGTAAGAGAAAAGCAAAATAAGAGGGCTTTTTTCAAGAGCGCTTCACCCCTTCAGCCAATAAGCCCGCAGTAACTGCTTGGAACTTCTTTGAGGTAACAAAAAAGCAAAATAAGAGGGTTTTTTTCAAGAGCGCTTCACCCCTTGGGGTAATGAGCCGGCAGTAACTGGTTGAAACTACTTTGAGGTAACAGAAAACCAAAGAGGGCTTTTTTCAAGAGCGCTTACCCCCTTGGGGCAATGAGCCCACAGTAACTGGTTGGAACAACTTTGAAGTAACAGAAAAGCAAAATAAGATGACTTTTTTCAAGAGCGCTTTACCCCTTGGGGCAATGAGCCCGCAATAACCTGTTGGAACTACTTTGTGGTAACAGAAAAGCAAAATGGAGGGTTTGATTTCAGAGGAGTAAGACCCCTTGGGGCAATGAACCTGCAGTAACTGTTTGGAACTCCTTTGAGAAAGAGAAAAGAAAAATAAGAGGGCTTTTTTCAAGAGCGCTTCACCCCTTGGGGCAATGAGCCCGCAGTAACTGTTTGAAACTACTTTGTGTTAACAGAATACCAAAGAAAGAGGGCTTTTTTCAAGAGCGCTTCACCCCTTGGGGCAATGAGCCCGCAGTAACTGGTTGGAACTTCTTTAAAGTAACAGAAAAGCAAAATAAGAGGGCTTTTTTCAAGAGCGCTTCACCCCTTGGGTCAATGAGCCTGCAGTAACTGGTTAGAACTACTTTGTGGTAACAGAAAAGCAAAATGGAGAGTTTGTCTTCAAAGGAGTAAAACGCCTTCGGCCAATGAACCGGCAGTAACTGGTTGGAAATTCTTTGAGGAAACAGAAAAGCAAAATAAGAGGGCTTTTTTCAAGAGCACTTCTCTCCTTGGGGCAATGAGCCCGCAGTAACTGGTTGGAAAGACTTTGAGGAAACGGAAAAGCAAAACAAGAGGGCTTTTTTCAAGAGCACTTCACCCCTTCAGGCAATGAGCCCGCGGTAACTGGTTGGAACTTCTTTGAGGAAACAGAATATCAAAGTAAGAGGGCTTTTTTCAAGAGCGCTTCACCCCTTGGGGTAATGAGCCCACAGTAACTGCTTGGAACTACTTTGAAGTAACAGAAAAGCAAAATCAGAGGGCTATTTTCAAGAGCGCTTCACCCCTTGGGGCAATGAGCCTTCAGTAACTGGTTGGAACTGCTTTGAGGAAACAGAATATCAAAGTAAGAGGGCGTTTTTCAAGAGCGCTTCACCCCTTGGGGCAATGAGCCCACAGTAACTGTTGGTACTACTTTGAAGTATCAGAAAAGCAAAATAAGAGGGCTTTATTCAAGAGTGCTTCACTCCTTGGGGCAATGAGCCAGCAGTAACTGGTTGAAACTACTTTGAGGTAACAGAAAACCAAGGAGGGCTTTTTTCAAGAGCGCTTACCCCTTGGGGTAATGAGCCCACAGTAACTACTTGTAAATACTTTGAGGTAACGGAAAAGCAAAAAAAGAGGGCTTTTTTCAAGAGCGCTTCACTCCTTGGGGCAATGAGCCCACAGTAACTGGTTGGAACTACGTTGAGGAAACAGAATTTCAAAGTAAGAGGGCGTTTTTCAAGAGCGCTTCACCCCTTGGAGCAATGAGCCCACAGTAACTGTTGGAACTACTTTGAAGTAACAGAAAAGCAAAATAAGATGGCTTTATTCAAGCGCGCTTCACTCCTTGGGGCAATGAGCCGGCAGTAACTGGTTGAAACTACTTTGAGGTAACAGAAAACCAAAGAGGGCTTTTTTCAAGAGCGCTTACCCCTTGGGTTAATGAGCCCACAGTAACTGGTTGGAACAACTTTGAAGTAACAGAAAAGCAAAATAAGAGGACTTTTTTCAAGAGCACTTCACCCCTTGGGGCAATGAGCCCGCAGTAACCGGGTTGAACTACTTTGTGGTAACAGAAAAGCAAAATAAGAGGGCTTTTTTTCAAGAGCGCATCACCCCATGGGGCAATGAGCCTGCAGTAACTCGTTTGAACTGCTTTGAGGTAACAGAAAAGCGAAATAAGAGGGCTTTTTTCAAGAGCACTTCACCCCTTGGGGCAATGAGCCCGCAGTAACTGGTTGGAACTGCTTTGAGGAAACAGAAAAGCAAAATAAGAGGGCTTTTTTTCAAGAGCACTTCACCCCTTGGGGCAATTAGCCCGCATTAACTGGTTGGAACTACTTTGAGGAAACAGAATATCAAAGTAAGAGGGCTTTTTTTGAAGAGCGCTTCACCCCTTGGGGCAATGAGCCCACAGTAACTGGTTGGAACTAATTTGAGGTAAGAGAAAAGCAAAATAAGAGGGCTTTTTTCAAGAGCGCTTCACCCCTTCAGGCAATAAGCCCGCAGGAACTGCTTGGAACTTCTTTGAGGTAACAAAAAAGCAAAATAAGAGGGTTTTTTTCAAGAGCGCTTCACCCCTTGGGGTAATGAGCCGGCAGTAACTGGTTGAAACTGCTTTGAGGTAACAGAAAACCAAAGAGGGCTTTTTTCAAGAGCGCTTACCCCCTTGGGGCAATGAGCCCACAGTAACTGGTTGGAACAACTTTGAAGTAACAGAAAAGCAAAATAAGATGACTTTTTTCAAGAGCGCTTTACCCCTTGGGGCAATGAGCCCGCAATAACCTGTTGGAACTACTTTGTGGTAACAGAAAAGCAAAATGGAGGGTTTGATTTCAGAGGAGTAAGACCCCTTGGGGCAATGAACCTGCAGTAACTGTTTGGAACTCCTTTGAGAAAGAGAAAAGAAAAATAAGAGGGCTTTTTTCAAGAGCGCTTCACCCCTTGGGGCAATGAGCCCGCAGTAACTGTTTGAAACTACTTTGTGTTAACAGAATACCAAAGAAAGAGGGCTTTTTTCAAGAGCGCTTCACCCCTTGGGGCAATGAGCCCGCAGTAACTGGTTGGAACTTCTTTAAAGTAACAGAAAAGCAAAATAAGAGGGCTTTTTTCAAGAGCGCTTCACCCCTTGGGTCAATGAGCCTGCAGTAACTGGTTAGAACTACTTTGTGGTAACAGAAAAGCAAAATGGAGAGTTTGTCTTCAAAGGAGTAAAACGCCTTCGGCCAATGAACCGGCAGTAACTGGTTGGAAATTCTTTGAGGAAACAGAAAAGCAAAATAAGAGGGCTTTTTTCAAGAGCACTTCTCTCCTTGGGGCAATGAGCCCGCAGTAACTGGTTGGAAAGACTTTGAGGAAACGGAAAAGCAAAACAAGAGGGCTTTTTTCAAGAGCACTTCACCCCTTCAGGCAATGAGCCCGCGGTAACTGGTTGGAACTTCTTTGAGGAAACAGAATATCAAAGTAAGAGGGCTTTTTTCAAGAGCGCTTCACCCCTTGGGGTAATGAGCCCACAGTAACTGCTTGGAACTACTTTGAAGTAACAGAAAAGCAAAATAAGAGGGCTATTTTCAAGAGCGCTTCACCCCTTGGGGCAATGAGCCTTCAGTAACTGGTTGGAACTGCTTTGAGGAAACAGAATATCAAAGTAAGAGGGCGTTTTTCAAGAGCGCTTCACCCCTTGGGGCAATGAGCCCACAGTAACTGTTGGTACTACTTTGAAGTATCAGAAAAGCAAAATAAGAGGGCTTTATTCAAGAGCGCTTCACTCCTTGGGGCAATGAGCCGGCAGTAACTGGTTGAAACTACTTTGAGGTAATAGAAAACCAAAGAGGGCTTTTTTCAAGAGCGCTTACCCCTTGGGGTAATGAGCCCACAGTAACTATTTGTAAATACTTTGAGGTAACGGAAAAGCAAAAAAAGAGGGCTTTTTTCAAGAGCGCTTCACTCCTTGGGGCAATGAGCCCACAGTAACTGGTTGGAACTACGTTGAGGAAACAGAATTTCAAAGTAAGAGGGCGTTTTTCAAGAGCGCTTCACCCCTTGGAGCAATGAGCCCACAGTAACTGTTGGAACTACTTTGAAGTAACAGAAAAGCAAAATAAGATGGCTTTATTCAAGAGCGCTTCACTTCTTGGGACAATGAGCCGGCAGTAACTGGTTGAAACTACTTTGAGGTAACAGAAAACTAAAGTAAGAGGGCTTTTTTCAAGAGCGCGTACCCCTTGGGTTAATGAGCCCACAGTAACTGGTTGGAACAACTTTGAAGTAACAGAAAAGCAAAATAAGAGGACTTTTTTCAAGAGCACTTCACCCCTTGGGGCAATGAGCCCGCAGTAACCGGGTTGAAATACTTTGTGGTAACAGAAAAGCAAAATAAGAGGGCTTTTTTTCAAGAGCGCATCACCCCATGGGGCAATGAGCCTGCAGTAACTCGTTTGAACTGCTTTGAGGTAACAGAAAAGCGAAATAAGAGGGCTTTTTTCAAGAGCGCTTCCACCCTTCGGGCAATGAGCCCGCAGTAACTGGTTGGAACTGCTTTGAGGAAACAGAAAAGCAAAATAAGAGGGCTTTTTTTCAAGAGCACTTCACCCCTTGGGGCAATTAGCCCGCATTAACTGGTTGGAACTACTTTGAGGAAACAGAATATCAAAGTAAGAGGGCTTTTTTTGAAGAGCGCTTCACCCCTTGGGGCAATGAGCCCACAGTAACTGGTTGGAACTAATTTGAGGTAAGAGAAAAGCAAAATAAGAGGGCTTTTTTCAAGAGCGCTTCACCCCTTCAGGCAATAAGCCCGCAGTAACTGCTTGGAACTTCTTTGAGGTAACAAAAAAGCAAAATAAGAGGGTTTTTTTCAAGAGCGCTTCACCCCTTGGGGTAATGAGCCGGCAGTAACTGGTTGAAACTGCTTTGAGGTAACAGAAAACCAAAGAGGGCTTTTTTCAAGAGCGCTTACCCCCTTGGGGCAATGAGCCCACAGTAACTGGTTGGAACAACTTTGAAGTAACAGAAAAGCAAAATAAGATGACTTTTTTCAAGAGCGCTTTACCCCTTGGGGCAATGAGCCCGCAGTAACCTGTTGGAACTACTTTGTCGTAACAGAAAAGCAAAATGGAGGGTTTGATTTCAGAGGAGTAAGACCCCTTGGGGCAATGAACCTGCAGTAACTGTTTGGAACTCCTTTGAGAAAGAGAAAAGAAAAATAAGAGGGCTTTTTTCAAGAGCGCTTCACCCCTTGGGGCAATGAGCCCGCAGTAACTGTTTGAAACTACTTTGTGTTAACAGAATACCAAAGAAAGAGGGCTTTTTTCAAGAGCGCTTCACCCCTTGGGGCAATGAGCCCGCAGTAACTGGTTGGAACTTCTTTAAAGTAACAGAAAAGCAAAATAAGAGGGCTTTTTTCAAGAGCGCTTCACCCCTTGGGTCAATGAGCCTGCAGTAACTGGTTAGAACTACTTTGTGGTAACAGAAAAGCAAAATGGAGAGTTTGTCTTCAAAGGAGTAAAACGCCTTCGGCCAATGAACCGGCAGTAACTGGTTGGAAATTCTTTGAGGAAACAGAAAAGCAAAATAAGAGGGCTTTTTTCAAGAGCACTTCTCTCCTTGGGGCAATGAGCCGGCAGTAACTGGTTGGAAAGACTTTGAGGAAACGGAAAAGCAAAACAAGAGGGCTTTTTTCAAGAGCGCTTCACTCCTTGGGGCAATGAGCCCACAGTAACTGGTTGGAACTACGTTGAGGAAACAGAATTTCAAAGTAAGAGGGCGTTTTTCAAGAGCGCTTCACCCCTTGGAGCAATGAGCCCACAGTAACTGTTGGAACTACTTTGAAGTAACAGAAAAGCAAAATAAGATGGCTTTATTCAAGAGCGCTTCACTTCTTGGGACAATGAGCCGGCAGTAACTGGTTGAAACTACTTTGAGGTAACAGAAAAGCAAAATAAGAGGGCTTTTTTCAAGAGCGCTTCCACCCTTCGGGCAATGAGCCCGCAGTAACTGGTTGGAACTGCTTTGAGGAAACAGAAAAGCAAAATAAGAGGGCTTTTTTTCAAGAGCACTTCACCCCTTGGGGCAATTAGCCCGCATTAACTGGTTGGAAATACTTTGAGGAAACAGAATATCAAAGTAAGAGGGCTTTTTTTGAAGAGCGCTTCACCCCTTGGGGCAATGAGCCCACAGTAACTGGTTGGAACTAATTTGAGGTAAGAGAAAAGCAAAATAAGAGGGCTTTTTTCAAGAGCGCTTCACCCCTTCAGCCAATAAGCCCGCAGTAACTGCTTGGAACTTCTTTGAGGTAACAAAAAAGCAAAATAAGAGGGTTTTTTTCAAGAGCGCTTCACCCCTTGGGGTAATGAGCCGGCAGTAACTGGTTGAAACTACTTTGAGGTAACAGAAAACCAAAGAGGGCTTTTTTCAAGAGCGCTTACCCCCTTGGGGCAATGAGCCCACAGTAACTGGTTGGAACAACTTTGAAGTAACAGAAAAGCAAAATAAGATGACTTTTTTCAAGAGCGCTTTACCCCTTGGGGCAATGAGCCCGCAATAACCTGTTGGAACTACTTTGTGGTAACAGAAAAGCAAAATGGAGGGTTTGATTTCAGAGGAGTAAGACCCCTTGGGGCAATGAACCTGCAGTAACTGTTTGGAACTCCTTTGAGAAAGAGAAAAGAAAAATAAGAGGGCTTTTTTCAAGAGCGCTTCACCCCTTGGGGCAATGAGCCCGCAGTAACTGTTTGAAACTACTTTGTGTTAACAGAATACCAAAGAAAGAGGGCTTTTTTCAAGAGCGCTTCACCCCTTGGGGCAATGAGCCCGCAGTAACTGGTTGGAACTTCTTTAAAGTAACAGAAAAGCAAAATAAGAGGGCTTTTTTCAAGAGCGCTTCACCCCTTGGGTCAATGAGCCTGCAGTAACTGGTTAGAACTACTTTGTGGTAACAGAAAAGCAAAATGGAGAGTTTGTCTTCAAAGGAGTAAAACGCCTTCGGCCAATGAACCGGCAGTAACTGGTTGGAAATTCTTTGAGGAAACAGAAAAGCAAAATAAGAGGGCTTTTTTCAAGAGCACTTCTCTCCTTGGGGCAATGAGCCCGCAGTAACTGGTTGGAAAGACTTTGAGGAAACGGAAAAGCAAAACAAGAGGGCTTTTTTCAAGAGCACTTCACCCCTTCAGGCAATGAGCCCGCGGTAACTGGTTGGAACTTCTTTGAGGAAACAGAATATCAAAGTAAGAGGGCTTTTTTCAAGAGCGCTTCACCCCTTGGGGTAATGAGCCCACAGTAACTGCTTGGAACTACTTTGAAGTAACAGAAAAGCAAAATCAGAGGGCTATTTTCAAGAGCGCTTCACCCCTTGGGGCAATGAGCCTTCAGTAACTGGTTGGAACTGCTTTGAGGAAACAGAATATCAAAGTAAGAGGGCGTTTTTCAAGAGCGCTTCACCCCTTGGGGCAATGAGCCCACAGTAACTGTTGGTACTACTTTGAAGTATCAGAAAAGCAAAATAAGAGGGCTTTATTCAAGAGTGCTTCACTCCTTGGGGCAATGAGCCAGCAGTAACTGGTTGAAACTACTTTGAGGTAACAGAAAACCAAGGAGGGCTTTTTTCAAGAGCGCTTACCCCTTGGGGTAATGAGCCCACAGTAACTACTTGTAAATACTTTGAGGTAACGGAAAAGCAAAAAAAGAGGGCTTTTTTCAAGAGCGCTTCACTCCTTGGGGCAATGAGCCCACAGTAACTGGTTGGAACTACGTTGAGGAAACAGAATTTCAAAGTAAGAGGGCGTTTTTCAAGAGCGCTTCACCCCTTGGAGCAATGAGCCCACAGTAACTGTTGGAACTACTTTGAAGTAACAGAAAAGCAAAATAAGATGGCTTTATTCAAGCGCGCTTCACTCCTTGGGGCAATGAGCCGGCAGTAACTGGTTGAAACTACTTTGAGGTAACAGAAAACCAAAGAGGGCTTTTTTCAAGAGCGCTTACCCCTTGGGTTAATGAGCCCACAGTAACTGGTTGGAACAACTTTGAAGTAACAGAAAAGCAAAATAAGAGGACTTTTTTCAAGAGCACTTCACCCCTTGGGGCAATGAGCCCGCAGTAACCGGGTTGAACTACTTTGTGGTAACAGAAAAGCAAAATAAGAGGGCTTTTTTTCAAGAGCGCATCACCCCATGGGGCAATGAGCCTGCAGTAACTCGTTTGAACTGCTTTGAGGTAACAGAAAAGCGAAATAAGAGGGCTTTTTTCAAGAGCACTTCACCCCTTGGGGCAATGAGCCCGCAGTAACTGGTTGGAACTGCTTTGAGGAAACAGAAAAGCAAAATAAGAGGGCTTTTTTTCAAGAGCACTTCACCCCTTGGGGCAATTAGCCCGCATTAACTGGTTGGAACTACTTTGAGGAAACAGAATATCAAAGTAAGAGGGCTTTTTTTGAAGAGCGCTTCACCCCTTGGGGCAATGAGCCCACAGTAACTGGTTGGAACTAATTTGAGGTAAGAGAAAAGCAAAATAAGAGGGCTTTTTTCAAGAGCGCTTCACCCCTTCAGGCAATAAGCCCGCAGGAACTGCTTGGAACTTCTTTGAGGTAACAAAAAAGCAAAATAAGAGGGTTTTTTTCAAGAGCGCTTCACCCCTTGGGGTAATGAGCCGGCAGTAACTGGTTGAAACTGCTTTGAGGTAACAGAAAACCAAAGAGGGCTTTTTTCAAGAGCGCTTACCCCCTTGGGGCAATGAGCCCACAGTAACTGGTTGGAACAACTTTGAAGTAACAGAAAAGCAAAATAAGATGACTTTTTTCAAGAGCGCTTTACCCCTTGGGGCAATGAGCCCGCAATAACCTGTTGGAACTACTTTGTGGTAACAGAAAAGCAAAATGGAGGGTTTGATTTCAGAGGAGTAAGACCCCTTGGGGCAATGAACCTGCAGTAACTGTTTGGAACTCCTTTGAGAAAGAGAAAAGAAAAATAAGAGGGCTTTTTTCAAGAGCGCTTCACCCCTTGGGGCAATGAGCCCGCAGTAACTGTTTGAAACTACTTTGTGTTAACAGAATACCAAAGAAAGAGGGCTTTTTTCAAGAGCGCTTCACCCCTTGGGGCAATGAGCCCGCAGTAACTGGTTGGAACTTCTTTAAAGTAACAGAAAAGCAAAATAAGAGGGCTTTTTTCAAGAGCGCTTCACCCCTTGGGTCAATGAGCCTGCAGTAACTGGTTAGAACTACTTTGTGGTAACAGAAAAGCAAAATGGAGAGTTTGTCTTCAAAGGAGTAAAACGCCTTCGGCCAATGAACCGGCAGTAACTGGTTGGAAATTCTTTGAGGAAACAGAAAAGCAAAATAAGAGGGCTTTTTTCAAGAGCACTTCTCTCCTTGGGGCAATGAGCCCGCAGTAACTGGTTGGAAAGACTTTGAGGAAACGGAAAAGCAAAACAAGAGGGCTTTTTTCAAGAGCACTTCACCCCTTCAGGCAATGAGCCCGCGGTAACTGGTTGGAACTTCTTTGAGGAAACAGAATATCAAAGTAAGAGGGCTTTTTTCAAGAGCGCTTCACCCCTTGGGGTAATGAGCCCACAGTAACTGCTTGGAACTACTTTGAAGTAACAGAAAAGCAAAATAAGAGGGCTATTTTCAAGAGCGCTTCACCCCTTGGGGCAATGAGCCTTCAGTAACTGGTTGGAACTGCTTTGAGGAAACAGAATATCAAAGTAAGAGGGCGTTTTTCAAGAGCGCTTCACCCCTTGGGGCAATGAGCCCACAGTAACTGTTGGTACTACTTTGAAGTATCAGAAAAGCAAAATAAGAGGGCTTTATTCAAGAGCGCTTCACTCCTTGGGGCAATGAGCCGGCAGTAACTGGTTGAAACTACTTTGAGGTAATAGAAAACCAAAGAGGGCTTTTTTCAAGAGCGCTTACCCCTTGGGGTAATGAGCCCACAGTAACTATTTGTAAATACTTTGAGGTAACGGAAAAGCAAAAAAAGAGGGCTTTTTTCAAGAGCGCTTCACTCCTTGGGGCAATGAGCCCACAGTAACTGGTTGGAACTACGTTGAGGAAACAGAATTTCAAAGTAAGAGGGCGTTTTTCAAGAGCGCTTCACCCCTTGGAGCAATGAGCCCACAGTAACTGTTGGAACTACTTTGAAGTAACAGAAAAGCAAAATAAGATGGCTTTATTCAAGAGCGCTTCACTTCTTGGGACAATGAGCCGGCAGTAACTGGTTGAAACTACTTTGAGGTAACAGAAAACTAAAGTAAGAGGGCTTTTTTCAAGAGCGCGTACCCCTTGGGTTAATGAGCCCACAGTAACTGGTTGGAACAACTTTGAAGTAACAGAAAAGCAAAATAAGAGGACTTTTTTCAAGAGCACTTCACCCCTTGGGGCAATGAGCCCGCAGTAACCGGGTTGAAATACTTTGTGGTAACAGAAAAGCAAAATAAGAGGGCTTTTTTTCAAGAGCGCATCACCCCATGGGGCAATGAGCCTGCAGTAACTCGTTTGAACTGCTTTGAGGTAACAGAAAAGCGAAATAAGAGGGCTTTTTTCAAGAGCGCTTCCACCCTTCGGGCAATGAGCCCGCAGTAACTGGTTGGAACTGCTTTGAGGAAACAGAAAAGCAAAATAAGAGGGCTTTTTTTCAAGAGCACTTCACCCCTTGGGGCAATTAGCCCGCATTAACTGGTTGGAACTACTTTGAGGAAACAGAATATCAAAGTAAGAGGGCTTTTTTTGAAGAGCGCTTCACCCCTTGGGGCAATGAGCCCACAGTAACTGGTTGGAACTAATTTGAGGTAAGAGAAAAGCAAAATAAGAGGGCTTTTTTCAAGAGCGCTTCACCCCTTCAGGCAATAAGCCCGCAGTAACTGCTTGGAACTTCTTTGAGGTAACAAAAAAGCAAAATAAGAGGGTTTTTTTCAAGAGCGCTTCACCCCTTGGGGTAATGAGCCGGCAGTAACTGGTTGAAACTGCTTTGAGGTAACAGAAAACCAAAGAGGGCTTTTTTCAAGAGCGCTTACCCCCTTGGGGCAATGAGCCCACAGTAACTGGTTGGAACAACTTTGAAGTAACAGAAAAGCAAAATAAGATGACTTTTTTCAAGAGCGCTTTACCCCTTGGGGCAATGAGCCCGCAGTAACCTGTTGGAACTACTTTGTCGTAACAGAAAAGCAAAATGGAGGGTTTGATTTCAGAGGAGTAAGACCCCTTGGGGCAATGAACCTGCAGTAACTGTTTGGAACTCCTTTGAGAAAGAGAAAAGAAAAATAAGAGGGCTTTTTTCAAGAGCGCTTCACCCCTTGGGGCAATGAGCCCGCAGTAACTGTTTGAAACTACTTTGTGTTAACAGAATACCAAAGAAAGAGGGCTTTTTTCAAGAGCGCTTCACCCCTTGGGGCAATGAGCCCGCAGTAACTGGTTGGAACTTCTTTAAAGTAACAGAAAAGCAAAATAAGAGGGCTTTTTTCAAGAGCGCTTCACCCCTTGGGTCAATGAGCCTGCAGTAACTGGTTAGAACTACTTTGTGGTAACAGAAAAGCAAAATGGAGAGTTTGTCTTCAAAGGAGTAAAACGCCTTCGGCCAATGAACCGGCAGTAACTGGTTGGAAATTCTTTGAGGAAACAGAAAAGCAAAATAAGAGGGCTTTTTTCAAGAGCACTTCTCTCCTTGGGGCAATGAGCCGGCAGTAACTGGTTGGAAAGACTTTGAGGAAACGGAAAAGCAAAACAAGAGGGCTTTTTTCAAGAGCGCTTCACTCCTTGGGGCAATGAGCCCACAGTAACTGGTTGGAACTACGTTGAGGAAACAGAATTTCAAAGTAAGAGGGCGTTTTTCAAGAGCGCTTCACCCCTTGGAGCAATGAGCCCACAGTAACTGTTGGAACTACTTTGAAGTAACAGAAAAGCAAAATAAGATGGCTTTATTCAAGAGCGCTTCACTTCTTGGGACAATGAGCCGGCAGTAACTGGTTGAAACTACTTTGAGGTAACAGAAAACTAAAGTAAGAGGGCTTTTTTCAAGAGCGCTTACCCCTTGGGTTAATGAGCCCACAGTAACTGGTTGGAACAACTTTGAAGTAACAGAAAAGCAAAATAAGAGGACTTTTTTCAAGAGCACTTCACCCCTTGGGGCAATGAGCCCGCAGTAACCGGGTTGAAATACTTTGTGGTAACAGAAAAGCAAAATAAGAGGGCTTTTTTTCAAGAGCGCATCACCCCATGGGGCAATGAGCCTGCAGTAACTCGTTTGAACTGCTTTGAGGTAACAGAAAAGCGAAATAAGAGGGCTTTTTTCAAGAGCGCTTCCACCCTTCGGGCAATGAGCCCGCAGTAACTGGTTGGAACTGCTTTGAGGAAACAGAAAAGCAAAATAAGAGGGCTTTTTTTCAAGAGCACTTCACCCCTTGGGGCAATTAGCCCGCATTAACTGGTTGGAACTACTTTGAGGAAACAGAATATCAAAGTAAGAGGGCTTTTTTTGAAGAGCGCTTCACCCCTTGGGGCAATGAGCCCACAGTAACTGGTTGGAACTAATTTGAGGTAAGAGAAAAGCAAAATAAGAGGGCTTTTTTCAAGAGCGCTTCACCCCTTCAGGCAATAAGCCCGCAGTAACTGCTTGGAACTTCTTTGAGGTAACAAAAAAGCAAAATAAGAGGGTTTTTTTCAAGAGCGCTTCACCCCTTGGGGTAATGAGCCGGCAGTAACTGGTTGAAACTGCTTTGAGGTAACAGAAAACCAAAGAGGGCTTTTTTCAAGAGCGCTTACCCCCTTGGGGCAATGAGCCCACAGTAACTGGTTGGAACAACTTTGAAGTAACAGAAAAGCAAAATAAGATGACTTTTTTCAAGAGCGCTTTACCCCTTGGGGCAATGAGCCCGCAGTAACCTGTTGGAACTACTTTGTGGTAACAGAAAAGCAAAATGGAGGGTTTGATTTCAGAGGAGTAAGACCCCTTGGGGCAATGAACCTGCAGTAACTGTTTGGAACTCCTTTGAGAAAGAGAAAAGAAAAATAAGAGGGCTTTTTTCAAGAGCGCTTCACCCCTTGGGGCAATGAGCCCGCAGTAACTGTTTGAAACTACTTTGTGTTAACAGAATACCAAAGAAAGAGGGCTTTTTTCAAGAGCGCTTCACCCCTTGGGGCAATGAGCCCGCAGTAACTGGTTGGAACTTCTTTAAAGTAACAGAAAAGCAAAATAAGAGGGCTTTTTTCAAGAGCGCTTCACCCCTTGGGTCAATGAGCCTGCAGTAACTGGTTAGAACTACTTTGTGGTAACAGAAAAGCAAAATGGAGAGTTTGTCTTCAAAGGAGTAAAACGCCTTCGGCCAATGAACCGGCAGTAACTGGTTGGAAATTCTTTGAGGAAACAGAAAAGCAAAATAAGAGGGCTTTTTTCAAGAGCACTTCTCTCCTTGGGGCAATGAGCCGGCAGTAACTGGTTGGAAAGACTTTGAGGAAACGGAAAAGCAAAACAAGAGGGCTTTTTTCAAGAGCACTTCACCCCTTCAGGCAATGAGCCCGCGGTAACTGGTTGGAACTTCTTTGAGGAAACAGAATATCAAAGTAAGAGGGCTTTTTTCAAGAGCACTTCACCCCTTGGGGTAATGAGCCCACAGTAACTGCTTGGAACTACTTTGAAGTAACAGAAAAGCAAAATAAGAGGGCTATTTTCAAGAGCGCTTCACCCCTTGGGGCAATGAGCCTTCAGTAACTGGTTGGAACTGCTTTGAGGAAACAGAATATCAAAGTAAGAGGGCGTTTTTCAAGAGCGCTTCACCCCTTGGGGCAATGAGCCCACAGTAACTGTTGGTAGAACTTTGAAGTATCAGAAAAGCAAAATAAGAGGGCTTTATTCAAGAGCGCTTCACTCCTTGGGGCAATGAGCCGGCAGTAACTGGTTGAAACTACTTTGAGGTAACAGAAAACCAAAGAGGGCTTTTTTCAAGAGCGCTTACCCATTGGGGTAATGAGCCCACAGTAACTACTTGTAAATACTTTGAGGTAACGGAAAAGCAAAAAAAGAGGGCTTTTTTCAAGAGCGCTTCACTCCTTGGGGCAATGAGCCCACAGTAACTGGTTGGAACTACGTTGAGGAAACAGAATTTCAAAGTAAGAGGGCGTTTTTCAAGAGCGCTTCACCCCTTGGAGCAATGAGCCCACAGTAACTGTTGGAACTACTTTGAAGTAACAGAAAAGCAAAATAAGATGGCTTTATTCAAGAGCGCTTCACTTCTTGGGGCAATGAGCCGGCAGTAACTGGTTGAAACTACTTTGAGGTAACAGAAAACCAAAGTAAGAGGGCTTTTTTCAAGAGCGCTTACCCCTTGGGTTAATGAGCCCACAGTAACTGGTTGGAACAACTTTGAAGTAACAGAAAAGCAAAATAAGAGGACTTTTTTCAAGAGCACTTCACCCCTTGGGGCAATGAGCCCGCAGTAACCGGGTTGAACTACTTTGCGGTAACAGAAAAGCAAAATAAGAGGGCTTTTTTTCAAGAGCGCATCACCCCATGGGGCAATGAGCCTGCAGTAACTCGTTTGAACTGCTTTGAGGTAACAGAAAAGCGAAATAAGAGGGCTTTTTTCAAGAGCACTTCACCCCTTGGGGCAATGAGCCCACAGTAACTGCTTGGAACTACTTTGAAGTAACAGAAAAGCAAAATAAGAGGGCTTTATTCAAGAGCGCTTCACTCCTTGGTGCAATGAGCCGGCAGTAACTGGTTGAAACTACTTTGAGGTAACAGAAAACCAAAGAGGGCATTTTTCAAGAGCGCTTACCCCTTGGGGTAATGAGCCCACAGTAACTGGTTGGAACAACTTTGAAGTAACAGAAAAGCAAAATAAGAGGACTTTTTTCAAGAGCGCTTCACCCCTTGGGGCAATGAGCCCGCAGTAACCTGTTGGAACTACTTTGAAGTAGCAGAAAAGCAAAATAAGAGGACTTTTTTCAAGAGCGCTTCACCCCTTGGGGCAATGAGCCCGCAGTAACTCGTTGGAACTACATTGCGGTAACAGAATGCAGAGTTAGTTGGCCTTTTTCAAGAGCGCTTCACCCCCTGGGGCAATGAGGCTGCAGTAACTGGTTGGAACTGCTTTGAGGTAACAGAAAAGTGAAATAAGAGTGCTTTTTTCAAGAGCACTTCACCCCTTCGGGCAATGAGCTCGCAGTAACTGCTTGGAACTACTTTGAAGTAACAGAAAAGCAAAATAAGAGGGCTTTTTTCAAGAGCGCTTCACCCCTTGGGGCAATGAGCCCGCAGTCATTGGTTGGAACTACTTTTGGAAACAGAAAAGTAAAATAAGAGGGCTTTTTTCAAGAGCGCTTCACCCCTTGGGGCAATGAGCCCGCAGTAACTGGTTGGAACTGCTTTGAAGTAACAGAAAAGCAAAATAAGAGGGCTTTTTTCAAGACAGTTTCACACCTTGGGGCAATGAGCCCACAGTAACTGGTTGGAACTACTTTGAGGAAGCAGAATATCAAAGTAAGAGGGCTTTTTTTTGAAGAGCGCTTCACCCCTTGGGGCAATGAGCCCACAGTAACTGGTTGGAACAACTTTGAAGTAACAGAAAAGCAAAATAAGAGGACTTCTTTCAAGAGCGCTTCACCCCTTGGGGCAATGAGCCCGCAGTAACCTGTTGGAACTACTTTGTGGTAACAGAAAAGCAAAATAAGAGGGCTTTATTTCAAGAGGGCTTCACCCCATGGGGCAATGAGCCTGCAGTAACTGGTTGGAACTGCTTTGAGGTAACAGAAAAGTGAAATAAGAGCGCTTTTTTCAAGAGCACTTCACCCCTTCGGGCAATGACCTCGCAGTAACTGCTTGGAACTACTTTGAAGTAACAGAAAAGCAAAATAAGAGGGCTTTTTTCAAGAGCACTTCACCCCTTGGGGCAATGAGCCTGCAGTAACTGGGTGGAACTGCTTTGAGGTAACAGAAAAGCAAAATAAGAGGGCTTTTTTCAAGAGCGCTTACACCCTTCGGGCAATGAGCCCACAGTAACTGGTTGGAACTACTTTGAGGAAACAGAAAAGCAAAATAAGAGGGCTTTATTCAAGAGCGCTTCACTCCTTGGGGCAATGAGCCGGCAGTAACTGGTTGAAACTACTTTGAGGTAACAGAAAACCAAAGAGGGCTTTTTTCAAGAGCGCTTACCCCTTTGGGTAATGAGCCCACAGTAACTGGTTGGAACAACTTTGAAGTAACAGAAAAGCAATAAGAGGACTTCTTTCAAGAGCACTTCACCCCTTGGGGCAATGAGCCTGCAGTAACTGGGTGGAACTGCTTTGAGGTAACAGAAAAGCAAAATAAGAGGGCTATTTTCAAGAGCGCTTCACCCCTTGGGGCAATGAGCCCGCAGTAACTGGTTGGAACTGCTTTGAGGAAACAGAAAAGCAAAATAAGAGGGCTTTTTTTCAAGAGCACTTCACCCCTTGGGGCAATTAGCCCACAGTAACTGGTTGGAACTACTTTGAGGAAAATGAATATCAAAGTAAGAGGGCTTTTTTTGAAGAGCTCTTCACCCCTTGGGGCAATGAGCCCACAGTAACTGGTTGGATCTACTTTGAAGTAACAGAAAAGGAAAATAAAAGGGCTTTTTTCAAGAGCGCTTCACCCCTTGGGGCAATGAGCCCGCAGTAACTGGTTGGAACTTCTTTAAAGTAACAGAAAAGCAAAATAAAGGGCTTTTTTCAAGAGCACTTCACCCCTTGGGGAAATGAGCCCACAGTAAGTGTTTGAAACTACTTTGAATTAACAGAAAACCAAAGAAAGAGGGCTTTTTTCAAGAGCGCTTCACGCCTTGGGGCAATGAGCCCGCAGTACCTGGTTGGAACTACTTTGAGGAATCGGAAAAGCAAAATAAGAGGGCTTTTTTCAACAGCACTTCACCCCTTGGGGCAATGAGCCCACAGTAACTGGTTGGAGCTGCTTTGAGGTAAGAAAAAAGCAAAATAAGAGGGCTTTTTTTCAAGTACGCTTCACTCCTTCGGGCAATGAGCCCGCAGTAACTGGTTGGAACTCCTTTGAGGAAACAGAAAAGCAAAATAAGAGAGCTTTTTTCAAGAGCGCTTCACCCCTTGGGGAAATGAGCCCGCAGTAAGTGTTTGAAACTACTTTGAATTAACAGAAAACCAAAGAAAGAGGGCTTTTTTCAAGAGCGCTTCACCCCTTGGGGCAATGAGCCCGCAGTAACTGGTTGGAACTGCTTTGAGGTAACAGAAAAGCAAAATAAGAGGACTTCTTTCAAGAGCACTTCACCCCTTGGGGCAATGAGCCTGCAGTAACTGGGTGGAACTGCTTTGAGGTAACAGAAAAGCAAAATAAGAGGGCTATTTTCAAGAGCGCTTCACCCCTTGGGGCAATGAGCCCGCAGTAACTGGTTGGAACTGCTTTGAGGAAACAGAAAAGCAAAATAAGAGGGCTTTTTTTCAAGAGCACTTCACCCCTTGGGGCAATTAGCCCACAGTAACTGGTTGGAACTACTTTGAGGAAAATGAATATCAAAGTAAGAGGGCTTTTTTTGAAGAGCGCTTCACCCCTTGGGGCAATGAGCCCACAGTAACTGGTTGGATCTACTTTGAAGTAACAGAAAAGGAAAATAAAAGGGCTTTTTTCAAGAGCGCTTCACCCCTTGGGGCAATGAGCCCGCAGTAACTGGTTGGAACTTCTTTAAAGTAACAGAAAAGCAAAATAAAGGGCTTTTTTCAAGAGCACTTGACCCCTTGGGGAAATGAGCCCACAGTAAGTGTTTGAAACTACTTTGAATTAACAGAAAACCAAAGAAAGAGGGCTTTTTTCAAGAGCGCTTCACGCCTTGGGGCAATGAGCCCGCAGTACCTGGTTGGAACTACTTTGAGGAATCGGAAAAGCAAAATAAGAGGGCTTTTTTCAACAGCACTTCACCCCTTGGGGCAATGAGCCCACAGTAACTGGTTGGAACTGCTTTGAGGTAAGAAAAAAGCAAAATAAGAGGGCTTTTTTTCAAGTACGCTTCACTCCTTCGGGCAATCAGCCCGCAGTAACTGGTTGGAACTCCTTTGAGGAAACAGAAAAGCAAAATAAGAGGGCTTTTTTCAAGAGCGCTTCACCCCTTGGGGAAATGAGCCCGCAGTAAGTGTTTGAAACTACTTTGAATTAACAGAAAACCAAAGAAAGAGGGCTTTTTTCAAGAGCGCTTCACCCCTTGGGGCAATGAGCCCGCAGTAACTGGTTGGAACTGCTTTGAGGTAACAGAAAAGCAAAATAAGAGGGGATTTTTCAAGAGTGCTTCACCCCTTGGGGCAATGAGCCTGCATTAACTGGTTAGAACTACTTTGAGGAAATAGAAAAGCAGTTTGTCTTCAGAGGAGTAAGACCCCTTGGGCCAATGAGCCGGCAGTAACTGGTTGGAAATTGTTTGAGGAAACAGAAAAGCAAAATAAGAGGGCTTTTTTCAAGAGCACTCCACCCCTTGGGGCAATGAGCCCGCAGTAACTGGGTGAAACTGCTTTGAAGTAACAGAAAAGCAAAATAAGAGGGCCTTTTTCAAGAGCGTTTCACTCCTTGGGGCAATGAGCCCACAGTAACTGGTTGGAACTACTTTGAGGAAACAGAATATCAAAGTAAGAGGGCTTTTTTTGAAGAGCGCTTCACCCCTTGGGGCAATGAGCGACAGTAACTGGTTGGAACTAATTTGAAGTAACAGAAAAGCAAAATAAGAGGGCTTTTTTCAAGAGCGCTTCACTCCTTGGGGCAATGAGCCCTGCAGTAACTGGTTGGAACTGCTTTGAGGTAACATAAAAGCAAAATAAGAGGGCTTTTTTCAAGAGCGCTTCACCCCTTAGGGCAATGAGCCCGCAGTAACTACTTGTAAATACTTTGAGGTAACTGAAAAGCAAAAAAGAGGGCTTTTTTCAAAAGCGCTTCACCCCTTGGGGCAATGAGCCCGCAGTAACTGGTTGAAACTACTTTGAGGTAACAGAAAACCAAAGTAAGAGGGCTTATTTAAAGAGGGCTTCACCCCTTGGGGTAATGAGCCCGCAGTAACTGGTTGGAACAACTTTGAAGTAATAGAAAAGCAAAATAAGAGGACTTTTTTCAAGAGCGCTTCACCCCTTGGGCCAATGAACCCGCAGTAACTGGTTGGAACTCTTTTCAGGAAACAGAAAAGCAAAATAAGAGGGCTTTTTTCAAGAGCGCTTCACCCCTTGGGGCAATGAGCCCGCAGCAACTGTTTGAAACTACTTTGAGTTAACAGAAAACCAAAGAAAGAGGCTTTTTTCAAGAATGCTTCACCCCTTGGGGCAATGAGCCCGCAGTACGTGGTTGGAACTTCTTTGAGGTAACAAAAAAGCAAAATAAGAGGGCTTTTTTCAAGAGCGCTTCACCCCTTGGGGCAATGAGCCCGCAGTAACTGGTTGAAACTACTTTGAATTAACAGAAAACCAAAGAAAGAGGGCTTTTTTCAAGAGCGCTTCACCCCTTGGGGCAATGAGCCCGCAGTAACTGGTTGGAACTGCTTTGAGGTAACAGAAAAGCAAAATAAGAGGACTTCTTTCAAGAGCACTTCACCCCTTGGGGCAATGAGCCTGCAGTAACTGGGTGGAACTGCTTTGAGGTAACAGAAAAGCAAAATAAGAGGGCTTTTTTCAAGAGCACTTCACCCCTTGGGGAAATGAGCCCACAGTAAGTGTTTGAAACTACTTTGAATTAACAGAAAACCAAAGAAAGAGGGCTTTTTTCAAGAGCGCTTCACGCCTTGGGGCAATGAGCCCGCAGTACCTGGTTGGAACTACTTTGAGGAATCGGAAAAGCAAAATAAGAGGGCTTTTTTCAACAGCACTTCACCCCTTGGGGCAATGAGCCCACAGTAACTGGTTGGAACTGCTTTGAGGTAAGAAAAAAGCAAAATAAGAGGGCTTTTTTTCAAGTACGCTTCACTCCTTCGGGCAATGAGCCCGCAGTAACTGGTTGGAACTCCTTTGAGGAAACAGAAAAGCAAAATAAGAGGGCTTTTTTCAAGAGCGCTTCACCCCTTGGGGAAATGAGCCCGCAGTAAGTGTTTGAAACTACTTTGAATTAACAGAAAACCAAAGAAAGAGGGCTTTTTTCAAGAGCGCTTCACCCCTTGGGGCAATGAGCCCGCAGTAACTGGTTGGAATTTCTTTGAGGTAACAGAAAAGCAAAATAAGAGGGCTTTTTTCAAGAGCGCTTCACACCTTGGGGAAATGAGCCTGCAGTAACTGGTTAGAACTACTTTGAGGAAATAGAAAAGCAGTTTGTTTTCAGAGGAGTAAGACCCCTTGGGCCAATGAGCCGGGAGTAACTGTTTGGAAATTTTTTGAGGAAACAGAAAAGCAAAATAAGAGGGCTTTTTTCAAGAGCACTCCACCCCTTGGGGCAATGAGCCCGCAGTAACTGAGTGGAACTGCTTTGAGGTAACAGAAAAGCAAAATAAGAGGGCTTTTTTCAAGAGCGCTTCACCACTTCGGGCAATGAGCCCGCAGTAACTGGTTGGAACTACTTTGAGATAACAGAAAAGCAAAATAAAAGGGGGTTTTTCAAGAGCTCTTCACCCCTTCGGGCAATGAGCCCGCAGTAACTGGTTGGAACTACTTTGAGGTAACAGAAAAGCAAAATAAGAGGGCTTTTTTCAAGAGCGCTTCACCCCTTGGGGCAATGAGCCCGCAGTAACTGGTTGGAACTACTTTGAGATAACAGAAAACCACAGTAAGAGGGCTTTTTTCAAGAGTGCTTCAACCCTTGGGGCAATGAGCCCACAGTAACTGGTTGGAACAACTTTGAAGTAACAGAAAAGCAAAATAAGAGGGCTTTTTTCAAGAGCGCTTCACCCATGGGGCAATGAGCCCGCAGTAACTGTTTGAAACTACTTTGAGGAATCGGAAAAGCAAAATAAGAGGGCTTTTTTCAACAGCACTTCACTCCTTGGGGCAATGAGCCCACAGTAACTGGTTGGAATTTCTTTGAGGTAACAGAAAAGCAAAATAAGAGGGCTTTTTTCAAGAGCGCTTCATACCTTGGGGAAATGAACCTGCAGTAACTGGTTAGAACTACTTTGAGTAAATAGAAAAGCAGTTTGTCTTCAGAGGAGAAAGACCATTTGGGCCAATGAGCCGGCAGTAATTGGTTTAGAACTACTTTGAGGAAACAGAAAAGCAAAATGGAGAGTTTGTCTTTAGAGGAGAAAGACCCTTTGGGCCAATGAGCCGGCAGTAACCGGTTGAAAATTCTTTGAGGAAACAGAAAAGCAAAGAAAGAGGGCTTTTTTCAAGAGCGCTTTACCCCTTGGGGCAATGAGCCCGCAGTAACTGGTTGGAACTACTTTGAGGAATCGGAAAAGCAAAATAAGAGGGCTTTTTTCAACAGCACTTCACCCCTTGGGGCAATGAGCCCACAGTAACTGGTTGGAACTGCTTTGAGGTAACAAAAAAGCAAAATAAGAGGGCTTTTTTTCAATTGCGCTTCACCCCTTCGGGCAATGCGCCCGCAGTAACTGGTTGGAACTCCTTTGAGGAAACAGAAAAGCAAAATAAAAGGACTTTTTTCAAGAGCACTTCACCCCTTGGGGAAATGAGCCCGCAGTAAGTGTTTGAAACTACTTTGAATTAACAGAAAACCAAAGAAAGAGGGCTTTTTTCAAGAGCGCTTCACTCCTTGGGGCAATGAGCCCGCAGTAACTGGTTGGAATTTCTTTGAGGTAACAGAAAAGCAAAATAAGAGGGCTTTTTTCAAGAGCGCTTCACACCTTGAGGAAATGAGCCTGCAGTAACTGGTTAGAACTACTTTGAGGAAATAGAAAAGCAGTTTGTCTTCAGAGGAGTAAGACCCCTTGGGCCAATGAGCCGGCAGTAACTGGTTGGAAATTGTTTGAGGAAACAGAAAAGCAAAATAAGAGGGCTTTTTTCAAGAGCACTCCACCCCTTGGGGCAATGAGCCCGCAGTAACTGGGTGGAACTGCTTTGAAGTAACAGAAAAGCAAAATAAGAGGGCTTTTTTCAAGAGCGTTTCACTCCTTGGGGCAATGAGCCCACAGTAACTGGTTGAAACTACTTTGAGGAAACAGAATATCAAAGTAAGAGGGCTTTTTTTGAAGAGCGCTTCACCCCTTGGGGCAATGAGCGACAGTAACTGGTTGGAACTAATTTGAAGTAACAGAAAAGCAAAATAAGAGGGCTTTTTTCAAGAGCGCTTCACTCCTTGGGGCAATGAGCCCTGCAGTAACTGGTTGGAACTGCTTTGAGGTAACATAAAAGCAAAATAAGAGGGCTTTTTTCAAGAGCGCTTCAGCCCTTCGGGCAATGAGCCCGCAGTAACTACTTGTAAATACTTTGAGGTAACAGAAAAGCAAAAAAGAGGGCTTTTTTCAAAAGCGCTTCACCCCTTGGGGCAATGAGCCCGCAGTAACTGGTTGAAACTACTTTGAGGTAACAGAAAACCAAAGTAAGAGGGCTTATTTAAAGAGGGCTTCACCCCTTGGGGTAATGAGCCCGCAGTAACTGGTTGGTACAACTTTGAAGTAATAGAAAAGCAAAATAAGAGGACTTTTTTCAAGAGCGCTTCACCCCTTGGGCCAATGAACCCGCAGTAACTGGTTGGAACTCTTTTCAGGAAACAGAAAAGCAAAATAAGAGGGCTTTTTTCAAGAGCGCTTCACCCCTTGGGGCAATGAGCCCGCAGCAACTGTTTGAAACTACTTTGAGTTAACAGAAAACCAAAGAAAGAGGCTTTTTTCAAGAATGCTTCACCCCTTGGGGCAATGAGCCCGCAGTACGTGGTTGGAACTTCTTTGAGGTAACAAAAAAGCAAAATATGAGGGCTTTTTTCAAGAGCGCTTCACCCCTTGGGGCAATGAGCCCGCAGTAACTGGTTGAAACTACTTTGATGTAACAGAAAACCAAAGTAAGAGGGCTTATTTCAAGAGCAGTAACTGGTTAGAACTACTTTGAGGAAACAGAAAAGCAAAATGGAGCGTTTGTCTTCAGAGGAGTAAGACCCTTTGGGCCAATGAGCCGGCAGTAACCGGTTGGAAATTCTTTGAGGAAAAAGAAAAGCAAAGAAAGAGGGCTTTTTTCAAGAGCGCTTCACTCCTTGGGGCAATGAGCCCGCAGTAACTGGTTGAAACTACTTTGAGGTAACAGAAAACCAAAGTAAGAGGGCTTATTTCAAGAGCGCTTCACCCCTTGGGGTAATGAGCCCACAGTAACTGGTTGGAATAACTTTGAACTAACAGAAAAGAAAAATAAGAGGATTTTTTTCAAGAGCGCTTTATCCCTTGGGGCAATGAGCCCGCAGTAACTGGTTGAAACTACTTTGTGGTAACAGAAAAGCAAAATGGAGGGTTTGTTTTCAGAGGATTAAGACCCCTTGGGCCAATGAACCCGTAGTAACTGGTTGGACCTCTTTTCAGGAAACAGAAAAGCAAAATAAGAGGGCTTTTTTCAAGAGCGCTTCACCACTTGCGGCAATGAGCCCGCAGTAACTGTTTGAAACTACTTTGAGTTAACTGAAAACCAAAGAAAGAGGGCTTTTTTCAAGAGCGCTTCACCCCTTGGGGCAATTAGCCCGCAGTAACTGGTTGGAACTACTTTGAGGAATCGGAAAAGCAAAATAAGAGGGCTTTTTTCAACAGCACTTCACCCCTTGGGGCAATGAGCCCACAGTAACTGGTTGGAAATGCTTTGAGGTAACAAAAAAGCAAAATAAGAGGGCTTTTTTTCAATTGCGCTTCACCCCTTCGGGCAATGCGCCCGCAGTAACTGGTTGGAACTCCTTTGAGGAAACAGAAAAGCAAAATAAAAGGACTTTTTTCAAGAGCACTTCACCCCTTGGGGAAATGAGCCCGCAGTAAGTGTTTGAAACTACTTTGAATTAACAGAAAACCAAAGAAAGAGGGCTTTTTTCAAGAGCGCTTCACCCCTTGGGGCAATGAGCCCGCAGTAACTGGTTGGAATTCCTTTGAGGTAACAGAAAAGCAAAATAAGAGGGCTTTTTTCAAGAGCGCTTCACACCTTGAGGAAATGAGCCTGCAGTAACTGGTTAGAACTACTTTGAGGAAATAGAAAAGCAGTTTGTCTTCAGAGGAGTAAGACCCCTTGGGCCAATGAGCCGGCAGTAACTGGTTGGAAATTGTTTGAGGAAACAGAAAAGCAAAATAAGAGGGCTTTTTTCAAGAGCACTCCACCCCTTGGGGCAATGAGCCCGCAGTAACTACTTGTAAATACTTTGAGGTAACAGAAAAGCAAAAAAGAGGGCTTTTTTCAAAAGCGCTTCACCCCTTGGGGCAATGAGCCCGCAGTAACTGGTTGAAACTACTTTGAGGTAACAGAAAACCAAAGTAAGAGGGCTTATTTAAAGAGGGCTTCACCCCTTGGGGTAATGAGCCCGCAGTAACTGGTTGGAACAACTTTGAAGTAATAGAAAAGCAAAATAAGAGGACTTTTTTCAAGAGCGCTTCACCCCTTGGGCCAATGAACCCGCAGTAACTGGTTGGAACTCTTTTCAGGAAACAGAAAAGCAAAATAAGAGGGCTTTTTTCAAGAGCGCTTCACCCCTTGGGGCAATGAGCCCGCAGCAACTGTTTGAAACTACTTTGAGTTAACAGAAAACCAAAGAAAGAGGCTTTTTTCAAGAATGCTTCACCCCTTGGGGCAATGAGCCCGCAGTACGTGGTTGGAACTTCTATGAGGTAACAAAAAAGCAAAATAAGAGGGCTTTTTTCAAGAGCGCTTCACCCCTTGGGGCAATGAGCCCGCAGTAACTGGTTGAAACTACTTTGAATTAACAGAAAACCAAAGAAAGAGGGCTTTTTTCAAGAGCGCTTCACCCCTTGGGGCAATGAGCCCGCAGCAACTGTTTGAAACTACTTTGAGTTAACAGAAAACCAAAGAAAGAGGCTTTTTTCAAGAATGCTTCACCCCTTGGGGCAATGAGCCCGCAGTACGTGGTTGGAACTTCTTTGAGGTAACAAAAAAGCAAAATATGAGGGCTTTTTTCAAGAGCGCTTCACCCCTTGGGGCAATGAGCCCGCAGTAACTGGTTGAAACTACTTTGATGTAACAGAAAACCAAAGTAAGAGGGCTTATTTCAAGAGCAGTAACTGGTTAGAACTACTTTGAGGAAACAGAAAAGCAAAATGGAGCGTTTGTCTTCAGAGGAGTAAGACCCTTTGGGCCAATGAGCCGGCAGTAACCGGTTGGAAATTCTTTGAGGAAAAAGAAAAGCAAAGAAAGAGGGCTTTTTTCAAGAGCGCTTCACTCCTTGGGGCAATGAGCCCGCAGTAACTGGTTGAAACTACTTTGAGGTAACAGAAAACCAAAGTAAGAGGGCTTATTTCAAGAGCGCTTCACCCCTTGGGGTAATGAGCCCACAGTAACTGGTTGGAATAACTTTGAACTAACAGAAAAGAAAAATAAGAGGATTTTTTTCAAGAGCGCTTTATCCCTTGGGGCAATGAGCCCGCAGTAACTGGTTGAAACTACTTTGTGGTAACAGAAAAGCAAAATGGAGGGTTTGTTTTCAGAGGATTAAGACCCCTTGGGCCAATGAACCCGTAGTAACTGGTTGGACCTCTTTTCAGGAAACAGAAAAGCAAAATAAGAGGGCTTTTTTCAAGAGCGCTTCACCACTTGCGGCAATGAGCCCGCAGTAACTGTTTGAAACTACTTTGAGTTAACTGAAAACCAAAGAAAGAGGGCTTTTTTCAAGAGCGCTTCACCCCTTGGGGCAATTAGCCCGCAGTAACTGGTTGGAACTACTTTGAGGAATCGGAAAAGCAAAATAAGAGGGCTTTTTTCAACAGCACTTCACCCCTTGGGGCAATGAGCCCACAGTAACTGGTTGGAAATGCTTTGAGGTAACAAAAAAGCAAAATAAGAGGGCTTTTTTTCAATTGCGCTTCACCCCTTCGGGCAATGCGCCCGCAGTAACTGGTTGGAACTCCTTTGAGGAAACAGAAAAGCAAAATAAAAGGACTTTTTTCAAGAGCACTTCACCCCTTGGGGAAATGAGCCCGCAGTAAGTGTTTGAAACTACTTTGAATTAACAGAAAACCAAAGAAAGAGGGCTTTTTTCAAGAGCGCTTCACCCCTTGGGGCAATGAGCCCGCAGTAACTGGTTGGAATTTCTTTGAGGTAACAGAAAAGCAAAATAAGAGGGCTTTTTTCAAGAGCGCTTCACACCTTGAGGAAATGAGCCTGCAGTAACTGGTTAGAACTACTTTGAGGAAATAGAAAAGCAGTTTGTCTTCAGAGGAGTAAGACCCCTTGGGCCAATGAGCCGGCAGTAACTGGTTGGAAATTGTTTGAGGAAACAGAAAAGCAAAATAAGAGGGCTTTTTTCAAGAGCACTCCACCCCTTGGGGCAATGAGCCCGCAGTAACTGGGTGGAACTGCTTTGAAGTAACAGAAAAGCAAAATAAGAGGGCCTTTTTCAAGAGCGTTTCACCCCTTGGGGCAATGAGCCCACAGTAACTGGTTGGAACTACTTTGAGGAAACAGAATATCAAAGTAAGAGGGCTTTTTTTGAAGAGCGCTTCACCCCTTGGGGCAATGAGCGACAGTAACTGGTTGGAACTAATTTGAAGTAACAGAAAAGCAAAATAAGAGGGCTTTTTTGAAGAGCGCTTCACTCCTTGGGGCAATGAGCCCTGCAGTAACTGGTTGGAACTGCTTTGAGGTAACATAAAAGCAAAATAAGAGGGCTTTTTTCAAGAGCGCTTCACCCCTTAGGGCAATGAGCCCGCAGTAACTACTTGTAAATACTTTGAGGTAACAGAAAAGCAAAGAAGAGGGCTTTTTTCAAAAGCGCTTCACCCCTTGGGGCAATGAGCCCGCGGTAACTGGTTGAAACTACTTTGAGGTAACAGAAAACCAAAGTAAGAGGGCTTATTTAAAGAGGGCTTCACCCCTTGGGGTAATGAGCCCGCAGTAACTGGTTGGAACAACTTTGAAGTAATAGAAAAGCAAAATAAGAGGACTTTTTTCAAGAGCGCTTCACCCCTTGGGCCAATGAACCCGCAGTAACTGGTTGGAACTCTTTTCAGGAAACAGAAAAGCAAAATAAGAGGGCTTTTTTCAAGAGCGCTTCACCCCTTGGGGCAATGAGCCCGCAGCAACTGTTTGAAACTACTTTGAGTTAACAGAAAACCAAAGAAAGAGGCTTTTTTCAAGAATGCTTCACCCCTTGGGGCAATGAGCCCGCAGTACGTGGTTGGAACTTCTTTGAGGTAACAAAAAAGCAAAATAAGAGGGCTTTTTTCAAGAGCGCTTCACCCCTTGGGGCAATGAGCCCGCAGTAACTGGTTGAAACTACTTTGAGGTAACAGAAAACCAAAGTAAGAGGGCTTATTTCAAGAGCTGTAACTGGTTAGAACTACTTTGAGGAAACAGAAAAGCAAATGGAGAGTTTGACTTCAGAGGAGTAAGACCCTTTGGGCCAATGAGCCGGCAGTAACCGGTTGGAAATTCTTTGAGGAAACAGAAAAGCAAAGAAAGAGGGCTTTTTTCAAGAGCGCTTCACCCCTTGGGGCAATGAGCCCGCAGTAACTGGTTGAAACTACTTTGAG
The DNA here is from genome assembly GCF_037176765.1 of Anolis sagrei. Lineage (NCBI taxonomy): Eukaryota > Metazoa > Chordata > Lepidosauria > Squamata > Anolidae > Anolis > Anolis sagrei. The sequence continues at coordinate 22,960,507 of NC_090035.1, read as the reverse complement.
GAAACAGAATATCAAAGTAAGAGGGCTTTTTTTGAAGAGTGCTTCACCCCTTGGGGCAATGAGCGACAGTAACTGGTTGGAACTAATTTGAAGTAACAGAAAAGCAAAATAAGAGGGCTTTTTTCAAGAGCGCTTCACTCCTTGGGGCAATGAGCCTGCAGTAACTGGTTGGAACTGCTTTGAGGTAACATAAAAGCAAAATAAGAGGGCTTTTTTCAAGAGCGCTTCACCCCTTCGGGCAATGAGCCCGCAGTAACTACTTGTAAATACTTTGAGGTAACAGAAAAGCAAAAAAGAGGGCTTTTTTCAAAAGCGCTTCACCCCTTGGGGCAATGAGCCCGCAGTAACTGGTTGAAACTAATTTGAGGTAACAGAAAACCAAAGTAAGAGGGCTTATTTAAAGAGGGCTTCACCCCTTGGGGTAATGACCCCGCAGTAACTGGTTGGAACAACTTTGAAGTAATAGAAAAGCAAAATAAGAGGACTTTTTTCAAGAGCGCTTCACCCCTTGGGCCAATGAACCCGCAGTTTGTGGTAACAGAAAAGCAAAATGGAGGGTTTGTTTTCAGAGGATTAAGACCCCTTGGGCCAATGAACCCGTAGTAACTGGTTGGACCTCTTTTCAGGAAACAGAAAAGCAAAATAAGAGGGCTTTTTTCAAGAGCGCTTCACCACTTGCGGCAATGAGCCCGCAGTAACTGTTTGAAACTACTTTGAGTTAACTGAAAACCAAAGAAAGAGGGCTTTTTTCAAGAGCGCTTCACCCCTTGGGGCAATTAGCCCGCAGTAACTGGTTGGAACTTCTTTGAGGTAACAGAAAAGCAAAATAAGAGGGCTTTTTTCAAGAGCGCTTCACCCCTTGGCGCAATGAGCCTGCAGTAACTGGTTGGAACTACTTTGAGGAAACAGAAGAGCAAAATGGAGAGTTTGTCTTCAGAGGAGTAAGACCCTTTGGGCCAATGAGCCGGCAGTAACTGGTTGGAAATTCTTTGAGGAAACAGAAAAGCAAAATAAGAGGGCTTTTTTCAAGAGCGCTTCACCCCTTGGGCAATGAGCCCGCAGTAACTGGTTGGAACTACTTTGAGGAAACAGAAGAGCAAAATGGAGAGTTTGTCTTCAGAGGAGTAAGACCCTTTGGGCCAATGAGCCGACAGTAACTGGTTGGAAATTCTTTGAGGAAACAGAAAAGCAAAATAAGAGGGCTTTTTTCAAGAGCGCTTCACCCCTTGGGGAAATGAGCCCGCAGGAAGTGTTTGAAACTACTTTGAATTAACAGAAAACCAAAGAAAGAGGGCTTTTTTCAAGAGCGCTTCACACCTTGGGGAAATGAGCCTGCAGTAACTGGTTAAAACTACTTTGAGGAAATAGAAAAGCAGTTTGTTTTCAGAGGAGTAAGACCCCTTGGGCCAATGAGCCGGGAGTAACTGTTTGGAAATTTTTTGAGGAAACAGAAAAGCAAAATAAGAGGGCTTTTTTCAGGAGCACTCCACCCCTTGGGGCAATGAGTCCGCAGTAACTGAGTGGAACTGCTTTGAGGTAACAGAAAAGCAAAATAAGAGGGCTTTTTTCAAGAGCGCTTCACCACTTCGGGCAATGAGCCCGCAGTAACTGGTTGGAACTACTTTGAGGTAACAGAAAAGCAAAATAAAAGGGGTTTTTTCAAGAGCGCTTCACCCCTTGGGGCAATGAGCCCGCAGTAACTGGTTGGAATTTCTTTGAGGTAACAGAAAAGCAAAATAAGAGGGCTTTTTTCAAGAGCGCTTCACACCTTGAGGAAATGAGCCTGCAGTAACTGGTTAGAACTACTTTGAGGAAATAGAAAAGCAGTTTGTCTTCAGAGGAGTAAGACCCCTTGGGCCAATGAGCCGGCAGTAACTGGTTGGAAATTGTTTGAGGAAACAGAAAAGCAAAATAAGAGGGCTTTTTTCAAGAGCACTCCACCCCTTGGGGCAATGAGCCCCTAGTAACTGGGTGGAACTGCTTTGAAGTAACAGAAAAGCAAAATAAGAGGGCTTTTTTCAAGAGCGCTTCACACCTTGAGGAAATGAGCCTGCAGTAACTGGTTAGAACTACTTTGAGGAAATAGAAAAGCAGTTTGTCTTCAGAGGAGTAAGACCCCTTGGGCCAATGAGCCGGCAGTAACTGGTTGGAAATTGTTTGAGGAAACAGAAAAGCAAAATAAGAGGGCTTTTTTCAAGAGCACTCCACCCCTTGGGGCAATGAGCCCGCAGTAACTGGGTGGAACTGCTTTGAAGTAACAGAAAAGCAAAATAAGAGGGCCTTTTTCAAGAGCGTTTCACCCCTTGGGGCAATGAGCCCACAGTAACTGGTTGGAACTACTTTGAGGAAACAGAATATCAAAGTAAGAGGGCTTTTTTTGAAGAGCGCTTCACCCCTTGGGGCAATGAGCGACAGTAACTGGTTGGAACTAATTTGAAGTAACAGAAAAGCAAAATAAGAGGGCTTTTTTGAAGAGCGCTTCACTCCTTGGGGCAATGAGCCCTGCAGTAACTGGTTGGAACTGCTTTGAGGTAACATAAAAGCAAAATAAGAGGGCTTTTTTCAAGAGCGCTTCACCCCTTAGGGCAATGAGCCCGCAGTAACTACTTGTAAATACTTTGAGGTAACAGAAAAGCAAAAAAGAGGGCTTTTTTCAAAAGCGCTTCACCCCTTGGGGCAATGAGCCCGCGGTAACTGGTTGAAACTACTTTGAGGTAACAGAAAACCAAAGTAAGAGGGCTTATTTAAAGAGGGCTTCACCCCTTGGGGTAATGAGCCCGCAGTAACTGGTTGGAACAACTTTGAAGTAATAGAAAAGCAAAATAAGAGGACTTTTTTCAAGAGCGCTTCACCCCTTGGGCCAATGAACCCGCAGTAACTGGTTGGAACTCTTTTCAGGAAACAGAAAAGCAAAATAAGAGGGCTTTTTTCAAGAGCGCTTCACCCCTTGGGGCAATGAGCCCGCAGCAACTGTTTGAAACTACTTTGAGTTAACAGAAAACCAAAGAAAGAGGCTTTTTTCAAGAATGCTTCACCCCTTGGGGCAATGAGCCCGCAGTACGTGGTTGGAACTTCTTTGAGGTAACAAAAAAGCAAAATAAGAGGGCTTTTTTCAAGAGCGCTTCACCCCTTGGGGCAATGAGCCCGCAGTAACTGGTTGAAACTACTTTGAGGTAACAGAAAACCAAAGTAAGAGGGCTTATTTCAAGAGCAGTAACTGGTTAGAACTACTTTGAGGAAACAGAAAAGCAAAATGGAGAGTTTGACTTCAGAGGAGTAAGACCCTTTGGGCCAATGAGCCGGCAGTAACCGGTTGGAAATTCTTTGAGGAAACAGAAAAGCAAAGAAAGAGGGCTTTTTTCAAGAGCGCTTCACCCCTTGGGGCAATGAGCCCGCAGTAACTGGTTGAAACTACTTTGAGGAAACAGAATATCAAAGTAAGAGGGCTTTTTTTGAAGAGTGCTTCACCCCTTGGGGCAATGAGCGACAGTAACTGGTTGGAACTAATTTGAAGTAACAGAAAAGCAAAATAAGAGGGCTTTTTTCAAGAGCGCTTCACTCCTTGGGGCAATGAGCCTGCAGTAACTGGTTGGAACTGCTTTGAGGTAACATAAAAGCAAAATAAGAGGGCTTTTTTCAAGAGCGCTTCACCCCTTCGGGCAATGAGCCCGCAGTAACTACTTGTAAATACTTTGAGGTAACAGAAAAGCAAAAAAGAGGGCTTTTTTCAAAAGCGCTTCACCCCTTGGGGCAATGAGCCCGCAGTAACTGGTTGAAACTAATTTGAGGTAACAGAAAACCAAAGTAAGAGGGCTTATTTAAAGAGGGCTTCACCCCTTGGGGTAATGACCCCGCAGTAACTGGTTGGAACAACTTTGAAGTAATAGAAAAGCAAAATAAGAGGACTTTTTTCAAGAGCGCTTCACCCCTTGGGCCAATGAACCCGCAGTTTGTGGTAACAGAAAAGCAAAATGGAGGGTTTGTTTTCAGAGGATTAAGACCCCTTGGGCCAATGAACCCGTAGTAACTGGTTGGACCTCTTTTCAGGAAACAGAAAAGCAAAATAAGAGGGCTTTTTTCAAGAGCGCTTCACCACTTGCGGCAATGAGCCCGCAGTAACTGTTTGAAACTACTTTGAGTTAACTGAAAACCAAAGAAAGAGGGCTTTTTTCAAGAGCGCTTCACCCCTTGGGGCAATTAGCCCGCAGTAACTGGTTGGAACTTCTTTGAGGTAACAGAAAAGCAAAATAAGAGGGCTTTTTTCAAGAGCGCTTCACCCCTTGGCGCAATGAGCCTGCAGTAACTGGTTGGAACTACTTTGAGGAAACAGAAGAGCAAAATGGAGAGTTTGTCTTCAGAGGAGTAAGACCCTTTGGGCCAATGAGCCGGCAGTAACTGGTTGGAAATTCTTTGAGGAAACAGAAAAGCAAAATAAGAGGGCTTTTTTCAAGAGCGCTTCACCCCTTGGGCAATGAGCCCGCAGTAACTGGTTGGAACTACTTTGAGGAAACAGAAGAGCAAAATGGAGAGTTTGTCTTCAGAGGAGTAAGACCCTTTGGGCCAATGAGCCGACAGTAACTGGTTGGAAATTCTTTGAGGAAACAGAAAAGCAAAATAAGAGGGCTTTTTTCAAGAGCGCTTCACCCCTTGGGGAAATGAGCCCGCAGGAAGTGTTTGAAACTACTTTGAATTAACAGAAAACCAAAGAAAGAGGGCTTTTTTCAAGAGCGCTTCACACCTTGGGGAAATGAGCCTGCAGTAACTGGTTAAAACTACTTTGAGGAAATAGAAAAGCAGTTTGTTTTCAGAGGAGTAAGACCCCTTGGGCCAATGAGCCGGGAGTAACTGTTTGGAAATTTTTTGAGGAAACAGAAAAGCAAAATAAGAGGGCTTTTTTCAGGAGCACTCCACCCCTTGGGGCAATGAGTCCGCAGTAACTGAGTGGAACTGCTTTGAGGTAACAGAAAAGCAAAATAAGAGGGCTTTTTTCAAGAGCGCTTCACCACTTCGGGCAATGAGCCCGCAGTAACTGGTTGGAACTACTTTGAGGTAACAGAAAAGCAAAATAAAAGGGGTTTTTTCAAGAGCGCTTCACCCCTTGGGGCAATGAGCCCGCAGTAACTGGTTGGAATTTCTTTGAGGTAACAGAAAAGCAAAATAAGAGGGCTTTTTTCAAGAGCGCTTCACACCTTGAGGAAATGAGCCTGCAGTAACTGGTTAGAACTACTTTGAGGAAATAGAAAAGCAGTTTGTCTTCAGAGGAGTAAGACCCCTTGGGCCAATGAGCCGGCAGTAACTGGTTGGAAATTGTTTGAGGAAACAGAAAAGCAAAATAAGAGGGCTTTTTTCAAGAGCACTCCACCCCTTGGGGCAATGAGCCCCTAGTAACTGGGTGGAACTGCTTTGAAGTAACAGAAAAGCAAAATAAGAGGGCTTTTTTCAAGAGCGCTTCACACCTTGAGGAAATGAGCCTGCAGTAACTGGTTAGAACTACTTTGAGGAAATAGAAAAGCAGTTTGTCTTCAGAGGAGTAAGACCCCTTGGGCCAATGAGCCGGCAGTAACTGGTTGGAAATTGTTTGAGGAAACAGAAAAGCAAAATAAGAGGGCTTTTTTCAAGAGCACTCCACCCCTTGGGGCAATGAGCCCGCAGTAACTGGGTGGAACTGCTTTGAAGTAACAGAAAAGCAAAATAAGAGGGCCTTTTTCAAGAGCGTTTCACCCCTTGGGGCAATGAGCCCACAGTAACTGGTTGGAACTACTTTGAGGAAACAGAATATCAAAGTAAGAGGGCTTTTTTTGAAGAGCGCTTCACCCCTTGGGGCAATGAGCGACAGTAACTGGTTGGAACTAATTTGAAGTAACAGAAAAGCAAAATAAGAGGGCTTTTTTGAAGAGCGCTTCACTCCTTGGGGCAATGAGCCCTGCAGTAACTGGTTGGAACTGCTTTGAGGTAACATAAAAGCAAAATAAGAGGGCTTTTTTCAAGAGCGCTTCACCCCTTAGGGCAATGAGCCCGCAGTAACTACTTGTAAATACTTTGAGGTAACAGAAAAGCAAAAAAGAGGGCTTTTTTCAAAAGCGCTTCACCCCTTGGGGCAATGAGCCCGCAGTAACTGGTTGAAACTACTTTGAGGTAACAGAAAACCAAAGTAAGAGGGCTTATTTAAAGAGGGCTTCACCCCTTGGGGTAATGAGCCCGCAGTAACTGGTTGGAACAACTTTGAAGTAATAGAAAAGCAAAATAAGAGGACTTTTTTCAAGAGCGCTTCACCCCTTGGGCCAATGAACCCGCAGTAACTGGTTGGAACTCTTTTCAGGAAACAGAAAAGCAAAATAAGAGGGCTTTTTTCAAGAGCGCTTCACCCCTTGGGGCAATGAGCCCGCAGCAACTGTTTGAAACTACTTTGAGTTAACAGAAAACCAAAGAAAGAGGCTTTTTTCAAGAATGCTTCACCCCTTGGGGCAATGAGCCCGCAGTACGTGGTTGGAACTTCTTTGAGGTAACAAAAAAGCAAAATAAGAGGGCTTTTTTCAAGAGCGCTTCACCCCTTGGGGCAATGAGCCCGCAGTAACTGGTTGAAACTACTTTGAGGTAACAGAAAACCAAAGTAAGAGGGCTTATTTCAAGAGCTGTAACTGGTTAGAACTACTTTGAGGAAACAGAAAAGCAAATGGAGAGTTTGACTTCAGAGGAGTAAGACCCTTTGGGCCAATGAGCCGGCAGTAACCGGTTGGAAATTCTTTGAGGAAACAGAAAAGCAAAGAAAGAGGGCTTTTTTCAAGAGCGCTTCACCCCTTGGGGCAATGAGCCCGCAGTAACTGGTTGAAACTACTTTGAGGAAACAGAATATCAAAGTAAGAGGGCTTTTTTTGAAGAGTGCTTCACCCCTTGGGGCAATGAGCGACAGTAACTGGTTGGAACTAATTTGAAGTAACAGAAAAGCAAAATAAGAGGGCTTTTTTCAAGAGCGCTTCACTCCTTGGGGCAATGAGCCTGCAGTAACTGGTTGGAACTGCTTTGAGGTAACATAAAAGCAAAATAAGAGGGCTTTTTTCAAGAGCGCTTCACCCCTTCGGGCAATGAGCCCGCAGTAACTACTTGTAAATACTTTGAGGTAACAGAAAAGCAAAAAAGAGGGCTTTTTTCAAAAGCGCTTCACCCCTTGGGGCAATGAGCCCGCAGTAACTGGTTGAAACTAATTTGAGGTAACAGAAAACCAAAGTAAGAGGGCTTATTTAAAGAGGGCTTCACCCCTTGGGGTAATGACCCCGCAGTAACTGGTTGGAACAACTTTGAAGTAATAGAAAAGCAAAATAAGAGGACTTTTTTCAAGAGCGCTTCACCCCTTGGGCCAATGAACCCGCAGTTTGTGGTAACAGAAAAGCAAAATGGAGGGTTTGTTTTCAGAGGATTAAGACCCCTTGGGCCAATGAACCCGTAGTAACTGGTTGGACCTCTTTTCAGGAAACAGAAAAGCAAAATAAGAGGGCTTTTTTCAAGAGCGCTTCACCACTTGCGGCAATGAGCCCGCAGTAACTGTTTGAAACTACTTTGAGTTAACTGAAAACCAAAGAAAGAGGGCTTTTTTCAAGAGCGCTTCACCCCTTGGGGCAATTAGCCCGCAGTAACTGGTTGGAACTTCTTTGAGGTAACAGAAAAGCAAAATAAGAGGGCTTTTTTCAAGAGCGCTTCACCCCTTGGCGCAATGAGCCTGCAGTAACTGGTTGGAACTACTTTGAGGAAACAGAAGAGCAAAATGGAGAGTTTGTCTTCAGAGGAGTAAGACCCTTTGGGCCAATGAGCCGGCAGTAACTGGTTGGAAATTCTTTGAGGAAACAGAAAAGCAAAATAAGAGGGCTTTTTTCAAGAGCGCTTCACCCCTTGGGCAATGAGCCCGCAGTAACTGGTTGGAACTACTTTGAGGAAACAGAAGAGCAAAATGGAGAGTTTGTCTTCAGAGGAGTAAGACCCTTTGGGCCAATGAGCCGACAGTAACTGGTTGGAAATTCTTTGAGGAAACAGAAAAGCAAAATAAGAGGGCTTTTTTCAAGAGCGCTTCACCCCTTGGGGAAATGAGCCCGCAGGAAGTGTTTGAAACTACTTTGAATTAACAGAAAACCAAAGAAAGAGGGCTTTTTTCAAGAGCGCTTCACACCTTGGGGAAATGAGCCTGCAGTAACTGGTTAAAACTACTTTGAGGAAATAGAAAAGCAGTTTGTTTTCAGAGGAGTAAGACCCCTTGGGCCAATGAGCCGGGAGTAACTGTTTGGAAATTTTTTGAGGAAACAGAAAAGCAAAATAAGAGGGCTTTTTTCAGGAGCACTCCACCCCTTGGGGCAATGAGTCCGCAGTAACTGAGTGGAACTGCTTTGAGGTAACAGAAAAGCAAAATAAGAGGGCTTTTTTCAAGAGCGCTTCACCACTTCGGGCAATGAGCCCGCAGTAACTGGTTGGAACTACTTTGAGGTAACAGAAAAGCAAAATAAAAGGGGTTTTTTCAAGAGCGCTTCACCCCTTGGGGCAATGAGCCCGCAGTAACTGGTTGGAATTTCTTTGAGGTAACAGAAAAGCAAAATAAGAGGGCTTTTTTCAAGAGCGCTTCACACCTTGAGGAAATGAGCCTGCAGTAACTGGTTAGAACTACTTTGAGGAAATAGAAAAGCAGTTTGTCTTCAGAGGAGTAAGACCCCTTGGGCCAATGAGCCGGCAGTAACTGGTTGGAAATTGTTTGAGGAAACAGAAAAGCAAAATAAGAGGGCTTTTTTCAAGAGCACTCCACCCCTTGGGGCAATGAGCCCCTAGTAACTGGGTGGAACTGCTTTGAAGTAACAGAAAAGCAAAATAAGAGGGCTTTTTTCAAGAGCGCTTCACACCTTGAGGAAATGAGCCTGCAGTAACTGGTTAGAACTACTTTGAGGAAATAGAAAAGCAGTTTGTCTTCAGAGGAGTAAGACCCCTTGGGCCAATGAGCCGGCAGTAACTGGTTGGAAATTGTTTGAGGAAACAGAAAAGCAAAATAAGAGGGCTTTTTTCAAGAGCACTCCACCCCTTGGGGCAATGAGCCCGCAGTAACTGGGTGGAACTGCTTTGAAGTAACAGAAAAGCAAAATAAGAGGGCCTTTTTCAAGAGCGTTTCACCCCTTGGGGCAATGAGCCCACAGTAACTGGTTGGAACTACTTTGAGGAAACAGAATATCAAAGTAAGAGGGCTTTTTTTGAAGAGCGCTTCACCCCTTGGGGCAATGAGCGACAGTAACTGGTTGGAACTAATTTGAAGTAACAGAAAAGCAAAATAAGAGGGCTTTTTTGAAGAGCGCTTCACTCCTTGGGGCAATGAGCCCTGCAGTAACTGGTTGGAACTGCTTTGAGGTAACATAAAAGCAAAATAAGAGGGCTTTTTTCAAGAGCGCTTCACCCCTTAGGGCAATGAGCCCGCAGTAACTACTTGTAAATACTTTGAGGTAACAGAAAAGCAAAAAAGAGGGCTTTTTTCAAAAGCGCTTCACCCCTTGGGGCAATGAGCCCGCAGTAACTGGTTGAAACTACTTTGAGGTAACAGAAAACCAAAGTAAGAGGGCTTATTTAAAGAGGGCTTCACCCCTTGGGGTAATGAGCCCGCAGTAACTGGTTGGAACAACTTTGAAGTAATAGAAAAGCAAAATAAGAGGACTTTTTTCAAGAGCGCTTCACCCCTTGGGCCAATGAACCCGCAGTAACTGGTTGGAACTCTTTTCAGGAAACAGAAAAGCAAAATAAGAGGGCTTTTTTCAAGAGCGCTTCACCCCTTGGGGCAATGAGCCCGCAGCAACTGTTTGAAACTACTTTGAGTTAACAGAAAACCAAAGAAAGAGGCTTTTTTCAAGAATGCTTCACCCCTTGGGGCAATGAGCCCGCAGTACGTGGTTGGAACTTCTTTGAGGTAACAAAAAAGCAAAATAAGAGGGCTTTTTTCAAGAGCGCTTCACCCCTTGGGGCAATGAGCCCGCAGTAACTGGTTGAAACTACTTTGAATTAACAGAAAACCAAAGAAAGAGGGCTTTTTTCAAGAGCGCTTCACCCCTTGGGGCAATGAGCCCGCAGTAACTGGTTGGAACTGCTTTGAGGTAACAGAAAAGCAAAATAAGAGGACTTCTTTCAAGAGCACTTCACCCCTTGGGGCAATGAGCCTGCAGTAACTGGGTGGAACTGCTTTGAGGTAACAGAAAAGCAAAATAAGAGGGCTTTTTTCAAGAGCACTTCACCCCTTGGGGAAATGAGCCCACAGTAAGTGTTTGAAACTACTTTGAATTAACAGAAAACCAAAGAAAGAGGGCTTTTTTCAAGAGCGCTTCACGCCTTGGGGCAATGAGCCCGCAGTACCTGGTTGGAACTACTTTGAGGAATCGGAAAAGCAAAATAAGAGGGCTTTTTTTAACAGCACTTCACCCCTTGGGGCAATGAGCCCACAGTAACTGGTTGGAACTGCTTTGAGGTAAGAAAAAAGCAAAATAAGAGGGCTTTTTTTCAAGTACGCTTCACTCCTTCGGGCAATGAGCCCGCAGTAACTGGTTGGAACTCCTTTGAGGAAACAGAAAAGCAAAATAAAAGGACTTTTTTCAAGAGCACTTCACCCCTTGGGGAAATGAGCCCGCAGTAAGTGTTTGAAACTACTTTGAATTAACAGAAAACCAAAGAAAGAGGGCTTTTTTCAAGAGCGCTTCACCCCTTGGGGCAATGAGCCCGCAGTAACTGGTTGGAATTTCTTTGAGGTAACAGAAAAGCAAAATAAGAGGGCTTTTTTCAAGAGCGCTTCACACCTTGAGGAAATGAGCCTGCAGTAACTGGTTAGAACTACTTTGAGGAAATAGAAAAGCAGTTTGTCTTCAGAGGAGTAAGACCCCTTGGGCCAATGAGCCGGCAGTAACTGGTTGGAAATTGTTTGAGGAAACAGAAAAGCAAAATAAGAGGGCTTTTTTCAAGAGCACTCCACCCCTTGGGGCAATGAGCCCCTAGTAACTGGGTGGAACTGCTTTGAAGTAACAGAAAAGCAAAATAAGAGGGCTTTTTTCAAGAGCGTTTCACTCCTTGGGGCAATGAGCCCACAGTAACTGGTTGGAACTACTTTGAGGAAACAGAATATCAAAGTAAGAGGGCTTTTTTTGAAGAGCGCTTCACCCCTTGGGGCAATGAGCGACAGTAACTGGTTGGAACTAATTTGAAGTAACAGAAAAGCAAAATAAGAGGGCTTTTTTCAAGAGCGCTTCACTCCTTGGGGCAATGAACCCTGCAGTAACTGGTTGGAACTGCTTTGAGGTAACATAAAAGCAAAATAAGAGGACTTTTTTCAAGAGCGCTTCAGCCCTTCGGGCAATGAGCCCGCAGTAACTACTTGTAAATACTTTGAGGTAACAGAAAAGCAAAAAAGAGGGCTTTTTTCAAAAGCGCTTCACCCCTTGGGGCAATGAGCCCGCAGTAACTGGTTGAAACTACTTTGAGGTAACAGAAAACCAAAGTAAGAGGGCTTATTTAAAGATGGCTTCACCCCTTGGGGTAATGAGCCCGCAGTAACTGGTTGGAACAACTTTGAAGTAATAGAAAAGCAAAATAAGAGGACTTTTTTCAAGAGCGCTTCACCCCTTGGGCCAATGAACCCGCAGTAACTGGTTGGAACTCTTTTCAGGAAACAGAAAAGCAAAATAAGAGGGCTTTTTTCAAGAGCGCTTCACCCCTTGGGGCAATGAGCCCGCAGCAACTGTTTGAAACTACTTTGAGTTAACAGAAAACCAAAGAAAGAGGCTTTTTTCAAGAATGCTTCACCCCTTGGGGCAATGAGCCCGCAGTACGTGGTTGGAACTTCTTTGAGGTAACAAAAAAGCAAAATAAGAGGGCTTTTTTCAAGAGCGCTTCACCCCTTGGGGCAATGAGCCCGCAGTAACTGGTTGAAACTACTTTGAGGTAACAGAAAACCAAAGTAAGAGGGCTTATTTCAAGAGCAGTAACTGGTTAGAACTACTTTGAGGAAACAGAAAAGCAAAATGGAGAGTTTGTCTTCAGAGGAGTAAGACCCTTTGGGCCAATGAGCCGGCAGTAACCGGTTGGAAATTCTTTGAGGAAACAGAAAAGCAAAGAAAGAGGGCTTTTTTCAAGAGCGCTTCACCCCTTGGGGCAATGAGCCCGCAGTAACTGGTTGAAACTACTTTGAGGAAACAGAATATCAAAGTAAGAGGGCTTTTTTTGAAGAGCGCTTCACCCCTTGGGGCAATGAGCGACAGTAACTGGTTGGAACTAATTTGAAGTAACAGAAAAGCAAAATAAGAGGGCTTTTTTCAAGAGCGCTTCACTCCTTGGGGCAATGAGCCTGCAGTAACTGGTTGGAACTGCTTTGAGGTAACATAAAAGCAAAATAAGAGGGCTTTTTTCAAGAGCGCTTCACCCCTTCGGGCAATGAGCCCGCAGTAACTACTTGTAAATACTTTGAGGTAACAGAAAAGCAAAAAAGAGGGCTTTTTTCAAAAGCGCTTCACCCCTTGGGGCAATGAGCCCGCAGTAACTGGTTGAAACTACTTTGAGGTAACAGAAAACCAAAGTAAGAGGGCTTATTTAAAGAGGGCTTCACCCCTTGGGGTAATGAGCCCGCAGTAACTGGTTGGAACAACTTTGAAGTAATAGAAAAGCAAAATAAGAGGACTTTTTTCAAGAGCGCTTCACCCCTTGGGCCAATGAACCCGCAGTAACTGGTTGGAACTCTTTTCAGGAAACAGAAAAGCAAAATAAGAGGGCTTTTTTCAAGAGCGCTTCACCCCTTGGGGCAATGAGCCCGCAGCAACTGTTTGAAACTACTTTGAGTTAACAGAAAACCAAAGAAAGAGGCTTTTTTCAAGAATGCTTCACCCCTTGGGGCAATGAGCCCGCAGTACGTGGTTGGAACTTCTTTGAGGTAACAAAAAAGCAAAATAAGAGGGCTTTTTTCAAGAGCGCTTCACCCCTTGGGGCAATGAGCCCGCAGTAACTGGTTGAAACTACTTTGAGGTAACAGAAAACCAAAGTAAGAGGGCTTATTTCAAGAGCAGTAACTGGTTAGAACTACTTTGAGGAAACAGAAAAGCAAAATGGAGAGTTTGTCTTCAGAGGAGTAAGACCCTTTGGGCCAATGAGCCGGCAGTAACCGGTTGGAAATTCTTTGAGGAAACAGAAAAGCAAAGAAAGAGGGCTTTTTTCAAGAGTGCTTCACCCCTTGGGGCAATGAGCCTGCAGTAACTGGTTGAAACTACTTTGAGGAAACAGAATATCAAAGTAAGAGGGCTTTTTTTGAAGAGCGCTTCACCCCTTGGGGCAATGAGCGACAGTAACTGGTTGGAACTAATTTGAAGTAACAGAAAAGCAAAATAAGAGGGCTTTTTTCAAGAGCGCTTCACCCCTTGGGGCAATGACCCCGCAGTAACTGGTTGAAACTACTTTGAGGTAACAGAAAACCAAAGTAAGAGGGCTTATTTCAAGAGCAGTAACTGGTTAGAACTACTTTGAGGAAACAGAAAAGCAAAATGGAGAGTTTGACTTCAGAGGAGTAAGACCCTTTGGGCCAATGAGCCGGCAGTAACCGGTTGGAAATTCTTTGAGGAAACAGAAAAGCAAAGAAAGAGGGCTTTTTTCAAGAGCGCTTCACCCCTTGGGGCAATGAGCCCGCAGTAACTGGTTGAAACTACTTTGAGGAAACAGAATATCAAAGTAAGAGGGCTTTTTTTGAAGAGTGCTTCACCCCTTGAGGCAATGAGCGACAGTAACTGGTTGGAACTAATTTGAAGTAACAGAAAAGCAAAATAAGAGGGCTTTTTTCAAGAGCGCTTCACTCCTTGGGGCAATGAGCCTGCAGTAACTGGTTGGAACTGCTTTGAGGTAACATAAAAGCAAAATAAGAGGGCTTTTTTCAAGAGCGCTTCACCCCTTCGGGCAATGAGCCCGCAGTAACTACTTGTAAATACTTTGAGGTAACAGAAAAGCAAAAAAGAGGGCTTTTTTCAAGAGCGCTTCACCCCTTGCGGCAATGAGCCCGCAGTAACTGGTTGAAACTACTTTGAGGTAACAGAAAACCAAAGTAAGAGGGCTTATTTAAAGAGGGCTTCACCCCTTGTGGTAATGAGCCCGCAGTAACTGGTTGGAACAACTTTGAAGTAATAGAAAAGCAAAATAAGAGGACTTTTTTCAAGAGCGCTTCACCCCTTGGGCCAATGAACCCGCAGTAACTGGTTGGAACTCTTTTCAGGAAACAGAAAAGCAAAATAAGAGGGCTTTTTTCAAGAGCGCTTCACCCCTTGGGGCAATGAGCCCGCAGCAACTGTTTGAAACTACTTTGAGTTAACAGAAAACCAAAGAAAGAGGCTTTTTTCAAGAATGCTTCACCCCTTGGGGCAATGAGCCCGCAGTACGTGGTTGGAACTTCTTTGAGGTAACAAAAAAGCAAAATAAGAGGGCTTTTTTCAAGAGCGCTTCACCCCTTGGGGCAATGAGCCCGCAGTAACTGGTTGAAACTACTTTGAGGTAACAGAAAACCAAAGTAAGAGGGCTTATTTCAAGAGCAGTAACTGGTTAGAACTACTTTGAGGAAACAGAAAAGCAAAATGGAGAGTTTGTCTTCAGAGGAGTAAGACCCTTTGGGCCAATGAGCCGGCAGTAACCGGTTGGAAATTCTTTGAGGAAACAGAAAAGCAAAGAAAGAGGGCTTTTTTCAAGAGCGCTTCACCCCTTGGGGCAATGAGCCCGCAGTAACTGGTTGAAACTACTTTGAGGTAACAGAAAACCAAAGTAAGAGGGCTTATTTCAAGAGCGCTTCACCCCTTGGGGTAATGAGCCCACAGTAACTGGTTGGAATAACTTTGAACTAACAGAAAAGAAAAATAAGAGGATTTTTTTCAAGAGCGCTTCATCCCTTGGGGCAATGAGCCCGCAGTAACTGGTTGAAACTACTTTGTGGTAACAGAAAAGCAAAATGGAGGGTTTGTTTTCAGAGGATTAAGACCCCTTGGGCCAATGAACCCGTAGTAACTGGTTGGACCTCTTTTCAGGAAACAGAAAAGCAAAATAAGAGGGCTTTTTTCAAGAATGCTTCACCACTTGCGGCAATGAGCCCGCAGTAACTGTTTGAAACTACTATGAGTTAACTGAAAACCAAAGAAAGAGGGCTTTTTTCAAGAGCGCTTCACCCCTTGGGGCAATTAGCCCGCAGTAACTGGTTGGAACTTCTTTGAGGTAACAGAAAAGCAAAATTAGAGGGCTTTTTTCAAGAGCGCTTCACCCCTTGGCGCAATGAGCCTGCAGTAACTGGTTGGAACTACTTTGAGGAAACAGAAGAGCAAAATGGAGAGTTTGTCTTCAGAGGAGTAAGACCCTTTGGGCCAATGAGCCGGCAGTAACTGGTTGGAAATTCTTTGAGGAAACAGAAAAGCAAAATAAGAGGGCTTTTTTCAAGAGCGCTTCACCCCTTCGGGCAATGAGCCCGCAGTAACTGGTTGGAACTACTTTGAGGAATCGGAAAAGCAAAATAAGAGGGCTTTTTTCAACAGCACTTCACCCCTTGAGGCAATGAGCCCACAGTAACTGGTTGGAACTGCTTTGAGGTAAGAAAAAAGCAAAATAAGAGGGCTTTTTTTCAAGTACGCTTCACTCCTTCGGGCAATGAGCCCGCAGTAACTGGTTGGAACTCCTTTGAGGAAACAGAAAAGCAAAATAAGAGGGCTTTTTTCAAGAGCGCTTCACCCCTTGGGGAAATGAGCCCGCAGTAAGTGTTTGAAACTACTTTGAATTAACAGAAAACCAAAGAAAGAGGGCTTTTTTCAAGAGCGCTTCACCCCTTGGGGCAATGAGCCCGCAGTAACTGGTTGGAACTGCTTTGAGGTAACAAAAAAGCAAAATAAGAGGGCTTTTTTTCAATTGCGCTTCACCCCTTCGGGCAATGGGCCCGCAGTAACTGGTTGGAACTCCTTTGAGGAAACAGAAAAGCAAAATAAAAGGACTTTTTTCAAGAGCGCTTCACCCCTTGGGGAAATGAGCCCGCAGTAAGTGTTTGAAACTACTTTGAATTAACAGAAAACCAAAGAAAGAGGGCTTTTTTCAAGAGCGCTTCACCCCTTGGGGCAATGAGCCCGCAGTAACTGGTTGAAACTACTTTGAGGTAACAGAAAACCAAAGTAAGAGGGCTTATTTCAAGAGCAGTAACTGGTTAGAACTACTTTGAGGAAACAGAAAAGCAAAATGGAGAGTTTGTCTTCAGAGGAGTAAGACCCTTTGGGCCAATGAGCCGGCAGTAACCGGTTGGAAATTCTTTGAGGAAACAGAAAAGCAAAGAAAGAGGGCTTTTTTCAAGAGCGCTTCACCCCTTGGGGCAATGAGCCCGCAGTAACTGGTTGGAACTTCTTTGAGGTAACAGAAAAGCAAAATAAGAGGGCTTTTTTCAAGAGCGCTTCACCCCTTGGCGCAATGAGCCTGCAGTAACTGGTTGGAACTACTTTGAGGAAACAGAAGAGCAAAATGGAGAGTTTGTCTTCAGAGGAGTAAGACCCTTTGGGCCAATGAGCCGGCAGTAACTGGTTGGAAATTCTTTGAGGAAACAGAAAAGCAAAATAAGAGGGCTTTTTTCAAGAGCGCTTCATCCCTTGGGGCAATGAGCCCGCAGTAACTGGTTGAAACTACTTTGTGGTAACAGAAAAGCAAAATGGAGGGTTTGTTTTCAGAGGATTAAGACCCCTTGGGCCAATGAACCCGTAGTAACTGGTTGGACCCCTTTTCAGGAAACAGAAAAGCAAAATAAGAGGGCTTTTTTCAAGAGCGCTTCACCACTTGCGGCAATGAGCCCGCAGTAACTGTTTGAAACTACTTTGAGTTAACTGAAAACCAAAGAAAGAGGGCTTTTTTCAAGAGCGCTTCACCCCTTGGGGCAATTAGCCCGCAGTAACTGGTTGGAACTTCTTTGAGGTAACAGAAAAGCAAAATAAGAGGGCTTTTTTCAAGAGCGCTTCACCCCTTGGCGCAATGAGCCTGCAGTAACTGGTTGGAACTACTTTGAGGAAACAGAAGAGCAAAATGGAGAGTTTGTCTTCAGAGGAGTAAGACCCTTTGGGCCAATGAGCCGGCAGTAACTGGTTGGAAATTCTTTGAGGAAACAGAAAAGCAAAATAAGAGGGCTTTTTTCAAGAGCGCTTCACCCCTTGGGGCAATGAGCCCGCAGTAACTGGTTGGAACTACTTTGAGGAAACAGAAGAGCAAAATGGAGAGTTTGTCTTCAGAGGAGTAAGACCCTTTGGGCCAATGAGCCGACAGTAACTGGTTGGAAATTCTTTGAGGAAACAGAAAAGCAAAATAAGAGGGCTTTTTTCAAGAGCGCTTCACCCCTTGGGGCAATGAGCCCGCAGTAACTGGTTGGAACTACTTTGAGGAATCGGAAAAGCAAAATAAGAGGGCTTTTTTCAAGAGCGCTTCACACCTTGAGGAAATGAGCCTGCAGTAACTGGTTAGAACTACTTTGAGGAAATAGAAAAGCAGTTTGTCTTCAGAGGAGTAAGACCCCTTGGGCCAATGAGCCGGCAGTAACTGGTTGGAAATTGTTTGAGGAAACAGAAAAGCAAAATAAGAGGGCTTTTTTCAAGAGCACTCCACCCCTTGGGGCAATGAGCCCGCAGTAACTGGGTGGAACTGCTTTGAAGTAACAGAAAAGCAAAATAAGAGGGCTTTTTTCAAGAGCGTTTCACTCCTTGGGGCAATGAGCCCACAGTAACTGGTTGGAACTACTTTGAGGAAACAGAATATCAAAGTAAGAGGGCTTTTTTTGAAGAGCGCTTCACCCCTTGGGGCAATGAGCGACAGTAACTGGTTGGAACTAATTTGAAGTAACAGAAAAGCAAAATAAGAGGGCTTTTTTCAAGAGCGCTTCACTCCTTGGGGCAATGAACCCTGCAGTAACTGGTTGTAACTGCTTTGAGGTAACATAAAAGCAAAATAAGAGGACTTTTTTCAAGAGCGCTTCAGCCCTTCGGGCAATGAGCCCGCAGTAACTACTTGTAAATACTTTGAGGTAACAGAAAAGCAAAAAAGAGGGCTTTTTTCAAAAGCGCTTCACCCCTTGGGGCAATGAGCCCGCAGTAACTGGTTGAAACTACTTTGAGGTAACAGAAAACCAAAGTAAGAGGGCTTATTTAAAGATGGCTTCACCCCTTGGGGTAATGAGCCCGCAGTAACTGGTTGGAACAACTTCGAAGTAATAGAAAAGCAAAATAAGAGGACTTTTTTCAAGAGCGCTTCACCCCTTGGGCCAATGAACCCGCAGTAACTGGTTGGAACTCTTTTCAGGAAACAGAAAAGCAAAATAAGAGGGCTTTTTTCAAGAGCGCTT
The DNA here is from genome assembly GCF_037176765.1 of Anolis sagrei. Classification (NCBI taxonomy): domain Eukaryota; kingdom Metazoa; phylum Chordata; class Lepidosauria; order Squamata; family Anolidae; genus Anolis; species Anolis sagrei. Next base: position 22,942,146 of record NC_090035.1, on the reverse strand, counting down.
CACCCCTTGGGGCAATGAGCCCGCAGCAACTGTTTGAAACTACTTTGAGTTAACAGAAAACCAAAGAAAGAGGCTTTTTTCAAGAATGCTTCACCCCTTGGGGCAATGAGCCCGCAGTACGTGGTTGGAACTTCTTTGAGGTAACAAAAAAGCAAAATAAGAGGGCTTTTTTCAAGAGCGCTTCACCCCTTGGGGCAATGAGCCCGCAGTAACTGGTTGAAACTACTTTGAGGTAACAGAAAACCAAAGTAAGAGGGCTTATTTCAAAAGCAGTAACTGGTTAGAACTACTTTGAGGAAACAGAAAAGCAAAATGGAGAGTTTGTCTTCAGAGGAGTAAGACCCTTTGGGCCAATGAGCTGGCAGTAACCGGTTGGAAATTCTTTGAGGAAACAGAAAAGCAAAGAAAGAGGGCTTTTTTCAAGAGCGCTTCACCCCTTGGGGCAATGAGCCCGCAGTAACTGGTTGAAACTACTTTGAGGAAACAGAATATCAAAGTAAGAGGGCTTTTTTTGAAGAGCGCTTCACCCCTTGGGGCAATGAGCGACAGTAACTGGTTGGAACTAATTTGAAGTAACAGAAAAGCAAAATAAGAGGGCTTTTTTCAAGAGCGCTTCACTCCTTGGGGCAATGAACCCTGCAGTAACCGGTTGTAACTGCTTTGAGGTAACATAAAAGCAAAATAAGAGGACTTTTTTCAAGAGCGCTTCAGCCCTTCGGGCAATGAGCCCGCAGTAACTACTTGTAAATACTTTGAGGTAACAGAAAAGCAAAAAAGAGGGCTTTTTTCAAAAGCGCTTCACCCCTTGGGGCAATGAGCCCGCAGTAACTGGTTGAAACTACTTTGAGGTAACAGAAAACCAAAGTAAGAGGGCTTATTTAAAGATGGCTTCACCCCTTGGGGTAATGAGCCCGCAGTAACTGGTTGGAACAACTTTGAAGTAATAGAAAAGCAAAATAAGAGGACTTTTTTCAAGAGCGCTTCACCCCTTGGGCCAATGAACCCGCAGTAACTGGTTGGAACTCTTTTCAGGAAACAGAAAAGCAAAATAAGAGGGCTTTTTTCAAGAGCGCTTCACCCCTTGGGGCAATGAGCCCGCAGCAACTGTTTGAAACTACTTTGAGTTAACAGAAAACCAAAGAAAGAGGCTTTTTTCAAGAATGCTTCACGCCTTGGGGCAATGAGCCCGCAGTACGTGGTTGGAACTTCTTTGAGGTAACAAAAAAGCAAAATAAGAGGGCTTTTTTCAAGAGCGCTTCACCCCTTGGGGCAATGAGCCCGCAGTAACTGGTTGAAACTACTTTGAGGTAACAGAAAACCAAAGTAAGAGGGCTTATTTCAAAAGCAGTAACTGGTTAGAACTACTTTGAGGAAACAGAAAAGCAAAATGGAGAGTTTGTCTTCAGAGGAGTAAGACCCTTTGGGCCAATGAGCCGGCAGTAACCGGTTGGAAATTCTTTGAGGAAACAGAAAAGCAAAGAAAGAGGGCTTTTTTCAAGAGCGCTTCACCCCTTGGGGCAATGAGCCCGCAGTAACTGGTTGGAACTTCTTTGAGGTAACAGAAAAGCAAAATAAGAGGGCTTTTTTCAAGAGCGCTTCACCCCTTGGCGCAATGAGCCTGCAGTAACTGGTTGGAACTACTTTGAGGAAACAGAAGAGCAAAATGGAGAGTTTGTCTTCAGAGGAGTAAGACCCTTTGGGCCAATGAGCCGGCAGTAACTGGTTGGAAATTCTTTGAGGAAACAGAAAAGCAAAATAAGAGGGCTTTTTTCAAGAGCGCTTCATCCCTTGGGGCAATGAGCCCGCAGTAACTGGTTGAAACTACTTTGTGGTAACAGAAAAGCAAAATGGAGGGTTTGTTTTCAGAGGATTAAGACCCCTTGGGCCAATGAACCCGTAGTAACTGGTTGGACCCCTTTTCAGGAAACAGAAAAGCAAAATAAGAGGGCTTTTTTCAAGAGCGCTTCACCACTTGCGGCAATGAGCCCGCAGTAACTGTTTGAAACTACTTTGAGTTAACTGAAAACCAAAGAAAGAGGGCTTTTTTCAAGAGCGCTTCACCCCTTGGGGCAATTAGCCCGCAGTAACTGGTTGGAACTTCTTTGAGGTAACAGAAAAGCAAAATAAGAGGGCTTTTTTCAAGAGCGCTTCACCCCTTGGCGCAATGAGCCTGCAGTAACTGGTTGGAACTACTTTGAGGAAACAGAAGAGCAAAATGGAGAGTTTGTCTTCAGAGGAGTAAGACCCTTTGGGCCAATGAGCCGGCAGTAACTGGTTGGAAATTCTTTGAGGAAACAGAAAAGCAAAATAAGAGGGCTTTTTTCAAGAGCGCTTCACCCCTTGGGGCAATGAGCCCGCAGTAACTGGTTGGAACTACTTTGAGGAAACAGAAGAGCAAAATGGAGAGTTTGTCTTCAGAGGAGTAAGACCCTTTGGGCCAATGAGCCGACAGTAACTGGTTGGAAATTCTTTGAGGAAACAGAAAAGCAAAATAAGAGGGCTTTTTTCAAGAGCGCTTCACCCCTTGGGGCAATGAGCCCGCAGTAACTGGTTGGAACTACTTTGAGGAATCGGAAAAGCAAAATAAGAGGGCTTTTTTCAAGAGCGCTTCACACCTTGAGGAAATGAGCCTGCAGTAACTGGTTAGAACTACTTTGAGGAAATAGAAAAGCAGTTTGTCTTCAGAGGAGTAAGACCCCTTGGGCCAATGAGCCGGCAGTAACTGGTTGGAAATTGTTTGAGGAAACAGAAAAGCAAAATAAGAGGGCTTTTTTCAAGAGCACTCCACCCCTTGGGGCAATGAGCCCGCAGTAACTGGGTGGAACTGCTTTGAAGTAACAGAAAAGCAAAATAAGAGGGCTTTTTTCAAGAGCGTTTCACTCCTTGGGGCAATGAGCCCACAGTAACTGGTTGGAACTACTTTGAGGAAACAGAATATCAAAGTAAGAGGGCTTTTTTTGAAGAGCGCTTCACCCCTTGGGGCAATGAGCGACAGTAACTGGTTGGAACTAATTTGAAGTAACAGAAAAGCAAAATAAGAGGGCTTTTTTCAAGAGCGCTTCACTCCTTGGGGCAATGAACCCTGCAGTAACTGGTTGTAACTGCTTTGAGGTAACATAAAAGCAAAATAAGAGGACTTTTTTCAAGAGCGCTTCAGCCCTTCGGGCAATGAGCCCGCAGTAACTACTTGTAAATACTTTGAGGTAACAGAAAAGCAAAAAAGAGGGCTTTTTTCAAAAGCGCTTCACCCCTTGGGGCAATGAGCCCGCAGTAACTGGTTGAAACTACTTTGAGGTAACAGAAAACCAAAGTAAGAGGGCTTATTTAAAGATGGCTTCACCCCTTGGGGTAATGAGCCCGCAGTAACTGGTTGGAACAACTTTGAAGTAATAGAAAAGCAAAATAAGAGGACTTTTTTCAAGAGCGCTTCACCCCTTGGGCCAATGAACCCGCAGTAACTGGTTGGAACTCTTTTCAGGAAACAGAAAAGCAAAATAAGAGGGCTTTTTTCAAGAGCGCTTCACCCCTTGGGGCAATGAGCCCGCAGCAACTGTTTGAAACTACTTTGAGTTAACAGAAAACCAAAGAAAGAGGCTTTTTTCAAGAATGCTTCACCCCTTGGGGCAATGAGCCCGCAGTACGTGGTTGGAACTTCTTTGAGGTAACAAAAAAGCAAAATAAGAGGGCTTTTTTCAAGAGCGCTTCACCCCTTGGGGCAATGAGCCCGCAGTAACTGGTTGAAACTACTTTGAATTAACAGAAAACCAAAGAAAGAGGGCTTTTTTCAAGAGCGCTTCACCCCTTGGGGCAATGAGCCCGCAGTAACTGGTTGGAACTGCTTTGAGGTAACAGAAAAGCAAAATAAGAGGACTTCTTTCAAGAGCACTTCACCCCTTGGGGCAATGAGCCTGCAGTAACTGGGTGGAACTGCTTTGAGGTAACAGAAAAGCAAAATAAGAGGGCTTTTTTCAAGAGCACTTCACCCCTTGGGGAAATGAGCCCACAGTAAGTGTTTGAAACTACTTTGAATTAACAGAAAACCAAAGAAAGAGGGCTTTTTTCAAGAGCGCTTCACGCCTTGGGGCAATGAGCCCGCAGTACCTGGTTGGAACTACTTTGAGGAATCGGAAAAGCAAAATAAGAGGGCTTTTTTTAACAGCACTTCACCCCTTGGGGCAATGAGCCCACAGTAACTGGTTGGAACTGCTTTGAGGTAAGAAAAAAGCAAAATAAGAGGGCTTTTTTTCAAGTACGCTTCACTCCTTCGGGCAATGAGCCCGCAGTAACTGGTTGGAACTCCTTTGAGGAAACAGAAAAGCAAAATAAAAGGACTTTTTTCAAGAGCACTTCACCCCTTGGGGAAATGAGCCCGCAGTAAGTGTTTGAAACTACTTTGAATTAACAGAAAACCAAAGAAAGAGGGCTTTTTTCAAGAGCGCTTCACCCCTTGGGGCAATGAGCCCGCAGTAACTGGTTGGAATTTCTTTGAGGTAACAGAAAAGCAAAATAAGAGGGCTTTTTTCAAGAGCGCTTCACACCTTGAGGAAATGAGCCTGCAGTAACTGGTTAGAACTACTTTGAGGAAATAGAAAAGCAGTTTGTCTTCAGAGGAGTAAGACCCCTTGGGCCAATGAGCCGGCAGTAACTGGTTGGAAATTGTTTGAGGAAACAGAAAAGCAAAATAAGAGGGCTTTTTTCAAGAGCACTCCACCCCTTGGGGCAATGAGCCCCTAGTAACTGGGTGGAACTGCTTTGAAGTAACAGAAAAGCAAAATAAGAGGGCTTTTTTCAATAGCGTTTCACTCCTTGGGGCAATGAGCCCACAGTAACTGGTTGGAACTACTTTGAGGAAACAGAATATCAAAGTAAGAGGGCTTTTTTTGAAGAGCGCTTCACCCCTTGGGGCAATGAGCGACAGTAACTGGTTGGAACTAATTTGAAGTAACAGAAAAGCAAAATAAGAGGGCTTTTTTCAAGAGCGCTTCACTCCTTGGGGCAATGAACCCTGCAGTAACTGGTTGGAACTGCTTTGAGGTAACATAAAAGCAAAATAAGAGGACTTTTTTCAAGAGCGCTTCAGCCCTTCGGGCAATGAGCCCGCAGTAACTACTTGTAAATACTTTGAGGTAACAGAAAAGCAAAAAAGAGGGCTTTTTTCAAAAGCGCTTCACCCCTTGGGGCAATGAGCCCGCAGTAACTGGTTGAAACTACTTTGAGGTAACAGAAAACCAAAGTAAGAGGGCTTATTTAAAGATGGCTTCACCCCTTGGGGTAATGAGCCCGCAGTAACTGGTTGGAACAACTTTGAAGTAATAGAAAAGCAAAATAAGAGGACTTTTTTCAAGAGCGCTTCACCCCTTGGGCCAATGAACCCGCAGTAACTGGTTGGAACTCTTTTCAGGAAACAGAAAAGCAAAATAAGAGGGCTTTTTTCAAGAGCGCTTCACCCCTTGGGGCAATGAGCCCGCAGCAACTGTTTGAAACTACTTTGAGTTAACAGAAAACCAAAGAAAGAGGCTTTTTTCAAGAATGCTTCACCCCTTGGGGCAATGAGCCCGCAGTACGTGGTTGGAACTTCTTTGAGGTAACAAAAAAGCAAAATAAGAGGGCTTTTTTCAAGAGCGCTTCACCCCTTGGGGCAATGAGCCCGCAGTAACTGGTTGAAACTACTTTGAGGTAACAGAAAACCAAAGTAAGAGGGCTTATTTAAAGAGGGCTTCACCCCTTGGGGTAATGAGCCCGCAGTAACTGGTTGGAACAACTTTGAAGTAATAGAAAAGCAAAATAAGAGGACTTTTTTCAAGAGCGCTTCACCCCTTGGGCCAATGAACCCGCAGTAACTGGTTGGAACTCTTTTCAGGAAACAGAAAAGCAAAATAAGAGGGCTTTTTTCAAGAGCGCTTCACCCCTTGGGGCAATGAGCCCGCAGCAACTGTTTGAAACTACTTTGAGTTAACAGAAAACCAAAGAAAGAGGCTTTTTTCAAGAATGCTTCACCCCTTGGGGCAATGAGCCCGCAGTACGTGGTTGGAACTTCTTTGAGGTAACAAAAAAGCAAAATAAGAGGGCTTTTTTCAAGAGCGCTTCACCCCTTGGGGCAATGAGCCCGCAGTAACTGGTTGAAACTACTTTGAATTAACAGAAAACCAAAGAAAGAGGGCTTTTTTCAAGAGCGCTTCACCCCTTGGGGCAATGAGCCCGCAGTAACTGGTTGGAACTGCTTTGAGGTAACAGAAAAGCAAAATAAGAGGACTTCTTTCAAGAGCACTTCACCCCTTGGGGCAATGAGCCTGCAGTAACTGGGTGGAACTGCTTTGAGGTAACAGAAAAGCAAAATAAGAGGGCTTTTTTCAAGAGCACTTCACCCCTTGGGGAAATGAGCCCACAGTAAGTGTTTGAAACTACTTTGAATTAACAGAAAACCAAAGAAAGAGGGCTTTTTTCAAGAGCGCTTCACGCCTTGGGGCAATGAGCCCGCAGTACCTGGTTGGAACTACTTTGAGGAATCGGAAAAGCAAAATAAGAGGGCTTTTTTTAACAGCACTTCACCCCTTGGGGCAATGAGCCCACAGTAACTGGTTGGAACTGCTTTGAGGTAAGAAAAAAGCAAAATAAGAGGGCTTTTTTTCAAGTACGCTTCACTCCTTCGGGCAATGAGCCCGCAGTAACTGGTTGGAACTCCTTTGAGGAAACAGAAAAGCAAAATAAAAGGACTTTTTTCAAGAGCACTTCACCCCTTGGGGAAATGAGCCCGCAGTAAGTGTTTGAAACTACTTTGAATTAACAGAAAACCAAAGAAAGAGGGCTTTTTTCAAGAGCGCTTCACCCCTTGGGGCAATGAGCCCGCAGTAACTGGTTGGAATTTCTTTGAGGTAACAGAAAAGCAAAATAAGAGGGCTTTTTTCAAGAGCGCTTCACACCTTGAGGAAATGAGCCTGCAGTAACTGGTTAGAACTACTTTGAGGAAATAGAAAAGCAGTTTGTCTTCAGAGGAGTAAGACCCCTTGGGCCAATGAGCCGGCAGTAACTGGTTGGAAATTGTTTGAGGAAACAGAAAAGCAAAATAAGAGGGCTTTTTTCAAGAGCACTCCACCCCTTGGGGCAATGAGCCCCTAGTAACTGGGTGGAACTGCTTTGAAGTAACAGAAAAGCAAAATAAGAGGGCTTTTTTCAAGAGCGTTTCACTCCTTGGGGCAATGAGCCCACAGTAACTGGTTGGAACTACTTTGAGGAAACAGAATATCAAAGTAAGAGGGCTTTTTTTGAAGAGCGCTTCACCCCTTGGGGCAATGAGCGACAGTAACTGGTTGGAACTAATTTGAAGTAACAGAAAAGCAAAATAAGAGGGCTTTTTTCAAGAGCGCTTCACTCCTTGGGGCAATGAACCCTGCAGTAACTGGTTGGAACTGCTTTGAGGTAACATAAAAGCAAAATAAGAGGACTTTTTTCAAGAGCGCTTCAGCCCTTCGGGCAATGAGCCCGCAGTAACTACTTGTAAATACTTTGAGGTAACAGAAAAGCAAAAAAGAGGGCTTTTTTCAAAAGCGCTTCACCCCTTGGGGCAATGAGCCCGCAGTAACTGGTTGAAACTACTTTGAGGTAACAGAAAACCAAAGTAAGAGGGCTTATTTAAAGATGGCTTCACCCCTTGGGGTAATGAGCCCGCAGTAACTGGTTGGAACAACTTTGAAGTAATAGAAAAGCAAAATAAGAGGACTTTTTTCAAGAGCGCTTCACCCCTTGGGGCAATGAGCCCGCAGCAACTGTTTGAAACTACTTTGAGTTAACAGAAAACCAAAGAAAGAGGCTTTTTTCAAGAATGCTTCACCCCTTGGGGCAATGAGCCCGCAGTACGTGGTTGGAACTTCTTTGAGGTAACAAAAAAGCAAAATAAGAGGGCTTTTTTCAAGAGCGCTTCACCCCTTGGGGCAATGAGCCCGCAGTAACTGGTTGAAACTACTTTGAGGTAACAGAAAACCAAAGTAAGAGGGCTTATTTCAAGAGCAGTAACTGGTTAGAACTACTTTGAGGAAACAGAAAAGCAAAATGGAGAGTTTGTCTTCAGAGGAGTAAGACCCTTTGGGCCAATGAGCCGGCAGTAACCGGTTGGAAATTCTTTGAGGAAACAGAAAAGCAAAGAAAGAGGGCTTTTTTCAAGAGCGCTTCACCCCTTGGGGCAATGAGCCCGCAGTAACTGGTTGAAACTACTTTGAGGAAACAGAATATCAAAGTAAGAGGGCTTTTTTTGAAGAGCGCTTCACCCCTTGGGGCAATGAGCGACAGTAACTGGTTGGAACTAATTTGAAGTAACAGAAAAGCAAAATAAGAGGGCTTTTTTCAAGAGCGCTTCACTCCTTGGGGCAATGAGCCTGCAGTAACTGGTTGGAACTGCTTTGAGGTAACATAAAAGCAAAATAAGAGGGCTTTTTTCAAGAGCGCTTCACCCCTTCGGGCAATGAGCCCGCAGTAACTACTTGTAAATACTTTGAGGTAACAGAAAAGCAAAAAAGAGGGCTTTTTTCAAAAGCGCTTCACCCCTTGGGGCAATGAGCCCGCAGTAACTGGTTGAAACTACTTTGAGGTAACAGAAAACCAAAGTAAGAGGGCTTATTTAAAGAGGGCTTCACCCCTTGGGGTAATGAGCCCGCAGTAACTGGTTGGAACAACTTTGAAGTAATAGAAAAGCAAAATAAGAGGACTTTTTTCAAGAGCGCTTCACCCCTTGGGCCAATGAACCCGCAGTAACTGGTTGGAACTCTTTTCAGGAAACAGAAAAGCAAAATAAGAGGGCTTTTTTCAAGAGCGCTTCACCCCTTGGGGCAATGAGCCCGCAGCAACTGTTTGAAACTACTTTGAGTTAACAGAAAACCAAAGAAAGAGGCTTTTTTCAAGAATGCTTCACCCCTTGGGGCAATGAGCCCGCAGTACGTGGTTGGAACTTCTTTGAGGTAACAAAAAAGCAAAATAAGAGGGCTTTTTTCAAGAGCGCTTCACCCCTTGGGGCAATGAGCCCGCAGTAACTGGTTGAAACTACTTTGAGGTAACAGAAAACCAAAGTAAGAGGGCTTATTTCAAGAGCAGTAACTGGTTAGAACTACTTTGAGGAAACAGAAAAGCAAAATGGAGAGTTTGTCTTCAGAGGAGTAAGACCCTTTGGGCCAATGAGCCGGCAGTAACCGGTTGGAAATTCTTTGAGGAAACAGAAAAGCAAAGAAAGAGGGCTTTTTTCAAGAGTGCTTCACCCCTTGGGGCAATGAGCCTGCAGTAACTGGTTGAAACTACTTTGAGGAAACAGAATATCAAAGTAAGAGGGCTTTTTTTGAAGAGCGCTTCACCCCTTGGGGCAATGAGCGACAGTAACTGGTTGGAACTAATTTGAAGTAACAGAAAAGCAAAATAAGAGGGCTTTTTTCAAGAGCGCTTCACCCCTTGGGGCAATGACCCCGCAGTAACTGGTTGAAACTACTTTGAGGTAACAGAAAACCAAAGTAAGAGGGCTTATTTCAAGAGCAGTAACTGGTTAGAACTACTTTGAGGAAACAGAAAAGCAAAATGGAGAGTTTGACTTCAGAGGAGTAAGACCCTTTGGGCCAATGAGCCGGCAGTAACCGGTTGGAAATTCTTTGAGGAAACAGAAAAGCAAAGAAAGAGGGCTTTTTTCAAGAGCGCTTCACCCCTTGGGGCAATGAGCCCGCAGTAACTGGTTGAAACTACTTTGAGGAAACAGAATATCAAAGTAAGAGGGCTTTTTTTGAAGAGTGCTTCACCCCTTGAGGCAATGAGCGACAGTAACTGGTTGGAACTAATTTGAAGTAACAGAAAAGCAAAATAAGAGGGCTTTTTTCAAGAGCGCTTCACTCCTTGGGGCAATGAGCCTGCAGTAACTGGTTGGAACTGCTTTGAGGTAACATAAAAGCAAAATAAGAGGGCTTTTTTCAAGAGCGCTTCACCCCTTCGGGCAATGAGCCCGCAGTAACTACTTGTAAATACTTTGAGGTAACAGAAAAGCAAAAAAGAGGGCTTTTTTCAAGAGCGCTTCACCCCTTGCGGCAATGAGCCCGCAGTAACTGGTTGAAACTACTTTGAGGTAACAGAAAACCAAAGTAAGAGGGCTTATTTAAAGAGGGCTTCACCCCTTGTGGTAATGAGCCCGCAGTAACTGGTTGGAACAACTTTGAAGTAATAGAAAAGCAAAATAAGAGGACTTTTTTCAAGAGCGCTTCACCCCTTGGGCCAATGAACCCGCAGTAACTGGTTGGAACTCTTTTCAGGAAACAGAAAAGCAAAATAAGAGGGCTTTTTTCAAGAGCGCTTCACCCCTTGGGGCAATGAGCCCGCAGCAACTGTTTGAAACTACTTTGAGTTAACAGAAAACCAAAGAAAGAGGCTTTTTTCAAGAATGCTTCACCCCTTGGGGCAATGAGCCCGCAGTACGTGGTTGGAACTTCTTTGAGGTAACAAAAAAGCAAAATAAGAGGGCTTTTTTCAAGAGCGCTTCACCCCTTGGGGCAATGAGCCCGCAGTAACTGGTTGAAACTACTTTGAGGTAACAGAAAACCAAAGTAAGAGGGCTTATTTCAAGAGCAGTAACTGGTTAGAACTACTTTGAGGAAACAGAAAAGCAAAATGGAGAGTTTGTCTTCAGAGGAGTAAGACCCTTTGGGCCAATGAGCCGGCAGTAACCGGTTGGAAATTCTTTGAGGAAACAGAAAAGCAAAGAAAGAGGGCTTTTTTCAAGAGCGCTTCACCCCTTGGGGCAATGAGCCCGCAGTAACTGGTTGAAACTACTTTGAGGTAACAGAAAACCAAAGTAAGAGGGCTTATTTCAAGAGCGCTTCACCCCTTGGGGTAATGAGCCCACAGTAACTGGTTGGAATAACTTTGAACTAACAGAAAAGAAAAATAAGAGGATTTTTTTCAAGAGCGCTTCATCCCTTGGGGCAATGAGCCCGCAGTAACTGGTTGAAACTACTTTGTGGTAACAGAAAAGCAAAATGGAGGGTTTGTTTTCAGAGGATTAAGACCCCTTGGGCCAATGAACCCGTAGTAACTGGTTGGACCTCTTTTCAGGAAACAGAAAAGCAAAATAAGAGGGCTTTTTTCAAGAATGCTTCACCACTTGCGGCAATGAGCCCGCAGTAACTGTTTGAAACTACTATGAGTTAACTGAAAACCAAAGAAAGAGGGCTTTTTTCAAGAGCGCTTCACCCCTTGGGGCAATTAGCCCGCAGTAACTGGTTGGAACTTCTTTGAGGTAACAGAAAAGCAAAATTAGAGGGCTTTTTTCAAGAGCGCTTCACCCCTTGGCGCAATGAGCCTGCAGTAACTGGTTGGAACTACTTTGAGGAAACAGAAGAGCAAAATGGAGAGTTTGTCTTCAGAGGAGTAAGACCCTTTGGGCCAATGAGCCGGCAGTAACTGGTTGGAAATTCTTTGAGGAAACAGAAAAGCAAAATAAGAGGGCTTTTTTCAAGAGCGCTTCACCCCTTCGGGCAATGAGCCCGCAGTAACTGGTTGGAACTACTTTGAGGAATCGGAAAAGCAAAATAAGAGGGCTTTTTTCAACAGCACTTCACCCCTTGAGGCAATGAGCCCACAGTAACTGGTTGGAACTGCTTTGAGGTAAGAAAAAAGCAAAATAAGAGGGCTTTTTTTCAAGTACGCTTCACTCCTTCGGGCAATGAGCCCGCAGTAACTGGTTGGAACTCCTTTGAGGAAACAGAAAAGCAAAATAAGAGGGCTTTTTTCAAGAGCGCTTCACCCCTTGGGGAAATGAGCCCGCAGTAAGTGTTTGAAACTACTTTGAATTAACAGAAAACCAAAGAAAGAGGGCTTTTTTCAAGAGCGCTTCACCCCTTGGGGCAATGAGCCCGCAGTAACTGGTTGGAACTGCTTTGAGGTAACAAAAAAGCAAAATAAGAGGGCTTTTTTTCAATTGCGCTTCACCCCTTCGGGCAATGGGCCCGCAGTAACTGGTTGGAACTCCTTTGAGGAAACAGAAAAGCAAAATAAAAGGACTTTTTTCAAGAGCGCTTCACCCCTTGGGGAAATGAGCCCGCAGTAAGTGTTTGAAACTACTTTGAATTAACAGAAAACCAAAGAAAGAGGGCTTTTTTCAAGAGCGCTTCACCCCTTGGGGCAATGAGCCCGCAGTAACTGGTTGAAACTACTTTGAGGTAACAGAAAACCAAAGTAAGAGGGCTTATTTCAAGAGCAGTAACTGGTTAGAACTACTTTGAGGAAACAGAAAAGCAAAATGGAGAGTTTGTCTTCAGAGGAGTAAGACCCTTTGGGCCAATGAGCCGGCAGTAACCGGTTGGAAATTCTTTGAGGAAACAGAAAAGCAAAGAAAGAGGGCTTTTTTCAAGAGCGCTTCACCCCTTGGGGCAATGAGCCCGCAGTAACTGGTTGGAACTTCTTTGAGGTAACAGAAAAGCAAAATAAGAGGGCTTTTTTCAAGAGCGCTTCACCCCTTGGCGCAATGAGCCTGCAGTAACTGGTTGGAACTACTTTGAGGAAACAGAAGAGCAAAATGGAGAGTTTGTCTTCAGAGGAGTAAGACCCTTTGGGCCAATGAGCCGGCAGTAACTGGTTGGAAATTCTTTGAGGAAACAGAAAAGCAAAATAAGAGGGCTTTTTTCAAGAGCGCTTCATCCCTTGGGGCAATGAGCCCGCAGTAACTGGTTGAAACTACTTTGTGGTAACAGAAAAGCAAAATGGAGGGTTTGTTTTCAGAGGATTAAGACCCCTTGGGCCAATGAACCCGTAGTAACTGGTTGGACCCCTTTTCAGGAAACAGAAAAGCAAAATAAGAGGGCTTTTTTCAAGAGCGCTTCACCACTTGCGGCAATGAGCCCGCAGTAACTGTTTGAAACTACTTTGAGTTAACTGAAAACCAAAGAAAGAGGGCTTTTTTCAAGAGCGCTTCACCCCTTGGGGCAATTAGCCCGCAGTAACTGGTTGGAACTTCTTTGAGGTAACAGAAAAGCAAAATAAGAGGGCTTTTTTCAAGAGCGCTTCACCCCTTGGCGCAATGAGCCTGCAGTAACTGGTTGGAACTACTTTGAGGAAACAGAAGAGCAAAATGGAGAGTTTGTCTTCAGAGGAGTAAGACCCTTTGGGCCAATGAGCCGGCAGTAACTGGTTGGAAATTCTTTGAGGAAACAGAAAAGCAAAATAAGAGGGCTTTTTTCAAGAGCGCTTCACCCCTTGGGGCAATGAGCCCGCAGTAACTGGTTGGAACTACTTTGAGGAAACAGAAGAGCAAAATGGAGAGTTTGTCTTCAGAGGAGTAAGACCCTTTGGGCCAATGAGCCGACAGTAACTGGTTGGAAATTCTTTGAGGAAACAGAAAAGCAAAATAAGAGGGCTTTTTTCAAGAGCGCTTCACCCCTTGGGGCAATGAGCCCGCAGTAACTGGTTGGAACTACTTTGAGGAATCGGAAAAGCAAAATAAGAGGGCTTTTTTCAAGAGCGCTTCACACCTTGAGGAAATGAGCCTGCAGTAACTGGTTAGAACTACTTTGAGGAAATAGAAAAGCAGTTTGTCTTCAGAGGAGTAAGACCCCTTGGGCCAATGAGCCGGCAGTAACTGGTTGGAAATTGTTTGAGGAAACAGAAAAGCAAAATAAGAGGGCTTTTTTCAAGAGCACTCCACCCCTTGGGGCAATGAGCCCGCAGTAACTGGGTGGAACTGCTTTGAAGTAACAGAAAAGCAAAATAAGAGGGCTTTTTTCAAGAGCGTTTCACTCCTTGGGGCAATGAGCCCACAGTAACTGGTTGGAACTACTTTGAGGAAACAGAATATCAAAGTAAGAGGGCTTTTTTTGAAGAGCGCTTCACCCCTTGGGGCAATGAGCGACAGTAACTGGTTGGAACTAATTTGAAGTAACAGAAAAGCAAAATAAGAGGGCTTTTTTCAAGAGCGCTTCACTCCTTGGGGCAATGAACCCTGCAGTAACTGGTTGTAACTGCTTTGAGGTAACATAAAAGCAAAATAAGAGGACTTTTTTCAAGAGCGCTTCAGCCCTTCGGGCAATGAGCCCGCAGTAACTACTTGTAAATACTTTGAGGTAACAGAAAAGCAAAAAAGAGGGCTTTTTTCAAAAGCGCTTCACCCCTTGGGGCAATGAGCCCGCAGTAACTGGTTGAAACTACTTTGAGGTAACAGAAAACCAAAGTAAGAGGGCTTATTTAAAGATGGCTTCACCCCTTGGGGTAATGAGCCCGCAGTAACTGGTTGGAACAACTTTGAAGTAATAGAAAAGCAAAATAAGAGGACTTTTTTCAAGAGCGCTTCACCCCTTGGGCCAATGAACCCGCAGTAACTGGTTGGAACTCTTTTCAGGAAACAGAAAAGCAAAATAAGAGGGCTTTTTTCAAGAGCGCTTCACCCCTTGGGGCAATGAGCCCGCAGCAACTGTTTGAAACTACTTTGAGTTAACAGAAAACCAAAGAAAGAGGCTTTTTTCAAGAATGCTTCACCCCTTGGGGCAATGAGCCCGCAGTACGTGGTTGGAACTTCTTTGAGGTAACAAAAAAGCAAAATAAGAGGGCTTTTTTCAAGAGCGCTTCACCCCTTGGGGCAATGAGCCCGCAGTAACTGGTTGAAACTACTTTGAGGTAACAGAAAACCAAAGTAAGAGGGCTTATTTCAAAAGCAGTAACTGGTTAGAACTACTTTGAGGAAACAGAAAAGCAAAATGGAGAGTTTGTCTTCAGAGGAGTAAGACCCTTTGGGCCAATGAGCTGGCAGTAACCGGTTGGAAATTCTTTGAGGAAACAGAAAAGCAAAGAAAGAGGGCTTTTTTCAAGAGCGCTTCACCCCTTGGGGCAATGAGCCCGCAGTAACTGGTTGAAACTACTTTGAGGAAACAGAATATCAAAGTAAGAGGGCTTTTTTTGAAGAGCGCTTCACCCCTTGGGGCAATGAGCGACAGTAACTGGTTGGAACTAATTTGAAGTAACAGAAAAGCAAAATAAGAGGGCTTTTTTCAAGAGCGCTTCACTCCTTGGGGCAATGAACCCTGCAGTAACCGGTTGTAACTGCTTTGAGGTAACATAAAAGCAAAATAAGAGGACTTTTTTCAAGAGCGCTTCAGCCCTTCGGGCAATGAGCCCGCAGTAACTACTTGTAAATACTTTGAGGTAACAGAAAAGCAAAAAAGAGGGCTTTTTTCAAAAGCGCTTCACCCCTTGGGGCAATGAGCCCGCAGTAACTGGTTGAAACTACTTTGAGGTAACAGAAAACCAAAGTAAGAGGGCTTATTTAAAGATGGCTTCACCCCTTGGGGTAATGAGCCCGCAGTAACTGGTTGGAACAACTTTGAAGTAATAGAAAAGCAAAATAAGAGGACTTTTTTCAAGAGCGCTTCACCCCTTGGGCCAATGAACCCGCAGTAACTGGTTGGAACTCTTTTCAGGAAACAGAAAAGCAAAATAAGAGGGCTTTTTTCAAGAGCGCTTCACCCCTTGGGGCAATGAGCCCGCAGCAACTGTTTGAAACTACTTTGAGTTAACAGAAAACCAAAGAAAGAGGCTTTTTTCAAGAATGCTTCACGCCTTGGGGCAATGAGCCCGCAGTACGTGGTTGGAACTTCTTTGAGGTAACAAAAAAGCAAAATAAGAGGGCTTTTTTCAAGAGCGCTTCACCCCTTGGGGCAATGAGCCCGCAGTAACTGGTTGAAACTACTTTGAGGTAACAGAAAACCAAAGTAAGAGGGCTTATTTCAAAAGCAGTAACTGGTTAGAACTACTTTGAGGAAACAGAAAAGCAAAATGGAGAGTTTGTCTTCAGAGGAGTAAGACCCTTTGGGCCAATGAGCCGGCAGTAACCGGTTGGAAATTCTTTGAGGAAACAGAAAAGCAAAGAAAGAGGGCTTTTTTCAAGAGCGCTTCACCCCTTGGGGCAATGAGCCCGCAGTAACTGGTTGGAACTTCTTTGAGGTAACAGAAAAGCAAAATAAGAGGGCTTTTTTCAAGAGCGCTTCACCCCTTGGCGCAATGAGCCTGCAGTAACTGGTTGGAACTACTTTGAGGAAACAGAAGAGCAAAATGGAGAGTTTGTCTTCAGAGGAGTAAGACCCTTTGGGCCAATGAGCCGGCAGTAACTGGTTGGAAATTCTTTGAGGAAACAGAAAAGCAAAATAAGAGGGCTTTTTTCAAGAGCGCTTCATCCCTTGGGGCAATGAGCCCGCAGTAACTGGTTGAAACTACTTTGTGGTAACAGAAAAGCAAAATGGAGGGTTTGTTTTCAGAGGATTAAGACCCCTTGGGCCAATGAACCCGTAGTAACTGGTTGGACCCCTTTTCAGGAAACAGAAAAGCAAAATAAGAGGGCTTTTTTCAAGAGCGCTTCACCACTTGCGGCAATGAGCCCGCAGTAACTGTTTGAAACTACTTTGAGTTAACTGAAAACCAAAGAAAGAGGGCTTTTTTCAAGAGCGCTTCACCCCTTGGGGCAATTAGCCCGCAGTAACTGGTTGGAACTTCTTTGAGGTAACAGAAAAGCAAAATAAGAGGGCTTTTTTCAAGAGCGCTTCACCCCTTGGCGCAATGAGCCTGCAGTAACTGGTTGGAACTACTTTGAGGAAACAGAAGAGCAAAATGGAGAGTTTGTCTTCAGAGGAGTAAGACCCTTTGGGCCAATGAGCCGGCAGTAACTGGTTGGAAATTCTTTGAGGAAACAGAAAAGCAAAATAAGAGGGCTTTTTTCAAGAGCGCTTCACCCCTTGGGGCAATGAGCCCGCAGTAACTGGTTGGAACTACTTTGAGGAAACAGAAGAGCAAAATGGAGAGTTTGTCTTCAGAGGAGTAAGACCCTTTGGGCCAATGAGCCGACAGTAACTGGTTGGAAATTCTTTGAGGAAACAGAAAAGCAAAATAAGAGGGCTTTTTTCAAGAGCGCTTCACCCCTTGGGGCAATGAGCCCGCAGTAACTGGTTGGAACTACTTTGAGGAATCGGAAAAGCAAAATAAGAGGGCTTTTTTCAAGAGCGCTTCACACCTTGAGGAAATGAGCCTGCAGTAACTGGTTAGAACTACTTTGAGGAAATAGAAAAGCAGTTTGTCTTCAGAGGAGTAAGACCCCTTGGGCCAATGAGCCGGCAGTAACTGGTTGGAAATTGTTTGAGGAAACAGAAAAGCAAAATAAGAGGGCTTTTTTCAAGAGCACTCCACCCCTTGGGGCAATGAGCCCGCAGTAACTGGGTGGAACTGCTTTGAAGTAACAGAAAAGCAAAATAAGAGGGCTTTTTTCAAGAGCGTTTCACTCCTTGGGGCAATGAGCCCACAGTAACTGGTTGGAACTACTTTGAGGAAACAGAATATCAAAGTAAGAGGGCTTTTTTTGAAGAGCGCTTCACCCCTTGGGGCAATGAGCGACAGTAACTGGTTGGAACTAATTTGAAGTAACAGAAAAGCAAAATAAGAGGGCTTTTTTCAAGAGCGCTTCACTCCTTGGGGCAATGAACCCTGCAGTAACTGGTTGTAACTGCTTTGAGGTAACATAAAAGCAAAATAAGAGGACTTTTTTCAAGAGCGCTTCAGCCCTTCGGGCAATGAGCCCGCAGTAACTACTTGTAAATACTTTGAGGTAACAGAAAAGCAAAAAAGAGGGCTTTTTTCAAAAGCGCTTCACCCCTTGGGGCAATGAGCCCGCAGTAACTGGTTGAAACTACTTTGAGGTAACAGAAAACCAAAGTAAGAGGGCTTATTTAAAGATGGCTTCACCCCTTGGGGTAATGAGCCCGCAGTAACTGGTTGGAACAACTTTGAAGTAATAGAAAAGCAAAATAAGAGGACTTTTTTCAAGAGCGCTTCACCCCTTGGGCCAATGAACCCGCAGTAACTGGTTGGAACTCTTTTCAGGAAACAGAAAAGCAAAATAAGAGGGCTTTTTTCAAGAGCGCTTCACCCCTTGGGGCAATGAGCCCGCAGCAACTGTTTGAAACTACTTTGAGTTAACAGAAAACCAAAGAAAGAGGCTTTTTTCAAGAATGCTTCACCCCTTGGGGCAATGAGCCCGCAGTACGTGGTTGGAACTTCTTTGAGGTAACAAAAAAGCAAAATAAGAGGGCTTTTTTCAAGAGCGCTTCACCCCTTGGGGCAATGAGCCCGCAGTAACTGGTTGAAACTACTTTGAGGTAACAGAAAACCAAAGTAAGAGGGCTTATTTCAAAAGCAGTAACTGGTTAGAACTACTTTGAGGAAACAGAAAAGCAAAATGGAGAGTTTGTCTTCAGAGGAGTAAGACCCTTTGGGCCAATGAGCTGGCAGTAACCGGTTGGAAATTCTTTGAGGAAACAGAAAAGCAAAGAAAGAGGGCTTTTTTCAAGAGCGCTTCACCCCTTGGGGCAATGAGCCCGCAGTAACTGGTTGAAACTACTTTGAGGAAACAGAATATCAAAGTAAGAGGGCTTTTTTTGAAGAGCGCTTCACCCCTTGGGGCAATGAGCGACAGTAACTGGTTGGAACTAATTTGAAGTAACAGAAAAGCAAAATAAGAGGGCTTTTTTCAAGAGCGCTTCACTCCTTGGGGCAATGAACCCTGCAGTAACCGGTTGTAACTGCTTTGAGGTAACATAAAAGCAAAATAAGAGGACTTTTTTCAAGAGCGCTTCAGCCCTTCGGGCAATGAGCCCGCAGTAACTACTTGTAAATACTTTGAGGTAACAGAAAAGCAAAAAAGAGGGCTTTTTTCAAAAGCGCTTCACCCCTTGGGGCAATGAGCCCGCAGTAACTGGTTGAAACTACTTTGAGGTAACAGAAAACCAAAGTAAGAGGGCTTATTTAAAGATGGCTTCACCCCTTGGGGTAATGAGCCCGCAGTAACTGGTTGGAACAACTTTGAAGTAATAGAAAAGCAAAATAAGAGGACTTTTTTCAAGAGCGCTTCACCCCTTGGGCCAATGAACCCGCAGTAACTGGTTGGAACTCTTTTCAGGAAACAGAAAAGCAAAATAAGAGGGCTTTTTTCAAGAGCGCTTCACCCCTTGGGGCAATGAGCCCGCAGCAACTGTTTGAAACTACTTTGAGTTAACAGAAAACCAAAGAAAGAGGCTTTTTTCAAGAATGCTTCACGCCTTGGGGCAATGAGCCCGCAGTACGTGGTTGGAACTTCTTTGAGGTAACAAAAAAGCAAAATAAGAGGGCTTTTTTCAAGAGCGCTTCACCCCTTGGGGCAATGAGCCCGCAGTAACTGGTTGAAACTACTTTGAGGTAACAGAAAACCAAAGTAAGAGGGCTTATTTCAAAAGCAGTAACTGGTTAGAACTACTTTGAGGAAACAGAAAAGCAAAATGGAGAGTTTGTCTTCAGAGGAGTAAGACCCTTTGGGCCAATGAGCCGGCAGTAACCGGTTGGAAATTCTTTGAGGAAACAGAAAAGCAAAGAAAGAGGGCTTTTTTCAAGAGCGCTTCACCCCTTGGGGCAATGAGCCCGCAGTAACTGGTTGGAACTTCTTTGAGGTAACAGAAAAGCAAAATAAGAGGGCTTTTTTCAAGAGCGCTTCACCCCTTGGCGCAATGAGCCTGCAGTAACTGGTTGGAACTACTTTGAGGAAACAGAAGAGCAAAATGGAGAGTTTGTCTTCAGAGGAGTAAGACCCTTTGGGCCAATGAGCCGGCAGTAACTGGTTGGAAATTCTTTGAGGAAACAGAAAAGCAAAATAAGAGGGCTTTTTTCAAGAGCGCTTCATCCCTTGGGGCAATGAGCCCGCAGTAACTGGTTGAAACTACTTTGTGGTAACAGAAAAGCAAAATGGAGGGTTTGTTTTCAGAGGATTAAGACCCCTTGGGCCAATGAACCCGTAGTAACTGGTTGGACCCCTTTTCAGGAAACAGAAAAGCAAAATAAGAGGGCTTTTTTCAAGAGCGCTTCACCACTTGCGGCAATGAGCCCGCAGTAACTGTTTGAAACTACTTTGAGTTAACTGAAAACCAAAGAAAGAGGGCTTTTTTCAAGAGCGCTTCACCCCTTGGGGCAATTAGCCCGCAGTAACTGGTTGGAACTTCTTTGAGGTAACAGAAAAGCAAAATAAGAGGGCTTTTTTCAAGAGCGCTTCACCCCTTGGCGCAATGAGCCTGCAGTAACTGGTTGGAACTACTTTGAGGAAACAGAAGAGCAAAATGGAGAGTTTGTCTTCAGAGGAGTAAGACCCTTTGGGCCAATGAGCCGGCAGTAACTGGTTGGAAATTCTTTGAGGAAACAGAAAAGCAAAATAAGAGGGCTTTTTTCAAGAGCGCTTCACCCCTTGGGGCAATGAGCCCGCAGTAACTGGTTGGAACTCTTTTCAGGAAACAGAAAAGCAAAATAAGAGGGCTTTTTTCAAGAGCGCTTCACCCCTTGGGGCAATGAGCCCGCAGCAACTGTTTGAAACTACTTTGAGTTAACAGAAAACCAAAGAAAGAGGCTTTTTTCAAGAATGCTTCACCCCTTGGGGCAATGAGCCCGCAGTACGTGGTTGGAACTTCTTTGAGGTAACAAAAAAGCAAAATAAGAGGGCTTTTTTCAAGAGCGCTTCACCCCTTGGGGCAATGAGCCCGCAGTAACTGGTTGAAACTACTTTGAGGTAACAGAAAACCAAAGTAAGAGGGCTTATTTCAAAAGCAGTAACTGGTTAGAACTACTTTGAGGAAACAGAAAAGCAAAATGGAGAGTTTGTCTTCAGAGGAGTAAGACCCTTTGGGCCAATGAGCCGGCAGTAACCGGTTGGAAATTCTTTGAGGAAACAGAAAAGCAAAGAAAGAGGGCTTTTTTCAAGAGCGCTTCACCCCTTGGGGCAATGAGCCCGCAGTAACTGGTTGAAACTACTTTGAGGAAACAGAATATCAAAGTAAGAGGGCTTTTTTTGAAGAGCGCTTCACCCCTTGGGGCAATGAGCGACAGTAACTGGTTGGAACTAATTTGAAGTAACAGAAAAGCAAAATAAGAGGGCTTTTTTCAAGAGCGCTTCACTCCTTGGGGCAATGAGCCTGCAGTAACTGGTTGGAACTGCTTTGAGGTAACATAAAAGCAAAATAAGAGGGCTTTTTTCAAGAGCGCTTCACCCCTTCGGGCAATGAGCCCGCAGTAACTACTTGTAAATACTTTGAGGTAACAGAAAAGCAAAAAAGAGGGCTTTTTTCAAAAGCGCTTCACCCCTTGGGGCAATGAGCCCGCAGTAACTGGTTGAAACTACTTTGAGGTAACAGAAAACCAAAGTAAGAGGGCTTATTTAAAGAGGGCTTCACCCCTTGGGGTAATGAGCCCGCAGTAACTGGTTGGAACAACTTTGAAGTAATAGAAAAGCAAAATAAGAGGACTTTTTTCAAGAGCGCTTCACCCCTTGGGCCAATGAACCCGCAGTAAGTGGTTGGAACTCTTTTCAGGAAACAGAAAAGCAAAATAAGAGGGCTTTTTTCAAGAGCGCTTCACCCCTTGGGGCAATGAGCCCGCAGCAACTGTTTGAAACTACTTAAAGTTAACAGAAAACCAAAGAAAGAGGCTTTTTTCAAGAATGCTTCACCCCTTGGGGCAATGAGCCCGCAGTACGTGGTTGGAACTTCTTTGAGGTAACAAAAAAGCAAAATAAGAGGGCTTTTTTCAAGAGCGCTTCACCCCTTGGGGCAATGAGCCCGCAGTAACTGGTTGAAACTACTTTGAGGTAACAGAAAACCAAAGTAAGAGGGCTTATTTCAAGAGCAGTAACTGGTTAGAACTACTTTGAGGAAACAGAAAAGCAAAATGGAGAGTTTGTCTTCAGAGGAGTAAGACCCTTTGGGCCAATGAGCCGGCAGTAACCGGTTGGAAATTCTTTGAGGAAACAGAAAAGCAAAGAAAGAGGGCTTTTTTCAAGAGCGCTTCACCCCTTGGGGCAATGAGCCTGCAGTAACTGGTTGAAACTACTTTGAGGAAACAGAATATCAAAGTAAGAGGGCTTTTTTTGAAGAGCGCTTCACCCCTTGGGGCAATGAGCGACAGTAACTGGTTGGAACTAATTTGAAGTAACAGAAAAGCAAAATAAGAGGGCTTTTTTCAAGAGCGCTTCACCCCTTGGGGCAATGACCCCGCAGTAACTGGTTGAAACTACTTTGATGTAACAGAAAACCAAAGTAAGAGGGCTTATTTCAAGAGCAGTAACTGGTTAGAACTACTTTGAGGAAATAGAAAAGCAAAATGGAGAGTTTGACTTCAGAGGAGTAAGACCCTTTGGGCCAATGAGCCGGCAGTAACCGGTTGGAAATTCTTTGAGGAAACAGAAAAGCAAAGAAAGAGGGCTTTTTTCAAGAGCGCTTCACCCCTTGGGGCAATGAGCCCGCAGTAACTGGTTGAAACTACTTTGAGGAAACAGAATATCAAAGTAAGAGGGCTTTTTTTGAAGAGTGCTTCACCCCTTGAGGCAATGAGCGACAGTAACTGGTTGGAACTAATTTGAAGTAACAGAAAAGCAAAATAAGAGGGCTTTTTTCAAGAGCGCTTCACTCCTTGGGGCAATGAGCCTGCAGTAACTGGTTGGAACTGCTTTGAGGTAACATAAAAGCAAAATAAGAGGGCTTTTTTCAAGAGCGCTTCACCCCTTCGGGCAATGAGCCCGCAGTAACTACTTGTAAATACTTTGAGGTAACAGAAAAGCAAAAAAGAGGGCTTTTTTCAAGAGCGCTTCACCACTTGCGGCAATGAGCCCGCAGTAACTGGTTGAAACTACTTTGAGGTAACAGAAAACCAAAGTAAGAGGGCTTATTTAAAGAGGGCTTCACCCCTTGTGGTAATGAGCCCGCAGTAACTGGTTGGAACAACTTTGAAGTAATAGAAAAGCAAAATAAGAGGACTTTTTTCAAGAGCGCTTCACCCCTTGGGCCAATGAACCCGCAGTAACTGGTTGGAACTCTTTTCAGGAAACAGAAAAGCAAAATAAGAGGGCTTTTTTCAAGAGCGCTTCACCCCTTGGGGCAATGAGCCCGCAGCAACTGTTTGAAACTACTTTGAGTTAACAGAAAACCAAAGAAATAGGCTTTTTTCAAGAATGCTTCACCCCTTGGGGCAATGAGCCCGCAGTACGTGGTTGGAACTTCTTTGAGGTAACAAAAAAGCAAAATAAGAGGGCTTTTTTCAAGAGCGCTTCACCCCTTGGGGCAATGAGCCCGCAGTAACTGGTTGAAACTACTTTGAGGTAACAGAAAACCAAAGTAAGAGGGCTTATTTCAAGAGCAGTAACTGGTTAGAACTACTTTGAGGAAACAGAAAAGCAAAATGGAGAGTTTGTCTTCAGAGGAGTAAGACCCTTTGGGCCAATGAGCCGGCAGTAACCGGTTGGAAATTCTTTGAGGAAACAGAAAAGCAAAGAAAGAGGGCTTTTTTCAAGAGCGCTTCACCCCTTGGGGCAATGAGCCCGCAGTAACTGGTTGAAACTACTTTGAGGTAACAGAAAACCAAAGTAAGAGGGCTTATTTCAAGAGCGCTTCACCCCTTGGGGTAATGAGCCCACAGTAACTGGTTGGAATAACTTTGAACTAACAGAAAAGAAAAATAAGAGGATTTTTTTCAAGAGCGCTTCATCCCTTGGGGCAATGAGCCCGCAGTAACTGGTTGAAACTACTTTGTGGTAACAGAAAAGCAAAATGGAGGGTTTGTTTTCAGAGGATTAAGACCCCTTGGGCCAATGAACCCGTAGTAACTGGTTGGACCTCTTTTCAGGAAACAGAAAAGCAAAATAAGAGGGCTTTTTTCAAGAATGCTTCACCACTTGCGGCAATGAGCCCGCAGTAACTGTTTGAAACTACTATGAGTTAACTGAAAACCAAAGAAAGAGGGCTTTTTTCAAGAGCGCTTCACCCCTTGGGGCAATGAGCCCGCAGTAACTGGTTGGAACTTCTTTGAGGTAACAGAAAAGCAAAATTAGAGGGCTTTTTTCAAGAGCGCTTCACCCCTTGGCGCAATGAGCCTGCAGTAACTGGTTGGAACTACTTTGAGGAAACAGAAGAGCAAAATGGAGAGTTTGTCTTCAGAGGAGTAAGACCCTTTGGGCCAATGAGCCGGTAGTAACTGGTTGGAAATTCTTTGAGGAAACAGAAAAGCAAAATAAGAGGGCTTTTTTCAAGAGCGCTTCACCCCTTGGGGCAATGAGCCCGCAGTAACTGGTTGGAACTACTTTGAGGAAACAGAAGAGCAAAATGGAGAGTTTGTCTTCAGAGGAGTAAGACCCTTTGGGCCAATGAGCCGACAGTAACTGGTTGGAAATTTTTTGAGGAAACAGAAAAGCAAAATAAGAGGGCTTTTTTCAAGAGCGCTTCACCCCTTGGGGCAATGAGCCCGCAGTAACTGGTTGGAACTACTTTGAGGAATCGGAAAAGCAAAATAAGAGGGCTTTTTTCAACAGCACTTCACCCCTTGAGGCAATGAGCCCACAGTAACTGGTTGGAACTGCTTTGAGGTAAGAAAAAAGCAAAATAAGAGGGCTTTTTTTCAAGTACGCTTCACTCCTTCGGGCAGTGAGCCCGCAGTAACTGGTTGGAACTCCTTTGAGGAAACAGAAAAGCAAAATAAGAGGGCTTTTTTCAAGAGCGCTTCACCCCTTGGGGAAATGAGCCCGCAGTAAGTGTTTGAAACTACTTTGAATTAACAGAAAACCAAAGAAAGAGGGCTTTTTTCAAGAGCGCTTCACCCCTTGGGGCAATGAGCCCGCAGTAACTGGTTGGAACTGCTTTGAGGTAACAAAAAAGCAAAATAAGAGGGCTTTTTTTCAATTGCGCTTCACCCCTTCGGGCAATGGGCCCGCAGTAACTGGTTGGAACTCCTTTGAGGAAACAGAAAAGCAAAATAAAAGGACTTTTTTCAAGAGCGCTTCACCCCTTGGGGAAATGAGCCCGCAGTAAGTGTTTGAAACTACTTTGAATTAACAGAAAACCAAAGAAAGAGGGCTTTTTTCAAGAGCGCTTCACCCCTTGGGGCAATGAGCCCGCAGTAACTGGTTGAAACTACTTTGAGGTAACAGAAAACCAAAGTAAGAGGGCTTATTTCAAGAGCAGTAACTGGTTAGAACTACTTTGAGGAAACAGAAAAGCAAAATGGAGAGTTTGTCTTCAGAGGAGTAAGACCCTTTGGGCCAATGAGCCGGCAGTAACCGGTTGGAAATTCTTTGAGGAAACAGAAAAGCAAAGAAAGAGGGCTTTTTTCAAGAGCGCTTCACCCCTTGGGGCAATGAGCCCGCAGTAACTGGTTGGAACTTCTTTGAGGTAACAGAAAAGCAAAATAAGAGGGCTTTTTTCAAGAGCGCTTCACCCCTTGGCGCAATGAGCCTGCAGTAACTGGTTGGAACTACTTTGAGGAAACAGAAGAGCAAAATGGAGAGTTTGTCTTCAGAGGAGTAAGACCCTTTGGGCCAATGAGCCGGCAGTAACTGGTTGGAAATTCTTTGAGGAAACAGAAAAGCAAAATAAGAGGGCTTTTTTCAAGAGCGCTTCATCCCTTGGGGCAATGAGCCCGCAGTAACTGGTTGAAACTACTTTGTGGTAACAGAAAAGCAAAATGGAGGGTTTGTTTTCAGAGGATTAAGACCCCTTGGGCCAATGAACCCGTAGTAACTGGTTGGACCCCTTTTCAGGAAACAGAAAAGCAAAATAAGAGGGCTTTTTTCAAGAGCGCTTCACCACTTGCGGCAATGAGCCCGCAGTAACTGTTTGAAACTACTTTGAGTTAACTGAAAACCAAAGAAAGAGGGCTTTTTTCAAGAGCGCTTCACCCCTTGGGGCAATTAGCCCGCAGTAACTGGTTGGAACTTCTTTGAGGTAACAGAAAAGCAAAATAAGAGGGCTTTTTTCAAGAGCGCTTCACCCCTTGGCGCAATGAGCCTGCAGTAACTGGTTGGAACTACTTTGAGGAAACAGAAGAGCAAAATGGAGAGTTTGTCTTCAGAGGAGTAAGACCCTTTGGGCCAATGAGCCGGCAGTAACTGGTTGGAAATTCTTTGAGGAAACAGAAAAGCAAAATAAGAGGGCTTTTTTCAAGAGCGCTTCACCCCTTGGGGCAATGAGCCCGCAGTAACTGGTTGGAACTACTTTGAGGAAACAGAAGAGCAAAATGGAGAGTTTGTCTTCAGAGGAGTAAGACCCTTTGGGCCAATGAGCCGACAGTAACTGGTTGGAAATTCTTTGAGGAAACAGAAAAGCAAAATAAGAGGGCTTTTTTCAAGAGCGCTTCACCCCTTGGGGCAATGAGCCCGCAGTAACTGGTTGGAACTACTTTGAGGAATCGGAAAAGCAAAATAAGAGGGCTTTTTTCAAGAGCGCTTCACACCTTGAGGAAATGAGCCTGCAGTAACTGGTTAGAACTACTTTGAGGAAATAGAAAAGCAGTTTGTCTTCAGAGGAGTAAGACCCCTTGGGCCAATGAGCCGGCAGTAACTGGTTGGAAATTGTTTGAGGAAACAGAAAAGCAAAATAAGAGGGCTTTTTTCAAGAGCACTCCACCCCTTGGGGCAATGAGCCCGCAGTAACTGGGTGGAACTGCTTTGAAGTAACAGAAAAGCAAAATAAGAGGGCTTTTTTCAAGAGCGTTTCACTCCTTGGGGCAATGAGCCCACAGTAACTGGTTGGAACTACTTTGAGGAAACAGAATATCAAAGTAAGAGGGCTTTTTTTGAAGAGCGCTTCACCCCTTGGGGCAATGAGCGACAGTAACTGGTTGGAACTAATTTGAAGTAACAGAAAAGCAAAATAAGAGGGCTTTTTTCAAGAGCGCTTCACTCCTTGGGGCAATGAACCCTGCAGTAACTGGTTGGAACTGCTTTGAGGTAACATAAAAGCAAAATAAGAGGACTTTTTTCAAGAGCGCTTCAGCCCTTCGGGCAATGAGCCCGCAGTAACTACTTGTAAATACTTTGAGGTAACAGAAAAGCAAAAAAGAGGGCTTTTTTCAAAAGCGCTTCACCCCTTGGGGCAATGAGCCCGCAGTAACTGGTTGAAACTACTTTGAGGTAACAGAAAACCAAAGTAAGAGGGCTTATTTAAAGATGGCTTCACCCCTTGGGGTAATGAGCCCGCAGTAACTGGTTGGAACAACTTTGAAGTAATAGAAAAGCAAAATAAGAGGACTTTTTTCAAGAGCGCTTCACCCCTTGGGCCAATGAACCCGCAGTAACTGGTTGGAACTCTTTTCAGGAAACAGAAAAGCAAAATAAGAGGGCTTTTTTCAAGAGCGCTTCACCCCTTGGGGCAATGAGCCCGCAGCAACTGTTTGAAACTACTTTGAGTTAACAGAAAACCAAAGAAAGAGGCTTTTTTCAAGAATGCTTCACCCCTTGGGGCAATGAGCCCGCAGTACGTGGTTGGAACTTCTTTGAGGTAACAAAAAAGCAAAATAAGAGGGCTTTTTTCAAGAGCGCTTCACCCCTTGGGGCAATGAGCCCGCAGTAACTGGTTGAAACTACTTTGAGGTAACAGAAAACCAAAGTAAGAGGGCTTATTTCAAGAGCAGTAACTGGTTAGAACTACTTTGAGGAAACAGAAAAGCAAAATGGAGAGTTTGTCTTCAGAGGAGTAAGACCCTTTGGGCCAATGAGCCGGCAGTAACCGGTTGGAAATTCTTTGAGGAAACAGAAAAGCAAAGAAAGAGGGCTTTTTTCAAGAGCGCTTCACCCCTTGGGGCAATGAGCCCGCAGTAACTGGTTGAAACTACTTTGAGGAAACAGAATATCAAAGTAAGAGGGCTTTTTTTGAAGAGCGCTTCACCCCTTGGGGCAATGAGCGACAGTAACTGGTTGGAACTAATTTGAAGTAACAGAAAAGCAAAATAAGAGGGCTTTTTTCAAGAGCGCTTCACTCCTTGGGGCAATGAGCCTGCAGTAACTGGTTGGAACTGCTTTGAGGTAACATAAAAGCAAAATAAGAGGGCTTTTTTCAAGAGCGCTTCACCCCTTCGGGCAATGAGCCCGCAGTAACTACTTGTAAATACTTTGAGGTAACAGAAAAGCAAAAAAGAGGGCTTTTTTCAAAAGCGCTTCACCCCTTGGGGCAATGAGCCCGCAGTAACTGGTTGAAACTACTTTGAGGTAACAGAAAACCAAAGTAAGAGGGCTTATTTAAAGAGGGCTTCACCCCTTGGGGTAATGAGCCCGCAGTAACTGGTTGGAACAACTTTGAAGTAATAGAAAAGCAAAATAAGAGGACTTTTTTCAAGAGCGCTTCACCCCTTGGGCCAATGAACCCGCAGTAACTGGTTGGAACTCTTTTCAGGAAACAGAAAAGCAAAATAAGAGGGCTTTTTTCAAGAGCGCTTCACCCCTTGGGGCAATGGGCCCGCAGCAACTGTTTGAAACTACTTTGAGTTAACAGAAAACCAAAGAAAGAGGCTTTTTTCAAGAATGCTTCACCCCTTGGGGCAATGAGCCCGCAGTACGTGGTTGGAACTTCTTTGAGGTAACAAAAAAGCAAAATAAGAGGGCTTTTTTCAAGAGCGCTTCACCCCTTGGGGCAATGAGCCCGCAGTAACTGGTTGAAACTACTTTGAGGTAACAGAAAACCAAAGTAAGAGGGCTTATTTCAAGAGCAGTAACTGGTTAGAACTACTTTGAGGAAACAGAAAAGCAAAATGGAGAGTTTGTCTTCAGAGGAGTAAGACCCTTTGGGCCAATGAGCCGGCAGTAACCGGTTGGAAATTCTTTGAGGAAACAGAAAAGCAAAGAAAGAGGGCTTTTTTCAAGAGCGCTTCACCCCTTGGGGCAATGAGCCTGCAGTAACTGGTTGGAACAACTTTGAAGTAATAGAAAAGCAAAATAAGAGGACTTTTTACAAGAGCGCTTCACCCCTTGGGCCAATGAACCCGCAGTAACTGGTTGGAACTCTTTTCAGGAAACAGAAAAGCAAAATAAGAGGGCTTTTTTCAAGAGCGCTTCACCCCTTGGGGCAATGAGCCCGCAGTAACTGGTTGAAACTACTTTGAGGAAACAGAATATCAAAGTAAGAGGGCTTTTTTTGAAGAGCGCTTCACCCCTTGGGGCAATGAGCGACAGTAACTGGTTGGAACTAATTTGAAGTAACAGAAAAGCAAAATAAGAGGGCTTTTTTCAAGAGCGCTTCACTCCTTGGGGCAATGAGCCCTGCAGTAACTGGTTGGAACTGCTTTGAGGTAACATAAAAGCAAAATAAGAGGGCTTTTTTCAAGAGCGCTTCACCCCTTAGGGCAATGAGCCCGCAGTAACTACTTGTAAATACTTTGAGGTAACTGAAAAGCAAAAAAGAGGGCTTTTTTCAAAAGCGCTTCACCCCTTGGGGCAATGAGCCCGCAGTAACTGGTTGAAACTACTTTGAGGTAACAGAAAACCAAAGTAAGAGGGCTTATTTAAAGATGGCTTCACCCCTTGGGGTAATGAGCCCGCAGTAACTGGTTGGAACAACTTTGAAGTAATAGAAAAGCAAAATAAGAGGACTTTTTTCAAGAGCGCTTCACCCCTTGGGCCAATGAACCCGCAGTAACTGGTTGGAACTCTTTTCAGGAAACAGAAAAGCAAAATAAGAGGGCTTTTTTCAAGAGCGCTTCACCCCTTGGGGCAATGGGCCCGCAGCAACTGTTTGAAACTACTTTGAGTTAACAGAAAACCAAAGAAAGAGGCTTTTTTCAAGAATGCTTCACCCCTTGGGGCAATGAGCCCGCAGTACGTGGTTGGAACTTCTTTGAGGTAACAAAAAAGCAAAATAAGAGGGCTTTTTTCAAGAGCGCTTCACCCCTTGGGGCAATGAGCCCGCAGTAACTGGTTGAAACTACTTTGAGGTAACAGAAAACCAAAGTAAGAGGGCTTATTTCAAGAGCAGTAACTGGTTAGAACTACTTTGAGGAAACAGAAAAGCAAAATGGAGAGTTTGTCTTCAGAGGAGTAAGACCCTTTGGGCCAATGAGCCGGCAGTAACCGGTTGGAAATTCTTTGAGGAAACAGAAAAGCAAAGAAAGAGGGCTTTTTTCAAGAGCGCTTCACCCCTTGGGGCAATGAGCCTGCAGTAACTGGTTGAAACTACTTTGAGGAAACAGAATATCAAAGTAAGAGGGCTTTTTTTGAAGAGCGCTTCACCCCTTGGGGCAATGAGCGACAGTAACTGGTTGGAACTAATTTGAAGTAACAGAAAAGCAAAATAAGAGGGCTTTTTTCAAGAGCGCTTCACCCCTTGGGGCAATGACCCCGCAGTAACTGGTTGAAACTACTTTGAGGTAACAGAAAACCAAAGTAAGAGGGCTTATTTCAAGAGCAGTAACTGGTTAGAACTACTTTGAGGAAACAGAAAAGCAAAATGGAGAGTTTGACTTCAGAGGAGTAAGACCCTTTGGGCCAATGAGCCGGCAGTAACCGGTTGGAAATTCTTTGAGGAAACAGAAAAGCAAAGAAAGAGGGCTTTTTTCAAGAGCGCTTCACCCCTTGGGGCAATGAGCCCGCAGTAACTGGTTGAAACTACTTTGAGGAAACAGAATATCAAAGTAAGAGGGCTTTTTTTGAAGAGTGCTTCACCCCTTGAGGCAATGAGCGACAGTAACTGGTTGGAACTAATTTGAAGTAACAGAAAAGCAAAATAAGAGGGCTTTTTTCAAGAGCGCTTCACTCCTTGGGGCAATGAGCCTGCAGTAACTGGTTGGAACTGCTTTGAGGTAACATAAAAGCAAAATAAGAGGGCTTTTTTCAAGAGCGCTTCACCCCTTCGGGCAATGAGCCCGCAGTAACTACTTGTAAATACTTTGAGGTAACAGAAAAGCAAAAAAGAGGGCTTTTTTCAAGAGCGCTTCACCACTTGCGGCAATGAGCCCGCAGTAACTGGTTGAAACTACTTTGAGGTAACAGTAAACCAAAGTAAGAGGGCTTATTTAAAGAGGGCTTCACCCCTTGTGGTAATGAGCCCGCAGTAACTGGTTGGAACAACTTTGAAGTAATAGAAAAGCAAAATAAGAGGACTTTTTTCAAGAGCGCTTCACCCCTTGGGCCAATGAACCCGCAGTAACTGGTTGGAACTCTTTTCAGGAAACAGAAAAGCAAAATAAGAGGGCTTTTTTCAAGAGCGCTTCACCCCTTGGGGCAATGAGCCCGCAGCAACTGTTTGAAACTACTTTGAGTTAACAGAAAACCAAAGAAAGAGGCTTTTTTCAAGAATGCTTCACCCCTTGGGGCAATGAGCCCGCAGTACGTGGTTGGAACTTCTTTGAGGTAACAAAAAAGCAAAATAAGAGGGCTTTTTTCAAGAGCGCTTCACCCCTTGGGGCAATGAGCCCGCAGTAACTGGTTGAAACTACTTTGAGGTAACAGAAAACCAAAGTAAGAGGGCTTATTTCAAGAGCAGTAACTGGTTAGAACTACTTTGAGGAAACAGAAAAGCAAAATGGAGAGTTTGTCTTCAGAGGAGTAAGACCCTTTGGGCCAATGAGCCGGCAGTAACCGGTTGGAAATTCTTTGAGGAAACAGAAAAGCAAAGAAAGAGGGCTTTTTTCAAGAGCGCTTCACCCCTTGGGGCAATGAGCCCGCAGTAACTGGTTGAAACTACTTTGAGGTAACAGAAAACCAAAGTAAGAGGGCTTATTTCAAGAGCGCTTCACCCCTTGGGGTAATGAGCCCACAGTAACTGGTTGGAATAACTTTGAACTAACAGAAAAGAAAAATAAGAGGATTTTTTTCAAGAGCGCTTCATCCCTTGGGGCAATGAGCCCGCAGTAACTGGTTGAAACTACTTTGTGGTAACAGAAAAGCAAAATGGAGGGTTTGTTTTCAGAGGATTAAGACCCCTTGGGCCAATGAACCCGTAGTAACTGGTTGGACCTCTTTTCAGGAAACAGAAAAGCAAAATAAGAGGGCTTTTTTCAAGAATGCTTCACCACTTGCGGCAATGAGCCCGCAGTAACTGTTTGAAACTACTATGAGTTAACTGAAAACCAAAGAAAGAGGGCTTTTTTCAAGAGCGCTTCACCCCTTGGGGCAATTAGCCCGCAGTAACTGGTTGGAACTTCTTTGAGGTAACAGAAAAGCAAAATTAGAGGGCTTTTTTCAAGAGCGCTTCACCCCTTGGCGCAATGAGCCTGCAGTAACTGGTTGGAACTACTTTGAGGAAACAGAAGAGCAAAATGGAGAGTTTGTCTTCAGAGGAGTAAGACCCTTTGGGCCAATGAGCCGGCAGTAACTGGTTGGAAATTCTTTGAGGAAACAGAAAAGCAAAATAAGAGGGCTTTTTTCAAGAGCGCTTCACCCCTTGGGGCAATGAGCCCGCAGTAACTGGTTGGAACTACTTTGAGGAAACAGAAGAGCAAAATGGAGAGTTTGTCTTCAGAGGAGTAAGACCCTTTGGGCCAATGAGCCGACAGTAACTGGTTGGAAATTCTTTGAGGAAACAGAAAAGCAAAATAAGAGGGCTTTTTTCAAGAGCGCTTCACCCCTTGGGGCAATGAGCCCGCAGTAACTGGTTGGAACTACTTTGAGGAATCGGAAAAGCAAAATAAGAGGGCTTTTTTCAACAGCACTTCACCCCTTGAGGCAATGAGCCCACAGTAACTGGTTGGAACTGCTTTGAGGTAAGAAAAAAGCAAAATAAGAGGGCTTTTTTTCAAGTACGCTTCACTCCTTCGGGCAATGAGCCCGCAGTAACTGGTTGGAACTCCTTTGAGGAAACAGAAAAGCAAAATAAGAGGGCTTTTTTCAAGAGCGCTTCACCCCTTGGGGAAATGAGCCCGCAGTAAGTGTTTGAAACTACTTTGAATTAACAGAAAACCAAAGAAAGAGGGCTTTTTTCAAGAGCGCTTCACCCCTTGGGGCAATGAGCCCGCAGTAACTGGTTGGAACTGCTTTGAGGTAACAAAAAAGCAAAATAAGAGGGCTTTTTTTCAATTGCGCTTCACCCCTTCGGGCAATGGGCCCGCAGTAACTGGTTGGAACTCCTTTGAGGAAACAGAAAAGCAAAATAAAAGGACTTTTTTCAAGAGCGCTTCACCCCTTGGGGAAATGAGCCCGCAGTAAGTGTTTGAAACTACTTTGAATTAACAGAAAACCAAAGAAAGAGGGCTTTTTTCAAGAGCGCTTCACCCCTTGGGGCAATGAGCCCGCAGTAACTGGTTGAAACTACTTTGAGGTAACAGAAAACCAAAGTAAGAGGGCTTATTTCAAGAGCAGTAACTGGTTAGAACTACTTTGAGGAAACAGAAAAGCAAAATGGAGAGTTTGTCTTCAGAGGAGTAAGACCCTTTGGGCCAATGAGCCGGCAGTAACCGGTTGGAAATTCTTTGAGGAAACAGAAAAGCAAAGAAAGAGGGCTTTTTTCAAGAGCGCTTCACCCCTTGGGGCAATGAGCCCGCAGTAACTGGTTGGAACTTCTTTGAGGTAACAGAAAAGCAAAATAAGAGGGCTTTTTTCAAGAGCGCTTCACCCCTTGGCGCAATGAGCCTGCAGTAACTGGTTGGAACTACTTTGAGGAAACAGAAGAGCAAAATGGAGAGTTTGTCTTCAGAGGAGTAAGACCCTTTGGGCCAATGAGCCGGCAGTAACTGGTTGGAAATTCTTTGAGGAAACAGAAAAGCAAAATAAGAGGGCTTTTTTCAAGAGCGCTTCATCCCTTGGGGCAATGAGCCCGCAGTAACTGGTTGAAACTACTTTGTGGTAACAGAAAAGCAAAATGGAGGGTTTGTTTTCAGAGGATTAAGACCCCTTGGGCCAATGAACCCGTAGTAACTGGTTGGACCCCTTTTCAGGAAACAGAAAAGCAAAATAAGAGGGCTTTTTTCAAGAGCGCTTCACCACTTGCGGCAATGAGCCCGCAGTAACTGTTTGAAACTACTTTGAGTTAACTGAAAACCAAAGAAAGAGGGCTTTTTTCAAGAGCGCTTCACCCCTTGGGGCAATTAGCCCGCAGTAACTGGTTGGAACTTCTTTGAGGTAACAGAAAAGCAAAATAAGAGGGCTTTTTTCAAGAGCGCTTCACCCCTTGGCGCAATGAGCCTGCAGTAACTGGTTGGAACTCCTTTGAGGAAACAGAAGAGCAAAATGGAGAGTTTGTCTTCAGAGGAGTAAGACCCTTTGGGCCAATGAGCCGGCAGTAACTGGTTGGAAATTCTTTGAGGAAACAGAAAAGCAAAATAAGAGGGCTTTTTTCAAGAGCGCTTCACCCCTTGGGGCAATGAGCCCGCAGTAACTGGTTGGAACTACTTTGAGGAAACAGAAGAGCAAAATGGAGAGTTTGTCTTCAGAGGAGTAAGACCCTTTGGGCCAATGAGCCGACAGTAACTGGTTGGAAATTCTTTGAGGAAACAGAAAAGCAAAATAAGAGGGCTTTTTTCAAGAGCGCTTCACCCCTTGGGGCAATGAGCCCGCAGTAACTGGTTGGAACTACTTTGAGGAATCGGAAAAGCAAAATAAGAGGGCTTTTTTCAACAGCACTTCACCCCTTGGGGCAATGAGCCCACAGTAACTGGTTGGAACTGCTTTGAGGTAAGAAAAAAGCAAAATAAGAGGGCTTTTTTTCAAGTACGCTTCACTCCTTCGGGCAATGAGCCCGCAGTAACTGGTTGGAACTCCTTTGAGGAAACAGAAAAGCAAAATAAGAGGGCTTTTTTCAAGAGCGCTTCACCCCTTGGGGAAATGAGCCCGCAGTAAGTGTTTGAAACTACTTTGAATTAACAGAAAACCAAAGAAAGAGGGCTTTTTTCAAGAGCGCTTCACCCCTTGGGGCAATGAGCCCGCAGTAACTGGTTGGAACTGCTTTGAGGTAACAAAAAAGCAAAATAAGAGGGCTTTTGTTCAATTGCGCTTCACCCCTTCGGGCAATGCGCCCGCAGTAACTGGTTGGAACTCCTTTGAGGAAACAGAAAAGCAAAATAAGAGGGCTTTTTTCAAGAGCGCTTCACCCCTTGGGGAAATGAGCCCGCAGTAAGTGTTTGAAACTACTTTGAATTAACAGAAAACCAAAGAAAGAGGGCTTTTTTCAAGAGCGCTTCACCCCTTGGGGCAATGAGCCCGCAGTAACTGGTTGAAACTACTTTGAGGTAACAGAAAACCAAAGTAAGAGGGCTTATTTCAAGAGCAGTAACTGGTTAGAACTACTTTGAGGAAACAGAAAAGCAAAATGGAGAGTTTGTCTTCAGAGGAGTAAGACCCTTTGGGCCAATGAGCCGGCAGTAACCGGTTGGAAATTCTTTGAGGAAACAGAAAAGCAAAGAAAGAGGGCTTTTTTCAAGAGCGCTTCACCCCTTGGGGCAATGAGCCCGCAGTAACTGGTTGGAACTTCTTTGAGGTAACAGAAAAGCAAAATAAGAGGGCTTTTTTCAAGAGCGCTTCACCCCTTGGCGCAATGAGCCTGCAGTAACTGGTTGGAACTACTTTGAGGAAACAGAAGAGCAAAATGGAGAGTTTGTCTTCAGAGGAGTAAGACCCTTTGGGCCAATGAGCCGGCAGTAACTGGTTGGAAATTCTTTGAGGAAACAGAAAAGCAAAATAAGAGGGCTTTTTTCAAGAGCGCTTCAACCCTTGGGGCAATGAGCCCGCAGTAACTGGTTGGAACTACTTTGAGGAAACAGAAGAGCAAAATGGAGAGTTTGTCTTCAGAGGAGTAAGACCCTTTGGGCCAATGAGCCGGCAGTAACTGGTTGGAAATTCTTTGAGGAAACAGAAAAGCAAAATAAGAGGGCTTTTTTCAAGAGCGCTTCACCCCTTGTGGCAATGAGCCCGCAGTAACTGGTTGGAACTCCTTTGAGGAAACAGAAGAGCAAAATGGAGAGTTTGTCTTCAGAGGAGTAAGACCCTTTGGGCCAATGAGCCGGCAGTAACTGGTTGGAAATTCTTTGAGGAAACAGAAAAGCAAAATAAGAGGGCTTTTTTCAAGAGCGCTTCACCCCTTGGGGCAATGAGCCCGCAGTAACTGGTTGGAACTACTTTGAGGAAACAGAAGAGCAAAATGGAGAGTTTGTCTTCAGAGGAGTAAGACCCTTTGGGCCAATGAGCCGACAGTAACTGGTTGGAAATTCTTTGAGGAAACAGAAAAGCAAAATAAGAGGGCTTTTTTCAAGAGCGCTTCACCCCTTGGGGCAATGAGCCCGCAGTAACTGGTTGGAACTACTTTGAGGAATCGGAAAAGCAAAATAAGAGGGCTTTTTTCAACAGCACTTCACCCCTTGGGGCAATGAGCCCACAATAACTGGTTGGAACTGCTTTGAGGTAAGAAAAAAGCAAAATAAGAGGGCTTTTTTTCAAGTACGCTTCACTCCTTCGGGCAATGAGCCCGCAGTAACTGGTTGGAACTCCTTTGAGGAAACAGAAAAGCAAAATAAGAGGGCTTTTTTCAAGAGCGCTTCACCCCTTGGGGAAATGAGCCCGCAGTAAGTGTTTGAAACTACTTTGAATTAACAGAAAACCAAAGAAAGAGGGCTTTTTTCAAGAGCGCTTCACCCCTTGGGGCAATGAGCCCGCAGTAACTGGTTGGAACTGCTTTGAGGTAACAAAAAAGCAAAATAAGAGGGCTTTTTTTCAATTGCGCTTCACCCCTTCGGGCAATGCGCCCGCAGTAACTGGTTGGAACTCCTTTGAGGAAACAGAAAAGCAAAATAAGAGGGCTTTTTTCAAGAGCGCTTCACCCCTTGGGGAAATGAGCCCGCAGTAAGTGTTTGAAACTACTTTGAATTAACAGAAAACCAAAGAAAGAGGGCTTTTTTCAAGAGCGCTTCACCCCTTGGGGCAATGAGCCCGCAGTAACTGGTTGAAACTACTTTGAGGTAACAGAAAACCAAAGTAAGAGGGCTTATTTCAATAGCAGTAACTGGTTAGAACTACTTTGAGGAAACAGAAAAGCAAAATGGAGAGTTTGTCTTCAGAGGAGTTAGACCCTTTGGGCCAATGAGCCGGCAGTAACCGGTTGGAAATTCTTTGAGGAAACAGAAAAGCAAAGAAAGAGGGCTTTTTTCAAGAGCGCTTCACCCCTTGGGGCAATGAGCCCGCAGTAACTGGTTGAAACTACTTTGAGGAAACAGAAAAGCAAAATAAGAGGGCTTTTTTCAAGAGCGCTTCACCCCTTGGGGCAATGAGCCCGCAGTAACTGGTTGAAACTACTTTGAGGAAACAGAAAAGCAAAGAAAGAGGGCTTTTTTCAAGAGCGCTTCACCCCTTGGGGCAATGAGCCCGCAGTAACTGGTTGGAACTTCTTTGAGGTAACAGAAAAGCAAAATAAGAGGGCTTTTTTCAAGAGCGCTTCACCCCTTGGCGCAATGAGCCTGCAGTAACTGGTTGGAACTACTTTGAGGAAACAGAAGAGCAAAATGGAGAGTTTGTCTTCAGAGGAGTAAGACCCTTTGGGCCAATGAGCCGGCAGTAACTGGTTGGAAATTTTTTGAGGAAACAGAAAAGCAAAATAAGAGGGCTTTTTTCAAGAGCGCTTCACCCCTTGGGGCAATGAGCCCGCAGTAACTGGTTGGAACTACTTTGAGGAAACAGAAGAGCAAAATGGAGAGTTTGTCTTCAGAGGAGTAAGACCCTTTGGGCCAATGAGCCGACAGTAACTGGTTGGAAATTCTTTGAGGAAACAGAAAAGCAAAATAAGAGGGCTTTTTTCAAGAGCGCTTCACCCCTTGTGGCAATGAGCCCGCAGTAACTGGTTGGAACTCCTTTGAGGAAACAGAAGAGCAAAATGGAGAGTTTGTCTTCAGAGGAGTAAGACCCTTTGGGCCAATGAGCCGGCAGTAACTGGTTGGAAATTCTTTGAGGAAACAGAAAAGCAAAATAAGAGGGCTTTTTTCAAGAGCGCTTCACCCCTTGGGGCAATGAGCCCGCAGTAACTGGTTGGAACTACTTTGAGGAAACAGAAGAGCAAAATGGAGAGTTTGTCTTCAGAGGAGTAAGACCCTTTGGGCCAATGAGCCGACAGTAACTGGTTGGAAATTCTTTGAGGAAACAGAAAAGCAAAATAAGAGGGCTTTTTTCAAGAGCGCTTCACCCCTTGGGGCAATGAGCCCGCAGTAACTGGTTGGAACTCCTTTGAGGAAACAGAAGAGCAAAATGGAGAGTTTGTCTTCAGAGGAGTAAGACCCTTTGGGCCAATGAGCCGGCAGTAACTGGTTGGAAATTCTTTGAGGAAACAGAAAAGCAAAATAAGAGGGCTTTTTTCAAGAGCGCTTCACCCCTTGGGGCAATGAGCCCGCAGTAACTGGTTGGAACTACTTTGAGGAAACAGAAGAGCAAAATGGAGAGTTTGTCTTCAGAGGAGTAAGACCCTTTGGGCCAATGAGCCGACAGTAACTGGTTGGAAATTCTTTGAGGAAACAGAAAAGCAAAATAAGAGGGCTTTTTTCAAGAGCGCTTCACCCCTTGGGGCAATGAGCCCGCAGTAACTGGTTGGAACTACTTTGAGGAATCGGAAAAGCAAAATAAGAGGGCTTTTTTCAACAGCACTTCACCCCTTGGGGCAATGAGCCCACAATAACTGGTTGGAACTGCTTTGAGGTAAGAAAAAAGCAAAATAAGAGGGCTTTTTTTCAAGTACGCTTCACTCCTTCGGGCAATGAGCCCGCAGTAACTGGTTGGAACTCCTTTGAGGAAACAGAAAAGCAAAATAAGAGGGCTTTTTTCAAGAGCGCTTCACCCCTTGGGGAAATGAGCCCGCAGTAAGTGTTTGAAACTACTTTGAATTAACAGAAAACCAAAGAAAGAGGGCTTTTTTCAAGAGCGCTTCACCCCTTGGGGCAATGAGCCCGCAGTAACTGGTTGGAACTGCTTTGAGGTAACAAAAAAGCAAAATAAGAGGGCTTTTTTTCAATTGCGCTTCACCCCTTCGGGCAATGCGCCCGCAGTAACTGGTTGGAACTCCTTTGAGGAAACAGAAAAGCAAAATAAGAGGGCTTTTTTCAAGAGCGCTTCACCCCTTGGGGAAATGAGCCCGCAGTAAGTGTTTGAAACTACTTTGAATTAACAGAAAACCAAAGAAAGAGGGCTTTTTTCAAGAGCGCTTCACCCCTTGGGGCAATGAGCCCGCAGTAACTGGTTGAAACTACTTTGAGGTAACAGAAAACCAAAGTAAGAGGGCTTATTTCAATAGCAGTAACTGGTTAGAACTACTTTGAGGAAACAGAAAAGCAAAATGGAGAGTTTGTCTTCAGAGGAGTTAGACCCTTTGGGCCAATGAGCCGGCAGTAACCGGTTGGAAATTCTTTGAGGAAACAGAAAAGCAAAGAAAGAGGGCTTTTTTCAAGAGCGCTTCACCCCTTGGGGCAATGAGCCCGCAGTAACTGGTTGAAACTACTTTGAGGAAACAGAAAAGCAAAATAAGAGGGCTTTTTTCAAGAGCGCTTCACCCCTTGGGGCAATGAGCCCGCAGTAACTGGTTGAAACTACTTTGAGGAAACAGAAAAGCAAAGAAAGAGGGCTTTTTTCAAGAGCGCTTCACCCCTTGGGGCAATGAGCCCGCAGTAACTGGTTGGAACTTCTTTGAGGTAACAGAAAAGCAAAATAAGAGGGCTTTTTTCAAGAGCGCTTCACCCCTTGGCGCAATGAGCCTGCAGTAACTGGTTGGAACTACTTTGAGGAAACAGAAGAGCAAAATGGAGAGTTTGTCTTCAGAGGAGTAAGACCCTTTGGGCCAATGAGCCGGCAGTAACTGGTTGGAAATTTTTTGAGGAAACAGAAAAGCAAAATAAGAGGGCTTTTTTCAAGAGCGCTTCACCCCTTGGGGCAATGAGCCCGCAGTAACTGGTTGGAACTACTTTGAGGAAACAGAAGAGCAAAATGGAGAGTTTGTCTTCAGAGGAGTAAGACCCTTTGGGCCAATGAGCCGACAGTAACTGGTTGGAAATTCTTTGAGGAAACAGAAAAGCAAAATAAGAGGGCTTTTTTCAAGAGCGCTTCACCCCTTGTGGCAATGAGCCCGCAGTAACTGGTTGGAACTCCTTTGAGGAAACAGAAGAGCAAAATGGAGAGTTTGTCTTCAGAGGAGTAAGACCCTTTGGGCCAATGAGCCGGCAGTAACTGGTTGGAAATTCTTTGAGGAAACAGAAAAGCAAAATAAGAGGGCTTTTTTCAAGAGCGCTTCACCCCTTGGGGCAATGAGCCCGCAGTAACTGGTTGGAACTACTTTGAGGAAACAGAAGAGCAAAATGGAGAGTTTGTCTTCAGAGGAGTAAGACCCTTTGGGCCAATGAGCCGACAGTAA
Organism: Anolis sagrei; assembly: GCF_037176765.1. Lineage (NCBI taxonomy): Eukaryota > Metazoa > Chordata > Lepidosauria > Squamata > Anolidae > Anolis > Anolis sagrei. The sequence continues at coordinate 22,902,034 of NC_090035.1, read as the reverse complement.
CTGGTTGGAAATTCTTTGAGGAAACAGAAAAGCAAAATAAGAGGGCTTTTTTCAAGAGCGCTTCACCCCTTGGGGCAATGAGCCCGCAGTAACTGGTTGGAACTACTTTGAGGAATCGGAAAAGCAAAATAAGAGGGCTTTTTTCAACAGCACTTCACCCCTTGGGGCAATGAGCCCACAATAACTGGTTGGAACTGCTTTGAGGTAAGAAAAAAGCAAAATAAGAGGGCTTTTTTTCAAGTACGCTTCACTCCTTCGGGCAATGAGCCCGCAGTAACTGGTTGGAACTCCTTTGAGGAAACAGAAAAGCAAAATAAGAGGGCTTTTTTCAAGAGCGCTTCACCCCTTGGGGAAATGAGCCCGCAGTAAGTGTTTGAAACTACTTTGAATTAACAGAAAACCAAAGAAAGAGGGCTTTTTTCAAGAGCGCTTCACCCCTTGGGGCAATGAGCCCGCAGTAACTGGTTGGAACTGCTTTGAGGTAACAAAAAAGCAAAATAAGAGGGCTTTTTTTCAATTGCGCTTCACCCCTTCGGGCAATGCGCCCGCAGTAACTGGTTGGAACTCCTTTGAGGAAACAGAAAAGCAAAATAAGAGGGCTTTTTTCAAGAGCGCTTCACCCCTTGGGGAAATGAGCCCGCAGTAAGTGTTTGAAACTACTTTGAATTAACAGAAAACCAAAGAAAGAGGGCTTTTTTCAAGAGCGCTTCACCCCTTGGGGCAATGAGCCCGCAGTAACTGGTTGAAACTACTTTGAGGTAACAGAAAACCAAAGTAAGAGGGCTTATTTCAAGAGCAGTAACTGGTTAGAACTACTTTGAGGAAACAGAAAAGCAAAATGGAGAGTTTGTCTTCAGAGGAGTAAGACCCTTTGGGCCAATGAGCCGGCAGTAACCGGTTGGAAATTCTTTGAGGAAACAGAAAAGCAAAGAAAGAGGGCTTTTTTCAAGAGCGCTTCACCCCTTGGGGCAATGAGCCCGCAGTAACTGGTTGAAACTACTTTGAGGAAACAGAAAAGCAAAATAAGAGGGCTTTTTTCAAGAGCGCTTCACCCCTTGGGGCAATGAGCCCGCAGTAACTGGTTGAAACTACTTTGAGGAAACAGAAAAGCAAAGAAAGAGGGCTTTTTTCAAGAGCGCTTCACCCCTTGGGGCAATGAGCCCGCAGTAACTGGTTGGAACTTCTTTGAGGTAACAGAAAAGCAAAATAAGAGGGCTTTTTTCAAGAGCGCTTCACCCCTTGGCGCAATGAGCCTGCAGTAACTGGTTGGAACTACTTTGAGGAAACAGAAGAGCAAAATGGAGAGTTTGTCTTCAGAGGAGTAAGACCCTTTGGGCCAATGAGCCGGCAGTAACTGTTTGGAAATTCTTTGAGGAAACAGAAAAGCAAAATAAGAGGGCTTTTTTCAAGAGCGCTTCACCCCTTGGGGCAATGAGCCCGCAGTAACTGGTTGGAACTACTTTGAGGAAACAGAAGAGCAAAATGGAGAGTTTGTCTTCAGAGGAGTAATACCCTTTGGGCCAATGAGCCGACAGTAACTGGTTGGAAATTCTTTGAGGAAACAGAAAAGCAAAATAAGAGGGCTTTTTTCAAGAGCGCTTCACCCCTTGTGGCAATGAGCCCGCAGTAACTGGTTGGAACTCCTTTGAGGAAACAGAAAAGCAAAATAAGAGGGCTTTTTTCAAGAGCGCTTCACCCCTTGGGGAAATGAGCCCGCAGTAAGTGTTTGAAACTACTTTGAATTAACAGAAAACCAAAGAAAGAGGGCTTTTTTCAAGAGCGCTTCACCCCTTGGGGCAATGAGCCCGCAGTAACTGGTTGGAACTGCTTTGAGGTAACAAAAAAGCAAAATAAGAGGGCTTTTTTTCAATTGCGCTTCACCCCTTCGGGCAATGGGCCCGCAGTAACTGGTTGGAACTCCTTTGAGGAAACAGAAAAGCAAAATAAAAGGACTTTTTTCAAGAGCGCTTCACCCCTTGGGGAAATGAGCCCGCAGTAAGTGTTTGAAACTACTTTGAATTAACAGAAAACCAAAGAAAGAGGGCTTTTTTCAAGAGCGCTTCACCCCTTGGGGCAATGAGCCCGCAGTAACTGGTTGAAACTACTTTGAGGTAACAGAAAACCAAAGTAAGAGGGCTTATTTCAAGAGCAGTAACTGGTTAGAACTACTTTGAGGAAACAGAAAAGCAAAATGGAGAGTTTGTCTTCAGAGGAGTAAGACCCTTTGGGCCAATGAGCCGGCAGTAACCGGTTGGAAATTCTTTGAGGAAACAGAAAAGCAAAGAAAGAGGGCTTTTTTCAAGAGCGCTTCACCCCTTGGGGCAATGAGCCCGCAGTAACTGGTTGGAACTTCTTTGAGGTAACAGAAAAGTAAAATAAGAGGGCTTTTTTCAAGAGCGCTTCACCCCTTGGCGCAATGAGCCTGCAGTAACTGGTTGGAACTACTTTGAGGAAACAGAAGAGCAAAATGGAGTGTTTGTCTTCAGAGGAGTAAGACCCTTTGGGCCAATGAGCCGACAGTAACTGGTTGGAAATTCTTTGAGGAAACAGAAAAGCAAAATAAGAGGGCTTTTTTCAAGAGCGCTTCACCCCTTGGGGCAATGAGCCCGCAGTAACTGGTTGGAACTACTTTGAGGAATCGGAAAAGCAAAATAAGAGGGCTTTTTTCAACAGCACTTCACCCCTTGGGGTAATGAGCCCACAGTAACTGGTTGGAACTGCTTTGAGGTAAGAAAAAAGCAAAATAAGAGGGCTTTTTTTCAAGTACGCTTCACTCCTTCAGGCAATGAGCCCGCAGTAACTGGTTGGAACTCCTTTGAGGAAACAGAAAAGCAAAATAAGAGGGCTTTTTTCAAGAGCGCTTCACCCCTTGGGGAAATGAGCCCGCAGTAAGTGTTTGAAACTACTTTGAATTAACAGAAAACCAAAGAAAGAGGGCTTTTTTCAAGATCGCTTCACCCCTTGGGGCAATGAGCCCGCAGTAACTTATTGGAACTGCTTTGAGGTAACAAAAAAGCAAAATAAGAGGGCTTTTTTTCAATTGCGCTTCACCCCTTCGGGCAATGCACCCGCAGTAACTGGTTGGAACTCCTTTGAGGAAACAGAAAAGCAAAATAAAAGGAATTTTTTCAAGAGCGCTTCACCCCTTGGGGAAATGAGCCCGCAGTAAGTGTTTGAAACTACTTTGAATTAACAGAAAACCAAAGAAAGAGGGCTTTTTTCAAGAGCGCTTCACCCCTTGGGGCAATGAGCCCGCAGTAACTGGTTGGAATTTTTTGAGGTAACAGAAAAGCAAAATAAGAGGGCTTTTTTCAAGAGCACTCCACCCCTTGGGGCAATGAGCCCCTAGTAACTGGGTGGAACTGCTTTGAAGTAACAGAAAAGCAAAATAAGAGGGCTTTTTTCAAGAGCGTTTCACTCCTTGGGGCAATGAGCCCACAGTAACTGGTTGGAACTACTTTGAGGAAACAGAATATCAAAGTAAGAGGGCTTTTTTTGAAGAGCGCTTCACCCCTTGGGGCAATGAGCGACAGTAACTGGTTGGAACTAATTTGAAGTAACAGAAAAGCAAAATAAGAGGGCTTTTTTCAAGAGTGCTTCACTCCTTGGGGCAATGAGCCTGCAGTAACTGGTTGGAACTGCTTTGAGGTAACATAAAAGCAAAATAAGAGGGCTTTTTTCAAGAGCGCTTCACCCCTTCGGGCAATGAGCCCGCAGTAACTACTTGTAAATACTTTGAGGTAACAGAAAAGCAAAAAAGAGGGCTTTTTTCAAAAGCGCTTCACCCCTTGGGGCAATGAGCCCGCAGTAACTGGTTGAAACTACTTTGAGGTAACAGAAAACCAAAGTAAGAGGGCTTATTTAAAGAGGGCTTCACCCCTTGGGGTAATGAGCCCGCAGTAACTGGTTGGAACAACTTTGAAGTAATAGAAAAGCAAAATAAGAGGACTTTTTTCAAGAGCGCTTCACCCCTTGGGCCAATGAACCCGCAGTAACTGGTTGGAACTCTTTTCAGGAAACAGAAAAGCAAAATAAGAGGGCTTTTTTCAAGAGCGCTTCACCCCTTGGGGCAATGAGCCCGCAGCAACTGTTTGAAACTACTTTGAGTTAACAGAAAACCAAAGAAAGAGGCTTTTTTCAAGAATGCTTCACCCCTTGGGGCAATGAGCCCGCAGTACGTGGTTGGAACTTCTTTGAGGTAACAAAAAAGCAAAATAAGAGGGCTTTTTTCAAGAGCGCTTCACCCCTTGGGGCAATGAGCCCGCAGTAACTGGTTGAAACTACTTTGAGGTAACAGAAAACCAAAGTAAGAGGGCTTATTTCAAGAGCAGTAACTGGTTAGAACTACTTTGAGGAAACAGAAAAGCAAAATGGAGAGTTTGTCTTCAGAGGAGTAAGACCCTTTGGGCCAATGAGCCGGCAGTAACCGGTTGGAAATTCTTTGAGGAAACAGAAAAGCAAAATAAGAGGGCTTTTTTCAAGAGCGCTTCACCCCTTGGGGCAATGAGCCCGCAGTAACTGGTTGGAACTACTTTGAGGAATCGGAAAAGCAAAATAAGAGGGCTTTTTTCAACAGCACTTCACCCCTTGGGGCAATGAGCCCACAGTAACTGGCTGGAACTGCTTTGAGGTAAGAAAAAAGCAAAATAAGAGGGCTTTTTTTCAAGTACGCTTCACTCCTTCGGGCAATGAGCCCGCAGTAACTGGTTGGAACTCCTTTGAGGAAACAGAAAAGCAAAATAAGAGGGCTTTTTTCAAGAGCGCTTCACCCCTTGGGGAAATGAGCCCGCAGTAAGTGTTTGAAACTACTTTGAATTAACAGAAAACCAAAGAAAGAGGGCTTTTTTCAAGAGCGCTTCACCCCTTGGGGCAATGAGCCCGCAGTAACTGGTTGGAATTTCTTTGAGGTAACAGAAAAGCAAAATAAGAGGGCTTTTTTCAAGAGCGCTTCACACCTTGGGGAAATGAGCCTGCAGTAACTGGTTAAAACTACTTTGAGGAAATAGAAAAGCAGTTTGTTTTCAGAGGAGTAAGACCCCTTTGGCCAATGAGCCGGGAGTAACTGTTTGGAAATTTTTTGAGGAAACAGAAAAGCAAAATAAGAGGGCTTTTTTCAGGAGCACTCCACCCCTTGGGGCAATGAGTCCGCAGTAACTGAGTGGAACTGCTTTGAGGTAACAGAAAAGCAAAATAAGAGGGCTTTTTTCAAGAGCGCTTCACCACTTCGGGCAATGAGCCCGCAGTAACTGGTTGGAACTACTTTGAAGTAACAGAAAAGCAAAATAAAAGGGTTTTTTTCAAGAGCGCTTCACCCCTTGGGGCAATGAGCCCGCAGTAACTGGTTGGAATTTCTTTGAGGTAACAGAAAAGCAAAATAAGAGGGCTTTTTTCAAGAGCACTTCACACCTTGAGGAAATGAGCCTGCAGTAACTGGTTAGAACTACTTTGAGGAAATAGAAAAGCAGTTTGTCTTCAGAGGAGTAAGACCCCTTGGGCCAATGAGCCGGCAGTAACTGGTTGGAAATTGTTTGAGGAAACAGAAAAGCAAAATAAGAGGGCTTTTTTCAAGAGCACTCCACCCCTTGGGGCAATGAGCCCGCAGTAACTGGGTGGAACTGCTTTGAAGTAACAGAAAAGCAAAATAAGAGGGCTTTTTTCAAGAGCGTTTCACTCCTTGGGGCAATGAGCCCACAGTAACTGGTTGGAACTACTTTGAGGAAACAGAATATCAAAGTAAGAGGGCTTTTTTTGAAGAGCGCTTCACCCCTTGGGGCAATGAGCGACAGTAACTGGTTGGAACTAATTTGAAGTAACAGAAAAGCAAAATAAGAGGGCTTTTTTCAAGAGCGCTTCACTCCTTGGGGCAATGAGCCCTGCAGTAACTGGTTGGAACTGCTTTGAGGTAACATAAAAGCAAAATAAGAGGGCTTTTTTCAAGAGCGCTTCAGCCCTTCGGGCAATGAGCCCGCAGTAACTACTTGTAAATACTTTGAGGTAACAGAAAAGCAAAAAAGAGGGCTTTTTTCAAAAGCGCTTCACCCCTTGGGGCAATGAGCCCGCAGTAACTGGTTGAAACTACTTTGAGGTAACAGAAAACCAAAGTAAGAGGGCTTATTTAAAGAGGGCTTCACCCCTTGGGGTAATGAGCCCGCAGTAACTGGTTGGAACAACTTTGAAGTAATAGAAAAGCAAAATAAGAGGACTTTTTTCAAGAGCGCTTCACCCCTTGGGCCAATGAACCCGCAGTAACTGGTTGGAACTCTTTTCAGGAAACAGAAAAGCAAAATAAGAGGGCTTTTTTCAAGAGCGCTTCACCCCTTGGGGCAATGAGCCCGCAGCAACTGTTTGAAACTACTTTGAGTTAACAGAAAACCAAAGAAAGAGGCTTTTTTCAAGAATGCTTCACCCCTTGGGGCAATGAGCCCGCAGTACGTGGTTGGAACTTCTTTGAGGTAACAAAAAAGCAAAATAAGAGGGCTTTTTTCAAGAGCGCTTCACCCCTTGGGGCAATGAGCCCGCAGTAACTGGTTGAAACTACTTTGAGGTAACAGAAAACCAAAGTAAGAGGGCTTATTTCAAGAGCAGTAACTGGTTAGAACTACTTTGAGGAAACAGAAAAGCAAAATGGAGAGTTTGTCTTCAGAGGAGTAAGACCCTTTGGGCCAATGAGCCGGCAGTAACCGGTTGGAAATTCTTTGAGGAAACAGAAAAGCAAAGAAAGAGGGCTTTTTTCAAGAGCGCTTCACCCCTTGGGGCAATGAGCCCGCAGTAACTGGTTGGAACTACTTTGAGGAATCGGAAAAGCAAAATAAGAGGGCTTTTTTCAACAGCACTTCACCCCTTGGGGCAATGAGCCCACAGTAACTGGCTGGAACTGCTTTGAGGTAAGAAAAAAGCAAAATAAGAGGGCTTTTTTTCAAGTACGCTTCACTCCTTCGGGCAATGAGCCCGCAGTAACTGGTTGGAACTCCTTTGAGGAAACAGAAAAGCAAAATAAGAGGGCTTTTTTCAAGAGCGCTTCACCCCTTGGGGAAATGAGCCCGCAGTAAGTGTTTGAAACTACTTTGAATTAACAGAAAACCAAAGAAAGAGGGCTTTTTTCAAGAGCGCTTCACCCCTTGGGGCAATGAGCCCGCAGTAACTGGTTGGAATTTCTTTGAGGTAACAGAAAAGCAAAATAAGAGGGCTTTTTTCAAGAGCGCTTCACACCTTGGGGAAATGAGCCTGCAGTAACTGGTTAAAACTACTTTGAGGAAATAGAAAAGCAGTTTGTTTTCAGAGGAGTAAGACCCCTTGGGCCAATGAGCCGGGAGTAACTGTTTGGAAATTTTTTGAGGAAACAGAAAAGCAAAATAAGAGGGCTTTTTTCAGGAGCACTCCACCCCTTGGGGCAATGAGTCCGCAGTAACTGAGTGGAACTGCTTTGAGGTAACAGAAAAGCAAAATAAGAGGGCTTTTTTCAAGAGCGCTTCACCACTTCGGGCAATGAGCCCGCAGTAACTGGTTGGAACTACTTTGAGGTAACAGAAAAGCAAAATAAAAGGGGTTTTTTCAAGAGCGCTTCACCCCTTGGGGCAATGAGCCCGCAGTAACTGGTTGGAATTTCTTTGAGGTAACAGAAAAGCAAAATAAGAGGGCTTTTTTCAAGAGCACTTCACACCTTGAGGAAATGAGCCTGCAGTAACTGGTTAGAACTACTTTGAGGAAATAGAAAAGCAGTTTGTCTTCAGAGGAGTAAGACCCCTTGGGCCAATGAGCCGGCAGTAACTGGTTGGAAATTGTTTGAGGAAACAGAAAAGCAAAATAAGAGGGTTTTTTTCAAGAGCACTCCACCCCTTGGGGCAATGAGCCCGCAGTAAATGGGTGGAACTGCTTTGAAGTAACAGAAAAGCAAAATAAGAGGGCTTTTTTCAAGAGCGTTTCACTCCTTGGGGCAATGAGCCCACAGTAACTGGTTGGAACTACTTTGAGGAAACAGAATATCAAAGTAAGAGGGCTTTTTTTGAAGAGCGCTTCACCCCTTGGGGCAATGAGCGACAGTAACTGGTTGGAACTAATTTGAAGTAACAGAAAAGCAAAATAAGAGGGCTTTTTTCAAGAGCGCTTCACTCCTTGGGGCAATGAGCCCTGCAGTAACTGGTTGGAACTGCTTTGAGGTAACATAAAAGCAAAATAAGAGGGCTTTTTTCAAGAGCGCTTCAGCCCTTCGGGCAATGAGCCCGCAGTAACTACTTGTAAATACTTTGAGGTAACAGAAAAGCAAAAAAGAGGGCTTTTTTCAAAAGCGCTTCACCCCTTGGGGCAATGAGCCCGCAGTAACTGGTTGAAACTACTTTGAGGTAACAGAAAACCAAAGTAAGAGGGCTTATTTAAAGAGGGCTTCACCCCTTGGGGTAATGAGCCCGCAGTAACTGGTTGGAACAACTTTGAAGTAATAGAAAAGCAAAATAAGAGGACCTTTTTCAAGAGCGCTTCACCCCTTGGGCCAATGAACCCGCAGTAACTGGTTGGAACTCTTTTCAGGAAACAGAAAAGCAAAATAAGAGGGCTTTTTTCAAGAGCGCTTCACCCCTTGGGGCAATGAGCCCGCAGCAACTGTTTGAAACTACTTTGAGTTAACAGAAAACCAAAGAAAGAGGCTTTTTTCAAGAATGCTTCACCCCTTGGGGCAATGAGCCCGCAGTACGTGGTTGGAACTTCTTTGAGGTAACAAAAAAGCAAAATAAGAGGGCTTTTTTCAAGAGCGCTTCACCCCTTGGGGCAATGAGCCCGCAGTAACTGGTTGAAACTACTTTGAGGTAACAGAAAACCAAAGTAAGAGGGCTTATTTCAAGAGCAGTAACTGGTTAGAACTACTTTGAGGAAACAGAAAAGCAAAATGGAGAGTTTGTCTTCAGAGGAGTAAGACCCTTTGGGCCAATGAGCCGGCAGTAACCGGTTGGAAATTCTTTGAGGAAACAGAAAAGCAAAATAAGAGGGCTTTTTTCAAGAGCGCTTCACCCCTTGGGGCAATGAGCCCGCAGTAACTGGTTGGAACTACTTTGAGGAATCGGAAAAGCAAAATAAGAGGGCTTTTTTCAACAGCACTTCACCCCTTGGGGCAATGAGCCCACAGTAACTGGCTGGAACTGCTTTGAGGTAAGAAAAAAGCAAAATAAGAGGGCTTTTTTTCAAGTACGCTTCACTCCTTCGGGCAATGAGCCCGCAGTAACTGGTTGGAACTCCTTTGAGGAAACAGAAAAGCAAAATAAGAGGGCTTTTTTTCAAGTACGCTTCACTCCTTCGGGCAATGAGCCCGCAGTAACTGGTTGGAACTCCTTTGAGGAAACAGAAAAGCAAAATAAGAGGGCTTTTTTCAAGAGCGCTTCACCCCTTGGGGAAATGAGCCCGCAGTAAGTGTTTGAAACTACTTTGAATTAACAGAAAACCAAAGAAAGAGGGCTTTTTTCAAGAGCGCTTCACCCCTTGGGGCAATGAGCCCGCAGTAACTGGTTGGAACTGCTTTGAGGTAACAAAAAAGCAAAATAAGAGGGCTTTTTTTCAATTGCGCTTCACCCCTTCGGGCAATGCGCCCGCAGTAACTGGTTGGAACTCCTTTGAGGAAACAGAAAAGCAAAATAAGAGGGCTTTTTTCAAGAGCGCTTCACCCCTTGGGGAAATGAGCCCGCAGTAAGTGTTTGAAACTACTTTGAATTAACAGAAAACCAAAGAAAGAGGGCTTTTTTCAAGAGCGCTTCACCCCTTGGGGCAATGAGCCCGCAGTAACTGGTTGAAACTACTTTGAGGTAACAGAAAACCAAAGTAAGAGGGCTTATTTCAAGAGCAGTAACTGGTTAGAACTACTTTGAGGAAACAGAAAAGCAAAATGGAGAGTTTGTCTTCAGAGGAGTAAGACCCTTTGGGCCAATGAGCCGGCAGTAACCGGTTGGAAATTCTTTGAGGAAACAGAAAAGCAAAGAAAGAGGGCTTTTTTCAAGAGCGCTTCACCCCTTGGGGCAATGAGCCCGCAGTAACTGGTTGGAACTTCTTTGAGGTAACAGAAAAGCAAAATAAGAGGGCTTTTTTCAAGAGCGCTTCACCCCTTGGCGCAATGAGCCTGCAGTAACTGGTTGGAACTACTTTGAGGAAACAGAAGAGCAAAATGGAGAGTTTGTCTTCAGAGGAGTAAGACCCTTTGGGCCAATGAGCCGGCAGTAACTGGTTGGAAATTCTTTGAGGAAACAGAAAAGCAAAATAAGAGGGCTTTTTTCAAGAGCGCTTCAACCCTTGGGGCAATGAGCCCGCAGTAACTGGTTGGAACTACTTTGAGGAAACAGAAGAGCAAAATGGAGAGATTGTCTTCAGAGGAGTAAGACCCTTTGGGCCAATGAGCCGGCAGTAACTGGTTGGAAATTCTTTGAGGAAACAGAAAAGCAAAATAAGAGGGCTTTTTTCAAGAGCGCTTCACCCCTTGTGGCAATGAGCCCGCAGTAACTGGTTGGAACTCCTTTGAGGAAACAGAAGAGCAAAATGGAGAGTTTGTCTTCAGAGGAGTAAGACCCTTTGGGCCAATGAGCCGGCAGTAACTGGTTGGAAATTCTTTGAGGAAACAGAAAAGCAAAATAAGAGGGCTTTTTTCAAGAGCGCTTCACCCCTTGGGGCAATGAGCCCGCAGTAACTGGTTGGAACTACTTTGAGGAAACAGAAGAGCAAAATGGAGAGTTTGTCTTCAGAGGAGTAAGACCCTTTGGGCCAATGAGCCGACAGTAACTGGTTGGAAATTCTTTGAGGAAACAGAAAAGCAAAATAAGAGGGCTTTTTTCAAGAGCGCTTCACCCCTTGGGGCAATGAGCCCGCAGTAACTGGTTGGAACTACTTTGAGGAATCGGAAAAGCAAAATAAGAGGGCTTTTTTCAACAGCACTTCACCCCTTGGGGCAATGAGCCCACAATAACTGGTTGGAACTGCTTTGAGGTAAGAAAAAAGCAAAATAAGAGGGCTTTTTTTCAAGTACGCTTCACTCCTTCGGGCAATGAGCCCGCAGTAACTGGTTGGAACTCCTTTGAGGAAACAGAAAAGCAAAATAAGAGGGCTTTTTTCAAGAGCGCTTCACCCCTTGGGGAAATGAGCCCGGAGTAAGTGTTTGAAACTACTTTGAATTAACAGAAAACCAAAGAAAGAGGGCTTTTTTCAAGAGCGCTTCACCCCTTGGGGCAATGAGCCCGCAGTAACTGGTTGGAACTGCTTTGAGGTAACAAAAAAGCAAAATAAGAGGGCTTTTTTTCAATTGCGCTTCACCCCTTCGGGCAATGCGCCCGCAGTAACTGGTTGGAACTCCTTTGAGGAAACAGAAAAGCAAAATAAGAGGGCTTTTTTCAAGAGCGCTTCACCCCTTGGGGAAATGAGCCCGCAGTAAGTGTTTGAAACTACTTTGAATTAACAGAAAACCAAAGAAAGAGGGCTTTTTTCAAGAGCGCTTCACCCCTTGGGGCAATGAGCCCGCAGTAACTGGTTGAAACTACTTTGAGGTAACAGAAAACCAAAGTAAGAGGGCTTATTTCAATAGCAGTAACTGGTTAGAACTACTTTGAGGAAACAGAAAAGCAAAATGGAGAGTTTGTCTTCAGAGGAGTTAGACCCTTTGGGCCAATGAGCCGGCAGTAACCGGTTGGAAATTCTTTGAGGAAACAGAAAAGCAAAGAAAGAGGGCTTTTTTCAAGAGCGCTTCACCCCTTGGGGCAATGAGCCCGCAGTAACTGGTTGAAACTACTTTGAGGAAACAGAAAAGCAAAATAAGAGGGCTTTTTTCAAGAGCGCTTCACCCCTTGGGGCAATGAGCCCGCAGTAACTGGTTGAAACTACTTTGAGGAAACAGAAAAGCAAAGAAAGAGGGCTTTTTTCAAGAGCGCTTCACCCCTTGGGGCAATGAGCCCGCAGTAACTGGTTGGAACTTCTTTGAGGTAACAGAAAAGCAAAATAAGAGGGCTTTTTTCAAGAGCGCTTCACCCCTTGGCGCAATGAGCCTGCAGTAACTGGTTGGAACTACTTTGAGGAAACAGAAGAGCAAAATGGAGAGTTTGTCTTCAGAGGAGTAAGACCCTTTGGGCCAATGAGCCGGCAGTAACTGGTTGGAAATTCTTTGAGGAAACAGAAAAGCAAAATAAGAGGGCTTTTTTCAAGAGCGCTTCACCCCTTGGGGCAATGAGCCCGCAGTAACTGGTTGGAACTACTTTGAGGAAACAGAAGAGCAAAATGGAGAGTTTGTCTTCAGAGGAGTAAGACCCTTTGGGCCAATGAGCCGACAGTAACTGGTTGGAAATTCTTTGAGGAAACAGAAAAGCAAAATAAGAGGGCTTTTTTCAAGAGCGCTTCACCCCTTGTGGCAATGAGCCCGCAGTAACTGGTTGGAACTCCTTTGAGGAAACAGAAGAGCAAAATGGAGAGTTTGTCTTCAGAGGAGTAAGACCCTTTGGGCCAATGAGCCGGCAGTAACTGGTTGGAAATTCTTTGAGGAAACAGAAAAGCAAAATAAGAGGGCTTTTTTCAAGAGCGCTTCACCCCTTGGGGCAATGAGCCCGCAGTAACTGGTTGGAACTACTTTGAGGAAACAGAAGAGCAAAATGGAGAGTTTGTCTTCAGAGGAGTAAGACCCTTTGGGCCAATGAGCCGACAGTAACTGGTTGGAAATTCTTTGAGGAAACAGAAAAGCAAAATAAGAGGGCTTTTTTCAAGAGCGCTTCACCCCTTGGGGCAATGAGCCCGCAGTAACTGGTTGGAACTACTTTGAGGAATCGGAAAAGCAAAATAAGAGGGCTTTTTTCAACAGCACTTCACCCCTTGGGGCAATGAGCCCACAATAACTGGTTGGAACTGCTTTGAGGTAAGAAAAAAGCAAAATAAGAGGGCTTTTTTTCAAGTACGCTTCACTCCTTCGGGCAATGAGCCCGCAGTAACTGGTTGGAACTCCTTTGAGGAAACAGAAAAGCAAAATAAGAGGGCTTTTTTCAAGAGCGCTTCACCCCTTGGGGAAATGAGCCCGCAGTAAGTGTTTGAAACTACTTTGAATTAACAGAAAACCAAAGAAAGAGGGCTTTTTTCAAGAGCGCTTCACCCCTTGGGGCAATGAGCCCGCAGTAACTGGTTGGAACTGCTTTGAGGTAACAAAAAAGCAAAATAAGAGGGCTTTTTTTCAATTGCGCTTCACCCCTTCGGGCAATGCGCCCGCAGTAACTGGTTGGAACTCCTTTGAGGAAACAGAAAAGCAAAATAAGAGGGCTTTTTTCAAGAGCGCTTCACCCCTTGGGGAAATGAGCCCGCAGTAAGTGTTTGAAACTACTTTGAATTAACAGAAAACCAAAGAAAGAGGGCTTTTTTCAAGAGCGCTTCACCCCTTGGGGCAATGAGCCCGCAGTAACTGGTTGAAACTACTTTGAGGTAACAGAAAACCAAAGTAAGAGGGCTTATTTCAAGAGCAGTAACTGGTTAGAACTACTTTGAGGAAACAGAAAAGCAAAATGGAGAGTTTGTCTTCAGAGGAGTAAGACCCTTTGGGCCAATGAGCCGGCAGTAACCGGTTGGAAATTCTTTGAGGAAACAGAAAAGCAAAGAAAGAGGGCTTTTTTCAAGAGCGCTTCACCCCTTGGGGCAATGAGCCCGCAGTAACTGGTTGAAACTACTTTGAGGAAACAGAAAAGCAAAATAAGAGGGCTTTTTTCAAGAGCGCTTCACCCCTTGGGGCAATGAGCCCGCAGTAACTGGTTGAAACTACTTTGAGGAAACAGAAAAGCAAAGAAAGAGGGCTTTTTTCAAGAGCGCTTCACCCCTTTGGGCAATGAGCCCGCAGTAACTGGTTGGAACTTCTTTGAGGTAACAGAAAAGCAAAATAAGAGGGCTTTTTTCAAGAGCGCTTCACCCCTTGGCGCAATGAGCCTGCAGTAACTGGTTGGAACTACTTTGAGGAAACAGAAGAGCAAAATGGAGAGTTTGTCTTCAGAGGAGTAAGACCCTTTGGGCCAATGAGCCGGCAGTAACTGTTTGGAAATTCTTTGAGGAAACAGAAAAGCAAAATAAGAGGGCTTTTTTCAAGAGCGCTTCACCCCTTGGGGCAATGAGCCCGCAGTAACTGGTTGGAACTACTTTGAGGAAACAGAAGAGCAAAATGGAGAGTTTGTCTTCAGAGGAGTAAGACCCTTTGGGCCAATGAGCCGACAGTAACTGGTTGGAAATTCTTTGAGGAAACAGAAAAGCAAAATAAGAGGGCTTTTTTCAAGAGCGCTTCACCCCTTGTGGCAATGAGCCCGCAGTAACTGGTTGGAACTCCTTTGAGGAAACAGAAAAGCAAAATAAGAGGGCTTTTTTCAAGAGCGCTTCACCCCTTGGGGAAATGAGCCCGCAGTAAGTGTTTGAAACTACTTTGAATTAACAGAAAACCAAAGAAAGAGGGCTTTTTTCAAGAGCGCTTCACCCCTTGGGGCAATGAGCCCGCAGTAACTGGTTGGAACTGCTTTGAGGTAACAAAAAAGCAAAATAAGAGGGCTTTTTTTCAATTGCGCTTCACCCCTTCGGGCAATGGGCCCGCAGTAACTGGTTGGAACTCCTTTGAGGAAACAGAAAAGCAAAATAAAAGGACTTTTTTCAAGAGCGCTTCACCCCTTGGGGAAATGAGCCCGCAGTAAGTGTTTGAAACTACTTTGAATTAACAGAAAACCAAAGAAAGAGGGCTTTTTTCAAGAGCGCTTCACCCCTTGGGGCAATGAGCCCGCAGTAACTGGTTGAAACTACTTTGAGGTAACAGAAAACCAAAGTAAGAGGGCTTATTTCAAGAGCAGTAACTGGTTAGAACTACTTTGAGGAAACAGAAAAGCAAAATGGAGAGTTTGTCTTCAGAGGAGTAAGACCCTTTGGGCCAATGAGCCGGCAGTAACCGGTTGGAAATTCTTTGAGGAAACAGAAAAGCAAAGAAAGAGGGCTTTTTTCAAGAGCGCTTCACCCCTTGGGGCAATGAGCCCGCAGTAACTGGTTGGAACTTCTTTGAGGTAACAGAAAAGTAAAATAAGAGGGCTTTTTTCAAGAGCGCTTCACCCCTTGGCGCAATGAGCCTGCAGTAACTGGTTGGAACTACTTTGAGGAAACAGAAGAGCAAAATGGAGAGTTTGTCTTCAGAGGAGTAAGACCCTTTGGGCCAATGAGCCGACAGTAACTGGTTGGAAATTCTTTGAGGAAACAGAAAAGCAAAATAAGAGGGCTTTTTTCAAGAGCGCTTCACCCCTTGGGGCAATGAGCCCGCAGTAACTGGTTGGAACTACTTTGAGGAATCGGAAAAGCAAAATAAGAGGGCTTTTTTCAACAGCACTTCACCCCTTGGGGTAATGAGCCCACAGTAACTGGTTGGAACTGCTTTGAGGTAAGAAAAAAGCAAAATAAGAGGGCTTTTTTTCAAGTACGCTTCACTCCTTCAGGCAATGAGCCCGCAGTAACTGGTTGGAACTCCTTTGAGGAAACAGAAAAGCAAAATAAGAGGGCTTTTTTCAAGAGCGCTTCACCCCTTGGGGAAATGAGCCCGCAGTAAGTGTTTGAAACTACTTTGAATTAACAGAAAACCAAAGAAAGAGGGCTTTTTTAAAGATCGCTTCACCCCTTGGGGCAATGAGCCCGCAGTAACTTATTGGAACTGCTTTGAGGTAACAAAAAAGCAAAATAAGAGGGCTTTTTTTCAATTGCGCTTCACCCCTTCGGGCAATGCGCCCGCAGTAACTGGTTGGAACTCCTTTGAGGAAACAGAAAAGCAAAATAAAAGGAATTTTTTCAAGAGCGCTTCACCCCTTGGGGAAATGAGCCCGCAGTAAGTGTTTGAAACTACTTTGAATTAACAGAAAACCAAAGAAAGAGGGCTTTTTTCAAGAGCGCTTCACCCCTTGGGGCAATGAGCCCGCAGTAACTGGTTGGAATTTTTTGAGGTAACAGAAAAGCAAAATAAGAGGGCTTTTTTCAAGAGCACTCCACCCCTTGGGGCAATGAGCCCCTAGTAACTGGGTGGAACTGCTTTGAAGTAACAGAAAAGCAAAATAAGAGGGCTTTTTTCAAGAGCGTTTCACTCCTTGGGGCAATGAGCCCACAGTAACTGGTTGGAACTACTTTGAGGAAACAGAATATCAAAGTAAGAGGGCTTTTTTTGAAGAGCGCTTCACCCCTTGGGGCAATGAGCGACAGTAACTGGTTGGAACTAATTTGAAGTAACAGAAAAGCAAAATAAGAGGGCTTTTTTCAAGAGTGCTTCACTCCTTGGGGCAATGAGCCTGCAGTAACTGGTTGGAACTGCTTTGAGGTAACATAAAAGCAAAATAAGAGGGCTTTTTTCAAGAGCGCTTCACCCCTTCGGGCAATGAGCCCGCAGTAACTACTTGTAAATACTTTGAGGTAACAGAAAAGCAAAAAAGAGGGCTTTTTTCAAAAGCGCTTCACCCCTTGGGGCAATGAGCCCGCAGTAACTGGTTGAAACTACTTTGAGGTAACAGAAAACCAAAGTAAGAGGGCTTATTTAAAGAGGGCTTCACCCCTTGGGGTAATGAGCCCGCAGTAACTGGTTGGAACAACTTTGAAGTAATAGAAAAGCAAAATAAGAGGACTTTTTTCAAGAGCGCTTCACCCCTTGGGCCAATGAACCCGCAGTAACTGGTTGGAACTCTTTTCAGGAAACAGAAAAGCAAAATAAGAGGGCTTTTTTCAAGAGCGCTTCACCCCTTGGGGCAATGAGCCCGCAGCAACTGTTTGAAACTACTTTGAGTTAACAGAAAACCAAAGAAAGAGGCTTTTTTCAAGAATGCTTCACCCCTTGGGGCAATGAGCCCGCAGTACGTGGTTGGAACTTCTTTGAGGTAACAAAAAAGCAAAATAAGAGGGCTTTTTTCAAGAGCGCTTCACCCCTTGGGGCAATGAGCCCGCAGTAACTGGTTGAAACTACTTTGAGGTAACAGAAAACCAAAGTAAGAGGGCTTATTTCAAGAGCAGTAACTGGTTAGAACTACTTTGAGGAAACAGAAAAGCAAAATGGAGAGTTTGTCTTCAGAGGAGTAAGACCCTTTGGGCCAATGAGCCGGCAGTAACCGGTTGGAAATTCTTTGAGGAAACAGAAAAGCAAAATAAGAGGGCTTTTTTCAAGAGCGCTTCACCCCTTGGGGCAATGAGCCCGCAGTAACTGGTTGGAACTACTTTGAGGAATCGGAAAAGCAAAATAAGAGGGCTTTTTTCAACAGCACTTCACCCCTTGGGGCAATGAGCCCACAGTAACTGGCTGGAACTGCTTTGAGGTAAGAAAAAAGCAAAATAAGAGGGCTTTTTTTCAAGTACGCTTCACTCCTTCGGGCAATGAGCCCGCAGTAACTGGTTGGAACTCCTTTGAGGAAACAGAAAAGCAAAATAAGAGGGCTTTTTTCAAGAGCGCTTCACCCCTTGGGGAAATGAGCCCGCAGTAAGTGTTTGAAACTACTTTGAATTAACAGAAAACCAAAGAAAGAGGGCTTTTTTCAAGAGCGCTTCACCCCTTGGGGCAATGAGCCCGCAGTAACTGGTTGGAATTTCTTTGAGGTAACAGAAAAGCAAAATAAGAGGGCTTTTTTCAAGAGCGCTTCACACCTTGGGGAAATGAGCCTGCAGTAACTGGTTAAAACTACTTTGAGGAAATAGAAAAGCAGTTTGTTTTCAGAGGAGTAAGACCCCTTTGGCCAATGAGCCGGGAGTAACTGTTTGGAAATTTTTTGAGGAAACAGAAAAGCAAAATAAGAGGGCTTTTTTCAGGAGCACTCCACCCCTTGGGGCAATGAGTCCGCAGTAACTGAGTGGAACTGCTTTGAGGTAACAGAAAAGCAAAATAAGAGGGCTTTTTTCAAGAGCGCTTCACCACTTCGGGCAATGAGCCCGCAGTAACTGGTTGGAACTACTTTGAAGTAACAGAAAAGCAAAATAAAAGGGGTTTTTTCAAGAGCGCTTCACCCCTTGGGGCAATGAGCCCGCAGTAACTGGTTGGAATTTCTTTGAGGTAACAGAAAAGCAAAATAAGAGGGCTTTTTTCAAGAGCACTTCACACCTTGAGGAAATGAGCCTGCAGTAACTGGTTAGAACTACTTTGAGGAAATAGAAAAGCAGTTTGTCTTCAGAGGAGTAAGACCCCTTGGGCCAATGAGCCGGCAGTAACTGGTTGGAAATTGTTTGAGGAAACAGAAAAGCAAAATAAGAGGGCTTTTTTCAAGAGCACTCCACCCCTTGGGGCAATGAGCCCGCAGTAACTGGGTGGAACTGCTTTGAAGTAACAGAAAAGCAAAATAAGAGGGCTTTTTTCAAGAGCGTTTCACTCCTTGGGGCAATGAGCCCACAGTAACTGGTTGGAACTACTTTGAGGAAACAGAATATCAAAGTAAGAGGGCTTTTTTTGAAGAGCGCTTCACCCCTTGGGGCAATGAGCGACAGTAACTGGTTGGAACTAATTTGAAGTAACAGAAAAGCAAAATAAGAGGGCTTTTTTCAAGAGCGCTTCACTCCTTGGGGCAATGAGCCCTGCAGTAACTGGTTGGAACTGCTTTGAGGTAACATAAAAGCAAAATAAGAGGGCTTTTTTCAAGAGCGCTTCAGCCCTTCGGGCAATGAGCCCGCAGTAACTACTTGTAAATACTTTGAGGTAACAGAAAAGCAAAAAAGAGGGCTTTTTTCAAAAGCGCTTCACCCCTTGGGGCAATGAGCCCGCAGTAACTGGTTGAAACTACTTTGAGGTAACAGAAAACCAAAGTAAGAGGGCTTATTTAAAGAGGGCTTCACCCCTTGGGGTAATGAGCCCGCAGTAACTGGTTGGAACAACTTTGAAGTAATAGAAAAGCAAAATAAGAGGACTTTTTTCAAGAGCGCTTCACCCCTTGGGCCAATGAACCCGCAGTAACTGGTTGGAACTCTTTTCAGGAAACAGAAAAGCAAAATAAGAGGGCTTTTTTCAAGAGCGCTTCACCCCTTGGGGCAATGAGCCCGCAGCAACTGTTTGAAACTACTTTGAGTTAACAGAAAACCAAAGAAAGAGGCTTTTTTCAAGAATGCTTCACCCCTTGGGGCAATGAGCCCGCAGTACGTGGTTGGAACTTCTTTGAGGTAACAAAAAAGCAAAATAAGAGGGCTTTTTTCAAGAGCGCTTCACCCCTTGGGGCAATGAGCCCGCAGTAACTGGTTGAAACTACTTTGAGGTAACAGAAAACCAAAGTAAGAGGGCTTATTTCAAGAGCAGTAACTGGTTAGAACTACTTTGAGGAAACAGAAAAGCAAAATGGAGAGTTTGTCTTCAGAGGAGTAAGACCCTTTGGGCCAATGAGCCGGCAGTAACCGGTTGGAAATTCTTTGAGGAAACAGAAAAGCAAAGAAAGAGGGCTTTTTTCAAGAGCGCTTCACCCCTTGGGGCAATGAGCCCGCAGTAACTGGTTGGAACTACTTTGAGGAATCGGAAAAGCAAAATAAGAGGGCTTTTTTCAACAGCACTTCACCCCTTGGGGCAATGAGCCCACAGTAACTGGCTGGAACTGCTTTGAGGTAAGAAAAAAGCAAAATAAGAGGGCTTTTTTTCAAGTACGCTTCACTCCTTCGGGCAATGAGCCCGCAGTAACTGGTTGGAACTCCTTTGAGGAAACAGAAAAGCAAAATAAGAGGGCTTTTTTCAAGAGCGCTTCACCCCTTGGGGAAATGAGCCCGCAGTAAGTGTTTGAAACTACTTTGAATTAACAGAAAACCAAAGAAAGAGGGCTTTTTTCAAGAGCGCTTCACCCCTTGGGGCAATGAGCCCGCAGTAACTGGTTGGAATTTCTTTGAGGTAACAGAAAAGCAAAATAAGAGGGCTTTTTTCAAGAGCGCTTCACACCTTGGGGAAATGAGCCTGCAGTAACTGGTTAAAACTACTTTGAGGAAATAGAAAAGCAGTTTGTTTTCAGAGGAGTAAGACCCCTTGGGCCAATGAGCCGGGAGTAACTGTTTGGAAATTTTTTGAGGAAACAGAAAAGCAAAATAAGAGGGCTTTTTTCAGGAGCACTCCACCCCTTGGGGCAATGAGTCCGCAGTAACTGAGTGGAACTGCTTTGAGGTAACAGAAAAGCAAAATAAGAGGGCTTTTTTCAAGAGCGCTTCACCACTTCGGGCAATGAGCCCGCAGTAACTGGTTGGAACTACTTTGAAGTAACAGAAAAGCAAAATAAAAGGGGTTTTTTCAAGAGCGCTTCACCCCTTGGGGCAATGAGCCCGCAGTAACTGGTTGGAATTTCTTTGAGGTAACAGAAAAGCAAAATAAGAGGGCTTTTTTCAAGAGCACTTCACACCTTGAGGAAATGAGCCTGCAGTAACTGGTTAGAACTACTTTGAGGAAATAGAAAAGCAGTTTGTCTTCAGAGGAGTAAGACCCCTTGGGCCAATGAGCCGGCAGTAACTGGTTGGAAATTGTTTGAGGAAACAGAAAAGCAAAATAAGAGGGCTTTTTTCAAGAGCACTCCACCCCTTGGGGCAATGAGCCCGCAGTAACTGGGTGGAACTGCTTTGAAGTAACAGAAAAGCAAAATAAGAGGGCTTTTTTCAAGAGCGTTTCACTCCTTGGGGCAATGAGCCCACAGTAACTGGTTGGAACTACTTTGAGGAAACAGAATATCAAAGTAAGAGGGCTTTTTTTGAAGAGCGCTTCACCCCTTGGGGCAATGAGCGACAGTAACTGGTTGGAACTAATTTGAAGTAACAGAAAAGCAAAATAAGAGGGCTTTTTTCAAGAGCGCTTCACTCCTTGGGGCAATGAGCCCTGCAGTAACTGGTTGGAACTGCTTTGAGGTAACATAAAAGCAAAATAAGAGGGCTTTTTTCAAGAGCGCTTCAGCCCTTCGGGCAATGAGCCCGCAGTAACTACTTGTAAATACTTTGAGGTAACAGAAAAGCAAAAAAGAGGGCTTTTTTCAAAAGCGCTTCACCCCTTGGGGCAATGAGCCCGCAGTAACTGGTTGAAACTACTTTGAGGTAACAGAAAACCAAAGTAAGAGGGCTTATTTAAAGAGGGCTTCACCCCTTGGGGTAATGAGCCCGCAGTAACTGGTTGGAACAACTTTGAAGTAATAGAAAAGCAAAATAAGAGGACCTTTTTCAAGAGCGCTTCACCCCTTGGGCCAATGAACCCGCAGTAACTGGTTGGAACTCTTTTCAGGAAACAGAAAAGCAAAATAAGAGGGCTTTTTTCAAGAGCGCTTCACCCCTTGGGGCAATGAGCCCGCAGCAACTGTTTGAAACTACTTTGAGTTAACAGAAAACCAAAGAAAGAGGCTTTTTTCAAGAATGCTTCACCCCTTGGGGCAATGAGCCCGCAGTACGTGGTTGGAACTTCTTTGAGGTAACAAAAAAGCAAAATAAGAGGGCTTTTTTCAAGAGCGCTTCACCCCTTGGGGCAATGAGCCCGCAGTAACTGGTTGAAACTACTTTGAGGTAACAGAAAACCAAAGTAAGAGGGCTTATTTCAAGAGCAGTAACTGGTTAGAACTACTTTGAGGAAACAGAAAAGCAAAATGGAGAGTTTGTCTTCAGAGGAGTAAGACCCTTTGGGCCAATGAGCCGGCAGTAACCGGTTGGAAATTCTTTGAGGAAACAGAAAAGCAAAATAAGAGGGCTTTTTTCAAGAGCGCTTCACCCCTTGGGGCAATGAGCCCGCAGTAACTGGTTGGAACTACTTTGAGGAATCGGAAAAGCAAAATAAGAGGGCTTTTTTCAACAGCACTTCACCCCTTGGGGCAATGAGCCCACAGTAACTGGCTGGAACTGCTTTGAGGTAAGAAAAAAGCAAAATAAGAGGGCTTTTTTTCAAGTACGCTTCACTCCTTCGGGCAATGAGCCCGCAGTAACTGGTTGGAACTCCTTTGAGGAAACAGAAAAGCAAAATAAGAGGGCTTTTTTCAAGAGCGCTTCACCCCTTGGGGAAATGAGCCCGCAGTAAGTGTTTGAAACTACTTTGAATTAACAGAAAACCAAAGAAAGAGGGCTTTTTTCAAGAGCGCTTCACCCCTTGGGGCAATGAGCCCGCAGTAACTGGTTGGAATTTCTTTGAGGTAACAGAAAAGCAAAATAAGAGGGCTTTTTTCAAGAGCGCTTCACACCTTGGGGAAATGAGCCTGCAGTAACTGGTTAAAACTACTTTGAGGAAATAGAAAAGCAGTTTGTTTTCAGAGGAGTAAGACCCCTTGGGCCAATGAGCCGGGAGTAACTGTTTGGAAATTTTTTGAGGAAACAGAAAAGCAAAATAAGAGGGCTTTTTTCAGGAGCACTCCACCCCTTGGGGCAATGAGTCCGCAGTAACTGAGTGGAACTGCTTTGAGGTAACAGAAAAGCAAAATAAGAGGGCTTTTTTCAAGAGCGCTTCACCACTTCGGGCAATGAGCCCGCAGTAACTGGTTGGAACTACTTTGAGGTAACAGAAAAGCAAAATAAAAGGGGTTTTTTCAAGAGCGCTTCACCCCTTGGGGCAATGAGCCCGCAGTAACTGGTTGGAATTTCTTTGAGGTAACAGAAAAGCAAAATAAGAGGGCTTTTTTCAAGAGCACTTCACACCTTGAGGAAATGAGCCTGCAGTAACTGGTTAGAACTACTTTGAGGAAATAGAAAAGCAGTTTGTCTTCAGAGGAGTAAGACCCCTTGGGCCAATGAGCCGGCAGTAACTGGTTGGAAATTGTTTGAGGAAACAGAAAAGCAAAATAAGAGGGCTTTTTTCAAGAGCACTCCACCCCTTGGGGCAATGAGCCCGCAGTAACTGGGTGGAACTGCTTTGAAGTAACAGAAAAGCAAAATAAGAGGGCTTTTTTCAAGAGCGTTTCACTCCTTGGGGCAATGAGCCCACAGTAACTGGTTGGAACTACTTTGAGGAAACAGAATATCAAAGTAAGAGGGCTTTTTTTGAAGAGCGCTTCACCCCTTGGGGCAATGAGCGACAGTAACTGGTTGGAACTAATTTGAAGTAACAGAAAAGCAAAATAAGAGGGCTTTTTTCAAGAGCGCTTCACTCCTTGGGGCAATGAGCCCTGCAGTAACTGGTTGGAACTGCTTTGAGGTAACATAAAAGCAAAATAAGAGGGCTTTTTTCAAGAGCGCTTCAGCCCTTCGGGCAATGAGCCCGCAGTAACTACTTGTAAATACTTTGAGGTAACAGAAAAGCAAAAAAGAGGGCTTTTTTCAAAAGCGCTTCACCCCTTGGGGCAATGAGCCCGCAGTAACTGGTTGAAACTACTTTGAGGTAACAGAAAACCAAAGTAAGAGGGCTTATTTAAAGAGGGCTTCACCCCTTGGGGTAATGAGCCCGCAGTAACTGGTTGGAACAACTTTGAAGTAATAGAAAAGCAAAATAAGAGGACCTTTTTCAAGAG
This sequence comes from Anolis sagrei, assembly GCF_037176765.1. Taxonomy (NCBI): domain Eukaryota; kingdom Metazoa; phylum Chordata; class Lepidosauria; order Squamata; family Anolidae; genus Anolis; species Anolis sagrei. The sequence continues at coordinate 22,878,656 of NC_090035.1, read as the reverse complement.
CGCTTCACCCCTTGGGCCAATGAACCCGCAGTAACTGGTTGGAACTCTTTTCAGGAAACAGAAAAGCAAAATAAGAGGGCTTTTTTCAAGAGCGCTTCACCCCTTGGGGCAATGAGCCCGCAGCAACTGTTTGAAACTACTTTGAGTTAACAGAAAACCAAAGAAAGAGGCTTTTTTCAAGAATGCTTCACCCCTTGGGGCAATGAGCCCGCAGTACGTGGTTGGAACTTCTTTGAGGTAACAAAAAAGCAAAATAAGAGGGCTTTTTTCAAGAGCGCTTCACCCCTTGGGGCAATGAGCCCGCAGTAACTGGTTGAAACTACTTTGAGGTAACAGAAAACCAAAGTAAGAGGGCTTATTTCAAGAGCAGTAACTGGTTAGAACTACTTTGAGGAAACAGAAAAGCAAAATGGAGAGTTTGTCTTCAGAGGAGTAAGACCCTTTGGGCCAATGAGCCGGCAGTAACCGGTTGGAAATTCTTTGAGGAAACAGAAAAGCAAAATAAGAGGGCTTTTTTCAAGAGCGCTTCACCCCTTGGGGCAATGAGCCCGCAGTAACTGGTTGGAACTACTTTGAGGAATCGGAAAAGCAAAATAAGAGGGCTTTTTTCAACAGCACTTCACCCCTTGGGGCAATGAGCCCACAGTAACTGGCTGGAACTGCTTTGAGGTAAGAAAAAAGCAAAATAAGAGGGCTTTTTTTCAAGTACGCTTCACTCCTTCGGGCAATGAGCCCGCAGTAACTGGTTGGAACTCCTTTGAGGAAACAGAAAAGCAAAATAAGAGGGCTTTTTTCAAGAGCGCTTCACCCCTTGGGGAAATGAGCCCGCAGTAAGTGTTTGAAACTACTTTGAATTAACAGAAAACCAAAGAAAGAGGGCTTTTTTCAAGAGCGCTTCACCCCTTGGGGCAATGAGCCCGCAGTAACTGGTTGGAATTTCTTTGAGGTAACAGAAAAGCAAAATAAGAGGGCTTTTTTCAAGAGCGCTTCACACCTTGGGGAAATGAGCCTGCAGTAACTGGTTAAAACTACTTTCAGGAAATAGAAAAGCAGTTTGTTTTCAGAGGAGTAAGACCCCTTGGGCCAATGAGCCGGGAGTAACTGTTTGGAAATTTTTTGAGGAAACAGAAAAGCAAAATAAGAGGGCTTTTTTCAGGAGCACTCCACCCCTTGGGGCAATGAGTCCGCAGTAACTGAGTGGAACTGCTTTGAGGTAACAGAAAAGCAAAATAAGAGGGCTTTTTTCAAGAGCGCTTCACCACTTCGGGCAATGAGCCCGCAGTAACTGGTTGGAACTACTTTGAGGTAACAGAAAAGCAAAATAAAAGGGGTTTTTTCAAGAGCGCTTCACCCCTTGGGGCAATGAGCCCGCAGTAACTGGTTGGAATTTCTTTGAGGTAACAGAAAAGCAAAATAAGAGGGCTTTTTTCAAGAGCACTTCACACCTTGAGGAAATGAGCCTGCAGTAACTGGTTAGAACTACTTTGAGGAAATAGAAAAGCAGTTTGTCTTCAGAGGAGTAAGACCCCTTGGGCCAATGAGCCGGCAGTAACTGGTTGGAAATTGTTTGAGGAAACAGAAAAGCAAAATAAGAGGGCTTTTTTCAAGAGCACTCCACCCCTTGGGGCAATGAGCCCGCAGTAACTGGGTGGAACTGCTTTGAAGTAACAGAAAAGCAAAATAAGAGGGCTTTTTTCAAGAGCGTTTCACTCCTTGGGGCAATGAGCCCACAGTAACTGGTTGGAACTACTTTGAGGAAACAGAATATCAAAGTAAGAGGGCTTTTTTGAAGAGCGCTTCACCCCTTGGGGCAATGAGCGACAGTAACTGGTTGGAACTAATTTGAAGTAACAGAAAAGCAAAATAAGAGGGCTTTTTTCAAGAGCGCTTCACTCCTTGGGGCAATGAGCCCTGCAGTAACTGGTTGGAACTGCTTTGAGGTAACATAAAAGCAAAATAAGAGGGCTTTTTTCAAGAGCGCTTCAGCCCTTCAGGCAATGAGCCCGCAGTAACTACTTGTAAATACTTTGAGGTAACAGAAAAGCAAAAAAGAGGGCTTTTTTCAAAAGCGCTTCACTCCTTGGGGCAATGAGCCCGCAGTAACTGGTTGAAACTACTTTGAGGTAACAGAAAACCAAAGTAAGAGGGCTTATTTAAAGAGGGCTTCACCCCTTGGGGTAATGAGCCCGCAGTAACTGGTTGGAACAACTTTGAAGTAATAGAAAAGCAAAATAAGAGGACTTTTTTCAAGAGCGCTTCACCCCTTGGGCCAATGAACCCGCAGTAACTGGTTGGAACTCTTTTCAGGAAACAGAAAAGCAAAATAAGAGGGCTTTTTTCAAGAGCGCTTCACCCCTTGGGGCAATGAGCCCGCAGCAACTGTTTGAAACTACTTTGAGTTAACAGAAAACCAAAGAAAGAGGCTTTTTTCAAGAATGCTTCACCCCTTGGGGCAATGAGACCGCAGTACGTGGTTGGAACTTCTTTGAGGTAACAAAAAAGCAAAATAAGAGGGCTTTTTTCAAGAGCGCTTCACCCCTTGGGGCAATGAGCCCGCAGTAACTGGTTGAAACTACTTTGAGGTAACAGAAAACCAAAGTAAGAGGGCTTATTTCAAGAGCAGTAACTGGTTAGAACTACTTTGAGGAAACAGAAAAGCAAAATGGAGAGTTTGTCTTCAGAGGAGTAAGACCCTTTGGGCCAATGAGCCGGCAGTAACCGGTTGGAAATTCTTTGAGGAAACAGAAAAGCAAAGAAAGAGGGCTTTTTTCAAGAGCGCTTCACCCCTTGGGGCAATGAGCCCGCAGTAACTGGTTGAAACTACTTTGAGGAAACAGAATATCAAAGTAAGAGGGCTTTTTTTGAAGAGCGCTTCACCCCTTGGGGCAATGAGCGACAGTAACTGGTTGGAACTAATTTGAAGTAACAGAAAAGCAAAATAAGAGGGCTTTTTTCAAGAGCGCTTCACTCCTTGGGGCAATGAGCCTGCAGTAACTGGTTGGAACTGCTTTGAGGTAACATAAAAGCAAAATAAGAGGGCTTTTTTCAAGAGCGCTTCACCCCTTCGGGCAATGAGCCCGCAGTAACTACTTGTAAATACTTTGAGGTAACAGAAAAGCAAAAAAGAGGGCTTTTTTCAAAAGCGCTTCACCCCTTGGGGCAATGAGCCCGCAGTAACTGGTTGAAACTACTTTGAGGTAACAGAAAACCAAAGTAAGAGGGCTTATTTAAAGAGGGCTTCACCCCTTGGGGTAATGAGCCCGCAGTAACTGGTTGGAACAACTTTGAAGTAATAGAAAAGCAAAATAAGAGGACTTTTTTCAAGAGCGCTTCACCCCTTGGGCCAATGAACCCGCAGTAACTGGTTGGAACTCTTTTCAGGAAACAGAAAAGCAAAATAAGAGGGCTTTTTTCAAGAGCGCTTCACCCCTTGGGGCAATGAGCCCGCAGCAACTGTTTGAAACTACTTTGAGTTGACAGAAAACCAAAGAAAGAGGCTTTTTTCAAGAATGCTTCACCCCTTGGGGCAATGAGCCCGCAGTACGTGGTTGGAACTTCTTTGAGGTAACAAAAAAGCAAAATAAGAGGGCTTTTTTCAAGAGCGCTTCACCCCTTGGGGCAATGAGCCCGCAGTAACTGGTTGAAACTACTTTGAGGTAACAGAAAACCAAAGTAAGAGGGCTTATTTCAAGAGCAGTAACTGGTTAGAACTACTTTGAGGAAACAGAAAAGCAAAATGGAGAGTTTGTCTTCAGAGGAGTAAGACCCTTTGGGCCAATGAGCCGGCAGTAACCGGTTGGAAATTCTTTGAGGAAACAGAAAAGCAAAGAAAGAGGGCTTTTTTCAAGAGCGCTTCACCCCTTGGGGCAATGAGCCCGCAGTAACTGGTTGAAACTACTTTGAGGAAACAGAATATCAAAGTAAGAGGGCTTTTTTTGAAGAGCGCTTCACCCCTTGGGGCAATGAGCGACAGTAACTGGTTGGAAATAATTTGAAGTAACAGAAAAGCAAAATAAGAGGGCTTATTTCAAGAGCGCTTCACCCCTTGGGGTAATGAGCCCACAGTAACTGGTTGGAATAACTTTGAACTAACAGAAAAGAAAAATAAGAGGATTTTTTTCAAGAGCGCTTCATCCCTTAGGGCAATGAGCCCGCAGTAACTGGTTGAAACTACTTTGTGGTAACAGAAAAGCAAAATGGAGGGTTTGTTTTCAGAGGATTAAGACCCCTTGGGCCAATGAACCCGTAGTAACTGGTTGGACCTCTTTTCAGGAAACAGAAAAGCAAAATAAGAGGGCTTTTTCAAGAGCGCTTCACCACTTGCGGCAATGAGCCCGCAGTAACTGTTTGAAACTACTTTGAGTTAACTGAAAACCAAAGAAAGAGGGCTTTTTTCAAGAGCGCTTCACCCCTTGGGGCAATTAGCCCGCAGTAACTGGTTGGAACTTCTTTGAGGTAACAGAAAAGCAAAATAAGAGGGCTTTTTTCAAGAGCGCTTCACCCCTTGGCGCAATGAGCCTGCAGTAACTGGTTGGAACTACTTTGAGGAAACAGAAGAGCAAAATGGAGAGTTTGTCTTCAGAGGAGTAAGACCCTTTGGGCCAATGAGCCGGCAGTAACTGGTTGGAAATTCTTTGAGGAAACAGAAAAGCAAAATAAGAGGGCTTTTTTCAAGAGCGCTTCACCCCTTGGGGCAATGAGCCCGCAGTAACTGGTTGGAACTACTTTGAGGAAACAGAAGAGCAAAATGGAGAGTTTGTCTTCAGAGGAGTAAGACCCTTTGGGCCAATGAGCCGACAGTAACTGGTTGGAAATTCTTTGAGGAAACAGAAAAGCAAAATAAGAGGGCTTTTTTCAAGAGCGCTTCACCCCTTGGGGAAATGAGCCCGCAGTAAGTGTTTGAAACTACTTTGAATTAACAGAAAACCAAAGAAAGAGGGCTTTTTTCAAGAGCGCTTCACCCCTTGGGGCAATGAGCCCGCAGTAACTGGTTGGAATTTCTTTGAGGTAACAGAAAAGCAAAATAAGAGGGCTTTTTTCAAGAGCGATTCACACCTTGGGGAAATGAGCCTGCAGTAACTGGTTAAAACTACTTTGAGGAAATAGAAAAGCAGTTTGTTTTCAGAGGAGTAAGACCCCTTGGGCCAATGAGCCGGGAGTAACTGTTTGGAAATTTTTTGAGGAAACAGAAAAGCAAAATAAGAGGGCTTTTTTCAGGAGCACTCCACCCCTTGGGGCAATGAGTCCGCAGTAACTGAGTGGAACTGCTTTGAGGTAAGAGAAAAGCAAAATAAGAGGGCTTTTTTCAAGAGCGCTTCACCACTTCGGGCAATGAGCCCGCAGTAACTGGTTGGAACTACTTTGAGGTAACAGAAAAGCAAAATAAAAGGGGTTTTTTCAAGAGCGCTTCACCCCTTGGGGCAATGAGCCCGCAGTAACTGGTTGGAATTTCTTTGAGGTAACAGAAAAGCAAAATAAGAGGGCTTTTTTCAAGAGCGCTTCACACCTTGAGGAAATGAGCCTGCAGTAACTGGTTAGAACTACTTTGAGGAAATAGAAAAGCAGTTTGTCTTCAGAGGAGTAAGACCCCTTGGGCCAATGAGCCGGCAGTAACTGGTTGGAAATTGTTTGAGGAAACAGAAAAGCAAAATAAGAGGGCTTTTTTCAAGAGCACTCCACCCCTTGGGGCAATGAGCCCGCAGTAACTGGGTGGAACTGCTTTGAAGTAACAGAAAAGCAAAATAAGAGGGCTTTTTTCAAGAGCGTTTCACTCCGTGGGGCAATGAGCCCACAGTAACTGGTTGGAACTACTTTGAGGAAACAGAATATCAAAGTAAGAGGGCTTTTTTTGAAGAGCGCTTCACACCTTGGGGCAATGAGCGACAGTAACTGGTTGGAACTAATTTGAAGTAACAGAAAAGCAAAATAAGAGGGCTTTTTTCAAGAGCGCTTCACTCCTTGGGGCAATGAACCCTGCAGTAACTGGTTGGAACTGCTTTGAGGTAACATAAAAGCAAAATAAGAGGACTTTTTCCAAGAGCGCTTCAGCCCTTCGGGCAATGAGCCCGCAGTAACTACTTGTAAATACTTTGAGGTAACAGAAAAGCAAAAAAGAGGGCTTTTTTCAAAAGCGCTTCACCCCTTGGGGCAATGAGCCCGCAGTAACTGGTTGAAACTACTTTGAGGAAACAGAAAAGCAAAATGGAGAGTTTGTCTTCAGAGGAGTAAGACCCTTTGGGCCAATGAGCCGGCAGTAACCGGTTGGAAATTCTTTGAGGAAACAGAAAAGCAAAGAAAGAGGGCTTTTTTCAAGAGCGCTTCACCCCTTGGGGCAATGAGCCCGCAGTAACTGGTTGAAACTACTTTGAGGAAACAGAATATCAAAGTAAGAGGGCTTTTTTTGAAGAGCGCTTCACCCCTTGGGGCAATGAGCGACAGTAACTGGTTGGAACTAATTTGAAGTAACAGAAAAGCAAAATAAGAGGGCTTTTTTCAAGAGCGCTTCACTCCTTGGGGCAATGAGCCTGCAGTAACTGGTTGGAACTGCTTTGAGGTAACATAAAAGCAAAATAAGAGGGCTTTTTTCAAGAGCGCTTCACCCCTTCGGGCAATGAGCCCGCAGTAACTACTTGTAAATACTTTGAGGTAACAGAAAAGCAAAAAAGAGGGCTTTTTTCAAAAGCGCTTCACCCCTTGGGGCAATGAGCCCGCAGTAACTGGTTGAAACTACTTTGAGGTAACAGAAAACCAAAGTAAGAGGGCTTATTTCAAGAGCGCTTCACCCCTTGGGGTAATGAGCCCACAGTAACTGGTTGGAATAACTTTGAACTAACAGAAAAGAAAAATAAGAGGATTTTTTTCAAGAGCGCTTCATCCCTTGGGGCAATGAGCCCGCAGTAACTGGTTGAAACTACTTTGTGGTAACAGAAAAGCAAAATGGAGGGTTTGTTTTCAGAGGATTAAGACCCCTTGGGCCAATGAACCCGTAGTAACTGGTTGGACCTCTTTTCAGAAAACAGAAAAGCAAAATAAGAGGGCTTTTTTCAAGAGCGCTTCACCACTTGCGGCAATGAGCCCGCAGTAACTGGTTGAAACTACTTTGAGGTAACAGAAAACCAAAGTAAGAGGGCTTATTTAAAGAGGGCTTCACCCCTTGTGGTAATGAGCCCGCAGTAACTGGTTGGAACAACTTTGAAGTAATAGAAAAGCAAAATAAGAGGACTTTTTTCAAGAGCGCTTCACCCCTTGGGCCAATGAACCCGCAGTAACTGGTTGGAACTCTTTTCAGGAAACAGAAAAGCAAAATAAGAGGGCTTTTTTCAAGAGCGCTTCACCCCTTGGGGCAATGAGCCCGCAGCAACTGTTTGAAACTACTTTGAGTTAACAGAAAACCAAAGAAAGAGGCTTTTTTCAAGAATGCTTCACCCCTTGGGGCAATGAGCCCGCAGTACGTGGTTGGAACTTCTTTGAGGTAACAAAAAAGCAAAATAAGAGGACTTTTTTCAAGAGCGCTTCACCCCTTGGGGCAATGAGCCCGCAGTAACTGGTTGAAACTACTTTGAGGTAACAGAAAACCAAAGTAAGAGGGCTTATTTCAAGAGCAGTAACTGGTTAGAACTACTTTGAGGAAACAGAAAAGCAAAATGGAGAGTTTGTCTTCAGAGGAGTAAGACCCTTTGGGCCAATGAGCCGGCAGTAACCGGTTGGAAATTCTTTGAGGAAACAGAAAAGCAAAGAAAGAGGGCTTTTTTCAAGAGCGCTTCACCCCTTGGGGCAATGAGCCCGCAGTAACTGGTTGAAACTACTTTGAGGTAACAGAAAACCAAAGTAAGAGGGCTTATTTCAAGAGCGCTTCACCCCTTGGGGTAATGAGCCCACAGTAACTGGTTGGAATAACTTTGAACTAACAGAAAAGAAAAATAAGAGGATTTTTTTCAAGAGCGCTTCATCCCTTGGGGCAATGAGCCCGCAGTAACTGGTTGAAACTACTTTGTGGTAACAGAAAAGCAAAATGGAGGGTTTGTTTTCAGAGGATTAAGACCCCTTGGGCCAATGAACCCGTAGTAACTGGTTGGACCTCTTTTCAGGAAATAGAAAACCAAAGAAAGAGGGCTTTTTTCAAGAGCGCTTCACCCCTTGGGGCAATTAGCCCGCAGTAACTGGTTGGAACTTCTTTGAGGTAACAGAAAAGCAAAATAAGAGGGCTTTTTTCAAGAGCGCTTCACCCCTTGGCGCAATGAGCCTGCAGTAACTGGTTGGAACTACTTTGAGGAAACAGAAGAGCAAAATGGAGAGTTTGTCTTCAGAGGAGTAAGACCCTTTGGGCCAATGAGCTTGCAGTAACTGGTTGGAAATTCTTTGAGGAAACAGAAAAGCAAAATAAGAGGGCTTTTTTCAAGAGCGCTTCACCCCTTGGGGCAATGAGCCCGCAGTAACTGGTTGGAACTACTTTGAGGAAACAGAAGAGCAAAATGGAAAGTTTGTCTTCAGAGGAGTAAGACCCTTTGGGCCAATGAGCCGACAGTAACTGGTTGGAAATTCTTTGAGGAAACAGAAAAGCAAAATAAGAGGGCTTTTTTCAAGAGTGCTTCACCCCTTGGGGCAATGAGCCCGCAGTAACTGGTTGGAACTACTTTGAGGAACCGGAAAAGCAAAATAAGAGGGCTTTTTTCAACAGCACTTCACCCCTTGGGGCAATGAGCCCACAGTAACTGGTTGGAACTGCTTTGAGGTAAGAAAAAAGCAAAATAAGAGGGCTTTTTTTCAAGTACGCTTCACTCCTTCGGGCAATGAGCCCGCAGTAACTGGTTGGAACTCCTTTGAGGAAACAGAAAAGCAAAATAAGAGGGCTTTTTTCAAGAGCGCTTCACCCCTTGGGGAAATGAGCCCTCAGTAAGTGTTTGAAACTACTTTGAATTAACAGAAAACCAAAGAAAGAGGGCTTTTTTCAAGAGCGCTTCACCCCTTGGGGCAATGAGTACGCAGTAACTGGTTGGAACTGCTTTGAGGTAACAAAAAAGCAAAATAAGAGGGCTTTTTTTCAATTGCGCTTCACCCCTTCGGGCAATGCGCCCGCAGTAACTGGTTGGAACTCCTTTGAGGAAACAAAAAAGCAAAATAAAAGGACTTTTTTCAAGAGCGCTTCACCCCTTGGGGAAATGAGCCCGCAGTAAGTGTTTGAAACTACTTTGAATTAACAGAAAACCAAAGAAAGAGGGCTTTTTTCAAGAGCGCTTCACCCCTTGGGGCAATGAGCCCGCAGTAACTGGTTGAAACTACTTTGAGGTAACAGAAAACCAAAGTAAGAGGGCTTATTTCAAGAGCAGTAACTGGTTAGAACTACTTTGAGGAAACAGAAAAGCAAAATGGAGAGTTTGTCTTCAGAGGAGTAAGACCCTTTGGGCCAATGAGCCGGCAGTAACCGGTTGGAAATTCTTTGAGGAAACAGAAAAGCAAAGAAAGAGGGCTTTTTTCAAGAGCGCTTCACCCCTTGGGGCAATGAGCCCGCAGTAACTGGTTGAAACTACTTTGAGGTAACAGAAAACCAAAGTAAGAGGGCTTATTTCAAGAGCGCTTCACCCCTTGGGGTAATGAGCCCACAGTAACTGGTTGGAATAACTTTGAACTAACAGAAGAGAAAAATAAGAGGATTTTTTTCAAGAGCGCTTCATCCCTTGGGGCAATGAGCCCGCAGTAACTGGTTGAAACTACTTTGTGGTAACAGAAAAGCAAAATGGAGGGTTTGTTTTCAGAGGATTAAGACCCCTTGGGCCAATGAACCCGTAGTAACTGGTTGGACCTCTTTTCAGGAAACAGAAAAGCAAAATAAGAGGGCTTTTTTCAAGAGCGCTTCACCACTTGCGGCAATGAGCCCGCAGTAACTGTTTGAAACTACTTTGAGTTAACTGAAAACCAAAGAAAGAGGGCTTTTTTCAAGAGCGCTTCACCCCTTGGGGCAATTAGCCCGCAGTAACTGGTTGGAACTTCTTTGAGGTAACAGAAAAGCAAAATAAGAGGGCTTTTATCAAGAGCGCTTCACCCCTTGGCGCAATGAGCCTGCAGTATCTGGTTGGAACTACTTTGAGGAAACAGAAGAGCAAAATGGAGAGTTTGTCTTCAGAGGAGTAAGACCCTTTGGGCCAATGAGCCGGCAGTAACTGGTTGGAAATTCTTTGAGGAAACAGAAAAGCAAAATAAGAGGGCTTTTTTCAAGAGCGCTTCACCCCTTGGGGCAATGAGCCCGCAGTAACTGGTTGAAACTACTTTGAGGAAACAGAATATCAAAGTAAGAGGGCTTTTTTTGAAGAGCGCTTCACCCCTTGGGGCAATGAGCGACAGTAACTGGTTGGAACTAATTTGAAGTAACAGAAAAGCAAAATAAGAGGGCTTTTTTCAAGAGCGCTTCACTCCTTGGGGCAATGAGCCTGCAGTAAGTGTTTGAAACTACTTTGAATTAACAGAAAACCAAAGAAAGAGGGCTTTTTTCAAGAGCGCTTCACCCCTTGGGGCAATGAGCCCGCAGTAACTGGGTGGAATTTTTTGAGGTAACAGAAAAGCAAAATAAGACGGCTTTTTTCAAGAGCGCTTCACACCTTGAGGAAATGAGCCTGCAGTAACTGGTTAGAACTACTTTGAGGAAATAGAAAAGCAGTTTGTCTTCAGAGGAGTAAGACCCCTTGGGCCAATGAGCCGGCAGTAACTGGTTGGAAATTGTTTGAGGAAACAGAAAAGCAAAATAAGAGGGCTTTTTTCAAGAGCACTGCACCCCTTGGGGCAATGAGCCCGTAGTAACTGGGTGGAACTGCTTTGAAGTAACAGAAAAGCAAAATAAGAGGGCTTTTTTCAAGAGCGTTTCACTCCTTGGGGCAATGAGCCCACAGTAACTGGTTGGAACTACTTTGAGGAAACAGAATATCAAAGTAAGAGGGCTTTTTTTGAAGAGCGCTTCACCCCTTGGGGCAATGAGCGACAGTAACTGGTTGGAACTAATTTGAAGTAACAGAAAAGCAAAATAAGAGGGCTTTTTTCAAGAGTGCTTCACTCCTTGGGGCAATGAGCCTGCAGTAACTGGTTGGAACTGCTTTGAGGTAACATAAAAGCAAAATAAGAGGGCTTTTTTCAAGAGCGCTTCACCCCTTCGGGCAATGAGCCCGCAGTAACTACTTGTAAATACTTTGAGGTAACAGAAAAGCAAAAAAGAGGGCTTTTTTCAAAAGCGCTTCACCCCTTGGGGCAATGAGCCCGCAGTAACTGGTTGAAACTACTTTGAGGTAACAGAAAACCAAAGTAAGAGGGCTTATTTAAAGAGGGCTTCACCCCTTGGGGTAATGAGCCCGCAGTAACTGGTTGGAACAACTTTGAAGTAATAGAAAAGCAAAATTAGAGGACTTTTTTCAAGAGCGCTTCACCCCTTGGGCCAATGAACCCGCAGTAACTGGTTGGAACTCTTTTCAGGAAACAGAAAAGCAAAATAAGAGGGCTTTTTTCAAGAGCGCTTCACCCCTTGGGGCAATGAGCCCGCAGCAACTGTTTGAAACTACTTTGAGTTAACAGAAAACCAAAGAAAGAGGCTTTTTTCAAGAATGCTTCACCCCTTGGGGCAATGAGCCCGCAGTACGTGGTTGGAACTTCTTTGAGGTAACAAAAAAGCAAAATAAGAGGGCTTTTTTCAAGAGCGCTTCACCCCTTGGGGCAATGAGCCCGCAGTAACTGGTTGAAACTACTTTGAGGTAACAGAAAACCAAAGTAAGAGGGCTTATTTCAAGAGCAGTAACTGGTTAGAACTACTTTGAGGAAACAGAAAAGCAAAATGGAGAGTTTGTCTTCAGAGGAGTAAGACCCTTTGGGCCAATGAGCCGGCAGTAACCGGTTGGAAATTCTTTGAGGAAACAGAAAAGCAAAATAAGAGGGCTTTTTTCAAGAGCGCTTCACCCCTTGGGGCAATGAGCCCGCAGTAACTGGTTGGAACTACTTTGAGGAATCGGAAAAGCAAAATAAGAGGGCTTTTTTCAACAGCACTTCACCCCTTGGGGCAATGAGCCCACAGTAACTGGCTGGAACTGCTTTGAGGTAAGAAAAAAGCAAAATAAGAGGGCTTTTTTTCAAGTACGCTTCACTCCTTCGGGCAATGAGCCCGCAGTAACTGGTTGGAACTCCTTTGAGGAAACAGAAAAGCAAAATAAGAGGGCTTTTTTCAAGAGCACTTCACCCCTTGGGGAAATGAGCCCGCAGTAAGTGTTTGAAACTACTTTGAATTAACAGAAAACCAAAGAAAGAGGGCTTTTTTCAAGAGCGCTTCACCCCTTGGGGCAATGAGCCCGCAGTAACTGGTTGGAATTTCTTTGAGGTAACAGAAAAGCAAAATAAGAGGGCTTTTTTCAAGAGCGCTTCACACCTTGGGGAAATGAGCCTGCAGTAACTGGTTAAAACTACTTTGAGGAAATAGAAAAGCAGTTTGTTTTCAGAGGAGTAAGACCCCTTGGGCCAATGAGCCGGGAGTAACTGTTTGGAAATTTTTTGAGGAAACAGAAAAGCAAAATAAGAGGGCTTTTTTCAGGAGCACTCCACCCCTTGGGGCAATGAGCCCGCAGTAACTGAGTGGAACTGCTTTGAGGTAACAGAAAAGCAAAATAAGAGGGCTTTTTTCAAGAGCGCTTCACCCCTTGGGGCAATGAGCCCGCAGTAACTGGTTGGAACTACTTTGAGGAATCGGAAAAGCAAAATAAGAGGGCTTTTTTCAACAGCACTTCACCCCTTGGGGCAATGAGCCCACAGTAACTGGCTGGAACTGCTTTGAGGTAAGAAAAAAGCAAAATAAGAGGGCTTTTTTTTCAAGTACGCTTCACTCCTTCGGGCAATGAGCCCGCAGTAACTGGTTGGAACTCCTTTGAGGAAACAGAAAAGCAAAATAAGAGGGCTTTTTTCAAGAGCGCTTCACCCCTTGGGGAAATGAGCCCGCAGTAAGTGTTTGAAACTACTTTGAATTAACAGAAAACCAAAGAAAGAGGGCTTTTTTCAAGAGCGCTTCACCCCTTGGGGCAATGAGCCCGCAGTAACTGGTTGGAATTTCTTTGAGGTAACAGAAAAGCAAAATAAGAGGGCTTTTTTCAAGAGCGCTTCACACCTTGGGGAAATGAGCCTGCAGTAACTGGTTAAAAGTACTTTGAAGAAATAGAAAAGCAGTTTGTTTTCAGAGGAGTAAGACCCCTTGGGCCAATGAGCCGGGAGTAACTGTTTGGAAATTTTTTGAGGAAACAGAAAAGCAAAATAAGAGGGCTTTTTTCAGGAGCACTCCACCCCTTGGGGCAATGAGCCCGCAGTAACTGAGTGGAACTGCTTTGAGGTAACAGAAAAGCAAAATAAGAGGGCTTTTTTCAAGAGCGCTTCACCACTTCGGGCAATGAGCCCGCAGTAACTGGTTGGAACTACTTTGAGGTAACAGAAAAGCAAAATAAAAGGGGTTTTTTCAAGAGCGCTTCACCCCTTGGGGCAATGAGCCCGCAGTAACTGGTTGGAACTACTTTGAGATAACAGAAAACCACAGTAAGAGAGCTTTTTTCAAGAGTGCTTCACCCCTTGGCGCAATGAGCACACAGTAACTGGTTGGAACAACTTTGAAGTAACAGAAAAGCAAAATAAGAGGGCTTTTTTCAAGAACGCTTCACCCATGGGGCAATGACCCCGCAGTAACTGGTTGAAACTACTTTGAAGTAATGGAAAATCAAAGAGGGCTTTTTTCCTGAGCGCACCTTGGGGCAATGAGCCCACAGTAACTGGTTGGAACTACTTTGAAGTAACAGAAAAGCAAAATAGGAGGGCATTTTTACAAGAGCGCTTCACTCCTTGGGGCAATGAGCCTGCAGTAACTGGTTGGAACTACTTTGAGGTAACAGAAAAGCAGAGTTAGTTGGCCTTTTTCAAGAGCGCTTCACACCTTGGTTCAATGAGCCCGCAGTATCTAGTTGGAACTACTTTGATGTAACAGAAAAGCAGAATAAAAGGGCTTTTTTTGAAGAGCACTTCACCCCTTGGGGCAATGAGCCCACAGTAACTGGTTGGAACTGCTTTGAGGTAAGAAAAAAGCAAAATAAGAGGGCTTTTTTTCAAGTACGCTTCACTCCTTCGGGCAATGAGCCCGCAGTAACTGGTTGGAACTCCTTTGAGGAAACAGAAAAGCAAAATAAGAGGGCTTTTTTCAAGAGCGCTTCACCCCTTGGGGCAATGAGCCCACAGTAACTGGTTGGAACTACTTTGAAGTAACAGAAAAGCAAAATAAGAGGGCTCTTTTCAAGAGCGCTTCCCTCCTTGGGCCAATGAGTCCGCAATAACTGGTTGGAACTACTTTGAGGTAACAGAAAAGCAAAAGAAGAGGGCTTTTTTCAAGAGCGCTTCACCCCTTGGGGCAATTAACCTGCAGTAACTGGTTGGAACTGCTTTGAGGTAATAGAAAAGCAAAATAAGAGGGCTTTTTCCAAGAGCGCTCCACCCCTTGGGGCAATGAGCCCACAGTAACTGGTTGGAACAACTTTGAAGTAACAGAAAAGAAAAATAAGATTGCTTTTTTCAAGAGCGCTTCACCCCTTGGGGCAATCAGCCCGCAGTAACTGGTTGAAACTACTTTGAGGTAACAGAAAACCAAAGTAAGAGGGCTTATTTCAAGAGCAGTAACTGGTTAGAACTACTTTGAGGAAACAGAAAAGCAAAATGGAGAGTTTGTCTTCAGAGGAGTAAGACCCTTTGGGCCAATGAGCCGGCAGTAACCGGTTGGAAATTCTTTGAGGAAACAGAAAAGCAAAATAAGAGGGCTTTTTTCAAGAGCGCTTCACCCCTTGGGGCAATGAGCCCGCAGTAACTGGTTGGAACTACTTTGAGGAATCGGAAAAGCAAAATAAGAGGGCTTTTTTCAACAGCACTTCACCCCTTGGGGCAATGAGCCCACAGTAACTGGCTGGAACTGCTTTGAGGTAAGAAAAAAGCAAAATAAGAGGGCTTTTTTTCAAGTACGCTTCACTCCTTCGGGCAATGCGCCCGCAGTAACTGGTTGGAACTCCTTTGAGGAAACAGAAAAGCAAAATAAGAGGGCTTTTTTCAAGAGCACTTCACCCCTTGGGGAAATGAGCCCGCAGTAAGTGTTTGAAACTACTTTGAATTAACAGAAAACCAAAGAAAGAGGGCTTTTTTCAAGAGCGCTTCACCCCTTGGGGCAATGAGCCCGCAGTAACTGGTTGGAATTTCTTTGAGGTAACAGAAAAGCAAAATAAGAGGGCTTTTTTCAAGAGCGCTTCACACCTTGGGGAAATGAGCCTGCAGTAACTGGTTAAAACTACTTTGAGGAAATAGAAAAGCAGTTTGTTTTCAGAGGAGTAAGACCCCTTGGGCCAATGAGCCGGGAGTAACTGTTTGGAAATTTTTTGAGGAAACAGAAAAGCAAAATAAGAGGGCTTTTTTCAGGAGCACTCCACCCCTTGGGGCAATGAGCCCGCAGTAACTGAGTGGAACTGCTTTGAGGTAACAGAAAAGCAAAATAAGAGGGCTTTTTTCAAGAGCGCTTCACCCCTTGGGGCAATGAGCCCGCAGTAACTGGTTGGAACTACTTTGAGGAATCGGAAAAGCAAAATAAGAGGGCTTTTTTCAACAGCACTTCACCCCTTGGGGCAATGAGCCCACAGTAACTGGCTGGAACTGCTTTGAGGTAAGAAAAAAGCAAAATAAGAGGGCTTTTTTTTCAAGTACGCTTCACTCCTTCGGGCAATGAGCCCGCAGTAACTGGTTGGAACTCCTTTGAGGAAACAGAAAAGCAAAATAAGAGGGCTTTTTTCAAGAGCGCTTCACCCCTTGGGGAAATGAGCCCGCAGTAAGTGTTTGAAACTACTTTGAATTAACAGAAAACCAAAGAAAGAGGGCTTTTTTCAAGAGCGCTTCACCCCTTGGGGCAATGAGCCCGCAGTAACTGGTTGGAATTTCTTTGAGGTAACAGAAAAGCAAAATAAGAGGGCTTTTTTCAAGAGCGCTTCACACCTTGGGGAAATGAGCCTGCAGTAACTGGTTAAAACTACTTTGAGGAAATAGAAAAGCAGTTTGTTTTCAGAGGAGTAAGACCCCTTGGGCCAATGAGCCGGGAGTAACTGTTTGGAAATTTTTTGAGGAAACAGAAAAGCAAAATAAGAGGGCTTTTTTCAGGAGCACTCCACCCCTTGGGGCAATTAGCCCGCAGTAACTGAGTGGAACTGCTTTGAGGTAACAGAAAAGCAAAATAAGAGGGCTTTTTTCAAGAGCGCTTCACCACTTCGGGCAATGAGCCCGCAGTAACTGGTTGGAACTACTTTGAGGTAACAGAAAAGCAAAATAAAAGGGGTTTTTTCAAGAGCGCTTCACCCCTTGGGGCAATGAGCCCGCAGTAACTGGTTGGAACTACTTTGAGATAACAGAAAACCACAGTAAGAGAGCTTTTTTCAAGAGTGCTTCACCCCTTGGCGCAATGAGCACACAGTAACTGGTTGGAACAACTTTGAAGTAACAGAAAAGCAAAATAAGAGGGCTTTTTTCAAGAACGCTTCACCCATGGGGCAATGACCCCGCAGTAACTGGTTGAAACTACTTTGAAGTAATGGAAAATCAAAGAGGGCTTTTTTCCTGAGTGCACCTTGGGGCAATGAGCCCACAGTAACTGGTTGGAACTACTTTGAAGTAACAGAAAAGCAAAATAGGAGGGCTTTTTTACAAGAGCGCTTCACTCCTTGGGGCAATGAGCCTGCAGTAACTGGTTGGAACTACTTTGAGGTAACAGAAAAGCAGAGTTAGTTGGCCTTTTTCAAGAGCGCTTCACACCTTGGTTCAATGAGCCCGCAGTATCTAGTTGGAACTACTTTGATGTAACAGAAAAGCAGAATAAAAGGGCTTTTTTTGAAGAGCACTTCACCCCTTGGGGCAATGAGCCCACAGTAACTGGTTGGAACTGCTTTGAGGTAAGAAAAAAGCAAAATAAGAGGGCTTTTTTTCAAGTACGCTTCACTCCTTCGGGCAATGAGCCCGCAGTAACTGGTTGGAACTCCTTTGAGGAAACAGAAAAGCAAAATAAGAGGGCTTTTTTCAAGAGCGCTTCACCCCTTGGGGCAATGAGCCCACAGTAACTGGTTGGAACTACTTTGAAGTAACAGAAAAGCAAAATAAGAGGGCTCTTTTCAAGAGCGCTTCCCTCCTTGGGCCAATGAGTCCGCAATAACTGGTTGGAACTACTTTGAGGTAACAGAAAAGCAAAAGAAGAGGGCTTTTTTCAAGAGCGCTTCACCCCTTGGGGCAATTAACCTGCAGTAACTGGTTGGAACTGCTTTGAGGTAATAGAAAAGCAAAATAAGAGGGCTTTTTCCAAGAGCGCTCCACCCCTTGGGGCAATGAGCCCACAGTAACTGGTTGGAACAACTTTGAAGTAACAGAAAAGAAAAATAAGATTGCTTTTTTCAAGAGCGCTTCACCCCTTGGGGCAATCAGCCCGCAGTAACTGGTTGAAACTACTTTGAGGTAACAGAAAACCAAAGTAAGAGGGCTTATTTCAAGAGCAGTAACTGGTTAGAACTACTTTGAGGAAACAGAAAAGCAAAATGGAGAGTTTGTCTTCAGAGGAGTAAGACCCTTTGGGCCAATGAGCCGGCAGTAACCGGTTGGAAATTCTTTGAGGAAACAGAAAAGCAAAATAAGAGGGCTTTTTTCAAGAGCGCTTCACCCCTTGGGGCAATGAGCCCGCAGTAACTGGTTGGAACTACTTTGAGGAATCGGAAAAGCAAAATAAGAGGGCTTTTTTCAACAGCACTTCACCCCTTGGGGCAATGAGCCCACAGTAACTGGCTGGAACTGCTTTGAGGTAAGAAAAAAGCAAAATAAGAGGGCTTTTTTTCAAGTACGCTTCACTCCTTCGGGCAATGCGCCCGCAGTAACTGGTTGGAACTCCTTTGAGGAAACAGAAAAGCAAAATAAGAGGGCTTTTTTCAAGAGCACTTCACCCCTTGGGGAAATGAGCCCGCAGTAAGTGTTTGAAACTACTTTGAATTAACAGAAAACCAAAGAAAGAGGGCTTTTTTCAAGAGCGCTTCACCCCTTGGGGCAATGAGCCCGCAGTAACTGGTTGGAATTTCTTTGAGGTAACAGAAAAGCAAAATAAGAGGGCTTTTTTCAAGAGCGCTTCACACCTTGGGGAAATGAGCCTGCAGTAACTGGTTAAAACTACTTTGAGGAAATAGAAAAGCAGTTTGTTTTCAGAGGAGTAAGACCCCTTGGGCCAATGAGCCGGGAGTAACTGTTTGGAAATTTTTTGAGGAAACAGAAAAGCAAAATAAGAGGGCTTTTTTCAGGAGCACTCCACCCCTTGGGGCAATGAGCCCGCAGTAACTGAGTGGAACTGCTTTGAGGTAACAGAAAAGCAAAATAAGAGGGCTTTTTTCAAGAGCGCTTCACCCCTTGGGGCAATGAGCCCGCAGTAACTGGTTGGAACTACTTTGAGGAATCGGAAAAGCAAAATAAGAGGGCTTTTTTCAACAGCACTTCACCCCTTGGGGCAATGAGCCCACAGTAACTGGCTGGAACTGCTTTGAGGTAAGAAAAAAGCAAAATAAGAGGGCTTTTTTTTCAAGTACGCTTCACTCCTTCGGGCAATGAGCCCGCAGTAACTGGTTGGAACTCCTTTGAGGAAACAGAAAAGCAAAATAAGAGGGCTTTTTTCAAGAGCGCTTCACCCCTTGGGGAAATGAGCCCGCAGTAAGTGTTTGAAACTACTTTGAATTAACAGAAAACCAAAGAAAGAGGGCTTTTTTCAAGAGCGCTTCACCCCTTGGGGCAATGAGCCCGCAGTAACTGGTTGGAATTTCTTTGAGGTAACAGAAAAGCAAAATAAGAGGGCTTTTTTCAAGAGCGCTTCACACCTTGGGGAAATGAGCCTGCAGTAACTGGTTAAAACTACTTTGAGGAAATAGAAAAGCAGTTTGTTTTCAGAGGAGTAAGACCCCTTGGGCCAATGAGCCGGGAGTAACTGTTTGGAAATTTTTTGAGGAAACAGAAAAGCAAAATAAGAGGGCTTTTTTCAGGAGCACTCCACCCCTTGGGGCAATTAGCCCGCAGTAACTGAGTGGAACTGCTTTGAGGTAACAGAAAAGCAAAATAAGAGGGCTTTTTTCAAGAGCGCTTCACCACTTCGGGCAATGAGCCCGCAGTAACTGGTTGGAACTACTTTGAGGTAACAGAAAAGCAAAATAAAAGGGTTTTTTTCAAGAGCGCTTCACCCCTTGGGGCAATGAGCCCGCAGTAACTGGTTGGAACTACTTTGAGATAACAGAAAACCACAGTAAGAGAGCTTTTTTCAAGAGTGCTTCACCCCTTGGCGCAATGAGCACACAGTAACTGGTTGGAACAACTTTGAAGTAACAGAAAAGCAAAATAAGAGGGCTTTTTTCAAGAACGCTTCACCCATGGGGCAATGACCCCGCAGTAACTGGTTGAAACTACTTTGAAGTAATGGAAAATCAAAGAGGGCTTTTTTCCTGAGTGCACCTTGGGGCAATGAGCCCACAGTAACTGGTTGGAACTACTTTGAAGTAACAGAAAAGCAAAATAGGAGGGCTTTTTTACAAGAGCGCTTCACTCCTTGGGGCAATGAGCCTGCAGTAACTGGTTGGAACTACTTTGAGGTAACAGAAAAGCAGAGTTAGTTGGCCTTTTTCAAGAGCGCTTCACACCTTGGTTCAATGAGCCCGCAGTATCTAGTTGGAACTACTTTGATGTAACAGAAAAGCAGAATAAAAGGGCTTTTTTTGAAGAGCACTTCACCCCTTGGGGCAATGAGCCCACAGTAACTGGTTGGAACTGCTTTGAGGTAAGAAAAAAGCAAAATAAGAGGGCTTTTTTTCAAGTACGCTTCACTCCTTCGGGCAATGAGCCCGCAGTAACTGGTTGGAACTCCTTTGAGGAAACAGAAAAGCAAAATAAGAGGGCTTTTTTCAAGAGCGCTTCACCCCTTGGGGCAATGAGCCCACAGTAACTGGTTGGAACTACTTTGAAGTAACAGAAAAGCAAAATAAGAGGGCTCTTTTCAAGAGCGCTTCCCTCCTTGGGCCAATGAGCCCGCAATAACTGGTTGGAACTACTTTGAGGTAACAGAAAAGCAAAAGAAGAGGGCTTTTTTCAAGAGCGCTTCACCCCTTGGGGCAATTAACCTGCAGTAACTGGTTGGAACTGCTTTGAGGTAATAGAAAAGCAAAATAAGAGGGCTTTTTCCAAGAGCGCTCCACCCCTTGGGGCAATGAGCCCACAGTAACTGGTTGGAACAACTTTGAAGTAACAGAAAAGAAAAATAAGATTGCTTTTTTCAAGAGCGCTTCACCCCTTGGGGCAATGAGCCCGCAGTAACTGGTTGAAACTACTTTGTGGTAACAGAAAAGCAAAATGGAGGGTTTGTTTTCAGAGGAGTAAGACCTCTTGGGCCAATGAACGGGCAGTATCTGGTTGGAACTTCTTTGAGGAAACAGAAAAGCAAAATAAGAGGGCTTTTTTCAAGAGTGCTTCACCCCTTGGGGCAGTGAGCCCACAGTAACTGGTTGAAACTACTATGAGGTATCAGAAGAGCAAAATGGAGGGGTTTTTTTCCAAAGAGCTTGACCCAATTGGGCCAATGACCCCGTAGTAACTGGTTGAAAGTACTTTGACGTAACAGAAAAGCAAAATGGAGGGTTTTTTTTCAAAAGAGCTTGACCCAATTGGGCCAATGAGCCCGCAGTAAGTGGTTGAAAGTACTTTGAGGAAATAGAAAAGAAAAATGGAGGGTTTTTTTTCAGAGGAGCAAGACCCCTTGGGTCAATGACCCCGCAGTAACTGGTTGTAACTACTTCGTGGTAACAGAAAAGCAAATTAAGAGGGCTTTTTTCAAGAGCGCTTCACCCCTTCGGGCAATGAGCCCGCAGTAACTACTTGTAAATACTTTGAGGTAACAGAAAAGCAAAAAAGAGGGCTTTTTTCAAAAGCGCTTCACCCCTTGGGGCAATGAGCCCGCAGTATATGGTTGAAAATACTTTGAGGTAACAGAAAACCAAAGTAAGAGGGCTTTTTTCAAGAGCACTTCACCCCTTGGGGTAATGAGCCTCCAGTAACTGGTTGGAACTGCTTTGGGGTAACAGAAAAGCGAAATAAGAGGGCTTTTTTCAAGAGCGCTTCACCCCTTCGGGCAATGAGCTCGCAGTAACTGCTTGGAACTACTTTGAAGTAACAGAAAAGCAAAATAAGAGGGCTTTTTTCAAGAGCGCTTCACCCCTTCAGGCAATAAGCCCGCAGTAACTGCTTGGAACTTCTTTGAGGTAACAGAAAAGCAAAATAAGAGGGCTTTTTTAAAGAGCGCTTCACCCCTTGGGGCAATGAGCCTGCAGTAACTGGTTAGAACTACTTTGAGGAAACAGAAAAGCAAAATAAGAGGGCTTTTTTCAAGAGCGCTTCACCCCTTCAGGCAATAAGCCCGCAGTAACTGCTTGGAACTTCTTTGAGGTAACAGAAAAGCAAAATGAGAGGGCTTTTTAAAAGAGCGCTTCACCCCTTGGGGCAATGAGCCCACAGTAACTGGTTGGAACTCCTTTGAGGAAACAGAAAAGCAAAATAAGAGGGCTTTTTTCAAGAGCGCTTCACCCCTTGGGGCAATGAGCCCGCAGTAACTGGTTGGAATTTCTTTGAGGTAACAGAAAAGCAAAATAAGAGGGCTTTTTTCAAGAGCGCTTCACACCTTGGGGAAATGAGCCTGCAGTAACTGGTTAAAACTACTTTGAGGAAATAGAAAAGCAGTTTGTTTTCAGAGGAGTAAGACCCCTTGGGCCAATGAGCCGGGAGTAACTGTTTGGAAATTTTTTGAGGAAACAGAAAAGCAAAATAAGAGGGCTTTTTTCAGGAGCACTCCACCCCTTGGGGCAATGACCCTGCAGTAACTGAGTGGAACTGCTTTGAGGTAACAGAAAAGCAAAATAACAGGGCTTTTTTCAAGAGCGCTTCACCACTTCGGGCAATGAGCCCGCAGTAACTGGTTGGAACTACTTTGAGGTAACAGAAAAGCAAAATAAAAGGGGTTTTTTCAAGAGCGCTTCACCCCTTGGGGCAATGAGCCCGCAGTAACTGGTTGGAACTACTTTGAGGTAACAGAAAAGCAAAATAAGAGGGCTTTTTTCAAGAGCGCTTCACCCCTTGGGGCAATGAGCCCGCAGTAACTGGTTGGAACTACTTTGAGATAACAGAAAACCACAGTAAGAGGGCTTTTTTCAAGAGTGCTTCACCCCTTGGGGCAATGAGCCCACAGTAACTGGTTGAACAACTTTGAAGTAACAGAAAAGCAAAATAAGAGGGCTTTTTTCAAGAGCGCTTCACCCATGGGGCAATGACCCCGCAGTAACTGGTTGAAACTACTTTGAAGTAATGGAAAATCAAAGAAGGCTTTTTTCCTGAGCGCACCTTGGGGCAATGAGCCCACAGTAACTGGTTGGAACTACTTTGAAGTAACAGAAAAGCAAAATAGGAGGGCTTTTTTTCAAGAGCGCTTCACTCCTTGGGGCAATGAGCCTGCAGTAACTGGTTGGAACTACTTTGAGGTAACAGAAAAGCAGAGTTAGTTGGCCTTTTTCAAGAGCGCTTCACACCTTGGAGCAATGAGCCCGCAGTAACTAGTTGGAACTACTTTAATGTAACAGAAAAGCAGAATAAAAGGGCTTTTTTTGAAGAGCACTTCACCCCTTGGGGCAATGAGCCCACAGTAACTGGTTGGAACTACTTTGAAGTAACAGAAAAGCAAAATAAGAGGGCTCTTTTCAAGAGCGCTTCCCTCCTTGGGCCAATGAGCCCGCAATAACTGGTTGGAACTGCTTTGAGGTAATAGAAAAGCAAAATAAGAGGGCTTTTTCCAAGAGCGCTCCACCCCTTGGGGCAATGAGCCCACAGTAACTGGTTGGAACAACTTTGAAGTAACAGAAAAGAAAAATAAGATTGCTTTTTTCAAGAGCGCTTCACCCCTTGGGGCAATGAGCCCGCAGTAACTGGTTGAAACTACTTTGTGGTAACAGAAAAGCAAAATGGAGGGTTTGTTTTCAGAGGAGTAAGACCTCTTGGGCCAATGAACGGGCAGTATCTCGTTGGAACTTCTTTGAGGAAACAGAAAAGCAAAATAAGAGGGCTTTTTTCAAGAGTGCTTCACCCCTTGGGGCAGTGAGCCCACAGTAACTGGTTGAAACTACTATGAGGTATCAGAAGAGCAAAATGGAGGGGTTTTTTTCCAAAGAGCTTGACCCAATTGGGCCAATGACCCCGTAGTAACTGGTTGAAAGTACTTTGACGTAACAGAAAAGCAAAATGGAGGGTTTTTTTTCAAAAGAGCTTCACCCAATTGGGCCAATGAGCCCGCAGTAAGTGGTTGAAAGTACTTTGAGGAAATAGAAAAAAAAATGGAGGGTTTTTTTTCAGAGGAGCAAGACCCCTTGGGTCAATGACCCCGCAGTAACTGGTTGTAACTACTTCGTGGTAACAGAAAAGCAAAATAAGAGGGCTTTTTTCAAGAGCGCTTCACCCCTTCGGGCAATGAGCCCGCAGTAACTACTTGTAAATACTTTGAGGTAACAGAAAAGCAAAAAAGAGGGCTTTTTTCAAAAGCGCTTCACCCCTTGGGGCAATGAGCCCGCAGTATATGGTTGAAAATACTTTGAGGTAACAGAAAACCAAAGTAAGAGGGCTTTTTTCAAGAGCACTTCACCCCTTGGGGTAATGAGCCTCCAGTAACTGGTTGGAACTGCTTTGGGGTAACAGAAAAGCGAAATAAGAGGGCTTTTTTCAAGAGCGCTTCACCCCTTCGGGCAATGAGCTCGCAGTAACTGCTTGGAACTACTTTGAAGTAACAGAAAAGCAAAATAAGAGGGCTTTTTTCAAGAGCGCTTCACCCCTTCAGGCAATAAGCCCGCAGTAACTGCTTGGAACTTCTTTGAGGTAACAGAAAAGCAAAATAAGAGGGCTTTTTTAAAGAGCGCTTCACCCCTTGGGGCAATGAGCCTGCAGTAACTGGTTAGAACTACTTTGAGGAAACAGAAAAGCAAAAAGGAGAGTTTGTCTTCAGAGGAGTAAGACCCTTTGGGCCAATGAGCCGGCAGTAACCGGTTGGAATTTCTTTGAGAAAACAGAAAAGCAAAATAAGAGGGCTTTTTTCAAGAGCGCTTAACCCCTTGGGGCCAATGAGCCCGCAGTAACTGGTTGAAACTACTTTGAGGTAAAAGAAAAACAAAGTAAGAGGGCTTATTTCAAGAGCGCTTCACCCCTTGGGGCAATGAGCCCGCAGTAACTGGTTGGAACTACTTTGAGGAAACAGAAGAGCAAAATGGAGAGTTTGTCTTCAGAGGAGTAAGACCCTTTGGGCCAATGAGCCGACAGTAACTGGTTGGAAATTCTTTGAGGAAACAGAAAAGCAAAATAAGAGGGCTTTTTTCAAGAGCGCTTCACCCCTTGGGGCAATGAGCCCGCAGTAACTGGTTGGAACTACTTTGAGGAATCGGAAAAGCAAAATAAGAGGGCTTTTTTCAACAGCACTTCACCCCTTGGGGCAATGAGCCCACAGTAACTGGTTGGAACTGCTTTGAGGTAAGAAAAAAGCAAAATAAGAGGGCTTTTTTTCAAGTACGCTTCACTCCTACGGGCAATGAGCCCGCAGTAACTGGTTGGAATTTCTTTGAGGTAACAGAAAAGCAAAATAAGAGGGCTTTTTTCAAGAGCACTTCACACCTTGAGGAAATGAGCCTGCAGTAACTGGTTAGATCTACTTTGAGGAAATAGAAAAGCAGTTTGTTTTCAGAGGAGTAAGACCCCTTGGGCCAATGAGCCGGGAGTAACTGTTTGGAAATTTTTTGAGGAAACAGAAAAGCAAAATAAGAGGGCTTTTTTCAGGAGCACTCCACCCCTTGGGGCAATGAGCCCGCAGTAACTGAGTGGAACTGCTTTGAGGTAACAGAAAAGCAAAATAAGAGGGCTTTTTTCAAGAGCGCTTCACCCCTTCGGGCAATGAGCCCGCAGTAACTGGTTGGAACTACTTTGAGGTAACAGAAAAGCAAAATAAGAGGGCTTTTTTCAAGAGCGCTTCACCCCTTGGGGCAATGAGCCCGCAGTAACTGGTTGGAACTACTTTGAGATAACAGAAAACCACAGTAAGAGGGCTTTTTTCAAGAGTGCTTCACCCCTTGGGGCAATGAGCCCACAGTAACTGGTTAGAACAACTTTGAAGTAACAGAAAAGCAAAATAAGAGGGCTTTTTTCAAGAGCGCTTCACCCATGGGGCAATGAGCCCGCAGTAACTGGTTGAAACTACTTTGAAGTAATGGAAAATCAAAGAGGGCTTTTTTCCTGAGCGCACCTTGGGGCAATGAGCCCACAGTAACTGGTTGGAACTACTTTGAAGTAACAGAAAAGCAAAATAGGAGAGCTTTTTTACAAGAGCGCTTCACTCCTTGGGGAAATGAGCCTGCAGTAACTGGTTAGAACTACTTTGAGGAAATAGAAAAGCAGTTTGTTTTCAGAGGAGTAAGACCCCTTGGGGCAATGAGCCTGCAGTAACTGGTTGGAACTACTTTGAGGTAACAGAAAAGCAGAGTTAGTTGGCCTTTTTCAAGAGCGCTTCTCACCTTGGAGCAATGAGCCCGCAGTAACTAGTTGGAATTACTTTGATGTAACAGAAAAGCAGAATAAAAGGGCTTTTTTTGAAGAGCACTTCACCCCTTGGGGCAATGAGCCCACAGTAACTGGTTTTAACTACTTTGAAGTAACAGAACAGCAAAATAAGAGGGCTCTTTTCAAGAGCGCTTCCCTCCTTGGGCCAATGAGTCCCCAGTAACTGGTTGGAACTATTTTGAGGTAACAGAAAAGCAAAAGAAGAGGGCTTTTTTCAAGAGCGCTTCACCCCTTGGGGCAATTAACCTGCAGTAACTGGTTGGAACTGCTTTGAGGTAATAGAAAAGCAAAATAAGAGGGCTTTTTCCAAGAGCGCTCCACCCCTTGGGGCAATGAGCCCACAGTAACTGGTTGGAACAACTTTGAAGTAACAGAAAAGCAAAATAAGATTGCTTTTTTCAAGAGCGCTTCACCCCTTGGGGCAATGAGCCCGCAGTAACTGGTTGAAACTACTTTGTGGTAACAGAAAAGCAAAATGGAGGGTTTGTTTTCAGAGGAGTAAGACCTCTTGGGCCAACGAACGGGCAGTATCTGGTTGGAACTTCTTTGAGGAAACAGAAAAGCAAAATAAGAGGGCTTTTTTCAAGAGTGCTTCACCCCTTGGGGCAATGAGCCCACAGTAACTGGTTGAAACTACTATGAGGTATCAGAAGAGCAAAATGGAGGGTTTTTTTTCAGAGGAGAAAGACCCCTTGGGTCAATGACCGCGCAGTAACTGGTTGTAACTACTTCGTGGTAACAGAAAAGCAAAATAAGAGGGCTTTTTTCAAGAGCACTTCACCCCTTGGGGTAATGAGCCTCCAGTAACTGGTTGGAACTGCTTGGGGGTAACAGAAAAGCGAAATAAGAGGGCTTTTTTCAAGAGCGCTTCACCCCTTCGGGCAAGGAGCTCGCAGTAACTGCTTGGAACTACTTTGAAGTAACAGAAAAGCAAAATAAGAGGGCTTTTTTCAAGA
Source organism: Anolis sagrei (assembly GCF_037176765.1). Classification (NCBI taxonomy): domain Eukaryota; kingdom Metazoa; phylum Chordata; class Lepidosauria; order Squamata; family Anolidae; genus Anolis; species Anolis sagrei. Next base: position 22,851,993 of record NC_090035.1, on the reverse strand, counting down.
GCGCTTCACCCCTTCAGGCAATAAGCCCGCAGTAACTGCTTGGAACTTCTTTGAGGTAACAGAAAAGCAAAATAAGAGGGCTTTTTTAAAGAGCGCTTCACCCCTTGGGGCAATGAGCCTGCAGTAACTGGTTAGAACTACTTTGAGGAAACAGAAAAGCAAAAAGGAGAGTTTCTCTTCAGAGGAGTAAGACCCTTTGGGCCAATGAGCCGGCAGTAACCGGTTGGAAATTCTTTGAGAAAACAGAAAAGCAAAATAAGAGGGATTTTTTCAAGAGCGCTTCACCCCTTGGGGCAATGAGCCCGCAGTAACTGGTTGAAACTACTTTGAGGTAAAAGAAAAACAAAGTAAGAGTGCTTATTTCAAGAGCGCTTCACCCCTTGGGGTAATGAGCCCACAGTAACTGGTTGGAACAACTTTGTGGTAACAGAAAAGCAAAATGGAGGGTTTGTTTTCATAGGAGTAAGACCCCTTGGGCCAATGAACCCGCAGTAACTGGTTGAAACTCTTTTCAGGAAACAGAAACGCAAAATAAGAGGGCTTTTTTCAAGAGCGCTTCACCCCTTGGGACAATGAGCCCGCAGTAACTGTTTGAAACTACTTTGAGTTAACTGAAAACCAAAGAAAGAGGGCTTTTTTCAAGAGCGCTTCACCCCTTGGGTCAATTAGCCCGCAGTAACTGGTTGGAACTTCTTTGAGGTAACAAAAAAGCAAAATAAGAGGGCTTTTTCAAGAGCGCTTCACCCATTGGGGTAATGGGCCCTTCAGTAATTGGTTAGAACTACTTTGAGGAAACAGAAAAGCAAAATGGAGAGTTTGTCTTCAGAGGAGTAAGACCCTTTGGGCCAATGAGCCGGCAGTAACCGGTTGGAAATTCTTTGAGGAAACAGAAAAGCAAAATAAGAGGGCTTTTTTCAAGAGCGTTTCACCCCTTCGGGCAATGAGCCCGCAGTAACTGGTTGGAACTACTTTGAGGTAACAGAAAAGCAAAATAAGAGGGCTTTTTTCAAGAGCGCTTCACCCCTTGGGGCAATGAGCCCGCAGTAACAGGTTGGAACTACTTTGAGATAACAGAAAACCACAGTAAGAGGGCTTTTTTCAAGAGTGCTTCACCCCTTGGGGCAATGAGCCCACAGTAACTGGTTGGAACAACTTTGAAGTAACAGAAAAGCAAAATAAGAGGGCTTTTTTCAAGAGCGGTTCACCCATGGGGCAATGATCCCGCAGTAACTGGTTGAAACTACTTTGAAGTAATGGAAAATCAAAGGGGGCTTTTTTCCTGAGCGCACCTTGGGGCAATGAGCCCACAGTAACTGGTTGGATCTACTTTGAAGTAACAGAAAAGCAAAATAGGAGGGCTTTTTTACAAGAGCGCTTCACTCCTTGGGGCAATGAGCCTGCAGTAACTGGTTGGAACTACTTTGAGGTAACAGAAAAGCAGAGTTAGTTGGCCTTTTTCAAGAGCGCTTCACACCTTGGAGCAATGAGCTTGCAGTAACTAGTTGGAACTACTTTGATGTAACAGAAAAGCAGAATAAAAGGGCTTTTTTTGAAGAGCACTTCACCCCTTGGGGCAATGAGCCCCCAGTAACTGGTTGGAACTACTTTGAAGTAACAGAAAAGCAAAATAAGAGGGCTCTTTTCAAGAGCGCTTCCCTCCTTGGGCCAATGAGCCCGCAGTAACTGGTTGGAACTACTTTGAGGTAACAGAAAAGCAAAAGAAGAGGGCTTTTTTCAAGAGCGCTTCACCCCTTGGGGCAATTAACCTGCAGTAACTGGTTGGAACTGCTTTGAGGTAAGAGAAAAGTAAAATAAGAGGGCTTTTTCCAAGAGAAATCCACCCCTTGGGGCAATGAGCCCACAGTAACTGGTTGGAACAACTTTGAAGTAACAGAAAAGAAAAATAAGATCGCCTTTTTCAAGAGCGCTTCACCCCTTGGGGCAATGAGCCCGCAGTAACTGGTTGAAACTACTTTGTGGAAACAGAAAAGCAAAATGGAGGGTTTGTTTTCAGAGGAGTAAGACCTCTTGGGCCAATGAACGGGCAGTATCTGGTTGGAACTTCTTTGAGGAAACAGAAAAGCAAAATAAGAGGGCTTTTTTCAAGAGTGCTTCACCCCTTGGGGCAATGAGCCCACAGTAACTGGTTGAAACTACTATGAGGTATCAGAAGAGCAAAATGGAGGGTTTTTTTTCAAAGAGCTTGACCCAATTGGGCCAATGACCCCGTAGTAACTGGTTGAAAGTCCTTTGACGTAACAGAAGAGCAAAATGGAGGTTTTTTTTCAAAAGAGCTTGACCCAATTGGGCCAATGAGCCCGCAGTAAGTGGTTGAAAGTACTTTGAGGAAATAGAATAGAAAAATGGAGGGTTTTTTTCAGAGGAGCAAGACCCCTTGGGTCAATGACCCCGCAGTAACTGGTTGTAACTACTTCGTGGTAACAGAAAAGCAAAATAAGAGGGCTTTTTTCAAGAGTACTTCACCCCTTCGGGCAATGAGCCCACAGTAACTGGTTGGAACTACTTTGAAGTAACAGAAAACCAAAATAAGAGGGCTTTTTTCAAGAGCGCTTCACCCCTTCGGGCAATGAGCTCGCAGTAACTGCTTGGAACTACTTTGAAGTAACAGAAAAGCAAAATAAGAGGGCTTTTTTCAAGAGCGCTTCACCCCTTCAGGCAATAAGCCCGCAGTAACTGCTTGGAACTTCTTTGAGATAACAGAAAAGCAAAATAAGAGGGCTTTTTTAAAGAGCGCTTCACCCCTTGGGGCAATGAGCCTGCAGTAACTGGTTAGAACTACTTTGAGGAAACAGAAAAGCAAAAAGGAGAGTTTGTCTTCAGAGGAGTAAGACCCTTTGGGCCAATGAGCCGGCAGTAACCGGTTGGAAATTCTTTGAGAAAACAGAAAAGCAAAATAAGAGGGCTTTTTTCAAGAGCGCTTCACCCCTTGGGGCAATGAGCCCGCAGTAACTGGTTGAAACTACTTTGAGGTAAAAGAAAAACAAAGTAAGAGGGCTTTTTTCAAGAGCGCTTCACCCCTTGGGGCAATTAGCCCGCAGTAACTGGTTGGAACTTCTTTGAGGTAACAAAAAAGCAAAATAAGAGGGCTTTTTCAAGAGCGCTTCACCCCTTGGGGCAATGAGCCCTTCTGTAATTGGTTAGAACTACTTTGAGGAAACAGAAAAGCAAAGTGGAGGGTTTGTTTTCAGAGAAGTAAGACCCCTTGGGCCAATGAACCCGCAGTAACTGGTTGGAAATTCTTTGAGGAAACAGAAAAGCAAAATAAGAGGGCTTTTTTCAAGAGCGCTTCACCCCTTGGGACAATGAGCCCGCAGTAACTGTTTGAAACTACTTTGAGTTAACTGAAAACCAAAGAAAGAGGGCTTTTTTCAAGAGCGCTTCACCCCTTGGGGCAATTAGCCCGCAGTAACTGGTTGGAACTTCTTTGAGGTAACAAAAAAGCAAAATAAGAGGGCTTTTTCAAGAGCGCTTCACCCCTTGGGGCAATGAGCCCTTCTGTAATTGGTTAGAACTACTTTGAGGAAACAGAAAAGCAAAATGGAGAGTTTGTATTCAGAGGAGTAAGACCCTTTGGGCCAATGAGCCGGCAGTAACCGGTTGGAAATTCTTTGAGGAAACAGAAAAGCAAAATAAGAGGGCTTTTTTCAAGAGCGTTTCAACCCTTGGGGCAATGAACCCGCAGTAACTGGTTGGAACTACTTTGAGGAATCGGAAAAGCAAAATAAGAGGGCTTTTTTCAACAGCACTTCACTCCTTGGGGCAATGAGCCCACAGTAACTGGTTGGAACTGCTTTGAGGTAACAAAAAAGCAAAATAAGAGGGCTTTTTTTCAAATGCGCTTCACCCCTTCGGGCAATGCGCCCGCAGTAACTGGTTCGAACTCCTTTGAGGAAACAGAAAAGCAAAATAAGAGGGCTTTTTTCAAGAGCGCTTCACCCCTTGGGGAAATGCGCCCGCAGTAAGTGTTTGAAACTACTTTGAATTAACAGAAAACCAAAGAAAGAGGGCTTTTTTCAAGAGCGCTTCACCCCTTGGGGCAATGAGCCCGCAGTAACGGATTGGAATTTCTTTGAGGTAACAGAAAAGCAAAATAAGAGGGCTTTTTTCAAGAGCGCTTCACACCTTGGGGAAATGAGCCTGCAATAACTGGTTAGAACTACTTTGAGGAAATAGAAAAGCAGATTGTCTTCAGAGGTGTAAGACCCATTGGGCCAATGAACCCGCAGTAACTGGTTGGTAATTTTTTGAGGAAACAGAAAAGCAAAATAAGAGGGCTTTTTTCAAGAGCACTCCACCCCTTGGGGCAATGAGCCCACAGTAACTGGGTGGAACTGCTTTGAAGTAACAGAAAAGCAAAATAAGAGGGCTTTTTTCAAGAGCGCTTCACTCCTTGGGGCAATGAGCCCACAGTAACTGGTTGGAACTACTTTGAGGAAACAGAATATCAAAGTAAGAGGGCTTTTTTTGAAGAGCGCTTCACCCCTTGGGGCAATGAGCCCTTCAGTAACTGGTTAGAACTACTCTGAGGAAACAGAAAAGCAAAACGGAGAGTTTGTTTTCAGAGGAGTAAGACCCTTTGGGCCAATGAGCCAGCAGTAACGGGTTGGAACTACTTTGAGGAATCGGAAAAGCAAAATAAGAGGGCTTTTTTCAACAGCACTTCACCCCTTGGGGCAATGAGCCCAGAGTAACTGGTTGGAATTTCTTTGAGGTAACAGAAAAGCAAAATAAGAGGGCTTTTTTCAAGAGCGCTTCACACCTTGGGGAAATGAGCCTGCAGTAACTGGTTAGAACTACTTTGAGGAAATAGAAAAGCAGTTTGTCTTCAGAGGAGAAAGACCCTTTGGGCCAATGAGCCGGCAGTAACTGGTTAGAACTACTTTGAGGAAACAGAAAAGCAAAATGGAGAGTTTGTCTTCAGAGGAGTAAGACCCTTTGGGCCAATGAGCCGGCAGTAACCGGTTGGAAATTCTTTGAGGAAACAGAAAAGCAAAATAAGAGGGCTTTTTTCAAGAGCGCTTCACCCCTTGGGGCAATGCGCCCGCAGTAACTGGTTGAAACTACTTTGAGGAATCGGAAAAGCAAAATAAGAGGGCTTTTTTCAACAGCACTTCACCCCTTGGGGCAATGAGCCCACAGTAACTGGTTGGAACTGCTTTGGGGTAACAAAAAAGCAAAATAAGAGGGCTTTTTTTCAATTGCGCTTCACACCTTGGGGAAATGAGCCTGCAGTAACTGGTTAGAACTACTTTGAGGAAATAGAAAAGCAGTTTGTCTTCAGAGGAGTAAGACCCCTTGGGGCAATGAGCCGGCAGTAACTGGTTGAAAAATTTTTGAGGAAACAGAAAAGCAAAATAAGAGGGCTTTTTTCAAGAGCACTCCACCCCTTGGGGCAATGAGCCCGCAGTAACTGGGTGGAACTGCTTTGAAGTAACAGAAAAGCAAAATAAGAGGGCTTTTTTCAAGAGCGTTTCACTCCTTGGGGCAATGAGCCCACAGTAACTGGTTGGAACTACTTTGAGGAAACAGAATATCAAAGTAAGAGGGCTTTTTTTGAAGAGCGCTTCACCCCTTGAGGCAATGAGCCCCTCAGTAACTGGTTAGAACTACTCTGAGGAAACAGAAAAGCAAAATGGAGAGTTTGTCTTCAGAGGAGTAAGACCCTTTGGGCCAATGAGCCGGCAGTAACGGGGTGGAAATACTTTGAGGAATCGGAAAAGCAAAATAAGAGGGCTTTTTTCAACAGCACTTCACCCCTTGGGGCAATGAGCCCACAGTAACTGGTTGGAATTTCTTTGAGGTAACAGAAAAGCAAAATAAGACGGCTTTTTTCAAGAACGCTTCACACCTTGGGGAAATGAGCCTGCAGTAACTGGTTAGAACTACTTTGAGGAAATAGAAAAGCAGTTTGTCTTCAAAGGAGAAAGACCCTTTGGGCCAATGAGCCGGCAGTAACTGGTTAGAACTACTATGAGGAAACAGAAAAGCAAAATGGAGAGTTTGTCTTCAGAGGAGTAAGACCCTGTGGGCCAATGAGCCGGCAGGAACCGGTTGGAAATTCTTTGAGGAAACAGAAAAGCAAAAAAAGAGGGCTTTTTTCAAGAGCGCTTCACCCCTTGGGGCAATGAGCCCGCAGTAACTGGTTGGAACTACTTTGAGGAATCGGAAAAGCAAAATAAGAGGGCTTTTTTCAAGAGTGCTTCACTCCTTGGGGCAATGAGCCCACAGTAACTGGTTGGAACTACTTTGAGGAAACAGAATATCAAAGTAAGAGGGCTTTTTTTGAAGAGCGCTTCACCCCTTGGGGCAATGAGCCCTTCAGTAACTGGTTAGAACTACTCTGAGGAAACAGAAAAGCAAAATGGAGAGTTTGTTTTCAGAGGAGTAAGACCCTTTGGGCCAATGAGCCGGCAGTAACGGGTTGGAACTACTTTGAGGAATCGGAAAAGCAAAATAAGAGGGCTTTTTTCAACAGCACTTCACCCCTTGGGGCAATGAGCCCAGAGTAACTGGTTGGAATTTCTTTGAGGTAACAGAAAAGCAAAATAAGAGGGTTTTTTCAAGAGCGCTTCACACCTTGGGGAAATGAGCCTGCAGTAACTGGTTAGAACTACTTTGAGGAAATAGAAAAGCAGTTTGTCTTCAGAGGAGAAAGACCCTTTGGGCCAATGAGCCGGCAGTAACTGGTTAGAACTACTTTGAGGAAACAGAAAAGCAAAATGGAGAGTTTGTCTTCAGAGGAGTAAGACCCTTTGGGCCAATGAGCCGGCAGTAACCGGTTGGAAATTCTTTGAGGAAACAGAAAAGCAAAATAAGAGGGCTTTTTTCAAGAGCGCTTCACCCCTTGGGGCAATGCGCCCGCAGTAACTGGTTGAAACTACTTTGAGGAATCGGAAAAGCAAAATAAGAGGGCTTTTTTCAACAGCACTTCACCCCTTGGGGCAATGAGCCCACAGTAACTGGTTGGAACTGCTTTGGGGTAACAAAAAAGCAAAATAAGAGGGCTTTTTTTCAATTGCGCTTCACCTTTTCGGGCAATGCGCCCGCAGTAACTGGTTGGAACTCCTTTGAGGAAACAGAAAAGCAAAATAAGAGGGCTTTTTTCAAGAGCACTTCACCCCTTTGGAAATGAGCCCGCAGTAAGTGTTTGAAACTACTTTGAATTAACAGAAAACCAAAGAAAGAGGGCGTTTTTCAAGAGCGCTTCACGCCTTGGGGCAATGAGCCCGCAGTAACTGGTTGGAATTTCTTTGAGGTAACAGAAAAGCAAAATAAGAGGGCTTTTTTCAAGAGCGCTTCACACCTTGGGGAAATGAGCCTGCAGTAACTGGTTAGAACTACTTTGAGGAAATAGAAAAGCAGTTTGTCTTCAGAGGAGTAAGACCCCTTGGGCCAATGAGCCGGCAGTAACTGGTTGAAAATTTTTTGAGGAAACAGAAAAGCAAAATAAGAGGGCTTTTTTCAAGAGCACTCCACCCCTTGGGGCAATGAGCCCGCAGTAACTGGGTGGAACTGCTTTGAAGTAACAGAAAAGCAAAATAAGAGGGCTTTTTTCAAGAGCGTTTCACTCCTTGGGGCAATGAGCCCACAGTAACTGGTTGGAACTACTTTGAGGAAACAGAATATCAAAGTAAGAGGGCTTTTTTTGAAGAGCGCTTCACCCCTTGAGGCAATGAGCCCCTCAGTAACTGGTTAGAACTACTCTGAGGAAACAGAAAAGCAAAATGGAGAGTTTGTCTTCAGAGGAGTAAGACCCTTTGGGCCAATGAGCCGGCAGTAACGGGGTGGAAATACTTTGAGGAATCGGAAAAGCAAAATAAGAGGGCTTTTTTCAACAGCACTTCACCCCTTGGGGCAATGAGCCCACAGTAACTGGTTGGAATTTCTTTGAGGTAACAGAAAAGCAAAATAAGAGGGCTTTTTTCAAGAACGCTTCACACCTTGGGGAAATGAGCCTGCAGTAACTGGTTAGAACTACTTTGAGGAAATAGAAAAGCAGTTTGTCTTCAGAGGAGAAAGACCCTTTGGGCCAATGAGCCGGCAGTAACTGGTTAGAACTACTTTGAGGAAACAGAAAAGCAAAATGGAGAGTTTGTCTTCAGAGGAGTAAGACCCTGTGGGCCAATGAGCCGGCAGGAACCGGTTGGAAATTCTTTGAGGAAACAGAAAAGCAAAATAAGAGGGCTTTTTTCAAGAGCGCTTCACCCCTTGGGGCAATGAGCCCACAGTAACTGGTTGGAACTACTTTGAGGAATCGGAAAAGCAAAATAAGAGGGCTTTTTTCAACAGCACTTCACCCCTTGGGGCAATGAGCCCACAGTAACTGGTTGGAACTGCTTTGAGGTAACAAAAAAGCAAAATAAGAGGGCTTTTTTTCAATTGCGCTTCAACCTTTCGGGCAATGCGCCCGCAGTGACTGGTTGGAACTCCTTTGAGGAAACAGAAAAGCAAAATAAGAGGGCTTTTTTCAAGAGCACTTCACCCCTTGGGGAAATGAGCCCGCAGTAAGTGTTTGAAACTACTTTGAATTAACAGAAAACCAAAGAAAGAGGGCTTTTTTCAAGAGCGCTTCACGCCTTGGGGCAATGAGCCCACAGTAACTGGTTGGAACTACTTTGAGGAAACAGAATATCAAAGTAAGAGGGCTTTTTTTGAAGAGCGCTTCACCCCTTGGGGCAATGAGCGACAGTAACTGGTTGGAACTAATTTGAAGTAACAGAAAAGCAAAATAAGAGGGCTTTTTTCAAGAGCGCTTCACTCCTTGGGACAATGAGCCCGCAGTAACTGGTTGGAACTGCTTTGAGGTAATATAAAAGCAAAATAAGAGGGCTTTTTTCAAGAGCGCTTCAGCCCTTCGGGCAATGAGCCCGCAGTAACTACTTGTAAATACTTTGAGGTAACAGAAAAGCAAAATGGAGGGCTTTTTTCAAAAGCACTTCACCCCTTGGGGCAATGAGCCCGCAGTAACTGGTTGAAACTACTTTGAGGTAACAGAAAACCAAAGTAAGAGGGCTTATTTCAAGAGGGCTTCACCCCTTGGGGTAATGAGCCCACAGGAACCGGTTGGAAATTCTTTGAGGAAACAGAAAAGCAAAATAAGAGGACTTTTTTCAAGAGCGCTTCACCCCTTGGGCCAATGAACCCGCAGGAACTGGTTGGAACTCTTTTCAGGAAACAGAAAAGCAAAATAAGAGGGATTTTTTCAAGAGCGCTTCACCCCTTGGGGCAATGAGCCCGCAGTAACTGTTTGAAACTACTTTGAGTTAACAGAAAACCAAAGAAAGAGGGTTTTTTCAAGAATGCTTCACCCCTTGGGGCAATGAGCCCGCAGTACGTGGTTGGAACTTCTTTGAGGTAACAAAAAAGCAAAATAAGAGGGCTTTTTTCAAGAGCGCTTCACCCCTTGGGGCAATGAGCCTGCAGTAACTGGTTAGAACTACTTTGAGGAAACAGAAAAGCAAAATGGAGAGTTTGTCTTCAGAGGAGTAAGACCCTTTGGGCCTATGAGCCGGCAGTAACCGGTTGGAAATTCTTTGAGGAAACAGAAAAGCAAAATAAGAGGGCTTTTTTCAAGAGCGCTTCACCCCTTGGGGCAATGAGCCCGCAGTAACTGGTTGGAACTACTTTGAGGAATCGGAAAAGCAAAATAAGAGGGCTTTTTTCAACAGCACTTCACCCCGTGGGGCAATGAGCCCACAGTAACTGGTTGGAACTCCTTTGAGGTAACAAAAAAGCAAAATAAAAGGGCTTTTTTTCAAGTGCGCTTCACCCCTTCGGGCAATGCGCCCGCAGTAACTGGTTGGAACTCCTTTGAGGAAACAGAAAAGCAATATAAGAGGGCTTTTTTCAAGAGCGCTTCACCCCTTGGGGAAATGAGCCCGCAATAACTGTTTGAAACTAGTTTGAATTAACAGAAAACCAGAGAAAGAGGGCTTTTTTCAAGAGCGCTTCACCCCTTGGGGCAATGAGCCCACAGTAACTGGTTGGAACTACTTTGAGGAAACAGAATATCAAAGTAAGAGGGCTTTTTTCAACAGCGCTTCACCCCTTGGGGCAATGAGCCCACAGTAACTGGTTGGAATTTCTTTGAGGTAACAGAAAAGCAAAATAAGAGGGCTTTTTTCAAGAGCGCTTCACACCTTGGGGAAATGAGCCTGCAGTAACTGGTTAGAACTACTTTGAGGAAATAGAAAAGCAGTTTGTCTTTAGAGGAGAAAGACCCTTTGGGCCAATGAGCCGGCAGTAACGGGTTGGAACTACTTTGAGGAATCGGAAAAGCAAAATAAGAGGGCTTTTTTCAACAGCACTTCACCCCTTGGGGCAATGAGCCCACCGTAACTGGTTGGAATTTCTTTGAGGTAACAGAAAAGCAAAATAAGAGGGCTTTTTTCAAGAGCGCTTCACACCTTGGGGAAATGAGCCTGCAGTAACTGGTTAGAACTACTTTGAGGAAATAGAAAAGCAGTTTGTCTTCAGAGGAGAAAGACCCTTTGGGCCAATGAGCCGGCAGTAACTGGTTAGAACTACTTTGAGGAAACTGAAAAGCAAAATGGAGAGTTTGTCTTCAGAGGAGTAAGACCCTTTGGGCCAATGAGCCGGCAGTAACCGGTTGGAAATTCTTTGAGGAAACAGAAAAGCAAAATAAGAGGGCTTTTTTCAAGAGCGCTTCACCCCTTGGGGCAATGAGCCCGCAGTAACTGGTTGGAACTACTTTGAGGAATCGGAAAAGCAAAATAAGAGGGCTTTTTTCAACAGCACTTCACCCCTTGGGGCAATGAGCCCACAGTAACTGGTTGGAACTGCTTTGAGGTAACAAAAAAGCAAAATAAGAGGGCTTTTTTTCAATTGCGCTTCACCCCTTCGGGCAATGCGCCCGCAGTAACTGGTTGGAACTCCTTTGAGGAAACAGAAAAGCAAAATAAGAGGGCTTTTTTCAAGAGCACTTCACCCCTTGGGGATATGAGCCCGCAGTAAGTGTTTGAAACTACTTTGAATTAACAGAAAACCAAAGAAAGAGGGCTTTTTTCAAGAGCGCTTCACCCCTTGGGGCAATGAGCCCGCAGTAACTGATTGGAATTTCTTTGAGGTAACAGAAAAGCAAAATAAGAGGGCTTTTTTCAAGAGCGCTTCACACCTTGAGGAAAGGAGCCTGCAGTAACTGGTTAGAACTACTTTGAGGAAATAGAAAAGCAGTTTGTCTTCAGAGGAGTAAGACCCCTTGGGCCAATGAGCCGGCAGTAACTGGTTGAAAATTCTTTGAGGAAACAGAAAAGGAAAATAAGAGGGCTTTTTTCAAGAGCACTCCACCCCTTGGGGCAATGCGCCCGCTGTAACTTGGTGGAACTGCTTTGAAGTAACAGAAAAGCAAAATAAGAGGGCTTTTTTCAAGAGCGTTTCACTCCTTGGGGCAATGAGCCCACAGTAACTGGTTGGAACTACTTTGAGGAAACAGAATATCAAAGTAAGAGGGCTTTTTTTGAAGAGCGCTTCACCCCTTGGTGCAATGAGCGACAGTAACTGGTTGGAACTGCTTTGAGGTAACATAAAAGCAAAATAAGAGGGCTTTTTTCAAGAGCGCTTCACCCCTTCGGGCAATGAGCCCGCAGTAACTGTTAGAAACTACTTTGAGTTAACTGAAAACCAAAGAAAGAGGGCTTTTTTCAAGAGCGGTTCACCCCTTGGGGCAATTAGCCCGCAGTAACTGGTTGGAACTTCTTTGAGGTAACAGAAAAGCAAAATAAGAGGGCTTTTTTCAAGAGCGCTTCACCCCTTCGGGCAATGAGCCCGCAGTATATGGTTGAAAATACTTTGAGGTAACAGAAAACCAAAGTAAGAGGGCTTTTTTCAAGAGCACTTCACCCCTTGGGGAAATGAGCCCGCAGTAAGTGTTTAAACTACTTTGAATTAACAGAAAACCAAAGAAAGAGGGCTTTTTTCAAGAGCGCTTCACGCCTTGGGGCAATGAGCCCGCAGTAACTGGTTGGAAATTCTTTGAGGTAACAGAAAAACAAAATAAGAGGGCTTTTTTCAAGAGCGCTTCACACCTTGGGGAAATGAGCCTGCAGTAACTGGTTAGAACTACTTTGAGGAAATAGAAAAGCAGTTTGTTCAGAGGAGTAAGACCCCTTGGGCCAATGAGCCGGCAGTAACTGGTTGAAAAATTTTTGAGGAAACAGAAAAGCAAAATAAGAGGGCTTTTTTCAAGAGCGCTTCACCCCTTGGGGCAATGAGCCCGCAGTAACTGGTTGAAACTACTTTGAGGTAACAGAAAACCAAAGTAAGAGGGCTTATTTCAAGAGCAGTAACTGGTTAGAACTACTTTGAGGAAACAGAAAAGCAAAATGGAGAGTTTGTCTTCAGAGGAGTAAGACCCTTTGGGCCAATGAGCCGGCAGTAACCGGTTGGAAATTCTTTGAGGAAACAGAAAAGCAAAGAAAGAGGGCTTTTTTTCAAGAGCGCTTCACCACTTGGGGCAATGAGCCCGCAGTAACTGGTTGAAACTACTTTGAGGTAACAGAAAACCAAAGTAAGAGGGCTTATTTCAAGAGCGCTTCACCCCTTGGGGTAATGAGCCCACAGTAACTAGTTGGAACAACTTTGAACTAACAGAAAAGAAAAATAAGAGGATTTTTTTCAAGAGCGCTTCATCCCTTGGGGCAATGAGCCCGCAGTAACTGGTTGAAACTACTTTGTGGTAACAGAAAAGCAAAATGGAGGGTTTGTTTTCAGAGGATTAAGACCCCTTGGGGCAATGAGCCCGCAGTAACTGGGTGGAACTGCTTTGAAGTAAAAGAAAAGCAAAATAAGAGGGCTTTTTTCAGGAGCGCTTCACCCCTTGCGGCAATGAGCCCGCAGTAACTGTTAGAAACTACTTTGAGTTAACTGAAAACCAAAGAAAGAGGCCTTTTTTCAAGAGCGTTTCACTCCTTGGGGCAATGAGCCCACAGTAACTGGTTGGAACTACTTTGAGGAAACAGAATATCAAAGTAAGCGGGCTTTTTTTGAAGAGCGCTTCACCCCTTGGTGCAATGAGCGACAGTAACTGGTTGGAACTGCTTTGAGGTAACATAAAAGCAAAATAAGAGGGCTTTTTTCAAGAGCGCTTCACCCCTTCAGGCAATGAGCCCGCAGTAACTGTTAGAAACTACTTTGAGTTAACTGAAAACCAAAGAAAGAGGGCTTTTTTCAAGAGCGGTTCACCCCTTGGGGCAATTAGCCCGCAGTAACTGGTTGGAACTTCTTTGAGGTAACAGAAAAGCAAAATAAGAGGGCTTTTTTCAAGAGCGCTTCACCCCTTCGGGCAATGAGCCCGCAGTATATGGTTGAAAATACTTTGAGGTAACAGAAAACCAAAGTAAGAGGGCTTTTTTCAAGAGCACTTCACCCCTTGGGGAAATGAGCCCGCAGTAAGTGTTTAAACTACTTTGAATTAACAGAAAACCAAAGAAAGAGGGCTTTTTTCAAGAGCGCTTCACGCCTTGGGGCAATGAGCCCGCAGTAACTGGTTGGAAATTCTTTGAGGTAACAGAAAAGCAAAATAAGAGGGCTTTTTTCAAGAGCGCTTCACACCTTGGGGAAATGAGCCTGCAGTAACTGGTTAGAACTACTTTAAGGAAATAGAAAAGCAGTTTGTTCAGAGGAGTAAGACCCCTTGGGCCAATGAGCCGGCAGTAACTGGTTGAAAAATTTTTGAGGAAACAGAAAAGCAAAATAAGAGGGCTTTTTTCAAGAGCGCTTCACCCCTTGGGGCAATGAGCCCGCAGTAACTGGTTGAAACTACTTTGAGGTAACAGAAAACCAAAGTAAGAGGGCTTATTTCAAGAGCAGTAACTGGTTAGAACTACTTTGAGGAAACAGAAAAGCAAAATGGAGAGTTTGTCTTCAGAGGAGTAAGACCCTTTGGGCCAATGAGCCGGCAGTAACCGGTTGGAAATTCTTTGAGGAAACAGAAAAGCAAAGAAAGAGGGCTTTTTTTCAAGAGCGCTTCACCACTTGGGGCAATGAGCCCGCAGTAACTGGTTGAAACTACTTTGAGGTAACAGAAAACCAAAGTAAGAGGGCTTATTTCAAGAGCGCTTCACCCCTTGGGGTAATGAGCCCACAGTAACTAGTTGGAACAACTTTGAACTAACAGAAAAGAAAAATAAGAGGATTTTTTTCAAGAGCGCTTCATCCCTTGGGGCAATGAGCCCGCAGTAACTGGTTGAAACTACTTTGTGGTAACAGAAAAGCAAAATGGAGGGTTTGTTTTCAGAGGATTAAGACCCCTTGGGGCAATGAGCCCGCAGTAACTGGGTGGAACTGCTTTGAAGTAACAGAAAAGCAAAATAAGAGGGCTTTTTTCAGGAGCGCTTCACCCCTTGCGGCAATGAGCCCGCAGTAACTGTTAGAAACTACTTTGAGTTAACTGAAAACCAAAGAAAGAGGCCTTTTTTCAAGAGCGTTTCACTCCTTGGGGCAATGAGCCCACAGTAACTGGTTGGAACTACTTTGAGGAAACAGAATATCAAAGTAAGCGGGCTTTTTTTGAAGAGCGCTTCACCCCTTGGTGCAATGAGCGACAGTAACTGGTTGGAACTGCTTTGAGGTAACATAAAAGCAAAATAAGAGGGCTTTTTTCAAGAGCGCTTCACCCCTTCGGGCAATGAGCCCGCAGTAACTGTTAGAAACTACTTTGAGTTAACTGAAAACCAAAGAAAGAGGGCTTTTTTCAAGAGCGGTTCACCCCTTGGGGCAATTAGCCCGCAGTAACTGGTTGGAACTTCTTTGAGGTAACAGAAAAGCAAAATAAGAGGGCTTTTTTCAAGAGCGCTTCACCCCTTCGGGCAATGAGCCCGCAGTATATGGTTGAAAATACTTTGAGGTAACAGAAAACCAAAGTAAGAGGGCTTTTTTCAAGAGCACTTCACCCCTTGGGGAAATGAGCCCGCAGTAAGTGTTTAAACTACTTTGAATTAACAGAAAACCAAAGAAAGAGGGCTTTTTTCAAGAGCGCTTCACGCCTTGGGGCAATGAGCCCGCAGTAACTGGTTGGAAATTCTTTGAGGTAACAGAAAAGCAAAATAAGAGGGCTTTTTTCAAGAGCGCTTCACACCTTGGGGAAATGAGCCTGCAGTAACTGGTTAGAACTACTTTGAGGAAATAGAAAAGCAGTTTGTTCAGAGGAGTAAGACCCCTTGGGCCAATGAGCCGGCAGTAACTGGTTGAAAAATTTTTGAGGAAACAGAAAAGCAAAATAAGAGGGCTTTTTTCAAGAGCGCTTCACCCCTTGGGGCAATGAGCCCGCAGTAACTGGTTGAAACTACTTTGAGGTAACAGAAAACCAAAGTAAGAGGGCTTATTTCAAGAGCAGTAACTGGTTAGAACTACTTTGAGGAAACAGAAAAGCAAAATGGAGAGTTTGTCTTCAGAGGAGTAAGACCCTTTGGGCCAATGAGCCGGCAGTAACCGGTTGGAAATTCTTTGAGGAAACAGAAAAGCAAAGAAAGAGGGCTTTTTTTCAAGAGCGCTTCACCACTTGGGGCAATGAGCCCGCAGTAACTGGTTGAAACTACTTTGAGGTAACAGAAAACCAAAGTAAGAGGGCTTATTTCAAGAGCGCTTCACCCCTTGGGGTAATGAGCCCACAGTAACTAGTTGGAACAACTTTGAACTAACAGAAAAGAAAAATAAGAGGATTTTTTTCAAGAGCGCTTCATCCCTTGGGGCAATGAGCCCGCAGTAACTGGTTGAAACTACTTTGTGGTAACAGAAAAGCAAAATGGAGGGTTTGTTTTCAGAGGATTAAGACCCCTTGGGGCAATGAGCCCGCAGTAACTGGGTGGAACTGCTTTGAAGTAACAGAAAAGCAAAATAAGAGGGCTTTTTTCAGGAGCGCTTCACCCCTTGCGGCAATGAGCCCGCAGTAACTGTTAGAAACTACTTTGAGTTAACTGAAAACCAAAGAAAGAGGCCTTTTTTCAAGAGCGTTCCACTCCTTGGGGCAATGAGCCCACAGTAACTGGTTGGAACTACTTTGAGGAAACAGAATATCAAAGTAAGCGGGCTTTTTTTGAAGAGCGCTTCACCCCTTGGTGCAATGCGCGACAGTAACTGGTTGGAACTGCTTTGAGGTAACATTAAAGCAAAATAAGAGGGCTTTTTTCAAGAGCGCTTCACCCCTTCGGGCAATGAGCCCGCAGTAACTGTTAGAAACTACTTTGAGTTAACTGAAAACCAAAGAAAGAGGGCTTTTTTCAAGAGCGGTTCACCCCTTGGGGCAATTAGCCCGCAGTAACTGGTTGGAACTTCTTTGAGGTAACAGAAAAGCAAAATAAGAGGGCTTTTTTCAAGAGCGCTTCACCCCTTCGGGCAATGAGCCCGCAGTAACTACTTGTAAATACTTTGAGGTAACAGAAAAGCAAAAAAGAGGGCTTTTTTCAAGAGCACTTCACCCCTTGGGGAAATGAGCCCGCAGTAAGTGTTTGAAACTACTTTGAATTAACAGAAAACCAAAGAAAGAGGGCTTTTTTCAAGAGCGCTTCACGCCTTGGGGCAATTAGCCCGCAGTAACTGGTTGGAACTTCTTTGAGGTAACAGAAAAGCAAAATAAGAGGGCTTTTTTCAAGAGCGCTTCACCCCTTGGGGCAATGAGCCCACAGTAACTGGTTGGAACTACTTTGAGGAAACAGAAGAGCAAAATGGAGAGTTTGTCTTCAGAGGAGCAAGACCCTTTGGGCCAATGAGCCGGCAGTAACTGGTTGGAAATTCTTTGAGGAAACAGAAAAGCAAAATAAGAGGGCTTTTTTCAAGAGCGCTTCACCCCTTGGGGCAATGAGCCCGCAGTAACTGGTTGGAACTACTTTGAGGAATCGGAAAAGCAAAATAAGAGGGCTTTTTTCAACAGCACTTTACCCCTTGGGGCAATGAGCCCACAGTAACTGGTTGGAACTGCTTTGAGGTAAGAAAAAAGCAAAATAAGAGGGCTTTTTTTCAAGTACGCTTCACGCCTTCGGGCAATGAGCCCGCAGTAACTCGTTGGAACTCCTTTGAGGAAACAGAAAAGCAAAATAAGAGGGCTTTTTTCAAGAACGCTTCACCCCTTGGGGAAATGAGCCCACAGTAAGTGTTTGAAACTACTTTGAATTAACAGAAAACCAAAGAAAGAGGGCTTTTTTCAAGAGCGCTTCACCCCTTGGGGCAATGAGCCTGCAGTAACTGGTTGGAATTTCTTTGAGGTAACAGAAAAGCAAAATAAGAGGGCTTTTTTCAAGAGCGCTTCACACCTTGGGGAAATGAGCCTGCAGTAACTGGTTAGAACTACTTTGAGGAAATAGAAAAGCAGTTTGTTCAGAGGAGTAAGACCCCTTGGGCCAATGAGCCGGCAGTAACTGGTTGAAAAATTTTTGAGGAAACAGAAAAGCAAAATAAGAGGGCTTTTTTCAAGAGCGCTTCACCCCTTGGGGCAATGAGCCCGCAGTAACTGGTTGAAACTACTTTGAGGTAACAGAAAACCAAAGTAAGAGGGCTTATTTCAAGAGCAGTAACTGGTTAGAACTACTTTGAGGAAACAGAAAAGCAAAATGGAGAGTTTGTCTTCAGAGGAGTAAGACCCTTTGGGCCAATGAGCCGGCAGTAACCGGTTGGAAATTCTTTGAGGAAACAGAAAAGCAAAGAAAGAGGGCTTTTTTTCAAGAGCGCTTCACCACTTGGGGCAATGAGCCCGCAGTAACTGGTTGAAACTACTTTGAGGTAACAGAAAACCAAAGTAAGAGGGCTTATTTCAAGAGCGCTTCACCCCTTGGGGTAATGAGCCCACAGTAACTAGTTGGAACAACTTTGAACTAACAGAAAAGAAAAATAAGAGGATTTTTTTCAAGAGCGCTTCATCCCTTGGGGCAATGAGCCCGCAGTAACTGGTTGAAACTACTTTGTGGTAACAGAAAAGCAAAATGGAGGGTTTGTTTTCAGAGGATTAAGACCCCTTGGGCCAATGAACCCGTAGTAACTGGTTGGAACTCTTTTCAGGAAACAGAAAAGCAAAATAAGAGGGCTTTTTTCAGGAGCGCTTCACCCCTTGCGGCAATGAGCCCGCAGTAACTGTTAGAAACTACTTTGAGTTAACTGAAAACCAAAGAAAGAGGCCTTTTTTCAAGAGCGCTTCACCCCTTGGGGCAATGAGCCCGCAGTAACTGGGTGGAACTGCTTTGAAGTAACAGAAAAGCAAAATAAGAGGGCTTTTTTCAAGAGCGTTTCACTCCTTGGGGCAATGAGCCCACAGTAACTGGTTGGAACTACTTTGAGGAAACAGAATATCAAAGTAAGCGGGCTTTTTTTGAAGAGCGCTTCACCCCTTGGTGCAATGCGCGACAGTAACTGGTTGGAACTGCTTTGAGGTAACATTAAAGCAAAATAAGAGGGCTTTTTTCAAGAGCGCTGCACCCCTTCGGGCAATGAGCCCGCAGTAACTGTTAGAAACTACTTTGAGTTAACTGAAAACCAAAGAAAGAGGGCTTTTTTCAAGAGCGGTTCACCCCTTGGGGCAATTAGCCCGCAGTTACCTGGTTGGAACTTCTTTGAGGTAACAGAAAAGCAAAATAAGAGGGCTTTTTTCAAGAGCGCTTCACCCCTTCGGGCAATGAGCCCGCAGTAACTACTTGTAAATACTTTGAGGTAACAGAAAAGCAAAAAAGAGGGCTTTTTTCAAAAGCACTTCACCCCTTGGGGCAATGAGCCCGCAGTATATGGTTGAAAATACTTTGAGGTAACAGAAAACCAAAGTAAGAGGGCTTTTTTCAAGAGCACTTCACCCCTTGGGGAAATGAGCCCGCAGTAAGTGTTTGAAACTACTTTGAATTAACAGAAAACCAAAGAAAGAGGGCTTTTTTCAAGAGCGCTTCACGCCTTGGGGCAATGAGCCCGCAGTAACTGGTTGGAATTTCTTTGAGGTAACAGAAAAGCAAAATAAGAGGGCTTTTTTCAAGAGCGCTTCACACCTTGGGGAAATGAGCCTGCAGTAACTGGTTAGAACTACTTTGAGGAAATAGAAAAGCAGTTTGTTCAGAGGAGTAAGACCCCTTGGGCCAATGAGCCGGCAGTAACTGGTTGAAAAATTTTTGAGGAAACAGAAAAGCAAAATAAGAGGGCTTTTTTCAAGAGCGCTTCACCCCTTGGGGCAATGAGCCCGCAGTAACTGGTTGAAACTACTTTGAGGTAACAGAAAACCAAAGTAAGAGGGCTTATTTCAAGAGCAGTAACTGGTTAGAACTACTTTGAGGAAACAGAAAAGCAAAATGGAGAGTTTGTCTTCAGAGGAGTAAGACCCTTTGGGCCAATGAGCCGGCAGTAACCGGTTGGAAATTCTTTGAGGAAACAGAAAAGCAAAGAAAGAGGGCTTTTTTTCAAGAGCGCTTCACCACTTGGGGCAATGAGCCCGCAGTAACTGGTTGAAACTACTTTGAGGTAACAGAAAACCAAAGTAAGAGGGCTTATTTCAAGAGCGCTTCACCCCTTGGGGTAATGAGCCCACAGTAACTAGTTGGAACAACTTTGAACTAACAGAAAAGAAAAATAAGAGGATTTTTTTCAAGAGCGCTTCATCCCTTGGGGCAATGAGCCCGCAGTAACTGGTTGAAACTACTTTGTGGTAACAGAAAAGCAAAATGGAGGGTTTGTTTTCAGAGGATTAAGACCCCTTGGGCCAATGAACCCGTAGTAACTGGTTGGAACTCTTTTCAGGAAACAGAAAAGCAAAATAAGAGGGCTTTTTTCAGGAGCGCTTCACCCCTTGCGGCAATGAGCCCGCAGTAACTGTTAGAAACTACTTTGAGTTAACTGAAAACCAAAGAAAGAGGCCTTTTTTCAAGAGCGCTTCACCCCTTGGGGCAATGAGCCCGCAGTAACTGGGTGGAACTGCTTTGAAGTAACAGAAAAGCAAAATAAGAGGGCTTTTTTCAAGAGCGTTTCACTCCTTGGGGCAATGAGCCCACAGTAACTGGTTGGAACTACTTTGAGGAAACAGAATATCAAAGTAAGCGGGCTTTTTTTGAAGAGCGCTTCACCCCTTGGTGCAATGCGCGACAGTAACTGGTTGGAACTGCTTTGAGGTAACATTAAAGCAAAATAAGAGGGCTTTTTTCAAGAGCGCTGCACCCCTTCGGGCAATGAGCCCGCAGTAACTGTTAGAAACTACTTTGAGTTAACTGAAAACCAAAGAAAGAGGGCTTTTTTCAAGAGCGGTTCACCCCTTGGGGCAATTAGCCCGCAGTTACCTGGTTGGAACTTCTTTGAGGTAACAGAAAAGCAAAATAAGAGGGCTTTTTTCAAGAGCGCTTCACCCCTTCGGGCAATGAGCCCGCAGTAACTACTTGTAAATACTTTGAGGTAACAGAAAAGCAAAAAAGAGGGCTTTTTTCAAAAGCACTTCACCCCTTGGGGCAATGAGCCCGCAGTATATGGTTGAAAATACTTTGAGGTAACAGAAAACCAAAGTAAGAGGGCTTTTTTCAAGAGCACTTCACCCCTTGGGGAAATGAGCCCGCAGTAAGTGTTTGAAACTACTTTGAATTAACAGAAAACCAAAGAAAGAGGGCTTTTTTCAAGAGCGCTTCACGCCTTGGGGCAATGAGCCCGCAGTAACTGGTTGGAATTTCTTTGAGGTAACAGAAAAGCAAAATAAGAGGGCTTTTTTCAAGAGCGCTTCACACCTTGGGGAAATGAGCCTGCAGTAACTGGTTAGAACTACTTTGAGGAAATAGAAAAGCAGTTTGTTCAGAGGAGTAAGACCCCTTGGGCCAATGAGCCGGCAGTAACTGGTTGAAAAATTTTTGAGGAAACAGAAAAGCAAAATAAGAGGGCTTTTTTCAAGAGCGCTTCACCCCTTGGGGCAATGAGCCCGCAGTAACTGGTTGAAACTACTTTGAGGTAACAGAAAACCAAAGTAAGAGGGCTTATTTCAAGAGCAGTAACTGGTTAGAACTACTTTGAGGAAACAGAAAAGCAAAATGGAGAGTTTGTCTTCAGAGGAGTAAGACCCTTTGGGCCAATGAGCCGGCAGTAACCGGTTGGAAATTCTTTGAGGAAACAGAAAAGCAAAGAAAGAGGGCTTTTTTCAAGAGCGCTTCACCCCTTGGGGCAATGAGCCCGCAGTAACTGGTTGGAACTACTTTGAGGTAACACAAAACCAAAGTAAGAG
Source organism: Anolis sagrei (assembly GCF_037176765.1). Taxonomy (NCBI): domain Eukaryota; kingdom Metazoa; phylum Chordata; class Lepidosauria; order Squamata; family Anolidae; genus Anolis; species Anolis sagrei. The sequence goes on along the minus strand of NC_090035.1, from coordinate 22,830,800 downwards.
GGCTTATTTCAAGAGCGCTTCACCCCTTGGGGTAATGAGCCCACAGTAACTGGTTGGAACAACTTTGAACTAACAGAAAAGAAAAATAAGAGGATTTTTTTCAAGAGCGCTTCATCCCTTGGGGCAATGAGCCCGCAGTAACTGGTTGAAACTACTTTGTGGTAACAGAAAAGCAAAATGGAGGGTTTGTTTTCAGAGGATTAAGACCCCTTGGGCCAATGAACCCGTAGAAACTGGTTGGAACTCTTTTCAGGAAACAGAAAAGCAAAATAAGAGGGCTTTTTTCAAGAGCGCTTCACCCCTTGCGGCAATGAGCCCGCAGTAACTGTTAGAAACTACTTTGAGTTAACAGAAAACCAAAGAAAGAGGGCTTTTTTCAAGAGCGCTTCACCCCTTGGGGCAATTAGCCCGCAGTAACTGGTTGGAACTTCTTTGAGGAAACAGAAGAGCAAAATGGAGAGTTTGTCTTCAGAGGAGCAAGACCCTTTGGGCCAATGAGCCGGCAGTAACTGGTTGGAAATTCTTTGAGGAAACAGAAAAGCAAAATAAGAGGGCTTTTTTCAAGAGCGCTTCACCCCTTGGGGCAATGAGCCCGCAGTAACTGGTTGGAACTACTTTGAGGAATCGGAAAAGCAAAATAAGAGGGCTTTTTTCAACAGCACTTTACCCCTTGGGGCAATGAGCCCACAGTAACTGGTTGGAACTGCTTTGAGGTAAGAAAAAAGCAAAATAAGAGGGCTTTTTTTCAAGTACGCTTCACGCCTTCGGGCAATCAGCCCGCAGTACCTCATTGGAACTCCTTTGAGGAAACAGAAAAGCAAAATAAGAGGGCTTTTTTCAAGAACGCTTCACCCCTTGGGGGAAATGAGCCCACAGTAAGTGTTTGAAACTACTTTGAATTAACAGAAAACCAAAGAAAGAGGGCTTTTTTCAAGAGCGCTTCACCCCTTGGGGCAATGAGCCTGCAGTAACTGGTTGGAATTTCTTTGAGGTAACAGAAAAGCAAAATAAGAGGGCTTTTTTCAAGAGCGCTTCACACCTTGGGGAAATGAGCCTGCAGTAAAAGGTTAGAACTACTTTGAGGTAACAGAAAAGCAAAATAAAAGGGGTTTTTTTCAAGAGCGCTTCAACCCTTGGGGCAATGAGCCCGCAGTAACTGGTTGGAACTACTTTGAGGTAACAGAAAAGCAAAATAAGAGGGCTTTTTTCAAGAGCGCTTCACCCCTTGGGGCAATGAGCCCGCAGTAACTGGTTGGAACTTCTTTGAGGTAACAGAAAAGCAAAATAAGGGGGCTTTTTTCAAGAGCGCTTCACCCCTGAGGCAATGAGCCCGCAGTAACTGGTTGAAACTACTTTGAAGTAACGGAAAAACAAAGAGGGCTTTTTTCCTGAGCGCACCTTGGGGCAATGAGCCCACAGTAACTGGTTGGAACTACTTTGAAGTAACAGAAAAGCAAAATAGGAGGGCTTTTTTACAAGAGCGCTTCACTCCTTGGGGCAATGAGCCTGCAGTAACTGATTGGAACTACTTTGAGGTAACAGAAAAGCAGAGTTAGTTGGCCTTTTTCAAGAGCGCTTCACACCTTGGAGCAATGAGCCCGCAGTAACTAGTTGGAACTACTTTGATGTAACAGAAAAGCAGAATAAAAGGGCTTTTTTTGAAGAGCGCTTCACCCCTTGGGGCAATGAGCCCACAGTAACTGGTTGGAACTACTTTGAAGTAACAGAAAAGCAAAATAAGAGGGCTCTTTTCAAGAGCACTTCCCTCCTTGGGGCAATGTGCCCGCAGTAACTGGTTGGAACTACTTTGAGGTAACAGAAAAGCAAAAGAAGAGGGCTTTTTTCAAGAGTGCTTCACCCCTTGGGGCAATTAACCTGCAGTAACTGGTTGGAACTGCTTTGAGGTAACATAAAAGCAAAATAAGAGGGCTTTTTTCAAGAGCGGTTCACCCCTTCGGGCAATGAGCCCGCAGTAACTACTTGTAAATACTTTGAGGTAACAGAAAAGCAAAAAAGAGGGCTTTTTTCAAAAGCGCTTCACCCCTTGGGGCAATGAGCCCGCAGTATATGGTTGAAAATACTTTGAGGTAACAGAAAACCAAAGTAAGAGGGCTTATTTCAAGAGGGCTTCACCCCTTGGGGTAATGAGCCCGCAGTAACTGGTTGGAACAACTTTGAAGTAATAGAAAAGCAAAATAAGAGGACTTTTTTCAAGAGCGCTTCACCCCTTGGGCCAATGAACCCGCAGTAACTGGTTGGAACTCTTTTCAGGAAACAGAAAAGCAAAATAAGAGGGCTTTTTTCAAGAGCGCTTAACCCCTTGGGGCAATGAGCCCGCAGTAACTGTTTGAAACTACTTTGAGTTAACAGAAAACCAAAGAAAGAGGGTTTTTTCAAGAATGCTTCACCCCTTGGGGCAATGAGCCCGCAGTACGCGGTTGGAACTTCTTTGAGGTAACAAAAAAGCAAAATAAGAGGGCTTTTTTCAAGAGCGCCTCACCCCTTGGGGCAATGAGCCCGCAGTAACTGGTTGAAACTACTTTGAGGTAACAGAAAACCAAAGTAAGAGGGCTTATTTCAAGAGCAGTAACTGGTTAGAACTACTTTGAGGAAACAGAAAAGCAAAATGGAGAGTTTGTCTTCAGAGGAGTAAGACCCTTTGGGCCAATGAGCCGGCAGTAACCGGTTGGAAATTCTTTGAGGAAACCGAAAAGCAAAGAAAGAGGGCTTTTTTCAAGAGCGCTTCACCCCTTGGGGCAATGAGCCCGCAGTAACTGGTTGAAACTACTTTGAGGTAACAGAAAACCAAAGTAAGAGGGCTTATTTCAAGAGCGCTTCACCCCTTGGGGTAATGAGCCCGCAGTAACTGATTGGAATTTCTTTGAGGTAACAGAAAAGCAAAATAAGAGGGCTTTTTTCAAGAGCGCTTCACACCTTGAGGAAAGGAGCCTGCAGTAACTGGTTAGAACTACTTTGAGGAAATAGATAAGCAGATTGTCTTCAGAGGAGTAAGACCCCTTGGGCCAATGAGCCGGCAGTAACTGGTTGAAAATTCTTTGAGGAAACAGAAAAGGAAAATAAGAGGGCTTTTTTCAAGAACACTCCACCCCTTGGGGCAATGCGCCCGCTGTAACTTGGTGGAACTGCTTTGAAGTAACAGAAAAGCAAAATAAGAGGGCTTTTTTCAAGAGCGTTTCACTCCTTGGGGCAATGAGCCCACAGTAACTGGTTGGAACTACTTTGAGGAAACAGAATATCAAAGTAAGAGGGCTTTTTTTGAAGAGCGCTTCACCCCTTGGTGCAATGAGCGACAGTAACTGGTTGGAACTGCTTTGAGGTAACATAAAAGCAAAATAAGAGGGCTTTTTTCAAGAGCGCTTCACCCCTTCGGGCAATGAGCCCGCAGTAACTGTTAGAAACTACTTTGAGTTAACTGAAAACCAAAGAAAGAGGGCTTTTTTCAAGAGCGGTTCACCCCTTGGGGCAATTAGCCCGCAGTAACTGGTTGGAACTTCTTTGAGGTAACAGAAAAGCAAAATAAGAGGGCTTTTTTCAAGAGCGCTTCACCCCTTCGGGCAATGAGCCCGCAGTATATGGTTGAAAATACTTTGAGGTAACAGAAAACCAAAGTAAGAGGGCTTTTTTCAAGAGCACTTCACCCCTTGGGGAAATGAGCCCGCAGTAAGTGTTTGAAACTACTTTGAATTAACAGAAAACCAAAGAAAGAGGGCTTTTTTCAAGAGCGCTTCACGCCTTGGGGCAATGAGCCCGCAGTAACTGGTTGGAAATTCTTTGAGGTAACAGAAAAGCAAAATAAGAGGGCTTTTTTCAAGAGCGCTTCACACCTTGGGGAAATGAGCCTGCAGTAACTGGTTAGAACTACTTTGAGGAAATAGAAAAGCAGTTTGTTCAGAGGAGTAAGACCCCTTGGGCCAATGAGCCGGCAGTAACTGGTTGAAAATTTTTTGAGGAAACAGAAAAGCAAAATAAGAGGGCTTTTTTCAAGAGCGCTTCACCCCTTGGGGCAATGAGCCCGCAGTAACTGGTTGAAACTACTTTGAGGTAACAGAAAACCAAAGTAAGAGGGCTTATTTCAAGAGCAGTAACTGGTTAGAACTACTTTGAGGAAACAGAAAAGCAAAATGGAGAGTTTGTCTTCAGAGGAGTAAGACCCTTTGGGCCAATGAGCCGGCAGTAACCGGTTGGAAATTCTTTGAGGAAACAGAAAAGCAAAGAAAGAGGGCTTTTTTTCAAGAGCGCTTCACCACTTGGGGCAATGAGCCCGCAGTAACTGGTTGAAACTACTTTGAGGTAACAGAAAACCAAAGTAAGAGGGCTTATTTCAAGAGCGATTCACCCCTTGGGGTAATGAGCCCACAGTAACTAGTTGGAACAACTTTGAACTAACAGAAAAGAAAAATAAGAGGATTTTTTTCAAGAGCGCTTCATCCCTTGGGGCAATGAGCCCGCAGTAACTGGTTGAAACTACTTTGTGGTAACAGAAAAGCAAAATGGAGGGTTTGTTTTCAGAGGATTAAGACCCCTTGGGCCAATGAACCCGTAGTAACTGGTTAGAACTCTTTTCAGGAAACAGAAAAGCAAAATAAGAGGGCTTTTTTCAGGAGCGCTTCACCCCTTGCGGCAATGAGCCCGCAGTAACTGTTAGAAACTACTTTGAGTTAACTGAAAACCAAAGAAAGAGGCCTTTTTTCAAGAGCGCTTCACGCCTTGGGGCAATGAGCCCGCAGTAACTGGTTGGAAATTCTTTGAGGTAACAGAAAAGCAAAATAAGAGGGCTTTTTTCAAGAGCGCTTCACACCTTTGGGAAATGAGCCTGCAGTAACTGGTTAGAACTACTTTGAGGAAATAGAAAAGCAGTTTGTTCAGAGGAGTAAGACCCCTTGGGCCAATGAGCCGGCAGTAACTGGTTGAAAAATTTTTGAGGAAACAGAAAAGCAAAATAAGAGGGCTTTTTTCAAGAGCGCTTCACCCCTTGCGGCAATGAGCCCGCAGTAACTGTTAGAAACTACTTTGAGTTAACTGAAAACCAAAGAAAGAGGCCTTTTTTCAAGAGCGTTTCACTCCTTGGGGCAATGAGCCCACAGTAACTGGTTGGAACTACTTTGAGGAAACAGAATATCAAAGTAAGCGGGCTTTTTTTGAAGAGCGCTTCACCCCTTGGTGCAATGCGCGACAGTAACTGGTTGGAACTGCTTTGAGGTAACATTAAAGCAAAATAAGAGGGCTTTTTCAAGAGCGCTTCACCCCTTCGGGCAATGAGCCCGCAGTAACTGTTAGAAACTACTTTGAGTTAACTGAAAACCAAAGAAAGAGGGCTTTTTTCAAGAGCGGTTCACCCCTTGGGGCAATGAGCCCGCAGTAACTGGTTGGAACTTCTTTGAGGTAACAGAAAAGCAAAATAAGAGGGCTTTTTTCAAGAGCGCTTCACCCCTTCGGGCAATGAGCCCGCAGTAACTACTTGTAAATACTTTGAGGTAACAGAAAAGCAAAAAAGAGGGCTTTTTTCAAGAGCACTTCACCCCTTGGGGAAATGAGCCTGCAGTAAGTGTTTGAAACTACTTTGAATTAACAGAAAACCAAAGAAAGAGGGCTTTTTTCAAGAGCGCTTCACGCCTTGGGGCAATTAGCCCGCAGTAACTGGTTGGAACTTCTTTGAGGTAACAGAAAAGCAAAATAAGAGGGCTTTTTTCAAGAGCGCTTCACCCCTTGGGGCAATGAGCCCACAGTAACTGGTTGGAACTACTTTGAGGAAACAGAAGAGCAAAATGGAGAGTTTGTCTTCAGAGGAGCAAGACCCTTTGGGCCAATGAGCCGGCAGTAACTGGTTGGAAATTCTTTGAGGAAACAGAAAAGCAAAATAAGAGGGCTTTTTTCAAGAGCGCTTCACCCCTTGGGGCAATGAGCCCGCAGTAACTGGTTGGAACTACTTTGAGGAATCGGAAAAGCAAAATAAGAGGGCTTTTTTCAACAGCACTTTACCCCTTGGGGCAATGAGCCCACAGTAACTGGTTGGAACTGCTTTGAGGTAAGAAAAAAGCAAAATAAGAGGGCTTTTTTTTTCAAGTACGCTTCACGCCTTCGGGCAATGAGCCCGCAGTAACTCGTTGGAACTCCTTTGAGGAAACAGAAAAGCAAAATAAGAGGGCTTTTTTCAAGAACGCTTCACCCCTTGGGGAAATGAGCCCACAGTAAGTGTTTGAAACTACTTTGAATTAACAGAAAACCAAAGAAAGAGGGCTTTTTTCAAGAGCGCTTCACCCCTTGGGGCAATGAGCCCACAGTAACTGGTTGGAACTGCTTTGAGGTAAGAAAAAAGCAAAATAAGAGGGCTTTTTTTTTCAAGTACGCTTCACGCCTTCGGGCAATGAGCCCGCAGTAACTCGTTGGAACTCCTTTGAGGAAACAGAAAAGCAAAATAAGAGGGCTTTTTTCAAGAACGCTTCACCCCTTGGGGAAATGAGCCCACAGTAAGTGTTTGAAACTACTTTGAATTAACAGAAAACCAAAGAAAGAGGGCTTTTTTCAAGAGCGCTTCACCCCTTGGGGCAATGAGCCTGCAGTAACTGGTTGGAATTTCTTTGAGGTAACAGAAAAGCAAAATAAGAGGGCTTTTTTCAAGAGCGCTTCACACCTTGGGGAAATGAGCCTGCAGTAACTGGTTAGAACTACTTTGAGGAAATAGAAAAGCAGTTTGTTCAGAGGAGTAAGACCCCTTGGGCCAATGAGCCGGCAGTAACTGGTTGAAAAATTTTTGAGGAAACAGAAAAGCAAAATAAGAGGGCTTTTTTCAAGAGCGCTTCACCCCTTGGGGCAATGAGCCCGCAGTAACTGGTTGAAACTACTTTGAGGTAACAGAAAACCAAAGTAAGAGGGCTTATTTCAAGAGCAGTAACTGGTTAGAACTACTTTGAGGAAACAGAAAAGCAAAATGGAGAGTTTGTCTTCAGAGGAGTAAGACCCTTTGGGCCAATGAGCCGGCAGTAACCGGTTGGAAATTCTTTGAGGAAACAGAAAAGCAAAGAAAGAGGGCTTTTTTTCAAGAGCGCTTCACCACTTGGGGCAATGAGCCCGCAGTAACTGGTTGAAACTACTTTGAGGTAACAGAAAACCAAAGTAAGAGGGCTTATTTCAAGAGCGCTTCACCCCTTGGGGTAATGAGCCCACAGTAACTAGTTGGAACAACTTTGAACTAACAGAAAAGAAAAATAAGAGGATTTTTTTCAAGAGCGCTTCATCCCTTGGGGCAATGAGCCCGCAGTAACTGGTTGAAACTACTTTGTGGTAACAGAAAAGCAAAATGGAGGGTTTGTTTTCAGAGGATTAAGACCCCTTGGGCCAATGAACCCGTAGTAACTGGTTGGAACTCTTTTCAGGAAACAGAAAAGCAAAATAAGAGGGCTTTTTTCAGGAGCGCTTCACCCCTTGCGGCAATGAGCCCGCAGTAACTGTTAGAAACTACTTTGAGTTAACTGAAAACCAAAGAAAGAGGCCTTTTTTCAAGAGCGCTTCACCCCTTGGGGCAATGAGCCCGCAGTAACTGGGTGGAACTGCTTTGAAGTAACAGAAAAGCAAAATAAGAGGGCTTTTTTCAAGAGCGTTTCACTCCTTGGGGCAATGAGCCCACAGTAACTGGTTGGAACTACTTTGAGGAAACAGAATATCAAAGTAAGCGGGCTTTTTTTGAAGAGCGCTTCACCCCTTGGTGCAATGCGCGACAGTAACTGGTTGGAACTGCTTTGAGGTAACATTAAAGCAAAATAAGAGGGCTTTTTTCAAGAGCGCTGCACCCCTTCGGGCAATGAGCCCGCAGTAACTGTTAGAAACTACTTTGAGTTAACTGAAAACCAAAGAAAGAGGGCTTTTTTCAAGAGCGGTTCACCCCTTGGGGCAATTAGCCCGCAGTTACCTGGTTGGAACTTCTTTGAGGTAACAGAAAAGCAAAATAAGAGGGCTTTTTTCAAGAGCGCTTCACCCCTTCGGGCAATGAGCCCGCAGTAACTACTTGTAAATACTTTGAGGTAACATAAAAGCAAAAAAGAGGGCTTTTTTCAAAAGCACTTCACCCCTTGGGGCAATGAGCCCGCAGTATATGGTTGAAAATACTTTGAGGTAACAGAAAACCAAAGTAAGAGGGCTTTTTTCAAGAGCACTTCACCCCTTGGGGAAATGAGCCCGCAGTAAGTGTTTGAAACTACTTTGAATTAACAGAAAACCAAAGAAAGAGGGCTTTTTTCAAGAGCGCTTCACGCCTTGGGGCAATGAGCCCGCAGTAACTGGTTGGAATTTCTTTGAGGTAACAGAAAAGCAAAATAAGAGGGCTTTTTTCAAGAGCGCTTCACACCTTGGGGAAATGAGCCTGCAGTAACTGGTTAGAACTACTTTGAGGAAATAGAAAAGCAGTTTGTTCAGAGGAGTAAGACCCCTTGGGCCAATGAGCCGGCAGTAACTGGTTGAAAAATTTTTGAGGAAACAGAAAAGCAAAATAAGAGGGCTTTTTTCAAGAGCGCTTCACCCCTTGGGGCAATGAGCCCGCAGTAACTGGTTGAAACTACTTTGAGGTAACAGAAAACCAAAGTAAGAGGGCTTATTTCAAGAGCAGTAACTGGTTAGAACTACTTTGAGGAAACAGAAAAGCAAAATGGAGAGTTTGTCTTCAGAGGAGTAAGACCCTTTGGGCCAATGAGCCGGCAGTAACCGGTTGGAAATTCTTTGAGGAAACAGAAAAGCAAAGAAAGAGGGCTTTTTTCAAGAGCGCTTCACCCCTTGGGGCAATGAGCCCGCAGTAACTGGTTGGAACTACTTTGAGGTAACAGAAAACCAAAGTAAGAGGGCTTATTTCAAGAGCGCTTCACCCCTTGGGGTAATGAGCCCACAGTAAATGGTTGGAACAACTTTGAACTAACAGAAAAGAAAAATAAGAGGATTTTTTTCAAGAGCGCTTCATCCCTTGGGGCAATGAGCCCGCAGTAACTGGTTGAAACTACTTTGTGGTAACAGAAAAGCAAAATGGAGGGTTTGTTTTCAGAGGATTAAGACCCCTTGGGCCAATGAACCCGTAGTAACTGGTTGGAACTCTTTTCAGGAAACAGAAAAGCAAAATAAGAGGGCTTTTTTCAAGAGCGCTTCACCCCTTGCGGGAATGAGCCCGCAGTAACTGTTAGAAACTACTTTGAGTTAACTGAAAACCAAAGAAAGAGGGCTTTTTTCAAGAGCGCTTCACCCCTTGGGGCAATTAGCCCGCAGTAACTGGTTGGAACTTCTTTGAGGTAACAGAAAAGCAAAATAAGAGGGCTTTTTTCAAGAGCGCTTCACCCCTTGGGGCAATGAGCCCACAGTAACTGGTTGGAACTACTTTGAGGAAACAGAAGAGCAAAATGGAGAGTTTGTCTTCAGAGGAGCAAGACCCTTTGGGCCAATGAGCCGGCAGTAACTGGTTGGAAATTCTTTGAGGAAACAGAAAAGCAAAATAAGAGGGCTTTTTTCAAGAGCGCTTCACCCCTTGGGGCAATGAGCCCGCAGTAACTGGTTGGAACTACTTTGAGGAATCGGAAAAGCAAAATAAGAGGGCTTTTTTCAACAGCACTTTACCCCTTGGGGCAATGAGCCCACAGTAACTGGTTGGAACTGCTTTGAGGTAAGAAAAAAGCAAAATAAGAGGGCTTTTTTTCAAGTACGCTTCACGCCTTCGGGCAATCAGCCCGCAGTACCTCGTTGGAACTCCTTTGAGGAAACAGAAAAGCAAAATAAGAGGGCTTTTTTCAAGAACGCTTCACCCCTTGGGGAAATGAGCCCACAGTAAGTGTTTGAAACTACTTTGAATTAACAGAAAACCAAAGAAAGAGGGCTTTTTTCAAGAGCGCTTCACCCCTTGGGGCAATGAGCCTGCAGTAACTGGTTGGAATTTCTTTGAGGTAACAGAAAAGCAAAATAAGAGGGCTTTTTTCAAGAGCGCTTCACACCTTGGGGAAATGAGCCTGCAGTAAAAGGTTAGAACTACTTTGAGGTAACAGAAAAGCAAAATAAAAGGGGTTTTTTTCAAGAGCGCTTCAACCCTTGGGGCAATGAGCCCGCAGTAACTGGTTGGAACTACTTTGAGGTAACAGAAAAGCAAAATAAGAGGGCTTTTTTCAAGAGCGCTTCACCCCTTGGGGCAATGAGCCCGCAGTAACTGGTTGGAACTTCTTTGAGGTAACAGAAAAGCAAAATAAGGGGGCTTTTTTCAAGAGCGCTTCACCCCTGGGGCAATGAGCCCGCAGTAACTGGTTGAAACTACTTTGAAGTAACGGAAAAACAAAGAGGGCTTTTTTCCTGAGCGCACCTTGGGGCAATGAGCCCACAGTAACTGGTTGGAACTACTTTGAAGTAACAGAAAAGCAAAATAGGAGGGCTTTTTTACAAGAGCGCTTCACTCCTTGGGGCAATGAGCCTGCAGTAACTGATTGGAACTACTTTGAGGTAACAGAAAAGCAGAGTTAGTTGGCCTTTTTCAAGAGCGCTTCACACCTTGGAGCAATGAGCCCGCAGTAACTAGTTGGAACTACTTTGATGTAACAGAAAAGCAGAATAAAAGGGCTTTTTTTGAAGAGCGCTTCACCCCTTGGGGCAATGAGCCCACAGTAACTGGTTGGAACTACTTTGAAGTAACAGAAAAGCAAAATAAGAGGGCTCTTTTCAAGAGCACTTCCCTCCTTGGGGCAATGTGCCCGCAGTAACTGGTTGGAACTACTTTGAGGTAACAGAAAAGCAAAAGAAGAGGGCTTTTTTCAAGAGTGCTTCACCCCTTGGGGCAATTAACCTGCAGTAACTGGTTGGAACTGCTTTGAGGTAACATAAAAGCAAAATAAGAGGGCTTTTTTCAAGAGCGGTTCACCCCTTCGGGCAATGAGCCCGCAGTAACTACTTGTAAATACTTTGAGGTAACAGAAAAGCAAAAAAGAGGGCTTTTTTCAAAAGCGCTTCACCCCTTGGGGCAATGAGCCCGCAGTATATGGTTGAAAATACTTTGAGGTAACAGAAAACCAAAGTAAGAGGGCTTATTTCAAGAGGGCTTCACCCCTTGGGGTAATGAGCCCGCAGTAACTGGTTGGAACAACTTTGAAGTAATAGAAAAGCAAAATAAGAGGACTTTTTTCAAGAGCGCTTCACCCCTTGGGCCAATGAACCCGCAGTAACTGGTTGGAACTCTTTTCAGGAAACAGAAAAGCAAAATAAGAGGGCTTTTTTCAAGAGCGCTTAACCCCTTGGGGCAATGAGCCCGCAGTAACTGTTTGAAACTACTTTGAGTTAACAGAAAACCAAAGAAAGAGGGTTTTTTCAAGAATGCTTCACCCCTTGGGGCAATGAGCCCGCAGTACGCGGTTGGAACTTCTTTGAGGTAACAAAAAAGCAAAATAAGAGGGCTTTTTTCAAGAGCGCCTCACCCCTTGGGGCAATGAGCCCGCAGTAACTGGTTGAAACTACTTTGAGGTAACAGAAAACCAAAGTAAGAGGGCTTATTTCAAGAGCAGTAACTGGTTAGAACTACTTTGAGGAAACAGAAAAGCAAAATGGAGAGTTTGTCTTCAGAGGAGTAAGACCCTTTGGGCCAATGAGCCGGCAGTAACCGGTTGGAAATTCTTTGAGGAAACCGAAAAGCAAAGAAAGAGGGCTTTTTTCAAGAGCGCTTCACCCCTTGGGGCAATGAGCCCGCAGTAACTGGTTGAAACTACTTTCAGGTAACAGAAAACCAAAGTAAGAGGGCTTATTTCAAGAGCGCTTCACCCCTTGGGGTAATGAGCCCACAGTAACTGGTTGGAACAACTTTGAACTAACAGAAAAGAAAAATAAGAGGATTTTTTTCAAGAGCGCTTCATCCCTTGGGGCAATGAGCCCGCAGTAACTGGTTGAAACTACTTTGTGGTAACAGAAAAGCAAAATGGAGGGTTTGTTTTCAGAGGATTAAGACCCCTTGGGCCAATGAACCCGTAGTAACTGGTTGGAACTCTTTTCAGGAAACAGAAAAGCAAAGTAAAAGGGCTTATTTCAAGAGCGCTTCACCCCTTGGGGTAATGAGCCCACAGTAACTGGTTGGAACAACTTTGAACTAACAGAAAAGAAAAATAAGAGGATTTTTTTCAAGAGCGCTTCATCCCTTGGGGCAATGAGCCCGCAGTAACTGGTTGAAACTACTTTGTGGTAACAGAAAAGCAAAATGGAGGGTTTGTTTTCAGAGGATTAAGACCCCTTGGGCCAATGAACCCGTAGTAACTGGTTGGAACTCTTTTCAGGAAAGAGAAAAGCAAAGTAAGAGGGCTTATTTCAAGAGCGCTTCACCCCTTGCGGCAATGAGCCCGCAGTAACTGTTAGAAACTACTTTGAGTTAACTGAAAACCAAAGAAAGAGGGCTTTTTTCAAGAGCGCTTCACCCCTTGGGGCAATTAGCCCGCAGTAACTGGTTGGAACTTCTTTGAGGTAACAGAAAAGCAAAATAAGAGAGCTTTTTTCAAGAGCGCTTCACCCCTTGGGGCAATGAGCCCGCAGTAACTGGTTGGAACTACTTTGAGGAAAGAGAAGAGCAAAATGGAGAGTTTGTCTTCAGAGGAGTAAGACCCTTTGGGCCAATGAGCCGGCAGTAACTGGTTGGAAATTCTTTGAGGAAACAGAAAAGCGAAATAAGAGGGCTTTTTTCAAGAGCGCTTCACCCCTTGGGGCAATGAGCCCGCAGTAACTGGTTGGAACTACTTTGAGGAATCGGAAAAGCAAAATAAGAGGGCTTTTTTCAACAGCACTTCACCCCTTGGGGCAATGAGCCCACAGTAACTGGTTGGAACTGCTTTGAGGTAAGAAAAAAGCAAAATAAGAGGGCTCTTTTCAAGTACGCTTCACTCCTTCGGGCAATGAGCCCGCAGTAACTCGTTGGAACTCCTTTGAGGAAACAGAAAAGCAAAATAAGAGGGCTTTTTTCAAGAGCGCTTCACCCCTTGGGGAAATGAGCCCACAGTAAGTGTTTGAAACTACTTTGAATTAACAGAAAACCAAAGAAAGAGGGCTTTTTTCAAGTGCGCTTCACCCCTTGGGGCAATGAGCCTGCAGTAACTGGTTGGAATTTCTTTGAGGTAACAGAAAAGCAAAATAAGAGGGCTTTTTTCAAGAGCGCTTCACACCTTGGGGAAATGAGCCTGCAGTAACAGGTTAGAACTACTTTGAGGTAACAGAAAAGCAAAATAAAAGGGGTTTTCTTCAAGAGCGCTTCAACCCTTGGGGCAATGAGCCCGCAGTAACTGGTTGGAACTACTTTGAGGTAACAGAAAAGCAAAATAAGAGGGCTTTTTTCAAGAGCGCTTCACCCCTTGGGGCAATGAGCCCGCAGTAACTGGTTGGAACTACTTTGAGATAACAGAAAACCACAGTAAGAGGGCTTTTTTCAAGAGTGCTTCACCCCTTGGGGCAATGAGCCCACAGTAACTGGTTGGAACAACTTTGAAGTAACAGAAAAGCAAAATAAGGGGGCTTTTTTCAAGAGCGCTTCACCCCTGGGGCAATGAGTCCGCAGTAACTGGTTGGAACAACTTTGAGGTAATAGGAAAGCAAAATAAGAGGGCTTTTTCCAAGAGTGCTCCACCCCTTGGGGCAATGAGCCCACAGTAACTGGTTGGAACAAGTTTGAAGTAACAGAAAAGAAAAATAAGATCGCTTTTTTCAAGAGCGCTTCACTCCTTGGGGCAATGAGCCTGCAGTAACTGGTTGGAACTACTTTGAGGTAACAGAAAAGCAGAGTTAGTTGGCCTTTTTCAAGAGCGCTTCACACCTTGGAGCAATGAGCCCGCAGTAACTAGTTGGAACTACTTTGATGTAACAGAAAAGCAGAAGAAAAGGCCTTTTTTTGAAGAGCGCTTCACCCCTTGGGGCAATGAGCCCACCGTAACTGGTTGGAACTACTTTGAAGTAAGAGAAAAGCAAAATGAGAGGGCTCTTTTCAAGAGCGCTTCCCTCCTTGGGGCAATGAGCCCGCAGTAACTGTTTGGAACTACTTTGAGGTAACAGAAAAGCAAAAGAAGAGGGCTTTTTCCAAGAGTGCTCCACCCCTTGGGGCAATGAGCCCACAGTAACTGGTTGGACCAACTTTGAAGTAACAGAAAAGCAAAATAAGAGGGCTTTTTTCAAGAGCGCTTCACCCCTTGGGGCAATGAGCCCACAGTAACTGGTTGAAACTACTTTGTAGTAACAGAAAAGAAAAATGGAGGGTTTGTTTTCAGAGGAGTAAGACCTCTTGGGCCAATGAACGGGCAGTATCTGGTTGGAACTTCTTTGAGGAAACAGAAAAGCAAAATAAGGGGGCTTTTTTCAAGAGTGCTTCACCCCTTGGGCAATGAGCCCATAGTAACTGGTTGAAACTACTTTGAGGTATCAGAAGAGCAAAATGGAGGGGTTTTTTTCAAAGAGCTTGACCCAATTGGGCCAATGACCCCGTAGTAACTGGTTGAAAGTACTTTGACGTAACAGAAAAGCAAAATGGAGGTTTTTTTTTCAAAAGAGCTTGACCCAATTGGGCCAATGAGCCCGCAGTAAGTGGTTGAAAGTACTTTGAGGAAATAGAAAAGAAAAATGGAGGGTTTTTTTTCAGAGGAGCAAGACCCCTTGGGTCAATGACCCCGCAGTAACTGGTTGTAACTACTTTGAGGAAACAGAAAGGCAAAATGGACGGTTTTTTTTAGAGGAGCAAGACCCCATGGGCCAATGACCCCACAGTAACTGGTTGAAGCTACTTTGAGGAAAAAGAAAAGCAAAGTGAGAGGGCTTTTTTCAAGAGTGCTTCACCCCTTGGGGCAATGAGCCCACAGTAACTGCTTGAAACTACTTTGAGGTAACAGAAAATCAAAATAAGAGGGCTTTTTTGAAGAGCGCTTCACCCCTTGGGGCAATGAGCTTGCAGTAACTGGTTAGAACTACTTTGAGGAAACAGAAAAGCAAAATGGAGAGTTTGTTTTCAGAGGAGTAAGACGTCTCAGGGCAATAAGCCGGCAGTAACTGGTTGGAAATTCTTTGAGGAAACAGAAAAGCAAAATAAGAGAGCTTTTTTTAAAGATATTTTTATTATATTATACACACAGATCAATAAGCCAAATTCCAAGTGTTACACATATAAAACCTAAATAATTTGACAAATATTAAAGATATTATACTAATTTACACTGGTGTATATTACCTTATCTCCACCTTCCCTCCCTCTCCCTCCCTCCCTCCCACCCTCCCTCCCTCTTCAACCACAGTATATTTCTAGCTAATCTTGCAGATCCAGCCACTGGTAGAGTCTTTGTGTTTTTTCTTTGATGTGATCGTTGGCTCCTCCATTTTTCACCCAGTTGAAGTAGACCTTCCATCTTTTGATTTATAGAATTTCCTTCAAATACATCCTCCAACTTCCATTCTTTTAAAAGTTTTTTATTATTTCTAAGGTCCATGTTAAAGTCTCCTCCAACTATTAGCTCCCCTTGATAGATTTCTTGTACTTTCTTGAACCACTTTCTAAAGTATTTCTTTTGTCCTTTATTTGGACCATATACATTACCTATTGTATATTTCCTGCCATTTATTTTACATATCAACACTATATATCTCCCTTCTTTATCTATTGTTGTTTCTAATATTTCCAAATTTAATGAGTTTTTCATTGCTATTGCTACTCCTCTGGCTTTATTTGTACCCCTCGCTTCTGCTTTCACCCTCCAACCTGGTATATTTATTAATTGTTTGCTATCTTTTTTATGTTTGTGGGTTTCCTGTAAACAGAGGACGTTGCAATGCAATTTCCTTACTAACTGTGCTATTCTTGAGCGCTTCAAATCCGAAGCCATTCCGTTTGTATTAAAAAAACACAATTTCAGATTATCACCCATTATCTTTGTCTATTTGTGGCTTTTCATCTGCTATTATCCCTTGCCTTATAACTGTGCTTGCCCCTTCCCCCTTCTCAAATGTTTTTTTAAGGAAATCTATCTTTCCTTTCATTTGAGATTTCTTGGAGTACTATGCCCCCTGTTCCATCTCCTGTTTATTTATTATTAGTATTATTATTCCAGTCCGTCCCATTACTTCATTGTTTTTTACCCTTTGTATGACCCCGCCTTCAACCCCCTTCCCTCCATATATGCTAGTTTTCTTATACCAATATTACAACCCATCAACCCTACAATCATCTTATGAAAAGGTTCCAAAAACAACTTCCGATAGGAATCCAGGAGATAAAGAAAAAAGCAAAAGTTACTTTCACCCTTACTTCCCCCCATACTTAGTCCCAAGGCAGAGTTAGTACTTATAATAATGTTGTAGTCCATGTTCATTTTGAAGTTCTTGTTAATCCAGTTACTAGTTATCCTTCTGTAACAGTTTGATCTTCATCTTCATCTTCATCTTCCTCTCCTTCTTCTGACTTGCTTACTTCTCCTTTTTTCTCTGTTTCTGATATTGAGGGAATACCCAATTTTTCCAGCATTCTCTGGGCTTGCTCTGGAGTTCTTGCAATATATTTTTCCTTATCTTTATAGACCAGAATGGCCATTGGTAACACCCAGGAAAACTTTATTCCATGAGCAAACAAACTGTCTGCATATGGTTTTAGGAGAGCTTTTATCTTCAAAGATTCAGGAGACAAGTAATGTTTTGGAATTATTTTTTTTCCTTTGTATAGTAAGTCTCTGTTTTTTCTAAGATGTTTAAACACTTCCTCCGTTTTTCGTTCTGAAGTAAAGGCAATTAGGATGTCTTTAACGCCTCCCCCACTTGCTTGGCGAAAAGCTCTGTGCACTCTTTTGATTTGAGTTTGCGTTATTTCCAAGTTTAATCCTTGAAACCATGATATTAATTCCGCTTCTAGCTTTTCTGCAGGTATCTGTTCTGGGAAGCCTGACAGTCTTAAATTCTTCCTTCTTTGCCTGTCTGAAAGCTCAGCCAATTTAAGTCTTAAAGCTGCAATTTCTTCCTGGTTATGCTGTGATTTTTTCTCAGTCTGTTTGAGCGTTTTTTTTAATTATTTTGTTATCTTGTTGTATTGTCTTCATTTGTTCCAATAGCAAGTCAACCTTTGAGTTCAGAGAGTGAGATAGCTCTGTAATCATTTGTTGAATGTTTTGCAGCTCCCGTTTGGACGCCATTTTTGGCTGTCTTCCCGGTTTTATGCTTACTTGATAAAGTCTCTTTCCCCCAATGTTTATACTATAAATAGAAAGTTCATCAGCTGCGGGGGCCTCTTATGCAGAGTTATCTTTTATCTGACTGTTAATTAGTACTTATCTCAGGCTCTGGACATTTATTTTCATTTGTTTCTCCGGAGCGTCAGGAACAGAGTTGCTTCCTCTTAGCCAGGCATGCGCAGTCTCAGTCCAAGAGAGCTTTTTTTAAGAGAGCTTCACCCCTTGGGGCTATGAGCCCACAGTAACAGGTTGGAACTACTTTGAGGAAACAGAAAAGCAAAATAGAGGGCTTTTTTCAAGAGTGCTTCACACCTTGGGGCAATGAGCCCGCAGTAACTGGTTGAAACTACTTTGAGGAAAGAGAAAAGCAAAATACTTAGAGGGTTTTTTCAAGTGCTTCACTCCTTGCGGTAATGAGCCCGCAGTAATGGGTTCAAACTACTTTGTGGTAACAGAAAAGAAAAATGGAGGGTTTTTTTTCAGAGGAGGAAGACCCCTTGGTCCAATGAGCCCGCAGTAACTGGTTGGAACTTCTTTGAGGAACAGAAAAGCAAAATAAGAGGGCTTTTTTCAAGAGCGCTTCACCGCTTGGGGCTATGAGCCTGCAGTAAAAGGTTGGAACTACTTTTAGGAAACAGAAAAGCAAAATACTTTGAGGCTTTTTTCAAGAGTGCTTCACTCCTTAGGGCAATGAGCCCGCAGTAACTGGTTGGAACTACTTTGAGAAAACAGAAAAGCAAAATAGAGTGCTTTTTTCAAGAGTGCTTCACCCCTTGGGGCAATGAGCCCACAGTAACTGGTTGAAACTACTTTGAGGAAACAGAAAAGCAAAATACTTAGAGGTTTATTCTCAAGTGCTTCACTCGTTGGGGCAATGAGCCCTCAATAGCTGGTCGTAATTACTTTGAGGAAACAGAAAAGCGAAATAGAGGGTTTTTTTCAAGAGTGCTTGACCCCTTGGGGCAATGAGCCCGCAGTAACTGGTTGAAACTACTTTGAGGAAACAGAAAAGCAAAATGGAGGGGTTTTTTTCAGAGGAGTAAGACCCCTTGGGCCAATGAGCCCGCAGTAACTTGTTGGAACGTTTTTGAGGAAACGGAAAAGCAAAATGGAGGGGTTTTTTTCAGAGGAGTAAGACCCCTTGGGCTAATGAGCCCGCAGTAACTTGTTGGAACGTTTTGAGGAAACGGAAAAGCAAAATAAGCGGGCATTCTTAAAGAGCGCTTCACTCCTTGGGGCAATGAGCCCGCAGTAACTGTTTGGAACTACCTTGAGGTAACAGAAAAGCAAAATAAGAGGGCTTTTTTCAAGAGTGCTTCACCCCTTGGGGGTATGAGCCCGCAGTAACTGGTTGGAACTACTTTGAGGAAACAGAAAAGCAAAATAGAGGGCTTTTTTCAAGAGTGCTTCACCCCTTGGGGCAATGAGCCCACAGTAACTGCTTGAAACTACTTTGAGGTAACAGAAAATCAAAATAAGAGGGCTTTTTTCAAGAGCCCTTCACCCCTTGGGGCTATGAGCTTGCAGTAACTGGTTAGAACTACTTTGAGGAAACAGAAAAGCAAAATGGAGAGTTTGTTTTCAGAGGAATAAGACGCCTCGGGCCAATGAGCCGGCAGTAACTCGTTGGAAATTATTTGAGGAAACAGAAAAGCAAAGTAAGAGAGCTTTTTTTAAGAGAGCTTCACCTCTTGGGGAATGAGCCCGCAGTAACTCGTTGGAACTACTTTGAGGAAACAGAAAAGCAAAATACTTAGAGGCTTTTTTCAAGTGCTTCACTCCTTGGGGCAATGAGCCCGCAGTAACTGGTTAAAACTACTTTGTGGTAACAGAAAAGCAAAGTGGAGGGTTTGTTTTCAGAGGAGTAAGACCCCTTGGGCCAATGAGCCTGCAGTAACTGGTTGGAACTTCTTTGAGAAAACAGAAATGCAAAGTAAGAGGGCTTTTTTCAAGAGAGCTTCACCCCTTGGGGCAATGAGCCCACAGTAACTGGTTGGAACTACTTTGAAGTAACAAAAAAGCAAAAGAAGAGGGCTTTTTCAAGAGCGCTTCATCCCTTGGGGAAATGAGCCTGCAGTAACTGGTTGTAACTACTTTGAGGAAACAGAAAAGTAAAATAAGAGTGCTTTTTCCAAGAGCGCTTCACCCCTTGGGGCTATGAGCCTGCAGTAACTGGTTGGAACTACTTTGAGGTAACAGAAAAGCAAAATAAGAAGGGTTTTTTCAAGAGCACTTCACCCCTTAGGGCAATGAGCTTGCAGTAACTGGTTAGAACTACTTTGAGGAAACAGAAAAGCAGAATAAGAGGGCTTTTTTCAAGAGTGCTTCACCCCTTGGGGCTATGAGCCCGCAGTAACTGGTTGGAACTACTTTGAGGAAACAGAAAAGCAAAATAGAGGGATTTTTTCAAGAGTGCTTCACCCCTTGGGGCAATGAGCCCACAGTAACTGCTTGAAACTACTTTGAGGTAACAGAAAATCAAAATAAGAGGGCTTTTTTCAAGAGCCCTTCACCCCTTGGGGCAATGACCTTGCAGTAACTGGTTAGAAGTACTTTGAGGAAACAGAAAAGCAAAATGGAGAGTTTGTTTTCAGAGGAATAAGACGCCTCGGGCCAATGAGCCGACAGTAACTGGTTGGAAATTATTTGAGGAAACAGAAAAGCAAAATAAGAGAGCTTTTTTTAAGAGAGCTTTACCCCTTGGTGAATGAGCCCGCAGTAACTAGTTGGAACTACTTTGAGGTAACAGAAAAGCAAAATAAGAGGGCCCTTTTCAAGATCGCTTCACCCCTTGGTGCTATGAGCCCGCAGTAACTGGTTGGAACTACTTTGAGGAAACAGAAAAGCAAAATAGAGGGCTTTTTTCAAGAGTGCTTCACACCTTGGTGTAATGAGCCCGCAGTAACTGGTTCGAACTACTTTGTGGTAACAGAAAAGAAAAATGGAGGGTTTGTTTTCAGAGGAGTAAGACCCCTTGGTCCAATGAGCCCGCAGTAACTGGTTGGAACTTCTTTGAGGAAACAGAAAAGCAAAATAAGAGGGCTTTTTTCAAAAGCGCTTTACCCCTTGGGGCTATGAGCCCGCAGTAAAAGGTTGGAACTACTTTGAGGAAACAGAAAAGCAAAATAAGAGGGCTTTTTTCAAGAGTGCTTGACCCCTTGGGGCAATGAGCCCGCAGTAACTGGTTGAAACTACTTTGAGGTAACAGAAAACCAAAGTAAGAGGGCTTTTTTCAAGAGAGCTTCACCCCTTGGGGCAATGAGCCACAGTAACTGGTTGGAACTACTTTGAGGTAACAGAAATGAAAAATAAGAAGGATTTTTTCAAGAGCACTTCACCCCTTGGAACTATGAGCCCGCAGTAAAAGGTTGGAACTACTTTGAGGAAACAGAAAAGCAAAGTGGAGGGTTTGTTTTCAGAGGAGTAAGACCCCTTGGGCCAATGAGCCCACAGTAACTGGTTGGAACTGCTTTGAGGAAACAGAAAAGCAGAATAAGAGGGCTTTTTTCAAGAGTGCTTCACCCCTTGGGGCTATGAGCCCGCAGTAACTGGTTGGAACTACTTTGAGGTAACAGAAAAGCAAAATAAGAGGGCCCTTTTCAAGATCGCTTCACCCCTTGGGGCTATGAGCCCGCAGTAACTGGTTGGAACTTCTTTGAGGAAACAGATAAGCAAAATAGAGGGCTTTTTCCAAGAGCGCTTCACCCCTTGGGGCTATGAGCCCGCAGTAAAAGTTTCGAACTACTTTGAGGAAACAGAAAAGCAAAGTGGAGGGTTTGTTTTCAGAGGAGTAAGACCCCTTGGGCCAATGAGCCCGCAGTAACTGGTTGGAACTGCTTTGAGGAAACAGAAAAGCAGAATAAGAGGGCTTTTTTCAAGAGTGCTTCACCCCTTGGGGCTATGAGCCCGCAGTAACTGGTTGGAACTACTTTGAGGAAACAGAAAAGCAAAATAGAGGGCTTTTTTCAAGAGTGCTTCACCCCTTGGGGCAATGAGCCCACAGTAACTGCATGAAACTACTTTGAGGTAACAGAAAAGCAAAATGGAGGGTCTTTTTTTCAGAGGAGCAAGACCCATGGGTCAATGACCCCGCAGTAACTGGTTGAAAGTACTTTGAGGTAACAGAAAAGTAAAATGGAGGATTTTTTTTTCAAAAGAGCTTGACCCAATTGGGCCAATGAGCCTGCAGTAACTGGTTAGAACTTCTTTGAGGAAACAGAATAGCAAAATAAGAGGGCTTTTTTTTAAGAGCGCTTCATCCCTTGGGGCAATGAGCCCACAGTAACTGGTTGGAACTGCTTTGAGGAAACAGAAAAGCAGAAGAAGAGGGCTTTTTCCAAGAGTCTTTCACTCCTTGGGGCATTGAGCCCTCAGTAATTGGTTGGAACTACTTTGAGGAAACAGAAAAGTAAGATAAGAGGGCTTTTTTGAAGAGCGCTTCACCCCTTGGGACAATGAGCCTACAGAAACTGGTTCGAACTACTTTGAAGTAACAGAAAAGCAAAATAAAAGGGCTATTTTCAAGAGCGCTTCACCCCTTGGGGCAATGAGCCCGCAGTAACTGGTTGGAACTGCTTTGAGGTAACAGAAAAGCAAAATAAAAGGGCTTTTTTCAAGAGCACTTCGCCCCTTGGGGCAGTAACTTCACCCCTTGGGGCAATGAGCTTCACCCCTTGGGGCAGTAACTGATTAGAACTACTTTGAGGTAACAGAAATGCACTTCACCCTTTGGGGCAGTAACTGGTTGGAACTACTTTGAGGTAACAGAAAAGCAAATAAAAGGGCTTTGTTCAAGAGCGCTTCACCCCTTGGGGCAATGAGCCCGCAGTAACTGTTTAGAACTACTTTGAGGAAACAGAAAAGCAAAATGGAGGGGTTTTTTTCAGAGGAGTAAGACCCCTTGGGCCAATGAGCCCGCAGTAACTTTTTGGAACTTTTTTGAGGAAACAGAAAAGCAAAATAAGCGGGCCTTTTAAAAGAGCACTTCACTCCTTGGGGCAATGAGCCCGCAGTAACTGTTTGGAACTACTTTGAGGTAACAGAAAAGCAAAATAAGAGGGCTTTTTTCTAGAGCACTTTACCCCTTGGGGCTATGAGCCCGCAGTAAAAGGTTGGAACTACTTTGAGGAAACAGAAAAGCAAAATAAGAGGGCTTTTTTCAAGAGCGCTTGACCCCTTGGGGCAATGAGCCCGCAGTAACTGGTTGAAACTACTTTGAGGTAACAGAAAACCAAAGTAAGAGGGCTTTTTTCAAGAGAGCTTCACCCCTTGGGGCAATGAGCCACAGTAACTGGTTGGAACTACTTTGAGGTAACAGAAAAGAAAAATAAGAAGGATTTTTTCAAGAGCACTTCACCCCTTGGAACTATGAGCCCGCAGTAAAAGGTTGGAACTACTTTGAGGAAACAGAAAAGCAAAGTGGAGGGTTTGTTTTCAGAGGAGTAAGACCCCTTGGGCCAATGAGCCCACAGTAACTGGTTGGAACTGCTTTGAGGAAACAGAAAAGCAGAATAAGAGGGCTTTTTTCAAGAGTGCTTCACCCCTTGGGGCTATGAGCCCGCAGTAACTGGTTGGAACTACTTTGAGGTAACAGAAAAGCAAAATAAGAGGGCTTTTTTCAAGATCGCTTCACCCCTTGGGGCTATGAGCCCGCAGTAACTGGTTGGAACTTCTTTGAGGAAACAGATAAGCAAAATAGAGGGCTTTTTCCAAGAGCGCTTCACCCCTTGGGGCTATGAGCCCGCAGTAAAAGTTTCGAACTACTTTGAAGAAACAGAAAAGCAAAGTGGAGGGTTTGTTTTCAGAGGAGTAAGACCCCTTGGGCCAATGAGCCCGCAGTAACTGGTTGGAACTGCTTTGAGGAAACAGAAAAGCAGAATAAGAGGGCTTTTTTCAAGAGTGCTTCACCCCTTGGGGCTATGAGCCCGCAGTAACTGGTTGGAACTACTTTGAGGAAACAGAAAAGCAAAATAGAGGGCTTTTTTCAAGAGTGCTTCACCCCTTGGGGCAATGAGCCCACAGTAACTGCATGAAACTACTTTGAGGTAACAGAAAAGCAAAATGGAGGGTCTTTTTTTCAGAGGAGCAAGACCCATGGGTCAATGACCCCGCAGTAACTGGTTGAAAGTACTTTAGGTAACAGAAAAGTAAAATGGAGGATTTTTTTTTCAAAAGAGCTTGACCCAATTGGGCCAATGAGCCTGCAGTAACTGGTTAGAACTTCTTTGAGGAAACAGAAAAGCAAAATAAGAGGGCTTTTTTTTAAGAGCGCTTCATCCCTTGGGGCAATGAGCCCACAGTAACTGGTTGGAACTGCTTTGAGGAAACAGAAAAGCAGAAGAAGAGGGCTTTTTCCAAGAGTCTTTCACTCCTTGGGGCATTGAGCCCTCAGTAATTGGTTGGAACTACTTTGAGGAAACAGAAAAGTAAGATAAGAGGGCTTTTTTGAAGAGCGCTTCACCCCTTGGGACAATGAGCCTACAGAAACTGGTTCGAACTACTTTGAAGTAACAGAAAAGCAAAATAAAAGGGCTATTTTCAAGAGCGCTTCACCCCTTGGGGCAATGAGCCCGCAGTAACTGGTTGGAACTGCTTTGAGGTAACAGAAAAGCAAAATAAAAGGGCTTTTTTCAAGAGCACTTCGCCCCTTGGGGCAGTAACTTCACCCCTTGGGGTAATGAGCTTCACCCCTTGGGGCAGTAACTGATTAGAACTACTTTGAGGTAACAGAAATGCACTTCACCCTTTGGGGCAGTAACTGGTTGGAACTACTTTGAGGTAACAGAAAAGCAAATAAGAGGGCTTTGTTCAAGAGCGCTTCACCCCTTGGGGCAATGAGCCCGCAGTAACTGTTTGGAACTACTTTGAGGAAACAGAAAAGCAAAATGGAGGGGTTTATTTCAGAGGAGTAAGACCCCTTGGGCCAATGAGCCCGCAGTAACTTTTTGGAACTTTTTTGAGGAAACAGAAAAGCAAAATAAGCGGGCCTTTTAAAAGAGCACTTCACTCCTTGGGGCAATGAGCCCGCAGTAACTGTTTGGAACTACTTTGAGGTAACAGAAAAGCAAAATAAGAGGGCTTTTTTCTAGAGCACTTCACCCCTTGGGGCTATGAGCCTGCAGTAACTGGTTGTAACTACTTTCAGGAAACAGAAAAGTAAAATAAGAGGTCTTTTTCCAAGAGCGCTACACCCCTTGGGGCTATGAGCCCGCAGTAAAAGGTTGGAACTACTTTGAGGAAACAGAAAAGCAAAATAGAGGGGTTTTTTCAAGAGTGCTTCACCCCTTGGGGCAATGAGCCCGCAGTAACTGGTTGAAACTACTTTGAGGAAATAGAAAAGCCAAATACGTAGAGGCTTTTTTCAAGTGCTTCACTCCTTGGGACAATGAGCCCGCAGTAACTGGTAAAAACTACTTTGTGGTAACAGAAAAGCAAAGTGGAGGGTTTGTTTTCAGAGGAGTAAGACCCCTTGGGCCAATGAGCCCGTAGTAACTGGTTGGAACTACTTTGAGGAAACAGAAAAGCAAAATAAGAGGGCTTTTTTCAAGAGCGCTTCATCCCTTGGGGCAATGAGCCCGCAGTAACTGGTTGGACCTGCTTTGAGGAACAGAAAAGCAGAAGAAGAGGGCTTTTTTCAAGAGTGCTTCATTCCTTGGGGCAATCAGCCCACAGTAACTGGTTGGGACTACTTTGAGGAAACAGAAAAGCAAAATAGAGGGCTTTTTTCAAGAGTGCTTAACCCCTTGGGGCAATGTGCCCACAGTAACTAGTTGAAACTACTTTGAGGTAACAGAAAAGCAAAATGGAGGGTTTTTTTTCAGAGGAGCAAGACCCATGGGCCAATGACCCCCCGGGAACAGGTTGAAAATACTTTGAGGTAACAGAAAAGCAAAATGGAGGGGTTTTTTTCCAAAAGAGCTTGATCCAATTGGGCCAATGAGCCCACAGTAAGTGGTTGAAAGTACTTTTTGAAAGTACTTTGAGGAAATAGAAAAAAAGGGGTTTTTTTCAGAGGAGCAAGACCCCTTGTGTCAATGACCCCGCAGTAACTGGTTGAAAGTACTTTGAGGAAAAAGAAAAGCAAAATACTTAGAGGGTTTTTCTCAAGTGCTTCACTCGTTGGGGCAATGAGCCCGCAGTAACTGGTTGTAATTACTTTGCTAAACAGAAAAGCAAAATAGAGGGCTTTGTTCAAGAGTGCTTGACCCCTTGGGGCAATGAGCCCGCAGTAACTGGTTGGAACTACTTTGAGGAAACAGAAAAGCAAAATGGAGGGTTTGTTTTCAGAGGAGTAGGACCCATGGGCCAATGACCCCGCAGTAACTGGTTAAAAGTACTTTGAGGTAACAGAAAAGCAAAATGGGTTTTTTTTCCAAAAGAGCTTGACCCAATTGGGCCAATGAGCCCGCAGTAACTGTTTGGAACTACTTTGAGGTAACAGAAAACCAAAGTAAGAGGGCTTTTTTCAAGAGCGCTTCACCCCTTGGGGTAATGAGCCCACAGTAACTGGTTGGAACTACTTTGAAGTACCAGAAAAGCAAAATAAGAGCCTTCTTTCAAGAGCGATTCACCCCTTGGGGCAACGAGCCCGCAGTAACTGGTTGGAACTGCTTTGAGGAAACAGAAAAGCAAAATAAGAGGGCTTTTTTCAAGAGAGCTTCACCCCTTGGGGCAATGAGCCCACAGTAACTGGTTGGAACTAATTTGAGGAAACAGAAAAGCAAAATAAGAGGGCTTTTTTCAACAGCGCTTCACCCCTTGGGGCAATGAACCCACAGTAACTGGTTGGAACTACTTTGAAGTAACAGAAAAGCAAAAGAAGAGGGCTTTTTTCAAGAGCGCTTCACCACTTGGGGTAATGAACCCGCAGTAACTGGTTGGAACTACTTTGAGGTAACAGAAAAGCAAAATAAGAGGGCTTTTTTTTTTAAGAGCGCTTCACCCCTTGGGGCAATGAGCCCGCAGTAACTGGTTGGAACTACTTTGAGGAAACAGAAAAGCAAAATAGAGGGCTTTTTTCAAGAGTGCTTCACACCTTGGTGTAATGAGCCCGCAGTAACTGGTTCGAACTACTTTGTGGTAACAGAAAAGAAAAATGGAGGGTTTGTTTTCAGAGGAGTAAGACCCCTTGGTCCAATGAGCCCGCAGTAACTGGTTGGAACTTCTTTGAGGAAACAGAAAAGCAAAATAAGAGGGCTTTTTTCAAAAGCGCTTTACCCCTTGGGGCTATGAGCCCGCAGTAAAAGGTTGGAACTACTTTGAGGAAACAGAAAAGCAAAATAAGAGGGCTTTTTTCAAGAGTGCTTGACCCCTTGGGGCAATGAGCCCGCAGTAACTGGTTGAAACTACTTTGAGGTAACAGAAAACCAAAGTAAGAGGGCTTTTTTCAAGAGAGCTTCACCCCTTGGGGCAATGAGCCACAGTAACTGGTTGGAACTACTTTGAGGTAACAGAAAAGAAAAATAAGAAGGATTTTTTCAAGAGCACTTCACCCCTTGGAACTATGAGCCCGCAGTAAAAGGTTGGAACTACTTTGAGGAAACAGAAAAGCAAAGTGGAGGGTTTGTTTTCAGAGGAGTAAGACCCCTTGGGCCAATGAGCCCACAGTAACTGGTTGGAACTGCTTTGAGGAAACAGAAAAGCAGAATAAGAGGGCTTTTTTCAAGAGTGCTTCACCCCTTGGGGCTATGAGCCCGCAGTAACTGGTTGGAACTACTTTGAGGTAACAGAAAAGCAAAATAAGAGGGCCCTTTTCAAGATCGCTTCACCCCTTGGGGCTATGAGCCCGCAGTAACTGGTTGGAACTTCTTTGAGGAAACAGATAAGCAAAATAGAGGGCTTTTTCCAAGAGCGCTTCACCCCTTGGGGCTATGAGCCCGCAGTAAAAGTTTCGAACTACTTTGAGGAAACAGAAAAGCAAAGTGGAGGGTTTGTTTTCAGAGGAGTAAGACCCCTTGGGCCAATGAGCCCGCAGTAACTGGTTGGAACTGCTTTGAGGAAACAGAAAAGCAGAATAAGAGGGCTTTTTTCAAGAGTGCTTCACCCCTTGGGGCTATGAGCCCGCAGTAACTGGTTGGAACTACTTTGAGGAAACAGAAAAGCAAAATAGAGGGCTTTTTTCAAGAGTGCTTCACCCCTTGGGGCAATGAGCCCACAGTAACTGCATGAAACTACTTTGAGGTAACAGAAAAGCAAAATGGAGGGTCTTTTTTTCAGAGGAGCAAGACCCATGGGTCAATGACCCCGCAGTAACTGGTTGAAAGTACTTTGAGGTAACAGAAAAGTAAAATGGAGGATTTTTTTTTCAAAAGAGCTTGACCCAATTGGGCCAATGAGCCTGCAGTAACTGGTTAGAACTTCTTTGAGGAAACAGAAAAGCAAAATAAGAGGGCTTTTTTTTAAGAGCGCTTCATCCCTTGGGGCAATGAGCCCACAGTAACTGGTTGGAACTGCTTTGAGGAAACAGAAAAGCAGAAGAAGAGGGCTTTTTCCAAGAGTCTTTCACTCCTTGGGGCATTGAGCCCTCAGTAATTGGTTGGAACTACTTTGAGGAAACAGAAAAGTAAGATAAGAGGGCTTTTTTGAAGAGCGCTTCACCCCTTGGGACAATGAGCCTACAGAAACTGGTTCGAACTACTTTGAAGTAACAGAAAAGCAAAATAAAAGGGCTATTTTCAAGAGCGCTTCACCCCTTGGGGCAATGAGCCCGCAGTAACTGGTTGGAACTGCTTTGAGGTAACAGAAAAGCAAAATAAAAGGGCTTTTTTCAAGAGCACTTCGCCCCTTGGGGCAGTAACTTCACCCCTTGGGGCAATGAGCTTCACCCCTTGGGGCAGTAACTGATTAGAACTACTTTGAGGTAACAGAAATGCACTTCACCCTTTGGGGCAGTAACTGGTTGGAACTACTTTGAGGTAACAGAAAAGCAAATAAAAGGGCTTTGTTCAAGAGCGCTTCACCCCTTGGGGCAATGAGCCCGCAGTAACTGTTTAGAACTACTTTGAGGAAACAGAAAAGCAAAATGGAGGGGTTTTTTTCAGAGGAGTAAGACCCCTTGGGCCAATGAGCCCGCAGTAACTTTTTGGAACTTTTTTGAGGAAACAGAAAAGCAAAATAAGCGGGCCTTTTAAAAGAGCACTTCACTCCTTGGGGCAATGAGCCCGCAGTAACTGTTTGGAACTACTTTGAGGTAACAGAAAAGCAAAATAAGAGGGCTTTTTTCTAGAGCACTTTACCCCTTGGGGCTATGAGCCCGCAGTAAAAGGTTGGAACTACTTTGAGGAAACAGAAAAGCAAAATAAGAGGGCTTTTTTCAAGAGTGCTTGACCCCTTGGGGCAATGAGCCCGCAGTAACTGGTTGAAACTACTTTGAGGTAACAGAAAACCAAAGTAAGAGGGCTTTTTTCAAGAGAGCTTCACCCCTTGGGGCAATGAGCCACAGTAACTGGTTGGAACTACTTTGAGGTAACAGAAAAGAAAAATAAGAAGGATTTTTTCAAGAGCACTTCACCCCTTGGAACTATGAGCCCGCAGTAAAAGGTTGGAACTACTTTGAGGAAACAGAAAAGCAAAGTGGAGGGTTTGTTTTCAGAGGAGTAAGACCCCTTGGGCCAATGAGCCCACAGTAACTGGTTGGAACTGCTTTGAGGAAACAGAAAAGCAGAATAAGAGGGCTTTTTTCAAGAGTGCTTCACCCCTTGGGGCTATGAGCCCGCGGTAACTGGTTGGAACTACTTTGAGGTAACAGAAAAGCAAAATAAGAGGGCCCTTTTCAAGATCGCTTCACCCCTTGGGGCTATGAGCCCGCAGTAACTGGTTGGAACTTCTTTGAGGAAACAGATAAGCAAAATAGAGGGCTTTTTCCAAGAGCGCTTCACCCCTTGGGGCTATGAGCCCGCAGTAAAAGGTTCGAACTACTTTGAAGAAACAGAAAAGCAAAGTGGAGGGTTTGTTTTCAGAGGAGTAAGACCCCTTGGGCCAATGAGCCCGCAGTAACTGGTTGGAACTGCTTTGAGGAAACAGAAAAGCAGAATAAGAGGGCTTTTTTCAAGAGTGCTTCACCCCTTGGGGCTATGAGCCCGCAGTAACTGGTTGGAACTACTTTGAGGAAACAGAAAAGCAAAATAGAGGGCTTTTTTCAAGAGTGCTTCACCCCTTGGGGCAATGAGCCCACAGTAACTGCATGAAACTACTTTGAGGTAACAGAAAAGCAAAATGGAGGGTCTTTTTTTCAGAGGAGCAAGACCCATGGGTCAATGACCCCGCAGTAACTGGTTGAAAGTACTTTAGGTAACAGAAAAGTAAAATGGAGGATTTTTTTTTCAAAAGAGCTTGACCCAATTGGGCCAATGAGCCTGCAGTAACTGGTTAGAACTTCTTTGAGGAAACAGAAAAGCAAAATAAGAGGGCTTTTTTTTAAGAGCGCTTCATCCCTTGGGGCAATGAGCCCACAGTAACTGGTTGGAACTGCTTTGAGGAAACAGAAAAGCAGAAGAAGAGGGCTTTTTCCAAGAGTCTTTCACTCCTTGGGGCATTGAGCCCTCAGTAATTGGTTGGAACTACTTTGAGGAAACAGAAAAGTAAGATAAGAGGGCTTTTTTGAAGAGCGCTTCACCCCTTGGGACAATGAGCCTACAGAAACTGGTTCGAACTACTTTGAAGTAACAGAAAAGCAAAATAAAAGGGCTATTTTCAAGAGCGCTTCACCCCTTGGGGCAATGAGCCCGCAGTAACTGGTTGGAACTGCTTTGAGGTAACAGAAAAGCAAAATAAAAGGGCTTTTTTCAAGAGCACTTCGCCCCTTGGGGCAGTAACTTCACCCCTTGGGGTAATGAGCTTCACCCCTTGGGGCAGTAACTGATTAGAACTACTTTGAGGTAACAGAAATGCACTTCACCCTTTGGGGCAGTAACTGGTTGGAACTACTTTGAGGTAACAGAAAAGCAAATAAGAGGGCTTTGTTCAAGAGCGCTTCACCCCTTGGGGCAATGAGCCCGCAGTAACTGTTTGGAACTACTTTGAGGAAACAGAAAAGCAAAATGGAGGGGTTTATTTCAGAGGAGTAAGACCCCTTGGGCCAATGAGACCGCAGTAACTTTTTGGAACTTTTTTGAGGAAACAGAAAAGCAAAATAAGCGGGCCTTTTAAAAGAGCACTTCACTCCTTGGGGCAATGAGCCCGCAGTAACTGTTTGGAACTACTTTGAGGTAACAGAAAAGCAAAATAAGAGGGCTTTTTTCTAGAGCACTTCACCCCTTGGGGCTATGAGCCTGCAGTAACTGGTTGTAACTACTTTCAGGAAACAGAAAAGTAAAATAAGAGGTCTTTTTCCAAGAGCGCTACACCCCTTGGGGCTATGAGCCCGCAGTAAAAGGTTGGAACTACTTTGAGGAAACAGAAAAGCAAAATAGAGGGGTTTTTTCAAGAGTGCTTCACCCCTTGGGGCAATGAGCCCGCAGTAACTGGTTGAAACTACTTTGAGGAAATAGAAAAGCCAAATACGTAGAGGCTTTTTTCAAGTGCTTCACTCCTTGGGACAATGAGCCCGCAGTAACTGGTAAAAACTACTTTGTGGTAACAGAAAAGCAAAGTGGAGGGTTTGTTTTCAGAGGAGTAAGACCCCTTGGGCCAATGAGCCCGTAGTAACTGGTTGGAACTACTTTGAGGAAACAGAAAAGCAAAATAAGAGGGCTTTTTTCAAGAGCGCTTCATCCCTTGGGGCAATGAGCCCGCAGTAACTGGTTGGACCTGCTTTGAGGAACAGAAAAGCAGAAGAAGAGGGCTTTTTTCAAGAGTGCTTCATTCCTTGGGGCAATCAGCCCACAGTAACTGGTTGGGACTACTTTGAGGAAACAGAAAAGCAAAATAGAGGGCTTTTTTCAAGAGTGCTTAACCCCTTGGGGCAATGTGCCCACAGTAACTAGTTGAAACTACTTTGAGGTAACAGAAAAGCAAAATGGAGGGTTTTTTTTCAGAGGAGCAAGACCCATGGGCCAATGACCCCCCGGGAACAGGTTGAAAATACTTTGAGGTAACAGAAAAGCAAAATGGAGGGGTTTTTTTCCAAAAGAGCTTGATCCAATTGGGCCAATGAGCCCACAGTAAGTGGTTGAAAGTACTTTTTGAAAGTACTTTGAGGAAATAGAAAAAAAGGGGTTTTTTTCAGAGGAGCAAGACCCCTTGTGTCAATGACCCCGCAGTAACTGGTTGAAAGTACTTTGAGGAAAAAGAAAAGCAAAATACTTAGAGGGTTTTTCTCAAGTGCTTCACTCGTTGGGGCAATGAGCCCGCAGTAACTGGTTGTAATTACTTTGCTAAACAGAAAAGCAAAATAGAGGGCTTTGTTCAAGAGTGCTTGACCCCTTGGGGCAATGAGCCCGCAGTAACTGGTTGGAACTACTTTGAGGAAACAGAAAAGCAAAATGGAGGGTTTGTTTTCAGAGGAGTAGGACCCATGGGCCAATGACCCCGCAGTAACTGGTTAAAAGTACTTTGAGGTAACAGAAAAGCAAAATGGGTTTTTTTTCCAAAAGAGCTTGACCCAATTGGGCCAATGAGCCCGCAGTAACTGTTTGGAACTACTTTGAGGTAACAGAAAACCAAAGTAAGAGGGCTTTTTTCAAGAGCGCTTCACCCCTTGGGGTAATGAGCCCACAGTAACTGGTTGGAACTACTTTGAAGTACCAGAAAAGCAAAATAAGAGCCTTCTTTCAAGAGCGATTCACCCCTTGGGGCAACGAGCCCGCAGTAACTGGTTGGAACTGCTTTGAGGAAACAGAAAAGCAAAATAAGAGGGCTTTTTTCAAGAGAGCTTCACCCCTTGGGGCAATGAGCCCGCAGTAACTGGTTGGACCTGCTTTGAGGAACAGAAAAGCAGAAGAAGAGGGCTTTTTTCAAGAGTGCTTCATTCCTTGGGGCAATCAGCCCACAGTAACTGGTTGGGACTACTTTGAGGAAACAGAAAAGCAAAATAGAGGGCTTTTTTCAAGAGTGCTTAACCCCTTGGGGCAATGTGCCCACAGTAACTAGTTGAAACTACTTTGAGGTAACAGAAAAGCAAAATGGAGGGTTTTTTTTCAGAGGAGCAAGACCCATGGGCCAATGACCCCCCGGGAACAGGTTGAAAATACTTTGAGGTAACAGAAAAGCAAAATGGAGGGGTTTTTTTCCAAAAGAGCTTGATCCAATTGGGCCAATGAGCCCACAGTAAGTGGTTGAAAGTACTTTTTGAAAGTACTTTGAGGAAATAGAAAAAAAGGGGTTTTTTTCAGAGGAGCAAGACCCCTTGTGTCAATGACCCCGCAGTAACTGGTTGAAAGTACTTTGAGGAAAAAGAAAAGCAAAATACTTAGAGGGTTTTTCTCAAGTGCTTCACTCGTTGGGGCAATGAGCCCGCAGTAACTGGTTGTAATTACTTTGCTAAACAGAAAAGCAAAATAGAGGGCTTTGTTCAAGAGTGCTTGACCCCTTGGGGCAATGAGCCCGCAGTAACTGGTTGGAACTACTTTGAGGAAACAGAAAAGCAAAATGGAGGGTTTGTTTTCAGAGGAGTAGGACCCATGGGCCAATGACCCCGCAGTAACTGGTTAAAAGTACTTTGAGGTAACAGAAAAGCAAAATGGGTTTTTTTTCCGAAAGAGCTTGACCCAATTGGGCCAATGAGCCCGCAGTAACTGTTTGGAACTACTTTGAGGTAACAGAAAACCAAAGTAAGAGGGCTTTTTTCAAGAGCGCTTCACCCCTTGGGGTAATGAGCCCACAGTAACTGGTTGGAACTACTTTGAAGTACCAGAAAAGCAAAATAAGAGCCTTCTTTCAAGAGCGATTCACCCCTTGGGGCAACGAGCCCGCAGTAACTGGTTGGAACTGCTTTGAGGAAACAGAAAAGCAAAATAAGAGGGCTTTTTTCAAGAGAGCTTCACCCCTTGGGGCAATGAGCCCACAGTAACTGGTTGGAACTAATTTGAGGAAACAGAAAAGCAAAATAAGAGGGCTTTTTTCAACAGCGCTTCACCCCTTGGGGCAATGAACCCACAGTAACTGGTTGGAACTAGTTTGAAGTAACAGAAAAGCAAAAGAAGAGGGCTTTTTTCAAGAGCGCTTCACCACTTGGGGTAATGAACCCGCAGTAACTGGTTGGAACTACTTTGAGGTAACAGAAAAGCAAAATAAGAGGGCTTTTTTTTTTAAGAGCGCTTCACCCCTTGGGGCAATGAGCCCGCAGTAACTGGTTGGAACTACTTTGAGGTAACAGAAAAGCAAAATAAGAGGGCTTTGTTCAAGAGCGCTTCACCCCTCGGGGCAATGAGCCCGCACTAACTGTTTGGACCTACTTTGAGGAAACAGAAAAGCAAAATGGAGGGGTTTTTTTTCAGAGGAGTTAGACCCCTTGGGGCTATGAGCCCGCAGTAACTGGTTGGAACTTTTTTGAGGAAACAGAAAAGCAAAATAAGAGGGCTTTTTTTAAAGAGCGCTTCACTCCTTGGGGCAAAGAGCCCGCTGTAACTGGTTGGAACTACTTTTAGGTAACAGAAAAGCAAAATGGAGGGTTTTTTTTTCAGAGGGGTTAGACCCCTTGGGCCAATGAGCCCGCAGTAACTGGTTGGAACTTTTTTGAGGAAACAGAAAAGCAAAATAAGAGGGCTTTTTTAAAGAGCGCTTCACTCCTTGGGGCAATGAGCCCGCAGTAACTGTTTGGAACTACTTTGAGGTAACAGAAAAGCAAAATAAGAGGGCTTTTTCCAAGAGCACTACACCCCTTGGGGCTATGAGCCTGCAGTAACTGTTTGGAACTACTTTGAGGAAACAGAAAAACAAAATAGAGGGCTTTTTTCAAGTGCTTCACCTCTTGGGGCAATGAGCCCACCATAACTGGTTGAAACAGAAAAGCAAAATGGAGGGTTTGTTTTCAGAGGAGCAAGACCCAGGGGCCAATGACCCCGCTGTAAGTGGTTGAAAGTACTTTGAGGTAACAGAAAAGCAAAATGGAAGGTTTTTTCTTCAAAAGAGCTTGACCCAATTGGGCCAATGAGCCCACAGTAAGTGGTTGAAAGTACTTTGAGGAAATAGAAAAGCAAACTGGAGGGGGTTTTCTTTCAGAGGAGCCAGACCCCTTGGGCCAATGACCCTGCAGTAACTGGTTGAAACTACTTTGAGGAAACAGAAAAGCCAAATACTTAAGAGGTGCTTCACTCGTTGGGGCAATGAGCCCACAGTAACTGGTTGTAATTACTTTGAGGAAACAGAAAAGCAATATAGAGGGCTTTGTTCAAAAGTGTTTGACCCCTTGGGGCAATGAGCCCACAGTAACTGGTTGTAACTACTTTGAGGACACAGGAAAGCAAAATACTTAGAGGGTTTTTCTCAAGAGTGCTTCACCCCTTGGGGCAATGAGCCCGCAATAACTGGTTAAAACTACTTTGAGGTAACAGAAAAGCAAAATGGAGGGTTTGTTTTCAGAGGAGTAAGACCCCTTGGGGCAATGAGCCCGCAGTAACTGGTTGTAACTACTTTGAGGAAACAAAAAAGCCAAATACTTAGAGGGCTTTTTCAAGAGTGCTTCACCCCTTGGGGCAATGAGCCCGCAGTAACTGGTTGGAACTACTTTGAGGTAACAGAAAAAGCATAATGGAGGGGTTTCTTTAGAGGAGCAAGACCCCATGGGCCAATGACCCCACAGTAACTGGTTCGAACTACTTTGAGGAAACAGAAAAGCAAAGTGAGAGGGCTTTTTTCAAGAGTGCTTAACCCCTTGGGGCAATGAGCCCGCAGTAACTGGTTGTAACTACCTTGAAATAACAGAAAAGCAAAATAAGAGGGCTTTTTTCAGGAGCGCTTCACCCCTTGGGGCAATGAGCCCGCAGTAACTGGTTGGAACTGCTTTGAGGTCACAGAAAAGCAAA
This sequence comes from Anolis sagrei, assembly GCF_037176765.1. NCBI lineage: Eukaryota > Metazoa > Chordata > Lepidosauria > Squamata > Anolidae > Anolis > Anolis sagrei. The sequence continues at coordinate 22,795,711 of NC_090035.1, read as the reverse complement.
ATAAGAGGGCATTTTTCAAGAGCGCTTCACCCCTTGGGGCAATGAGCCCGCAGTAACTGTTTGCAACTACTTTGAGGAAACAGAAAAGCAAAATAAGAGGGCTTTTTTCAAGAGCGCTTCACGCCTTGGGGCAATGAGCCCGCAGTAACTGGTTGGAACTACTTTGAGGTAACAGAAAAGCAAAATAAGACGACTTTGTTCAAGAGCGCTTAACCCCTTGGGGCAATGAGCCCGCAGTAACTGTTTGGAACTACTTTGAGCAAACAGAAAAGCAAAATGGAGGGGGGTTTTTTCAGAGGAGTAAGACCCCTTGGGACAATGAGCCCGCATTAACTGGTTGGAACTTTTTTGAGGACACAGAAAAGCAAAATAGAGGGCTTTTTTCAAGAGCGCTTCACCCCTTGGGGCAATGAGCCCGCATTAACTGTTTGGAACTACTTTGAGGTAACAGAAAAGCAAAATAAGAGGGCTTTTTCCAAGAGCACTACACCCCTTGGGGCTATGAGCCTGCAGTAACTGTTTGGAACTACTTTGAGGAAACAGAAAAGCAAAATAGAGGGCTTTTTTCCAGAGCGCTTCACCGCTTGGGGCAATGAGCCCGCAGTAACTGGTTGAAACTTCTTTGAGGAAACAGAAAAGCAGAATAAGAGGGCTTTTTTCAAGAGTGCTTCATCCCTTGCGGCAATGAGCCCGCAGTAACTCGTTGGAAATACTTTGAGGAAACAGAAAAACAAAATAGAGGGCTTTTTTCAAAAGTGCTTCACCCGTTGGGGCATTGAGTCCACCGTATCTGGTTGAAACTACTTTGAGGTAACAGAAAAGCAAAATGGATGGGGTTTTTTTTCAGAGGAGCAAGACCCAGGGGCCAATGACCCCGTAGTAAGTGCGTGAAAGTACTTTGAGGTAACAGAAAAGCAAAATGGAAGTTTTTTTTTCAAAAGAGCTTGACCCAATTGGGCCAATGAGCCCACAGTAAGTGGTTGAAAGTACTTTGAGGAACTAGAAAAGCAAAATGGAGGGGGTTTTTTTCAGAGGAGCAAGACCCCTTGGGCCAATGACCCCGCAGTAACTGGTTGAAACTACTTTTAGGAAACAGAAAAGCAAAATACTTAGAGGGTTTTTCTCAAGAGTGCTTCACCCCTTAGGGCAATGAGCCTGCAGTAACTGGTTAAAACTACTTTGAGGTAACAGAAATGCAAAATGGAGGGTTTGTTTTCAGAGGAGTAAGACCCTTTGGGGCAATGAGCCCGCAGTAACTGGTTGGAACTACTTTGAGGAAACAGAAAAGCAAAATAGTGGGCTTTTTTCAAGAGTACCTCACCCACTTGAGGTAATGGGCCCGCAGGAACTGGTTGGAACTGCTTTGAGGAAACAGAAAAGCAAAATAAGAGGGCTTTTTTCAAGAGCGCTACACCCCTTGGGGCAATGAGCGCGCAGTAACTGGTTGGAACTACTTTGAGGAAACAGAAAAGCAAAATAAGAGTGCTTTTTCCAAGAGCGCTTCACCCCTTGGGGCAATGAGCCCGCAGTAACTGGTTGGAACTACTTTGAAGTAACAAATAAGCAAATTAAGAGGGCTTTGTTCAAGAGCGCTTCACCCCTTGGGGCAATGAGCCCGTAGTAACTGTTTGGAACTACTTTGAGGAAACAAAAGCAAAATGGAGTGTTTTTTTTTCAGAGGTGTAAGACCCCTTGGGCCAATGAGCCCGCAGTAACTGGATGGAACTTTTTTGAGGACAGAGAAAAGCAAGATAAGAGGGCTTTTTCCAAGAGCACTACACCCCTTGGGGCTATGAGCCTGCAGTAACTGTTTGGAACTACTTTGAGGAAAACCGAAAAGCAAAATAGAGGGCTTTTTCAAGAGTGCTTCACCCCTTGGGGCAATGAGCCCGCAGTAACTGGTTGAAATTACTTTGAAGAAACAGAAAAGCAGAATAAGAGGGCTTTTTTCAAGAGTGCTTCACCCCTTGGGGCAATGAGCCCGCAGTAACTCGTTGGAACTACTTTGAGGAAACAGAAAAACAAAATAGAGGGCTTTTTTCAAAAGTGCTTCATCCCTTGGGGCAATGAGCCCACTGTAAATGGTTGAAACTACTTTGAGGTAACAGAAAAGCAAAATGGATGGGTTTTTTTTTCCAGAGGAGCAAGACCCAGGGGCCAATGACCACGCAGTAAGTCGTTGAAAGTACTTTGAGGTAACAGAAAAGCAAAATGGAAGTTTTTTTTCCAAAAGAGCTTGACCCAATGGGGCCAATGAGCCCACAGTAACTACTTTGAGGAAACAGAAAAGCAAAATAGTTAGAGGGTTTTTCTCAAGTGCTTCACTCATTGGGGCAATGAGCCCACAGTAACTGGTTGCAATTACTTTGAGGAAACAGAAAAGCAAAATAGAGGGCTTTTTTCAAGAGTGCTTCTCCCCTTGGGGCAATGAGCCCACAGTAACTGGTTGGAACTACTTTGAGGAAACAGAAAAGCAAAATAGTGGGCTTTTTTCAAGAGTACCTCACCTACTTGGGGCAATGAGCCCATAGGAACTGTTTGGAACTTTGAGGAAACAGAAAAGCAGAATAGAGGGTTTTTTTTTCAAAAGTTTGACCCCCAAAGCAAAGTGCACCGAATAATAATAGCAATAATAATTAAAAGGAAAATAATTCTTAAAAAATAATGAATTTTAATAATATAATAAAATATTAATTCATTAAATAAAAATAAATAAAAATTCTTCCCCTCCCCACCCCACACACAGGCAGGTCTGGCACAAGACACAGCCAGCCACAGCCTCAGCCAGAGCCTCAGCCAGCCCATTGTATGCTAATCAAGGTGGTCAGTTGAAATATTCACACCTAGCCCAACTTACAAAAGCCCTTTGTCTCACCCTGGTCATTCCACAGATATATAAACCCCCTTTTTCCCAGCTCCAGTAGACCTCACCTCTGAGGATGATTGCCATAGATGCTGGTGAAATGTCAGGAGAAATGCCTCTAGAACATGGCCATATAGCCCGAAAAAACCCACAAGAACTGAGTGATTCCAGCCATGAAAGCCTTCGACAATACATAGTTTCTTATCTCTTCTGGCTAACCTCTGGAATTGCACATTTAACTGGGCATATCTCCCCTTATCACTGTTTTCTTTTGCTTTCCTCCTTTCTTGGGCTACTTCCAGTGTCTCATCAGACAACCATTTTGCCTTCTTGGTTTTCTTTTTTTTTTTGGGACATACTTTGTTGCCGCCTCCTGAACAATGTCACGGACTTCTGTCCAAAGTTCTTCTGGGACTCTGTTTACTAAATCTAGTCCTTCAAATCTGTTCTTCACTTCCACTGTGTATTCGCTAGGAATGTTAGTGAGATCATATCTAACTGGTCTGTGTATTTTCCCTGATCTCTTTAGTTTTATTCTGAATTGAGCAATAAGAAGTTTGTGATCTGATCTACAGTCAGCCCCAGGTCTTGTTTTCACCGACTGGATGGATGTCCGCCCGCCACCTTTGGCTGCAAATGATGTAGTCAATCTGATTTCGGTGTTGACCATCTGGTGAGGTCCATGTATAAAGCCATCTTTTAGGTTGTTGGAAGAGAGTATTCATTATACACAGCGAGTTTTCTTGGCAAAATTTTATCAGCCTGCGTCCCGCTTCATTTTGTTCTCCAAGACCATGCTTGCCTGTGATCCCAGTTGTCATTTGACTTCCCACCTTGGCATTCCAGATTCTATCTATACACATAATAAAAGTGAAAATATGTATGTGTGTATTATGTGTATAGATATATATGTGTGTATGTTTATGTCAATATGAAAGTCCTAGGACATAGACAGTGCACATATGTATATGGATCTCTGCTACTATTCGCTTTCTTGTTTGCATGCTGCAAGTCGTCTCTGGTTGCTTCTGGATCGAGAGAATCGGCCATCTACGAAGACGTTGCCCAGGGGACGCCCGGATGTCTTGCAATCCTGCGAGGAGGCTTCTCTCATGTCATCGCCATCTTGAAGCCAGGCAAAGACCGTAATGACCCAAAAAGCTACAGACCAATCTCCCTGTTGTGCCACCTTTACAAAGTTCTGGAGAGACTTATTTTGCATAGGATTATGGAAAATATAGACCCCTGTCTGATCCCACAGCAAGCTGGCTTCAGAAAAGGCAAAAGCTGCACATCGCAAGTGCTGAACCTGACTCAGCACATAGAAGGCTTTGAAAGGCAGCAGATCACAGGAGCTGTCTTCATAGACTTGTCAGCAGCTTATGATACTGTGAACCACCGCCTCCTCCTGGGAAAAATGTATAATATCACAAAGGATGACCACCTCACCCGCCTCATAGGAAACCTGCTACAAAACAGGAGCTTCTTTGTTGAGTTCCAGGGCCAGAGAAGCAGATGGCGGAAACAGAAGAACGGCCTGCCTCAGGGGAGCGTGCTTGCTCCATCCATGTTCAACATCTACACAAATGACCAGCCACTGCCAGAAGGGACAGAGAGTTTCATCTATGCTGATGATCGTGCCATTACTACTCAAGCAGGGAGCTTTGAGATGGTTGAACAGAAGCTCTCCGAAGCTCTAGGTGCTCTTACTGCCTATTACAGGGAAAACCAACTGATCCCTAATCCATCTAAAACACAGACATGCGCCTTTCACCTTAAGAATGGACAAGCATCCCGAGCTCTGAGGATTACCTGGGAAGGGATCCCACTGGAGCATTGCAACACACCCAAATACCTGGGAGTCACTTTGGACCGTGCTCTGACCTACAAGAAGCACTGCCTGAACATCAAGCAAAAAGTGGGTGCTAGAAACAACATCATATGAAAGCTGACTGGCACAACCTGGGGATCACAACCAGACACAGTGAAGACATCTGCCCTTGCGCTATGCTACTCTGTTGCTGAGTATGCATGCCCAGTGTGGAACACATCTCACCACACTAAAACAGTAGATGTGGCTCTTAATGAGACATGCCGCATTATCACAGGGTGTCTGCGCCCCACACCACTGGAGAAATTACACTGCTTAGCCGGTATTGCACCACCTGACATCCGCAGGGAAGTAGCAACCAACAGTGAAAGAACCAAGGCAGAGACATCTCCAGCTCATCCCCTGTTTGGGTATCAGCCAGCACGTCAACGACTTAAATTAAGACATAGTTTTCTTAGATCTACAGAGACACTCGCTGGAACACCTCAGCAAGCGAGAGTCCAAAAGTGGCAGGCCCAAACCCAGAACCTCAATTCATGGGTGATACCAGATGAGAGACTCCCCCCTGGGCACACAGAAGACTGGGCGACTTGGAAGGCGCTGAACAGACTGCGCTCTGGCACCACGAGATGCAGAGCCAATCTTAAGAAATGGGGCTACAGGGTGGAATCCTCGGCATGCGAGTGCGGAGAAGAACAAACCACAGACCACCTGCTGCAATGCAACCTGAGCCCTGTCACATGCACAATGGAGGACCTTCTTGCGGCAACACCAGAGGCACTCCAAGTGGCCAAATACTGGTCAAAGGATGAGCCCGAGCGCGGCGGGGAGCCCCGCCTTCACGTTGGTGTGAGCTGCAGCGGAGCGTTCCGCAGTTCCTGGGTCAAGTTTGGGGACCAACAGATGAAATGTGCCCCAGCAGCCAGCTCAAAACCAGGAATGCCTGCAACTTTCTTTTTGCTTTCCCCTCTCCTTACTTTGTAACATTCCCCTAATAAAGGTACTTGAAACTTGCAACATTTAATCTCTCCGCTTGATACTTTTGTATCTTTCCTTGACTCAGACCATAAGCAACACAAAATAAACCTTTTTCCAGGCTCCGGAGAGCCGTGAGCCTGTGGGAGGCGCCTTCGGGGGCCCCCCGGACCCCGAATCTGCGTCCACCCAAACCGCGGATATGGAAACCGCCATTTCGGACCCCCTTATCCGCAAAAACTCATAAAATGGCAGATTGCCGCCGTTCCAATTTTATATTTTTCTGCTACTAATCCGAAGACTAACTGCTATCTCCCTTTTCTCATTTTGGACTCCTACACCCGGGAATAAATTGATTTTGTTTCGAGTATTTTATTTGACAGAAATCAGCTGTTTGTCAATTTGGATGGGTTCTTCCAAGACAGCCGGTTTCTCCTCAGCACTGCTCGCTCCTGCCTGGATCCAGCAACCGGGGACCCACTGTGGTCACCCATAGGAGACCCCGGGAAGGCAGCCAGGCATGGGTCCCGGTTTCTGGCGAGAGAGAGACATAGTTCCCAAAGGATGGACAATGGACACTGTCACCATTTCAACCCGGAAATCATCCTTGGACTTTTGCCTTCTCCTATTGACTTTCTGCCTCACACTTCGGACTGTTCATTGCCACATATTTGGACACTGACTTCCCGGCAAGGCTTGCCTTGAAGTGCTCCGTTTCCGTGCACCTTCATTGAGGGACCATGAAATCTTAATAAAGTTCAAATATTTTAATAAACTTTACTTGGGGTGGGGATGGGATTGCCTTATGAAATGTATGTCATGAAATATCATATAGAGTGTACTGTGTTCCCCCTTCCCGCCTTTCCCGCTGACCCTTGCCCCATAAAGAGGTGATATGAGGATTACTGTCTTGGGGAGAAACTCCTTTGTTCTCCCGAAACCCTTCCTGATTGCTACACTTGCATGGACAATACTGTTGTTTCCCCAACCCTGGCCCTCGGAGCAGACCAGCGAGGGGAGGGGGTCAACAGAAACTCGGAAAGAAAAGACTGATTAAATCACCCAGGTATCGTTGATCCCCCCTGAGGTCCGATATCGAAAAAGCCTTTTCATATTTCCTCCAAATCCCATCACAGACCAGGAAACGCATTGTTCCCTTATCTTTCACCCCGCCAGTGAGGACAAAAGCCTCACATTCCAGCTGGCGGATGCCCCTAAGCTCATCATTTCCTCAGCCATTGTCAAGCTTCGTGCAGCCTCCTAGCTGCCGATTGGTCCATCTTCAAAAGCGCTAGGAAGGCGCTGATTGGCCTCCCTGAGGCGGCGGAGCCTGCTGATTGGTCCAGAGGCGAGGCGTGCAGCCTCCTCCCTGCTGTTCCGCGGCCAGCCAATCAGCACGAAGACGGCCGGCAGAGGGCAGGCGGGAATTTTGAAACTGTTTTCCTTTGTCTGCACACTATAAAAATGTTTGGAAATTCTGTAAAATTATGCTTGTATGTGAATGATCACTACAATCGCATCCTTTTCAGCTGAATCGCAAAATAAACGCCTCGGTCACTGAACTTCTTCCACCTCTGGTGAGATTAATTATAAATATTTTTATATTCTCTGGATTGGCTTCCGCTGGCCTCACCGAGGTTCGAGGACCCTTTTGAGCGGTCCTAAGGGATCTCTCCCGCTGGGAGACCCCCCAAAAGAGCTCGATATCAAGGACATTTAACCAACTACCAAGTTTGCAAAATCTGTGTTTTTTTTCCTTTTTGTTTTTAATCTGTGTGTTTGTTTTGTTCTGTTAGAATTGTAACACAATGGTATGGTTGCTGATGACACGATAAATAAATATGCTACTATTTTTCACTTCTGGGTCACAGCTTTTTGAGCCCTCTGAGGCCCCGTAGCCCTTCCCGAGCTATAACGCGAAGGATACAGTTCACGACCGGCTTCTTCGCCGGAGCTTTTCCCCCTCACACTGTACTTTAAAGGGAGTGGAGCCAACGGGAACGAGGCTTCTTTTGATGGTGGCTCTTGGGCTGCCACCGCCCCTCCGAAAGGCCGCCCCTCCGAAAGGAGAAACGGGGAAGGCCTTTGCCAGGAGTGAAGATGGCGCCCGTGGCCCAGAAGAGGCAGGGTCTTGCCCTGATCCAAGATGGCGCGCCTCCTGGGCATAGGCGGAGCGGGAAAACACCCGCCCTTTGCCAGAAGACAAGATGGCGCCCGTTGTTCAGCAGTAGCCGGGCGCCACCCTGACCCAAGATGGCGCGGACGGGTTCCCGGGCTCCTCCCTGGCTCCTCCTCCTCCTCTTCCAGGGCCGCCGCCGCCGCCGCTGCCGCTTCAGCCGGAGCAGCCTCAGCGGTGGCGGCGGCTCTTCGGTCTAACGATGACCGGAGGAGAGCCAGGCTTGCGGCCGGACTAGGCCTCACGATGCGGCTGAGGCGCCGGGTGGTGGTAACTCTACTCGAGGCCTGTTCTGGCTCTGCGAGTAGGCCTCAAGTCCAAGATGTCGGGGCGGCTGAGCGGAGCCATGGCGCCGGCGGCGCCTTCGAAGGAGAAGCGCTCCTTCAGGAAAAGGTTGCTGTTCCGAGGCCGGGCGGGCTCTGGAAGCGGCCCTTCCTCCTCCGTTCCGTCTCCTCCGGCGGGGCCTCGTTCCTTAGGCGGCTTCATGAGCCGCGTCCTCAAGACCCTCTCGACGCTCTCGCACCTCGGGCCTAGCGCGGGTGGAGCAAGCAGCGGCCTTGCCTCGTCGCAGCACGGCTTGGGGCGCTGCTTCCATCCCAGCCCGGAGCCTGAGCCAACGCCTCCCCCGCCGCCGCCGCCTCCTTCTCCGCCTCCCGAGGCCCCCCTACCGCCGCCCCCTCCTCCTGCTCCTCCCCCGCCATCGGCGTCGTCCTCCTCGGCGTCGGCTTCTACGGCAGTCCCCGGCGTCTCGGGCCTCCGCAACCACGGCAACACTTGCTTCATGAACGCCGTCCTGCAGTGCCTCAGCAACACGGAGCTCTTCGCCGAGTACTTGGCCCTCGAGCACTACAGGGCCACGCAGGGAGGAGGGACGGGAACGGGAACAGGAGGCTCCGAAGCAGAGGAAGCGCCTCTCCCCGAGGAAGAGCGAGCCCCCAGCAGCGGGGGCGAGGTCACGGAGCAGCTGGCCCACCTGGTCCGGGCCCTCTGGACCCTGGAGTACACCCCGCAGCACAGCCGAGAGTTCAAGGTGAGCTTTGGCCTCGGAAAGAATCATCATCTCTATAAGTAACAATGTAATGGTCGCTTGCGGGATTAACATAACTCAAAAAACACTGGGCGAATTGACACCAAATTTGGCCACAAGACACCTACTAACCCAAGAAGTGACCATCACTAAAAAAAATGATTTTGTCATTTGGGAGTTGTAGTTGCTGGGATTTATAGTTAACCTGCAATCAAAGAGCATTCTTAACTCACCAATGATGGAATTGAACCAAAAATAGCACACAGGACTCCCATGACCAATAGAAAATAGTAGAACGGTTTGGGGGCATTGACCTGGAGTTTGGGAGTTGTAGTTCACCTACATCCAGAGAGCACTGTGGCCTCAAACAATGATGGATCAGGACCAAACTTGGCACAAATATTCCACATGCCCAAATATGAACACAGAGGGAGTTTGGGGGAAATAGACTGAAAATTGGGAGTAGCAGTTACTGGGATTTATAGTTCACCTACAATCAAAGAGCATTCTGAATCCCACCAATTACAGCATTGGGGGAAACTTCCCCCATGATTCACAGAAAATACTTAAGGCCATCCAGTCCAACTCCCTTCACCAGGGCAATAAAACGTAATCAAAGTCCTCCTGACAAAGAGCCATCCAGCTGTTGAGATTCACACACACACACACAGATATAATATCATAGATTTGAAAGGGACCCCCTAAAAAGGACAGTTATATGTTGCATGTTCCATAATAGGCAAACCAGACAATCTCTACATCAACACTGACAAACAGCAAAAAAAATACTGCTTACCCACAAGCATAAAAATTACATAAATTAGAAACCATCACTTTCTCATTACTTTATTTTCCAGATTACCAGACTGGGCCACAGCAACACGTGGCAGGAGACAGCTAGCAGTAATAGTAGTAGTAGTAGTAGTAGTAGTAATACAACAACCTCGGAGCGGCTAACATGAGGCCAAGCCCAACAATTACAACAAATCAAAATCAAGTACAAACAGCAGATAATAACATCAAATAAAAATAAACAACAATCTAATACAAAGTCAACACAGGAAATGAAAATAAAATAGTTAAATGAGCATAGCAGGCTGGGCCAGTTACAAGGAATAAAATTATAAAATATAAAAACCCTGGGGGAGATGGGTGAGTAGGGTAGCGTGCCTGGTGGGAGAGTTCAGATGGGGTGAGTTTTACTAAAGCAGTGGTTCTCAACCTGTGGATCCCCAGATGTTTTGGCCTTCAACTCTCCAAAATCCTGACAGCTGGTAAACTGGCTGGAATTTCTGGGAGTTGTAGGACAAAACACCTGGGGACCCACAGGTTGAGAACTACTGCACTAAATGATGAGATAAAGTGCACCGAAGGGCATATTATACTGAGCGGGTTGTGTTATGGGGATTTGCATTCATTCCTCAAAAGCACACTGGAACAGCCAGGTTTTTTGGTTTTTTCTGAAAGCTGCCAGGGTGGGTGCTTACCTAATCTCACCAGGTAATGAGTTCCAATGCAGAGGGGCCACCACAGAGAAGTCCCTCTCCCTGGTCCCCACAACTTACACTTGCGGTGGAGGAGGAAGCAAGAGGAGGGTCTCCCCAGAAGATCAAAGGGGTTGTGTGGGTACATAGAAGGAGATACAGCAGGTCCCAAACAGTTCAGGACTTTGTAGGTAATAACCTGCACCTTGAATTGGGCCCAGGAAATGAACAGCAGCGAGTGGAGCTCTTTAAACAAGGGAGTAGACCGCGGATTGAAGGGACTCCCAACATCCAGAAGCCGTTGCTGGCTTCTTCAATGGGCAGGGATGCTGGGAGTTGGAGGCCTCACAGCACTTGGAATAACAACAACTCTGGCACAAGCTAGTAAAGGTGGTCCCAGTGATAATTAGCATATTGGGTGCAGTGCCTAAATACATTGGCCTGCACTTAAAAACAATCTGCGCTGACAAAATTACCATCTGTCAGCTGCAAAAGGCCACCCTACTCGGATCTGCACTCATTATTCGCTGATACATCACATGGTCCTATACGCTTGGGAAGTGTTAAGCATGTGACCAAATACAAAAGCCGGCATGGTGATCTTGTTTGCTGTGTCCAAATCTTGTAATGTTTCTAATAATCTAGGAGCCCCTAGCAGTGCAGTGGGTTAAGCCCTTGTGCCGGCAGGACTGAAGACTGACAGGTTGTAGGTTTGAATCTAGGGAGAATGTGGATAAGCTCCCTCTGTCAGCTTCAGCTCCCCAAGCGGGGACATGAGAGAAGCCTCCCACAAGGATGGTAAAACATCAAGACATCTAGGTGTTCCCTGGGCAACGTCCTTGCAGACGGCAAATTCTCTTACATCAGAAGCAAGTTGCAGTTTCTCAGGTTGCTGCTGACACGAAAAAAATCAAATAATAATAATAATCAACATCATTATGGCATCCTTCTTTGGCCCTCTCTGGGATGGGATTGGGAGGCACTGTTTTACAGTGGCTCCCGTCCTTCCTGGAGGGGTGGACCCAGATGGTAGAGTTGGGGGACTCCTGTTCGACTTTCTGGCTGGTTGCTTGTGGGATTCCTTGGGTTTTCATCCTGTCCCCCATGCTGTTTAATATTTACACAAAACTGCTGGGAGAGATCATCCAGAGTTTTGGAGTTCGGTGTCAAATTTATGCCGATGACACCCAACTCTATTACTCCTTTCCACCAAAAGACAAGGATGCCATCCTGCCCCTAAACATGTGCTTGTCATCAGTGATAGACTGGATGTGGGCTCATAAATTGAAAGTTAATCCAGACAAGACAAGGTACTCTTGGTCATTCGAAAGTGGATCAGGATATGGGATTACAGCCTGTGTTGGATGGGGTCACACTCCCCCTGAAGACACAGGTCCACTCTCTGGGGGTGATACTGGACTCATTGCAGACCTGGAACTTCAGGTGTTGGCAGTGGCCAGGACTGCCTTTGTACAGTTAAAACTTGTGTGCCAGCTGCGCCATACCTTGAGATGCCAGATTTGGCCACATCTTAGTCACATTCCGTTTGGACTACTGCAACACTCTCTATGCAGGGCTGCCATTGAAGATAGTTTGGAAGCTTCAACTGGTACAGAGATCAGCAGCCAGGTTACTAACAAGAGCCGTACAGGGAGTGGACAACTCCCATGTTACGGCAGCTCCACTGGCTACTAGTCTGCTTCGGGGCTAAATACAAAGTGCTGGTTATTGCCTATAAAGCCCTGAGCGGTTCAGGTCCATCCTTGCAAACGCGGCTGGTGGAGACGAGAGACAGGGCTTTCTCAGTGGTGGCCCCTCGCCTTTGGAACTCTCTAGCCAGTGACATTAGATTGGCTCCTCCCTCTTATCCTTTAGATGAAACTCAAAACCTGACTATGAGACCAAGCATTCAAACAGTAGAGGCAACACTCAGTTCTTGTGGGTTTTTTCAGGCTATATGGCCATGTTCTAGAGGAAAAGAAAGTCAGGGAGCACAGTAGATGTGCTTTCCTGGTCCTTAGTTTCTCCAATTTCCGTGTGTCTTGGAACAGTTTCTCCCCGTAGAGATGTTCAATGTATTGTCGAAGGCTTTCATGGCCGGAATCACTCAGTTCTTGTGGGTTTTTTCGGGCTATATGGCCATGTTCTAGAGTCTGGGTCTCTAGAACATGGCCATATAGCCCGAAAAAACCCACAAGAACTGAGTGATTCCGGCCATGAAAGCCTTCGACAATACAGTAGAGGCAACAATTTAGAATGAGACCCAATTTGTGTGATGATAATGGACTGACCTGGGTATGATTTCAAACCTGCATGATTTAAGCAATGTTTTAGTAATAGTACAGTTTTAACAAATTGTTTTAATTGCTTTTTATCATTTAATACTGTTTTTGGCATTGAATGAATGCCTGTTGTGTAGCCACCCTGAGTCCATCTCCGAAGGTGAGAAGGACAGGATACAAATTTACAGAATAAATAAATAAATAAATATTTTACTAGCCTCATCTCCCTCACTAAAGAAGTAAAAATGTCCCCCTTTCTCCTCTCTTTCAAAAAACTCTTAAAAACCCATCTTTGCACTTTAGTATATAGAGAGGAGGAGGAGCAGAACATTTCAAAATGTAAATGTGTTGGACACTGGAAATTAACTTTGGTGCTGTTGACTGTGGTATGTCATATTTAACATCTTCATCATTTTACACTTTTAAAGCATTTTAATTTATTGAGATTTTATGATGTAACTGTGGCTGACGAGGCCTACCCATTTGTTTTTAAGTATTTATTTGTTTGGTTAGTTATTATAAGTTCACACTGATGTTTATTTTATGTATTATTTGAATATATATTAGAATTATTTATTATTATTATGCTCTAGTGTGGAAGACTCCTCTCTTTAGTGCAGGTCTGGGCCAACTTCGACCTTCCCTTCAGGTGTTTTGGACTTCAACTCCCACAATTTGTAGCAGCCGGCTGTTAGGAATGATGGGAGTTGGAATCCAAAACACCTGTAGGGAAGACCAAAGTTGACCCAGACCTACTCTAGTATCATACAACTAGATGTCAAAGGGAGCCCCATCCTCCCTTTAAAAGCTCTCCAGTCCAAACCTTCTTCTGCCAGAATAATAAACTTTATTTGTATCCCACCCCATCTCCCTGAGGGGACTTGGAAAGGCTCACAACAATATAATTATACAAATCATCTTGACAACAACATGCATAAATATATCCAATTTAAATTAAATCAACAGCTAATAACGAGACAAAACAATATAAAATAAAACATTTTAAAATTACATAAAACGCAATTCATTAAAAATCTCAGCCATTGTTCAAGTAAAAAGAAACAGTGATCCAATTTTAGATTTATTTAATTTCTCTGACCGTTCGATGACATTAAGTTTACCCATTTTCAGACGCCTATTTGAATAACCAGGTTTTCAGTTCCTTCTGGAAAATGGATAGTGTGGAGGCCTGTCTAATCTCCCTAGGCAGGGCGTTCCAGTGCTGGGGGGGGGGGGGGGGGACTACTGAACAGGCCCTGTCCCTCGTCCCCACCATATAAATAATATCTATTTATACCCCGCTTTATCTCCCACGAAGGGGACTCTAAGTGGCTTAATGCAAAAGCCTCAGCATAATTATTTGAAACATACAAATATGTGAACATTAAAACAGGATCACATTTATTTACTTGTTTATTTATTTTGGGTATTTCTATCTCCGCTTTCTCCCAATGGACCCAAGGCAGCTCACAGCAACATTGAACCTACACTATAACATAAACCCATTGATTAAAGCAGCCCAAAAGAGTTCCATAGACAATTAAAATTAAACTAAATAAAGACTGAATTAATAGTAAGTCTAAAATTCCTATCCAGCTCAACTCCCTTCTGCTGACAAATGGCCATCCAGCCATAGTTATGATAGATATAATTGAGATAAATAGACATGATAGGAATGTATACATATTATAGGTATGTAATAAAACCATATAGCTAGAAGAGAACACAAGGGCCTTCCAGTCCAGCTCTCTTCTCCCGGACACTATCAAAACCCTCCTGACAAATGGCTATTCAGCTATAGATATGATAGATAGGTTTGAGATAGTTGGAATGATGCAATTGAAATAGATGGGTAGGTAGATACATATATGAATGCTATGTATATCATAGCATCCTGGAGTTGGAAAGACCTCAAATGCCATCTAGTCCACTCCTCTTCTGCCAGGTAGGAAGTCACCATAAATGGACCGCTGATGTATGGCCATCCAGCCTGTGCTTAACCGCCTCCAGAGAAGGAAGCTCTGTGCTGTCAAGTGGCTCTGGCTATCAGGAGGTTCTTCCACATGTTTGGATGGAATCTCTTTTCCTGCCATTTGAATCCATAGCTCCATTGTGTCCTAGTTTTGTGTCCCTCTAGATGCCACAGCACAGTCTTGAGTTCAAGATGAGCCCAGGAAGACTTATTTGGACTCTATGGCGGAGCAGAGTGCAGTGAAGCCAGTGCTATATATGACCTTATGGAAACAGGAAGGAACATATGTAGGATGATGCTTTGGTACCCAATAGATAAAGTTATCTGACTTTGATAGAAGAGTCCTTAATGCTAACTCTCATGTCTGTGTATGTAAGTAAGGCCTCTTCAGGCAGAGAGGGGCCTGGTGATGCTCCCTTGTCAAACAAACAGAGGGGTAATAAAGGTACACTGAGAACTTCTGGGAAGAAGAAGGGGAAAGTGATCCCTCCATGCAGGCAGGAAGCAAAGACGCCTTGGGCTACATAGATCTAGGAAACAGAGATGAAAGGATACTAATAAAAATGATGATGATGATGCAAGAGAGGAGGCCTGCAGCACAGGGTTCCCTCTATCCCTGTTTGCTCTGTTTACACAAGGACTGATACTTCTTCACTTTAGACAGAGGGGCTTTTGTCTCTTCACATTTCTAGAGGGAAAGTGCGCATTCAGCATTTCCAGTGCCCATTCAGCATTTCCACCCCCCAGGGGTGAGAAAAACAGTATATAACTGCAAATAAATAAATAAATAAATAAACAAACAAACAAACTGGGAATGTCCTCCATAACTCTAGGAAGGATCCTGCCTGGAGACCAGGAAGAGAGCCAGGTATGCTGGGTGGCAATCTAGCCTTTTTACTCCTGGGAAAGTCCTCATCCAGTCCTCATCGAGGCATGAAAAATCACCACTGTTTCCCGGGAGAGCATCTTTCCTCGAACCCAGGAAGAGAACTAGGACTGCCAGCCCTTTCCCCAAATATGTGCATACAGTTGCATACGGTTCTCTGCTCAGAAGGATGTCCCTTTGGGCTGAAGGATCCTGGTGTATGGTGTCAAAGCTTGGAATAGAAGGATACCTGGGCTGCTTGGGATTGGGATCAAGGGGACATTGTCTTCTGCTCAGGAGAACGAGGACACTTTCCCCAGGATTGTCCCTTTGCTTAGCCCCATGCTCTTAGAATGCGGTTGGGGAGGGAAGTGTCAGTCAGATAATTCCAAGAAGTCACCCGTTGTTTACAAGCGCTGGCCCTTGTTTGTATGCTTAGGCCTGTTCCTGGCAAGCAGCAGCCTCAGCAACAACAGTCCCTTAGCATCCTCAAAACCAGCTTTATTTCCAGCAATTCCAGTGCAGCAAGCCTTGCTCATGTTGCAAGTGAGGCTGCAACCTTTATGAACACAAGCTAGCAGTTTCAGTAAATATTTGTCCTCATTCCTTCCCACAGTGTATTGATGCAAATTGGCAACTGTTGTCACTAATAGTAAATAACTATTTTTAAAAAATGATTGTATCTAAGCTGCTCTTCAGACTTTTTGTCTGAGGAGCCGCGGAACTTATAAACAAATAAAGAGCAGCAAATAGCGGCCTTTGATGATTTTGGTCTGGGACAGCTCCCCTATGAAGAAGGGAGAAAGTGACTTTTTAGAAAAACAGTGACTGAATGGGACATTTTGGAAGTCTGCACAATTATGCTTCTGATTTCTGAGTTCATTCCCCATTCAGAAGGGATTTAATGAACATTTTTGGTCTAATAGGTTTCTCAGGTTTATGAAGATACTGAATGTAGTTTGTCAGCTCAGGCAGGTTTGAGGTGGGGACAGTTAAGCCAATGAACAGAGGAGCCAGAAGGAGGAACAGGCTTGTAGATGACGGGCTACAACACTCTTTGTCTATGTGTCCTGCAGTGGATTAACATGGCTTCTGCTGTGGAGGTGGCTGTGAAGGGCCTGGGAGTCTTTCCCCTGCCCAGAAGCTGGCTTAAGAGCCCACCTGCTGTAGATGGGAGGCACTGTCACTTGGAAACAGGGATAAGTGGCACCTTCTAGTGTAAACATAGGGGATGAATGGATGGAGACTACAGAGAGAAAGAGAGAAAACTGATCTTTTCAGAATAACAACTATTAGTGACATGTGTTCAGGTACTGGAGTCAAGGAGGGATTAAAAATCACCTCTTCTCTGGCTTGTTTTTGTCTGTATTTGTGTTATTGTGACCCGGACGACTAATGCGCTTAAGAGCTGGCCTTCAAGTGCATTAACAGCATCTCCCGGAGAATCCCCGAAGGAGGAGTTTTGCACAACTCCATTATCTCCAAGGCCATTATGGGCCTTGGGGAATGTTGGCTGCCTTTTATACATTTCTTGAAGGGGGGGGGGGGGGGTGTCAGTTATCCAGTCAGTAGGCTTATAGTAAATTCTCTCGGTTTATGACTCTAGTCCAGAGGTGATTTCATGGCAAGATTCCTGTCTACGTTGGAACAATGTAGAGTTGGGGGATTCTAATGCTCAGCTTTCCCCTGCTGATCCTCTGAGTAGGCTCTGTATGTGTTTGCATTTGAAGATATGTGTGAGAGTTAGATTTATCTCTGTCTTCTTCTTAACCCTGATGGAAATGCTCACTCACTGGGGGCAGAGGGACTCCTATAAAGCTTAGGAAATTAATTGCTTGTCAAGGGGAGACCTTGCTGGGGAAAGTGCATTCTGCATGGTCTTTGGGATGGTCCATATCTCTATCAGCAGATGTGCACGCCCCCCCCCCCTTTTTTTGTGGGCAGTTGTGCCTACATTTTCCACAAGTCACAAATGCATGTTTACTATTCAACTTCTTCCTGTGCCATTTTTTTTAAAAAAAATCTTAAATCAGTTTTTATTTTCAAATTAGAGCTATATATATTTTCTCCAAATAAATAAATAAATAGTGATTGGGAATGAATTTTGAACCCAACACACCCACAAATTCAGAAAACTGAATGTAGCTTTCTTATGATGTGCTACTTATCTTGGTAAGAAGAAATGACTGTGGAAAAAATCCTTGTGGTCATCATACATTATAGAACTTGGAATGGCAGAAGCAGAGGAGGATCTCCCAACATTTTCAGAAACACTCTTACCTGTTTTTTTTCTTTTATCCAGAAACTGTTTTCGTCTCCAGTTCTGATTCCCCATCCTTGCCTCTGGTGTTTCTATAGTCAAATGTGTGTTTCTATCTTTTCTATAGCCAGGCGAGTGTCAAATGCTTTTATTTGCCGCTCTGTTGAATGAAGGAGCCCTCTATCCCTGATTTATACCCCATGTCAGAATGCATTCTTTACACACTGGTTGATTGAAAAGATCCTGTGCTGCTTTTTTGCAAGACAAGATGGCTTTCACCTTCCTGTGTCAGCGCTTTTAAGCCCGCCAGATTATGCCTTGCTCAACACTTTCCTGGTTTTTTCAGTTGGATGCAGAGGAGGCCTTAGTGCCTGCCCTGTATTTGTACTTTTGCTCTTTTGTCTACTGGAGAAGAGGAGAAGCCTGCTTTGGAAACAATTGTATGGATGGGATGAGCTTGACATCTTGGTGCAAAATCCACTATCCTTTCTCCCATTGCTCCTTCTTGGGTCTGGAGACTTTTACAGGCATCTTGTACTCCATCTCTTTTGTAATGTGCTTTCCTTTTGATCCTTGTCAACAACAGTATGTGGCTCCTCTTGATCCTTGGGAATAGCCATCCTTGGTTCATTTTCTGTAGATAAGGAAGGATCCAAATACCCAGAGGGCACCAGATCCATCTGATCTTGGAAGCTAAGCAATGTCAGTACATGGATGAGAGTCCCTCAATGAATACCAGGTGATGTAGACTTTATTTCAGGGGAAGGGGCTGGTGAAATCACCTCTGAATATTCATTGTCTAAGAAAACCCCATGGAATCCACATAAGTCAACAGGCGACACACAAAGACCACGCACTCTCTGTGCCGTCCAAAAATGGCACTTAGGCTGTGGATGTAAACTTTTTGGAAATTTAAAAATCATGGGGAAACAATGGAAGCAACGTATAGTAAAATTCTGATTGTAGCAATCCTGGCTTCGTGCCACCGATATTTCAGCATTCATTTCAGGAACCTTGATGACAAAAAATACTTTTCCCTTGTGGAGAGGAAATAACTGTGTTCCAATGTCCAGCCCCTCATTGAGTGACTGGAATTTGCAGAATGAATGTCTTTGGCCATTCCCCTTGGCTCAACACTGATACGAACAAAGAGAAGCAATTGGCAGCCCCTCTTGCTTGTTGGGACAGAGGTAGCCTTCCTGCAGGAAGATTTAGGCCAAGCCCTTATTATGGGCGGATCCCCCCTCGCTTTCACTTTGTGCCTCCTCATTGTGCTCACAGCTGGCTGCTTCTGGCTTCTCAGCATTTTTCTGCCTGAAAGGGATCTATCTGGGTTGTCTAGTGGCTTGGAAAATCCCTCTGCCACCTATCTAAATCTCTACTGCTGACCTACATCGGGGCTTGTTGGCTTGTTGTTCTACCTGCTGGAGCACCCATTTAGCCAGGCTACTCCCGTTGATTTTCAGTTGGAAAAAGCCACCTGTCCTTTGGATGGGATGCCCGGGGAGGGGGGGGGGTACGGATTCCTTTTCAGCAGGGCTGTTTTCACCAAATGATGGTGCTTTGTTTTCTTCCAGCATTCACAGCCCCCCCCCTCCCCAAATGGCCTGGTCTTTGCAGGAGTCCTGCTTCAAGCCTCATGGGATGTTGAGCCAGAGACAGATCCAGAGGTTTCTCTGCTTCTCTTCTACTTTCTTCTTCATCTTCCTCTTCCTCCTCCTCTTCGTCTTCTTCATCCTCCTCACTCTTGCCTCTGATTGCCTGGCTGTGAAGGAGTTTGAGCTGTGTCTCTTTACTGAATCAGGCAAACACTGTTGTCCTGGCCTAGCATTAGGTCGGTTGGGCATATTGAGTTAGGCAAGGCAGCTTTTCCTGCAGAAGCTCAGCATGGAGATAATTGTGCTGGCTTAAGAGGCAGCCCAAACCTGAGGTGAGAGGTAGCATTGCCCTGTTGCGCTCCAGAAGCAAATGGAAGGAGGCCAGGAAGGCCAGTGAGCACCAACCAAAGCAAAGTCTTCCCGGCCAGTGATTTCAGCTGGACTGAATGGCCTGAGGGTTCTTTGCTAATGAGTTGCATGGTCCCAGAGGGGATCTGGGCAGCAGCTGATAAACCGGCAGCCTTTGCTCTTCTTGCCACACACCATGCATCCCTGGCTCAAATCAGGGGACTAGTTCATAATGCGAAACAAGGAAACATACATTTCCTGTCGTAGTCACTGCGAATCGTACATTTGTTATCTCTGCGCCTGCGTCGCAGCATTCAGAACCCTTTAAAAGCAAAAAAGTGACAGTCCTTGGCCACGCCCCCTCTCCCCCAGTATAAATAGCCCGTGGGCGGGGCCAGCTGGCAATTCTCTTCATCCGTGCTGACAAGCAGCTGGAGAACCCTCTATCTCTTGCGAGCTAATAGTGTGGAGAACAAAACCTCTCTTTTTGACTGCCTCTTGCCTGCCAAGATGGCAACTAACTCTTTTAAGAAATGCATAAAGTGCACTAATATTTTACCCGACAGTGATGGCAGCATTTGATTTGGTCTCAGTGAGGCAACAACCAAGGTCTAAACTCACCATTTAAACCTTTGCCTTTTGTTTTTTATACCCATCAAGGAAACCTTTTCACTTGGGCAGCGAGTTTAAGCGAGTGATTCTAAGGCTTTGTCTCGAGGATAGCAGTAGGGAATTCAGTCTCATCATGGAAGGTGATTGAACAAAGAGTCATTCAAGGAGAAATTATAGAAGCTCAACTTCTGAGGAAATGTGCACCTGTCTTTCTGTCTGGGGAGGCAATTTGGGGACCTGGTATATTTGGGATCAATGGTACCAGCCCCTTAGAAACTGGCAGGGAGCATCTGCTGAGGACTAGGGGAAACGTCTTCAAAGGAGATAAGAGATTAAGGTGTGATAATAAGGATAAACCTCACACAGGGCACTGGTAACTTACAGAAAGAGCTGCCGGCCTGATACAGCGATAGACACCAGCTTTATAAAGAGAGGGGGAGGCAGGGTTGTGGGTGGTTGATAGCCGTGATGGCTGTTTTGCCCCTTGCATAGAGAGAGAGCCATGAGTAAAGTGTTGAGAGTGAGCATTATGAATTCATGGTGTTTTTTTTATATCTTTGTTGCTGTTGATGTTTATCTCCTGGGCTTTACAACTCTTTCTGCTGCAAGTGAGCAGCCATTTAATTCAATCAACACAGACAAACAGGTCCCAGCAGTAAGCCATGGGAAGAAGGAAAGTGTTTCAAAGCCACTGGATTTGCAGGATGGCAAAATGATGTGAAAACAGGTTTGCTGCCAGGAGAGCAATAGGTCATTGCTGGGTATTTCTCTCCTATAAAAATAGCAGGCACTTTTTCTGGTCAGCAGCTACAGACAGAATTACTGCACTTCATTCTAGCTTCATTCTATCCATTCTTTGCCCTCAGATTCCAGGGACTTGTTATTGCCTGATTTTAGTGACTTCCTGAGTTTATTTGTATGGTTTTGACCTCAGTTCTCCTTAGGGCAAACAAAGAGAACAACATATGTGGGAAAATTTACAGAGATGCTACCCACTGGTGTTTCTGCCTACAGGGAAGTGTTTTGATATGAGGAAGTCTTTCCCCCAAATCTGAGTCATTGATGGACAGGTCTTGTGGCCTACAGAACAGGAGGAACCTGCTCAGTAGGGGCCCAATAAAGATGGGAGAGAGATCAGGTTATTGATAAACATGCCTCAAAAAGTGAACAATGTCTGTCCCCTCCCCAGAAAGAGGACAAGGATTAAGATCTAGTAAACAATAGGGAAAATCACCCGAGTTGTTTTTGAACCCATGCTCATGCCAGCAGTGCCTCCTAGGGACCAGGGCCATTTCTCCGCATGTCATGGTGGATGTTGACATCCACCATGAGGTATGGAGGTCATGATCCACTCTGTGATTTTCTTTCTCTTTCAGCTCTATTTTTCTGTATCACTGCTAGGACTTGGGACCCTTCCCTTCCTTTCCCTCATAGCCTCTCTTGCAGTTCACTACCCTTCCTGTACAGACCCTTGGCAGTAAACTGGGAGCTCTTTGCTTCTGGTGTGAAGGTGAAGGAAGATAACTTGGGCTCCAATGGAAGCCTCTCACATATGTTGCACATGGTTGACCAAAGGGTTTGCGATGGCTGGAACTTTGAATGGGGAGAAGGCCAGTGTGCCACTCTCTGTAAATGAACTTGTGAGCATTTGTCAGTTATTGCTCTCCAAAGACACTGGTTAGCTGGATGTGATATGTGTAATACCAGCTGGTCCTAGTTTGCTTAGAGCCAGCCCGGGTTGGAGTGAGCTTCCGGCCATTAGTCTAACTTGCTGTCAACCTATGCATCCTGAAAGACAGTTGCATCTGTCAGGTAGGAAATTTGGGTACTGCTTTATGCGGGAAAGCGAATTTAACTCATGTCCTTCCGAAAAAGCCTCAAGACATGGCTGTTCGAGAAGGCATTTAATTAAGTGCTATAACAATGTGGTAAAGATGACTGGAATGGAACAAGGAATATGAGATTGGTTATGATTCCACTATGAGACGAAGCGGATTTTTAGTGTAGTTTTGTAATTGTTATGTAGTTTATATGTTGTTGTAATTGCCTCTTTGTAAATTGTCTTTTATATGTGTGTACACCGCCATGAGTCGCCCTAAAGGGCTGAGAATGGTGGTTAATAAATGCATCAAATAAATAAATAAATAAAATAAATTAACTAATTTATGATGCCATAAAACCTTCCAGAAGAATGAGGAAATACTCCATCAAGGACTTGATGTCACAATGGATGGTGAAGTGGCAACTCCCCCTGTGGCCGGAATCAAGCCAGAATCAAGCATACCCCCATGAAGCCAGAAAAGCTTGGGCACAGGTGGAATGTTAAATTGCCTCTGTGTCTGTCTATATATGTTGTATGTCTAACTGGCATTGAATTTTTGCCATGTATATGTGCATTGTAATCTGGCCTGAGTCCCCTGCAGGGCGGGAAGGGCAGAATATAAATAATGTAAATAAAGAAATAAAGAAATAATACAGACCCATTGGCTAAACTTTAAGCATATAGCAAGGACCACGCAATGGAGATAAGCCTTGTGCCCAGCTTAAGCATTGTTGAAGTAGAAACAGCAGAAAATCTTGTGGTATCGTCAAGTTGTATCTGGGGCATTAACACCAAATACAACTGGCTTGCCTCAATCTCGAGAGGCAGGAGAGAATGCTTCTGGAACATGGCCATACAGCCCAGAAAACTCACAGCAACCCAGTGATTCCAGCCATGAAAGCCTTCGACAACGCAATCTAGAGAGTGTTTGGAGTGTGGGGGACATATACCTGGGGTCCAGTGCTCCAACTCATCTCCTGTGCTCTCTCTTCCTGCAGAGCATTGTTTCCAAGAATGCCATGCAGTACCGAGGAAGCTCTCAGCACGATGCGCAGGAGTTCCTGCTCTGGCTCCTGGACCGAGTCCATGAAGACCTCAACAATATTGTGAAGAACAATGGCAGGCCTTCTCTCAAGGTAAGGCGCTCTTCTTTCTCATTTTCACTGAAGGAAGGCAAGGCTCAGGAAGCTCTGGTGCTGCGGTGAACAACTGAGGGGACGAGAGTGTTGGGGATCCATCCAGACACTGAGGCATTCTAGGCCCTGAGACAAAGCTGCATTCCCAGGGTGGCATTCAGAACAAGAACTACCCTTAGTGGAGGCACTCTTTCTCTGCATGTGTGTATATACTGGAAGCATGTATGTTTTTTTTGGCTAAGTACATATTAGGTGTAGCCATGAGGCTAGAGGGCTGGTTTCTCCACTAGTCTTCAATGTGCTTAGCTCTGCCCCTTCTGCCACAGGGCACCACAGGTTTGACAATGACCCAGAGTGCACCTGGAGCCCCCCTCTGATAAAATGGCTTTCTATTCCAGCCACCGGTGGAGGAAGACATCTTGATTGAGGGGACGGTGTTTCCCATCAATTGCACTTTTGTCCAGGAACTCTTTCAGGCCCAGTACAGGTATGGCATGTGTCCCTTGGAGGGAAGCAACTGGGATCTGAATCTCACAGACTGTGACCGTTAGGGAATCTCTTGCTGTTAGGATGAAGGCTGTGCTCATTCCCATCACATGGGAAGAGGGCCGCCCTGCTTTGCCTTAAACAAGGGTTTCTGTTTTTTGCCTTTTCTAGGTCATCTCTGACATGCCCCCATTGCCAGAAACAGAGCAACACCTTTGACCCCTTCCTGTGCATCTCCCTGCCGATCCCACTGCCTCACACGCGGTATGTATGTATCTATGGAAATGCATAGGACAGCTGTGGCAGAGGAACAATGGAAAAGGGTGGGAGTCTAGTCCAGACAGATGGCTCTGTGGGCCTTATGAGAGGTGGAAGCGGGAGCTTCCCTTTTTTCCATGTCTCCTTTGGTTTTTTAGAAGGACAAGTCTCCTGTGAGAACAGTGCAGGGTCTCCTGAGCATTGCTCTAGCCTTTCATTGTCCCTTTGCTCCCTTCATGCAGGCCGCTGTATGTGACGGTGGTCTACCGAGGGAAGTGCTCCCACTGCATGCGCATCGGAGTGGCTGTGCCTTTGTCTGGGACGGTGGCAAGGCTGAGGGAAGCTGTGTCCCGAGAAACCAAAATCCCCACCAAACAGGTAATCAGTGGGATCGTGTCAGGACGCAAAAGGGAAGTCTTCATGCCAGAGATTGTTAGAATGCAAATAAAAAGCCAAGTAGACAAGGTCACAATGCTCTTATACATATCTTTGATGGCAACTGTGCAGAGGTTGCCATATCTCAAGGACAGGCATGGTGGGAAAACAGCAACTCTCCTATAAGAAAAAGGGCTTGCTTTGCTTATAAAAAGGACCATGGAATTTGATGGAGCCATTCTGGGGGACCAACTGGGACCTGGCCTAGATCAAGTGCTGGATCTGCCCTAGTGATGCTGCTCTTCCCAAATTCTGGGACAGGCCTCTTGTGTTCCTGGAGACCTGAGAATCATTAGAAGAAAGACCTTGGTTGGATGCCCCACAGGGCATCTGTGTGTGTTGCATCTAATGTCATTAGTGTCTATGTGATATATAGTGTTGTGCTTGGACATCACAGCTATTTGGACGACGCTCATTGGCTCCACTTGTCAGAAACATTCAAAATTAATTAGGTCTTTTTATTAACAAAAATGTGAGTCAAGCACTGAAAGGGTTAAATGGATTCCATGACTTAGCAAAAGTTGCAGTTCAATATAAACAGATATGCCTGTAGCTTAGTTGCCCTTAGTCTGTGAGAGGTCTCTGTGGAGGAAGGGCCTCAGTGTGTTAGTAGGCCTCAGTATGAGCATGCCTCAGTGTTAGTAGGCCTCAGTATGAGGTAAACCTCAGAAGTAATAGGCCTCAGTGTGTAAGAGTCCTGGTGTGAGAAGGCTTTGGTGAGAGAACCCCCAGGTTGAAGGTCT
Source organism: Anolis sagrei (assembly GCF_037176765.1). Lineage (NCBI taxonomy): Eukaryota > Metazoa > Chordata > Lepidosauria > Squamata > Anolidae > Anolis > Anolis sagrei. The sequence goes on along the minus strand of NC_090035.1, from coordinate 22,770,538 downwards.
CGGGTATGAAGCTCCTGTGTAAATTTAGTGTGAGAAGAGGCTCTGTGAGAGCAAAGCTTTTTATCTGCATGAGAAAGAAGCCCTGTCTGGAAAAAGGAAGTATAAACAACTTGATTTGTGTTATGGAAAACTTGATCTTATAAATAGTGCAACCATATTATTTTGCTAGAAAGAAATGCCTCCTAAGAAAGTGATAACATTGCTCTGTGTGTTTTTGTTCTTTTTACCACTTTTGGCTACTGGTGCTGGGTCATGCTGCCACTAATAAGTTACTCTGCTATATGTTTATGAGGAGGGTCTTTTGTTAACAAGCCCACTCACCCAACACCCCTGACCTCCTCCCTGGCCTCCCCAGATTGTGCTCACGGAGATGTACTATGATGGCTTCCACCGGTCCTTCTCCGACTTGGATGATCTTGATACGGTGCAAGAAAGTGACTGCATCTTCGCCTTCGAGACCCCCGAGATCTTCCAGCCGGAGGGCATCCTGAGCCAGAGAGGTTGGCACTCTGTGTGTGTGTTAGTGTGTATAGAGGGGAGGGCTTCTGTAGCCATGCCTTCTGCCCCACAAAACCCTGAGATGGTCGCTGTTGGTTGATGCTGACCGCAAAGTGTCTTCACCCTTCTCTAGGAATCCATGTGAACAGTAACCTGAACCACTTGAAATTTGGCCTCGACCCTCAGAGGGCCTCTCTCTATAGCCAGGGAAGCCCAGAGAACTCCAACACAAGGGCAATGGCCACAGCGACAAGCGACAAGCTTGTGGTCTTGGTGTGTAACAGAGCGTGCACCGGACAGCAGGGGAAGAGGTAAGCACTCCCTCCGCAGCACGGCCTTCATCCTATTATCCTTTGGGAAACTTCCAGAAAGGTGGTTTGATTTTATAGAGTCATAGAGATGTGAGGAATCTCATGACTTTCGGCCATGCAGGAATACACAGCTAAAGCCCCCCTAAAAGGTGTCCCTCTGGTCTTTGTTTAAAGGTGGAGAGACCACCTTTGAAATTTGGATTCTTTTCTTCTCTCAGACTGTTCCTACAGGAAAGAAGTCCCTTCTCATGTTTTGTAACATACTGTATGGTAATCTGAATCCATTGGATTGTGTTGTTGCCACTAAACCAGATTATATGAATCTACACTGGCATATCATCCAATTCAAAGCAGATAATCTAGACTTTATATGGCAGCGTAGAAGGAGCCTATGGTCCTTCTGGCTATGTGTCAATGAGATTATCACCTCTTTTGTGCAAAGTATGGATTTTGGTGGTTCAAAATGCTTGCCTTGATGATGAAGATTTCCTGGTTCAAATGTAAATCCAGTACAAAGAAGGCGCTTCCCTCCCTCCTTCTTTTTAATGCTCTTGGTGAGAGAAGTGCTGCCTCCTTCTTCTTTTCCATTAGCGCCCTGGTGCTGGTGCCACTTTGGCCAGGAGCCCAGGGCCCTGGGCCTTGTCTTCTTGCTGGCAATGGAAAGCCAAAGGTGCCTCCTCCCTCCACACCATGTGCCGTAAACACAGCCTCACTTTGTTAGGGAGATGGGGGAAATCAGTCAACTTCCGTGAGAAGGAGCAAAGTTGAGATAGTGGCCACTCAGTGTTAGTCGTCATTTCTAGAAAAGACTTGGGTGAGAAGGCCAGTTCGCAGATGGGATAGAGCTGTTGTCTTGAAAGTCAGAAATCATAATAGAAAGCAGTCTTGGATGCTGAGCTGAAATTAGCAAGCAGAGATCAATGATATTTCCTGCACTTAGATTGAGAATTAAGGATGGGGGATAATGTCAACAACAACAACAAATACATATTAATGGGTCATGCTTCTTAAATAATAATAATAATAATAATAACATGGCATGCTTCTTAAACTGTAATAATAATAATAGTCACATTATTTACATGGCATGTTAAATTGTAATAACAATAATATTCATATTAACATGGCATGCTTCTTAAACTAATATAATAATAATAATAGTAATAATAATAATATAACAACATGGCATGCTTCTTAAATAGTAATAATATTAGTAATATTCATATTATTAATATGGAATGTGTCTTAAACTGTAGTAATAATAACAACAATAACAACAACAACATGGCATGCTTCTTAAATAGTAATAATATTAGTAATATTCATATTATTAACATGGCATACTTCCTAAATTGTAGTAGTAATAATAATAATAATAATAATAATAGGCATATTATTAACATGACATGCTTCTTAAACTATAATAATAATAATAACAAAATGGCATGCTTCTTAAACTATAATAATAATAATAGGCATATTATTAATATGGCATGCTTCTTAAATCTTAATATTCATATTATTAACATGGCATGCTTCTTAAATTGTAATAACCATAATAATCATCATATTATTAGCATGGTATGTTTCTTAAATTGTAATAATAATGATAATAATCATTATATTATTAACATGGTGTGTTTTTAAAATTGTATTGGTATCAACATAAGATGTGGTAATGCTAAAACACAGTGGGATTTACTGCTTAGAAGGCCTGAATTGGCACTACAGATTCAGGATATTGGAAAACTGTCCCAAAAACTCCCCACATTGTTCTCAGTTCAGGCTTTGGTCTTGTTGGGTTACTTAGGAGGGAGGCCCTGTCTCTCCTTGGCTTGGGGTAAAGGTGGGCCGGTGCTTCTTGGTCCTTCAGATCACAGGAGCTGTCTTCATAGACTTGTCAGCAGCCTATGATACTGTGAACCACTGCCTCCTCCTGAGAAAAATGTATAATATCACAAAAGACTACCGCCTCACCCGCCACATAGAAAACCTGCTACAAAACAGGAGCTTTTTTGTTGAGTTCCAGGGCCAGAGAAGCAGATGGCAGAAACAGAAGAATGGTCTGCCTCAGGGGAACGTGCTTGCTCCATCCATGTTCAACATCTATACAAATGACCAGCCACTGCCAGCAGGAACAGAGAGTTTCATCTATGCTGATGATCATGCCATTACCACTCAAGCAGGGAGCTTTGAGATGGTAGAACAGAAGCTCTCCGAAGCTCTAGGTGCTCTTAGTGCCTATTACAGGGAAAACCAACTGATCCCTAATCTATCTAAAACACAGACATGAGCCTTTCACCTTAAGAACGGACAAGCATCCCGAGCTCTGAGGATTACCTGGGAAGGGCTCCCACTGGAGCATTGCAACACACCCAAATACCTGGGAGTCACTTTGGACCGTGCTCTGACCTACAGAAAGCACTGCCTGAACATCAAGCAAAAAGTGGGCACTAGAAACAACATCATACGAAAGCTGACTGGCACAACCTGGGGATCACAACCAGACACAGTGAAGACATCTGCCCTTGTGCTATGCTACTCTGCTGCTGAGTACGCATGTCCAGTGTGGAACACATCTCACCACACTAAAACAGTAGATGTGGCTCTTAATGAGACATGCCGCATTATCACAGGGTGTCTGCGCCCCACACCACTGGAGAAATTACACTGCTTAGCCGGTATTGCACCCCCTGACATTCGCCGGGAAGTAGCAGCCAATAGTGAAAGGACCAAGGCAGAGACATCTCCAGCTCATCCCCTGTTTGGGTATCAGCCAGCATGTCTATGACTTAAATCAAGACATAGTTTTCTTAGATCTACAGAGACACTCGCTGGAACACCTCAGCAAGCGAGAGTCCAAAAGTGGCAGGCCCAAACCCAGCATCTCAATTCATGGGTGATACCAGATGAGAGACTCCCCCCTGGGCACACAGAAGACTGGGCGACTTGGAAGGCGCTGAACAGACTGCGCTCTGGCACCACGAGATGCAGAGCCAATCTTAAGAAATGGGGCTACAGGGTGGAATCCTCGGCATGCGAGTGCGGAGAAGAACAAACCCCTGACCACCTGCTGCAATGCAACCTGAGCCCTGTCACATGCACGATGGAGGACCTTCTTGCGGCAACACCAGAGGCACTCCAAGTGGCCAGATACTGGTCAAAGGACATTTAACCAACGACCAAATTTGCAAAATCTATGTTTCTTTTTCTTTTTCTTTTTAATCTGTGTGTTTGTTTTGCTCTGTTAGAATTGTAATACAATGGTTGCTGATGACACGATAAATATAAGTGGCCTTCTTCTCTGAAGGTTTGGACAGCCCTTTGTGCTGCATGTTGAGAAGACAATCCCGTGGGACCTCCTCCAGAAGGAGATCTTGGAGAAGATGCAGTACTTTCTGCGCCCCTCCGCCTGCCTTCAGGTAAGGAAGAGGCAGTCTAGAAGGGGCTCCTCAACACACCTGTCTTTTGTATGCAGGGAATGTGGGAGTAATGCTTTGCAGATTGCATTCTGTTCATCTTAGTGTGTGAGAGAGCCATACATATCATGTCTTATATTCACCAAAGAACACGTATGAGGCTTAGAGTCCATTGCGTAGACCCTCCAAAGAAGGCTGTATGCCAAGAAGGTTTCTCCATGGGCAGCAACCTGTCTCCTGCTTTCTGTGCCTCCAGGATCCCTTGCTGAGTGTCTCTTCTTCCCATGTATTCCCTGCAGGTGTGTCCCTTCAGTCTGCGGGTGGTCAGTGCGGTGGGCATCACCTACCTACTGCCTCAAGAAGAGTGGCCTCTCTGCCACTTGATGGTGGAACGGTGAGCACAGGTTTCCTTTAGGGCGAGGCCTGGGACTGCCTTCAGAGGGGTAGGAGCTCATCTATCCGTCTCTTCTTTCATGACTCTGCTTCGTGTTCTTTGAAGCTGAGTAAATAAAAGGAGTCTGGCCATTTCTCTTTCAAACTGCCTCTGAAGTCTGACCCTGGCTCCTCTTTATGAAATGCTACCCACAGTGGCCTGAGTTTTTTGTCCCCAGTGGGGTTCCTACCCAAGTGTGTATATTCAGGGGCAACAGTGGCCAATGCAGAAAAATACGACAATATACAAAATCTGTAAAACAGCAGTACATTTATTGGGCTGACTAAAAGGCACAGAATGCATTATGTGAAGCTTCACTGTTTTCTGCATCAGGCAAAATTGTTGAGGCCTACATTTTGCCTCAAGTGTTACTTCTGTTGTCAGTTGAGGTGGTTCAGGGGCATCTCAGTGCAGGCAAAGATTATTTTTCTTTTGTGGGAACAAAGGTCGAAATCGACATAGTATTTGGCCAAGAAGGGGATTGGCGTCTGTCTGCCTTGGGATCCAGTAGAGGTGCTTCTGTTCCGTGAGTGTTGTGTTTGTACAACAGAGAGGCAAGAAGTGGAACAAGAGAGAGAATTGTCAAATGTCCTGTGGTGTCTTTTGGGTACCATTTGGTGACCTGATCGTTTCTCCCCAAAGAGCTCTGAAATCCTGTGGCCAAGGTGGGACCCCTCACGTGAAGCTGGTGGTCGAGTGGGACAAAGAGACAAAAGACTAGTAAGTCCCCTGATTTTCGGAGCATGATGATGGTGGCAGCTGGGGGTGGGGGGCTTCCAGCAAGTTCTAGGGGGCAGCAGCAGGTTTGGGCTCAAAGCCTACTTTGCCAGTTTGCCTTGGCCTTACTTTCTTGAAGGATTGCCAATAGAGTTTGGAGGTGAAGGTTGCTACCTCCCAGCTTTGGAGCTGGATGCCAAACACAAGCCGTTTAGCAGAATCATAACAACTATTACAACAACAACAATAATAATAATAGGATTTCAATCAATCAATTATTTATTACGGTCTTTGACCAGCACAGTATAGAATGGAGCACCGGTGCCCAAGGAAGGGAATAGCAGTTCCCAAGTAGGTCAGGTATAATAATAGGAATTAAAGATCGAACTGCAAAGATTCTGGCACAAGTCAGTAAAGGTGGTCCCAGTGGTGATTGGCACACTGGGTGCAGTGCCTAAAGACCTTGGCCTGCACTTGAAAACAATCGGCGCTGACAAAATTACCACCTGCCATCTGCAAAAGGCCACCCTACTAGGATCTGCACACATTATTTGCCGATGCATCATGCAGTCCTAGACACTTGGGAAGTGTCAGACGTGTGATTGAATACAAAAGCCAGCATAGTTATCTTGTTTGCTGTGTACTCATCTTGTTGTTTATCAAATGATAATAATAGGATTGCTCTCTCAGGGAGGTGCAAAGTCGGGCTTGGCTTGTTTCCAGTTCCCAGTCAATGTATGGTGGCTGCATGGATATCTTGGGTTTTTTTTGGCAATGGACATTTAGTGGTGGGTTGCCTTCCTCTGGGATGCCTTGGGCCTACAATGCCTCCTTTCCTTTCCTTCTTATAGCCTGTTTGTGAGCACGGAGGAGGAGTACATCCCAGATGCAGAGAGTGTGCGCCAGCAGAGGGAGCTCCATCACCAGCCACAGACCTGCACTTTGTCCCAGTGTTTCCAGCTCTACACCAAAGAGGAACAGGTGAGAAATGCCAGGCCTATTGACTCTCCCCTCTGCATCTTCTGTAGTGTTGCTTAAATGGCCGTAGGGCTTTCCCACAAAAGAAAATATGGTGCCATTGATTATTTAGTGGGACAAAAGGGTCAACTAGTTGTGCAGACTTTGTTTCTCCTCCCTTTGAAACTGGACTGATAAGTGGTGTATGGAGTTGAAGGTAAAGCTGAAGGTGCCACCTCAGCAAAAGGGAAGTTCAAATTGTTGCTATTTAGGTTCTACTCCTTTAAGGTATGTATCATTTTTTAAGTGTTTTTTCAGATTTTGCAGTTTTTCCTTAAATACAAGGGAAGTATGTGCCGTTCTGGTTATGTTATTAATTCAATGAAAAAAATTCTGCATGAAGCTTCTGCATGTGTATGTATATATGTATGTATGTGTGCACCTTGTGCCTGAGAGCACCATGCTCTTTGCCTCCAGCTGGCTCCAGATGACGCCTGGCGCTGCCCGCACTGCAAGCAGCTTCAGCAGGGAAGCATTACACTGAGCCTGTGGACCTTGCCGGATGTCCTCATCATCCACCTGAAGCGCTTCCGGCAGGTGAGGGAGGCCTAGCAAGGCAGGAAACTGAACTCGGTGGGGCCCCTGGCGCTGCCATTGGTTACGACATGTGCTTCCTCCCCTGCTCCACACAGGAAGGCGAGAGGAGGATGAAGCTGCAGAACATGGTGCGCTTCCCACTGTCGGGTCTGGACATGACACCGCACGTGGTCAAGCGGAGCCAGAGCTCCTGGAGCCTGCCCTCCCACTGGTCCCCCTGGCGGCGGCCTTATGGCCTGGGCAGGGACCCTGAGGATTTTGTCTACGACCTCTATGCCGTCTGCAACCACCACGGCACCATGCAGGGCGGGCACTACACGGGTGACCACAGAGATGAACCCTTCCAGTGGAGGCTGGCCATGTGGGTGTGGGCGTTTGTGGGCAGGGACCCTGTTTCTGAGCCCTTGTCCTCCCCTTCCAGCATACTGCAAGAACTCCATTGATGGTCTCTGGTACTGCTTTGATGATAGCGAGGTTCAGCAGCTGGCGGAGAACGAGGTCTGCAAGCAGATGGCCTACATCCTCTTCTACCAGAGGCGCACTGCCATCCCCTCCTGGTCGGCCAACAGCTCTGTGGCAGGTGAGGGCTCCCCTGGTTGGACAGCCTGCGGGCTTTGGGGGGCAATGGGAGATATTCCTCTAAACGGACAGAAGTTAATTTGCCCGGTTCTCCTCGGACCCTGTTGAATTTCCCCAGAGTCTTTTCTCACTTTCCTCAGGGCCTTTTCACTCCCAATCACTTACGTAGAGCTTCAGAAGAGCCTTTGCAGATTCAGATCTTGCTGCTGTTGGCCAACTCAGTGCTTCTTAAGCTGCCCAATACAGAGGGGCAACATCTTTGACCACTTTTGTCAGGGACCAGTATTTGTGGCCCTTTGCTAAAATTGTGTCTTTCTCTCCTGGAAGCAAGAATTTTCTTGTCACACAGTGGAATATGGTCTGAACTCTAAGGAGAGCAGGAGCATTTCTTTTCTTGGCCTTGGACAGAGCCAGGACACTGTTGCCCATCACAAAGGTGTTGCTGTGTGCTGAGGAGGGCCACAAAACTATGTGAAATTTACATATGTGAAAACATATGTCTGCAATATAGGAATACATAGAACTGAGTTCCTATCCAAGTCACTGCAAAAGTATCTCTCAGGTAAAATCCACATGTTGCCCAGATGACCGGCTGGTGCAGATCTCGCCCTGGGACCACTGCCCAGACAGATCTCCTTTCCCCCCTCTCTCCCTCTTTCAAAATCAGGGCCCGGCAGCAGAAGTCTGTTCTCTGCCTTGATATGTGTGTGTGTGTGTGTGTGTGTGTCATGGGTGACTTGAGAAACTGCAAGTTGTTTCTGGTGTGAGAGAATTGGCTGTCTGCAGGGACATTGCCTAGGGAACACCTGGATGCTTACCATCCTTGTGGGAGGCTTCTCTCATGTCCTTGCATGGGAAGCTGGTGCTGACAGATAGGAGCTCACCTCGCTCCACGGATTTGAATACCAAGACAAGCAAACTGTTTGAAGGTCCAGTACTTAACTGTTAACATGATTACCTTCTACTGTTATTATTGCCTTCTACTACCAACCTTTTGGTCAGCAGTCCTGCCGGCACAAGGGTTTAACCCATTGCGTCACTTGGGGTTCCTATCTGCCTTGGGTTTTGTGTGTGTGTCAGAAGCAACTTGAGAAACTGCAACTTGCTTCTTGTGTGACAGAATTGGCTGTTTGCAAGGATATTGCCTGGGGAATGCCTGGATGTTTTATTATCCTGTGGGAGGCTTCTCTCATGTCCCTGAATGAGAAGCTGGAGTTGACAGATGGGAGCTCACCTTCCTCCACGGATTTGAACCACCAACCTCTTGGTCATCAGTCCTGCGCATACAAGGGTTTAACCCATTGCACCACTGGGGCTCTTCTCTGCCTTGGTGTTTTGTGTTTCCTCTGAGACTGTCACTGGTGAATTCTCTCCTTCGCCCTGGTTTCCCTCCTCTTTCTGCCTCATACCTTAGTGGGCTTCTCTCTCTCCAAACCCTCCCCAATAGATTCCCTTGTAATGCAGTCCAACTGGCTTGTGGTCATTGCCTCTGTGTGTGTGTCACTGTTAAATGTCCCAAGGCTCAGAAGGGCCCTGATGTCCACAGCTAGTGGTGCCCTTGGTCCCTGTAGCCTCTTCCTCCGGCACAACCCCCTGCCCTCCCGCCTAACCCTAACCCCTTCGGCACCTGCCGTAGCCTGACTCCGGCGCCCTTCTTCTCCTTCCTTTGCAGGATCCACAAGCTCCTCCTTGTGTGAGCACTGGGTCAGCCGGCTCCCCGGGAGCAAGCAGCCCAGCATCGCCTCAGCCGCCTCCTCCCGACGCACCTCCCTGGCCTCCCTCTCGGAGTCTGTGGAGCTGATGGGGGAGAGGAGCGAAGACGACGGTGAGGAGATGAATGGGGGGTGTGGGGTGTGTGACTGGGCCTGGTCTGTGTGAAGATGGGGGGCTCTTGGCATGAGGAAGCAGGAGTCAGGACACAAAGATGGCTGCCTCCTCAGCCCCTTGGGAAGAGGGCTCTCTTAGACAAGAGAAGCAGTGAGAAGGAGTCATCACTGGCTCCTTCTCTTCCTTTGTTGCTCTTCATTTCTCATAGACCATTTCTGTTCTCAGTGATGGTCAGAGCAAGTGCCCCCTTAATCATGGGTCTCACTTTTCTCTTGTTGTACCTTCATCATCATACCTGGCTCACCCCATACAAGTGGGAGGAGGACGTTCCAGTTGGTGTGAAAGAATTGGCCGTCTGCAAGGACGTTGCTCAGGGAACACCCGGATGTTTACCATCCTGTGGGAGGCTTCTCTCATGTCCCCGCATGGGAAGCTGGAACTGACAGCTCACCTCTGTGCCTCTTGAACATTGCTTTGGCCTCTGCTGCTTTTGCTTTGGCCACAGGCAGCAGTTTCTCTTGTATGCTTATTTTATTTACATCACACCTTGCTCTTGGAACAGGACCCGGTTCGGTTCTCAACATAAATGTATTAGTGTTAGGGAAATCAGCAGAGCAGCCAAAAACAAACAGAATGCAAAAGTTGAGCATTGGCTCATTAGTGAGCAGAGCATGAAGTGCCGTGTGATGTGGCTGTAAAGAATGCAGAGCTTAGGAGGCAGCATGCAGAGTCCAATCTTAAAAATCAAAGTCAAAAGGTTTATTTACAATAATAAGAAATAACTGCATTTCTTAATAATGAAGAGCTGGATCTGAACTACTCTAACCCCCATCTCTTCTAAGATTTCAAGAGAGGGAAAATCATCCAAGCACGACATCTTTCCTGACACACAAGCAGAGAGATATCTCAAAGGACACAGCACATACTCTCCATACTAAAAGTGTAAGGAGGCAGACGTCAGATTCAAAAAGGCTTGCCATAGAAAAGTATCCATTCAAAACAACCAATCAGAATGAGAGTAGAAAAAGAGACAAGAGAAGAAAAAGATTCATTCCCAACTATCATTCAGAAGACGGGGAAAGGGAAAACTTTTATACTAAGCTAACTAAACTTTTCCTCATTGAGGACTTGAGACTTGGGCAGCATGGGGGAAGTATGGGGTTGAATTTCAACACTTAGAAGAGTTAAATCCATGGCCATACTAATAATGGTAAAAGAGTTAAGACAATAACAATAAGAATTAAAAGCAGCATCTTCCCATTAAAATAACAATCATGGGCTTGGCAACATAAGAAGGCCTTCCTTTGCCTGTTGAGCTTTCTTGATTTTTTAAGCTTAGTAGATCTCTTTTTCCATACAGAGCTTAAAGTGTTCAGTGTAGTTCCTCAAGCTGCATGTTGGTCTGAGGGAAAAGAGGGAGGAACGCATGTTTTGCCTCTGTGTGTAGTGTGTGTTCCTCCCCCATCTTACTCTTCCTTTGCCTTCTGCAGGTGGCTTCTCCACTCGGCCCTTTGTGAGGAGCGTCCAGCGCCAGAGCTGCTCCTCCCGCTCCTCAGTGACCAGCCCGTTGGCCATGAGCGAGAATGGCATCCGCCCCTCCTGGTCACTCTCGGCCAAGTTGCAGATGCGCTCCCACTCGCCCTCGCGCTTCCCAGGGGACTCTCCAGTCCATGGCTCGGCCACCACTTTGGAGCGCATCGGGGAGTCTGTGGGCCATAAGGTCTCCACCTCCTGCTTTGGCAGCCTGAGGAGCCTCTCTGGGAGCCACCTGGAGCCCAGCAGCGACAGCGGAGGTGGCCACCGGGAGCACCGAACTCTTGGCCGCGCTCCCCTGGCAGTCATGGAGGGCGTCTTCCGGGACGAGCCTCCGGTGCGCAAAGCGAATGCAGACTCCCATGGCAAGGCCGAGAGGAACGGCCCTGCCCTGAACTCCTTCGACAACAACAATCAGATCGCCTTTGTTGACCAGAGCGATTCTGTTGAAAGCTCTCCAGTCAAGGAGGGGAGGAGCTTCCCTTCTGCAAAGCCAGATGATGCCCCACCAAAAACCACTCCCTCCAAACATGCCTCGGAGCCAGAAAAGAGCATCAGGAAAGAGAGGGCGACCTCATCCAGCCAGGACTCCCAGAAGCTGCGCCAGTCAGCCGGCTCATCCCCTCCTCCCTCTAAATGTTTGCGCTCCCGGAACAGGCCAGAATCCTCCAGGACAAGTGGGCGGCATGGCTCCTCCACCTCAGGGCAGGGCCGGAAGGAGTCCAAGGCCAACGACATAACTACTGGACCCTCTTCGCAGCAGCAAAGGCAGAAGTCTTTCTCTTCCTCCTCCGCCGCAGGAAGAAATTCGGATTCCTCAACACGGGGACATGCTTCCTCCGCCAAGGGCAGGACTTCTGATCGCAGCCTCAGCCGGGAGGGCTCCAAGCTCAGCCTGGTCTCCGACAAGGCCAGCGCCACCACCGGCTCCCGGACCAGCTCCCCACGGATTGGCCAGTCACGTGGCGGCAGCAGCAGCAGCGAGGGCTGGACGATGGACGGGAGGCAGGTGCGCAGCTCCTCTATGGCCAGCCTCCGCTCACCCACTACCGGGCCACTCTCCAGCCTCAAGAGGGACAGCAAGTCAGAGGAGAAGGGCCTCTCCTTCTTCAAATCAGCCCTGCGCCAGAGGGAGACCCGCCGCTCAGCTGACCTGGGCAAAACCACCCTGCTATCCAAGAAGGCGGTGGCAGTGGGAAAGAACCTCCCCGAGGAGAAGGTGGAGAGGAGGGGGGCCCACCCACTGTTGGCGTCAGATCGCCCCAATGCCAACACCGCCGAGTCTAAGGAGGCTTCGCTCGCCAAACATGCGCTGCACCTCAACCACCACTGGAAATCCAAGTCTTCCCCGTTGGAGGCCACTTCCATGTCGGCCAATCCCCGCAAGCCCCTCGCCAGCACCCTTGCCTCTGCACGGCCCCCCACCAAAGCTCAGTGAGCCTCCAACCTCTCAACGCTGATGCCAATGCCGCTGCCTGCCTGGTTCCACACCTCCCCTCCCCTCGGGCTTTGCATCCTCTGTGTTGTCCTTGGCTCATGTGCCTCACCTATCGGGAGACGTCTTTACTACTACTGTCCAAGCGCCTTCTGACTCCGCCATCATACCAAATACCTACAGGGCAACCTCCCCTGCAGCTGGCTCTTGTGGGAGGGAAGGAGAGAGGAAGTAGGGAGGGGGGCTTGCCACCAAAGGACGCAACACCCCCCTCCCCTTTGCCCCTGCTGCTTCTGCGCTAGCCCTGTGCCACCCTGTACAGAAGCAGCCCTTTGAGGGAACCAAGCCCCTTTTGCTTTGAGCGTCACCCTGGGCCTCTGCTGCTGCTACTGCTGCGTGGCCTTTGTCTCTGGTGCCCCCCCCCTTTACCCCATGCCCCCAACCCCCCAATCTCCCCGCTTCTTAAGGGGAATATCTCAACGCTAATGTTGTTTCTCAGGTAAACGCCCAGCCAGAACTGGAGGGAATGGAAGATGCTGGGAAAAAGGTGCATTCTCTCTCATAGAGGGGTGTTGTCTGTCTTTTGGGGTTTTCTTCTTTTTCATTCCAGCAGGATTTGTGTGGGTTTTTTTGTCTTTTTTCTTTTTCTATTAGTTTTTTTGGCCTCCTTTTCTGTTCTGTACTTTAGTGTTGCACTGAGGAAAGGAGGGAGGGAAGGCAGGCGGGGGGCAGCCAATAAATGTGGGATCAGGAGGTGGGGAGGAGGACATTTAGGCCAAAAATGAGTCTGTCTTGTGTGTCTCTTCCATCCTGAATCTTTAACACAAACAAACACAGAGAACTGCCCATCTTTCCTGTCCTCCTTTGTCAGCCTTTCTGGCCAAGATGGGCTCTGTTCCTCTTTGGGGTGGGAGGTGGGGGGGGGGGCACTTTTCTATTTTTGTTGTGGGTCCTAGCAGGAACTAGGCTTCTTAGAGTCTCTTTTCCTCATTCTCTCTTGCTCATCCTCATCCACTTCTGACTTTATTTTGCGTGACTTCAGCGGCAATGGTTCATCCTGCGGCATGCTTTTTAAGGTTAGCACCATCCCTGGAATCACTGGGAGGTGCATGACCTGTCTGGACACTTTGGGCTAAGGTTTGCTGTCTGGACAAGGTCTGTCTGGACACTTCCGGCCAAGGTTTGCTCTTCCTTCCTTCCTTCCTTCCTTCCTTCCTTCCTTCCTTCCTTCCTTTGCTCCTGCTGCCTGCCTGCCTCCATTGGGCCTGGGAGGGAATCCTCCTGTCTTCTCCTCTGCTTTGTCCTTTCTATGGCCGTTGTGCTCCATCCCAAGGCAGTAGTAAAGGTAAAGGTTTTCCCCTGACATTAAGTCCAGTTGTGTCCGACTCTAGGGGTTGGTGCTCATCTCCATTTCTAAGGCGAAGAGCTGGCATTGTCCTAGACACCTCCTGCCCCACAAAGCATGGAGAAACTCGGTGGAAGGATCCAGTCATCGGGATCCTTAACAGAGGCAACTCTATGGGCAATTCTCCCGAGATTCTTGACATATATTGTATGCTTTCTGCAGCCTCTAAAGGTCCCAGGTCCCATCTGGGAAGCTAAGAGAAGCCTGCCAACAAACGCCGCAGACCATATTTGGGAGATAGGAACAAACTAAGCCACCTTTGAGCATTCCTTGCCTAAGAAAACCCTATGAAAAAGACCTGTGTGGTTGCTATGAAGGTGTTGCAAAGGTGCTGCTCAGCGTAAGTGTGAATGTGAGTGTTACCTGTGGGAAGGAAACACCTTTCTTTAGCCTGAGTCCCCCTGATGCCACTGCATTGGATTGATGGCTCAGTTAGTGAGTCTCTGGCTGCCTTCCCTTGCTTGTTGGCCGCTGCTGGGCTTCTACGCATGGTCAGTCATAGCCCCTCCCCTAAACAAGACACACTGGAGGGCAGCATGCGTGGCTCTGCCCCAGACCCCCCTTCTCTCCATCCCAGTGCATGCCCATGTTAACTATGCAAGCATCTCTCGCAAGGCCAGAGGAGGCGGAGGGCTGATGTGGGCCGAGACCACATCAGGGGAACCCCACTCAGTCCCAGTTGCTTCTCGCTTCAGTTGGCTCCTGGTCCTTTGGAAGGATTTGCGCAGGAACCCCCAAATCTTGGTGTAGCTCCTTGTTTACTTCTGAAGGGGGCAATCCATTCACCTCTTCTGATGCATTTCTCTTGTGTGGATTTTCTCTTCCGCTCAACTCCTGTTCTGGAAATGGGCTTCTTTCTCCCTTCGGACAGCGATGAAGGGGAACCTTTTTTACTTCTGTCCTTAAAAGAGGTCTTGGTCCAGAGGCTGGGGCCCTCTTCTTCTGGAGAGGAGGCCTATGGTGAGCCCCTGGTTGCCAAATGCTTTAGGGCTGCCAGGAGATGGGGGGAGGGATTTCCTTTCCAAGCGTAGGGCCTGGCTCCCTTGGTTATCCATGGGGTGTCCCTGGTGCCTTTGCTTTTCTGCACCGAAAGGTGCTCCTCTTCATGCCCCGGCAGCCATCTTCGACCTGTAGATCCACAGCCTTCATTGGCAAAGGCTACGGAGATGGAAGTTCCACCTCACCTTCCTTAATGGAACAAGTGGGAGTTGCATTTAATGGAATCAAGGGTGACAATGTCAGAACCGGAGGCATTTAGGCCCCTGATTTGGAGTGCTGTTTGGAAGCCCTTCCAAGTGTGTTTTATCGTGGCTTCAGGGGTTCATTTTGGGTTGGCTGCTTACCAGCGTTGCTGCTTACCAGCGTTGCTGCTTACCAGCGGTGCATTTCCGGCCCCCCTTTTGAAACTGAGCCTGAAGCACTGGATCATCCACCGCACTGCTCTGCTGCTGGGGAGGAGCCGCATGTTTTTCTCAAAACGCCTCCTGTTTCTTCCGCCTTGCCTTCCTCCCTTTGCGCTCCCTTTGATATTGCTATTTCAGTGTTTTTTAACTCTACAATATTCTTGGAGGGAGCCCCCCCCCCCTCAATCTTTCTCTCTCTCTTTGGGGTGGATCCATTGTACCATAAAAGAGGTCTGTTTTAACTTATTCCACGAGGGAAAGTGCATGAGACTGTGTCAATGCCTTTTATTTATTTGTATGCACTTTTAATATGCAGAATTTATATTTTTATGTTTTTTTTAAAAAAGAAATCATTTCCTTTCAGAAAGAGGGGTTTGAATACAAGGTATGGGATGATTACCAGTGGAAAATGTAATAAAGTACAATAAATTTATTACAAGCCGACCGGTGCCTGTGAGTGAATTTCCTCCCGCTGCCATTTGACCCATCACTTTGCTCTGACCCATGGCCCACCCTCTATCTACAGTCCTTAACCCCAATATATGTATTATCCAATTTGGAGATTTGAAGTGAAGTCCATAGTCATTCTCCCTGAGGGTCCTTCCACATCACTTCATTATTTATTATTATTTTGAGCAGTTATATCCCGCCCTTCTCATCGTCGAAGAGGGACTCAAGATAGCTTACAACAGGCAGCCATTAAATGCCAACACAATACATTAAAATCATAATTACAATTAACAGTAAAAACAGTGATAAAGATTCAATTAGAGACTTCCGGTGGTGGTAGCATGCATCCGCCATGGTTTGCTGAGGCTCCGACGCTCTCAGCACTCCTCCTTCCACGTAAGCCCTTGGTAGAGTGGGGGATTCCCCCCAGCTCCTCCTAACTTGGCAGCGAGAAGCGGGTGGGCGCTAAGAACTCAACCGGCAAACAAGGTACAAACAGAAAAAAAGGGGGGAGATTCCCCATCCTTGTTTGACCTCCTGGGTGAGTTGTGCAGGGTGTGGTAAGGTTATCTAGCCAAAAGCCGGGAAACAGGACGCCGACCGCTATTTTAAAAACAAGAAAGAAACATAAGAAACAAGAAAAGACAAAGAAGAAAGGAAGCCCAGAGGATAAGAGAGCTATTGAGCTACAATATTTTTGGATTTCTTGGATTGATTGAACTGACACCAGCATTACAGTGTTACTTCTGTTTATCATCTGATTTGTTGGACTAATCAAGGACTTGAGTCGATTTACCACAGATAATAATTTGCTGAACTACCATCAAAGATCGGGCATAGACCTACAGGCTATAGGAGCTTGTATAAAGTATAAAAGTTTACAAAACAAGATTGGATTAATTAGAAACAATATAAAGAAATAAAAGTGATTCAACCACGGCTGGCAGCTGTGACCAGAGTATAGATCAAAGTATCAGCCAACTAAAGTATCAGCCAAGAAGATGGCGGACGCAGAAAGTTACTGACGCTTGTCAGAACTTGCTCCCAGTTATCGGCCTCAGGGTGAGTTTTTCTCCCCCCCCCCCCCGCCTTGTGGATATTAACAGGGCAGCAAGACCCTTGGACTGAGAATCTCCCCAGGAGATCCCCCCGAAGTAGACCAAGGAGTGGGGCCAAAACGCGGGCACCTGGATTGACCCGGGCCAGAGCGCTGGCCACTATTTTAATCTCAACAACCCCAGGAAATAAGCGAAATAAGGTGAACAGAGCAGTAAGAAAGCAATAACGGGGGTAAGAATAAGTTGAGGTCGCAGAAATCCCGAAAAGAAGGAAGAACTGAATACTAAATACTAATGCTAGAAATATTAGAACTTCAGAAGAAATCGAGAAAGTGAAGGAAAGGAGAGAGACATAGAGTTGGGAAAGCAAATATAGAGTCTGGAGAACAAAATTAAACTACTGAAGACCCCAGCCCCGTGGGTACTTGTGTATACTCCCTGGGCACCCGCCCCAAAGATACAAGATACAAGATATATACAGCAATTGGGCTACTCAATATACAAACGGCCTACTCGAGAGCAGGGAGGAGGAGAGCTGGGACCGGCGGGGTAAGGAGTGAGAAGCAAGAGGCTGAGGCGAGGAAAATCAAGGAGAGCTGAGGAGACCTGAGGGCGAAGCCACCACTACACCGCCGACGCACTGGAACGCAGAGGAACACTGAACTTTACCAACGGCCTCCAGTGACACCTCCCCCCCCCCCCCCCCGCAGCGATCCGGTGACCCGATAAGCCTACCTGGGACTTCATGGCCCCTTGGTCCATCCTGTCCCCCCTTGGTGGAGAGAGACAGAGCAGAGGACTACAGAGGACTCTGGAGACTCCGGGGAAGTGAAGGAGCCTTGCGGGAAAGCTCGTGTGGAGTGGAAATCTTGCGAGTAGAGTGGAAGCCTCGCAAGAAGGAGAAGCCGAAAGGGAAACGAAAGATACAACTATAGCAAACAAACATGTCAGTCCAAAAAAAAGACTGAGAAGACAGAAAAGGAAAAAGAAAAAGACAAGAAAGGGGGAGGGAAAAAGATACCCCAACAGAGGAACCAAACCTTAGAGACATTTTGAAAAAAATAACAAAACTACATACAGTAGTACAAGATATGCAAGATAAACATGACAAACAGAACACCGCCCTGAAAGAGGAATTGAAGATGAAGAAACATATAAAGGAGTTACATCTTGCCCTTAATAGAGAGATGAATGTAGTAAGAGAAGACATAACTAGATTGATACAAGAAAATAAGGTACTTAAAAGTGAAAATGAGAACATCAAAGAACAATAGCTGGACCTGAAAAAGAAATTGAAAACAATGGAAGGAACAATTACTGCATTAAAACACCAACAGGAGACTCAACAGGAGAGAAAAAGAATTCCAACTAAGGTTCCATAATATACGCGAAGAGGAGAATGAGAACATCAGGGAACTGATCTCGGAACTTGTGGCATCTATAGGGAAAAAAAGCCTAGAGTCAATGGAAAAGACCATCGACCGAATTATCAGAGTCAATTCCAATTATGCAAAGAAGCATAATGTATCTTGTGATGTTTTTGTCCATTTTACAAGAAAAAGCTTAAGAGATGAGATACTCAGAGAAAACGCAAAATCTCCAATAATGTACAAGGGGAATAAGATCGCGATCCTAAAAGAAATCCCAATAACAATATTAGAAAAACGGAGAAAGTACCATTTCTTGACTGATGAACTGAAAAAAAGAAATATCCGATTCAGATGGGAGAAAACTGAGGGTGTGATGATTACCTGGAAAGATACAAAACATTGGGTAACTTCCGAAGCCAAGTCTAAAATATTTTGGGATAAAATCCAACAAGGTGAAGATAGAGAACCCCAGACACCAATAACCAGAAGTGAGATGAGAACACCCATTACAGAAGAAAAAGTCGATGAAGAAGAGGGCAGTGAGGAAGAATCCCCGACAGAAATAGATCTGACTAAGAAGAAGAGGAAAAGAGCTAGGAAGAAATTACCCCGATCACTTCAACCCATCGGGCTAGGAGAGACTACAAGTGGCTGAAAATAAGGTAATAAGAGCAAGCTTAAATGGATCAAAGAATTAAGCTAATAACCCAAAAATGTTAATGGACTAAACTCCCCGAATAAAAGAAAAAAAATTGGCACTCTCTAAAAGAAGTGCGAGATAATATGTATACAAGAGACTCATAAGGAGGCATGCTGCATATTTAGAACAGAATAGGCTGGGGAAACTATTCCATGCATGTTGTAGGGGGGGAAAAAGAGGAGTTGCAACTTACGTAAATGAAAAATTGACTCCTAAATTAGCCTTCAAAGACAGGGAAGGAAGAATTCTGGGAGTTATGGTAGAAATAAATGGAGACAAAACACTTGTATGTAATATATATGCGCCTAATGGAGGGAAGGTGAAATTCATACAGAAATTAAGAAACTATATATTAGAACAAGAGTATGATGAGTTGATCATGGGAGATTTCAACGGGGTTCTCGACAACCAAAAGGATAAGTCAGTTAAAGAAGGACGAAGACCCACTAGTGCAACAGGGGTACTCCCTGGATCCTGCACTCAATTACTATCAGAACTTGATTTGGTAGACATATGGAGATTACAACACAAGTTTGAGATCAATTCACTTTTTTCTTTTTTCTCCAATCGCCACCAAACGTGGTCATGTATTGACATGGTATGGTGTACAAAATCAATAGCTAATAGGGTGGAGAAATCTAAAATACTTCCAATACTAACCTCAGATCACGCCCCAATAATATTAACAATCCGAGAACATAAGAGAGCGGGAACAATGTAGAATTGGAAACTAAATGAACATCTAATTAAAGGAGAACATAACCAAAATAGATATAACGAACTAATAAAAGAATTCTTCACTCTCAACATAGAAAAAGACACTCCCATAGAAGTAATTTGGGATGCCTCTAAAGCTTATATGAGAGGCCAATTCATAGAACATGCCGCAAGAGAAAGGAAAAAGAAAAACAATAGCCTATGAGAAATTAAGGAGAGACCTAGAACATCAGGAAAAACAAGCGAAATTGAACCCTTTAAACAAAAAAATACAATACCAAACAGACATATTAAGAAAACAACTAAATACCCTACATTGAGAGGAGATAGAAAATAAAATAAAGTATGAAAATGCCAATAAAGTACCGTATATTCTGGCATATAAAATGACTGGGCATATAAGACGACCCCCAACTTTTCCAGTTAAAATATAGAGTGGGATATACTCGCCATATAAGACCACCCCTCTTCCAATGCACACCAAATAAAAAAAATAAAAATAAGATTTGAATTCAATATGGTAATTTTAATTCGAATGTTTACGACACGCAGGTTCCTATGAGAGGGACACTGTACCTTACATTGGACATTACAGTTGCTCTTCCTCCCTTGAATTCATTTACACTCTGAGTCCTTTACATCATGCTGGCAAGTATGAAAGCAGGCTTTAAATGGTTCAGATTACATTTATGTTGGCATAGAAGTTGCATGCAAATAGAAGTCAGGCTTTGTACTATGAGTACTGAGGTGAAGGCAAAGCATTTGTAGAATTTTTATCTATATGCAGTCTTTATAAATCAGGACCTCCTATCAGAAGTGAGGGGCAGATTGGACCCTAATCCTTCAGAAATGTAGCATTTGGCATGGCACATGTTTACTTGGTCACATCTTGACATGTCTTCATCCTTAAATCAGCGTGACAGCTTGAATTCTTTTAGAGTTTCTCAAGAACACAACCAGGTGATGTTTAATTGTTAGAAGGGAAAAAGAGATCAGAAAAGAGGAAGGGGGGGGGGGGGGGCTGGGTAAACAAGAGCTTTCAAGTTTCACTTCTGTCAAAAATGAAATGCAAAGATACAGGTTGGGGGACGTGTGGCTCGAGAGCAGTACATGTAAAAAAGATCTTGGGGTCCTTGTGGACAACAAGTTAAACATGAGCCAATAATGTGATACAGCAGCAGCAGCAAAAAAAAAAAAAGCCAATGGGATGTTGGCCTGCATCAAGAGGAGTCTAGTGTCTAGATCAAGGGAAGTCCTACTCCCCATGCTCTATTCTGCCTTGGTTAGACCACTTGGTCCATTTCTGGGCACCATAGTTGAAGAGAGAGGTGGAATGTGTCCAGAGGAGGGTGACTAAAATGATCAAGGATCTGGAGAACAAGCCCTATGAGGAGCGGCTTAAAGAGCTCGGCATGTTTGGCTTGAAGAGAAGCTTGAGAGGAGACATGATGACATCCACGTATAAATATGTGAGAGGAAGTCACAGGGAGGAGGGAGCAAGCTTGTTTTTTGCTGCCCTGGAGACTAGGATGCAATGGAACAATGGCTTCAAACTACAAGAAAGGAGATTCCATCTGAACATTAGGAAGAACTTCCTGTGGAACTCAGCAGTGGAACTCTCTGGTAGAGGCTCCTCCTTCTTTGGAAGCTTTTAAACAGAGGCTGGATACCCATCTGTCGGGGGTGCTTTGAATGCAATTTTCCTGCTTCTTGGCAGAATGGGGTTGGACTAGATGGCCCATGAGGTCTCTTCAAACTATGATTCTGTGATTCAAAGCAGGGACATCTCTGGCTCATCCTCTGTTTGGATATCAGATAGCAAGGAATAGCTATCTGATATCCTTAAATCAAGAAATAGCTTACTAAGATCTACAGAGATACTCACAGGGATACCTCAGCAAGCAAGAGTCAAAAAGTGGCAGACTAAAACGCAGAGCCTCGATCCATGGCTGATACCAGATGAAAACCTGCCCCCCCCCCCCCCCCAGGGCACAAGGAAGACTGGGCAACTTGGAAGGTGTTGAACAGACTGCGCTCTGGCACCATGAGATGCAGAGCCAACCTCAAGAAATGGGGCCACAAAGTGGAATCCGTAACATGCGAGTGTGGAGAAGAGCAAACCACTGACCACTTGCTGCAATGCAACCTGGGCCCTGCCACATGCACAATGGAGGACCTTCTTGCAGCAACTCCAGAGGCACTTCAAGTGGCAGATAGTGGTCAAAGGACATTTAATCAACTACCAAACTTGCAAACTTTGTGTTTTGTGTTTGTTTGTTTGTTTTGTTAAAAATGTAATACAATTGTTTGGTCTGCTCCTAACACAATAAATAAAAAATAAATACTGTGGCCAGCATGGAGTTGGTTTTGCCTCCGCCCTCCATCCCAGCTGTCGCAGGAGCCAAAGCCAGAGCAGTGGGGGCAGGGACAGAAGAGCTAGCCTCTGGCTGCTGAGACCCCGCCCCCACCCCCCACTCTGGTTTCGGTTGGGGGTTTGTGTGCTGTGCTGTCACTGCTCTGCTGCTAGTTCCGCCTCTGGTCTCAAGGCCACTGAGGGAGCCAAAACCGGAGCAGGGAGGCAGTGGGAGAAGAGAACCCCGCCCCTCGCGGCTCCGCCCCATGCTCCGGTTTTGGCCCCCTTGGCAGCCTTGAGACCAGAGGCGGAGCTAGCAGCAGGGACAGCACAGCACGCAAACATCCCCAGCCGGCCTGGTAACACGGCAGGAGTTGAAGCCGGAGTGGGGGTGGGGGTGGGAGGGGCGGGACCCTCCACGGGGGTGGGACCTCAGCAGCCAGAGGCGAGCTTCCTGGCCCCGCCCCCACTGCTCTGGCTTTGGCTCCTTTGGCAGCTGGGATGGAGGGCGGAGGCGGAGTCAACTCCATGCCGGCATGGGTGAAGACAGCCTAGTAGGCTACCACGCTGCCGGCTTGGTAGCAAAGCCTGCCGCTCCTCCTCCTCGCCCCACCCTCCCTCCCTCCGCCCTCCTCTTCCTCAGGCTCCACCACACGGGGAAGCCAAGGGTGAGGGGGAAATGATCTGGACTTTATACCGGGGTACAAGACGACTCCCCACTTTTGAGATGATTTTCCTGGCTTAGAAAGTCATCTTGTACCCCCGAATATACGGTAAGTACGTGGCTGGCAATGAAACTAGCCATAAAAAGACACTCTCGCAGAATAACACAGATAGAAGAGGGAGGGGAGACTTTCTATAAAACACCGGAAATATTAGAACAATTTGTAAAATATTACAAAAAATTATATGCTGAAGATATGATACCGAAAGAAGAGGTGATGCAGTTTCTAGGCAGGCAGAATATAACAAAGATAACAGAAATCCAAAGAGAAAAGTTAAATAAAATATTTCCAAGGAAGAGATCCAAAAAACAATTAAGAGCCTACCCCCCCCCCCCACAAAGCACCCGGGCCGGATGGGTTTACGTCTATATACTACAAAACCTTTATAGATCACTTAACTAACCCACTCCTGAAAGTTATGAATAAGGTACTAAAAGAAGGGGTAATCCCCGATACATGGAAATTTGCCAAAATAACCCTGATACACAAAGAAAACACAGACAATACTAAGACTAAAAACTACAGACCAATTTCACTCCTCAACAATGACTATAAAATATTTACCAGCATTCTCGGGAATAGATTGAAAGAGATACTGATTGACAGGACAGAGGAGGAACAAAAGGGCTTTTTGGCAAGGTGCCAGATAAGGGACAACATACGCATAATATTAGATGCAATTGAATATTATGACAAAAAATAAACAAAGAAGTGGCATTCCTCTTCCTGGACGCTGAAAAGGCGTTCGATGACGTCAATTGGTTTTTCATTAAAGAGACCTTGAAAGAGATGGATACGGGCTAAAACTTTAATAAAGCAATAGAGGCTCTTTACTCACAACAATTTGCCAACATAATGATCAATGGCCAGTCATCGCCTATGTTTGCCATCGAAAAAGGAACCATGCAGGGTTGCCCACTGTCTCCCCTTATATTTATTCTAACATAAGAACTACTACTAAACAATATAAGGAAAAACGAAGATCTAAAAGGCCTAAGTGTAGGGAACTATAGGTTTAAGATTCGAGCCTTTGCTGATGACATTGCATGTGTCATGGAAGATCCACTTAACACCATGGATAAGTGGTGGCAAGAATTGGAGTCCTATGGTTCCGTGGCAGGCTTCAGAATAACACAGATGCTGACAAAGAACATTTCCAAAAAGAAAGAAGAAAAACTACAAAAAAGAACTGCAGTCAGAATAGCCAAAAGAGTGAAATATCTGGGGATTATCTTAACAACTAAAAAATATTCAACTATACAAGAATAACTATGAAAAGAAATGGCCTCAGATTCGAGAGAAACTAAAAAGATGGGAACCATTAAAACTCTCCCTCCTGGGGAGAATAGCTGCAATACAAATGAGCATTCTTCCGGAGATGCTCTACCTCTTTCAGACTCTTCCCATCATTAAAACAAAACAAAAAAAACGTTCGAAAGCTGGCACAAGGATATCAAAAAAATTATATGGAAGGGAGGGAGACACAGAATAAGCTTTGTCAACCTCTGCGATAATAAGAGAAGAGGTGACCTTGCACTCCCAAATTTACGACTCTACCATGATGCAGCAGCTTTATGCTGGTTAAAGGAATGGATAACTCTTAAAGAGAAAAAATTGCTAGCCCTGGAGGGGCATTTATTTATTTATTTTATTATTTATTTAGTACACTTGTATACCGCTAATATCTCAGCCTGTGCGGCGACTCATTGCGGTTTACAACATATTTAAAAATACAATATTCACTTTAAAAATATAAAATAAAATATAAAAATACATACATATACATACATAGTATTGGGCCACCAATACAGACCGGAACATCTCATAGTTAAAGTCGTAATCCAATTCGTTATCCTTGATTGCTAGTCCATGATCAAAACATCATCACATCGGAATTAGTTGAAAACTTGCTCGAACATCCAAGTTTTCAGTTTTTTCCGAAATGCCATTAGCGAGGTGGCTGATCTTATTTCAGTAGGGAGGGCATTCCAAAGCCGGGGGGCCACCACAGAAAAGGCCCTATCTCTTGTTCCCGCAAGCCGCACTTGTGAAGCAGGCGGGATGGAGAGAAGGGCTTCTCCTGAAGATCTTAGGGTCCTGGTGGGCTGATAGGCCGAGATACGTTCGGATAGGTATGTAGGGCCAGAACCGTTTAGGGCTTTAAAGGTCAAAGCCAGCACTTTGAATTGGGCTCGGTAGCTAATCGGTAGCCAGTGGAGCTGGTACAGCAGAGGAGTTGTATGCTCCCTGCATGACGTAATGCAGGGTTGGGATAATTATCTATCGAGAGGAAAGGCAAAGAATGAGACAAACTTTAAAAACCATTTTATAAGAGCCCCACTTATCCAAATTTGGGAAAACTACAAAAATAAATCCATACAAAAGTCCCCCTCTGGTTCTCCCCAAATGAGGCCAGCCAAATTAGAGGGGCCAGCAGAGAAAGGTGGCTGACTTACAAAGAAATAATAAAAAGAACCCCACATGAGCTGTCTCTAAAAACTCAGGAGGAATTAAAAAAGTATGATCCCACTCTCTCATGGTTCCAGTTTCATCAGATTTAAGAAAGTTACAACCTAGACCAAAAAATAGGTTTTGAGACAGAAGAGTCCATTTGGGACAAAATTATACAATCTGAGGGCAAACACATACGGAAAATATACCAACTCCTACTTAAGTGGGAAACAGAAAGAGAAGAAGTGAAAGACAATATGGTGAAATGGGCGAAGGACTTAGGCCGCTCAATCAACCTAGCGGAATGGGAAGAAATCTGGTCAAAAAAATTGAAATACACATATTCCAACATTATAAGGAGAACTGGTACAAACTATTTTATAGGTGGTACCTGACCCCGGAACAACTAGCCAAATTTAGTAAAGGGAAATTGGGGGCAAAATGTTGGAAATGTAAAAGAGCTACTGGAACCTTTATACATATGTAGTGAGGGTGCAAGAAAGTGAACGCCTTCTGGTGCAAAATACATAAAGAATCAGAAAAAAATCATACAAAAGAAATTTGCTTTAAGACCTGAGTATTTCCTGTTGGGTATTATTGACTTTGACTTAGATAATAATGAAAGCAAGATCTTTTTTCACCTCAACAGCAGCCAGAATCCAACTGGCCCAACTCTGAAAATCCAGAGAGGTCCCTACAATAGAACAATGGACGCTGAAGGTGTACGACATTATGAACATGGACTTACTGACACAGAGACTAACAGTTAGTAGCGACAAGAGGAAAAACACGGACTGGGGTAACTTCAAAGAATATCTTGAAAAGGAAAAATAAGAAATTATGAAGACTGATCTGTACCTCAAATACCATGGAAAAGAGCCTGATATAACATCAGGCTCCTTTTTGTAAAAGAGAAATAATTACCTGTTCTGTTTTACCTGGAAGAACTTTGTAATTTAACATTCCTCCCCCCTCCAACCTACCCTCGATGTTATCCCCCCACCCACCCCTCGCCTATTCCCATCGTCTATACCCCTCCTTGCCCATTTCTCAGCTCCCCCCCATTTTTCCCTCACCCAAACCACCCCCCCCCTTTCCTCTAGTTTTTATGTATATTGAAATTTGTAATAAACATATATTTTTTAAAAAGTATCAGCCAAAACATCAGCCAAAGAGGATTAAACACAATTAACTACATCTGTGAACAACGGCTAGGAGTAAGAGATAAGAGGCAAGAAGCTAAATGAAGAGAATCGAGAGAGAAGAAGGGGGGAAACAGGGAAGAGAGGAGAGAAGAAAGAGAAGGAGAGAGGGAAGGAGAAGGAGGGGGAAGAAGAAGAAGAAAGAGGAGAAGAGAAAGCGAAGAAAGAGGGGCAGGAGAAATCACATTAAAACGCGGTGAAGGAGAAGACACAAGAAGGGGGAGGGGAGGAGGAATAAGAGAGAGCGAGAGAAAGAGAAGGAAGAGGAGTGAAGAGGAGAGCAACAAGAACCCCCCCCCCCCCGCATGCCTGCATGCGCTCCAATAGCAGGAGCTCGCGAAAATCACTGAATAACATCTTCTCCAAGCCTCTCAACATTGGCACCCTTAAGCTCCCCAGCTCCCATACTCCTCATCACACCTCCAAACCAACTAATACCCCCCCAACTCGGACTCCCCAACCGCCCGCGCGATTTATGATCTCCAACAGCACCAGAACTGCAAGAAGGAGCATCTAATCAATTCCATAATTGGAAACATAAATATGGAGAATAACAAACAATAATAAATGCAGATGCCGACTCAATCAAAAGAAGCTCTTTGAGAACTAACTCGAACTAACCCGATAAACCCGTACCCGCCTCCACACACTCCAATACCCCTCCCGACTACAAACAAACAAAAATAAACTACAAAACAAACCAAATCCCCTACCTGAAAAAGACGGAATACAGTGGGGTCAGCAAGGGCAGGAGACACGCTCATCTGCAGCCGGCGACCACCCCCACTCGGATTGGGGGAGGGCACGCAGCGGACACGTGCAGAGCTGAGACATCGCCAGGAAGATCGCGAGACTGGCAGTGGGCAGACACAATGTGAACCAGAAAGGATATAAGATACTGAGACTCTGAGACTCAAGGCTCTTTGGGGGAGGGAGAAGGAGGAAGAGGGAGGAGGGATGGGTTAGCAGCAGAAGAAAAGGAAAACCCAACATTGGACCAAAGAAGAAGAGGAGGGGAGCAAAGAGGATTTAACCCAAAAAAATAAAAAATAAAAGTACAAAAGTAAGGGAAACTAATCAAGGTGGAAGTAGCAATAAACAAAAAGGAAGCTTGACCAGAAAACAAAAAAGAACTATAAAAGATCAGAAAAGAGGGGGGGGGGGGGGTACACAATAAAATATAGATAGAACGTCAGGAAGACTCCAGAGAAGTGAGAGAGAAATTGGGAAGGTAAATCAAAAATAAAGGTCATAAATAAAGAAAACCACACCAAAAGAATAATATTAACTACATACCGAAATATTTGACTACAATAGCAAATTAAAAAGCATAACTTAATAAAAATAATAAAATCAGACAAAAATACTTAATTGCTAAAGAACAAGAAATTCAACAACAATAAACAACAACAATAAAATGGAGAAAAAAGGAGAAAAAAACGAACAGAAAAAACTCACTCACAGAGGAGGTAGGGGTTAAAGATATATTGAAGAAAATTTGGAAGTTGCAGTCCGAAATTAAGAAGGTCCAAGAGACTCAAGCAAGTCAAAATGAGATATTAAGAGGAGAAATGAACGGGGGAAAAAAGAGATGAAAGAGGAACTAAAAGTACTTCTTAAGGAAGAAATGAAGACTATGGGCGACAACATGGAGAAACTAAAAATTGACAATAAAGGTCTACTGGAAGAAAACAAGGCAATGAGAATAGAACAGGGAATCATGAAAAAGAAAATACAACACCTAGAGGGGAACATGACCTCAATGCAATCCCAACAGGAATTCCTAGAGGCAAGGGTAAAAGAATTTCAACTAAGATTTAGAAACATAAGGGAGGAGGAAAAAGAGAACATCAAAGAAACTAGTGGAAATAAGAGCAAATATCACCAAAAAAAATCGAAATCCATAATTGAAATGAACCTAGATAGGGTGTTCAGAATTCAAACATAATACTCTAAAAAAATTAAAACACCTAGAGATGTCATAGTATGTTGTTCCAAAAAAACAATGAGGGACGAGATTTTGATGGCTATTGAAAAAGAACAGACATTTTATAAGGGAAATAAAATAGTAATACTAAAGGAAATACCTCCTGCAGCCCTAGAAAGGAGATGGAAATACTACTTTTTGACTGACGAATTATAAAAAAGACATGTAAAATTTAAATGGGAGAAAAAGGAGGGCCTGATGGTGACATGGAGAGAGACAAAACACTGGCTCACCTTGAAGCCAAAAGCTAGAGCATTTTGGGGAAAATTCATCAAAACAGAAGGACAAAAGGAAAAGGATAGGAACAAAGAGGTGGAAAGAAACCCAGCTTCAACACCAAAAAAATCGGACGACGAAGAGGAAAAGCCAGGACCTTCAGGAAACCATGAAGTCGAGGAATATGAGAACAAAAGAAAAAGAGCTAGAGAAAAATCACCATATGAATACTCCCTCCAAGTATTTGAAACTAGGAAAGACGTGGATGTAGATGGAAAAAATAAGAACAATGATGGGTTGGAGAGTTAAAATATATAGTAACAATGTAAATGGTCTTAATAAAAGGAAGAAAATTTTGCACCAATTAAAAAAGAGTAATTATGGCGTTATTTCGTTGCAAGAAACACACATAATAGAAAAACACAGTAATCTTTTAGAACAAAAAGCACTAGGAAAAATGTTCTACACAGCAAGTCCCCCCCCCCCAAATGGAATAGTTATGTGTATATAAATGAAAAAATACCATCTAAGCTTGTTCTGGAACAGCTGTTCCAGGAGCTCCAGATTTATTCGCTGTGTTTAAATGTTTGTGTGTAATCCCATGCTTGGGATTTTTACAGCAGGGGGTTTCCTGTTATAATTTGCACCTATAGGGTAAGCCACCTGCCTATTATAGTTAGGATCCCTGGTCCCGCCCCCTTTTTTGCCTTTTGGAGGGAAGGGGCCATTTTTCAGTTAGTCACAGCAAGGGAAGCCAAGGCAGAGGATGCATACAGATGCTCCTCCTGTGCAAAGGCTTTGTCTTTTAAGACTTCCTGGGGGAGAACAGATTAAAAGCCTATACAGATTCCCAAAGGGTTCTAGGAAACAGCTTCATGGCCCTGAGGACCTCCGGAGGGAATAACAGCTCTTCATCTTAAGCTAAGTGATTTCAAGCCTGGTGGTACGTCTGTTCGGTTCTGAGACGCAGTTCAGCCAGTAGCAGACCCAAACCAGTTGGGTTTAAGTTCACAGCAGCTTGGGAGGAGCTTTAAAGGGGATTTTTTTTCTGTTAAACAAAGTTTCTTGAAGATAGTGCCTGTTTCCTGTAAACAAGACTGCAAGAGCCAATAGACTATTTAGAAAGCTTACAATCCCTGCTTGTTCATTAATAAAGACTGTTGTATTTAAACTTAAGTCTCCTAAAGCCTGTTTAATAGGGAAAATTCCTCTAAAGGTTCTTTCTCGGGCCCGGGCTTCCCGCTGGATGCGAGCCTTGCATCCTCTCTTAGAAGCATTTAATTTCAGCTCCAGCGGCGACAGAACAAAGCTACTATTTAGAGACCAAGAGGGGAGAATATTAAGAATAAGAATAGAGGTAGAGGGTAAAAATATCTTGATATGTTCCATATATGCTCCAAATACAACGAAAGATAAATTTATTAATAAACTGAAAAGATTGATAGAAGAACAGGAGTATGAAGAACTACTAATTATGGGGGGGTTTAATGGAGTGTTAGACCCAATAAAAGACAAATCTATAAACAAGAAAAAGCTAAACCCAAGAAGAACGAGAACACTACCTAAAAAATTCAAAAATCTAAACGAAGAGCTAGGTCTAAATGACGTGTGGAGACACCAACATAAAGACGAGAAAGACTTCACCTTTTTCTCCAGCATCGATATGATTTGGGGAACAAAAACGCTGTTACCAAACATCATGAAAACTAAGATATTACCAATGCTCAACTCTGACCACGCCCCAATAGAAATAACATTAAATATTCACCAAGGAAAGAACAGAGCCTTTGTATGGAAATTGAGAGATAACCTCATAAAAGACCCTAACCAATTAGAGAACATTAACTCCCTGCTAAAGGAATACTTCAAGATAAATCTGAATAAAGAAACATTTATAAACACGGTTTGGGATGCTAAGAAGGCCTTTATGAGTGGACACTTTATTGAACAGGGAGCAAGAATGAATAAACTTAAAAAGGAAAAGTGTGACAAACTCCTCAGGGAAATAACAAAATTTGAATCCTTAGCGAAAGAAAACTCACATAACAAAAAAACAATACACCAACTGGAGCTACTAAAGAAACAACTGAACATATTACAACTAGAGGAGATAGAGAAAAAACTCAAATTTGCCAGGCAATACCATTTTGAAAATGCTAACAAAGTGGGAAAATGGCTGGCGAGAAGAATAGCCATAAAGAAACAAAACAGACTTATAACAAAAAATTGAAGAGAACTGTACAAGCCATTTCCAAACAAAAGACATTATAGCTCAATTTGCAAATTACTATAAAGATCTATATAAAAACAAAAATGTGCTGGACGAGAAAATATCACAATATCTAGGAAAGCAACACATACCACGACTAACAGATGAACAAAGGGAAAATTTGAATAAAAAAATTACGCAAGAAGAGATAAAGAAAATAATACAGAACATGTCGGCGGATAAAGCACCAGGGCCGGACGGCTCCACCACCAAATATTATAAGGCTTTCCAAGAAACTTTGATACCCCACCTTCAAAGAGTGATGAACAACATACTAGAAGAAGGAAAAATTCCCGAATCCTGGAAAACAGCTTCAATATCCCTAATACACAAAGAGAACACGTGCAGTACCTCAGTAAGAAACTATAGACCCATCTCTCTACTTAACGTAGATTATAAGATCTTTACTGGATTACTAGCAGGCAGACTAAAAGACTTACTAAACAACAGAATAGGTGAAGATCAGGTAGGGTTCCTCCCAAAACGCCAACTTAGAGAAAATATAAGAACAGTAATAAATGTTATGGACTATTATGAAAACACATCAGAAGGAAGTAGCATTCATGTTCCTAGACGCTGAAAAAGCGTTCGACAGTCAACTGGAACTTCATCACAGCGACAATAAGGGAAATGGATATCGGATACTACTTCATGAAAGTAATTGAAGCCATCTACACAGAACAAGATGCAAAAATAATGGTGAATGGACAACAGTTGACAAACATTCCAATATTAAAAGGGACAAGACAGGGATGTCCCCTTTTCCCCCTGATTTTCATCCTAACTTTAGAGACTCTATTGAACAACATAAGAAAGAACCTGGAATTAATAGGATTAAGAACAAAAGGCCACTCCTACAAAACACGCGTGTTTGCTGACGACATAGTGTGCTTCATAGAAGACCCAATAAACAATACAAACAAGTGGTTAATAGAAATAGAGAAGTATGGAGAAGTGGCAGGCTTGAGAATTAATAGGGATAAAATTATTGTTAAAATATGAATAGAGAAAAGAAAGACTACAAGAAAGGACGGGAATAAAGGTCACCACAAAAGTAAAATACCTGGGAGTAACAATTTCCCCCAACAATAGTCATTTGATAAAAAATAACTATGAAAAAAATGGTCCGAAATAAAAAATAAATTACAGAAATGGTCACAGCTTAATCTCTCATTGTTAGGCAAGATAGCAGTAGTAAAAATGAATATCCTGCCTGACATCCTGTTCAAATTTCAGACACACCCAATTCTTAAGACAAGCACACTGATACAGAAATGGCAAAAAGACATAATTAAATTTATATGTAACAACATATCCTATAAGTGCGGCAAATCTAATAGATGATAAAAAGAGAGGGGCCCTGGCCCTTCCTGAGCTCCAACTATACTATGACGCTGCAGCGCTAAGCTGGCTCCGAGACTGGACGTCATTGGAAAAAGAGAAGATCTTAGCAATAGAGGGGTTTGATATTAACCAGGGCTGGCATGCTTATTTATGGAGAGAGAGAGGTAAGAAAGAAAAACTCTTCAAGAATCATCCCATAAGAGCCGCACTAATTTTCATTTGGAACAAATACAAAAACAAGCTGTATCAGAAAACTTCAAAGTGGTTCTCTCCTAATGAAGCATATCACAAAAGGGAAATACCCCGGAACATTTGGCTAACATATAACCAACTCCTAAAGATCAAGGGACAAGAAATAATATTAAAATCAAGGGAAGAACTGACACAGACTCCACCATCTCATGGTCCCATTACTACCAAATAAGAGAAAACTTTAAGATAGATAAAATACTAGGTATCGAAACTAGGAAAACTTTTTGGGATAAAATACTAATGACAGAAACAAAAATAATAAGAAAAATATATAATCAACTCTTAATATGGGCCACAGAGAGGGAACAAGTCAAAAATAACATGATAAGCTGGTCACAAGACATAGGACATTCCATACCCCTGGCAGACTGGGAAAAAATCTGGAAAAAGAAGCTGGTACAAGATTTTCTATAGGTGGTACCTAACACCCGAGACATTAGCAAAAATTAACAAAGATAAAATGAAAAATCGATGCTGGAAATGTGGAAAGGAGAAAGGTGATTTCCTACAGATGTGGTGGAATTGTAGAAAAGTAAAAAGATATTGGTCACAAGTACATAGAATAATGGAAAGAATATTTTAAAAAAAATTGAACTAAAGCCAGAAACATTACTATTAGGTCTACACAATCTGAAACTGGAAAAGAATGAGGACAGGATTATTTTTTTTAACCTAAGAGCAGCAGCTAGGATGGTCTTAGCAAAAATGTGGAAAACTGAAGAGATCCCAATAATGGAACCCTGGATTAGTAACATAATGGACATAATAAGCATGGACATTCTGACGCAAAGAATTTCTCAGTTATATGAAACCCCAAGGAACAGAGTGGAATGCAGTATTAGAATTCATAAAGGATAGAAACAAAGAGATGTACACAATGGACATTTAAATGAAATCCAAGAACTAAGTAAGTAAATAATGGGGGCGAACCCCCAGAGCAAGTAATTAAAACATACAGTAAAGAG
Organism: Anolis sagrei; assembly: GCF_037176765.1. Lineage (NCBI taxonomy): Eukaryota > Metazoa > Chordata > Lepidosauria > Squamata > Anolidae > Anolis > Anolis sagrei. The sequence continues at coordinate 22,737,365 of NC_090035.1, read as the reverse complement.
AATTAATATACAAGAATATTTAAATGAAGAATCACAATGTATTAAATATATTGAATAACATATGTAAAAGCAAATATGTATAATTCTGTCTGGGTGAACCTGGAAGTACCCATACCCCCATCCCTGTTCCACCCCCCCCCCCCCCCGCTTCCCTACCCTCTTAACCCCCGGTGTTCTGTCCTCCACCCCTGTACCCAACCCTGCCCCCCTCACCTCCCCCCCCCCAAACTATCCTTCGTAACCCCTTTTGTATCTGTTCTGTGTTTATATGTGTGTGTGTGTGTGTGTGTGTGTGTATATATATATATTCAATTAAAAACAGTTTGCCAGTTCAAAATCATAATCCAGATCCATCCAATTTCAGTCTGCTAAAAACATTATCTTCTCAGTTGATCCATCTATTGTTCAAAAGCTTGAACCCACAATCAGGATAAGTTTTTTGCAAAAGGTCAGGGGGGTGGGGTGGGGGGTTCTAGTGTCATTGGGGAGGGGGTTCTGCAGGTAAGGGGTCACCACGGAGAAGGCCCTGTCTCTGGTTACCACCAGTCATGACTATGAAGGGGATGGGATCGAGAGCAGCGCCTCTTCGGATGATCTTAATGTCCTTGGTGGTCCGTAGAGGGAGATGCATTCGGATAGGTAAACTGGGATGGAATCGTTAAGGGCTTTATAGGGTAAAGCCAGTACTTTGAATTGTGCTCGGAAGCAAATAGGCAGTCAGCAGAGCAGGCGTAACAGGGGTTGTACACTCCCTGTACCCTGCTCTGGTGAGCAACCTGGCTGCCAAGTGTTGGACTAGCTGGAGCTTCCCAGCAGTCTTCATAGGCAATCCCAGAGTGTTGTAGTAATCTATTCGGGATGTAACGAGCAAGGACCACCATGACCAAGTCAGACCTCCCAAGATGATGATGATGATGATTTCCCATTGATTTTACCTAAATGCAAGGAAGAACTTCCTGAGAATTAGAGCTGTTTTCCTGAGTGGAGTCCCCTTCTCTGGCATTTTCAAAGCAAAGGTTGGATGGCCATCTGTTAGGAGGGATTGGATTGTGTCCTTCCTGGTAGAAGGTGGCTGGACTAGATGACCCTTGGGGTCTCCTCCAACTCTAGGAATCAAGAAATGGTGGCAATGACATCTCGTTTTCTGGAGGTTTCCAAGCAGAGGCTAGATGGTTTGTCGGGAGAGATTGCATGACATCCCTGGCAGAAGGGGTGTGGACTAGATGGCCTTTAGGGGTTCCTTCCAACTCTTAAGATCCTATGATTCTACACCACGTGATTCTATTTCCTTTTAAGTACTCTGTAGGCAAGGTTTTCAAAATATTTTCCCTGTGGATGTTTGCGTTGGCAGAAAGGGGTTGGACTGTATGGCCTTTGGAGGCCCTTCCGGCTCTTTGAAAAATGATGAGCAAGAATTCTAGTTCCCCAGAATGTGGGAGGAAACAAAGTAAAACGGGGTTGACATAAAACAAAAAAGACCCTCCTGCTCAGGACCTGTTTCATTCAGAGGTGGGAGAGTGCGTGCCTTCCTACGTTCTGAAACACCCTCTGGTCTGGATCGAAGCTGTTGTTTATGTCCTATTTTTGCATCTCTCCTAATAGAAAGAGACTCCCCTTTTTTGTTATTGTGTCATTGAGTTAGCAGGAGAGGGTCAAAAAGTCTAAGCAAATATGACTTCTTTAAGTGTGAACTGAGGCTGGTGCACTGCCATTTGCTCCTCCCTTCTTCCCTCCCTCCCTCCCTCCTTCCCTTCCTTCCTTTTTCCTTTCCTTCCTACTTTCCTTCCTCCTTTCCTTCTTCCCTTCCTTCCTTCCTTCCTTCCTTCCTTCCTTCCTTCTTTTTCCCTTCCTTCTTCCCTTCCTTCCTTGCTTCTTCCATTATTTCCTTCCTTTTGCCTTCCTTCCTTCCTTCCTTCCTTCCTTCCTTCCTTCCTTCCTTCCTCCCTCCCTCCCACCCTCCCTCCATTCTTCCCTTCCTTCCTTCCTTCCTTCCTCCCTCCCTCCCTCCTTCCCTTCCTTTTCCCCTTCATTCTTTCTTCCCTTCCTTCCTTCTTCCCTCCCTCCCTTCTTCCCTTCCTTCTTCCCTCCCTCCCTCCCTCCCTCCCTTCTCCTTGGCAGCCAATGCAACATGGACCCAAGCCCCCTCTGTTCCCTCCCTCTTTTATCCATCGTATAAAACAGCCGTGACGGATGTCATATTAAAAGTGCAAGGCCATCATTTATTTATAGGCGATTGGATTACAGCTATATTTATCCTGCCTCGGGCCAGACCAAATTAGAGCTAATATAGTTTTATTGTTTGTTATAGTGGCCAATATTTGTCCAATTTTTGTGAGGTTTTATGGCTGCAGGAGCCGGAAAGGGGGTGTGGGGCACAGATGGGTTCCCAGTGGTGTCTTGCATTGGCACCAGTGTCTCCTATTGCTGTGTGCAAAATATGCAATGCAGGGGATCGGTCTCAGTCGCTAGAAAGGGTTATGGCAGTGGTTCTCAACCTGTGGGTCCCCAGATGTTTTGGCCTTCAACTCCCAGAAAACCTAACAGCTGGTAAACTGGCTGAGATTTCTGGGAGTTGTAGGCCAAAACACCTGGGGACCCACAGGTTGAGAAGCACTGGGTTAAGGAGTTGCAGACTGTCAAGTTGGACCAGTGTGTTTGTGACCCACCTGAGAGTAGTATTGGAAGGACTTGTCTCTCTTCACACATCATTTTGGGGATGGGAATGAACTGTCCTGGGCATCTCCTTTATTTATCAGAGAGCTGGGCACAATTTCTGGGACTGTTTAAGGGAGATCTTCCTTTATGGGACTCATTGCAAGATGCCTGGGAATGCCTTCCCAGATGCAGAAGGCGGTTCTGGGAATGTCTCTTTCTAGGGTAGGGATGGGAATTGCACATCTCTCCTCCAAATAGGGCTGGACCAAGGAATGTTAGAGCAGTGTTTCTCAACTTTCCTCATGCCGCAGCCCCTTAATCCAGTTCCTCATGTTGTGGTGACCCCCAACCATAAAATTATTTTTGTTGCTACTTTATAACTGTAATTTTTTAATTGGGCCAAACTTCCCACACAGGACCCCCATGACTAACAGAAAATACTGTGTTTTCCGATGGTCTTTGGCGACATCCCTGACAACCCTTTGCGACCCCCCCCCCCGGGGTCCTGACCCTTAGGTTGAAAAAAACTGTGCTAGAGGATGCGGCCTTGTGCATCTTGCAAGCCATGATTCCCACTTTGAGGGGTTATTGAGTGCCCATGGTGAATGAACTGGATGGTTGCTTCCTTTCCCTTCCATAATTTTTGGTGGGCCCTGTCGCAGGATCTTCTCCTTTTGGGGACTCTCCTTTGAGATTGGCTGGATGTCTTTCCAGAGTGCTGTCGTTGTGCCCTCCTGGGGTTGGACTAGATGGGCCTTGGGGCCCCTTCTGGCTCTCTCTGTGGGGAAGAAAGGGACCTATGCCTTCCTCTCTGTGATCCAGAGTATTAAGGCCAGGCGGCTGCCCATCCATTACCTGTCGTTTAGTGGCGGCTGCTACAGGCTCCGCTCGGCCTCTTAAATCCTGGCCTAATTAGCAGCCTTCTTTCTCTTTCTCACCACTTTCCTCCTGGCTGGGGATTGATCCCTGCTCCTCTGGAGGCTGAGCAGCAAGTGTTGACAATTAATGGGAACATGGCACTCCCTCCTTCCTACCCCTCTGAGCAAATGTGCCACCTTTGGATGAATGCGCTGCTGCCTCAGTAATGGGATTTCGGGAGAGGCACACAGAGAGGCTTCCTTGATGGAGGGAGTTGGGGAGCCAGGGACTTCTCCCTGATGGGGAGGAGGGGACCATTGTGTAGAGGAGGCGAACTGGACAGAGATGGATGCAAGCCGTAGGCATCAAGGATTGATCAATGGCTGGGGAACCATGGCACTAGAGAGCAGAGGGTATTTCAGTGTTGCTTGTTTGAGAGAAGGGGTTTCTGTGTTTAAATTTAATTGCTTTCAGTGCTGCTTTGTTTGAGAGGCGGGGCTTCCTGAGTTTAAAAATTAACTGCTTTGTTTGAGAGGCGGGGCTTCCTGAGTTTAAAAATTAACTGCTTTGTTTGAGAGGTGGGGCTTCCTGGTTATCCTATATAAACCAGCGTCTGAACCCAAGGGGTAGCTGGGCTCCCACAGAAGTTGAGGAAGCAGGAATCCATTTTGTTTCCTTCTGCTTCAGGATAAGCTTTGTTTAAATTTAACTGCTTTCAGTGTTACTTGTTTGAGAGGAGGGGTTTCTGTGTTTAAATTTAACTGCTTTCAGTGCTGCTTTGTTTGAGAGGCGGGGCTTCCTGAGTTTAAAAATTAACTGCTTTGTTTGAGAGGTGGGGCTTCCTGAGTTTAAAAATTAACTGCTTTGTTTGAGAGGCGGGGCTTCCTGGTTATCCTATATAAACCAGCGTACACTCAGTAACCTATACTTTCACCCCTGCATACAGACAACAACATAAAACACACACCAAGAGGAGGTAATTAGCAACCTCCAGATGGAACAAACACGAAAACTTCCCATCTCATGCACAAGCTGTGGCATGTTCAGTTTTTTCACATTACAATTACTCAATTACATCTGCCCCAAGTGTAAACAGATCACTCACATGGAACACAGTATCCGACAACTCGAGGATCGTATTAAGACCCTTAAGGACATTCAGGAACTTGAGCTGTTCTTAGACACCACACACCACACTGTCCTAGACACGCAGCCCATATCACACCAACATTACGGGGAGGCTCAAGAGAACAGCACCTCAGATGTGGACAACCCTCAGGCTTGGAGAAATGTCACCCTTAGAAGGACACATAGGACCCGGAAGCCTCCTCAGAATACTTCCGCTCAGCTACAGTTACACAATAGAATCCAAATTCTCACACAACTATCACCTGACCAAGAAACACAACATATTGGGGAAGACCAGAATGGCTTAGATACTGATCAGTGCAGGGGATAGCCCTGACTGGGACAACACTTCACAACATTCACACTTGCACAATCGTGCAGGTGTACCATCCCCAACCTTAGACCAGGTGCAACAGGAACACATACAGGAGAACCATAGGCTCTTGGACGAATCTCAATGGATTGTCTTTGACGAATGCACCGGGGATGTCGAGGAGGACAACACTTTTCACCTACACAATTCACACCAACAGGATCACTTTTCTGGAGACCTACACACTACATTGCACAAAAGGGGCCCTGTCATTCCCGAAAGTAAACAGGTCTTGGTAGTAGGCGACTCCATCCTTAGAGGAATGGAAGCTGTCATTTCCAGACCAGATGGGATGGCTCGAGAAATATGCTGCCTACCGGGGGCAAAAATACACCATATCACTCAGAGGCTCACCAGGCTCCTCAAGCCCTATCACCGTCCTCCCCTCATGTTGATTCATGTAGGAACCAATGATACTGCAAGGCATACGTTTCAAAAGATCACAAATGATTTTCGAGCTCTAGGAGCAAAGCTAAAAGAATGTAATGTACAGGTGGTCTTTTCATCCCTCCTCCCTGTTGTAAGACACGGACCCACAAGAGCCAGAAAAATAGTACAGGTCAATAACTGGCTTAGAAAATGGTGTCAGGAGGAACGCTTTGGCTTCCTCGACCATGGCCTGCTTTTCCAGGAGGATGGCCTACTGGCAAGGGATGGGGTGCATCTCACACAAGTAGGAAAACACCTTTTTGCTCACAGACTCGCAAACCTCATTAGACACACTTTAAACTAGGTCCACCGGGGGAGGGGGACAACAGCCTTGCGAACACTACCCATAATGTCTGGGAATCACCAGAAGACTAAAAGGAGGGCTGCACAAACACAACAAGGACCAAGTACCAAAAGCACAATAATCCCAATTAAACAGCTCAAGGGAAGATCTCAGGGGCTCACATGTCTTTACACTAATGCACAGAGCATGGGAAATAAACAAGACGAACTCCAACTTTTAGCACAACACCACAAATATGATATCATAGGGATCACTGAAACCTGGTGGGATGACTCCTATCGCTGGAATGTAGATATCGAGGGGTATAACCTCTTTCACAGAAACCGAACAAAGGGGAGAGGAGGCGGAGTAGCCTTATATGTCAAAAACTCTTATGCTGCAGAAGAGATTCAAGACAGCAATCTGGGAAACCAGCTTGAAATCATCTGGATAAGAATCAAGGGAACTGGGACTCAAAAAGATGTCGTTGTAGGCGTCTACTACAGACCCCCAAGCCAAGAGGAAGAACTTGATGAAGTCTTCTGCCAACAGTTGACCAAACAGGCACAGAGAAGAGATGTAGTAGTCATGGGCGATTTCAACTATCCCGATATTTGCTGGAAAACAAACTCGGCCAAGAGTACAAGGTCCAACAAATTCCTCACTTGCCTTGCAGACAATTTCATGGTCCAGAAGGTAGAAGAGGCAACAAGGGGATTGGCTACTCTTGATCTCATCCTAACAAATGCGGAGGACCTGATGCGGTCGAAGTGGTAGGATCCTTAGGGGCAAGTGACCATGTGCTCCTGCAATTTGAGGTACAAAGGAAGGCCGAAACTAAGACAAGTCAAACCCGCATTTTGGACTTTAGGAGAGCTGATTTCCAAAAAATGAAGGAAACGCTGAGCAGCATTCCGTGGACACAGATACTAAAAGACAAGGGAGTTACGGATGGATGGGAATTTCTCAAGAGTGAAATACTCAAGGTGCAATTGCAAACCGTGCCAACAAAGAGAAAAAATAGGACAAGTGCAAAGAAGCCAGAATGGATGTCCAAAGAACTTCTAACTATGCTAAACCACAAAAGAGACATGCACAAGAAGTGGAAAAAGGGAGAAATCACCAAAGAAGAATTCAAACAAATGGCCAACACCTGTAGGGAAAAGGTCCGCAAGGCTAAAGCAAAAAACGAGCTCAGACTTGCCAGGGACATTAAAAACAATAAAAAGGGCTTCTATTCTTATGTCAGTAGAAAAAGGAAAAACAAGGTGATAGGACCTCTTTGAGGAGAAGATGGGGCAATGCTGACAGGGGATAGGGAAAAGGCAGAACTACTTAATGCCTTCTTTGCCTCGGTCTTCTCACAAAAAGAGAGTCTTCAACCTCAGCAAGATGGAGTGGATGAGAGATTGGAGGACATCCAACCCCAAATTGGGAAAGAAGTTGTCCAGGAATACCTGGCCGCTCTTAATGAGTTCAAGTCCCCAGGGCCAGATCAACTACACCCCAGAGTATTGAAGGAACTAGCGGAAGTCATTTCGGAACCATTGGCAACCATCTTTGAGAGTTCTTGGAGAACGGGAGAAGTTCCAGCACGGCCAATGTGGACGGCCAATGTGGTCCCAATCTTCAAGAAGGGAAAAAATGATGACCCAAACAACTACCGTCCGGTCAGCCTCACGTCGATACCGGGCAAGATTCTGGAAAAGATTGTTAAGGAAGCGGTCTGCAAACACTTAGAAACAAATGCAGTCATCGCTAATAGTCAACATGGATTTATCAAAAACAAGTCATGCCAGACTAATCTGATCTCTTTCTTCGATAGAGCTACAAGCTGGGTAGATGCGGGGAATGCCGTGGATGTAGCATACCTGGATTTCAGTAAGGCCTTCGACAAGGTCCCCCATGACCTTCTGGCAAGGAAACTAGTCCAATGTGGGCTAGGCAAAACTACGGTGAGGTGGATCTGTAATTGGTTAAGTGGACGAACACAGAGAGTGCTCACTAATGCTTCCTCTTCATCTTGGAAAGAAGTGACAAGTGGAGTGCCGCAGGGTTCCGTCCTGGGCCCGGTCCTGTTCAACATCTTTATTAATGACTTAGATGAAGGGCTAGAAGGCATGATCATCAAGTTTGCAGATGACACCAAATTGGGAGGGATAGCCAATAGTCCAGAGGACAGGAGCAGAATTCAAAACGATCTTGACAGATTAGAGAGATGTGCCAAAACTAACAAAATGAAGTTCAACAGTGACAAATGCAAGATACTCCACTTTGGCAGAAAAAATGAAATGCAAAGATACAGAATGGGTGACGCCTGGCTCGAGAGCAGTACGTGTGAAAAAGATCTTGGAGTCCTCATGGACAACAAGTTAAACATGAGCCAACAATGTGATGTGGCGGCAAAAAAAGCCAATGGGATTTTGGCCTGCATCAATAGGAGCATAGTGTCTAGATCTAAGGAAGTAATGCTACCCCTCTATTCTGCTTTGGTTAGACCACATCTGGAATATTGTGTCCAATTCTGGGCCCCACAATTCAAGAGAAATATTGACAAGCTGGAATGTGTCCAGAGGAGGGCAACTAAAATGATGAAGGGTCTGGAGAACAAGCCCTATGAGGAGCGGCTTAGGGAACTGGGCATTTTTAGCCTGAAGAAGAGAAGGCTGAGAGGAGATATGATAGCCATGTATAAATATGTGAGAGGAAGCCACAGGGAGGAGGGAGCAAGCTTGTTTTCTGCTTCCTTGGAGACTAGTGTAAAGATCCCTTACCTTTCCAGCCTGGGTGGCAGGGCCTAGGAGAAGCAGGCCAGTTAGTTACAGCTTTAGAAAGCCTGGCAGAGGGCAGCAGGAGCCATTTTAGTTTAGGGAAAGCACCATTTCAGAGAGGGGGAGTGGCCTAGGCCTGAGCCAGCCTTAGAACAGCCAGGATTGATTGGGGGCGGAGTTAGACTGTTTGGAGGGAAAGAAAGGGTTTTTCAGTGAGTCAGTCTGTTGATGTTAGAGTTTAGAGCAGGATTACAGAAGTTTTTAGGAGTTCGTGTTAAGAGTAGGCAGTTTGCCTTAAGTTTGCCAGCGAAGTAAGCTGTAGCAAACTGGGTACAGCTATTTAGGGAAGAAATAGCTGGGTTTTGTAGTTAGCTAGGCCATAGTTGAGGGTAGCTAAGCTACAGTTGTATCTTGGCAGAGATTCAGATCCTGTCAAGAATACTTGTGTTTAAAGAGAAGAAAATCTTTATATTTGTAACAAAGAAAGAACCATTCACATGTAACCGTCACGCTTTCAAGAACAAGAACACCTTATCTGTAACAGCCAAGCTTATTAAACAGCATTCACTTCATTCTGTACTTTATTCAATAAACTTTCCTTGTTTATTTTGAAACTTAAAAGCCTGAGTCCAGTGTGCCTTTGTGGCTATAGTTCTTTTCATTCAACCTCACCTGCTTCCTTTAAATAAGAAAAGAAAACACAGTACTTGGTGGTAATAAAAGCCCTTTTTAATATTTTAAACAGCTAGAGTGTTCCTGTACAATTGTTTATGGTGGCAGCGGAAGTTAATTAGTGAGACAATCCCCTCAAACGTTCTATTGGTGCCAAAGTGGTGTAAATTCTTTATATTGGAGGGACAGTTGGTGGGATTTGCTT